>NC_137849.1:4937500-6171250 GCF_948465745.1 Chenopodium album | reverse complement strand
ATCACTTGGAAGGGTCTTTACCTATAGAGATTGCAACCAAAAAAATTTGGAAGTTTTCGGTGTGTCCAATAATTATTTTTCTGTTGAAATTCCGAATTTCTTTAACAGCTTACCCAATCTTCAACAAGTGTATATGGATCATAATTTCTTCCAAGGTTTGATTCCTCCATTTTCCTATTTGAAAGGTCTTTTGAATGTTGATCTTTCCCATAACAACCTTTCAGGCCCTATTCCAGAATATCTCTCTTCATTTCCCATGATATACAGCCTAAACTTCTTATAATTATTTTAAGGGAAGCGTTCCAACTAAAGGAATTATTGAAAATGTAAGTGCTATCTCTCTTGTTGGAAACAGTGGACTTTGTGGAGGAATTCATGAGCTTCATCTACCAAGATGTGAGGAGAAAGATAAGAAGAAAAGAAGAATGTCTCGTGTTCTCAAGTCGACAATAATTCCAATAGGTTGTGCACTTGTTGGGGTAATAGCCATGGCAACATGCATATGGTTATACTTGATAAGTCATAACAGGAAAAGAAAATCAAATTCAGCAAATGCTCTAGAGAAGGAATCATTCTTGAAAGTATCTTATGACATGCTACTCAAAGCAACCGACGGATTTTCTCCGGGAAGTCTGATTGGTTCTGGTACTATTGGGTCTGTGTTTAAAGGAATCCTCGATGGAAAAACAGCTGCTGTAAAAGTACTCAATTTGCAACGATGAGGTGGGTCAAAGAGTTTCATGGCAGAGTGTGAAGCATTAAGGAATATTTGACATCATAATTTGATGAGAATAATGACTGCTTGCTCAAGTACAGATTTCAAGAGAGATGATTTCAAAGCTCTTATCTATGACTTCATGCCCAATGGAAGTCTTGATAGATGGTTACATGAAGATGGAAATATGAGCCTTCTCCAAAGGGTAAATATAGCAATTGATGTGGCTCATGCACTTAACTATCTCCACCATGAATGTGGAAACTCGATTGTACATTGCGACCTTAAACCAAGCAATATATTACTTGATCATGATATGGTCGCACATGTATCTGATTTTGGATTAGCGAAGATTGTTGCTCAACCCTTGCATCCAAATCAAAGCAGTTCGATTGGAGTTAGAGGAACTGTTGGGTATGCTGCTCCAGATAAAATTTATCGTAATTTATATCTTTTCTTACAATATACTTGTACAGTCTCGACTTTGATACCTGATTTGTCTTCAGAGTATAGCTTGGGAGGTGAAGTATCCGCTAAAGCTGATATCTACAGTTACGAAATCTTGTTGTTTAGGGTAAAAATACCCCAAGTACGTGGCCCAATCTCATAGTGACACGTGGCCAATAAGAAGGCGACACGTGGCATTATGAGAGGGTGACACGTGTCAGCTACCTTTAAATACACAATACAACATCAGAAAGAGAAAAAGGCCTTGATTACATCAGGCCCAAATCCCGAGAAACACCTTGAATGTCGTAAAACCGCGCCCCCCATGACACGTGGCGACCCCTGATTGCGCAGCCAATAATAAAAAAATAAAAAAAAAATAAAAAAAAAAAAAAAACCCTGTGTAATTATCCGAAGAGGGAAAGGTCTCTTGGAGACAGCAACGCTTGCAGAGACCGTGTGTTCAATTTCTCAAGGTGTGTCATATAGATAAAAGAATATGCCAGAAACATACCATCACGCTCAGCTGTAGAAGCAACATATTGTCTATAATTGTTTGACTCCTGTGCCTACAGATTATGGAAGTAGGATTAAAATTTGCAAATAAAATGTAAAAGATCTCCAGGGAATCCAATTTGATATTAGAAAAAAAAAATAAAAGATAAAACATACAGATTTGGTTGGTGATTTGCGGACTAAGTATTCATAAAACCAGTATCTTTCGCCATCAACCTGAGAAGAAAAAGTACAACATAAACATCACTTCGGAATGAAAAGGCAATTGTTATTTAAGTAATCGCTGTAGATGTTAATAGTCAGCTAAAACACCAAACAAGCAAAATTCTGAGGGCTTACTTCATTTGATTGTGCATCAAGTATGGAGCTCTCAGCCAATTTTTGAGTTGATGTAACTCGCTGCAGAAAACCAATACCATATTAATTAAACCTGAAATGAATATGAAATTACTGATGGGTGCATCATTTTAACATCCGAGTCGTATTACAAGCAGCAAACTGACCTTCAATATATGAAATTTGAGAAGTACTATGGTGTACTTTTTAAAAATAAACTTATTTTTATTCTATACTCCATAGTTCCATAACTCAGCAAGTTTAGAGCTAGGACTATGTGAAGGCATTTTAATAGATTTCTAGTACATAGAAAAATGATAGCTATTAAGAATCTAAAATGCTTGCGGTTCCCTCAAATGAAAAGCTTTTCCATATTTCAGCATGCAGTATATCTCTTTAATCTACTTAGTTGATTTTTTTTTTTGACAAGCAATATTTGAATTCTTATTAATACCAATTATAACAGTGATCATGGCTTTGACAGAGTTGGTAGACTTGGTAGTGACAATCATGATGAATGCATTAGCTACACACCAATCTTTGAATCATAACAAGATTGCCACATTAATAAGTACGAAATTTTATAAACTCATCTACGAATCATAACAAGATTGCCACAATAATAAGTACGGAGTTTTATAAACTCCAAGCGAAGACTAGGAGGAATTCCCAAAACCTAAATTATGTTTGGATAGAGAGAAATGGAGGAAAAGGAAGAGAAAAGGAGGGATGCATCATCCTTTGTTTGGAAATCTAATGCAAGGAAGAAAGGAGAGGGAATTGGAAAGATCCAATTTCCTTCCCCTTTTAAAGAATAAAAGCCCTCCATTGTTGGAGAAATTTGGAAGGAAAAAGGAAGTTCGCCTTTTCTCTCCCCTCCCCTCCCTTTTCCTTCCCTCATTTTCCTTCTCCTTCCTTTTCCCTTCACTATTGTTATCCAAACATAGTGTTAGTATGTAGTATAACTCCTCAAGAACAAACTATTAGGGATGGCATTCATGGCAGCAAAGCAAAAATGTAAGACAGCACTGAACCAATCAATTTTCATTCTTTTTCAGGTGAAAAACAGCAGAGAAAATGGCTGTTACCAAAGCAGATTTGTCAGACAGTACTGAATCGGCAACGTCTTTCGGATCCCATGTACTCTTATCCTTGGATTTCAAGAACTCTGGATTGGGGGGGCCTATCTGAATCAATATACCAAGTCAGCTAATGTAACAAGATAACCCTGAAACAATTTAGCAGATACATGTTTAGGGTAATCACCGTAACAGATATGATGACATTGTCGATAAAGTCAACACGCTCGGATACTATACGCAGCCGCGCATTAGCTGCATCAATTCATATCAATGTCTGATCAGCTCAACTAAGATGAGGTACTATGGTTGAAAAAATAGATATTCATGACTACATGTTTACATTAATCATATTCAGGAATGAGTAAATGAACCCAATCTTCTATGCACGTGCACGGGGGTGGGGGGGAAGCAAGGCGAAGTTTAACTTACGGGCCAGAGGAGCAGCTGATGAATATCTTTCTGGCTTTCTGGATTCCACCCTTAAAATAGATGAAAAGAGTCAGGTCCCTACATTTCAGGACAAAAAGAAGTGATCCGCAATAGAAGTAGTGCATTAAATTTTTGAAAGCAAACTACAAGAATGAAATGTCATAGAAAGCACAAGATACAACTTCTCACTTTCGAATATGCAAACATATAAATTTGATACATAAAAAATCAGGAAAAACTACCTTCTATTGCTGTACTCTTTTCATTACTAACAGAACAATTCTTTAGTAAAACATGTAGCTTGTACTATTGGCATTTAGACTTATTTTACATAATTACATGATTGCAGCTAGAGAGGGGGAGGGGGGATGCTCAGAAAAATCAAAGTGAATGGTGGTTACAGTTGTTTTAGTGCCACTAAAAAATAAGCAAGAACAAGCAGTTTCAAGTGGAAAAAAGAATTAACTAATTGTGATCAATGAACATAAGGACAAATATAATCCTTTTGACATAAGAAAATTTGCCACAATTTGGTTAACATAAGCTTTCAAACTGCATTTGATGATACGCACAGATAGCATAGCTTGATATCCCTTCTAGAAGTAAAAGATAACAACACATGGTAAGCTGTCAATACCATCAATGTAAGACTTAAAGTGACTTGTTTGGGTGTGATACTAATTCAAGATAGGAGACATAAGCAGGATAAACAGCAGACCAAAAAAAATAAGGGTGGAAGTAATTGAAAGAGGATGACAACCACCCAGATTACAAGGGATACGTCTAACAAAAGTCCCATAAACCTGAAGAAAACTCCAAACTGACTTAAAACTAGGTTGCCAACTTGCCCCAACTATTACAAAATTCAAGATTGTGAAGCAAGTGCAAGAACCTTAAGAAAATAATTTCCATGCATATGAACAAGATAGTAGGAGAAAGCTCCCCGAGAAACCAACAGTTGGTTTTGTCACTCCAGCTGTCCCAATATAATATGTTTCATTAAGATATTCAACCACTAACTTCTCAAAAATTATGAAGTATGAAGTGAGTTACACTTTACTAGATTTATCTCAGTAAAATACATTTATAAGAGAATATTTTTTTAGTCATCGGTAGTAATCAACAACTTTTAGGTTTTAGTGATAGTACTTGACTATTATGAAACTATAAACTGTACTGCTTTGATCAATAATTGCAATTAAAGGGCCATGCTATAATTGAACACTTAGATGAGTGGATTATGATTAAACGAAAACACAAGGATAAACTTCATAATTATAGTCCAAACTCCACAGTCCCATGTATAACAAAGTCTTGTCCTCCAATCCCAAGCAACACAACACTAAAGTTCAAGTTACACAATTGTAATCATAGGTTTAACAATAGTATTATAAAATAGAAAATATACCATTTAAAGGCAAGCTTTCTGGAGGGAAGTTTCATTGGATATGAGTAAGAATAGGCATTTAAATCATCAACAAATTCAAGCATTTTCACCTCCTCTTCAGCATCAATTCCTGCAGCATTAGCTACTTAATTAGGGAAATGAATCCAAAAAATTGGTTTTGATACATGTATTGCCACTCCATTAGACGGGGAAATTACAACAAAATCACATGTCGATTGGTGTTATTATTGTGTGTGTGTGTGATAGCTATTATTATTTTAATTGTCTACTCCATAGTAGTCAAATATTAGGATTCTACATATCATTGTCCAATACAATATAAATAAACCCACATCAATAATTATCAAAATTAGCATATAAACACAAATATAGAGTAAAATGAGCTCACCATTAGTAGGAAAAATCAAGGCCATAGAAGAAGTTAAGCCAAAGAGCAACAAATCCCTCTTGCAAAACCCAAATTCTGAAGCGGGTATTGATGAATTGCAAGAACAAGCAATTATTTTACCTTTTGATTTGCATTTTTTCAGGAAAACAGAGGAATTTATCTGATTTCTGAACCCCAAATAACAAAATTGATTACATAAAAAACAATATCCAAAATGAAATTAAAACAAAGTATAATTGCTATAAGACAGAGAGAGGAAAAGGAGTACCTGAAGAGTAAAAGATGAGAGGGTAATTGAGAGGGAGAATTAAAGATTGTTGGAGTGGAATAATGAAAGACATTCGCCATTGTTGAAGCTTCTTTCTCTCTCCTCTCCCGCGCTAAGGGAGGATAAACCGATAGAGTTTGTTAATGAAATCAAATTATCTGAGTACTATTTTGTTTTTGTTTTACAACAAAGGATTTCAAAGAGATCAAAAGAAAGCTTTTAGATACTCCGATAATTGTTGTGTTGTATTTCCTTCAGATTATGCGGGGATTTATAGTACCCTTGCATGAACAGTGTTTACTCGATATGTTAAACACGCAGTGAAATGTCTAATCGAGCATGAGGTTCTGAGCGGCGATATTTACTTTTGCATGGGAAGCTAAACGGTGATGTTTGGCGGTATTCTTAATCCGTTCATATTACGCAATACAGTGCGTATTACAACACTCCCCCTTGAACGAATTTCTATAGGGTGACTCCTAATTTACATGTATGTAAAAATAAATATTACCGTTATTGTACCTATATGTTTATCTGCCTCATTAAAACCTTGCCAAGAAAAAAACCCTGTGGGATAAAACACTTGGACGAAGGAAAAAGAGTACAGCACATATAGGGCTCCCCCTAAGTTAGCACAAATCACAAAGACGACGCATGCCGGTCATATGCACGAGTTCTTGAAATTTGTTTGGTGGTAATGCCTTCGTGAATAGATCGGCTAAGTTGTTGCATGACTGGATCTGCTTGACATCGATCTTGCCTTCTTTTTCTAAGTCATGAGTAGAAAAGAACTTGGGGTCGATGTGTTTTGTTCTATCACCTTTGATGTAGCCTCCTTTAATTTGTGAGATGCAAGCAGTGTTGTCTTCAAATATTGTAGTTGGGTCTTCTTCGACTGTTTTGATGCCGCTTTCTTTTAGTATATGTTGGGTCACAGATCGCAACCATATACATTCCCTACCGGCTTCATAAAGGGCAATCAATTTAGCTTGGTTTGATGAAGTTGCTGTTAGTGTCTGCTTGGTTGACTTCCAAGAGATTGCTGTATTGCCATAACTGAAAAGATAACCAGTTTGTGATTTTGATTTTGCTGGATTTGATAGGTAACCTGCATCAGCATATCCCACGAGAGTAGGATTTCCATTTCTTGGATAGAAGAGCCCTAAATCAATTGTTCCACGTATATAGCGAAGTAGGTGCTTTACTCCATTCCAGTGTCTGCTTGTAGGTTCAGAGCTATACCTTGCTAATAAGTTTACCGAAAAAGCAATGTCTGGCCTAGTGTTGATGGCCAGGTACATCAAAGCTCCTATTGCACTTAGGTATGGTACCTCTGGACCAAGTACAACTTCTCCTTCTTGTCGGGGTCTAAATGGATCTTCTTTGATGTTTAGAGCACGAACAATCATTGGTGAATTCAATGGGTGTGCTTTGTCCATATAAAACCTTTTTAATACTTTCTCGGCATAATTGGATTGATGAATTAAGATACCATCTCTTAGATGTTCAATTTGTAATCCGAGACAAAATTTTGTTCTTCCAAGGTCTTTCATTTCAAATTCTTTCATCATACATTTAGCGGTTTCTTCGATTTCCTTATGTGTTCCGATGATATTTAAATCATCAACATACACCGCTATTATGACAAAACCTTTTTCGGACCTTTTGATGAATACACATGGACAAATTTGGTCGTTCTTATAACCTCCTTTGAGTAGGTACTCACTTAAACGGTTAAACCACATCCTCCCAGATTGCTTTAAACCGTAGAGTGATTTTTTCAATTTGATGGAATGTAGCTTTCGAGGTTGTGACCTCAAAGGTTCAGGTAGTTCAAGTCCTTCGGGGACTTTCATATAGATGTTGGTATCAAGTGACCCATAAAGGTATGCAGTCACAACATCCATCAAACGCATTTGTAGTCCTTTGCATGCTGATACACTTATGAGGAACCTTAGTGTCGTGGCATCTACCACAGGTGAATATGTTTCCTCATAGTCGATTCCCGGCCTTTGAGAGAAACCTTGGGCTACAAGTCTAGCCTTGTATCTTACAATTTCGTCCTTTTCATTTCTTTTTCGTATGAACACCCATCTATATCCGACGGGTTTCACTCCTTTTGGAGTCAGGACTGCAGGACTGAAAACTTCGCGTTTTGCGAGAGATTTTAATTCAACCTGAATGGCTTCTTTCCATTTTGGCCAATCACTCCTTCGTCGACATTCATCTACAGATGATGGCTCAGTGTCCTCAACATCAGTGATGATTTCTGTGGCAATTGAGTATGCGAATACATCATTGACATATGTTTTTAATCTATCCCACTGTTTTCTAGTGTGGACGTAATTTATCGAAATTTCATGATTGTCGACGATTTCATTTTCACGCTCCCCCTCAGATGTACCATCTGACTCTTTAGATTCATCTTGGGGGTTGATTGTTTTTTCATCATTTTGGATTTGATCCACTTTATTTGAGGGGTTTCACTCCTTTTATTCCTCATTTTCACTCTTTTGGATTTTCTCGGTTTTAGGTCTTTAGCTCCGAGGGGTCTGCCACGTCTTTTGCGTGCTGCAATTTTATCTGAAAGTGGATTATCCATTTTCTTTGCTGGGATTTCAATCCTAGCAGGGGCATTTACTGAAGGTATATGTGACTTTGTCACTCCTTTTGTATCAGTGAATGCGTCTGGCAATTGATTTGCGACGTTTTGCAAATGTATTATTTTCTGCACTTCTTGTTCGCACGCATTTGTCCTTGGATCAAGGTATGATAGATTTTGGGCATTCCATGATATTTCTTTCCAGCATGGGCCCTCTTTATCTCCCCCTAAGGTTGGGAAGAATGTCTCATTAAAGTGACAATCTGCGAACCGAGCTGTGAAAAGATCACCAGTCAATGGTTCGAGATATCTTGTGATGGAAGGTGATTCATAGCCAACATAGATTCCCAACCTTCTCTGTGGGCCCATTTTAGTACGTTGGGGCGGTGCTATGGGAACATAGACTGCACATCCGAATGTTTTTAGATGTGCCAAGCTAGGTTCCTTTCCAACTACTAGTTGTATTGGAGATAACTTATGTGTCGCGCTCGGTCTTAGTCGTAGCAGAGCAGCGGCATGTATTATTGCATGTCCCCATGCAGAAGATGGGAGTCTTGATTTCATGAGTAATGGCCTAGCGACTAATTGTAGTCGCTTTATTAATGATTCGGCAAGGCCATTTTGTGTATGAACATGGGCTACTGGGTGTTCCACGTCTATCCCAATTGACATACAATAGTCATTAAATGTTCGGGATGTAAATTCTCCAGCATTATCTAGCCTAATCCTTTTGATCGGATAATCCGGGAATTGAGCCCTTAAACGTGTGATTTGCGCAAGAAGTTTTGCAAATGCAACATTCCTGGTGGAGAGAAGACTAACATGTGACCAACGTGTTGAGGCATCAATTAACACGAGGAAATATCTAAATGGTCCACATGTTGGGTGTATTGGCCCGCAAATGTCTCCTTGTATTCTTTCTAGGAATGCAAGATTTTCACCTTCAAGTTTACCTTTTGAAGGTCTAATGATCAGTTTTCTAAGTGAACAAGCTTTACAATTAACTTCATTTGATTGTGGGATCCGTATATTATTTAACGGATGTTCATTTGAACTTTTAATGATTTTTATCATCATGCTTGTTCCAGGATGACCTAAGCAGTCATGCCATATATTAAACATTTCCTGGTTGTCTACCTTGTGGTTAGACACCAAATATGTTTCAATTGGGCTGATATAAGTAAAGTACAATCCTGAGGAGTATGCTTCTAATTTTTCAAGAGTCTCGTTATTGCCAGATTTTCTTTTAACGAGGTACATATACTCCTTTTTATTTTCATTAACGGTTTCCATGTGATAACCATTCAGACGTAAATCTTTGAAGCTTAATAGATTACGTCGTGTTTTGCTAGAATATAATGCGTTTTTTATTGTTACTTTTGTACCTTTTGGTAATATTACGCAAGCTTTTCCTGAGCCCTCAACCATATTGACAGTGCCGGCAATTGTGTTGAGATTGGTATTTATTGGCTTGATATGAGTAAAGTATGACTTGTTGCTCAAAATGCTGTGTGTGGTTGCGCTATCAATCAGGCATTTTTCATCATTTGTGTTGTTATTTTCCATTGTCTTCACATGAATAAAGAAAGGATTAGTAAAACTAGCATCTATAAAACACGTATGAGAGAAAAAAAAACACATCTTTATTATAGCATATTTTACAATATTAAAACACACTTGATACTAGGAAAACATGCTTAAAGAAAACTTAGGATTCTGGATGAAAAGGAATAACAAATACAACGGACAAACAACTCGAAAATATATGACAATGTCGATGAAGCAAACACCACAGGACAAGCACATGATCGATGTAGTCTAGACATTTTCTATGTCATCAACAAGATAATCGGCTACATCGAGTTCTGGGTTAGGGGAACTGTAGACACCCATTTGTGTCTCCCCAAAACCAAACCCAGTGATGAATGCCTTGCACGTTGTGTTATTATCGAATTAGGTGAAAGTGGTTCGAAAGTCAAGTGTTGCGGTTTAGTTTTAATTAAAATCCTTCTTTCTGTTTTCGAAAACTCACTTTATTTTATGAAAACGTCCATTTCAGTTTATTTTGGTCCATGATAAGGGTCCAATAATGGTGTAGATGGATGGGGCTCGAAAAGACCTTTTCAACGATATATTATAAGCCCAATTCCGATGAATAATGAGGAAGTTATGGCCAAAATACTAAACTGGGCCCGGTTATTTATTTTAATACGGCCCAATGATCTAGAGGAGGGCCCAATATTAATTGTTATTCCTAAAATTATTAGGATTAATTATAGTTTTCTAGAAGTTTCTAGAAGGTTCCTTTTAATTCTAATATTGTTAGATTTAATAATTAATTATTTTAAAAGATTTTTATTTGGAATAAAATATGGTTTTATTATCTTAAAAATATATTTTATCTTCTGTACGGATTCCGTAGATCAAGTTGATTAAAGATCGGATTCCGCGTGAAGAAAAACGCGCTAATACAGGCTGTCGCCAAACGACAAGTCTGTCGCCACGCGACAGAGTTAATTCCTGGCGACAACGTGGAGTTTTATTCCTTATCAAATTCTATGTTTTTCCGGATTATTTTCATTATATATAGGGTCCGAATCTCTGTTTTAAAAAAAAAACAATTCTCTTTCAACTTTTATCAACTCTCATCAATTCTCTTTCAACTTTCATCAACAATTCTCATCAACTCTCATGAATTCTCATGAATTCTTCCTTAATTCTTCTTTCTCTCTCTTTCTAAACTACCTTTTTACAAAATACAATATTCCGCATTCACAAGACTTAGAGTCTCTTAGCCAAGTTCGAAGTTGCCTTCGCCCTAGACGTGCAAGGTTGATATTTTCTGAGGGTTTGGTCCAAATCTAGTCTAAACTTTATTTAATTTGATTATTCTTTAATTCTTTAATTATTCTTTATTATTTTCATTGAAGTTTACTAACTTGTGTATTTTGTTATTAGAAAGAGGTACGAGGCTTCAAAGTAAGTAGATTAGCTTACTTCCTATTTCTTTCGCAATGTAGATTGCATGCTTATTACTGTTTATGATTCCTAGTATCATGTTAGGATGCTTTTAATGCTTTCTAGTATCATGTTAGGATGTTATTTAATGCTTTCTAGTGTCATGTTTAGGGTGCCTTTGCTCTTTTCTAATATCATATTATCATGTTAGTACCATGTTAGGTTTAAAGCTTTGATCTTTATTGCTTAGTGACATGCTAGGGTTTGTTATTAATCTTGTTAGTATCATGCCTAGGATCTTGCTATTATTATTGAGCTTTATTATGCCTTATCATGCTATTATCATTATCGTTATTGATTTATTATGTTGCTTGATATATTGTTATTGCTTGATCACACCTTTTATGCAGGTTTAAAGGGAATTTGTACTTGAAATCACGCTTAATAAGATAATTAATAATTTGGTTTAGGCTAATGTGATTTTAACTCAAGTGATCGCCAATAATAGATTTGTTTGTGCATTAATATTCAACCAACATAGATAAACAGGGTAGGTTTAATATAATGTTTGTATGTTATTCGAAAAGCGCACATGAATACGAGCAGAACAAAGTAGAGGCCTATTTTATAGGGCGGGTCTTTTCTTTTGTAGATTGGATTCGTACCTTCATCCCCAGACCCTGTTTGGTTCAAGACCTTATGGAGTAGTTGACGGTCCTTTGGATTGTCTTTTGGGTTTACAAGTTCCTAAAACTTGTTGGCGACTCTTTTTGCTCTTTGTCTTTCCCTTTGGAACGCCACCGTACTTTAGTGTATGATCACAGTGGGGTTCAAGTTTGGGGTTATCATGATGCTTGAAATATTCCCTACAGGAACTTTGTGTGACAAAATTAGTTTCTGCTTGTTTCCCTTGGCCTCCCCTTGAGGCAACATATAGGTCCACAAGGTGTTTTGCCGTACGACAATCCTTAGCCCAATGACCTTGTATTCCGCATTTAAAACACTTTTCTTGCGGCCTTCCTTGGTTTTGAAAATTTCCCCTTCCTCTACTGCCTCTACCTCTACCTCTACCTCTCAGGGTGGGAGTATTGGAAGTATTTTGACGCCAGTTTTGACGTCCTCTACCCCTTCCTCTACCCCTATTGGGGTACTGACCTCTGCCCTGAAAACCTCCTCGTACAATATTGTTATTCCAGCGCCTGCCTATTTTTGTGGCATTTGTTTCTGGTATTGCACTAGTACCTGCTGGTCTCTGATTATGATTGGACAATAGGATTTGACTGTTTTGTTCTGCGACTAATAGTATGGAAATTAAGTCACAAAACCTTTCACAACGCCTCTCTCGGTACTGTTCTTGTTGTACCATATTATTTGCGTGCATTGTAGTGAGAGTTTTCTCAATCATGGCTCTTTCAGAGATTGGTTCTCCACATAATCTCAATTGTGAAGTTATGTGGAGTACAGCAGAGTTATATTCACGTATTGAGCTGAAATCTTGAAGTCTCAAGGTAGACCATTCATGTTGGGCCCTTGGCCCAATTATTCTTTGTAAGTGTTCGAATCTATCTTGGAGGCAAACCCAAAGTTCTCTAGGATCCTCAATGAGAATATACTCAGTTTTTAACTCGTCATGAATGTGGTGTTTGATATACACCAAAGCTTTAGCTTGTTCTAGAGGAGTAGGGTTTCCTTCTTCGGCGATAGTGTGTTCTAGGCTTTGTGCCCTTAGGTAGGCTCTTGCGTCCACCCGCCATTCCAGGTACCTTCCTCCGGAAATGTCTAAAATTTCAAAGTCCCGGTTTGCAATTCCAGCCATTTCTGATTACACGAAAATTTTTAGAAATTAGTAAAAGGGAAGTTAAATATTTTTGTACATATAAGGTTTTAAAGATTAGAAAATATCACTATGGAATGCAAGCCGTGGTGGTCCGAGTACCCAACTTACAAATAAGAGGTTGGGGGTTCGAAACTTGGTAAAAGCATAAACCCCGCAAAATTAATAAAGGCTGCATATTTTTTAATTTATTTTAATTATTATTACTAAAACTTTAATTATTTAATATTGTAAGATTATTAATTGATAAAACAAAGTTTTGAATTGTGTACCGTTGGGAGTTACAACACAATGGACATTAAATAATCGTTGTAAGCTAATACAAAATGAGAATATAATTGCATGTTGTAGTTGACAACACATTACAACAACAAAGAAAAAAAACAAGGTAATGCATGGTGTGAAACAAGTAATCAACGCATGCAACTCTTCCAAGAAATGCATGCACATGCATACATGCTTCCAAGACATTTGTATTAATGCATGTACTTATGCCAGACAAACTTTTATGTGTAATATATATCCGATTAGGGGACACATGCAGTTGAAATACATATATTTGTAACAGTTTTATTTCCTCTCTTCATGCATTCTTATCCTTTCTCTTCATTCATATTCATTCTTACTCTCTTCCTTCCTTTTTAAAGAAATATTCATATAAAAATAATTAGGAGAAGAAAATTGCTTGTAGTCAAAAATAAATTTGCTTCATGAAATAATAGGCAAGATTCATGTAAAAAAACGGAAATTTTGTCTTCGTACTTCCGGCCATAAATTGCCTACCATTTTAGGTGGCCTTGTTCTCAAAATGAAACATAAGCCGACCATCAAGGCGGCATTTTGAGAGTTTGGCCCGTCCATATAGGCGGCTTAAAATGCAAATCTTGCCCTCCATAAAGGTGGCTAATTTGCTTAAAGTGGCCTATTGGTCGCCTTGGCGACGTTTACTACGAGTAGTAGCGGTTGTGGCGGTATCTGTTTCATCTCTTCCTCTCTTATTAGTATTTGGAGGAGGGGGTTCGGTTTCAGTTGGTGGTATTGGGGGATTTTCATTGAGGTTAGGGACAACTTGTGGAATTTCGACGGCTTCGGCGGCGTTAGTATTTCGGGCTTGATTTGTACTTCCTCGGGCTGGTTGTATTGTACCACAAGGTATGGCATTACGCTCTACTACGAAATATATATGTGAAAGTGATATATTATTCAAAAATGTATTGACGCCATTATATTGGTGTTCCATTTTTGAATGATTTGATAGTTAAATTCAAAATTTGAAAAAGCAAAACTACCTTTTGAGTAATTTGGTGCTGATAACGTGTTTTACAACAAAGGATTTCAAAGAGATCAAAAGAAAGCTTTTAGATACTCCGATAATTGTTGTGTTGTATTTCCTTCAGATTATGCGGGGATTTATAGTACCCTTGCATGAACAGTGTTTACTCGATATGTTAAACATGCAGTGAAATGTCTAATCGAGCATGAGGTTCTGAGCGGCGATATTTACTTTTGCATGGGAAGCTAAACGGTGATGTTTGGCGGTATTCTTAATCCGTTCATATTACGCAATACGGTGCGTATTACAACAGTTTTCATATTTTTATTGACTTGTTTACCCTTTTGATAGAAGGCACTATGTACTGGTGCTAATGCACGATATAATTATTCAAGCAAAACGATAATTTTCTATAATGATGGATCGACCGATCGAGTAAATTTAAGTATTTAAGGCTCGAAGCAAGTTTTAAGGAGTAAAATCATTTCATATACGAAGTACAATTTTTATTGAGTAGATCTTAAATGAAAATATGGTTTTACAAAAATACTATTAACACATACAATGAATTTTTTGTATTAATTTCTTTCAAAAAAAAAAAAATTTGCATTAATTGATAAATTAAGTATATTATTGTTCTTAATTTTAATTCAATATCTTTGAACCTTGATATGCGCTCCTAAGTTTTTAATCTTATAACCATTTTGATAAGGATGGACATCTTTGTGTTCAACACCAAAGTATGAATGAAGTTCATATATGCAGTATTTTTTATCAAATTGCCCACCAAATGAAGAAAGTTGAGGGTGAAAATGTAAAATATTTCCATTGTGAGTGTTAGAAGGGGGGACAATACAAATTTATAAGCTTGGTAAATGTTGAAGAATAAACCTCTCAAACGTCACCACATGTAAGTGTCCCATATTGGTTGAAGAAAAGAGAATTAAACACTTTATAAGGCTAAGGGGCTACTCCTCCTATTGCCATATGATTTTGGAATGGAACCTCCTTTGGACTTGTAAAGTGAAATCTCTCTCTCTTGGTTTGCGGGTGCGGCCCAGGTCTGCTTTTAATATGGTATCAAAGCCAGGCCCACGGTTATATGTGAGGGGGAGTGTTGAAGAATAAATCTCTCAAGTGTCACCACCTTTGGTTTTGGAATGGAACCTCCGAGTATAAAAAAAAAAAGGAGGAGGGGGGGGGGGGACGAGAAAATCCAAGTTTATCTTTGATATATTTCCTCTCACGATATAACATTTTTCTTTTATTTTATAAATTATAAAAGTGAAATAATAAAGTGACATAGAAATTAATGCAAAAAAGTGTGAGAGAAGATAAACTAAAATGTTAATCTGAGAAATTAAGTGGGGCTCCCTCTAAGGGAAACATTGAAGGAAAATGGGGGTAAAGTACTTCCACATGGGGAAGACATTGAAGAAAAATGGAGGTAAACCGTTAAAGTACTTCCATAACCTGGCCTTGACTTTTCTTTTTCGTTTTAGAAGAATGATTATCAATTTATTTTCTCTCTTAAACTGGTATATTGTTAAAGTAGTTCCAACATGCTCCTGTGACCAAAGCACTTTTATCAGGAATTCTATTAAGTTTAAAACAACCTCTTTTCATCATAGAAAACCGGAACTTTACCTTGGATGAATAAACAAGTTCCCAATCATCAATTAAGAGAATTAATCTCATTGAACTTAGGACCCAACGTCTTATTGGGCGTTAAGTTGAGATTCTCCTAATTGTGATTATTTAGGGTTCCAATCCTAAACCGATTTCCATCCTATTGTTAACATCTCTAGCCAATGCCTTTGTAAAACAGTCGGCGAGATTAAGATCCGTTCGAACATAATCAATAGTGATCACACTATCCTTGATAAGTCCTTGAATGTAACTATGCCGTACTCCAATGTGCCTTGACTTACCATTATAAACTTGGCTATAAGCCTTTGACAAGGTAGCATTATTATCACAATGTATCACTATTGGAGATATCGGTTTTGGCAACAAAGGAATCTCAAACATGAGATCCTTCAACCATTCGGCTTCTTTACCAGCCGAATGCAAAGCAATAAACTCCGATGTCATTGTGGAGTCCGCAATGCAAGTTTGTTTCTTTGAAGCCCATGAAATGGCACCTCCCCCATATCGGAAAACCCATCCACTTGTGGAGGAATGATCTTTGTTAGAGATCCAACTTGCATCTGAATACCCTTCTACAACCGAAGGATATCCACTATAAGACAAACCAAATTCCTTGGTTTTCTTCAAGTACTTCAACAAGCGTCGAACCGCTTGCCAATGTTGCATACTAGGCTTGCTAGTGTACCTGCTCAGTTAACCAACTGCATAATCAATATCAGGTCTAGTACTTGTCATGGCATACATCAAACAACCTATTACTTTAGCATATTTAAGTTGTGAAACCGCATAACCTTCATTAGGCATCAACTTTATGCTAAAAAAAAAAAAAAAAAAAAACTACAAAATTTATCTGAATTGTTATATATCTTTGTCTGAAAATTGTTAAAGTAGCTTCTGAGGTTAGTTGATGTTTTCTTTTCTAATCCTTATATCAATTACACTATCTAGGGTAAACCAAATCTTCTTCTTTCTCTCTCCAAAACCCTAGCCTCCATTGTTGAATTTTGAAGGGGCTTCCATCGATTTTAATCGGTGGAAAGCCCCAATCCTTGTTTCTTTATTGTTTTTTTAGGTTTATAATAATGCTTCCTCCTTTTGGGAGGAACTTTTCTCCCTCGAAAGAAAGGGTTTCCGATCTCCTTCGAAAGACAAGGGTTTTTCGACCTCCTTCGAAAGACAAGGTTTATCTCCTCTTTTCGAGGGAGAAATTTCTTAGTTTTGAATCCATGGTAGCAGATCTAATGGATTATGGTGAAATTATTTCGTTGGTGAAAAAGTTACCAAGTTTTCGAATACGAACAGATGAATCAGAAGGAAAACATCCTCACGACTACAAAGGATCGTTAGATTGTCTCTCCAACAAGGCTGTAATTTTCAGCAATATAAGCGGGAGATGCTCCGCAGTGCAAGATTTACTCGACGATCGTAGTTTTTATGAAGGAAAATTCTATTTGATTCAATATCTTATGTATTTGTTAACGTCGAATATCTATTGTAGATGTCGTATGACTTTTAATTAATGAAATATTTTTGCTATTCAAAAAAAAAAAAAATTACACTATCTAGGGTTTATCTTTGATCTTATTTAATTGTTTAGGGCTTGAAAATCATTACTATTGGTTTTAATTAATAATCTATAAAAAGATAGTAAGTTCATAACCTGTGATTATGTTGCTATAAAACAAAATTATGAGCCTAATTTGATAATTGAATCAAACATATGCTTAAAAGTTTGTTAATTTTTCTAAAAAGTGAATCAAATATACCTAAAGCTTTTTTTATTTTCCGAGCCTTTATTTGAATATTGAATTAGTTGGTCGGTTATGCTAACGTATGGTAGATCCCTTTAATGTTAGCAACGTTTATAATTCCCTAGAATTGTTGCAAAATTTTGTTCGTTTATCTACTTGTCATCTAAGTTGGCTTTTGTCTGTAATTCTACAACCTTGTAAGCCAACCATAATGAGTATATTCATGCTTGGTAAGGTCAATACCAACGTTGACAACAACAATACCAACGTTGACAACAACAATAGCAGCGTTGATAACACTAGGAATGTCTTACGTGTTTTGGTGATTGGCTTGTTTCTTGCCATTATTGTGGGCTTTTGTTATTTAGCTTATAAGACCCCCTCTGGCGACGACTTCAAGCTAGATACAAAAGCTGTAAATGTAATGGTATGATTTTCGCTATTTGAGGTGAAATTTCAAGTCTTTAACATAGGTATTATGATGCTGTATGTCCAATGGTTTTAGTACAACCCGAAATCAACCAAAAATCTAACCCAAACCTGACCTATGAAACCCAAATTGTATGTCACCCGTGTAGTGATACTAGTAGTATAAAATTTTAAAGTTATGTTCAACTATTTGTATATAATGTGTGGTTCAAGCTAAGCGTTGTCTCGATTGTCACTTTATTTTTATTACTTCATATGTATATTCTAGTATTGTGAAAAATAAATGAATCATATTACCTAATTTACTTAATAAATGAATGGAATATATAATATTATATGAAATTCAAATCATTAATTTAAGTTGGTTGATATGATAAATATATTTACAAATTCTTGGTTGCATTCTAGTGCAGCCAAGCTAGCTACAACATAATTCTATTAGTTTTCTCTCTCTTTTGTTTTCTTCTCAATTCAAAGTTTTCTCCCTCTTCTTTTATTCCTTTCCTTACAAGTTTACCTCACTTCTCTTCCATCTTTAAACTTATTTGTCCTACAACGAATATTCTCCAATTGTCACCATTGTAGCATTCTCCATCGTCATCATCTTCGTCGCGGTCATGAATTTTTTTTTTTTATTTATAAATATGTAAATGTTGTAAAATTGTTGATTTCTATCAAGTTTTGCATTTGTGATTCCAAATCTATCATGTTATAGATCAATAATTAGTGGCTATATGATGAGCAAAGATTAGATTTAAGGTGGATATTGAAAATTTTAAAGTTAAAATTATTACAATTGAACTTTTGTATAATTTTTGTAAAAAAAAAAAAAAAGAACACAAGTACTTTAAAATTGTTTAATTTTGTACAAAATGAACATTTAGTACACTAAAAATGAACATTTAGTACATAAAAAATGAACATATTTTAACGATTTATTTTGGCTTGATATTTTCGTGAGTTATTATATACAATGAATTTGAACCTATATGAATATATGAAAATCATGTTCATTTTTAATAGGAAAAATTGAAAAGAATAATCCCACCTTTCGCAAATATTCTCAAAATAATCCTACCTTTGCGTATTCCAGAAATAATCCCACCTTTGTACCCTATATTCTCAAAATGATCTTTTTTCATTTATTGACTGGTTGATTGAATTGGAAATCTGTTTTAAAAGGTAATTTGACACATGTCACCTTTTAATTGTGGTGTATATATAATTTTTAAAAAATTAAAGAATAAAAAAAAACCAACTTCTTCCTTCTCCTCTCCCTTGTCGGACACTAGTTAGACCCAGCTGTCCGCCGGAACAACCAGACCCAGCCGGCCAGCCGCCGACCAGTCAGCCCCAACTGTTAACCGGAACAACCACATCCAGCCGCCGGACTAGCCATCCTTCTCTGATTCCCTTCCCTTCCCCGTTCCCCCTTCCACTTCCTCTTCCCCGATTCCCTCCCCTACAAACCCAGCATAAACGCCAATTCAATTCACCTCCTAGCTGGTCCATTGATCGAGTTCTAAGCCAGACAAATGGTTGAATCCCTTTGCCGTCGGGACCATACACCACACCAAAACGAGGTGGGTTTTGATTTAAAGGTTAGAAATGACAACCCCCTAAACCCAACCACTCATCCACCCACAAAACCCCCCTTAATCGACAACCCATCCACCCTAGAAACCTCCTAAACTCGACATCTCAGCCACCCACGAAACCCTCTCCTTGCTCTTGCGTCAATTGGTGGATATTAAGTGAAATGCTCACTGCCACTTGCGTCAATTGCGTCAGTGGTGTCTTTGAAGTTGTGGTTGTTAATGGTCGATTAATGGTTGCTCTATGTGCGATTTTGGGAGTCAAACTTGTGGTTGATTGCCGCTGAGTTGAGCAGGGCATTGGGCAGATGGTTGAGTTAATGGTGAATAACCACCAAACCTCCACCATAATCTCAGTGGTCAGTTTGGTGGTGATGGTGGGAAGGTGAACAGTTTAGTGGTGATAGTCATGGTGGTTGAATGAAGGGGGTGAGGTTGTAAAAGAGATTAAAAAAAAAAAACAAATTCAAAAAAAATAAATTTAACCTGTAAAACAGGTTGGGGGTAAAAAGGACTATTTAGAGCAGATTGGGAATTAAGGTGGGATTATTTCTGGAATACGCAAAGGTGGGATTATTTCGAGAAGATGTGCCAAAGGTGGGATTATTCTTTTCAATTTTTCCCTTTTAATATACTAAATGTTCTTAATTTTTTTTGACATGTATTCTTTTACGTGTTTTTTTTTTAAATACTAAATGTTCATTTATTTAATGGGTTCATAATTCATATACTTGTATGAAATGATCATTTTATTTGATATTTTCCAGCTATTTTGTGGTTGCATAATAAAGGAAAAATTGAAGAAAATAATACAACCTTTGACCGGTTTTTATAATAATACAACCTTTCGATTAATTTTTAATAATACAATCTTTGAGGGGTGTCAATTTTAAACAAGACAAAAAAAACTTGTAACCTTTAAAACCGGTTACCCAGGACACATCTCATAATGTAATTGGTCTAAATATTTTTTTTTTTTTAAAAATTAATATGTAATTAATTTCAGAATTTTAATTTGTAATAAAAATTGTTTTTTTTTTTTTTTTTTTTTTTTTTTTTTTTTTTTTATGTCATTAGATTAAAATTTTTGGCTATTTCACCAAATGCCACTGAGTACTTAAAAAATTCACCAAATGCCATCAAGGTTTTCAAAATTCACCAAATGCCATCGATGTAACACCCTAGAAATTCCTTTCTTTAAAAATACCTGTTTTGCCCTGTTTAAAATTTTAGATAGGAATATCTAAGACATTACCGCCACCGTGAAAACGGCTAAGGCAATTATCAAATTAAGACACACGGCGGAAGACTAATTTCAAAACCATTCAAAACAAGTCAACTTAAAAAGTCAACCAAACAAAAGTAAAGTCAACGATAGTCAAATAAAATCAACCTACAACTTGGAACCATTGTAGGCCCTTATTAAAACCAATTAAATACGTAAAACCTTTGTGTTAGTCTCATGAGTAACCATAATATAAAATAATCAAAACATTAAACACATCATAAACCAATAGAAACTAGCATGATTCGCTCTTCACTCATGCCCATCATGAATATGCTTCATCACCTGAAAAACTCCTCTCTACTTGTCCCCACTACTCGCCATTAGAAATGGGTCGTCGTAGGGCCAAAGTAAAGACAAGGTCAACAAACACACAAACACACACAATTAGCAAAGCTGAGTACATAAGCGTATTTAAACACACTAACATGATTTCACCGATAAACACACACTTATATTACCTCAATGCACCTGTTTTACAAGCACACACAACATTCAACAAAACCTTTCAACTAGACACTAAATAATTTGTTTAGCATTGATTACGCATCGAATGGGTTTCCAACTCTACCTCCCCCAAATAATTGAGGTTACTGACATGGGAGCTAACCATGCCAGCATCAAAACCGCACATAGGTGGCGGAATTCATGCGCATAATAATAATAAAAGGAATGTACAACGTCCTGTACTCCAGTAGAAGTTATGATCAAATATAAAGTCACATAACCCCCCCTCCCCATATGTTCATACTCAAGGTATATACGTTCAAACAGTTTTGGTGCGTAATCTCTTTCACTTTACGTTATTTACAAATTATTAAACTTGGTGATGACTCTCAAACCATAATCATTCAATCAACAATAATTATTTAACAATCAAACATACACTAGGTGAAAAAACGAAATTGGGACCGGTTCAAAACCCCTTAATGCCACCGGTTTGAACCGGTGCCAATGTGGGAGGTGCCAATTACTAGTTTGAAAAGCCACCGGTTCAAACCGGTGGCAAAAATGGTTTTTTGGCACCGGTTAACCGGTGCCAAAATGGTCCAAAATTTTTTTTCTAATGTTTTTGCCACCGGTTAAGTGCCCAAAAATTTAATTTTTTTTTCTCTTTCACTTAACAATTAAATTAACTAAAAAAAAAAATAACAACATCACAATATAAATGGAATTGGTTTCAATATAATCCAAAATTTACAATATATATAAAAAAGTTATTACAGATCAATTACAACATATATAAAAAAAAATAACATTATAAATCATAAAAAAATTACTTCATACAATATACTCGTAAATCAAAAAATAATTACAATTATAATTAAAAAAAAACCCCATACACATATCAATATTCTTGCATAATCAATATACCTACACCAATTAAAACAAAAAAAATGTATTAATAAAAATAGGCTTCGGAAAAAAAAAACAAAATAAAAACCAGATATGGCCGCAAAAAATACAAACCCAGAAAAAAGCAGAAAATCAATAAGGGGAAATTTTTTTTTAAAAAAAAACCAGAAATTGAAAATCAAAATCAAAATCGAAATTAAAAAAAAATCAAAATCAAACAAAAAAAACCAAAACTGAAATCGGAAAAAAAAAATCGAAAAAAAAACCAATTAAAATTTGAAACCCAAAAATCAAAATCGAAATTTAAAAAATGTGAAAATCGAAAAAAAAAGAACCAAAATTGGAATCGAAAAAAAAACAAAATCCAAAATAAAAAACCAATTAAAATTGAAACCCAAAAATCAAAATCAAAATTGAAACCCAAAAATCAAAATTAAAATATTTTGACTTTTACCACCTTCAAATAACGAGTTTGTTGAATTTACCACCTCAAAAAAAAAAAGATTTACTTTACCACCTCATAAAATAATTAAACATCAGTTTTACCACCAATCACCTCCAACTAATTGATTCCGTCCATAAATCCGTTAGTAGGGCCTACCTTGCACACATGTCTCCATATTATTGGGTAAGCTTTAGAAAAAAAATAAAAAAAAAACAAAAAAAATTTTTTTAAAAACCCCATCCATCAACCGGTGGTTGCTGCCACCGTCGAGACCCCACCACTGGACCGACTACGACCAGCCCCACCACCTGACCGCTACGACTAGCCCCCCCACCTAACCGCTACCAGCTCCCACCACCTAACCGTTACGACCAACCCCACCACCTAATAACTACCACCGCACCGCACAGCCACAACCACTGCACCGCACCGCACAACCACCACACCGATTTCGACCCCCTTTCCACCAATTTCCGACCTCAAAACCCTAGCCACCACCTAATCACTACGACCAACGACCCCACCACCTAACCGCTAACATCGCATCGCACAGCCACAGCCCTCGACCCACACTGGATTTCGACCCCCTTTTCACCAATTTCCGACCTCAAAACCCTAGCCACCAAATTCCAACCACCCATATAGCCCCCCTAATTCTGTCAACTCTTAAAACCCTAGCCACCACCAAATTCCGCACTCCTAAAACCCTAACCACCACCTAATTCCGACCACCTCCCGACGTTACACCAAATTCCGACCCCTCCCTTGCCCCCACACGAAATTCCGACCAACCATGGTGTGTTAATTTTGTTGTCGGCTGGGTTGATATGGAAATCGGGGAAGATGAAGAAAAACCGTCAAAAAGGTGGGCCCTACTAATGGATTCATGGACGGAATCCGTTAGTTGGTGGTAAAATCGAATTTTTGGAAATTTTGGTGGTGGTAAAGTAAATCTTTTTTTTTTGGAGGTGATAAATTCAATTAAGTGGTTATTTGAATGTGGTAAAAGTCAAAATTCCCTGGATAAGTCAAAATCGAAAAAAAAATAAACAAAATTGAAAAAAAAAGAAACCCAGAATTCGAAAAAAAAAACAAAATAAAAAACCAACTAAAATCGAATTGAAATGGGAAAAAAAAAACCAGAAATCGAAAAAATAAATCAAAATCGAAAAAAAACAATTGAAATCTAAAAAAAAAATCAGAACTCGAAAAACAAAAACTTAGAAATGGAAATCGAATAAAAATCGATTAAAATAAAAAAAAATCGATTTAAATCTCAGAAAATGTTGTTGCATGTCTTCGTGGTGGTTTTCGTGGCTCGTGGTAGAAGGAGATGAGAAAGAGAAGGAGGAAGTGGTGGTCTTCGTAGTCTTCGTGGCTCGTGGTGGTCTTGAGTGAGCACTGAGCTAGTAGAAGCCGTAGAACGAAGGAGATGAGAAGGAAAGAGGAGGAGAGGATACAGAAAGTGAAGGAAAGAGGAGGAGAGGATAGAGAAAGAGAAGGAAAGAAGAGAGGCGCACTGATGATGAAGTGAGGAGAGAGAGCGTAGGGTTTGGGGGGATTTAAGGGGTGGGTTTTTTTTTAAAAAAAAATAAATTAAATGGCACCGGTTCACTTGAACCGGTGGGCTTTATGTTTTTGCCACCGGTTTGAAGTGAACCGGTGCCTTATGTATTGGTTCATTAGGCCGCCAAATTTTTAGCCCATTTTTGCCACCGGTTTGGACTGAACCGGTGGCAATAAGGGGGTGCCTTTTTGATATTTTCTACTAGTGATATCAATTTAATTCTTGAATAATTAGTGACCCCATAATATTTAATGTTGAACCCTTTTTAATCTACCTCAGTGTCAAAGACATCTTAAACGCATAATGCGCCACAAATCCTATCCCTCGGTGTTGAAAACACCTTAAGTGCACTAAGGCACCAAAAATATAGTTTACTCCTCGTGTACATAGACACTTAAATAGCTCCTTCCTAATTCTTATAGCATCAATAAAAATTATATGAACAATAATAAAATTCCTTTTCAATATTCCAAACCAAATTAAACATTTAGTTTAATTACACATGCTCTTTAACATGCCATAAATAAATATGTGGTTCATAAATAATATTCCAAACTATTATTTTCCAACAAATAATCCATCACAAATAAATCATGTTTCATAATTCAATCACCAATATCAATAATCCACAATTTTCAATCAAAGTCTAAGCATGATACTACTTGAGATTAATTTAAATCAAGCCTAACATGATACTACATCACCAAAATATGGTAAGTACGCGAACGTACCTCAATTAAGCCCTTAAAGTAGCCGATTACACACTACAACAATTCCCGAATCAAGCCTCCTACATAAAGGGACAATAATACTATATAAATTCTCCTTGTATATATACACAATTTTATGCAACTTAAATTTACTTTAGACTGCTTAAAATAATCTGAAAATTATTTTTAAACCCCTAATTAAACTCATTTTTAATGGGTAATCACACCCTTTTGTTTAAAATCACAATTATACTACTTTAAATAAAATTCCAGCATTTTAAACTAATCAAAAACCCTTTAAAACTTTATCAAAATACATCTTTATACTTAAATTATCCATAGAAACATTAAATTATCTCTCACCCTTTAAACTCAAGGATATAATTTAAAGCATAAAAAAAACTTCGTTAAAAAATCAAAAACTACCCAAAAATCATATTTAGAGGCTGAATTTGGCCACGAGAGGGTGTTACTCATTACCAAAGGTAGTGAGTCTTTCTTAAAATGTTGTTTTCACATGGAAAACACTACTTTTTTTTTTTTATCAAAATTGGATGAGTTCAGAACCTAATCGGGATTAATATTAACGAACGGAAATCTAAAAATTAAAACACGAATTTACGTGTTCAAAATGATTTGGAATTAAGTTAAACTAATCAGTAGTTATAATCACCAAAATTTCAAAACATCATTACTATAAAAGTTCTAAATCAATTGTTCATAAAAACCCTAAAATCATGATTTTTAATAATTAAAAACCCTAAAAATTATTGTTCTACATAATTTGTTAATATATAAATAATTATATAATTTGTTTCATGTTGATTAAATACAACAATAATAACTGGAAAAAATAGCACTAAACAAAACATTTCGACCTTTATTTTACCTAACATAACATTTATGCGGGTAATGATTCGCTGTATTTTATAATAGTAATTGATACTAATATAATTGTCTTGGTTTTTTTGGGTTCTAAAAGAATTATTAATAATAAATAGTTTATTTTTCACTGAATAATACCGTATAAATTTTTTATTTCAACATCAAGTCAAAAAAGGTCCGTTGCGATTATTTTCTCGTCAAAGAAGGGGCATACCATTAATGGGATCGATAGCAGCTACCGAAACGAACACCATTACATAGACTCCAAAGACGCATCGACAATGACATTCACACTGGAAATCAAAGAATTACCGAAATCAAGAAAACATTATAAAAAAACCTTAAAAAAAACCGAGTTCCAGTTATCAAGATAACTGTAAAACGTGAGTAGAAATTCAAGAATAAGCATGAATTAAACTAAATAATAAACATTAATTTTTTTTGAGGGGAAAAATAATAAGCATTATATCATTATAACAACACGCCTTTTCACTAGAAATTCAAGAATGAAGATGAATTCAATGTAGGAGTTTATAGGTACTACGCAGCGGAAAAACATGAATCATATCCATAAAAGTACCTTATTACAAGATCACATGCATAACAAACAAGACACATAATCATACCTTTGAAGCGTGAATTCTACGTAGCAAATGATTGAAAATCAGGGAGAGAATAGATCCCCAAGCGTTAGTTGCTCCTCTACTTAGTCCACAAGCTTCGAACGAGTTGTCCACCAATACTAGATTGGTCTAGTGATTGAGGAAAACCGCGATCACCACCTTTAATGGACTAAGCCGACCACCACGATCCACCACCACCACGATCCACCACACTGGCGCCGAGGAGAAGAAAGAGCCGTGAGAGAGAGGAGAGTTTTAGAGAGGTTGGTCTCGTGTTTGCTAATTCGGGTTTGATCTTACTGATCACTGAATTGCTTACTTCAAACCCTAGGCACCTAGTCTATTTATAATCACATTATAACTAGACTAGGGTTAGGAAGCCCAAAACCCTCAAACTCACTCCACATGGCCGGCCATACTAAAGGATTAGGCCCATCATGGGCCTTGTTCTCTCGTGCTCGATCTAGACCCTTTGTGTGACTTTATAGGATCCGTCCAGTTGGGCTTTGGGCTATTTTACTAGCCCAAAGATCATTAGTACCTTTAGCTATGATAAAACGACGACCCAAATGTCCGAACTTAATTATCTCTATAATTTGATCCATTGATATATCTAGTAATTGCACACGACGAAGACATAAATCCTTCAATCTCCCACTTTTCTAAGACAAGCTAGTGTGCAATATTCAAATTCCTTAAGTCAATATGTGTCGATTTGATAATATGATTGCATCACATGTCGATATCATATTAATCTACAAATTGTTTCTTGAAAACTGAGTGAGACTTACAAACCCAAATGATTATTGAGTAATGCATTTGAAGTTTTGAACGCGGCCACGTATTTTCTGAATTCTCCGGCTTATAAGTGAGCTGATCTCACCCTTCACGAGTTTTTTGTCCAACAGTAATTGGTTAATCACCTCCTTCTGCCAATCAGTTCCATCTTCTACATCCACCCACTCAAAACACTTACAACCCCTGGTTTCTGTTTTGGGGTCAAAAAACTTGCAAGTAAAGAACTTTTTGCCAAGGTTTCTCTTGTCCGTGAGGTGAGTCTTGTCATGGGAATGCCACAATCACATTTCTTAGATTTGGAAGGTGAATAGGGCTGTACAGAGTGCGGACCAAACCGCAAACCAAACCGCAATTTTGAGGGTTTGGTGCGGTTTGCGGTTTGAAATTTGCGGTGCGGTTTTTAAAAATGACCAAACCGCGATTTGCGGTTTGGTGCGGTTTCAAAAAATATTGAAACCAAACCGCACCGCAAACCGCACTGCGATTTTTATACTATATTTTCATTAAAATTATATAAAAGAACTAAATTATATGAGCTAATCTTTAACTATTAGTTAATTAAAGATTAATTAAAAGAGTTTAATATTAGAATTATAAACTATTAATTATAAAATAAAATAAAATTTTGTTTTTAAAAGAATAATTATTATTTTAATAAAATACGGTTAAACCACAAACCGCACCAACTGCATTATGCGGTGCGGTTTTTTTAAAAGTGCGGTTTGGTGCGGTTTGAAAAAATTACAAACCGCACTTTTGCGGTTTGGTGCGGTTTATGATCCAAACCGCACCGCGAACACCCCTAAAGGTGAACACCTAATTAAAGACATAATTCCCTGCAATTTGACCTTATTAATGAGTGATTACAACAAATAATACTATTATAACATGCCAACACTCTCTGTTTAATGGTTATTACACCTAACATAAAACCCCTAAATTGAATTAAGCTCAAGAACCCTAAATTTTGTTCATGGGTTTAACTACAAATTACTTCAAATTAAATTACATTATAACCAATACATAATTCTTGTTAATCAATTACGTTAGTGATTATTAAAACAATTGAACATTTTGTTGCATAATTGTTCAAATTGAACATTTTGTTGCATAATTGTTCAAATTGAACAAACAACTTACCCGTTTTCCTCAAGAAATTCCTTCGCAAATCAGCCCAGAAAATCCAATTAACACACTCGATGTATTCGCGCTAGATTGCTTGAATGATATTGTATTTTTGTTTGATAAATTTTTGTTGACAAAAATTTTATTGGAGCAAGGATTCAGATGGAAGGATGAGCAAAGGTGAAGAATCGAGCATAAATGGGGGAGATAGTCAAGTAGTGGTTGGAGTGGACCCCACTAACGGCTACAGTGACAAAATTAGTTAAGTGGTAGTTAATTTTAACAAAGTCTGATTTGGGTGGTAGCAAAGTAAAAAAAAAAAAAAAAAAATCTGTAGCAAATCTGAAACGAGTTGTTTTTTATTTTTTATTTTTTTTTAAGACGAAGCGAGTTGTTTTTAGTGGTAGCAAATGTCAAAAAATCCTTTAAATTATTCTTTTTTTGTCTAATTATATACATATGTTGTACTTTGTTTGTTTTTTTTTTAAATTTATTTTGGAGAATAAACCCATCAAAATTTTAGGTGAAAAGTAAAATAAATGAAGTTGTAAAGAATCTATCTTTTTATTAACATTGCACTTCATTTTTTGTAATTATAATATCAATATGTAATCCTAGATAATTAATCGAATTATATATTTATACATAACTATGTAGTGTATATAATGAAGTTATTTTATTATGTTCAGTAATGCATTTAGTTCATTTATAAAATTAATTATTGTACTTGAATGCTCTGCTACTCAAGTTATTGTGATAATTAATCAAACAGATTTTGGCTTTGGCTTGGAGGCATGATGGACCACTATCAGGTATGGACTCCTTTGGTCCATACCTAGGGACAAAAATATACTTTCACATAGATATTTAGACAGTAATTATTTTGTTACCAGCTGTAAAAAAATACTCTCTCTCCTCTTTCCCCTCTCTCTCCTCTTTCTCCACTGAAATTCTCACCGGAATCCTTTATTTTTTTAAAAAAAAATTCTCTCCTCTTTTCCTTTGTAATTCGAATACCTCAAGGTTAGTTTGTATTTCGACCAGAATTTTCACTGGAAAATCAATTTGAAAACCTTTAAGTGAGAGGAGAGAGAAATCATCATCACCATCATCTTCTTCGTCTTCATCAACAACAATGCCGGTGGGTTACTACATCGTCCTCACCACCACCACTATCGAATATGTAATAATAATATCCAGAGCTACAATAACAGTATAAAATCATATGATAACAGCATATAAATCAACCATGATAGTATAAAAATCAATAACAACAATATAGTCAAACCCACAATAATCATATACCCAAAAAGTATACAAAACAATTCAACAATAACGGTATACAAATAAAAATTAATAGTATACAAAATAAAATAACATTATACACGTTAATGATAACGGAGCACCGACAAACAATTAATGCCGTCATCCTCAACTCCTTCACATCCAAATTGTTTCGAACTTCGACAACACCAAACAAAGAACTCACCGTTTTTCATGGAGAAAGTCGTAAATTTGCACACCGGTGGTGAATTCATCGTCTCTCGTGACCAAAGTACCAAGATGTTTAAAGACTTTGAAAATCCTTCGCCGCCCTCCAATTATACTACCTTTTATCAACCACAAAATTTGCTGCTCCGGTCCGGCATCGGTCGTTTTTTCACGGGAAACAACAGCAAAGAGGGAAAAGTAACTTCTCTCTCCTCCTTTTTCTTTATTACCCACCCCTCTTTCTCATTTTACCCCCTATTTTATTTTGCCTTTTTTTAATTCGCAAATATTATTTTTTTTATTCAGGTATTGGACAGGGGGTTCAATACCGAGTAGCGGGCTATAGTTTCTCCTTTGGCTAGTACTTTAATTATTGTAGTTTTTATTTTGCTCATAGAAGTTGTAATAAAGTGGCCCATACCAATATACCAGGGCCAAAGTAGCTTTATCCTTTGGAGAGGACTTAGTTTGGATGGAGGATGGCCCTCATGAAGTTGTAATGTCTGCTTTATCAGACAAACAACTCCTTTAATATATATCTTGTTCGGTTTTTGTAAAAAAAAAAAAATGTTGTAATTCGTATTCCATCCATGTTTTTTTAAGTGTTACACTTATCAAATCCGGCCGTGTTTTTTTTTAGTGTTACACTTACCAAATCCGGCCTTGTTTTAATAAGTGTTCCACTTCTTATTTTGGTAAAAAACTACATTAAACTATTATATCTCTCTTCTCTCATAATCCCCACCCAAACCCACAACTACTTTTTTTTTTTTTTTTTTTTTTATTTTTTTATTATTATATCTTTCCTCTCACATTCATTACTTTTCAATAAATTATTAATCCCACTATCCTTTCTTAACAATTTTTTAATACTCCAATTACCCCACATACCCCTTATTTTATTTAAATCAATTAAATTGCCTAAAACTATGTGCCGATTAAACTGTAACACTTAAAAAAAACACAGGGGAGTAATAAATTTTTGTAAAAATTGTGCATTTGCACATGACTTGTACTAGTTTTATACTATCACTAAACCAAACCTATTACTGGTCATAGAAGCTGAAGCTGCACGGCCAAAAGAATGTGACTCACCAAAACTTTCTTATGTCGCATTTGTACTTCCAAAACATTCCATCTTGTACAAATGCATTCTTTATTTTAAACTTGTAATAAAAACCACTAGACATAAAACTTCAAAATAGTGATGCAAAAAACATGAAATTATTTCACCTCAAGTAGCCAAAAATCATAACCTTACATTCGCAGCGTCATAGACTGGTATATAGAACTAAATATATCTAGACTGCTAGGCAAGATGGCAATCAGAGTTATATTTGCAAAGGAGTGGGCTGACAATCATACTCCCAGTCATGAAATTATTTGCAATTGCAGGTAAAATCTGAACCTTTATATCCTCAGACAAAAGATTGATACCGCAATTATACAAAACACTTCTACGCCAATGTACACAATGACCTTTGCCTTTCAGAGCAAACTGCACAACATTCTAATCTGACAAATCTCCAGAGATTGAATCCATAGTCCTGTTCTGAAGGCGTACATCAGCATCCTTGATCTGCATTCCAAATTGCAGTTGGTGTTGATCCTCCACTAGAAAATAAGGTTCAAGAATAGTCGACGATAGAACTTCATCAGGGTCATACTCTAATGACACTTCCATAGGGTTAAAATACATCAGTCCTCCTTCCTTGTTCTTCAATGTAAGATGAAACTCCAAATCTGCCATTAAGTGTTGTTTCTTGTCGCCACCAATAATAGAATAGTAATCATTGCTGACATTGTGTAATTTCATCGAACTCACCTCAACAGAATTGATCTGAAACTCTAGCATGGGGTTGGCAGCTTGCTTGGCGAATATAATATCTTGTATGGAAAAAGCACAAAAAGTACAGAACAAGAACAGCGTGACAGTAAAAAAAAATACCCACAAATCTTGTTAACCTCGTTTTTGACGCAGCTATTGTTGTTGACAATGCTGTTATTGGTGTTGACCACGCTACTATTGCTGTTGTCAACGTTGGTATTGTTGTTGTTTTTGACCCTTTTTTTACCAGGCATCGCACTCATTAGTTCGATCCTGTTCAACAACAGACGTAAAAAAAATACAATTGGAGGCTAAACATCAAGGTTTTTGTTAGTTTAGATGAACTACTACAAGAGGGGGGGTGAATGGTAGTAGGTTCCAATCGCGGAACTTAAGCAGAAATAAACAATTAAAACGTAAAGGAACTTAAAGCACACAGCAAGTTTTATGAGGAAACCATCCAGTGCCTAACTGGAAGTAAAACCTCGGCCCTATTGGGACTTATAAACAAATTCCACTATAATAGGCAACTCTCCTAGTACAACCTATTACACAGACCTTTGCTTTGCAAGTTCCTCTTAAGACACTTGCTAATTGATAAGAACCTATCCTATCAGACCTAAGACAAACTCAGGCACCTTTTTCGACCCAAGACACACTCAGGTTCCTTTCTCGACCTAAGACACACTCAGGTTCCTTTTTCCCACTTGCAACCCAAGACAGACTCGGGGTGACTAACTACCACTCGAATTTTAGAGAATTCAAACTCATACACTCAAACGTGAATTTAAGAGAATTCACAATCTCACCCCAAAATACAAAACACTCAAAACCCTTTTTCCCATTACAAGATCTCATTGAATATCCCTAAATACATATCTATGAATAAAGAGATAAAACTAATATATTGGACACTCGAGACCTGTCTGGAACTCACTGGACGTATTGTAACCAAAACCTGATAGGAACTTTGACCAGGAGAACTGACTTAGCTTCGTGGTGAAGGATAAAACCATTAAGCACGACCACTACACTTCGTCAGCCTCAACTTTGAATGAATACATATGAGCATATTTATAGTACACTCGAATTATTCATTTCATCTTGAAAAAGATAGATTTTCTGAAAAGATAAGTTTAAAAGATATTTTCTAAAAACAAGTTTTCCGAAAATATATCTTTTTGTTAAGAATAAAATCTGTCAATAATAATAAGATAAACTTAACATAAAATCAGATTTTATTTCAATCTTATCTTTTAGTTTAAAAATACTTTTTAAACAAAATTTATCTTTTTCCGAAAGGGATTTATTAGAAGATAAATATCTTTATTCAGTAAAACCAAATCCCTAAAAGATATGCACGTATAAGGTAAATATATATATCATTAAAACCGACTTTTAACAACGTGCACACTTAAGTTCCTATTAGGTTCCTGAACTCTGACAGTCTTCGAGTTCCTGACAAGTCAGTTACTCTAGTTTCATTGACTGTTTGGAGTTCACCTTGGTTCTATAAAGACTTGTTCCAGACCGAATTTTATGTCCAACATACTTACATGAATCCTAGAGCAATATACTTCTATTTCTCTGTCTTCATGTTGCTTCTCTGAAACTCTTGTTCTGGAATCCTGTAGTCTTGATATATTCTAGATCTTAGGGTTTGCCCCAGCATTACACCGGAACCAGGTCGTTACAACCCGTTTCGAAGTTCCTGTTAAGAAACCTCTGGAAGTTCCATTTCTGGAACTCTTCTTCTAACTTTACTTGTATCCTCATGGATCTTCTAAAGTTCCTCTGTTTCAGTTCCTACTTCAGCCCTCAACGCTTACTGAACCTGCAAACATCACAACACTAGAAAATCCTTATTAAATGGAAGTTTGCTCAATTCTTAACATCATCATCAAAACCTCATAAGGGTCAACAAGTTGCCCCTTTTTAATGATGACAAACTGAGCAAACTTCTGAGGATAACAAAGCAACTCAGAAGGTTAGTTTTTTCATTTATAAAAACAGTAAAGAAAACTAAACTAAATTAAAAGACTTCTACACATACATGACATATATATGTATAGGATACTTACCTCGTGAAGCTAACATATGTAAACACCTATTTACATAATTACCTTTATGGTTCCTTAGCCATCATCATGCTTATCAACCATAACACTTATCGTTGTTCTTGTTCCTCTATTGCTTATCCTATATTGCTCAAGTTCCTTACATATATACCTGTCATTACTCAGGTTCCTTTTATCCTGTTCCAAGCATAACTTGCTCTTTCTATGCACAACTTCATACACGTTAAATAGATAATCATCATTAGTTTATAATCATCAAAACCTAATTGCTCAACAATTTCCCCCTTTTTGATGATGACAAACTAATGATGCTTATCACATATTAAAGGATAATCATTGTACATTTATTCCCCCTTAGTTTTTCAAGGAAATAACATATGAACAAGTTAAGAACATTAAGAACATACACAAGAACTTAACATAGTTAGGAACTTAGCAATACACATCATTATCAATATATATATATACTTTCAACGATCATGATGTATGAACTTTAGACTTAATTACTGCATACCATAAGCATCATACATATTCTTCCCCCTTTTGTCATTATCAAAAAGGGTATTGTTCCACATGTTTGTTTTCGTAAATTATACACACTTAAAGTCATATGTTACACCTACCACCATATAATAAGTAAATATATAATGGTTAAACACTTGTTGTTCCTAAAAGCCTCAAGGTACTCACTTTTCAAACACGAATACCATTTTCACACTAATTTCCAACTCACAATCCAAAGGCCCAACTTCAAAACCCTTAATTGAACTTGACAAATAAGAGGTTAAGAATCAAGTAAATATCAGAGCTAAAAAGTTAGGAATGGACTGCATGAATAGACAAATGAAAGCGCAAGCTGAAAGGATATATAAAGAAGCATATGGAACAAAATAAGTAGAGGGAACATGAGGTGGAATTTATGCTCTTTGGTTAGACCTTTTGAGATGAAGAGGTTCACCACATTTGTTCTTCATTTCATACTCTTGAAACTCCTGCTAAACACAACACATATTCATCTTACCAATTGATAACCAAATTCCCTTACTTCAACCACCAACTTCTTTGAGGAACATTTTGCATACTGGAACTTAAATAGATTTCAGTTTCATCATATCCAAGTTCCTTCAACGTTTGTCGTTGTTCCTTCACTAGCTCACCAGGTATACGAGTACTCCACATCAAAGTCAATATTTTTCATCTTTAGATGTCCAGGAAATTAAATATTTGATCACCCTTTTCTTTTTCTTTTCCTTTTTTTTTAAAAGGTGTCATTATACAAATTTTGCATGCTTTCCTGGAATAACACATTTTTAAATCAATGAAGATATTACTTACTCATACACTTGAGTTCCACAACCAGATTTGAACCATTTTGATTTCTTGGTTCCTACCTTATTCCCCCTGAGTCCTTTACCATTCTTCTTCCTTTTCAAGTACTTACTTCTTTCTTTATCTTCAACTTCCCCCTCAACATATAATCACCATTTTTCATGTTTCATCAAATCATAAAAAGATGATCAACAAACTTAGAGCACATGGGAATCAAGAATAAGAAGTAAAAGTGTGTGAACGGAAAGAGGAAATTGAATTGGGTGAATAAGAATCTTCGATTTTCTGAATATGGGACAATTAAAGTATATGCAACACGGACACACAACTTAGAGTTGTAGAATAATGTTGCGATCGAAGATATATGACGTGGATGCTTGAAATTTGGCTAAAATATAGGTTAGTTCCCTCTGAAATTTAAACAAGTGAGGTGTAAACGGTCTGGGAACTTACCTGTCTTGTTCCATCAAAGTTTCTTTCATTGTTCCTTTGGCAACTTAGGAACTTCGTGTTTGACAGCACCCATAGTTCTATTATGAGACCTCTAATACTCTTAGGCAAGTAAGTATGTCTTTTACAACACAAGAATTAAGTGTGACACATAAACAATAAGCGCATATTCTTTACTTTAAGTATTACATGCATAGGAACCCCAGCTTGACATAACTTATGGGAAAAATACTTTATACTCATGTTATGTTTCATCAAGTCTTGTTCTATTAAGCAATAAACAAGAATATGACAAGTCAAGACAAAACCATAAGAGAATCAATTCACAAATTCACATATTGCATTCATACCACAAATATATCAATTCAATTCATCTAATGCCGACATGTGAAAAGGAACTTGTATCTTATGTAGTCTCTCACCAGTAAAAATATAACTTTAAAGCATTGGTTGAATATGATGGCTTACCTTGGAGTTCTTGAAGTGGCTGTTATGTTCCTTGATGATCTTGAATCTAATATGAACTTCCACTTCTAACTCAAGTTCCATTGTCAGTGGTTAATGCTTACAAATATATTTTCTTATCATAAATTAGCAAAAATCAATGCACAATGGTTCGTTAGTAGTACCAGAGATATATCAATGTAAACAAGTACTACTAATAACTCAGTTCATCTTGAAAACAAAAATTGACACTTTTAAAACTCAATTTTCAAGAAGGAACTTGGATAGCATTCTATCCTAGAGTATGTTCCACATAGACGTCTACAAAAATTCATATCAAGACATACAGGACATCCATGTGGTACAACTCTAATCCCATATAAACAGCAAGAACAAATATTATTCAATTTGCTTCAAGTCTAGCTACACACGCAACAAGTTCCTTAAAGACAATCCATACCTTTGTATTGGTTTTTTCTTTTAAGAATCAACCTGGCCTTGTTCCATTCACGTGCCTTACTCAACAAGCTTTTTCCAGAACACCCTTTTTATCTCCGACCCTTTTTAGGTGTTCTAGAATAGGTTCAGGATGTGACATGCATCCTCTTCCTTCTAAGCTTATTAAGTTCCTGCTGCACATCTAATCTGATAACAACCAATTATATGTTTACATCAACCTTAAAAACAAACTTATCTTTTATACAACTATGAGTTATGAAGTCCATTTTTTCGGTTGATATCTCGAGCTCTTCTCCGATCCTTGGTTGTTGAGGTTTTCCCTTTGGTTACATATGCATGAAAGACACTTTAGTTCCATAGTTTGTTGAGATATTGCTGGTCGGAACAAATATTATCTCAGCTCTGGAACTTCGTTGGAACTTGCTTTCTTGTATTGAGTTCTTTGAACTTTGCTGCATGAGTTGGAACTTAACATCTCGAAGTTCCTCAACATATGTAGCTATCCCTTGCTGTTATTCTTAGTGACATATTTCTTTACTAGGAACTCAGATAGTTCTTCAAGAACTTGCAAGTTCACCTTTTATCACCTGTCTGATGGGAACAAACATGTTAGTCTCAAAATATGTTCACTTATTGCACATTAAACAAGATAGGGTAAACTCTTTATGTTTTGCTGTTCTCGGCGTTTATGGATAAATCGCCTTGGCACTTCTATCATCAAACATCTCTAAGTGGAACATAGGGTGTCTTGTTAATCAAAGATCTATTGCTTCAGTGTTGATGATGTAGCAAGAGGCATTGAAAACTATTCCAAAGAATCTGCAAAGACCATTAGTATATAACTTTGTTCTCTTCTTGTCTTTCATGATTCAAAATTGGAAACTTGTTATCAATCTGTGTTCCTGCAACAAACACTAAACATGACTGGAACTAGGTTCCGTTGTTAGATCTATAACCTCATAGATGATGAACACTTAGCCACTTACCCTGTGATAGAAAAGACTTTCAACAGACAATTCATCGTCTCTTCTATTAAGAAAAGTAACCAAGTGCACATTTGCTTTCATTACTTATAAACAAGACATCTCTTTCAATTAGTCTCTACATATCACATGGTAAACATATCCATATTACTAAGATCCAATAGATTAGTGTTGCTTACCATCTACCAGATGTTGAAAGAGAATGTAACATGTGTTTGATTCTCATGCTTCTCGATTTAACCTGTTTGGAACTTACATATACATATATCTATTATCGAGTTCCTACTAGGTTTATCAAGCATGAAAGATTTACAAGTTCACAGTTTGAAGCATAGAAGTATCTCATCTTCAATAAAACCTAGAAATGTCAGGTTGTTGTTAGGAATCACCTTGAGATCCACAAATGATGTGTTCCCTTTTTTATTCCCTTCATATGTGACATTTCCACTCTTTATTGATGATGTCATCTTGAAGCCATGAAACAACTAGAGTTACAAGCAATTGAAAACCAGAATGAGCATTAAAAACTCGACGAGAAAAATATTCACAATGGGATAGGAACTTGACTTACTAACTTCCTGTTATGTGGAAATTTTACCTTTCGTGTTAGTATTATAAGTCAAAGTTCTTCCATTGTAGGTTTATAGTAAGAGATACCTTGATTTGGCTATCATCATCTCTTTTGGAACCTCGCTGTCGAGATAATGCGAGTTCCCTCCTATTATAAACCTTCAACTCTTCCATGTTCCTTTTGACAAAAAGTTGGAACATGTCCTTCTGGTCCTTTAGACCATTGTATCTTGGGTAGAGGAACGTGTTGATTTAATCTCAAATTCTTCAACACCTTGTCAAAGTCCCTCATATTATCATTCAAAAGATATAACCTGAAAGTTCACAGCCCAAGAGATTCCTTTGTGCCTTTAAAATGTCAGTAGGTTAGTCAAAAGAGATAGATAAAACCTAAAGCATAAAAGTGTTGAAACATAAAGTTCCTGTAAGAATACTCCCTTTTAGATGTCGTTCCATCAACGAAATGATGAATCTCCAACACGCAGTCAAAGATAATCATCTTAACTCATCATCCTTCATAAGAGTCTGCTACAGGAATTAATGCTTTGTTCCAAGGAACTTTGAATAATAAGAACTTAACTGGAACTTGAACCAGAATCTTTACAGGAACGTATACGCTATCTCCTATAGCACCTTGATATAGAAGCTTTGTTGTTCCTGTATCCCTAATTCGTTCTATCATTTCAAGTTCACCAAGTTCCAACCAATTTAAGCACTGAGCTCCTAATGGAACAAACTTTTATGCACCAATAGTTCTATTATCAGAGTTGTATTTGCAAAGGAGTGGGCTGACAATCATACTCCCAGTCATGAAATTATTTGCAATTGCAGGTAAAATCTGAACCTTTATATCCTCACACAAAAGCTTGATACCGCAATTATACAAAACACCTCTACGCCAATGTACACAATGACCTTTGCCTTTCAGAGCAAACTGCACAACATTCTGGTCTGACAAATCTTCAGAGATTGAATCCATAGTCCTGTTCTGAAGGCATGCATCAGCATCCTTGATTTGCATTCCAAATTGCAGTTGGTGTTGATCCTCCACTAGAAAATAAGGTTCAAGAATAGTCGAAGATAGAACTTCATCAGGGTCATACTCTAATGACACTTCCATAGGGTTAAAATACATCAGTCCTACTTCCTTGTTCTTCAATGTCAGATGAAACTCCAAATCTGCCATTAAGTGTTGTTTCTTGTCGCCACCAATAATAAAATAGTAATCATTGCTGACATTGTGTAATTTCATCGAACTCACCTCAACAGAATTGATCTGAAACTCTAGCATGGGGTTGGCAGCTTGCTTGGAAAATATAATATCTTGTATGGAAAAAGTACAAAAAGTACAGAACAAGAACAACGCGACAGTAAAAAAAAAAATACCCACAAATCTTGTCAACCTCGTTTTTGACGCAGCTATTGTTGTTGACAATGCTGCTATTGGTGTTGACCACGCTGCTATTGCTGTTGTCAACGTTGGTATTGTTGTTGTTTTTGACCCTTTTTTTACCGGACATCACACTCATTACTTCGATCCTGTTCAACAACAGACATAACAAATACGATTGGAGGCTAAGCATCATGGTTATTTTGATGTCAATTTTAAAAAATGCATAAAAAAGCCAACTTACATACATGACTATTAGAATATGAATGGCCAAAATTCAGCAAAAATCCCAGGTAATATAATTAGAGGCATACACATGAGGCCGACCCGGTTGATCAGCCTGATTAACCAATCCTTGTTAATCAGCTGCTTCTGTGGGCCCTCTTGAGCAAATGTAGTATATTTTTATTGATTTGTACCGCTGCTGACATGGATCATGTTAACGGGCTTGTTTGCGCCGTTAAGAATACGTTGTTAACGTCGTTCAATCCTGAACTAACGTCCATCACCCAAAATTCAGAAATAATTTTAAAATTGAAAATTAATATCATAGATCTGCTTCATCGAGGAAATTCTTGTTCATCTTGTGTTTCGAAAAATGGAAAAAATCTGCATCTTCTTCTTCGTACTAAATTCGGAAGCAACGATTGAGCTTAAAATCTAGAGTATATGTGGTTGATCGGTCAGGTAGCTTAAAATCTATCGACGTTGCCCATCTTTCTTTGTAAGTTAATTTCTTGCTCTTCTCCTTTAATCGTACTTTCTTCTGATAAATTTTAGTGCTGTGTGAACTATAATCGTACCTGGTTTGTAACCGTGCTAATGGGAGCTGCAATTGCTATAATATAATAAAGTGGTGTGCATTTCACATACAGTTAGCGTGTTTGGGTCTTTTTGTAATTTGGGATTGGGTTTGAATTTCCTCCTATTATCCCGATTTTATTAAATTGAATTGTTTATTCTCCTTTTACCTATAAGCTAACTATATGTGTTGAATGATTATATAGTATAAATTGCTTTTAGTTATGAGCTGAATACTGTATAAATTGTTACTTATGGTCAAACTACTGTTTGTGAAATGTCTTATTACAGCTCTCATTTATTTGAATATCTTATAATACAAATGTTAATACAGAGATAAGTTATGGAAAACAATGATCTTTAACTTAGTTCTATCGAGGAACAGGGGCATGATATCCAGTCTGATCCACTATTGGATTGTTTTGTTCCTGTCATTGTTTCTGGAGAAGGTCCTTCGCAAGAATGTCCACCCAGTGGTCTGGTGTCTCCAATGAAGACTATTGAGACAGTTGAAACCATTGTCTCAACTAACAAAGTTTCTGTATTTGCTTTGGTTGAAACTCCTAGAGTAGGCATGGTATTTAAATCTTGGCAGGATGTTGAATGCTATTATAAACAGTATGCTGAGCAAAAAGGGTTTGGTTTCACTAGGGCTCAAGGATATAGTTCGAAGAAGGATAAGGTGAGGAGGGGTATAACTTGGAAATGTGAATGTTGGGGTCATCCAGACATGAGAGCTAGGAGGGAGGCAAATAAAAGGGCTAAATCTATGGATGTGGGTGGGACTAGTGCTGATGTAGATGGAGTTGTCTTGGAAGATGAGCTTGCGCGCGGGAAAAGAACCTCCAAAAAATGTCTTTGTGAAGCAAAAATTTATGGTAGTGTCAATGAGGATGGTCTTTGGGTTTTGAGAAAGGTCATTCTCGACCATACCCACCTTGTATCTCCTACCAAGTCCAAGTTAGTAAAAGAATACCGTATGAAGAATTACACTACAAATGTTAGAAGGAATCTAATAACTTTCTTTGATGAGGGTGTCTCTGTACCACAGATACATGGGTGTTTAGGTTTGGGTAAGGATGGTGAGAACTGCCCTACGGTGAAGGATTTACAACACGAAGTTTACAAGGAGAGGAAGGCGCGGCTGAATATGGCTGGTGGTGACTGTGCTGCTATGATGGAATATTTTGAGAGAATGCAGGCTGATAATTCCAATTTTTACCACTCTCACCGTATAGATGGTGAGGGAAGGATGAAAGATGTCATGTGGGTGGATGCTCGTAGTAGGGCAGCATTTGAGTATTTCGAAGATGTGGTGTGCATGGATGCAACTTACTTGACCAATGAGTATGAGCTTCCTTTTATAAATGTTGTTGGAGTTAATCATCACGGACAATCTATTTTGTTGGGATGTGCATTGGTATCACATGAAGACACAGACACTTATTCTTGGATAATTCGACAATGGTTGGCGTGCATGAGTAATAAGCCGCCCAATGCAATCCTTACCGACCAAGCTGCAGCCATTAGAAAGGCATTGGTGCTGGTAATGCCAACTGCTCGTCACCGTTGGTGCATTTGGCACATAATGCGGAAAATCCCCGAAAAGTCATAGAATTATTTATTATTTTGCACAACTTTAATGCTCTGTTGCTTTTGTAATGATTTCTAATAACCTTCATTAACAGCTTGCCCAATTGATCATATACATATTCATGCATTTATTTTGCTTCATAGGAGCAGAAACCAAAAGTTTCATTCACTACTATGATTATTTTGAATTAACACTTGCATTGTTGCATATTTTTTGGATGCCCAACAGGTTCTGGAAGTACCATTTGGTATAATGTTTTGTACTCTTATCTTTGTTGCAGCTTGATTCTTCTGGTCTATGACATGTAACACAACTGCTTTTCTTAGAGTGTTAATGTGATTGATGAGAAATCATTCTTTATTTTCTTGGGTGTTTGTCATATTTGCAGTTTCAGTTTGTCTACATAATCCATTTTATATTGTCAAGTATCCATCCATATGTCCAAAATGAGATATGCTGATTGTTTGTTTTTCCTATTTTTTGTTTATTTGTATTATACTCTGGTTTTTGAAATATGCAGGTACTTGGATTTCAAAAGCCCTCTGAAGGCTACTATATATGAAAGTTTCACGCCGGAGGAATTTGAAAGCAGATGGAACTCATTAATTACAACTTATGAACTCAAGGACAATCCATGGTTAACAGATCTTTACGAAGAGAGGCACATGTGGGTTCCCGCCTTCATGAAGGAGCACTTCTGGGCGGGGATGAAAACAACATAGCGTGTCGAAAGCATAAACAGCTTCTTTGATGGCTTTGTAAGCAGGAGTACAATGTTGTTCGAGTTTCCTATGAAGTACACTAAAGCAATGACGAAGAGGGTGAAGGATGAAACAAATGCAGATGCCAGGTGTTCAAAGTATATCAGGCGCCTTGTCAGTGGTTTCAAGGTGGAGAAATTTTTCCTGAAAATATACACAGACGCGAAATTCCAAGAAGTTCAAAAAGAGTGTGCCCGTATGATGTACGTCTACCCCAGGGAGAAGAGGCAAGTTCAAGAAAATGTTATTGAGTACACGCTGGAGGATCGAGTTTGGATAATCCCTGAAGGATCAAAGACGGAAAAACTGACTAACAGGCGCAGGTTATACTGTGTAACTTTCAACTGTTTGACTAAGGACGTTACATGTGATTGCCGGAAATTTGAAACCTTTGGTATTTTGTGCAAGCATACCATTGTTGTTCTTGACCTGAACTTGGTGTCTGAGATTCCACAAAAGTACATCCTAGATAGGCGGAGAAAAGACATTGTGAGAAAGCACACAAGAGTCAAAGTCCCTTACTATGACCCTTCTAAGACGTTACATGTTCAGAAGTTCAACCGTATGATGAGTACGTTTGAGTGTATTTGTGACGAAGCATCCCCTGCCAATGAGGACACGGTTGAGGTCATATTACAGAGGCTAAGTCAGCTTGCAGAGGAAGTTAAAATGATGAAGGCTTCTTTTCAGGAGAAGCAGGTTCTTCCCCCAATGCCAAGAGCATCCTTCCCTCCATCAGAGATTGGTTCAACCAAGACATGTTCTAACTCTCGAGAAGGCCATAATGGTACACCGGATTCTGTTACCAAACCCAAGTCCAAGCAGACCAATGCTGCTATGAAGGATCCTAAGAGCCGTAAAAAACCACGTGGACGACCAAAGGCAACCAGGTACAAATCTTTGGCTGAAACCGGCTACAAGAAACAAAAGGGGAATCAGATTAATGTTGTTCAACCCAAAAAACCCGTTAGTTGATTCTATCCTTTTATTAGCTTGTTTATTGATATTGCTTTGGCTACGCTTTGTTGTGTCTCTAAACTCATTCCTAATCTACACACAGGCAAAGCGCAAATTGTCAGATTTGGATGATTGTCCTGTTCTACAGTCTCCCGGTGACCGTTGCGTTGATATTACGGCAGATGATGATCAACTAGTGGACACCTATGTAGCATGGTCTTCCCCGTCCAAATTGTTTTAAACATCGCGTGTCCTATGGCTCTGTGTTGTAGTGATCGGAACTAAGCTGATAAAATTTAAGGCCTATTTCTATTTTATTGACTACTTATCCTATTGTTGAACTACTCCAGCAGTGTTGCCTTCATCATATGGTGTCCTAAAGAACTCCAGCACTGCCTTTTGTGTGTTTTTTGTATTTATCAAAAGTATTGTATTTTCTGTAGTGAAGTTTCTGAAGCTTGCGCATTCCTAATTCGTAACTTGCATTCTATATGTGCTTAGGCCCAATATTGGGCTTTAGGGCCTATATTGGACTAGGCCCAATTTCCTTCTTAAATTTTTGCTTTTTAATTAATACGTTTTTCATTATTTAACTTGAAATATAATGACATACTCTATGTTTTAATCTTGCGCATTAATAACTCGATATATTTGACGTGTATGACAGACAAATTATGAAAGTAAACACTGTAACTGAATATCCAATATTCCAATGCAATTTTGGATGAAATAGAATTAAACAATGCCAATAACTTATTTTGTTAAATATTTTTGTATAATTCCAATGTTTATTCTAATTATCATATCTTTTTCACGTAACTAAGACCGGGCATTGGATTAGTAAAGTGATTCTCCAATATTGTGTAACACCTTTTACTTATTGCCAATATTAGTAGTTACACAACTACTACTTTAGAATTCTGTTTTGGCTCCATAAACAATCAGTAGAAGCCATTCTGTATCCATGTCCCTATAGAATCAGGAAACATTATGAAATTGTCAACGACTTTCCTCGGTGGATAAGTTCTAAACTAATACAGAGCATTCTGTTTATATATTGGAGATTGAATTTCATATTGAGCAACACAGAGCAACCGAATTACCACAAACAGATACTGTCTAAAAATTTAGAAAAACCTAGGATTCGGGGATACAAAAAATTAAAAAATAATAAAGGGGCGTTTGGGGGTGGTATGGTAGGTGTCGAACCTTTGATGTTGCATTACTTATTGAGTATAGAGTGTTGCTGTGTTGAGACCATTGGGGTAGTCCCTCACTGTCACACATTGTACTCAAAAAATATTATGTAATATAGTTTTTGCCAATCCTACGGTTGGAAATTATGATTGGTATAAGTGCCACCGTTTAGCGAAATAACAAATTTCAATTAAATAAATAAGTAAATGGGTGTACGTTTTTTTTGTACGAAACATAAACATGAGGAAAGATAATTAGAAGTTTCAAATACTTTATTATTTCCCATTATATTTAGAACGTATAGAACACAAACAGTCAAACACTGATACTTCTCCTCACAAACCCTAACCCCTGTCCATCCTCAAATCTCTCGCCATCAGTTCAGATCTTGCTCTCTATTTCCGGTTCAGCAACTTGCAGGTACCTCTCTGAATTATTAATCGTTTCATTACTTAATTTACTCTAGACACGTGCATATTTTTGGTGAATTTACAAAAATAAATTCTCTGCTTTAGATAGCATTCTGGAATTATGAATCTAGTCCCAATTTGCGGCTTTTTTAAGTTTTTCGAATTGGTTCTCTAGATTTCAATACGGGCTTGAATTTGTATATAATGTCGCTATGATGAGCAAATGAAAATTCTGTTATCATACAAAAGCTAAATGTCGATTGTAAAATTGAATAATTAACAATTTGGGTACAGTTTTAGTTGTAATTGAGATGTTTCATGTGGAATTTTGTATGTGGTCGGTTTTTTTTTAATGTTGAATTTACCTGTTTGTAAACACTCATATGATTATCGCTTGTTTTATAGATCTAATTTTGGCAATTTGATAATGCGTTGTTTGTCAGTTATTATACTATTTTAAGTAGTTGAAATCTATTGTTGTGGTTCTCTTGGCCTTAATTCTGTTTGAACTTAGATTTGTAGTACTGAATGCAGTAAAAGGTGGAGTTTGTAAAGGATAAAGGTGTTGTTAGTCATTATCCATGTCATGATTTTAAGTTTATTCCCTCGATCTAATGGGTGGAGTTTGTAATTTTAGGTGGAGATATAATGTCTGTTACCCACTTTGAATTCACAATCGATACTCGTAGGCTTCTACGAAATGTGGTGAGCACTTTGTATTAGGTATTTCATAGCTTTATCAAAAAATTATTAGATTTGCTAAAGAATAATCTGTGCTCTGTTTTGTAACCTTGTAACCCAGCCTCTTCCGAATCGTATGTCTCTTGGGGTTAAAGACATGTGGACCACATGGAATAAGAACTGGGTAAAGATTATTCTGACTCTACGACGGGGAGGTGAAAAAACAAAACACAAGGTCGAATTAAAGGACGTTGTTTGGGGTGATGGGAGAGTTGAGACTTTTTTATGCAAGGGTTGGGAAGATTTTGTCACCTCCAACAACTTAGAAGTTGGAGATCTTATTCTATTGACTTTGGAGAACTATGTGAACATGGTATATCGGGTTAGGATTTGGAGGGATGGCATTGAAATTACAGGAACCGAAGTAGGATCAGGGAGCGAAGAAGAAGATCCGTACTTTGACTTCCAGTTCCTGCACAGCTATTTGTTTAAACCTACCATTGTAAGTTGATCTTTGACATGTTGATACTATCTTACATGTAGCTTGATGAATTTTTTATTGTCCACTCATATTTTACCTGTCTCTACAACTTATGTATTTTATTATTGTAGAACGTCCCCCTGAAATTTGCCAAAGCTCATTTGAACCGCATTGTGAAAGACACCAAAGTGGCATTCTACATGAACACTACAAAGTATGACGCCACAATGCACATTAGGCGGGATTCAAAAAACCGGATTATATCATGCAACCTAAAGAAAGGAGTACAAAACGTCCTGCTAAAGGAGGATGTTCAAGAGAATGAGAAAGCCCGCGTTGAGTTGTATGGCTGGAATCCTAACCCAATATTCAACATCTTTTTCATTTGACAATTAGTATGGCATCCAGTTTGTTACCGTCTAGCTTTAAGGTAGTGAATTGCATTGCTTTAGATGATTAAAACTTGGATATTTTGGCTACTCTGCTTTGTGCATACTGTGGGAGACCTCAGCTCTAGTTGAAGATTTTAGATAGATATTACCCTATGCGTTACTTTGTTCGGTACTAATGGAATGGTAACGTGTTCAACGAGAGCTATTACCTCTTCGTCTTTTGTAAAACTCTTTTCCATTATCGTTAATTTACAATAGCAGATCCCTTAAGCCCTTGGGTCATTTATTTTATTGGAATGCGAAGATTATGACTAACATAAGTTTTGTTAAAAATATCAGAACACCAATTTAACATTAACAACTCCAAGTTAGGATTCAGTTTGCATCACAACACGGATTCCTGTTTTCGATGGGCTGGCCCAGTAAATGAGAGCAGCTTATTACACATCCCTGATGGGCCGGCCTACATTGACCTAAATCCATAGTCTTTATGTTTTAAATTTTTCGAAGTAATCCAATAAAACACAAATGAAAATTAGATTTGGGCCGACCCAATGAAGCTAAACAAAGTGGATCAGTTCATTACATCCAATACTTAAAACAATTTACTTAAAATAATTGTTGCCCAAAATGTTGACAAAAGACATGATTAACCCCTAGTACGAATACACCCATGATTACATCCAATCAACAACTATAGTCAGGGCAAACAACATAATACACCATATGAAAACATTTCCTACTACCACCGTAAGCCTTCTTAGTTATAGGGCCAACTTGGGTGTTGTCAAGCAAAAGCAAGTGCCATTCCGGCTATACCATGGGCGGTAACAATTTAAACATAGTCTATTACACAACCTATTTAAAAACACATAATTTAAAACTTAATTAAACATAAACACTATCTTAGATTTCAATTTAGCCCAAACAGCATCATTCATGGGCAATTGTAGAATGCTACGACCTCATCTCCATTATGAAGTCCAGCACTACCAACCTGTATCCACCGTTGTTAGGTACCTCCGCTCATGCATAAAAACAACCTTGCTTGGATCCGCATCCGCTCTTTCAGCCCATCTGTGAAACAAACCCACCAAGCGAGTCTCCATTGTTCCGGACACCTTCACAGTTATTGGATCCCTTGCAACCTCGGTGATGTAGAAGTACTTAACCCTTGAGTTTAAGTTGAGTACACTAGGCTGATTAAAAATTAAACAACATGCTTTTTTAGAATTCCATATTATGAGTCACGAGTCACATCTACATAATGATGAAGAATCCCTATCCATATACTGCAAATATCCTTAACAACAACACAATAACAAAAACAAGAAATAAGATTTTCGTACCTGACCCATCACGTAGATATCATCACAACTCTTAAGGTCTACATCCCCAGGTTTATCGGTCCTGAGAATCAATCGATCGTCTGACCATTTCTTCAGCCATATCTCGCGTGGAAGGACAATAATTTTCTTGGCATAGTCGGAGTAAATCTTCTCGAACGTCTCGTTGCTATGTATGTCATATAGCACACCTACATCCCCGGGGGTTAGGCTACGAACAACAACTGAGTGATTAGCATTGCCATGAATAGTTACAGGTGGATCCGCTACATCAAGGTCAATGTCTACCGGTACCCTCCTCAGGTCTTCCTCTACCACAGGTGACTGGTTTTCATTTTTAGGTTAACTTCCAATTTTTTTTTAGATCCCGAACGCAGCAGGGAGAAGTTTTGTTACATCATTGGGTTCAATGGATGGGACTTTAGGGGTTCGGAATAGTGCTGGGGGAAAATTATTTTCAACAAAGGGCTTAACATTTTCAACAAAGGGCTTAACACATTGAATTTCTTGTTGATGATCCGGGAATTTTGGCATCGAGAATGCATCTTTGGTAATGGTTTTTTCTAGTAGAGACCTCTTTTTATAATTTTTAACTATCTCTTTTGCCTTATCATATTCCATTTTTGAGGGTGATTTTGATGGTTTCCTAGAGGAAGATCCACCATCATTTGGCTTTTCTGCTTTTTTGAATGAAGATAAACCATCATTTGGCTTCTCCATTGTTACCAAGTTAGGGTTTTCTTTTTAATTGCTTAAGTAGGTGGTGTGACGTTGTGATTGTGGCTCCCTATTTATAGCCTCCCAAATGGTGTTACTTGATACCAATCACGTGAGGCATTTTCCCACTAAAACTTATTTCATGACGCGCCATAATCCAAACCTTTGAAAAAGAAAAAAACATCAAAAAGCCAACCCATTACTCCAAAATACAATTATCCCTTGTCGTCTAATTATTGTATCTAACAACGCTCCAAATAATATCTCAGAAAAATCGTTAATATTGCACTACCACACTTTGTTTTGGATAGATGGTTGTTTTGGGAAGTATGCATTTTAAGTAATACATACCGAAAAAAATTGCTAGAAACACCCAAGTGAGCATAGGAGGTGCCAAAATGTTAGTACCTGATTGTGAAACAAGTGATCGTTTCTAGATTAATAACTTAGACAACTTGAGGTAAACATTAGTTTACCGAAATGGAGGGGCACATCCTTTATCGAAGGATATAAAACAACCGTTAAGGTGCAAAACTTTGACTACGTCATATAGTTGAACTTATCTACTTGGTCCAAACACTCTAATTGTAATATTTCTAAAATGTAATGCATCATTTACCAAAATATTCAATGATATTAACGGCTAGAATTAAACTAAAACCCTTTATTTACAGTTTTATAAATTTAAAATCGCCACTTGACCCAATTTTTAAACCACTTCTTCTATCTTTATTCTCGTTCAAGCCACAATTCCATAAGATGTGCCTGTGTTGATGTGTTATGATACTTACAATAGGGAAGCACACACCCTAACCTTTCGTTGACAAGACAATACAAAAAATACTACCCCATACTACTAACTCTATGGCCACCCTACACCTAGAAATATGCAATCTATTTCACCTAACATACCATATTTTGGCATGATAAGTCTTCTTTTTGTAAGACATTTTCAACACCTTACAACCAGTACTTGGGAAAGTTAGATTTCAATGAATAAATAACTACTGTACTTAAATTAGTTGGATTTCAATGAGTTACTTAGAATTCGAATTCTATTTACATTTGTTACATGTATAGAGTACCAATTATTTATAGGGACTAGGTTCATTCACATATTAAAATTAGAATATTAATATTCGAATATTACAATTAGAACAATTCTATATGTTCGAGGTCGTTATTAAAATAAACCTTGATAATTAATAATTCATACAGGTTATAGTTGGACTTGTGGTCTGGATTATAGCGAAAACCGCATCCAATCCAAATTAATTTCGATTCGAAAACAACAAAACGAAACGAAACCCAATCCTCCTTATTGGCATAGCAATTTACGAGTACTATCCTGTGAATATCTTTCAAACCTTTTTTATTGAGCAGTGTGTAGCTGAATTTTTCCACTTTGATTTGATCAGTCCAACCAATCAATTGTAAGAGGAAATAAGTAGACAACTTAAGTATACATGTATGCAGTTGTTTTATCGACACATTCCATAATTTTAAGTTATGTTCATTGACATTTATTTGTCTAATTTCCTTTATTTGATGTAATTTAGGGGCGGTTTTATTACGTTGAAATTCAGTTAAGTCAGTTCAATTCCGTTCAGTTCAGTTCAGTTCAGTTAAGATGAGTTTAGTTCAGTTCAGTTGAGTTCATTACAGTTCAGTTCAGCTGAGCTGAGTTCAGTTCAGTTTCAGTTCAGCTGAGTTCAGTTCAGTTCAGTTCAGCTGAGTTCAGTTCAGTTTAGTTCAGCTGAGTTCAGTTCAGTTCAGCTGAGTTCAGTCAATGAGAACAGGCCCTTAGTGTATCAATTCTATGACCTTTGAACTAGCTCTATATGTTATTGTCTCAAAAACCTAGCAAATTATGTTAATTTTTACAATGTAAGCTAATTATGAAATACTATATATTATTATTAATGTTATTATTATTATTATTATTATTATTATTATTATTATTATTATTATTATTATGATTATTATTATTATTATTATTATATTTTACCATTAAAGAAATCAATAATAAATTATATATTCCTTATTTTTGGTTATAAATTAACCAATGCACAATGCACAATGATACCTCGTTTTTTTTAATCCCTCTACACGGTTAAAGCTATGAGGGTTTTCTACAGCTTCGGATAAAGCTTCCATTTTGAAGATCACTGATTCAACCCTATGTTTTCCAAAGCTATGATAAGTGTGACGGTTTTGAACCAGAATGTTGGCCATTTGGATATAAAAAACTTTAACGTAGTAGGAGTGTGAACTCCCACCATATATTGCCACGTCAACTAAACAACTCAAAATAGTAACACTTTTAGTCATAATAACCCCCGTTTTTCAAAACCTTTCTATTAACACTTTTGGTACCATACCAAGTTTTATTTTTAAAGTCAGTATTAAAATATATTTTAAGACTACTAATTGGGTTGTTAATTAATTAATTTAAAACACCTAGATGTACTATTTTAATACACCTAGATGTACCATTATGCATATTTAACATATAAAGCGTATAAAATATACTCGTACTAAGGATGCTCTAATAAAGTCATTATCCAAATAAAATGCCCAAACAATCACATTTTAATAATCCTTCCAAAAAGATGTAATATACAAGTAATAAACATCCCTACTGTTAACAATTTAAAATAATATCATATACCACCATTTAGGCTTATAGAATGCATTGACAAGTGTCCATTATTGCTTAATAGTGGACAGTTGTGCGTGACACATAATCCTCTTCACCTTAAATCAGACTTCTCAACTAACAACACCATCCTCACTCTTCATCTAAACCAGCAAAACCTACATTGAACCTTAAAAAAAAAAAAATGGCTAACAATACATTTGACCCTGAAAATCCTGTTTACCCTCCTGGATGCTATGTTGTTCCAACTCCCCAATCTATGACTTTTCGCGAGCCAAATCGAGATCCTAACCCTGAAATGGACTTCAACAAGTACATATACTTTGCGCCAACATGTCCCAGGGGATCGCTTCAGATAGTGAGCGACACAACGATCAGGGATATCATCAGTAGCCCAGAAAGCCCTTGGGAGGAGAAGCTACTTGCATTAGTCATGAAAGGACCCTCAGGTGAAATAGTTCCAGCCCATCTCCCTAATTTAGTTGATAGTGTTGTAAGATGAATTTAGTAGAGGTCTTAGAAATGCTTAAGAATTGCAATGCATCCTCTTATGATAAAAATGAAATAAGTGAGATAGTACCTAAATACTTAGTTACACTACTAGATCCAACTCCTGTAGTAGTGGTCGAAGGTCCTGTGTATCCACTCGTTGCTAGGGAGGTGAAAACTGAGTTAAGTTGTTATTATGATGGTATTCAGATTTTCTATTTACATGCTAAGTTATCTGAAATTGGTGTGAAGGTCGTGAATGGAAGGTACCGTGTTGATCCTTTCATTCGCCACATGGATGTTACTATTGATGCTAAACATGTTGTAGGTCAGAATACATTTGCCTTAGGGTCGTCTGTAGTTGTGTGGAATGCCCGTGGTGTTACCCGCCCCTCTTTTAAGAGTAATGCCTTAAAAATTGTGTTCGTTCACAAGCCAATAATATTTATAATTACCGAGGTTAGGGTTGGTATGAAAATTTTTGAAAAGGTAGTGCAAGCGTTTGAATATGGCGTTAACTGGATCCTTGATGAAAGCGTTGGGTTAATGGGAGGTGTTGCCATAATTTGGGAGAAGAACAAGATCACATCTGATGTCTTCCTTGTTACTGTTGACAAGGCATGCCCTCTTAGGGTAGTAGGTTGTATGAAGGTAATGTTTTGTTCATCCCTTCATGGTCAATTTCAATGCCTCAAATATTAGCTATATTAGTTATTAAAGGTCTGGTTTTTTAATGGTGCGCATTGTTCACAGGCGGCTGCTATTGAACCTGGGCATGGGGGAGAGGCCAATTAAAGGACGCCGCGGATGGGTTTTGGCTCGAGCTCGGGAACATCCTTTCCATGAATCACCAGTTGTCAACTACATATCTATTAATTACCTAAGAAAGTATTTGTGCTTTTTGGCTTTGTAATCCCTATAGTGAACTCAATTTAGCTACCTTGTTGGTAGTGTCATGTGTTGTATTATTCTATTCTAGATGACATTTGTATCACATGTCCCGTGGTTTTACACTTAAATTTGCTTATGTATCAAAACTAAATATGTTTTATAAGTGCAGTTATTCTTAAGCTTGAATGTGTCCTACACTCCTACCACTCCTATGTCTTGAACTTGAAGTTCAATGATTATGAATACAAAGAAAACAGTAACTTAATTAGTATCTCACTAGTCCTGCTTAACCCCGTTAGAATTGTACTTAGTAATACTTAACTATAAATTGGCACCTTGAACATTAACCATGTACTCTAAATGATTCAACACCCAAGTCTTGTTGAAAAATATAAAAATCTAAAGTAATCCTCCCAAAATATCAACTTGCACATTGGTACCATAACAACTTGAAAAAAACTTTCATCATTGTAGCAGCGCAATTTTTTCCATGATTTTATATGTGCTTAATGTGGTTTAATATCAGTTTAAGTCACTCAATTGTTTTTCCATATAAAGTTATATTTATATATCTATTCCCTATATACGCATTAGACGGTATTATTTTACGAGGCGATATCTCAGTAAAAGATTTCGCTCTAATTTTTAGTATAATTAGATTAAAAATATTTAAAAAGGTAGTTTATTTGAAATAGTTACCTTTTCTTTTGGTAATAGGTTCATAGTAGATGTGGGTTACCATCAATTTTTTTAAAAAAAATATTACAAAGAACACAACCAAAAAAAAAAAAAACATTGATTATGAGGCATTTTTTGCATAGTTGTCGTAAACAAAAGTGTTGTGTACAGGAAAATCCTTAGATAAAATAGGGTTAAACCCGTGAATTGCACGAGTGCTAACCTCGTGCATGCCTTTTTATTTTTCTTCACAATGAAGATAATAGACATGTATACAATACTTAGTCGTGTAATCTACATAATACCTACTTATTTATAAATCACGTATCAATATGTCATCAACCAATATACAATGGCCAAAACAAATGAATGAAATAAGTTACAGTAAAGTAAGACTGCGTTGGGTTGCGTAATTCAAAGAACTACACTTAAGCAAGTTTATCTTTCGACTTTGCTTGATCAGTAGCCTATGTGTGATTGATATGTCATTGATTTGATCACTCAATAATATCAACCTCTACTACCACACTAGCCACCCTACTACTACAAATATGCAGTATATTAAGGCACAAAGTCCACAATTTTGTGTGGTACACGTTACTTGAGTGAAGACCAGAGCTGCCCAAAGCTGACAAAATCTGTTGTACCCTTTTACAAGAGATTTGCAAATACAGCAAATTATGGTCTTGGGATTGTACATTTAATTACAAATATATCCTCATTTCGATTGTAACTAAATCATTTCAATTGTAACAATAACTTACAAATATATCCTCATTTCGATTGTAACTAAATCATTTCAATTGTAACAATAACTTTCGGATTCAACTTACAAAGGTTGAAATTCAAAGATGACTCCTACAAGTCCTACTCACACAGTCAGACAGGCATGTAAGGTAAGTAGCGTTCAATCTAGTAATAAATCATATACACTATAAAAATGTACAATCCGGAATAGTGTATTCATATGTGCCTTAATGTCCCAATTTATTTACTTTGTTAATTTTGTAATCCGAATAAATATTTAGGAAAGAAACATATCCGTTACTCAAATTATGAGAGACCACATCAAATTCTTGTTGTCAATTACACTTATTTAAACAACAGATAAATATCTTTGAATAACCGCGAATAAAGGGACTTAGTTAAGTGTCACTAGAATTAAAAGAAAAAAAGGACCTAGTTTCATTCCGCATCTGGTATAAATAATGTTTACTAGGAAGTGTATTTTATCAATCAATTAGGACCCGTATTAAGTGTAACACTTTATGCGGCTTGTTATTCCTCTACTGACACCCAAATTGGTGTGAGCAATTACTTTAATACCCCTTAATAACTGATCAAATTACGAAGTGTGCACATATATTTTGTTTGTGGAATTATGAATTCATGTTACATCCGATTTTATGCAAAATTCCGAATAAAATCTAACTCTCAATAATTAGTGAAAATGCGGTCGACGCTTAAAATAAAATCATACTTAAGTGTAGGCAAACATGATACATATAATTAATTATACTACCAAAACAATACTACGGCTACAACTTATAATAATTGAAACCATTTTATCTATAACATCCATATTGGCTGTTCATTACATATCCTTAAACAAAGCAACATAGCAATCCTAAGTGAGTGGTCCTTACATCTTGGGCAAAAGGTGATCATTCTTGTCACTTCGATGTCTTCAAATGAACCTCAAGCAGCTGTTGGGTAACCCTGTACATGCATGATCATTAAAAGGAAATCCACCTTCATCACATAGGTTATTGTTAAATAACTTTAAATAACTGTTTAATTATCATACAATATTACCTTGGCCATGAAATCAAACACAGGTTGCTCTCCTTGGCCACGGAAGCGAGCGTGACAGTACACCAATCTCCACCTCCATAATAACGCGACGCCTCCAAAATGAGAATCCATAATTGAATGGCTGAAAGTGTAATTCCCTGGCAGTCTAGGAACAACCTCGCTCAAATTATGAACAGTATTTCTAGTCTCCAACAACACTACTAACGTGGGTTTATATATGTCAAATAATGCTTGGAAGTTTGCAATGAACGATGGCCTAGCCACGTCACGAACATTCCAGCATGCGAGGATTGTTCTAGGTGGTATAGGAGATAATAGGGCTATTTGTGGATTGTAGTTTACACTTAAAGGATCTATTACTACAGTGTGTTGAGCTGGGATTACTACACCAAGCTGCATAAAAACTTGCAAGTGGAGGACATTGTGAAAAGCGGGAAGCTCGACAATTTGAATGCCATCAGCGTAAGATGCCATTTTAACTTTCACTGTTTCAGATTCAGAACTAATGAAGTAGGGTGGTTGCTCAAGATTTATTCTAGGTTTTGGGTCAATTAGATGCATGAGGTACGGTGGGATAAGGGTATCTATTGTTTGCGGTAGATCATTTGAGATGTGCCAAGCGAATACATATATGAAAGCTTTGTGTAAGGCAAAGCTATCAGCAATGCTTGGAAAATGAGCTGGGATCAAAGGGCCAACTGCATTAGATGGCATCATTTTGTATACAACCCCAGGCTCAAACTATTTGTTGGGATGAAGAATTATATCCCAGACCTCTTCTTTAGACATTACCACCGTCATTTGGTTGGTTTGTTTGGAATATACAAATGAATTGAAATCCATTTCAGCCTCTAGTGTCACTTGTGGCGCATTGTTGAAGGTGAATGTGGAGTTCCCAAAGTCGTCTATTTCGTGAGTAGACTTTTTTTCTTGGAGAAGAGGAGATAAAAGGGTATTTTGGGTTGTGTTGTGTTTATTTTATGACCTGTGAGGCACTTGGTGGAAAGATAGGGGCCTTTTATAGTAATTTAAATGGGTTGTTTCATTAACAATTAAAAACAAATTATTTAATTATTCCCTTTAACTCAATAGCAAATCTGTAGTTGTTTGATTCAAATTTTGCATTCGTATAAGAGAGGAGGGCATTTTGAAAATGACCTATTATTATTAAAAAAAATCGCAAAAAAGTAATCTAAATTTTCCAAATTTTACTAAAGTTAATTTTACTTTAAATCCGTGTAAAAAATGAAACTAACACACGAATAAACATGATGTAAAAGATTGTGACAACCCGATTGAACAATACACACTCTAATCGCTCTCCTCATCTCACATACCTGTTCGACTCACATCAGGTGTTTCGTTTGCTAATATGTTGGGAATTTTGCAACTTAACTTATGTTAAAAGGGCCATGGAATTGTAATCTTAAAATGGAAACCTTCGAAACAAAAATAATTTTTTATTTTATGTCATTCATCGTTTCAAAACATTAGGCTTGTAAAAAGGATTCATTGGTGCACAATCCTGCACAGGTCAAAGGCCGTCCTTATGCCAAATGTTACCACACACTGTACCCCATCACCCCACCACATATCAAGGTTCGCTTCCTTCTACACCCCTTTAAGCCCTAATTATTTTATCTCATTCCGGTTTGTTTTAGCTGGCTATTCTAATGTGATCAAGTTCTTTTCTTATTATGATTGTTATTTTTAATTTTCAATTCTCTCATTTTACAAATCAGCAATAAAATGATATGTAAACAAATTAAATTTGAAAACATCATTAAGCTAACGAAAAATAATAATCTAACTTAATTTTGAGAAATTTGTAATTTAATCAAAGTTAATTAACATTTTTGTTTAACTAATATCAAATCAGACGTGTACAAGAGCTCTCTAATCTCTATATCTAATCGGCCTTTTACGGGAGCAAAGGTTTTTTCCATAAGCCATACTAAAGAAACCATTGAATTAGACCTTAATGGTGCGTTAACATCAATTTCATTTTTTGACTCATACCATGCGTAAGCTATTGTTGTTTATGTTTACCAAATAGGGTACACGGAACAAATAAGTGTTAAATTGGTCTCAAAATTTCGGGGGTCGAAATTTCCAATAAAGATTGGAGTAACAGCCTGCCATGTTGCTCGATTTATACTTTCATCTTCACTTGCTCAATATAAATGGTTATTTATATTAATCACATTATAATGTATTTGGCATTATTTAATAAACTGCACTATGACCAATTTTATAAGTAGTGTGTAACACTATATAAAGGCATGACACATACTGATACAATTGATAACTCATTCAAGTAAATAATTAATACCCTTTCCAAGTTTAAAAAAAATCCATAAACAAAGATGCTTAATAGATCAAATACATCCAAAATCCATATTCTGAAATTAAAAAAAATCCATAAACAAAGATGCTGATAAGATCAAATATATCTAATACTTACAACTCCAACGGACGATCATTATAATTTAACTAAAAACCATTACATACCTTGATTAATGAATCTGACTTGAACCCATAAGCGCTATCATCACTTTGAGAGACTTCAGGAGAATGGCTATGGTAGGGGTAGCCAGCATCCTCCTCTGAGTTGTCGTCGCTAGTAGCTTCCTGCTGCTGAACGTCCTCCTCGTTCTCCGGTTGGTCAACCTCCTGTACTCGATTTTCCTGTACTTGACCCTCATCCTGTACATGTTCATCCTGGATACCTACATTCAAATCAAACACCACTTTCATTTGACCCTCATCCTCCCCGTCGCTGATCTCCATATCATCCTCTCCTCCTTCAATCATACCAACACCCATATCCCCCTTACCACCACTACATTCACCTATGCCTTTGGATGACTCACCCTCACAGACCGCTTTCCGTCTCTTCCTCACCCGTTCCTCATCGCTATCACTCCCAACTTCAATTGGAGTGTTGAAGTTGCAGTCGGGCGTCGGTTCCTTGACCCTGCTCTTGCTCTTGCTTTTCCTCGCCTTCTCTTCCTCATATTTCCTTTTATTCCTTGCATATGCTTCACACTTTGCCAATTGTTGGTCGACATCATCCATTTCCTATTGTAACGCGTCTAATTTCTTGGTCGCTTTCAGACGGACATCAGCGTTTGCCAAGTACCGACCCCATAGCTGTTCTTTCCGCCTCTTGAGAAATTTCCAGTACCAGTTATCATTCCAGGGAGCATTTTCGTTGTCATCGGCCATTGTGATATTTCCAGATAAGCTTTGTGACTGAGAGAGTATGAATGGGATAGGGAAAGGTTTATGGAGTTTGTCAGGGAAATGAATAAGTAATCTTAGGGAGATGTGTTAATCTGACCGTTTCCTTCTCCATTGGGAAAATGATTCTGCTTTAATTGATGTTGATACAGAGTGCAGAAGAATACGAAGAGTTGTAAGGTTTCGTAAGTGAAAGACACGGTGTACGATGTATTTAGGGCTATTATTGTTTCGCAGTAATGGGTTAACCCGGATCGTAATCCGGCTTCAACAAGACTCAACTACGCCCGGATTTATCATATAACCCGGATTCATCTAACCCGGATTTCCAGAGCCAGCATTAATCATATAACCCGGATTCATCTACACCCGACCCAGTATCATACTTGACTTGATAAAGGACCGGAGCATTTTATTATTAATTGTTAGACTCTAATCAATTAACCTATACTAAAAGCAAACCTAAAGTGACACTTGTCACGATGTTATAAAAAATTTTCCCGCCTTTTTATCTTTCCTTTTTTTTTTTTTTTTTTTTTTTTTTTTTTTGCCAAATTTTAATAACTTCCATTTTATAACCTACCATAATACTTATTTCCATTTTGACAACACATTTAATCTAATCATACTCAATTTAATTTTTTTTTTAATTATTTTTTAACATATATTTTATATACTATAAATCTTTTAGTTACAAATATACTAACATAGTTTAAAATTAAGGTATTGACATATATCATCATCCAAGATTATCATAATATTATTATAATTTTTTTTCCTTCGACTTAAAATTTATTTTAACTAAAAATAGGAATAATAATTTTGGTATGATACTTTGTATAAATCTTACAAATATACATAACGTTTATAAGAACAACTGAACAAAATCATTTTATCATATTATGCTCCTCCGTTTTTTTATAAGTTATGGTTGAATTTGCACATTTGTTGCGACACAACTTTGAGCATCAATATCTTTAATAAGAGACTATTATTTTGTTACAAATATTTTTTTTTGGATAAATTTGTTGAATTAACACCATTCTTTATAAATTTTGTTGTAAAGTTTAATTATGATCGTGCATGGCACGGGATTTAACCTAGTTTGTGTATAAAAGGGGGCTAAAGTTAAGCCAAAATTGAATTAAAAGACAGAAATAAGTCATAATTCTTATTAAATCAATAATAGAATATTTTGAACTCAATTTTTTTGCAACTTGTCTATTCTTCACACAATTGGATTTAAGTCATTCAATTCAAAGTATTAGTTATCACCAATTAAGTGTTTCTTTACCACTTGATTTAAAATTTATTGTTTGAATGTGTTTGACTTTTACTTGATGCATATTGCATTGTTGGAATACTAATGTTGATTTTCATTTCTTTCGTTTAGATCTTTTTAGTGTCATAGAATTTCAGTTGTTTCAATTTCTTGTTGTTTTGTGTGTCGGCATTCATTTAACTCAATAAAAGGTTAGTTTTGTTTGGGGTGTCTTAGTCTACTATATATTTATTGGTTTAACTTCATCGGTTTGAAAACGGGGTTTTCTAATTTAGAACGGTTTTTGGGACAAAACAGATCGGGTCCTAATCGGGTTGAGCTAAAATCACGGTTTCGGCTGAACTCACGAGTTTAAATCCTAACTCACAAATCAAGTTAGGTTGATTGAACACTGAGTTAAACAAATCAAGTGAGTTAGGATATAATTAAGCAGGTTTTGAAGAATTGGGTTAAATCCTAACTCACAAAGTCATAATTAATTACTAAGCGTCATACAACAAGTTGGGTTTATTGAATACTGAGTTAAACAAATCAAGTGAGTTAGGATATAATTGAGCAGGTTATGAAGAATTGGGTTAAATCCTAACTCACAAAGTCACAATTAATTAATAAGGGTCATAAAACAAGTTGGGTTTATTGAACACTGAGTTAAACAAATCAAGTGAGTTAGGATATAATTGAGCAGGCTATGAAGAATTGGGTTAAATCCTAACTCACAAAGTCACAATTAATTAATAAGGGTCATAAAACAAGTTGGGTTTATTGAATAGGTTAGGTACTTATGTGTTATAAATTGATCGGTCATAATCGGTCACAGGTTGTGAACAGTTCGGTCATAACCGGTTACAAGATTTGAACGGTTCGGTCGTAATCGGTTACGGGTTGTAAACGGTTCGGTCAACACAAGGTTCGGGTTAATCAAGTTTTTGTCGGGTTTTAATAGTTTCGGTTTACACTAGGTCGGGCAACTGTCGGGTTCGGCAGTCCTCAGGTCGAGTTGTTCTCGGTTTCGGGATGAGTTCGCTTGAAATCGGGTACGGTTTTAAATATTGGGTCGGGTTGGTTTACGGTTATAACATAGCGGGTTATTAACGTTTCGGTTCTTTTTCGAAACAGTTCGGAGTCACCAGTTTGGATCAGTTTTTGACAACTCTAAATATTATGTACTTGTTTCAAAATGAGCAAAGGATATTAATCCACATGTCAATATTTTAGTGTTCAAATATGTATAGTGCAAGGCTCCAACCTTTCTATTAAAGAATTTGAAATCACTGTATATGTTAGTATATACATTAGTATGGTATTTAGCTATCCTAAGAGTGCTAACAATTACAAGCCCGGTAGTTTTTTTAATTGGCCAAAAAAAAATCAAAATAAATTAATAAAAAACCACCGCTTCAAACACCCTACATGGCGGTGTATCGCACAACTGTCGGTGGTAGCCCTCTTATTTTGTTTTACAAACCACCACAATCAATACCAGACATCATACCAGAAATGAACCCAAATCAGTATGATTACTTTTGGCAAACCAACACTAGAACCTACCCTGCTACAAGGGAATCACTATGGAAGATTTTTCTCAACCCAGATCAGGGGTTTGAGGAAGGAACTAGCCTCCGAATGGTGCCCACAAACGGCTGGGGGCCACGTATACCAGGCCACATTCCAAGCATCCATGATTGCATTTCCCTCTCACAAGAGTTTAGCCATCTAGTGGATTACCACTTGGCAACAGCAGGGCCAGATCAGGAAGACAGGCTATTCCCCTCCTACCTTTTGCATTTACTTGACCCTTGCCCAATCTTTGATTTAACACCCCCACCATTCTTTTTACATGATGGTGATCTTAGGATCCAAATGGGTGCATTGACCGACGCCGTACAAGCAGTTATGCTCCCTACAGCGTTTCCTAATGTGCTCTACATCATGGTTTTTAGGGAACTAGGAAATGAACAACCAAAACACCAGACCGCGGTAATCAACACCTACAGCACCTCTCCGGCACCCCAAATTCCCGCCCTACCCCCTAATAGCACACTAGTCTGTCTCAATGCTAGGGACATAGCACGTCCTTCTTTCATTCCCAATTTCAACACGATATATGGAATGTACAGGCCATTGATTGTCATTCTATTTGAAATTAGGAACACGGTGAGTAATCTAAATGAAATTGTCCGAATGCTACCGGGCAATTTCCGCCTTGCACATTCCGCTCTGAAGTGTTACACCGGAGGTGCTGCTATACTATGGCAACCAGAGTCTGTCCGGGGTAGGCCAAGGTTTCAAAGCCCGGCGTCGCAATGTCTGCTTGATGTGAATTTATTGGTAAAATGTTACTTAATTAATATCAATTTCCTTTTTATTCTTAGTGAGTTGCAAATTGTAATGGAAATCTGTTTTGACAGGGATACGCAGTTTGATTTTGGATGTTGCTTGAAAGTTTAAATCAAGCATGAGTTGCCAAGTGTTTGTGGCTGACTGAACTTACCTTATCAGCATTCAATTTCCGTTTGAGAAGGTCTAGTGTGGCTTGTATCGTTCAAGTCCTTTAAACCAGTTAAGGAAAAGTAAAAAGTCTTGCTTAATGTTAATTGTTAAATATTATGACTATGTAAGACAATCCTCCCTTTGATTATGTGTAAATGTGATGCAAACTAAGTTGTAGTCCTTTAAATGTTAATTTCGTGCAATTGGGTTTACTTTGAGTTGTCTTTAATAAAATAAGAGTTTTTTGCGCAAATTTAAGAGGCTGTTTTTTTTTACAATATTGTGAACAAATTATTGGGGAAACATAATAAATAATTACGTCATTTTGAGACAAACACCTTATTTGCGAGAAATTACCTTTTAATAGGATAAATGTGCTAAAGGGACTACCCGTTGGTCGAAAAATAATCGATGCCTTAATTTTCCCGGCATTGATTCTATTACAAAAAAAGGAGGTTGACCAAGTTTGACTACTAATTGGGAAAAGTTTAAACAACAGATATTATGCAACATTTACACTATTGTGATTGGTTTAATAAGATTCCTGTTTGCAAGCTTTTATTATTCCCATTTGTTCATGATAGTGTAATGGTTTAATAAGATTCCTGTTTGCAAGCTTTTATTATTCCCATTTGTTCATGATAGTGTAATGTTGATCATTAACGAAAATGTATCGATTATTTAACGTACCCCCTTATTCTTGTGAGACCGTGATAGAGATTTACCTACAATTATTATGTAAATGGGGTGTTTGGGTGATAATCAATAGGCCAGTTATGGTATTGACATATTCAGAACGACTAAATATCAGATCGATTTAATTCGAATTGGTCAAGGTCTGATCTAAATTCGGGACAAATTTTAACAAACTTTAACATGTTATAAGCTATTTGTCAGGATAGTGTAGACTCGACAGCTCTAATTGTGGAGCCCAAAGTTTTGTTTTGGTGTTGTCTATATACTTACGTGAATTTTCTTTTAACGATTTTAATTAATAAAATTCCAAAGGAATCTTAAAACCTTTGTCTCTTTACTAACCAAATTTTTCCTATAAAAATGTGATTAGCTATTGAACAAGTTAGCAAAATGCTAATGTAATTAAGGAGGTTAGGAGTACTAGTCTATATTATTTCCACCACCTTCATCGTGATCACACTAGGAATAGGTTAGTTAGAAGGAAGTTAAAATTTAAGATTTAAGATTCAAGGTACAATAAACCATAGTTGAATAACAATTTAAAAGATGTATCAAGAAATAACATAGCATTAAACAACCCGTAGCTTAAGGTCCGAATGTGGATTAAAGGGAAACATTAACACCAGCCTTCATCGTGAATTGACGGATCCTCAAGCATCCCAGAATCCACCAACCAGTTCCCAATGTAATCATATTCATCATCAACATCTTCCCCTTCAGTATGTCCATCATCTAGCATTGGTGAGGTAGGAGGATCAAAAGCGGGACCTGGCTGTTTCATGTAAATTAATTAAAAAAATGGGATTAGTACACGAAACAGATTTAATGAAATTAATTTCAATATTTTAAAACTAAATTATATATAATTAACAAAATTAGTACACGCACCGTTGTTTTGTTCATAGTTAAAACCACTTAATACTCAATTATTTAATAAAATGATATTTCAAAGCTACTGACTAATTGTGATTTTAAACAAAAAAATTTAAAACCACTTGCTATTTCATTTACCAAGATTTCGGCCGACAAACTAAGGGTGTCGAGTGCTGAACTTCGCGTGATGAATTGAGGATTAGCAACCATGTTCCACATAACAACGACACCTCCAACACCGCAACTACCACTTATATCAATCTCATAATTTCCACAGACACGAGAGAGAACATCATACTTTTGGAAATATCTGGCCCGTGCTTCAGTGATTACAACCAAGAACGGATTGTATGTGTCATATATTAACCGAAAATTCTCCTTGAAGGAATCTCTATGAACATCTCGGGCATTCCAAAATACAACATGCCCTATCTCCGGGAAAACCTTCTTCCGTTGTCCGGCTTTTTCCGCATCACCGCAAACAGAAATACGGGAGTACCTAACCCCGTTCTTTGAGGTGACACAAGTGTACACCTTCAATTGAATTGCAGCAATCCTTGTTAGGATTTTCATCACATGGATGGAGTTAGTGTTTGCGCCAAACATAATTTTCCTTGTGTCTGTGGGGAAGGTGTAGGTTGGGGTTACCTCTGCCACGAAAGACGGCTTAAGATCAAAGATTGGGACTAATGTTTTGAGTATAAGCTCACCTTGTTCAAAAAGTTGGTGCTTGTAGAACCATTTCACAAAGACACCGACGCCCTTGTGTAAGTAACCATTGAGGTCACTTAAGAGTGGGACTAAGCAGGAACAATTTCACCGCCACAAAGCTTCATAACTCTGGATGCGTAAAGGGAGGGCTCCCTTTGAATATCATCCCCACAGATTTCATCACGTATGGAGTCGTCACTTAACTTTTGTTTATCAAGGATAGCCTCAAATTCATGCTGATAATATTGAGTATGATTGAAATCAAATTCTGGACTTAGGAAAGGTATGAACGGAGTAAAATACATTTGAGGCTCTTTGGGATGCATTTTCACGCCGCGTATGAGACCACTCTCATTACGGCGTGTTGTCGGACATTGCCAGTACATCAGTGGTGGGCCTTGGTTGCTCATGTTGTTGTTATACGATTTGTTAGAAAACTCTTAGTTGTTTGAAAGCACAGTTATGTAATTGGAAGTGAAGCTCATTGAGTAAATTTGGCCATTTTAAAAGCAAATGCTACTCCTTACAACGGTACATGGGAGGGAATTAAAGTAGGTTGTGCTAGACCATAACACGTGGCTATCTAGTGCTGTGCTTAACATTTTTAAATATTAAGTTGACACTATTAACTAAGAATTAACATGTAAATGGTGTTGGTGTTCATCTAATTTACAAATAAAACAAAGTAGTAGGCGTAACCTAGGTAATCTCCCGTAATCAGAAGAGAATGGTAATCTTAGTGTATTGATTTTCTTGACACTTTATAATTGACTATAACATGAAAAATAATCAATCCAAAAAGTTTGTTTCTGTAGCTAAATGTTTGATCAAAATCGAGTTCGATTAGAGGCTTATTGTACTCAAGTAAGCTCAAACGTGAATTCTGTGAAAGGATTAGATTATATGTTGGTTATATACAAATAAGTGTAGTGTGTATTCGATTTGCGGTTACAATTGTTATGCCTAATTTATTCCACTCTGCATTTAGAATCGTTATTCGATTCTACAGTTATATTCGACACGAACGTTACATGTTACCATGGCCAATGTCCAACATGGTCATTATGATACCACATAAAATACTATAGTCAAATACATTGATATTTGTTTAGGGGTTATATGAATATCAATGGCAATCCGTGCCGATCCAATCGTATACATTGGCCACGTGTTTGGGATAATTCTGAATTAACTATATGGTTTCACTAACTAAATTCACTAAAGCATTGCAGTGAATTAAATTATACAAGAGTTTGGTGAATTTGTGGTGGTTGACTATCCAAAATGACCTATAAGCTAATGGAGGGGTAGGAAGTATAGGAATTATAGTTAAGTGTGGTTTTAAGTGTTATGTCACAATAATCACGTTTTGAAGTAATTTAAAAAACCTACTAAAGTGAGCGGTCCGAAATATAGCTTACGTAGTGGAATATGCTATTTCATTAACCTTACTATCACACAGTTGTATTAGCAATGTTGAGTATGTAATTAGCTAAACCTTTTCAAATTTCATGTGGTTATTCGATTTTAAAGTAATATGAAAGTTATCTAAACTTTTATATTACATTTGATTTAGTTCTCCTGTTACGACCTCATCCTATTACCTCTCAGCTTATTAGAATAAATTTCGAATAGTTTTTAGTAAGGGCCTGTTCCGGTTGACTGAACTAAACTAAACTGAACTGAACTGAACTTATTACTTAGTGATTTCTAACTACGGATTAGTGATCTTTGATTTTTTATTGATTATTTATTAATATACATATGTGTATATACAAATGTACATATTATTATTAATAATAATAATATTATTATTATTATTATTAATTTTGATTATTATTATTATTTATTGATTATTTTTAGTATTATTATGATTATTATTATTTATTGATTATTATTATTAGTATTATTATTTTAATTATTATTATTATTATTATTTATTGATGATTATTATTATTATTTATTACTTATTGATTATTATTATTGTTAATATTATTATTATTATTATTATTATTATTATTATTATTATTATTATTATTATTATTATCATTATTTGGCTTTATATCATTAGTATTATTATTATTATTATTTGACTTTATATCATTAGTATTATTATTATTATTATTATTATTATTATTATTATTATTATTATTATTATTATTATTATTTGACTTTATATCATTAGCATTATTTGGCTTTATATCATTAGCAAAATCATTAGACGTAAATTAAGAGATGAACTGAACTGAACTGAACTGAATTTCAACGGAAGAGAACAGGCCCTAAGATTAGGAAAAGACTTATTCATAATTGGTTTGGATTCAATGTTTTAAATTAGGGCGAACTTTTAAACAGAAATGGTGAGCTTGGATTATCTGCTGAAAATACATCTAGAGATACATATTAATGTACCCGCATATTTTCTTGATTGTCGAATATTTTAATCAATGAAATTATTAATTTATTTTTTTTTAACACAAAGGAATGAAGTTTTATTAATACTATTAGGATCTGATTGGAATAGTTTCTGGAGAAGCTCATCTCATGGACTTTTCTGAATTAACTTAACCAAACTGGGGATTATATGTGTTTTAATGAATTTGGATTTTAAAAGGTGTCGGACTTATCGGATATTTTATTAAATGTCGAATAATTAAGTCAATGAAGTTAACCTAATGAATGATTATGATATACATTATACTACTTACACACTTGAAATAATAATGTGTTCATTTCACTTAGTATAACCGCCTATTAATTCCATCAAAACTCCAATAGCTGACTAAATTAAAATGCAAATGGAATCGGGTCGATTTAGTTTCAAGAGAACTACTCTTACTTAGTTTTTCGGATTTAACTACACGGGTGCTTTTATGTGTGTAAACGTGTCGAGTTAGTCGTATGTTTTCTTCATTAGTTCGACTATGATATTCGAATAATTCCTAAATCACAAGATATATAAAAACAAGTTAAATGAAAAACTAGTAATTAGATTAATTGTCTATTATTTCCCTCGAAACACCAAGGTAACTAAAAATGAAATACAATTGGGATTTGCTCGGATTAGTCTTTTAAATCACAGGGTTCTTGTTCTCTTTGAAAAGTTAATAATGTAGTAATAAACTAATAATGGATGAACAAACATTGCTACTTAATTGTAATGCTATGGCTACGCTTTGATTTTCACCGTGTTTAACTTTGGCAAAAGATTTGGATTACCTATTCACCTCGACTGCTGGAGCTTGCAAAAATAATCTTTATTGATCTTGATTTGGATTTGGACGGCGTATCTAGCAAATCCCCTAGCGAGCAAACACTGACTAGTGGAGGCATGATTTGACGAATCAGTCACCAAATCTGCACATCCCATTTTTCCGAGGCTTAATTCAGTAAAATAGGGGTATCATTACCCTATGCTAAGGTACTTATCTGTTACCTTTAATTGACATGTCTTATCAAAGACTTTGGTTACATACAAGGAGTGAGAGTTTGAAAGTTGTCTTTTGTGAAAAGCAAAGACATCCCATACTTTAGGCCACTCCTTCAGTAAATAGGGGTCTCATTACCCTAGTGTTGGGTAGGTGTTACTACTCCAATAGAATTTGGTAAAATCTTGTTACATTGATCCAGTGTTGGAATGTCATTTCACATACTCCATGACTCTATGAGTCTAAGTGAATCAAATTTGTTTAAAATCAGTAGGTGTTTAATATATCGAATACATGTACCCCTACTCAATTTAAGGAAGGGGTTCCATTTGGATGTACGTTTTAGTTTATCATTTTTGTTACATTATTTAGATTACAAACAAATTTGATTATGAATGGATTGGAATTTAAATATAATAGGGTCCGGAAGGGGATCTATTATAAACAATTTACCTAATCAAACCCCTAACACGATTGGGTTGGTGTGCATTTCACATAAAAAACAATTAAGTTTAAACTCAACGGATACTAATACGAATATGCGTTTGCTACAAAACATTAAGATGAAATCGGTTCTAGTACCCCAAAAAAACAAAAGAAACGAATAAGATTGGTCGAGACAAGAATTAAAACAAGACAGGTTAAGTTGTAACCTTGTGTATGTGTATTGTATGGGGAATTTGTTTTAATTGACAATGAAGTAATGAATATAGAATTAATTAGATATAAAGTTCTAATTAGAAAAAGTTTATAGATTACGTCTGTTTACATTAGTCATTGTAAATAAAATACGAATATAACCATGGCCAAAATACTCTTACGATCATTCCATCACAAAAGAACCCTATTAGAAATCCGGTTCTTCTTAAACATCTCAAATCAAATATAACCCAAAAGTCTTAGTGAGGGCTAGCGTTAAGCAAAACCACTTTATGCACCACAGTTTAAAGTATGGAGAGGTTTCGAACGAACTGTATGCACCACATTTTAAATTTTGAAGGGGTTTCGAATGAACTAAATGGAATTTAGGGCCTGTTCTCATTGACTGAACTCAGCTGAACTGAATCGAACTGAACTAAACTCTGAACTGAACTGAACTTAGCTAATCTGAACTGAACTGAACTGAACTGAACCGAAATGAATATTTTATAAAAGAAGGTTTTAAGAGCTGAACTAAACTAAACTGAACTGAATTGAGCTGAACTGAACTGAACTGAATTGAGCTGAACTGAACTCAGGTGAACTAAACTGAACTGAATTTCAACGTAAAAGAAAAGGCCCTTAATCGATTTTCATAAAACCGACTGACAATTATTGAACTTGTTGGTTAGGTGTTGAGTTCTGAGATAGAGTAGGCAGTGGAGACCTTTATAAATTAAACTATTTGCTCCTAAGTAATTTTGCCATATATTTTTAACCAAAATAATAGTTGTTTAATAATTAGATTTTTAAAACTAATTCGCAAATCACCAGGCATCGTAAATGCATAAGTTTTAAAAAATTTAATTATAGGCCTTGTTTGGTAGTAAGCTTATTGGGGGTATATTAGCTTATTTGACTAACTTTAGCTGATTGACTAGTCAAACAAGCTAATACAAGTGTTTGGTAATAAGCTTATTGAAAGAGCTTATTCCACTAAATAAGCTCTTTTTAAAAAAGCTCATTTTAGGAGCTTTTTCAATTAGCTTATTCATTAATTAGTGTGAAATGACATTTATAACCTCATTAATTTAAAATCCTATCTAAACTACCTACCTCACAATTAGCTTATTGGTCATTTCACATACTCAATCACCTTTAAGCTATCAGCTATTTACCAAACACTTTTTATATAATCAGTTAATACAATAAGTTAGTAAAATCAGTTAATAAAATCAGCTAGTCAAAATCAGCTAACTCAATCAGCTTCAGCTTTCGGCTTTCAGCTTTCTCCCAAACATGGCCATAGTAGTTTTGGTTATCATCGATATGGGCTTATAACATGGTGTTGAAAATTGATTCAGCCATGTTTCGGAGAAAGCTTAAGGGGGGGTATGTTAGATTATGTGACTTACTTTTGCTGACACAAGTGTTTCCTTGTAAGCTTACTAAAGAGCTTATTACACTAATAAAGTTGTTTCTGAATAGCTCATTGTAAGAGCTTTGTCAATGTGCGAATTCATTAATCATTAAGAAATGAGACTTGTATCCTCATTTAATTCAAATTCCTATCTAAACTACCTACAACACGATTAACTTATATACAACCTCTAATGCAATCAGCTTCTGCGTCAGCTTGTGATTTCAGCTTCATCCCAAACAGGGCCGAATCGAACTTCATAATTAAAATCATTCAAGAAATAAGATAGCGAAAAGTTATTTCTTTTATACGAGGAAAACAAATAAGACACACTATAATATGTAGTCTTTAATGTTATTTACCAACAAAAATCCAAAAAAAGTTAGCCAAAGTTATTCCTTTTTAAGCTACTTGAACATTATTAATACACTACAATCCAAACTTGTATGTAACATGTGAGTAAATAATAAATGTGTAGAATACATCAATAATCAAATAACCTTATATTTACATGCTTACCCTATTAATTATAACCACACAAATGCTAATATTGTAGAACACACTAATACAATACACACATATATGTTGCAAATTTTTTAGGGTTTACAAGGTGGCCCCACAACTTATTTGTATATATATAAGTATATTTTTCCATGACCCATGTAGCTCCTATATCTAACCATTTTCTTTGTTTTCATTATATCATTTCTCCTCAACATGCCTATTCCAAGAATTGCATACACCAAGACTTGTAACCGTAGCTTTCTATATTTTCACCCCCCTCAAGGTACCCAAACCGAGCCGGATTTCAACTCCATGATATACCTATGTCACGATGAAGCCGACAACCCAGAGTTTGTTTATAGACAAACTATTGCACAAATGATCCTAAATCCAAATGCTTTCAACCCTCAATACTCCACTCTCAAAATGCGCCCTGATCACTTACAAACGGTGACAAGGCCAGCCCATATCCCAAGCTTTGAAGATTGTTATGCTTTGCCCCCTGAAGCAAAATTACTAATGAAGTGGTACCTAGAAACAAAAAACTACATCCCTCGCAACCTACAACACCTAATTGATCTTAAGCCGGTTTTGGATTTAAATATTTCGCCGATTAGGTTGTGCTTGGATACAGTTTACCTTTGCAGGGGCACATTCACAGACGCTATCCAGGTGTTGGATGTTCCCCTATTTGAGTGTATGATTATCATACAAATTTACAAGGCTATAAAATCTCCAAATAGGGGCCATTCCACATTGTAGCATTTAATCCAGTGCTATGCCCCAATTGGGTCCCTAATTTGCAAAATGTGCCCTTGAACACTAAGCTCGTGTGCTGGAATATGCGTGGTATTGGTAGGGATTCTTTCCTTGAGAATTTTCAGTTGATGTATGGTGTTTTTAATCCTTCGGTTGTTATCCTATTAGAGACAAGGCATTTCGATGAAAACGTGAAAGAGATTGTTTCAAGGTTGCCCGTGAATTTCAGAGTGCACACATCGTTCATCCATTCATGCTCCGGTGGAACTGCTATCCTGTACAAAGAGGAGGTGATCAAGATGGTGGGGAACCCTCTATTCTCCAATTAAGCCTTAACAGATGTTGTGTTACAGGTAAAATACGTAGTTTTAGATTGGTTGATTTACAAGTATGAACATATTACCATCTCTAATTATTTTTCTTATTGTAGGGAAGGGAGTGAGAACCACCTAATCTGAAGTCTCTTAGCAACAAGAAGCTCAAGAGCATCTTAGAATGATGGTGCTAATGACCGTGTTGCATATTAAAAGATTGACTAAGGGCTAAAAGACTAATTTGGAACAATTTGTGTAATGTATTATTAAGCTGTGTGAAAGTAAGGTGGTGTTAATCCTTTTGTGTTGGTTGGTTAAGTATGTTTTAACAACCGGATTTATTAGTCAATGTTTTGTATCATTTTGGTCAAGTCCTTTGTACTTCATAATTAAGCCTAGTATTAGCTTGGAAGGGAGGAACCTTCTTTTGTAATATGTGAAGTATTAACAAAATTTAGTACTAATATGTTAATAGTAATAATATATTAATATTATTATCTGGCACGTTTACTTTATAAAATGTTTAGTACGTATTACGTATTTTATTTTTATTTTATTTAACAATATTTAGGGGGAAAATATAGTTAGGTTAGTTGATGAGTTAGAGTTACAGATTTCATGCAGATAGTGTTACACGATCAGACTAAATAAGTAGTAATGAATTTAAAAATCCTGGACTTTATAAAATAATCTAATTATTTAGTGTGTAAAATAGTGTAATCATTTAATTGGAAGAGTATTTATGATAGGCTATTGTATTCATAATAAAAAACGACCAAGTCTTAAATACTTGTATCAGACTACAAACTAATTTAACACATTCCCTCGTTAAAATGGACTAGAATTTAAGTGTAATATTATGAATGGATTAGTCGATTTTATGATAATAGACAACTCGTGCTCCGATGCTGCTAGTAAATAAAAAAGCTAGTAAATAAGTATTATTAGGAGATTTTATTTTACTAAAAGTCAATGAGAAGATAAATTCATACTCAATGGAGTTTACATGTTTTAAATTGGGGTGTAATACCTAGCAACCAAATTAAATAAAATAGTGTGAAGGGAAAGCTGTATGAAGTTAAGTTCCGTGCCTAATTTCCATCTCTTATAAAATATTCATTTTACTACAATTTAGTTCAGTACAATTCCCGTATCAAGTGTAGCTGAAGTTTGATCAATTTAGTTAAGCCGGTTTCAATTATTGATAGCTGGCCCTTAGTTTGGATATGTCATTATTTCTAAAATGTAAACACTTAATATTACGTGGTGTGTGTAGCAGTTTCCGTAATTTGATATTGCGATTTGGGTCTAACCTTTACCACTTTATGTCCTTTTGGGCCTTCTCATTTATTTCGACCCATAAGGACTTTTGTAAAATAATGTACTCAATCCTTTGATTAATCTTGCGTTATTTAATTATAATAATAATAACATTAGTAATAATAACAATAATATTATTATTATTAATAATAATAATAATAACAATAATAATAATAACAATACTATTAATAACAATAATAACAACAGTATTAGTATCAATAATAACAACCCAAAAGTACATTCTAAATGTCCAAGTGAAGATAATAACAATAATGATGTACATATATAGTTAGCCAATGAATTAAACATTTGAAAATAAATTACATAATGTTCTTTCTTCGTAAACTATATTATCCAACCGGTAAATATAATTAAGATAGAATGTAATTGCTTCTTTACATGTAAATTATCAGCCGGCGACTCTTACCTTAAACTTCCAAGACACACTTTAATGATATTAGCGCTTAGGGAAATAGCGATGAGTGTGTTGTATTTGATTAGTTGGCAAAAAATGAAGACTTTTCAATTTTTTTTAAATATGTAATATAAATAGTTGTAGTAGGGAAAAATTTAATTACTTGTATTGATAATGGATCTCATACATAAACCTATACATAACCCAAGGGACTGACTTATTTACCCAAGGGGGACTGATTTATTTCACCCAATGGACTCACTTTTTCACCACACTGTACCATTGAGGTCCTAGACGGTACTAAAAATACATTGAAAGTACAAAAGACAGGTGATAATGTTAAAAGGTTAGTCCCCATACTTAGACTCAACCCAATTAATAGTACTCGTAGACTCGTAGTACATTATTAGTAAGGTAGGGTAGTCCCCAAAATTCAACAACTCCGATCATAGTGTTTAAGGACTGACTTCATTGAGATTTAGTGGACTATCACGATATAAGGTGTTCGTATATCTACAGTAAGTTCGGATTCATACAGCATTGCATTTAAAGAACAATAGGGATTTGGGAAACACTATTGGTAAGACACGTGTGCTTTTTACAATGTTTTGATATTGTTCGGATTGATAATTATAATAATTGTGTTTAAAAAGTTTTGTATTTTAGTGTTATATTTATAGCTGGATGAGTTGGAAGATTCTTGTAACCTAAAGTACCAAAAACAGTTTTGGAAACCAAAATAATTGGTTGCATTTGTTGGCGCCTCAATTTCGTTTTGGTGGTAAAATTTTGGAGCTAATATTTCAATTTTGGAGCCAGTTTGATTATCCTACACCTATATAAAAAGGCATATGAATTGTTCTAAGAGGCAGTGTTAGTCAATCCACTACCTCATCACAAACGTTTCAACCACTTTTCTTTATCTAATTGCCTTGTTTTTGTTCTTCCCACACAATGATGGGAATCCCTTACAATGGAAAACCAAATGAACTCACAATAAACAAACAGAGATCCAGAAAGGGGGCCAAAGAGATGCTCATTCCAGCTGTGATAATTAAACCACAGCTGGAAGTCCGCTTAAAAAAAAAAGGAAGCGTATAGACTCTGCCAGAAAAACAAAGAGGAAAGGTGTCCTTGCCATGGTAAAGAGTTGTATCTTGAACAGCAAAGGGGAGGTTCCCATCAAACTTGTTGATGCGAAATTGTAGACACCCATTTGTGTCTCCCCAAAACCAAACCCAGTGATGAATGCCTTGCACGTTGTGTTATTATCGAATTAGGTGAAAGTGATTTGAAAGCCAAGTGTTGCGGTTTAGTTTTAATTAAATTCTTTTCTCTCTGTTTTTGAAAATGACCTATTTTATTTGAAAACGTCCAATTCAGTTTATTTTGGTCCATGATAAGGGTCCAATAATAGTGTAGATGGATGGGGTTCGAAGAGACCTTTCCAACGATATATTATAAGCCCGATTCCGATGAATATTGAGGAAGTTATGGCCAAAATACTAAACTGGGCCCGGTTATTTATTTTAATACGGCCCAATGATCTAGAGGAGGGCCCAATATTAATTATTGTTCCTAAAATTATTAGGATTAATTATAGTTTTCTAGAAGTTTCTAGAAAGTTCCTTTTAATTCTAATATTGTTAGATTTAATAATTAATTATCTTTAAAAGATTTTTATTTGGAATAAAATATTGTTTTGATTATCTTAAATATACGTATTTTATCTTCTGTACGGATTCCGTAGATCAAGTTGATTAAAGATCGGATTCCGCGTGAAGGAAAACGCGCTAATACAGGCTGTCGCCAAACGACAAGTCTGTCGCCGCGCGACAGACCCTGTCGCCGCGCGACAGACATTGTCGCGTCGCGACAGAGTTAGTTCTTGGCGACAGCGTGGAGTTTTATTTCTTATCAAATTCTATGTTTTTCCGGATTATTTTCATTATAAATAGCGTCCAAATCTCTGTTTTCAAAATCATCTACAAACAATATTCACAATTATCAACTTTTATCAACATCTCTCATCAACTCTCATCATCAATTCTCTCTTTTCTCTCTCTAAGCAATATAGCTTAATTCTTATTCTTTCTCTCTCTTTCTAAACTAGCCTTTTTACAAACACAATTCCGCATTCACAAGACTTAGAATCTCTTAGCCAAGTTCGAAGTTGCCTTCGCCCTAGACGTGCAAGGTTGATAATTTCTGAGGGTTTGGTCCAAAACTAGTCAAAACTTTATTTAACTTGATTTCAATTTAATTCTTTAATTATTGTTTATTATTTTCATTGAAGTTTACTAACTTGTGTATTTTGTTATTAGAAAGAGGTACGAGGCTTCAAAGTAAGTAGATTAGCTTACTCCCTATTTCTTTCACAATGTAGATTGCATGCTTATTATTGTTTATAATTCCTAGTATCATGTTAGGATGCTTTTAATGCTTTCTAGTATCATGTTAGGATGTTATTAATGCTTTCTAGTATCATGTTTAGGGTGGTTTTACTTATTTCTAATATCATGTTAGTACCATGTTAGGTTTGAAGCTTTGATCTTTATTGTTTAGTGACATGCTAGGATTTGTTATTAATCTTGTTAGTATCATGCCTAGGATCTTGTTATTATTAAGCTTTATTATGCCTTATCATGCTATTATCATCGTTATTATTATTTATTGCTTTATTTATTATGTTGCTTGATTATATTTTATTGTTATTGCTTGATCACGCCTTTTATGCAGGTTTAAAGGGAATTTGTACTTGAAATCACGCTTAATAAGATAATTAATAATTTGGTTTAGGCTAATGTGATTTTAACTCAAGTGATCGCCAATAATAGATTTGTTTGTGCATTAATATTCAACCAACATAGATAAACAGGGTAGGTTTAATATAATGTTTGTATGTTATTCGAAAAGCGCACATGAATACGAGCAGAACAAAGTAGAGGCCTATTTTATAGGGCGGGTCTTTTCTTTTGTAGATTGGATTCGTACCTTCATCCCCGGACCCTGTTTGGTTCAAGACCTTATGGAGTAGTTGACGGTCCTTTGGATTGTCTTTTGGGTTTACAAGTTCCTAAAACTTGTTGGCGACTCTTTTTGCTCTTTGTCTTTCCCTTTGGAACGCCACCGTACTTTAGTGTATGATCACAGTGGGGTTCAAGTTTGGGGTTATCATGATGCTTGAAATATTCCCTACAGTTTTTGGCGACTCCACTGGGGAGGATTTCTATTTATATTCCTAAAATTTATTTAATTTTGGCAATTATTTAGAATGAGCGGATGAGACTTGAAAAATTCTAAGTATTTCATGTGCGTGATTTGATTAACATTATTGTCATATGCATTAAAAGGTCCTCATGGGAGTACCCCATGAGTCAATCCATAGGAATTTTACACGTAGGAAATTTGGGAAATATCTTTCATGACTAGAATCGAAAAGATAATACGAAATCTGGAAAATTCGAAGAACACAGAAACTTGCCAAGGCATGTAGGAACTAGCGTCTAGAAAACAGGGCTTGTCGCCCGTAAAAAGTTTCTGTCGCCTGGCGACAGTTCTGTCGCCTGGCGACAGAAGCTTTTTTGCGGCGACAGTCCCTGTAGTCTGGCGCCAAGTTCTTCCAATACCGAGCCAGGGGTCTGCCTTCTTTCTTTGACCATTTCTAGTGTTGTTGGCTCGATTTTGCTTATTGATTGAGTCATTTTCTCACTTTTCTGAACCCATATGTGTTCTACATATGGATATAACCCTCTGGGGGTTCCTGCTTCACCTGCCCAATGGAATATCCCACGATCATGTGCAAAGTTCATATTTGGGTACGTGTAATGTTTGTGAATCCACCAAACCATGGAGTCGAGTCCGATTTCATCTCGCACTCGCGGAATCCTGTCCATTCGCTCCAACCCTCCCGGTAGGCTTGTGTGCAATGCATATGGATTCTTAACCATGGACCTTTTTGACTCAACCCATATCCTCGAACTTTAGAGAACTAGAGCCATGGTTAGGTTGCAAACTCATCTTGTGACTATGTGAACTACTTGTGCACCCTTGCTTGAATTTATTATATATGTGCTAACCGTTTGTTTGACTTGTGATTAAGACTAAATAAATTGACTAATGACTAAAAGGACTTTGTCTAATTAATTAATTAATTTTGAATTAATTAAAGGCTAATAATTTAATCAATTCGACTTAGTACGACTTTAGGCATGTCCATTTAGAGTAAAAATTATTGGAAACAGTCCAGATTAATGTTCCAGCAATGGCACAGGAATTTGGACTGTGGCGCTGCAGTTTAGTGTCTGTCGCCTGGCGACAATTTTGTCGTCTGGCGACAGGCTCTAAACCGTAGCGACAGTCCTGTTGTTTTAGCGACAGTCCAATTCTTTTGCTCGAGTCATCACAACGAGTCTAATTAACAGTCTACTAATCGGATTAATCAGTTTGTTAATGGTTCAAACCATGTTTAAGTCTTTAATTGAGCTCAGGCACTTAAAGTCCCATGGTCATACACTAGTAGTCAAAGCATGTCACTCACATACACATAAAGCACACACATAACATGTTTGTCACATTATGACCATGTCTAGAGAGTCTTGAATGCGTGTTTTCCGTCATTTTTTTTTAGGGGGGGTAAGTCGGATATTAATCCTCCAATTTTTAAATTCCCTTAAAATATATACCCCATTTTTTCACTTTTTTCTTTTAAGTCTTTTAAACATAAAGTCAAGTCAATTAGAGTCAAATATTAAAACAAATATGGTTTAAATTACAGCGCGTGGTTAAGAAAGGAAGGGCGTTTAATCAAAGACAACACTTTTGTTCAAGTTTTACTTTTCGACAAACCAATCGGTAGGAAAAGGAAAGCTAAGAAGGCAATGGCTAGTCAAGAAGAACTTAATGAAGTCAAGGGATAGGTAGCCAACTTGGCTGAAATGCTGCAAAACCTATCGCTGCAAATAAGTAATCCTGAAAAACAAAAACAAATGGACCTAATCCAGGAAAGCTTGGGCAAATTGTCCAGCGACTTTAGATTTCAAGAGATTAGCTCCCAAGGGGTCTCGGTGGATAAAGACCTTCTTCCACAAAAGTTCAATCCCAATGACACCCCTAAGTTCAAGGCTATGGACAATCCTTATTTTCATTTAAGAGCTTTTGAAACTGTAATGGGTATTAAGGGGATAGATAGAAAGGCATTTCATTCTGTATTTTCATTATCCTTAGAAGCTGTATGTCAACAGTGGTACTTTTCACTTGATAAAGAAAAGACCTCTAGTTGGGAATCTATTGTGAGCGCTTTCATTGAAAGATATAAATGCAATATACAAGTTGAAACCGATCATAGAGAATTAGAAATGCTGAAACAAAAAGAAAACGAGGGTTTCACCTCCTTCTTCAATAAATGGAGGGAAACCACTGCAAAAATGGTTGAAGTGCCTAGTGAAAAGGAATCCGTCAGGATGTTCATTAAAAACCTCCAAGAAAAATATTCTAAGCATCTCAAATATCAAAGCAACTTGAATACTTTCAAAGCGGTATATGACATTGGAATTAACATTGAAGATGACCTTCCAAAACAGAAAATTGTTAATAACAACTCAAGTAGTGGCTGGAAAAATAAGAAGAACGACAATCCTTCTTCATCCAAATCTACCCACTCAAATAATGTTAGCACTTTTCCTCTTAATGAAGTATTGGCAATGAATAATAATCAAGGACAAAAGAAACCATTTAGGAAGAATTATACTCCTATTGGTATGAGTTATGACACCGCATTTGATCGCTTACATGCAAAAGGTCTTATAACTCCTATTGGACCATTTGGGGACCCACCTGTCGAAAGGAGAACGGCTAGCTGGAACCCAAATGAACATTGCAAATATCACCAAGGTAGGGGTCATCCTACAGAGAATTGTTGGAGATTAAAGGAAGCCCTTCAAGATTTGATTGATAGTAACAAGCTCCCATTACCTCCTGCAAGTAAGAAACCAAGTATCAATACCGCACCGCTGTCGGATTCCTTAGCTATTTCCGATGAAGAAAACCAAGAGGATCCATCTAGCCTCATAGAGCCTATCGAGACCATTGAAGAAGAAATCTTTGAAGATGCTCTCGAATTCCATGGCCAGGAACCTGCAACCAAGCAAGAAGTAGTGGCATTGACATTAATACTTTCGGAATTGAAAGAATTAATCTCACAAACCTTCGAGGCCATAAAAGAGAAAAATGAGTTGCTTAAAAAGAAACCTCCTCTTAAGCAAAAGAAACCATTTTCTCTCCAAGTAATTGACACTCCCAAAAAGAACAATAGGAAATATACTCCAATTGGGACATCATACACAAACATGTTCAAAATGCTCTTTGAGAATGGAAAAGTTCAACCTCTCGAACCAAGACCATTTGAATCACTGAAAAGGACAGACAAATATTATTGTGCATATCATCAATCAGGAGGACATACAATAGAGCAATGCTTCAAGTTTAAGGACTTGGTTCAACGTTTGATTGATGAGAAAAAGTTAGTTCGACTTCCACAAGATGCCATGATTAATGGAGTATGGGACAGTGATGATGAGGATGTTTATCTTAAAGACATTGAAGAAACTCCTCTATCAACAATATACCCAGTAAGTGACATTTGGGACGAGGAGGATTCACCCATAGATGTCCTCACTAGGTCCGGGAGAATACAACCTCCCATTTCAACACAACCCATACCTTCTATTCAGCAAATTCCCGTCCCTATTATAGAAGACAACGATGTTGTCAAACAGCTAAAAAAGACTAAAGTAGAAATGAATGTATGGAAACTTTTAGCCACGTCTCGAGAACATAGAGTCGCAGTCATGGATGCACTGGCTAAGGTAGGTATAGATTCGGACACCACTCCTGAGGGACTTGCAAACTTCCTCACGAGCGATCTCCCAAGTCCAATTAATTTGGTCACTTTTTCGGATAAAGATCTACCACCGGAAGGTGACAAACACAATAAAGCTCTAAACCTCACAGTCATATGCAAAAGAATGAATGTCCCTATGACTCTTGTGGATAACGGTTCAGAAATTAATGTGTGCCCACTTAGAACCGCAAGAATGTTAGGAATAAGAGATGAGGATTTATCCCCGTCAACCCAAGGAATAAGAGCCTATGATAATTCACGTCGTCAAGCATTAGGGACGATCACTATGAATGTAACGGCAGGTGCAATTGAACATGCTACTACATTTCAAGTAGTAGATATCAAGGCTATTAGTACGCCCTTGGCTTCATGATTTAAAGGCCGTCCCTTCGTCTCTCCATCAACAAGTAAAGGCTATAGTTGGAGGCATTCCAATTACCATTGATGATTCATCTATGAGGATTAAAACAGTAGAAAATCCACTAATTAATGTGGAACACGACGAAAACGATGAAGATTTGTGGGGCTTTAGCGAAGAGGTCTCCTTAATAGAGGAAGATGAAAGGACCCCTCTTCATTATGACCTCCACTCAAACATGATAACAAATGCTATCCTAAGAAAACAAGGACACTTTCCTGGAATGACTCTAGGAAAGAAGAAAGGAGTAGCTAAACACATGGGCTTACCTGGCCTCCCAAAATTGGATACTTTCGGACTTGGTTTTGAACCAACCCGCGAAGACCTTAAACAAGCCCAGGATAAATCAAAAGCACGAAGAAATGCCCGCATACAAAAAAAGGAAATACCCATGGATCAATATCCTCTCACTTTAAACGGGCAATTTATAAGAGAAGGAGAGGATTGCCCTTGTCACGAATTTCCTGAACCTTTTGTTGTGAACGGTATAAGACAGCCTGGATTCGAAATCTTTTTGGATTGTTGTTTCCTAGACGAGATCCCAACTCCAACATATAAGGAAAAGGTACCCCCTTGTTTCGACGTTAATGTCATAGGACTCCTCTTTGGAAGGGAAAAGAACGAATCAAGATATGCGGAAGATGATTCTTCACTTATCCAAGCAGTTCTCCAAAGCGAAAATTTCGATCCCTCCGAACTTATCACTCCAATAGAAGATCAAGAGCGTGGATGGCGCAAGACAGTGAAGATAGTTACTATAAATGGAAAGAAGATTTCAATAACTACAGGGCAAGGACCAATATTCGAAGAGTCGTCTGAGTCAGAGTCTGAGTTAGAGTATTCCCTCATCGAGTCTTCTAAGTCTTTAGTTGTAGCACCCTCACCTTCTTTTTCTACTCCTAGGATAGTTAGCAATCAAGTCCCGACGGACATCTCTTTATTTGATGTAATGACTTCTGAGTTTAATAATATGTCTTCTTCCCCTTATTCCTCTTGTTTTTCTTTATCTAAAGATGACGAGCATTGCTTAACTAATGATGAAAATGACAAAGAAATAATTAAAGCAATGGAAACACTTGAAAATAAGACACCAATAATTGAGGATACAGAAACGGTTGATATCTCAAAAGATTCAACCACTAAAAGAGAAGTTAAAATCGGACTGACGCTAAACAAAGAAGAAAGAACCGATTTAATTAATCTACTTAAAGAATTTATCGATGTATTTGCTTGGTCATACGAAGATATGCCAGGCATTAATAGAGAAATAGCTCAACACACTATACCATTAATTCCAGGAATGAAACCTGTAAAACAAAAGTTACGTCGAATGAAACCCGACGTGGCCCTTAAAATAAAAGAAGAAGTACAAAAACAAATAACTGCAGGTTTTATCCGGGTATCCAAATACCCCGAATGGGTTGCCAATGTTGTCCCGGTTCCGAAAAAAGATGGTAGAGTTCGAATGTGTGTCGACTATCGAGATTTAAATAAGGCAAGTCCAAAGGACGACTTCCCTTTGCCACACATCGATATTTTAGTAGATAACACAGCAAACCATGCACTTCTCTCATTTATGGATGGATACGCAGGATACAATCAAATCCTCATGGCCGAAGAAGATATGGAGAAAACAACATTCATAACGCCTTGGGGTACTTATTACTATACAGTAATGCCATTCGGGTTAAAAAACGCGGGTGCTACTTACCAACGAGCAGCAACTGCCCTACTCCATGATATGATGCATAAAGAAGTGGAGGTCTATGTAGATGACATGATTGTAAAATCAAAAGACCGCCAAGGACATCCAATAGCTTTAAAAAAATTCTTTGAAAGATTAAGAAAATACAACATGAGGTTAAACCCCTCTAAATGTGCTTTTGGAGTTACCTCAGGGAAACTCTTAGGTTATGTCATAAGCTCTAGAGGAATAGAGATAGATCCCACCAAAATTAAAGCAATCATGTCCATGCCACCGCCCAAAACCGAAAAGCAAATTCGAGGATTTATTGGCCGGTTGCAATACATAAGTAGGTTCATATCCAAGTTAACCACGATATGCGAACCAATATTCAAAAAGCTTAAGAAAAATGTACCAATCATATGGGACAATGAATGTCAAAAAGCCTTTGAGAAGATCAAAGCCTATCTTTCGAATCCTCCCGTATTAGCCCCAGCACTCCCCGGAATACCCTTAAGACTATACTTAACCGTCACAAAGGAAACAATGGGAGCTATGCTCGCACAAGAGGTAGAAAGCAAAGAAAATGCTATTTACTACTTAAGTAAAAAAATGCTCGAGTATGAAACACGCTACACACCATTGGAAAAGCTGTGCCTCGCGTTGGTGTGGGCCACAACTAAATTGAGACATTACATGCTCGTGCATACCGTTTACGTAGTCTCACGAATGGATCCCCTAAAATACCTATTCGAAAGATCTACACTTAATGGACGAATCTCAAGATGGATAGTGAATTTGACCCAATTCGACATAAGGTTTATGCCTCAAAAAGCAATTAAAGGATCAGTGGTCTCGGATTTTCTAGCAGATTTCCCAATAGAAGATTCAACACCCTTAGAAGAGAATGAATTCCCGGACGAAAATTTAATGATGACAGAGGATGATACATGGACTCTATATTTTGATGGAGCCTCAAACCAAAAGGGGTGTGGCGTAGGAGTCTTATTAGTATCACCTAAGGAAGAACATGTCCCTATATCCATCAAATTAGATTTCGACGTCACCAACAACGCAGCTGAATATGAAGCGTGTGTGGTAGGCCTCGAAACCGCTTTAGCCCTAGGCATAAAGAAACTCCGGATATTTGGAGATTCATCCCTAATTATTAATCAAATCTCCAAAAGATGGAAGGTTAGGAGTGAAAGTTTAGCTCCTTACCAAACATATTTGGAAACTCTCACCGATCAATTGGAAAAAGTGGAATACACTAACCTACCTAGAGAGGAAAACCAATTCGTCGACGCCTTGGCAAGGCTAGCCTCAATGGTTAGAATACCTAAGGAAATTGAGCAAATGCCTTTAACCATAGAAAAAAGGCATAAACCAGCATACATTCAGGCCATAGAAGACGACGAAGTAACTCAAGAAGAAGAACCAGAGGAGGAACCATGGTTCGTAGATATATTGAATTATGTCACCAAAGGAGAATATCCTCCTCATGCTGACAAAAGGGCGAAAAGAGCATTAAGACTCTTAGCTTCCCAGTTTGTACTCATAGGAAATGAACTGCACAAAAGGGTACCTAAGGGACGAGCTCTATTATGTGTAGGCAAAAAAGATGCTCAAAGGGCTATGAGAGTAATCCATGAGGGTATATGCGGAACACATGTCAACGGCAAAATGCTAGTCCAAAAGATAATGCGAGAAGGATATTACTGGACTACCATGAATAAAGATTGTCATCAATATGTAAAAAGATGCCCAAAATGTCAAATTTACGCAAATTTGCAACATATCCCACCATCTCTTCTCTACACCTACACTTCACCATGGCCTTTCTCTACATGGGGAATAGACATAATTGGAAAGATTACACCTCCCGGAACAGGAGGCCATGAATACATCTTGGTTGCAATAGATTACTTCACAAAGTGGGTGGAAGCACAATCATATGCTAAACTCACCGCCAAGCATGTAGCACTCTTTATCGAAAGAAACATAATTTGTCGATACGGAGTCCCACATGAAATGATAAGTGACAATGGAACTCACTTTCAAGCAGAATGTGAAGAATTGCTACAAAAGTATGGTATTCAACATCACCATTCTTCCCCGTATAGACCTCAAGCAAATGGAGCAGTTGAGGTCGCTAATAAGAATTTGAAAACGATCATTGAGAAAATGACTGAAAATTATAAAGATTGGTCTGACAAACTTCACTGCGCACTGTGGGGTTATCGCACGTCAATCCGAACATCAACAGGAAATACGCCATTTAATTTAGTATATGGAATGGATGTCGTACAACCTGTAGAGTTAGAAATACCTTCTTTACGCATTGCGTTAGAAAGTAAACTCGATGAAGTTAAGTGGACTAGAGCACGATATGAAGAGCTAATCCTACTCGATGAAAAACGACTAGAAGCTCTACATCATACCCAATGTTATCAAACCCGCATGGCTAGACATTTCAATAAAAAGGTCAAAACTAGAAATATCAAGGTTGGGGACTTGGTATTAAAAGCATTAAGGAAAAATGTCTTAGATCCAAGAGGCAAATTCCGGCCTAATTGGTCTGGACCATATATTGTCAAAACAATCCTGTCAGGAGGCGCGGCTAAATTAACTGATATGGATGGCAATGAATTTTCAAACATGACAAACCTTGACCAACTTAAGAAATACTACCCATAAGTACTTGAGTAAAATACTCAAGAGAGCTACGTTTGGCCTGATTCCTTAAGCAAAGGATACGTAGGCAACCCAGACAGGGTGCGGCCGCTTTAATCTTGTCAGATTCTGTATCTCCGAAGTAAAAAACGCATGTCCGCAAAATTTCAAAACTGGCGCCAGACGATAGTCTCTGTCGCCAGACGACAATTTTGTCGCCAGGCGACAGAGCTAAATCGTCAGCGACAGTGCATCAGATAGCAGCGCCAGTCTTCTACAAGTGTCTAGACAAGTTTCGCATGTTCTGGAAATTTATTCGACTTCCGTACTCGAATTAATTCTCCGAAAAATAAATGTTGTAATTGTTTTCATTGCTCTAATTGAAAGTTAATTAAAATAAAAGCTGAAATTTTATTGATTAATAAAGAAAGTACATTATTGATAAAATAAAAGCTGAAAAATTAATTATAACAAATTAACTCTATCTAATAAATCAAAAGAAAAGCAATGTTCTAATCTTTTTTCTCCTTCTTCATTCTTTTCCAATTTGTGTCTTCATTCTCTTCCTCTTGATCCATAACCTTCGCTAGGAGACAACCGTTAGAAGATCTACACTCTATTTTAGTATAGATAGTTTCTCCTTCCGCTAGGACTCCATGTTTCTTCTCTACCCAAGCTTCCTTCTTAGTAGAGTCGACTTTTCTTTTTCCTTGATTCTTCTTGGCACTCTTCTTTCTAGGCATAATAGGAGTCTTGAATTCAATTCTTTCCCCTAGGCGTTCTTTAGCAGGGACCTTCTTGTCACCTAGAAGATCCTTCACATTGGTCTTTTCAATTGTAACTTGAGATTTTTGGAATCTTCCATCAAGCCATTGCTTCACTTTATTTGACAAGCAAGGTGGTTCCTTATGAGTAATCACCTCCCATAAGGGCCTACCACTCCAGTATCCATCAAATCGCTCAATCTCTTGTGTCACAGGTGATAAGTGTTATTTATGTCGCTATTTTTAGGAGTTTTCTAGTTAGTTTTTCATAGTTTTTCTATCTTTTTACTTGGTTTTAATAACGTTTTACTACATTTGTCATGTTTATGTGTGAAATGTCGTTATTGCTCAATTTTGGCTTTTCTTGCATATTTTGGTGGCTTATGACATTAGATTAAACTTTATTGGTTTACTCTTATATTTAGGAACACTTGGATAAGTTCATTGCTCAAGATTGAAGAAATATAAAACATAAAAGAACAAGTAATGAAGAAATGTGCACTTGATTTGCAAAGATCATACTTCAAACGCCTATATCTTTTGATATAGAAAACATTTTGAAGTGATTCAAATTGGAGAATAAAGTTCATCTCGAGAGCTTTCCAACGACTGGTCACATGCCTTATTCCGATGAGTAACGAAGAAGTTATGACCTTCCGAAAATAAGCTGTTTCGCCAGAAAAGGGCTGCACGTCCGTGCCAATAAGTGGCACGTCCGTGCAGGTCCCTGCACGTCCGTGCCTAATGAAGCACGCCCGTGCAAGTTCAGGCAGTAGCTGCTGCTCGTATTTTAACAGGTCTGCACGTCCGTGCAACCTTTGGCACGTCCGTGCCGACCTGTAGACGGGTCGTTTTTCTCGTTTTCTCCGTCCTTTCTATTTGGGGTAATATAAATACCTTCTTAGCTCCGATTGTAAAGGAGAGAGCTTCTTAGTGTAATTTTAGCTTAGGTTAGTTTTTTAGAGAGAGAAACTCTCAAATTTTGGAGAGAGAAAGTGAGAGAAACAATGGTTTTCATGGATTTTGGATAATCAAAGGAGGAATTTGATGATTTGAAGATCTCCATTTTATATCAATGAGCATTTCTTACTCTCTTCTCTCTTTATGCTTTATTAATTGTTTTGTTAATCATGTTTAAGTAGATTTCATTCTACTAGGTGTTGAGTGAAGCTTTGGTATGGTTAATCAAGTTACTTGAGATAAATTTGATGATAATTGTGTGATTAAATTGATTGAATTGATGATGGCATGTTGTTTGTTTTAGATTGGATTGATCTCCCAAGATAGCAAACTTAATTGCATGTTAGTTCTAGTTTGACAAGGGATTGTGAATTAGAATTAATATATTTGATTGCATTTTGGGTAAATTTCTTCTATGCACCTAGTCAATGAGGGATCTAGGCTAGGAATTTGAGAGATTGCTCTTGAGTGTAATTAATTCTCATTTTAATTCTTTCTTTGCATGATTGATTATCAAATCGATTCCCATTAACTTGTTAATTGTTCAAAGTGGATCTTTGCCCCTAGTAGACTTTATAATATCTTGATCTTTATATGTGTGTTAGTGTAGTTGTAGTGTCCACTATCCATAAACCGACTTCGGCGTAGCTTAAGTATTAGATCGAGAACAATCCAACATTACCGTTCCTTGTGGTTCGACTCCGAACTTACCACTAGACTTGTTTAGGGGTTAGTTTAGGATTATAATAAATTTTGTTTGGCCGTGAGGAGGTTAGTCAACGACCTAATTTCCCCGCGCTCAAAATGGCGTCGTTGCCGGGGAACGGTGTCAATGCTTGATTGTTTTTGATTGCTTGAGTCTAGGTCTTTGTGTATACTTTTCTTTTTATTTTATTTTATTTTATTTTATTTTTATTTTTGCTTGTTTTTGTAAAAAAATGGCAAGTAACTCGTTTCCTCAATATGACAATGAGCCTTTTTGTGAATATTTCAATAGAATTGAGGGATATTTGGACTTTAATTGTTGTAGTCTTTGGGAGGCTTGTGAGATTTGTTATTTTGGTTTGAATGAGCAAACTAGGGATGAAATTGAATGCATGCATAATGGTGAATTTAGAGCTTTATCAATTGATGATGCTTGGGATTTTTATGTTTGGTTTTCTTGGGATGTCAACAATAAGGGTAATTATGATTCTATTATTGATATGCAATGTGTTGATACTTTCAATATTAGCATGAATTCCCATGATTTGTTACATGATCCCTTAAGTGAACCTAGAACACATGATTTCAACTTTATTTCCTCTTTTGTTCATGATGATGAGGTACATGCTCAAGTTGATGCTAATGGTGTGTTTCAATATTCTTCATTATTTACCATGCCTTCTTGTGATGTGCTTCGTTCCCTTAATGATGAATCTCATGTGTTTGATTGTGCCCCCACTCCCCATTGTGATGTATATGCTCATGATCTTAATGTTAATTTTTCCAATCTTGGTTGTACTTCTTCTTCTCTTGTTGAGCCTCAATATTCTACACCTTTTGAATCCCTTATTGCTACTTTTGAATCTCAAATTAGGTGCATTGAGCTTGATAATGAGCTTGGGCCTAGTAAGGAAATGATTCTTAATTCTATGAGAGGTCAATTAGAGATAATGAAAAAGAATGAGGAGCGTCTTGAGGAGGGAAGGAGAAGAAAAGAAGAGTTAGAAAGCCAATTGTCACCTTTGATGCTTGTTTGTGAAAAATCCCAATTTAATGTGTGTGTTGAGGATGATGATGATGATTTTGAGCAACCAAGAGAGTGTGAGGATCCCATTGGTGAGCATATGAGTGATGGTGAAGGATTTGAGAATGAAGAGAGTGTTGATTTTGAAAATCTTAACCCTCTTTTCCCATCTTGATGAGTCTCAAGTGCATGATTGTGATCCTTTTATCCATGAGTATTTGGATTCATTTGAGGTTATGTCTAATGTGTTTATTGAGTGTCAAATGAAAACCCATAGCCTTTTGAGTGAGTTCATTAAGAATGCTTCATGGGAGAGAGATAATTTTGAAATGAATTTGCATCCATTCATGCATGGCTTTGAGATTTTAGGCTTTAAGGAAGTTGAGGGAGTTGTTGTTCATGATTGTAGTGAAGGGGATTATGTAGTTCCTCTTGGAAGTTGGATGTTTGAGGAAGATCATGATCATGAGTGTTCTTCTTTTGAGGATTCTATGATTGATTTTCATGCTCAAATTGGTGATTTGAGGGATGGTGGTGAAGAAGAGACCATTTGTGAGACCATTTCTCCTATCCCCTTCTCTCATGTCCCCTTTTCAAGGAATTTCAACCATATCCCCTACACTCCTATATCCCTTCCTTCCTTTGTTAATGAGCCTATTGGGGAACCCCTTGCCTATGATGATTTTCATGTCCCTCATTCGTCTTCTATTGAGGAAAAGGGTGATTTTGCCACCCAAAAAGATTTTTGTGAAGAGAGTTTGCCTTTCTATTCTTATTCTTATTTTCTTGAATTTTCTTTTGATTATTCTTCTTCTTGGCAACTCCCTCTTCATTTTCTTTTGTGTGCCCTAATCTTGGTGCATGTCCTTCTTATATCATTTGCCTACTTGTTATCTTATGAGATGTGTAGTAGTGCATTTGACAAGCTCTTGCGATCGTTGCAATATTATTTACTAGAGCGGTCAAGCTTGGACCTTAAGCAAGCCTTTCTCGGGAAGTAACCCGTGTTTTATTGCTTTCATTTTCTTTTCTTTTTAGAATAGATTTTCTCTCATGGAAATGTTTGTGTGCCTTTTTCTAGGTACATAACTTGATATACTTTGGTGCATTAGTTTGGATCAAGAATCAAGGAAGTTTGGCACCACAATTGCTAGCATATGGAAAACAAGATTCAATTCTTGAGAAAAGTGGCTTTGAAAAGTTTAATTGGGTCATTTGCGGGTATATACACCCACCTAAAATCCGGTAATATCTTTCCTTGCTATTTCTCCATTGGTTGATACCTAAAGTGGCTTTGAAACAAGACATATGTTGGGTTGTTGGATTGATCTCCTTGTTTTCCCCTCCCATGGATTAATTGATTTATGATTGAGTTTAGTGTTTCATTCAAGCTTCGGGGAGGGTATTCCATCATGTTTGGTGGGATGTTGATTCATATATGCCATGCACATTTGTATATGTATTTTCATGTTCTTTATCTTGAAAATCACAAAAAGATTTTTGTTTCTATCAAGGCAAATTTGCAATGTGTTTTCTTTTGTTCTTGCTTTGGACATAATACTTTTGGACTTGTATTCTTGAATGTCTTTCTTCCTAAATTTTAGAGGTGTGCACAGTTTGAGAATGTGTTAGGTTGACTCTAGGATATGGTATGCTAAGGTAGTTGGCTAAGAACTTTGGGACCATGAAGCTTTAGTTCACTTGTTTGTGGTAAGATGGAGTTGCTCTCTATAGTGGATATGAAATTAAGAGTTAGTTATTGCTATCCCTAGTGAGGTATAATTGTTCAAGCCTTCATCATATTTTGTTGAGCGGCATTTTTGGATCCTTGGCTATTGCATTCTCATATCTAGAACTTGACTTTTAGCTCCCAAGATCACAACCGAGCCACTTTAGGGGATGACAAAGGCATTTCTCTTTTTATAGGATTAATTTTCAATTTTTGGATTTGGTTTGCATTTGCCCCTCTTGCTAGCCCCTTTGACCCATATGCATTCTTTTTTTCTAGCCACATACAAGCCTTCAAGCGTTGGTTTCACTTTAATTTCTACCTTTAGTTTTGTGAAGCAATTTTGTTTTCGAGCTTGTTTTATTATTTATGGTGCAAGTTTAGAATTATGAGTTCATTTGCAAAGCAAGTATGTATCGTATATAATTTTGTGCATAAAAGCAAATGCATTTTGAGAAAAAAGTCGTCCAAAGTTAAAAGAGGCAAGGACATTAAAAAAAAAAAAACAAAAGCTTGGAAAAAGGAAATTTTGAAAAAAAAAGTAAAGAAGAATGTAAAGCACAAAAAAAAGGGGGTTTTGTTATTGTTGTTTTCCCTGTTTTTGTTATTTTGTGTTAAATAAGCTTGGGGGAAAGTTATTTAATAAGCATACATGGCACTTTTGTTTTGGAATCGTTTGGATCTTGTGGAAGAAGTTCCACCCGTGCTTCACATAGGTTTACCACCAATTTCAAGAGTTCTCCACACCTTTACTCTCCTAGCTTATATGTTAATACCTTGAAAGTCCTTTTGATCCTAGAGGGTTAAGTCATTCAATGATGGCGGGAAATAGGAATCAAGCCTATAGAGCGAGTTTGCATAGCCAAGATGTCGGGTAACCTTCTCAATGTTTTTAATTTCTTATTTATTTTCCGGTTCCTTCGTGGAATCATGAGAAGCTAACTTGAAAGTGGATTTGAAACTAGTAGAGAGAACGTGGTTCGATTGGTTGAAACAAAAGGTGGAATGTGTTTCCTTTAGTTCTCTATGCTTAGCATATGTTATGTTTCAATCAACCTTGGACATCTTAGAACGTGCATACCTTTATTATTTTAGAAAGATTGACATTCATTAGTGTTTGTTCCATCATAAAAGTCCACTCTAGAACGCTTGTAACTTTTCTGTTACTTCGATTTATTTTATTTTATTTATTTATTTCTTTGCCTTGATTTTTGTCAAGAGTCATGGGTTAAACTCTTAGGACACCCTTACGAGAGCTTACTCGTCCTCTAGAGCAATCTAAGGGGTTTAAAGTGCTTGATGCATACGCTAAATGTATTCGTGATTCCTACGAAAGTGAGTTAGTGTATATTCTTTCCCTTCTAGTTTTCTTTGTTTGTATAAAATGCATCACATTCCCTTGTGTTTCTTTTGTTTTGCTCGAGGGCGAGCAAAAGTTAAGCTTGGGGGAATTTGATAAGTGTTATTTATGTCGCTATTTTTAGGAGTTTTCTAGTTAGTTTTTCATAGTTTTTCTATCTTTTTACTTGGTTTTAATAACGTTTTACTACATTTGTCATGTTTATGTGTGAAATGTCGTTATTGCTCAATTTTGGCTTTTCTTGCATATTTTGGTGGCTTATGACATTAGATTAAACTTTATTGGTTTACTCTTATATTTAGGAACACTTGGATAAGTTCATTGCTCAAGATTGAAGAAATATAAAACATAAAAGAACAAGTAATGAAGAAATGTGCACTTGATTTGCAAAGATCATAATTCAAACGCCTATATCTTTTGATCTAAAAAACATTTTGAAGTGATTCAAATTGGAGAATAAAGTTCATCTCGAGAGCTTTCCAACGACTGGTCACATGCCTTATTCCGATGAGTAACGAAGAAGTTATGACCTTCCGAAAATAAGCTGTTTCGCCAGAAAAGGGCTGCACGTCCGTGCCAATAAGTGGCACGTCCGTGCAGGTCCCTGCACGTCCGTGCCTAATGAAGCACGCCCGTGCAAGTTCAGGCAGTAGCTGCTGCTCGTATTTTAACAGGTCTGCACGTCCGTGCAACCTTTGGCACGTCCGTGCCGACCTGTAGACGGGTCGTTTTTCTCGTTTTCTCCGTCCTTTCTATTTGGGGTAATATAAATACCTTCTTAGCTCCGATTATAAAGGAGAGAGCTTCTTAGTGTAATTTTAGCTTAGGTTAGTTTTTTAGAGAGATAAACTCTCAAATTTTGGAGAGAGAAAGTGAGAGAAACAATGGTTTTCATGGATTTTGGATAATCAAAGGAGGAATTTGATGATTTGAAGATCTCCATTTTATATCAATGAGCATTTCTTACTCTCTTCTCTCTTTATGCTTTATTAATTGTTTTGTTAATCATGTTTAAGTAGATTTCATTCTACTAGGTGTTGAGTGAAGCTTTGGTATGGTTAATCAAGTTACTTGAGATAAATTTGATGATAATTGTGTGATTAAATTGATTGAATTGATGATGGCATGTTGTTTGTTTTAGATTGGATTGATCTCCCAAGATAGCAAACTTAATTGCATGTTAGTTCTAGTTTGACAAGGGATTGTGAATTAGAATTAATATATTTGATTGCATTTTGGGTAAATTTCTTCTATGCACCTAGTCAATGAGGGATCTAGGCTAGGAATTTGAGAGATTGCTCTTGAGTGTAATTAATTCTCATTTTAATTCTTTCTTTGCATGATTGATTATCAAATCGATTCCCATTAACTTGTTAATTGTTCAAAGTGGATCTTTGCCCCTAGTAGACTTTATAATATCTTGATCTTTATATGTGTGTTAGTGTAGTTGTAGTGTCCACTATCCATAAACCGACTTCGGCGTAGCTTAAGTATTAGATCGAGAACAATCCAACATTACCGTTCCTTGTGGTTCGACTCCGAACTTACCACTAGACTTGTTTAGGGGTTAGTTTAGGATTATAATAAATTTTGTTTGGCCGTGAGGAGGTTAGTCAACGACCTAATTTCCCCGCGCTCAACAGGAAATTCATAAGGACGGCGAAGATCTCCTGTAGGGATGGTTTGTGCGAGACCATATTGTCTCATGACTCTATAAGGAAAGTAAAAGGTTAGTCTCGACAAGCTCGGGAGACGACAATATGCTTGGTTACTACAACCAATCATCGCCTCAATCCTCCACCAAGGAACAATCCAGTTTATGGTAAAGTCACCGGCAGCAAACACCTTGCACCACTCACGGCGACCGATTTTCAAAAATTGTTTCTTTCGGCGGACTATGCAATTTGGAACATATGTGTGAATATCATCAGGAGGATTAATAAGCTTCAGCCTCTCCATGAGCCATATCTGCAAATATGTATTACAGTGTAAAAATAATATTCTTTAGTTCTTGATAAATTAATAATAACATTATTTTATACCTGTAATAAAATTGGAGAACCTCTTAAAGGTGCTCTTGAATTCTTTCTTAGTGCATCTAACCACAGCATAGTCTCTCCAACAATTAATGGCATTGGATTTCTCCCAGATTCAACTTGTTCTATAACAGATATAATTATCGATTGCCCTTCATTATCTTTACCACTCACTAAGAGCAATTGGTTAAATAAACAATAAAGGAAAGCCCTTCTTTTATAGACACGGAAATCGGGATTGGGATTATCATAAAAATAATGTGCAAATTCTGTCAAATTAACTATGTTACCATGCACTATGTGTTTCAAAGCCGTCCCCCTCAAATCAAAAAAGTGTTCGAAATCTTTATAGTAATATTCATTGATTCTAGGCATTACCGCAAGGTCTGTGGAATAATAACCTATGATGGCCCCAAATTCTTCCGGTAAAGGACATATTTCATCATGAAAAAATCTAAAACAATGAGTATCAATATTCCAATAGTCTATGGCAGAATAAATAAAGTCAATATCAAGACTCATCCCTTTGACTCCAAACATACCCCCCATATGAGAAAGATCTAATGCTTTTTTATCTTTAGCAGTTAAGTGACGACACCATTCATCCATGTACCCACAAAAGGTTCTTTTAGCTAAACGCATGATTACTAGTTAATTAACTATTTAATAAGCTGGTTAAATTATGCAGTAAACGGATGATTCGGGGGCTATTTATAACCTTTTCTGCACGACAGACTTCAATTCCTGTAGGAAACAGGAAAGCGCGTTTGTCGCCAGGCGACAAAATTGTCGCGTGGCGACAGGATGGTTTACGCTCCTAGGCTCGGGCCTCGATCGAGTGCGTGGAGAAGGAATAGGCTGCCCCTGCAAAAGTAAATCAAAGTTAGCAAATGCAACGAAAATAAAGCCAAAAGCAGTAAAAGTAAAAGTAATACCTCCTCAGCGTCGTTGCTACGACAGGTAGCACGGTTCCGCAACCTCACAAGCTGGCTGCGAAAGGCGTCAATACACCTGGCCATAGCCGTCACCACCTCACGAGAGAACTGCCAAAATAGCCAAAGTCAATAACAATTATAAAGCCAACATAAGGATGGTATGGTAAAAAAAAAACTACTTACTCGAGTCTGGTGACGAGGAATAGACCGCTCCACAAACTGCTCTCCCACTGGAGCCGGCGGAATAAGCTCCTCGATCGGTCCATACGTACCCTGGTAGCGTATAGACATCCTCGGAGGGATGAACTCCCTAGGACCAGCCTGCTAAAAGTAAAAGTCAGAAAGATACTTGGGGGGGCTACCTAAGAAAGATAAACTAAACGAATAAAAGCATACCGCTGCCTCCTCTGAAGGGACAGGAGCCGGCGCTAGCAACGGTAGCAGGTCCTCCTCATAGCTCTGCTCGAGGAGAACGTATGACCTCCAGGGAGTACCTCGCGAAGGCCCACCAGCACGATCCCGCTGCAAGGCATCGTGGAACATATGCCGAGGTGGAGGAGCGGGAACAACGAAAGTATCCGAGGAGTGCTGGATGGCCACCCTCTCCCCTAGGTAGACCACCGCGCCATATGTCCCCAGAAAGTAACGACGCTCAGCTGTATACTGCGCCACCAGCGCAGAGATAGGAAAAGCAGCCCAAGGTCGATATACCGGGCTAGGCTCCTGTAACATCACTAAGTAAGATACTAACGCTAAAAGGTGATAAAAGAGAAAGTAAGAATTAAAGAAAAACCCACCGTGAGAATCATCTCTCGAAGGCGTAGCACCTCCGGCGGACCTCTGCGGCCTCCCCAACTAGCAGCAATGGGGAGCACGCGAGGAGAAGGCCTCGCAGGCGCAAGAGAAGGAAAGTACTCGTAGAACCAGATCTATACGAAACAAATGAAAATTAGTAAAAATTGTGCTTCTAAATTTAGAGTTAAAACCTCAAAAGGAAAGGAGATGTACCTTTACGACCCTCCAGAAACTGGAAAGGGCTATCTCTCCAGATAAGGCCTTGTGACGACAGGAGCGCCGCAAGCCTAGTAAGAAATCAGCATAGGCCATGCTGGCCCAGTCATATGTCCCGACCAACTGGAGGTCGCGAACGGCAGACAGGTAGTATAGAAGTACTCTACTACCTCGATCAGGGGAAAATGTCCCTGATAGCAGAATCAGCACAAAGATGCGCACCCGCTGCTCTCGGGTAGTCGCATCATCCTCAAAAGCTGCAGCCAATGTGCCGCGATGGATACATCGGGAACTCAGCTGTCCCGACTGAGCCTCAGCCTGGGCCCGAATAACGATCGGCCCCAATAGCTCCAAAACCTCCGGCGAGTAAACAGTAACGCCAGCATCGAAAGGTAGAGGAGTAGACTAGAACTCTAGCCCCGTAATGAGACTAAAGTCAGCTGGAGTGACTGTCATCTCACCCCAGGGAAAGTGAAAAGTGTTGGTGGTGTCCCAAAAGAACTCCACCAAAGCTCGGACGACGAGGTTACCCCCATCGTATGAAAACATGGCCCGAGTGGCCTGCAGCAGAGAAGTCAACCCACATGACTCCCAAAGACGACGAGGCCCCTCATCGCGGCAGATGAAGTTGTCGTACAGGGAGATGATGGTGGAATTACCTGAGCCATGGCTACGGGTCCTCCCACTCGCTAGACCTCGTCGGATTCTCTCCGACAGATGATGAACCGGCGCGTGAAATAGAGTGTGCTCGTCCCAATCAGGCATGACACCCAGCCCGGAAGTAGAAGGTACGTCCTCGCCCTCACTGGTGGGCTCGTCCTCTCGACGTGTGTCCCTCGACCGAGAACCGGAACCACGTCGTCTAGCCATGCTAAAGTATGTAAAAGTAATTAAGTTTAAGGCTCTACAGTATCTAAAGTTCCCCTAAGCCGCATGATACTATGTTAAAAAAAAAACAGAGTACGTAGTACTAAAACAGAGCAAAATCTCAAACAAGCATGGAAATGTTCTTTGAGCAAATAAATAATTTCTTGCAAATATATGATGAATATTGTGACAAATTGTACAAGTAAAAGCAGTCAAAATGCAAAGAACGACCCACATTGTTCTTCACGACCTTAAGAGGTCCTACAATGGTGAATTGTTTATTTCTTCACCAAATTGAGTCAAACAAGTCTCAAAATACTCCCAAGGTAATACACAAGCATAATTAAACAAATTCAAGGCATAAAATTCAACGAACAAAGCAATTAAGCAAAATGATTTTCGAATTTTTCGGAAAATTCGCGAATAAGAACGCGTAATTCATCAAAAACCGAGTAGAGTTTGAGCAAAACTTACATAGATCGGGAAAATAGATAAGAAAAGCTTCGATTTGCAACGAGTTTGAGCGAATTTGGTTGAGAAATGAGCAAGAACGAGTAGATTGAAGTTTTTCGCGAAATTTGTGAAGCAGAGCAGCGAAATGAGAAAGAAGAAGAAGACGGGTTTAAAACCCCGATTCTGTCGCCAAACGACAGAATTGTCGCGAGGCGACAGACTCTGTCGCGTGGCGATAGACTCTGTCGCGTGGCGACAGACTCTGTCGCGTGGCGACAGACTCTGTCGCGTGGCGACAGATGCAAAAGCTAGCGACAGGCACTTCTGGTCAGCGCTGGAGCGGCGACAGAGTGCTGGGCTCTTCCTTATGGTTTTGTGGGTCCATTTTAGTAATTTGGGTTCCTTGGTACGCCAGTTAGCCCCTTTGAGCAATTGACATGATTTAGTCAGCTTGATCAAAATGCACTGAGTGATCGACTTGATAAAAGATCGTCTCACTTTAGCTTAAAGAGCCTATGTATTGGCTCGTAATAAGGCACCGAAATATTGGTTCAACAAATAAGGCACCGAAATATTGGTTCAACAAATAAGGCACCGAAATAATGGTTCGAGGCACCGAAATATTGGTTCAATAGAGGCGCCAAAGTAATGGTTTACAAAGGTGAAAACACCAAAGTACCGGCACAAATATAAAAAAAACAATGATAAATAATGATATTAAGGGTCAATAGGTAAAGTGATTCTTTGGCAATGTCTCAACATAAAGGGAAATTGTTTAGCGGCGAAGTACGGTCGTGACGAGGTAGTGTCACAAATGGTTGGGATGGCGAAGCAAGGCCACCTTCGGCGGTCCCTCAAGGTAAAGAAGAGATTGTCTATAGCGGCGACATACTGCTGTGGCGACATATGGCCACACCCTAGAGATGATGACATACAGTTATTTTCGATGATGTTCCCGAAATACTGTGGAGGATTGTCACCAAGAATATTGAAGGCGACGACATATGGTTATCTTCAACGATGGCGTTCACGAGGCACAGTGGAGGTTGTCACAAACAACACACAAGCAACAGCAAAACGGTTACGCTCAGAGATGTGTGCTCGACGGTGCAAGATACGCGTTTCTTAACTCTCTTATCTGTTTAACTAATGATTGTTTTGCAGGTATCGGCGTTATAAGAATGATTTGGAATCGCAGAACATTTTGAATCATTCTCCGTCCCTATCGATACTTTGACTCTCGTTTTTCAAAACATAAGTTTCTTCAAACTCAGTCAAAGTGGAGGCTTCTGTAGACACCCATTTGTGTCTCCCCAAAACCAAACCCAGTGATGAATGCCTTGCACGTTGTGTTATTATCGAATTAGGTGAAAGTGATTTGAAAGCCAAGTGTTGCGGTTTAGTTTTAATTAAATTCTTTTCTCTCTGTTTTTGAAAATGACCTATTTTATTTGAAAACGTCCAATTCAGTTTATTTTGGTCCATGATAAGGGTCCAATAATAGTGTAGATGGATGGGGCTCGAAGAGACCTTTCCAACGATATATTATAAGCCCGATTCCGATGAATATTGAGGAAGTTATGGCCAAAATACTAAACTGGGCCCGGTTATTTATTTTAATACGGCCCAATGATCTAAAGGAGGGCCCAATATTAATTATTGTTCCTAAAATTATTAGGATTAATTATAGTTTTCTAGAAGTTTCTAGAAAGTTCCTTTTAATTCTAATATTGTTAGATTTAATAATTAATTATCTTTAAAAGATTTTTATTCGGAATAAAATATTGTTTTGATTATCTTAAAAATACGTATTTTATCTTCTGTACGGATTCCGTAGATCAAGTTGATTAAAGATCGGATTCCGCGTGAAGGAAAACGCGCTAATACAGGCTGTCGCCAAACGACAAGTCTGTCGCCGCGCGACAGACCCTGTCGCCGCGCGACAGACCCTGTCGCCGCGCGACAGAGTTAGTTCCTGGCGACAGCGTGGAGTTTTATTTCTTATCAAATTCTATGTTTTTCCGGATTATTTTCATTATAAATAGCGTCCGAATCTCTGTTTTCAAAATCATCTACAAACAATATTCATAATTATCAACTTTTATCAACATCTCTCATCAACTCTCATCATCGATTCTCTCTTTTCTCTCTCTAAGCAATATAGCTTAATTCTTATTCTTTCTCTCTCTTTCTAAACTAGCCTTTTTACAAACACAATTCCGCATTCACAAGACTTAGAATCTCTTAGCCAAGTTCGAAGTTGCCTTCGCCCTAGACGTGCAAGGAATTTCTGAGGGTTTGGTCCAAAACTAGTCAAAACTTTATTTAACTTGATTTCAATTTAATTCTTTAAATCTTTAATTATTGTTTATTATTTTCATTGAAGTTTACTAACTTGTGTATTTTGTTATTAGAAAGAGGTACGAGGCTTCAAAGTAAGTAGATTAGCTTACTCCCTATTTCTTTCACAATGTAGATTGCATGCTTATTATTGTTTATAATTCCTAGTATCATGTTAGGATGCTTTTAATGCTTTCTAGTATCATGTTAGGATGTTATTAATGCTTTCTAGTATCATGTTTAGGGTGGTTTTACTTATTTCTAATATCATGTTAGTACCATGTTAGGTTTGAAGCTTTGATCTTTATTGTTTAGTGACATGCTAGGATTTGTTATTAATCTTGTTAGTATCATGCCTAGGATCTTGTTATTATTAAGCTTTATTATGCCTTATCATGCTATTATCATCGTTATTATTATTTATTGCTTTATTTATTATGTTGCTTGATTATATTTTATTGTTATTGCTTGATCACGCCTTTTATGCAGGTTTAAAGGGAATTTGTACTTGAAATCACGCTTAATAAGATAATTAATAATTTGGTTTAGGCTAATGTGATTTTAACTCAAGTGATCGCCAATAATAGATTTGTTTGTGCATTAATATTCAACCAACATAGATAAACAGGGTAGGTTTAATATAATGTTTGTATGTTATTCGAAAAGCGCACATGAATACGAGCAGAACAAAGTAGAGGCCTATTTTATAGGGCGGGTCTTTTCTTTTGTAGATTGGATTCGTACCTTCATCCCCAGACCCTGTTTGGTTCAAGACCTTATGGAGTAGTTGACGGTCCTTTGGATTGTCTTTTGGGTTTACAAGTTCCTAAAACTTGTTGGCGACTCTTTTTGCTCTTTGTCTTTCCCTTTGGAACGCCACCGTACTTTAGTGTATGATCACAGTGGGGTTCAAGTTTGGGGTTATCATGATGCTTGAAATATTCCCTACAGAAATCCGCAGCTAAAACAGTTGCAAATGGTGGTAACTTTGGTGCAGATGTAATAGTCATCCATGATAATAACGAAGTCACGCCCGGCTATTTGCCGGAATTGTCCGATCTAGCTCTCTTACCAGCAGGGTTGAAGGTGGCACTAAAATGGATAGTCGAAAACCATGGTGGTGAGGGTGGCGTGGGATCTGAAGAAATCATTCCACCAAGTATTTCAAGTTTACTTGGAGGTGATGCTAAACCACAGCTACAAACCACAAACCTCACGGTTGGAAATCACTGCATCAAATTCAATAGTTACAGTGATTATAACCACCTTTTCTTTTCTAGTAGAGATTCTACAATACAACAAGTAACGATTTCATCCAATTTACACACTAGCAACATCTTAGACGGGAAAAAAATTAATATTACTATGTCAGTGGGTAAAACTGATGTTGTAGTAGAATCAATCCACAACTGCGACAAATGGTTGGTGTGGAATTGCAAAAGCATGGCAAAGGAAACATTTTTGGAAGAATTCAAGGCTACTGTAGAGTTAACTATGCCGAACGTGGTAATATTAACCGAAACCAGAGTTTCTGTGCACATGGGGCGTGTGATTTGCAACGGAGTACACCCGTATGCTGTGTATGGGTCATCAAAGGCTGTTTCAGATGGTGGTCACGCAATCATTGTTTTCCGGAAGGAAAACACGATGAAGTTAATTGAAAGCTTTTCCGATTCTAAGACATACTGCTTTTTGAAGTGAAGATATTGATGTAATATTAACTAAATTAACAAAAATGAGAAATGTAGTATGGGTTTGGCAATGAGGAATGTAATAGTGTATTAATTTGTGATTATTAATGCCATTAGTTTATGTTATCCAGAAGAAGTACCTATGAAATATTTATAATGGGTTTGGTTCATTTTGCAAAACTCATGAATATTTATAATGGGTTTGGTTCATTTTGCAAAACTCATGAATATATCCATGATGGTCGATTCAGATATCCTCGGATAATAAGTCGTTCGATAATGCTCAGTAGTCAATATGGCCAATAAGATAGAGATTCTTCTCTAGCAACTTCAATAATGGGCCAAGATGATACAAATACTTCAGCAGGCTCAGTTTGAATTGATGGCCTTTATAATCCAGTTTGGCCCATATTCATATTCCATAAAAAAATAGATGAAAAATCGAAACCAAAAATTTCAAGTGAAACATATTCAATAATGGCCCAATATATTATGGCCCAATATGCTTGAGATACTTCAATAGGCTAATTCAAGTGCAGAAAAATAACATATTTAAAAGTCACACTCCAACTGTTTTGTGTATTAGTGCTCTCAAATTGCACTGAAGGTAGAGAAATACATCTTTTGTGTGTGTGAGTTTTACAATAAAAATAAATCGCTGTTAAAAAATAAAAATAAAAAATAAAAATACAAGTTGTTATACATTGCCTACTTAACCATGTTTATTGAACTGCCTAAATTAGCACAATCAAGGGGGGCTCAACTAAGTTAAGGGGCGTACCGCAGTTTTTAATTATTCAGCCACTGAAAACCTGGTTTAAGCACGACTACTAGCAACACGTTCCTTGACAGCTTGGAAGTAGTGAGGCCTTTCATGCAGGAGACAAATATATCGTGATAAACTTGATGAGTGTTCAACATCTGGTCACACATATAAATGGGTCTCCTGTGAGTGAGTAATCAGATTGAACCTAATATGATAAATATATCGTGATAAATTCATTGTATGTTGCCAGAAACAACTTACAGGTCTACTAATAGAACTGATTTCTGATGTTATGGAGTCAGCAGATAACAACACCATTTCAGATCTGGAGTTTTTCTTTACCGCGATACAAATCCGGTAAGGTCAGAACTTAAGTTTATTCCACGGTCCCGTAAACAAATAAGGTAGGTAACCATAGAATATGTTTTAATAAAACAATCAATTCAATGCATTGAAGCAAAACAACAAATACTGACCTCTGAGACAACCAATAGCACAGAACATCTTGGATTGGAAATGAAAGTACACAGCGAAGGGAGCAACACAGTATTGTAATCTGACTGTCCATCGAAGGATACTACTTGAAGCTAAACAACCAAAATGTTAACACTTGTAGTAAAGACATAAACTTAAATGGTCAATATAGATAGGGAGACAAGTGCATGAACTAAGACTCACAAATGCAGCAGATAAAATTAATTGCCAGTCACCCATCATGAAATAGTTTGAAGCTCTCATTACCTGTAAACAGAAATTAAAAATATTTGTTGAACCTAGTAACTGTGACATAAGACACTGTACAAACAAAATTTCCAATTCAAAATCTTACCCACGAAATCATCTTCCTTAGCAGGGACAGAGCTCCTGTGGGTAGAAATCTGTTGACACACAGAGATAACAATAGAATTGATCAGGACTTATCAAGGAAAGAACCCAACCATAAACAAACGAGCTGTTACCTTCTCCAATCGTCTACATAACCAACGTGCGGTAAAGATGCAGAACATCCAGCTATTTTGTCTAGTTTTTGATTTGGTCCTTCGGAATCAACAACAACACTTACATTCTCTGGTCCATATGTTTTTTCACCATCCTGCCCAGGGATCTTGGATGACGATCCTCTACGACGTCTTGGAGCCGGTTTGAAATCAATATCATGTTCAATAGCAACGTTTGTTACAACATCGGGTCCATCAGTATCTCTAGCCTGCCGTGGATGAATCTCACCATAAGCAACATCCAGGGTCTATCAGCACACAAATTAGGTACCAGAGTTATACCACACTGAATAAAGGTAGAAAAAAAGAACTGTAAATAGAACTAGTTAATGGATAATATCAAATACCCCTTTGCATCCATAATCACCTCCATTGGGTGAAATGTCCTCCTTGCTAGCACTCAATATCTCCTTCATTGACCACACCTTCAACCTGGGGAAAACACCCCATTGTACAGCCTCTCTATCAAGCCGGTCCAAGTAATAAATCTGTCACAAACCGTCAACAAAATTAATGATCAGATTAAAAACAAATGCCATCGACTACAGACATAAACATATTACAGTCAACGTACCAAGACAAATAAAATGCAGCCACCACATCCACCGGCATGACCATAAGAATAAAATCTACGGGCAAAAGAACGGACACTAGAAAGCAGCTTGGATAGCACCATAGTGCACCAATCATAATCAACGGCTTCCATAGAACATGTCAAAGCAGGTACCAAGTCAGAAGACACTCTAGTGGACAAAGTAGGACACAAGAGCATTTCCAAAGAAATCAATAAAAAGAGCGTCTTGAACTCTTCCTCCTCGTTCTCTTCCCAGTAACCCTCAAGCCTCTCCAATAACTCAGGGTACACCGGAATTCCTACTTTAACATATACAGTTGATTGTCCCTTATTCCGTGTTGTCCCGTATTTTGCAATAATGTTTTTTACCTTCTCCCGTTGTACCCCCTTCAATGTTTTGCATGATGGAAGTATCTTTGGTCCATTAGGGATGCCAAGTACCCAATGAACTTGATTTTTGGACAACCTTAAACACCTTCCATCCGGGGTTAATAACATCTTACTAATAGGATCCAATCGGGTCACTAACCAGTACCCCAGCTGCCTGGGAAGATGCATGTCACCAGATAAATACAACAGCCCACCAAAGCCCATTTCAACAACCCACCTTCTCCTACGTGAATCAAAGGTTTGACAAATTCTGGGAAAACTCTCCACTCGACAATTCAGGTTTGGTGGCTGTTGAATTTGGATCAGGTACATTAGATGGAAACAATAACAACAACATTACATTTACCTAATCTTGGAAGACAAAACACATCGTATATTACCTTAGACCTCGCCTTAAAGAACTCCTTTAAAACTTCACCTTTAGATTTTATGTTCCCACCAACAGTCAAACTATCATCCTACAGGTACATTTCAAACGATCAAACACAAATGAATAACACCACCAGAGAGTATCGTGGTGTAATTCAAAACTTACCTTGAACATTGCCTAGAAAACTTGTTTGTTGTCTTGCATATTTTGGAGTAAAATACTATCTAAAGTTGTCTACTACAAACAAACCAAAACAATGAAACAAACAGTTCATAAAATTATTAATACTCATTGCAAAGATTGCGAACAAACAACCATAAAAGAAATAAATTACGGAATATCTTCTAATGACGCAGACCAAAGCGCCAATTTGGACTCACAATAAGTTCGACAACAGGTTGGCATTACACAAATTGGATTCAAAACAACTTACATGGACACATAGTGTGTTCATTTGCAATCTCAGCATGTTGCATAAACACTTGAACCTATTTGATTCGAAGAAGCTTAGCTTTTTGATTCATAATAAATTCAAGAACTAAAGGCCAAAACACGAAATCACGGTAATAGAATCAGTACTCAATTCAATTAATACCCTACTAACAGTGAAATCAAATTCCCAGTTACAACCATATACACATAAGAGGAGACAGGACAGACAATTGCATGAGGAAAATGTCGCAAATAGACATAATACAAAATTGAGTACTACATAATACAAAATTGAGTACTAACACTAACCTTGTAATCGTAATCGACCGGAAGATGACTACCACAACCCTCAAGAAGCTCAATTTCACTTTCAAAGGATCAGCGACGAACAATAGAATGACAGATTACCACTAACCTTGTAATCGTAAAGGATCAGCGACGAACAATAGAATGACAGATTACCACTAACCTTGTAATCGTAATCGACCGGAAGATGACTACCACAACCCTCAAGAAGCTCAATTTCACTTTCAAAGGATCAGCGACGAACAATACAATGACAGATTTCAGCTATATTCCGACTGTCACAAATTCCACCTCAATTTCACCTACAAATAATCACAGAATGACAGATTTCCGGCCACTGACAACAGAATCAGTGATAGTGTCGACCTTAGGGTTTCACAATTTGGGAAAGTAACCAAGAACGTAAGAACACAAAGCTTGAAGAAGAACGTTAGAACATGACTAGTCAAGCGTTAGTTTGACTATGGTAACGTCTGCCATGTCAACTGGAAGCGTCTGCCATGTCATTCATCCGTTTCCCCCTCTAACAAGCGATGCGACCATATTGCCCCCAACTTTACCAGCAAAAAGACATTTTTGCCCCCTCATTTAACTGATTTCGCAAATCAGTCTGATGAACAAGAATTTCCTCGCATACACATTGCTTATAGTAGGTACCAAAATGACATGATCAAGCAATAAATAACGAGTACAACAATCATGAATATAAATAACGAGTACAACAATCATGAATATAAACCATTTAAACTAGAAAATACACAATTCAATTTACACAAAGAATATAAAACTATCAATTACAGCAGATTTGTGTTATTCTAGACACACGAATCAATAAGATAATCTTAACTTAGTCCTAAATCATCATCGCAAAAAATTAACCTCATAACTTTAAAATTAATTTAATTTTGCTTTCTTTGGTGAAGTTATGGATTATTCAGATTAAAATAAACTCTGATACAACATCATAATGGTCGAATTCAAAGCACAAACAAAGATTGAATAACTGATCAAAACCCTAAAATTAAACTCTACTAAATAAATAGATAAATAAATAAAACCGATTCAACTCCTCAAATTAAACTATAAATCACCTATATATATAAGGAAATCATATTAAAAAAAAATAATCAAAGCCAAAAACTTTGAAAGAAATTACCTTGTGGTTTTTTTTTTTTTTTTAAAGAAATTTCCTTGTGGATTGATTCAATTGTAGTACGCTCCAAATCCTGAATTTAACGATAAGAGAGAAAGGGGTAGGTTTTTATTCTTTTATTTATTTTATTTTTTTTTTACGGTAAAAAAAATATTGATATGAGTAAATACAAGTTTATCTTTAGGTAAATAATCACTTGGTTTGTTTCCAAAAAAAAATATAGTAAAAATCATTTAGGGCCTGTTCACATTTACTGAACTGAACTGAACTGAACTGAACTAATTAGAGCTGAACTGAACTGGACTGAACTGATTGGAGCTGAACTGAATTGAGCTAAAATTAATATTTTATGAGAGAGGAAAATTAAGAGCTGAACTGAACTGAACTGATTGGAGCTGAACTGAACTGAACTGAATTGAGCTAAAATTAATATTTTATGAGAGAGGAAAATTAAGAGCTGAACTGATTGGAGCTGAACTGAACTGAACTGATTAGAGCTGAATTGAACTGAACTGAAATTAAGTAAATATGAACAGGCCCTTAGTTGTACAAAAAAAAAAAAAAAAAGCCAAATTTGTGTAAAAGGAACTTTTTAAGCACTCTAATTTGTTTAAAAGGACTTTTAAGTTTTAAGTAAAAAGTTGTGAGAAATCATCTTATGGATAGATTGAGAGTGAGGGATAGCTCAAGTGGTTAGAGCTCCACTCCCGATTTTCAAGAAATCTTGGGATCATTCTCGTTCCCCGCCCTCTCTGTAAACACCAAAAAAAATAAATAGATTAAATTGAAGCGAAAAGATTATTGATATTTTCTTATGGATGGCTTTAAAGCGCAACTTGGATGTTGCATTCGGCAATATAATGATGGGAGGGTGGGTTTTGGAGCTATTGTGAGAGACAATAGTGTGGTTGTTCTGATGGTTGTGTCCGATGTGTAATGTGTGATCCAAATTTCAGCTGAGATAGGTGAAGCAATGGCGCTAAGTTGAGGCCTGCAGATTGCTATGGAAGTGGAAGTGGATTGCTTGAGTATTGCTAGTGCTTGGAGGATCGAATACTCTTCCGATCCTTGGGGCACGTTTTAAATGATGTGTTAGTGTTGGCCTCCAGCTATGTTTCGATTTCTTTTGGTCATGTCATAAGAGGTGGAAACATAGTAGCATTAGTAACTCACCCCCTAGCTAAGTGTCACGATCTGGGATTTTGGGCCCCGAAACGTGCGGCACGCTCTAGACTTTTGGCGGCAAGAACACTAGCCTTACTTGTGCGGAAGAGGAGCTTATGAAAACAAAGCAACACAAACGGGCAATTAAATCTCAAGAGCACTCACGTCTATTTGGGCAACGGAGTGCGGGAGGTTGGAGCTTGTGACAGCCGATACTTTAGGGCGGGCACAAACGGGTCAGAACCACGAGTAATTAGTGCATCAAGTTGATGTGGAGGGGAGTTATTAGGTAAGTAAGACACAATATATATAAAGGTCTAAGAACAAGCAAGCATAAAATAAAAAAATAAAAAAAAAAAAAAAAAACGGCAACACTTGGTAGAAGGTTTAAGATTTCATTCAATCATTCACCCTCTAAAGAGTTTCAATAATTTGATTACAAGTAGTTCCTAGTAAACAGCACTGCACTGAAAGAAACACAAATACACAATAATGGGATCTCATATCTTGAAAACATATATAAAGTAAACTCTAGGAAAGCATCTAATACATCATAAGAATTTGGATTCTAACACTTAGAATAGTCTTACCCTTAGGGGGGCGCTTAGATTGAGAGTATTAAATTAAGGGGTAATAAAAGTCAAGCCAAGCAAAATTAAAGTAAACATATGAGAAGGGGAGCTTGTGATGATGTATGTGATTGTAAGAAGATTTATATAGTGATAGTGTGGTGATAGGTGAAGAAAGGGAACTATGACCCCTTATTTTGAGGGTAATAGGTTACACTAGGGGAAGGGTAGGTAACCTATTATTCTCATTTTTAGGGTAATGATTCCTCCACCTCTCCTTTTTCCTTATGTCACTACAACCTTAATTCATTCATAAACACCCTGTCTCCCTACAAGAATATCTCTAATCAACTATAATCTACTAACTATTTAGTTTGACTTTTATTACCCCCTTAATTTATTATCCCCATTCTAAGCGCCCCCTTGGATAAATATTTGGCTAGAGGTAACCACCACCACAAACACCCCCCGGCCCCCCCCCCCCCCAACCCCAAACATCTATTATGAAGGTTGTATAGCTGTAGTAGATGATATTTACTGAATAACTAGTTACTTTTTTTGTATAAATTATTAAAAAAAAAAGGTATTGTGAGTTACAAACCTTATTAATGTTCCTAGTCAATACATATATGCTTTCATTATTACTAAAGGAGTTTAACAAAAGTGGTAGAGGAGGAAGCAGTAGGCGAATGGTCAAGATTAGACTTGGTTATTGGGTGGGTCAGGTCATGGTTACTAGTCGATAATGAATGGTCCAAGTCAATGTTTCAATTAAGAAGAATAAAATCAAGAGAAGTAGTTGTCACTTATTAGAGATTCAAATTTTATACTAAAACCATTGGATATACAGCATCATAATACCTATGTTAAAGACTTGAAATTTCACCTCAAATAGCCAAAATCATACCATTACATTTACAACTCTTGTATCTAGTCATTACTCGTACATAAAATTGAATTTTATTTCTAAACAAAATGGCAATCAGAGTTGCACTTGCAAAGGAGTGGACTGACAATCATACTCCCATTCATCGAATTGTTTGCAGCTAAAATCCCAACCTTTATGTCATCACACAAGAGATCGACACCACAATTATCAAAATGACCACTAGTCCAACGTACAAGACGACCTTTGCCTTTGAGAGAAAACTGGACAACATTCTGGTCGGACAAATCCCGTGAGATTGAATCCAGAGTCGTGTTCTGAAGGCGAGCATCATCATCCTTGATCTGCATTCCAAATTGCAGTTGGCGTTGATCCTCCAAAAGAGGATTAGGTTCGTCAAGCATAGTCGACGATAGAAACTCGTCATGGTGATACTCTAATGACATTTCCATCGGGTTAAAGTACATCAGTCCTTCTACCTTGTTCTTCAATGTCAGATTAAAGTCCAAATCTGCCATTAAATGCTCGCTAACATTATTATATACTTTGACCTCAACAGAATTGATTTGGAACTCTAGCTTGAAGTCGTCGTCAGAGGCGGCCTTAGAAGCAATATACCAAATACCCGCCATAGAGATAAGAAACAAGCCAACCCACAAAACACGATAAACATCATTCTTGGTGCAGCTATCGTTGTTGTTGTCAACGTTGGTATTGTTGTTGTCAACGCTGTTGTCAACGTTGGTGTTGACCTTTTTTTCACTAAATAAGAATATATTCATTATGGTTGGTTTACAAGGCTGCAGAATTAGAGACAAAAGCCAACTTAGATGACTAGTAGATAAACGAACAAAATTCAGCAACAATTCTAAGAATTATAAACATTGCTTATAATAGGTACCAAATATATATATACTTGTATATAAATTATTACTGCTTACAACAATCAAGAAGATTAACCGTTTAAACTTTATAATTTATATTGTTAACTAACTAAATCAAAACTACTTGATTCTTATACCCTTGTAAAATTATTCAATCCTAAAATTAAAGGGTTCTACAATACAATAGCAACCTTTTAGGCATAAAAATTTACAAACTTTATTCTTATACTACGTATTATTTGATCAATTTTCACAAAAATTTAATTCAATTATCAAATTAGGCAAATTTGTTATTAATTGATGTATGATCTTTCATAATCTTATTAATTAGAACAGTAATACAGATTTTCGAACCCTAAAATTAAACAATTAGAAAAGGAAACATCGACTTACCTTAGGAGCTGCTTAAGTGCGCTTCAAGTCAGGAGAACGTCAAGTGCGCTTCGATGGAGAGTTGAGAAAGAAAGGGTAAACTCCATATATCATATCATATGATTACATATATATATTAATAATTTAGATAGATTTTGTAAGGTAAAAGGGTTTGTTTTCAATTTAGAGTTTTATTTACAATAGAATTTGGATAAATTTTTGGGATAATATGTTGTTTTAGAGATTTTTTTTTAATTTAATAAAATGCTAATCTAATAAAGGTATATTCTCGACCAATTAAAAAATTAGATTTTTATTTTATTTAAAAATTTAAAAATTCACTTGTCACCTTAACAAAACTGACTAATGAAATTTAAAAATTTTGACACGTAAGTATAAACAACGAATGGTTTATTAGGATTTAATTTAGGAAACATTGGTATTAATAATATTGGTGTTAAACATGTTTTATTTAGTTTAATTGACATTTGTCAGCATCTTATTGGTCAAAAAAAATAAAATAAAATTTAAAAATTTGATAACAAAAAAATAAAAATAAAAACAGTACCCCACAGCACTTCCCCGGCAAACACCCCACCCCCGCCGGAACAACCCCCCCCCCCCCCCCCCCAAACCCAAATACCCCCTAAAATCCTCTTACTAAAATTTGAGCAATATAGATAGAGTAATAAATCTTACAAATTTAATTCTCTTACTTATATTAAATTACTCCATTGTACTATCGCCGTCTAAAGCATGAATCATAGCACAAATTAATCAGTATATTGTATTTACAAAGCCATGACTCAATTATTCAATAAAGAAATACACGATGACCAAGAATAAATCTTTTCTCAAGTACTGGATCGGAAGAAAATTGGTGAACGATTTTAGGTGTCGTTTACTTCCCATAGGAATTTGTATTTCATAGGAATTAAATTCCTACATCAAAATCATGGGAATTGTATAAAGTTGTTTGGTTGGCATGAGGGAAGTTGCAAATTATGGGAAATTTGACTTACCTAGGGGGGTACTAACTTCCCATGTTTTGTGTAAAAATTCTACAATGTCATTCTTTAAAAATGACACCACAATTTGCTGATGTGGCAAAATATGATTGGGCCGTATTTTGTATTTTTATTATTAATTTGAATTATTTTTAATGTCCATAATGTATTAAAGTTGTATTCTTTTTTGTATTTTTTTAATACGTGTATTTTTTTTAGAAATACATATTTATAAATTATGAAAAACTTTTTTATAATAAATATTAATTTTCGAATTTGTAATTATAATTATAAATCATAAAATTAAATTCATTCATGATTTACATCAAAAATTTTCATCATCGATCATCATCACTCATCATTGTTTATAGTTCATTGTTCATCATCACTCATCATCGTTCATCGTTCATCGTTCATCATCGCTCATCATCGCTCATCATCGCTCATCGTTCTTCATTCATTCATCAATCATACCTTAGATTAGCCCCCCATTCCCGAATTCAATGTTAATCGTTGATAATTTCGCATATCCCAGCTAAAATCGTGATAAAATTTCGAAAATAATTGTGTTTTTGCATTTTGTTTTTTTGCACTTTTTGATTTTAGGTTTTCGTTCATACAAAAATCTCAACAACAATCGCATATATAATTATTTGCAAATGACGAATTTTGGAATAAATGGTTCGAAAATATGATTTATGTGGACTCAAGTTCTGCAGTTTTGTCAAAGAACAAAGAGTGTCAAGTTTTTAGAAGATGAAGTTAGTCGCATGTTTTTAACTACCGCAACCCCTGTTTGATCTGTTAAATGTACTCAAGTTTTCTCGAAGCTGTTTGTGGGTTAGGTAATTACCTAAATTATCATTGGTCATGACATAAGAAAATAATCTTTTTTAAATTATGGAATTAACCTTATTATATTATGGACTAGAGTGAAAATTAAATTATGATACACGTTTTCACTCTAACATAATATACTTATATTTTGTCAAAAAAAATATATAATATAATTATATATTGTTAGAAAATTGATATTGTTCATAAGTATTTGTAAAGAAGGAATTCCTCTTTAAATGGTTCGAAATTTGTTTTATGTGGACTCAAATTGTGCAATTTTGTCAAAGAACAAGGAGTATCAAGTTTGTAGACAATGAAGTGGTCGCATTCTGTTTGATCCGATAAATGTAATTATGTAATTAGCTTTTCTCGAACTTGTTTGTGGATTAGGTAATGACTTAACCTAAGTTTGGTCACTACATAGGAAAACAATGTTTTTTATACTTTGGTATGAACCTTGTTATAATATGGAAGTGACAAAATATTAGATTTTGATATACCTTCTCACACTATACTATAATTTACGTATATATTGTTAGAAAATAAATACTCCATATGTTTCATAATAATCGCAAATGTGGTGTTGGCTAAAAGTTTTTGAAAAATTATAGGGTTGTGACTAGAAGTAGAATTATTTGATATAAAATATGGTTAATAGAGATATATTTAATTGTTAGTAAGAGAAAGAAATGTAGTAATTTTAAATAGTCTAAGTGGGGTTGATAGAAATAGAAAGTAATTATAGGTCATTACGAAATAAGAAAATATTGCAATTATTAATAAACGGATGAAAACAGAAAGATTTGCGAGTATTATGAAACAACGGGATAGAGGTGTATATTAACTAAGCCGAGGATTACCTTGGGTATGTTCATGTTCATTTAACTAAGGCGAGTCCATGAACGATCCCGAAATTTTACATGAGAACTTGAACAAGCTAAGCTTAAACCGAGCTTGAACCCGGGTAAGTTATTGATCGGCATTGTTCATTTATACTCGTTCTTTTTTCAATAAATATTATTACAGATCACATATATTAATCTACATTAGCCCTACTCCAATCCAACTCCAACGGCAAACTAATTTTCAGATAAGATTTGTATGTAACATATGTTTTAATTTAACTAGTTACATAGGTCACGTATATTTTTCTTACATTTTATTTTGAATAATGTAGACTGAAACTAGTTTCATATATGTATGTATGTATGTATGTATGTATGTATGTATGTACCTATTTTAAAAAATAAGGTAGCATGATATTTCAAAGTATTAACCTTTTCTATTATAGGTCATAATATAAGTTCAATTTTATTTTTATTTGTTTAATAACCCCCTCATAAAATTTTGTTCTAAAACAAATCCCTTCATTTTCATTTTTCGTTTATAAAAACCCTTCTAAGAATTTGAAACTAAAAGCAGTATTTAATTGAAAATTTTTAAGCCATTTTTGAATATTTTTGAGTTGAAGCCCTTATTGAATTTGTAAAATAAAATTCCTAGAATTTCGTTAGTCTTCAGATTTAAACTACAATATCTTTGACCAACTCCCAACCGGCTCATTTAGTCATTCACTCATCTCAATATGCACCATCACAAAATTCTTGTTTAAAAAATTATATACTTTCGTTTTTTCAGCTATAGATCATTTATTACATTTGAATAGATTTAATATAATAATATTTGATTTCCTAAATAAAATCAACAAACGTACACATACACAATTATATAAGATTAACAATTTTAATAGAAAAACAATTTTTAAATAAGACAAATCTGCAAATATATATTGGGGTAATATATGTAGTGTCTTTAATACCTTTCAAAAGCAGAGCTACACAAACCGAGTTCAAGCAAGAAAAAAAAAAAAAAAAAAAAAAAAAAAAAAAAAAAAAACCAAAATATTTATGCGGGATATTCAATGTTGTTTAGATAAGTTGCAAAAGTCAAACCATAATAAGAAAGGACCCAAAAGGTAATTACAAATTAAGTCATTTAAACATATTATATCTTCTAATTATCTTAATCATTGAATTCTTCACGTTCCCGCTGTCGTCGACGGCCACGCTTGATACCACGACTATGCACATTGTAATTCAGAAGCAGGAAAGAAAGGACCATCCCGATGGTCCTACAATTATGTATTGGTTAAATGATTGTGTGAGGAAAGATTGTGAATATGTTGTTTGTCACAATTTAAAGTTAGAACGGATGGCTTGCTGTTGCACAAAGTTGGATTCAGTAGGTATCCCTTGTCGACATATGTTTGCAGTGATGAAATATTCTAACATGGTGGAGTTACCACAGGGTTGCATTCTTCATAGATGGACAATAGAGGCAAAGGCGCATCTTGCAGATTCATACAAAAAAGTTCGTCAATGAAGACTCAATTGAAGATCGCATTTCTTTGACATCGTTCTCCAAGTTGGACATTTGTGAACGAATTTTATTCACATCCTCCTCGGCTTCATTTTTTTTCTTTTTCTGTCCAATTAAAAATTATAACTAATGCCAAAATTCTATTAAAAAAAAAAAGATACTGCCAAAACTAAATTCAAATAAATGCCTATTGTAGAAGCAAATTCCAATTACAAAATAACATTAACTGACATGGTAATGACCAGATTAACGAAAGATGGATGCCTTAACCACAAGCGGAATCCAATTAAAAAAACAAAAAAAATGTTTTAGGTAATGACCAATTTGAATACAGGTAAATGCCAAAATCACAAACAGATGAATACCAAATTCGCACATCACTTCTCCGAATCAAACAGGGTTTGCGAAAAAAATACAATTAAAATTTGAAAATTACAAGCCTATGAGAAATAAATATTTATATACACACCCTACAAAAAAATAGAGTTTGTCTGTTACCCAATCCTTAGAAATCAATTACTTTTATTATGTTTAAAAATCATGTTATAAATGAAATTGCAAGTATGATTATGTTATTTATTTTTTTTAATAAGATAAAAAGTCAGTTAGGTGAGCACACTTACATATGTGTTCTTGACCATGATTGGAGTTCAGCAGTACCAACTTCGATCGAAGGACTTATGATTCCACAATTGAACGTGAAAAAAGAAAAATAAGTAAAACTCTACTTAAGAACATGGCAGGATTTGATAAAGAACAATATACTAATTTAGGAATATCCCAAAATTATAGCCACTAAATTATATGCCCAATATTTCAAAAATATTGTTTCCAAATTATAATAAGATAATAATCTCATAAATATTTTTTTGCTAAAATGTTATGATAAAAATTTCAAAAATATTTTATTCAAGATACAATAAGATAATGATACCATAAATATTTTTTGCAAAAATGATAAGATAAAAATTCCTTAAATCATTTTTTTTGTTATATGATTATCGTAAAATTATGATTACTAAACGCAAATGGTAATAACCTAATTAATTATAGCTAAATATTTACGATAATTACCTACATAAATAAATGTAATGACCTAACTACATACAGGTAATTACCTAACCACAAACATATTACAAAAATCGCAAATGAAAATTTTGGATCAAACAGTTCGAAAAAGAAAAAACAAACTCGAATTCTAAACTGAAGAGCAAACCCTCGTTATCCATTGACGTTAAAAAAACAAGAAATTAAGCATTTCACATCATCATATTACACACGACTAAGGCTTTTTCCATTCTCAAAACTATCAAATAAAGTAATTTTTATATCAATCAAAATCATCAATCAAACCCTAAACGAAATTTATACCCGAAATTGGATGGGGTTTTGGACGGGATTTTGGTCAGAATTTGGTCGAAATTTAGTCGGAATTGTGGTCGGAGTTGTGGTCGGCATTTTGGTCGGAATTTTGGTCGGAATTGTGGTCGGAATTTTGGTCGGAATTGTGGTCGGAATTGTGGACGGAATGAAGAACAACGAAGAACAATGATGAATTTATTTTTACTAAATTGTAATTCTAATTTAATTTTTGAAAATGAATTAATTAAGTTTAAAATAGATTTTTAAAAACTATAATTACGTATTCTATAAAAAAATACACGTATTCACAATTATACATACATGTATTGTATATTTAGGTATTTAAAAATAAGTCAAAATTCGCCCAATCATAACATGACACCTCGTCATGTTATGGTGTCATTTTTTAAGAATGACACCATAGAATCATCCATGTTTTGTGGGAAGTCACAATTCCCATGAATTTGCAATTCCCTTATTTACACTTTTTATTGTCAACCAAACTAACTCATGCATTTTCAAATTTCCATGATTTTCCACTTCCCCCATTTTCTTTGTGTAACCAAACAACCCCTTAGTATTATGGTAAGCCCGAATATAAAAGAAACAAATATTTTTCTATAGCCAAGTATAGCAAATAACAAGCATAATAACACAAAGAACTAAACAAAGTTCACATAATAACACAAGAAAAAATATTAGTATAATTTTTGACAACAAAAGGCTATTTGCAAATTTGTTATCCCTAAAAAATTTCAAGTTAAGCAGATAAATCAGGAATTAAACCCATTAACAAATTAGCATGAAGCCATACTTGAATCAATTTAATTAGGAAAGATATTGCGTGGTCCACAATAAACTAACATTATATTGAACATAGTGACCCTTATTTTTGACATAGTAACCTTATTTTTAACATAGTAACTTCTTTTTTTTTTTTTTTTTTTTTTTTTTTTAGAGAAAGCAGGGGAGGTTTCATTTATTGACATAGTAACCTTATTTTTAACATAGTAACTTCTTTTTTTTTTTTTTTTTTTTTTTTTTTTTTTTTTTTTAGAGAAAGCAGGGGAGGTTTCATTTATTCATTGTTGGACAAATTGTCCATAATTACATAAGGAGTAATATTACTAGGACAACAATTAGACAATAGTAACCTTTACTAAAACTAGTATAACGCTTCTTAAAAAAAAAAAAAAACTAGTATAACGCTTAATATTATTGTGAAGTTGAAGTACGGCGTGTGACCCTAATTTTAACATAGTGACCTTTATTATCTATATTGACCACTATGTACAATATTTTATTAAAAAAATTAACCTCTTATAGCGTATATATTACAAAAATGACTTTTATTTCAAAATAGTGACCTTATTTTTATTATAGTGACCCTTTTTATTTTATTTTATTATAGTGACACTTTTTTTATTAATAAAACAACCCTAGTTTCTCTAATGTTAGTGGTTCATAATAAATTAGTGTGAACCAGATTCATTTAAAAATTTGTAGATATTTCATACATCTTATTTTGGAAGTGTAATCCTATAAAGATGAATCATCTCAGCTGACCTATATCCGCATTTAGAAGAGACTATTCAGATGAATGTAGTTTACAATTACATACAAGCCACTCTACAACATAAAAGCTCAGCATAAGACAAATAATGTAATCATACTGAAGCATTGGACCATCATGCATTCCCTAACTGAGAAATTTCAATTTGATTTCAAAGCATGACTTCAGCTGTTTAACTTTCCAAGGGAAATCTACAAAGCTAGCTACCAACTTCATACTACCTCTGTTTCTTTTTAGTTGACACGTATTCCTTTTTAGGAAGTTTTTTTTTAGTTGACACGTTTCCTTTTGGGGTAACTTTTTTACCTTGCATTTACAAGCTACCCCACTTGCTTTTTCATTCTCTCTCACTCTCTCTCTCCTCTCCTTAATATATGTGCCTAAATCAAACGCGTCAACTAAATAGAAACGGAGGAAGTATTGATTAATGAAGTCATAGTAACATCAACATCAATCCATAACACGTAGATGAACAACTGACAATATTTTTGATATTCATCGATCTGTGAATATCAATAAACCATCTTCATGACATACTACCTCCGGTTCAATTTACTCGTAACAAAGGGGTATTATTTGTGAGATATAATATATTTCTTTGTTGCGAGTAAATTGGATCGGATGTAGTAGTTTACTCTAGCTATGAGGATAAAGAAACGAATTTTCCAATTTAATAAAAGATTTGGTAATTATATAGCTAATTAGGTGGTATTAGATTTGAATAAGAGTTTAATTGAGGGTTTATTTTGTGGTTAACTTGTAGACAGAGGTTATATAGACAACTGTCAAGGGTACGTACTAGTTATGATTATTACTTATCTTTAACGTTTGTTTTATCGAATTTTCTTATGCCTCTAAGTAACACTCCCAGAGTTTGAACGACAATTTTCAATAAAAACATGGTTTTAATTTTAATTTATAAAAAAAGGTTCAAATTTGGGGGTGTTGCACATAAATATAAAATACATACTAGAAATAAAAGCAAAAATTATTCAAAACTATTTATTATTATTCTTCTAAATCACCGCCTATGTCAGAGTTTCCCGAAATCTAACAGTGTTATTATTCTTGGATAGCAAAATTAGTATGAAAATTCGAATATAAGGTAAATAAAAATTTGCATATGTAAATTTGGTGGAAAGTTGTATAGTACCTACAAACTGTGGAATGAATTGATTTGATTTGTGGGTTATTAGGCCCAATTAAGGTTAGTTATAATATTTGTGGGTTAGTAGTCCTAATTATGTAATGGAGTACTGTATTATGGAGTAGTAGTAAAAATCGGCAAGTCATAACTAGATTATAAAGGGCAGAAATTATTTGAAAATTTTTTAATGGGCTAGTAATTGGGCAAGTAATGCTTGTATAGAAATTGTTTGACAAGATGTTAATGCTTGTAAGACCCTCTCTCTCTACCACTTTCTCACTCATCCACATCATCTATATCACAATACTTACTTTCTCCAAAAATCACCCCACCCATGGTATAAAAAAAGTTTACCAACACATTTTCTCTCTCCTATATGTATGAATTATACACTTAATAAATTATAATTATATTTTGTTTTATGTTGAAAATAACTAATTACTATTTATAAAGTTAAAAATAAGCAATTTAGGTAGAAAAAAGTGAATTTCAAAAATATATAAACTATATCAATATGGATGTCTATGTTTAAGTCTTGAAAAATTATGAACAATGGTAATTTTTTCATAATTTTTGACTTTATAATTTTTTCTTAAAATACAATTGAAAAAAAAATAATAAAAAATGTATGACAACCAGGCCACATAACGTGAACTGGTTGGTTCATGTTTCACGTGGAACGAAGCAAAATTTACCATGGGATGGTACATACCATTTGATGGTATAGTTTTATGCCACCAAGGTAGTAAAAAAATTATAACTTTTGGATGAATATTTACACCGTGATATAAAATTATATCTGGAGTGTTGATGCTCTAATGGAGTATGGTTTGGCAAAATGTTGTGTAAGTGAGTAGTAATTGGGCTAGCATCTCGAGGTCAGTCCTTACAAGAGTACAAACAAATAATGGGCTTGTACTTTAAAAGGATAGAAATTGGACAAAATGTCAAAATGTTAATGGGAGTTTTTACTGCACAGGGTTAAATTTCAAGAAAATCAAGAAATGACAGAACAGAAAGATTTTGGCTACAAAATGGTGAGTCAGATTCATAATAAAACTGAAAATAGGAACAACATCAAAAAAACTAAACTCTATATAGATTGACTAACACAACATAGCAAAAGGTCAAAGTTGAAACACAACACATAGTAGACTACACACTCACACGCTCACTTTGGAGCCACCTGTGATCTGTGCCAATAGAAAAAACACGACCACAATCAGAGAGAAAATTCCACCGACCGCCCCTCTCTGCCCCGCATGCTAAAACAAAAGATAATAATACAGGATTATTATTATTATAATTGTTTCTGTCTGAACCTAACTTCCCCAAGAATTCGGATCTGAGATTCTGATACTCCTATCGGCAAGCTGAGAACCTACACAATGAGAAGAAGTTAGCTAACCCCGGGGTGGTCCGGGGACAACCACTCCAATGACAAAGTCAGAAAGTGTTTAAGAGAAATAGATAAGTAAGAGAGAGAAGGTAGAGAGAGAGAGAGAGAATGTGTAATTAATGCCCTCATTAATGAGGTCTTACCTACTATTTATAATGACCTACCTTGACAGGTGGCTCTCATCCATGCAGTACCTTCTGTGCCAAGTGTCGAGCTTCTGCTGCCACATGTTGAATTCCGACAAGCCGACATGTCTTCCTTCAGGGACATATCGGCATCCTCTCACAATTGTTCAGGGTTTGGTCACGTGCTTTCACAAGATATCGGTCACACCTAGATATCATCCCATACAGTTAGCCCCCCAAGTGAGGACGCATGATCAAACGTCATCGTTCTCAGTTAATGTAGGCAACAACTTAACCTAACTAGACAAACTTTGGGTTCCACTTCTCATTCCTCAAATTTCACCTTATGTTGGAAATTTCATGTGACAACATTTCTTGTATTCTGTCACGCACTGTACGTTAACAAAACTTTATTACTGACCTTGCCGTTGCCGCAGTTTGTTATACCCGCTTGGCTTATACTCAGACACATTATCAGACGAAGCTTGAGAATATCTCAGAGACTCACATCTTTTGCTGAGAAGATTTGCTTCTATATTCTTTTGCTGAGAAGATTTATTCTTATTTATTACTTTTATTACTATTTTATTATTTTATTTTTGTAAGAAGATAATCTTTGTACTAAAACCCTGTACTGTATCCATTTGCATCATTATTGGCTTTTAACCGTTCTCCCCCCCCCCCAAGTGACCTTGTATGCCGATAGCAGACAAGGTCTACTTGTTATGAAATATCTGGGAGTGAAAAACTCCGTTTTCCCCCCCAAGTGACCTTGTATGCCGATAGCAGACAAGGTCTACTTGTTACTAAATACTTGGGAGCGAAAAACTCCGTTTTCCCCCCCAAGTGACCTTGTATGCCGATAGCAGACAAGGTCTACTTGTTATGAAATATCTGGGAGTGAAAAACCCCGTTTTTCCCCCCCAAGTGACCTTGTATGCCGATAGCAGACAAGGTCCACGTATTACAATATGGAAGCGTAACCGTTTTTTTTTTAAAGCGGGAAAATTAATACACGTGTCGTAAATCCTACCGTCATTTTTTGAAATTGATCGTCGATTCAGGGCCGTTGGATTTCTGAACCGCCTTTCACCTCAACTGACTCTTCAGTTTTTCCTTTTAGATCAAAAATTCCACCATTTTTCATTTCACTTTTCATCTTTCCAAAGCTTTTTCTCCGTCTCAATTGTTCTTCAACAAAGAGTTTACTTTTCTGACTCTTCCCGATTTCGGTCTACGCTTCTTAGTATATTCGGCGTGCTTTTCTTCTTCGTCACTTCTCAGTTTAAGTTCATCGTATCAGCGACTTTTGTCGAAGGTATTGCTGTTCCTTAACCCCTTGATTTTGCATGTTTGTTCTATTTTCTCATTTTTGAATTAAATGTCTGAAGATAGTGTCGAAGAGAATTTCCCTAACCTTAGTACTGCTAGGCGTCGTTTAATTAGGCAATCCCTAGGCAAAGAAACTGGTAGTAACCAGGGTAATTCATCTTCCCTTTCTGATAATATTGATTATCCATTTGAGACGTTATCTTCTGAAGAAGAGAAACGCGCTTTTATGATACATAGGACCATTGCTCACCGTGAAAGTGCTTTTCACCCTACTAACCCTGATATCCCTGCCGATACCGAAATTCTTAACGTTGAGCCTGTTAGTGTTCGTTATCACTTACGCAGCTTTGCTGGGAAACGCTATTTTAATCAATACGGCACTAACGTTGGCAATATAGGTATAAACACCATGCCAAGGGTAAAGAGAACCAGTTATCAGCCTCGTGCTGCTGCCCGTGAAGCTGCTGAGGCCGCCAAAGCAGCTAAGGCAGCTGAGGCCGCTAAAGCAGCTGAATCCAGCAAAAGACCTGGGCAAGGTCAGGTTGTAAGTTCTTCTGAAGAAGAACCAGTGGCTGATATCCCTACGAACCCTCAGGAGGGTCCGTCATCCCCAGTTCATGATTCAGCCGTCAACTCGGTTTTAGGAGATGACGAGACTCAAGAAGACAGTATCAACAATGAGAGTAGGGATGACATTGTTGACTTGACGGCAGAGGTTATCCAGGAAGAGAATCTGGACGAGGGCTATAACTCCGAGACTGACGGAGCTGAATTCCGACAACCTATTACCCTTGCCAGAGATGGAAAAGTGGCCAAGGCGAAAATAAGTGATGATTTTAGGAAAATGGCAATTGAAAAAGATTACTGCCGCCGTGCTAAGAAATTCTTCAACTTACCTGACGGGTATGAGCTGTCAGTTCCCCCTTCTGGAGCCTCAGTATTAGATTGTCCAGCAGGTTCCGTGGCCGTTTATATGAAGCATTTAGACTTCGGCCTTCGCTTTCCCCTACACCCCTTTGTGGCAAAAATCCTAAAAGCCTGGAATGTCTGTTTAGTTCAGGTTACTCCTCCTACCATACGGGCCGTTATTGCCACCGTCTGGGTCATGCTATATCGAAACTATCCCCTAACCCTTAACGTTTTTAGACGACTGATTACTTTGAAGAGAGATGGTCAGTCAGATGGGTGGTGGTCCTTGTATACCCAACCTCGCAAATATACCGTCCACCCCAAATTGACAAGTTGTAAGGGCTGGCAAGTGAGGTTCTTTTTCATGTCGGTTCCTAAGGAATTTCCTCTAAGAAGAACCTTTTACCAGCCTCATCCTCGTTTTGATTCAATCCCCGAGAGGGATCTTGGTAAGCACGAAGAGAGAGCCGTCAATCATTTTGACGTCTCAGAATTTGATGAAGGTGACGGCAAGGTTCGTATAGTTCCTAAGGTGTGGGTGCCGAATGTGAGTTACATTCTGGGCAACGCGCCGTTATCTCGTGTCGGTCTCTGTTGGACTGACAATTATGGTACTGTTTATTTTATTGAATTTCTCTCCTTCTTTTTCTTTCTCTTTTTTTTTTTTAAATATCTGTACCTAATTGATTGTACTTACATTCCTTATTCTCAGGTATTGACAAGTTGGACAATAAGCAACTCGGCTTATCTTCCGACGGGAAAAGAGTTGTCAGACATTGCCCTAAAGCTTCAAGCCCCTACGACACTCTTGCTACAGTTTGCGGCCGCGCTCCAACTATCAGTGCCAAGAGAAGAGCTGAGATCATGGCTGATGACAACGCCAAGAAGAGAAAGACGACATCCCTGGCCAATCGGCGAGGTGGAATTGTGATCTCCAGCCCTAGACAACCTGAAGGGCGTGGTGGGAAGAAGAAGAACCAATCGGAGTCCGAGAAGACTCCACCCACCAACAAAGCTAAGAGCCCTGAGGCTATTGTGAAGAAGGTTATTCAGGGTGTTGAGATCGAAGATCTCACTTCTGCCGAATCCCCTCGTCAACCTCAGGCGACCACCACAATTGCTCCTACTACGGTTGGGTCAGATTCCAGCATTCCGGCCCTGACTTATCGGTCCAATCAATGGATTGAACGAGTCTCTGGAAGGTTTCCAGATGAAGTTTTGAAGGGGTTCGCTGTCCCTGCTGGCCATTCCGGAGACCGTTGGCAACCTGATATGGATGTCAGCCGGAATGAGTCTATGATTACCGATGACCCAATGCAAGGTGGGAATCTCGGTTACCGACTTCTGAGCAACCTTACTCTGCCGATGGACAGACCTGCTGGCCCAATCGGCCCCCTTGCTGCTACTCATATGCATAACATGATGAAGGTACCTTTTTTTTTATATATACATATTTTTTATGTTTTGTTCTCATCTTTGTCATGTACTTATCCTGTTCGTTTAACTCTTAAATTTTATTTACTTATTATTTTTTTTTAGGCCGTCATGTCTGGTACTGAGCTGGTTGAGATGTACCGTTACTATCAGGAGAAACATCATCAGGCCTCTTCCAGCCAAAGTGCCATGCAGGAAATCATCAGCAATGCTGAAAGAGCCTTGGATGATTTGAAGAAAATAAAGGAGAAAGATGACAGGGAGATGTCAGAGTTGAAGATTAAGGCGGAGAGGGTCGCCAGTCTCGAGCTAGAGGTGCAGAGTCTGAAGACTCAGATCACCGAGAAGAATAAGGCCATTGAGCGCCTTCCCTCGGTTGAAAGAGATCTCCGAGATGCCAGAGTTAGAATTAAGAGCCTTGAAGAAAAGGTTCAAAAAATGGAAGCCGACAAACCGGGTATTCGTCAGAGAGCGGTTGGCCGTTATATAGCCTCCAATGAGTTCTGCTCCAAGCTTCAAGATCGTTTTGATGGAGGTTGGACGGCAGCCCAGAGATGTGTTGCCCACGTCGCCGGTTGGAAAAAGGATGATTGGGCCAAGGTTGAAAAGGCTTTCAACGAGGAAGCCTACAAGACCCCTTCCGGCTTCGAGGCGCAGCAATTCTCTGAAGAGGATTTGTACAACCTGGCGCCAAGTGCTGATGACAGCCCCAAAGATCCCAGCACCTTGGACTCCCCAATGCCCGAGAATGCACAATCTTGAAGGGGCGGGCAGTCATCACCGACATCTTCTTGTGGGTCTTGTATTATTGGGCCTTACCTGCTGTAACCCTTTTTTATTGTCTTTTGCATGTGCTAACATTTATTTTGACAATGCTGTTTTATCGGCATATACCCCTTTTTTGTGGTGATGCCTGTCGATTGTCAACTTTATCTGTCATGTAAACTTATTTTTGTTTTCGTTATTCGCTAACTGTCTGCAAATTTTTACACCCCTTATCGTAACTGTGTTGTCTTTGCTTATCACTTTCTAGTTTGCTTGTTTTCATAATGTTATGATAACTGTGTTGCCTTCAAAATTATAATATCTAAGAGATAGTTTGCAAAAAATAAAGATTTACCTGGTGGTTTGTCTGACATCTGACAATTTTCAACAATCGTGAACTTATAAAGATATCAGATCATTAGCTGATGATTTTTTTATTTTTAAAAGTTACCAACGTATTATAAATATCACAAATATCATATCATTACTTACTCCCCCCAGTGTACATAGTTCGTGTTAGAGCTATGTACACTGAGCAGTAATCGTTCGTTGTTGGTTCTGATTATAACATCAGTCACCTACTGCTTTGCTGTTTCAGCCAGTTAGGTACCCTCTCGGCGATCACTTTCTGAGCTACGCCTCATATCGGCGTATACTCGAATTGATTTGGCCGGTATTATATTTTGAACCAGCAACCTCGTGAGTTAACGTATACAACTGATCAGGTTGTATATCTATTATCTTCACGGAAGCGGTTTTGAGCTGTCCGTCCCATTTAACGGTGTTCTGTTAAATGGAGGATGTCTTTCCAATACACGTTGTCTGAATACTTCTTCATTCATCACTGATATCCTTCTTGATATCAGCTTCACATAAAAATTGTACATTACACATAGTATTTCTTCAATACAGCTGAGTTCCATACATTCTTTAGAGGTGTCCCATCTAAAGTTTCCAGATAAAACGATCCTTGGATGACGATATCTTTAATCCGATAAGGCCCTTCCCAACTTGCAGTCAGCTTTCCATCTTCATTCCCTTTACCGGTTGCCGCTGTTCTTCGTAGTACCAGATCTCCCACACTTAACGGCCGATGAGATACTCTTCTGTTGTAGGCTCTTGACATTCTTTCCTTAAATGCAGCTGACTTAACTGCTGCTTTTTCTCTTAGCTCTGGCAAGAAATCTAATTGTTGTCGTAGGAGTAAATCATTTTGGTCTTCGCAGTAATGCTGAACCCTAAATGTCGGCAACCCGACTTCTGCTGGTATGACTGCCTCTGCTCCAAAAACTAGAGTATAAGGTGATTCACCTGTGGCTTCTCTTACTGTTGTCCTGTTTGCCCACAATATCTCCGGTATTAAATCTGCCCACAAACCCTTTGCATCTTCGATCTTCTTCTTAATTGCCGTTACTATTTGCTTATTTGCTGCTTCTGCCTGGCCGTTAGGTTGTGGATGGCATACTGCTGCATAAGCAAATTTCACCTTGTACATTGTTAAGAGATCTTTGACCAGCTTACAGCCAAATTGGGTTCCATGATCAAAAACCATCGCCATTGGCAACCCAAACCTTGTGAAGATGTTTTTCCATATAAACTTTTTCACTTCCGATGCTGTTATCTTCGCTACCGGTTCTGCTTCAATCCACTTTGTGAAGTAGTCAATTCCCACTATCAGAAATTTTCTTCCACCCGTGGCCGATGGGAACGGGCCTATTATATCCATTCCCCATTGGGCGAAAGGGATTGGATTTAATATCGGAGTTAGGTCATTTGGGGGCAAGTTGATAACTGGGGCAAACTTTTGACACTTCTCGCATTTTTTAACGTAAGCCATTGCATCTGCATTCATTGTCGGCCAATAGTACCCCCTTCTCATTGCTTCTCTAGACAAGGCTCTTGCTCCGAGATGGTTACCACAGCTTCCCTCATGCAATTCTTCTATCAACCTTGCTGACTCAAAATCCGTTATACATCTTTGCAGTGGTAGTGAAAACCCCCTTTTGTATAACTGGCCTTGGTACATAATGAACCACACACTATCCTTCCGCAATCTTTTCAACTCCCCCTTATTTGTCGGCCCTACACCATGAACGATGTATGCCAGTATTTTATCATACCATTGATTCCCAACATCAACACATAACACCTCTGTCGATATCTCATCTATGCTTCTCTGCTTTAAAACCTCCACCATGACTGTCCTTTCCAAGTCGTTAAAACTTGAACTTGCTAATCTTGCCAGCGCATCTGCTTGAGCATTTTTCAGTCTCGGAACTAATTTAATCTCAAAGTATTGCAATTGAGCTGCTAACTGCTTCATCTTCTCCAAATATTTCACCATTGCCGGCTCTCGGGTTTCATACTCCCCACTGAATTGACTTGATACCAGTTGGGAATCAGTTGTCAAAACTAGCCGTTTTGCTTCCGCTGCTATTGACAATTGCATTCCGGCTACCGCAGCTTCGTACTCGGCTTCATTATTTGTTGCCTTGAACTTAAATTTCATGGCGTATTCAAACATTTTCCCATCCGGAGCCGTTATCACAATTCCAGCCCCTGCCCTCGTTGCTGTGGCTGATCCATCAACTGATACCTGCCATGTTCCCAGTTCTTCCTCTTCATCGGTGTATGTGGTTTCAACAATAAAATCTGATAATGCTTGAGCCTTAATTGATGTTCTAGGCTTGTAGTTTATTTCATACTCCGACAACTCAACTGCCCATGCCAGCAACCTACCAGATGTATCCATTTTATGCAGTGATTTCTCTAAAGGGTGATTGGTCAGCACCTCTATTGGATGTGCATCAAAGTAAGGCCTCAACTTCCTAGCTGCCACTATTACTGCTAACGCCATTTTCTCTATCACTGGATATCTACGCTCCGCCGCATTCAGAACATGACTGACAAAGTATATCGGCTGTTGCTGCTTCTTCCTTTCTACTAACAAAACGGCTGCTACCGTTTTTGGTGATGCCGAGATATATAACTGCAACACTTCTCCCTTCTCGGGCCTGGCAATTGTGGGAAGAGATCTAAGATGATTCCTCACTACCTCCAGGGCATCACTTTGTTCTTTTCCCCACTCAAATGCCTTATTCTTTCTTAATACCATAAAGAACGAAAGTGCCTTATCAGTTGACTTGCTGATAAATCTGGTTAACCCTGCCATCCTGCCAGTCAATCTCTGTATATCACAAATGGTTTTTGGTTGTTTCATTTGAAGTACCGCATTCACCTTATCTGGATTCGCATCTATTCCCCGTTCACTGACCATGAAGCCTAGAGACTTCCCTGATCTTACCCCAAACACGCACTTCTCTGGATTTAACTTCATTTGATATTTCCTTAAAGTCTCAAATGTTTCTCTCAGATCTGCTATGTGGTCCCCTTTTTCCTTACTCTTCACTATTGTATCATCCACATATACCTCAACATTCCGTCCTTTCTGCTTCTCAAAAATTTTGTCCACTAACTTCTGATAGGTTGCGCCGGCATTTTTCAACCCAAACGGCATTGCCTTATAACAATATACACCAACATCTGTTATAAAAGCCGTTTTATTCCTATCAGCCTTATGCATGCTGACTTGATGATATCCTGAAAATGCATCCAGAAAACTAAGCATAGCATGACCAGAGGTTGAGTCTACCAGCCTGTCTATCCGAGGTAATGGGTAACAATCCTTAGGGCAAGCTTTATTGAGATCTGTAAAATCCACACACATTCGCCACTTCCCTGTCGGCTTTCTCACCATTACTACATTTGCCAACCACTCTGGATATGTGCAAGGCTCAATGAACCCTGCCGCTAAGAGCTTATTTACCTCAGCCTGAATTGCTTCTATTTTCTCAGTTGAAAAATTGCGTTTCTTTTGCCTTATCGGCCTGAATTTTCTGTCCACATTCAACTTATGCTCCATCACTTCTGGATGTATTCCCGGCATCTCTCTTGCTGAGAATGCAAAGACGTCGGCGTTTTCACGCAATAAGATTATCATGTTACACCTAGTATCCACATCCATATCAGCCCCAACCTTCACTGTTCTACTCGGGTCGCCTGGTTGCAATTCAATTTGGACAGTTTCTCCCCCTGGTAACAGCCTTGATGTTTCCTCAGGCCTTGCATTAAAGTTTGTCATGGTTAAATCCTGAACAGTCGGCTCACCTTCCCTTATTGGATTACATGGTACCGTAACATTACCAACCGGATTCTTCAAAGCTGTCACATAACAAGCTTTTGACATAACCTGACCCCCATACACCTTCTCTACAGCACCCAAATTCGACACATAGGCTATTGCCAGATGGTAAGTTGATACAACAGCCTGCATGTCATGTATTATCGGTCTGCCGATAATTGCGTTGTAAGCCGACTTAACATCCACCACCAGAAACTCTGCCATCACATCTCCTGCCTGTGGCCCATCACCCATCCTTACCGGCAACACAATACTCCCTTCTGGCCTTACAGTCGACCCATTAAACCCGATCACAGGATACGATACCGGCTTCAAATATTGCCTTCCTATATTCATCTCATTGAAAGCTTGCATAAACAACACATTTGCTGAACTACCTCCATCTATCAGCACTCTTTTGATGTCAGCCCCATTTATCTTGGTTATCAGGACTAACGGATCGTCGTGCGGGAACACTACACCTCGTGCATCTTCTTCCGTGAATACAACTTGGGGTATTGACGCCGGTCGAGGACGGTTGTCTACGTCCAAAGCACAAACTAGATGACGGTGTTCCGCCAAATGCTTCTTTGCCCCACTAACTGTCCCTCCATGAATTGGTCCTCCCGTTATCACATCTACCCTTCCAGTAGATAACGGTGGTATTCCTGCATCCCCCTGTCGGACTATTCCTCCTTGCGTCCTTTCAGGCCTTGCTTCTATCCGTTGCCTCTCAACTGCTTGTGCCGGTTGCTGATTCTTGCCTGCATTCAACCGGTATTGTGTTAAGTGCCCTTTTCTGATCAATTCCTCAATGTTGTCCTTCAATTGTGTACACTCCTCCGTATAATGTCCCACATCCCTATGGAACATACAATACTTCTTCACATCCCTTGGCCTTGCCTTCATGGGAATCGGCCTTGACCAATCTTCTCTGTTCTGATTTACTGAGTAAATTGCTGCCCTTGGTGTATTCAGGGGAGTGTAGGTGCTATATCTCATTGGCAGCCTTGTCGGTCTGGTATCTTGCCGGCTTCCTCCTCCCCTTCCAGGGGCGAGTGCTCTCGGCCTACTTCCTCCAGACGATGTCCCTTCATACTGGCTTTGACCCTTTCCGGCAACGGCGTGTCTGCTACTTGTCTTCATTAATTCTTCACTCTTTATGTAATCATGAGCTTTGCTAAACGCCGCTGCTAACGTCGGCAGGTTTTTCCTTGTAAGATACCGTTTAAAATCAGAATCAACCAATCCATTCATTAAAGCCATCACAGCTATTTCCTATTGCAATTTTGGAATGGTGTTTGCCTCATTGTTAAATCGCCTGATATAATCCCTCAAAGATTCATCCGGTTTCTGCTCCACGGCCATTAATTCTCCAGAGGTTCTCTGCCTCACGCTGTTACTGACATACTGACCCACAAACATCTCAGTCAATCTTTCAAAACTATCCACTGACCCAACTTCAAGGTTGTTGAACCAGTCAGCTGCAGCCCCAATCAAAGTTGTCGGAAAGACTTTACACCAGACTGCGTCCGAGTTGGTGTACAGCATCATGTGCCCCTCGTAGGACGTTATGAATCTTGCAGGGTCCCCTCTTCCATCATATCTACAAGTCGGCATTTTCACCTTTTCCATGGGCTGATCCAAGATGTGCTGGGCAAATGGAGATGCCCTTAACTGCACCACTGTTCGCGCTGCCTGCCCCTCTACCTGCGGACTTCTCTGTTGCTGAGTTCTGGTACTCACGGTGTGACTTGATGATTGTTCAACCCGTCGTGACGTCGTATGCGATCTTACCGGCGACTCATGTCGGGGTCTCCCCGACGAATTCATCAACTGATTGTGTTGCTCCTCCTGATTACGGTGCGATGCTCCTCTATCGGCCTGAGCAGCCTCTCTTTCGGCCCGTGTCGCCTCAGCCTCCTTTCTCTTCCTACTCATTGCACTCATCACCCTTGCGGCCGTTTCCAATTCATCTGGAGTGAATGCCGCCATAGGATCCTCTTCCTCCCTTCCTCCTGCAGGGGGAGTTATCGGCATATGAAACTGATTACCCTCTAGGGTATGGGTTTCATCTATTATTTCCATCTGGGGTTGTTCTACTGGTATTCCATTGTTCCCGGTCATGGTTATCGTGGTTATATATATGTTTTGTGTGAGGTTCTTAGGCGATAGAAGTGATCAATGTCCCCTCCTTCTAGCGCCAAATTGTTTCAGTCTGAACCTAACTTCCCCAAGAATTCGGATCTGAGATTCTGATACTCCTATCGGCAAGCTGAGAACCTACACAATGAGAAGAAGTTAGCTAACCCCGGGGTGGTCCGGGGACAACCACTCCAATGACAAAGTCAGAAAGTGTTTAAGAGAAATAGATAAGTAAGAGAGAGAAGGTAGAGAGAGAGAGAGAGAATGTGTAATTAATGCCCTCATTAATGAGGTCTTACCTACTATTTATAATGACCTACCTTGACAGGTGGCTCTCATCCATGCAGTACCTTCTGTGCCAAGTGTCGAGCTTCTGCTGCCACGTGTTGAATTCCGACAAGCCGACATGTCTTCCTTCAGGGACATATCGGCATCCTCTCACAATTGTTCAGGGTTTGGTCACGTGCTTTCACAAGATATCGGTCACACCCAGATATCATCCCATACAGTAATTATTATTTAAAGGTTAAATAAAACACTGTGTAAAATTATTACTCACCAAAGGTTGACCAAAAAACATCTCTATCACAAGCATCGCAATGGTAGCCGACCCAACGAATATGGCCAAGTATGAAGCGAAACTCAACCTATTAAAAACAAATAATTATTTGTTTGTATTTTATTAAAAGAGGGAGCTCCAATTGATCTCAGAGATTAACATTCCTATTAAAATATAATATTTGCAGCGAAAATATGAAAAATTAAAAATTCTACCTGAAACGGCCGCCTAACCTACTACAACTGAAAGGTGATGGTGCCGGATCCGGGGATGACGCCGGAGGTGGGGACGGCGCATGAGCTGGAGGCGACGCTGGAGGTGGGGACGGAGGTGTCTGAAGTCGGAACGATGGCGCCGGAGTCGGGGACAAAGCCGGAGGTGGGGATGGTGGGGTCGGAGTCGAAGACAACGACGGTACCGCTGAAGTCTGCTCAGACTGCTCTGGTGTCTGTGGGATGCCAAACCACCCTGGTAGGAAACTGAATCAGGCGAAAAAAGATGGTCTCACGAGTATGAGACCCGCCTCGAGGTCGACTTAAAAAACAAAACGAAACAAAATAATATAAATTCGGATGATCTACGTGAAATAGGATTTTGTTTCTAAAATGTACTTCCTACGTTTCTTTTACTTGCAACACACCTTTTAGGCACACAGTTTTAGGAGATGATTAGTAAGGGTTAACGAGCGATTTTATCAATATAATTTTTACACGAAGATTAGAATAGGGTTAAGTATCATTTGTAAAAATTATAATGAATAATTTATCCGTTTACATTATATAAACCCGACCTCAAAATACGTGTCACAAGGCTGTGTTGCAAGTAAAAAGAAACGGAGGAAGTAATTAACGGTGCTTTATCTTAGAAATTAAACCACAAAAGTAAACAAGACTACTAGAGTGTACAAATGTACAATACAATCCATTTAGCTATCATTTTATATGGTACAGTGAAATTGCAGATAAGCATTAGATAATTAATTCAAATTTTTTTTAGAATATGTCATTGTACGTTTGCCTTAACACTGAGAAAACGAGCCCTAGTTCTTCTTCCGAACGTCCTCTTGATTCTCCCTCTTCCTACTTCCAAACGTTCCAAGGTTTGATTTTTCTTTTTTTTTTTTTTAATAATTTTTTTGGGTTCAATTTATCGAAATTAGGGGTTTTGGTATTTTGATTTAGATTTAGATTGATCAATTGATTGCTTTGATTTGATTTGATTTAGAATGTTTCTTTCTTTCAGCAAATTCTCCAAAGTTTGTTTTTTTTTTTGCTGGATTAGTGAGTTTGATATGAATTTTCGGTGATAGGTAAGATACTGAATGATTTATAAGTTAGGATTATGTGTTTGTGAGGAATGAAATGTGGGAATACAATTAGGAAGTAGCTTTGAAATTAGAATGAGGGTAGGTAACTTCCAGAGTTAACTTTCAGAGAATGATCAAGTTTCAATGAAAATTATAGTTGTGTAGTTCGAAGAATGATGCAATTGCTGATGAATAGGTTGTAGTAGCATGCCAGTATTAATTCTGAGACTGATGTTGAGTAGAGACGGGAATGTGGATGGGAAGTTAGAAACGTAGAAATGTGGCATCTTGTATTTGCAAAAAGTGATTAAGAAAATGGCTTAAAAGTACAAATTAATGTTTGTTTAAGGTAGATAAAACTTAGAAGAAATTTAAAGACTATTATACAGGGGAGAAGAGAGTCATAGATAAATTTATTACAAAGAGAGATTGCTCTAACTTCCACATACGTTTACCTACATACATTATTGTGTTGAAGTGCTAGCAGGACAGGTTTTTAAAGCTGTTTCGAAATGGGGAGTGTTGCTTGTGATGGGAAATTCGAGCTCGAAATAAAGCAAGAAGAGCCTAAAAGAGTTGCACCAGCAGAGAAAACAGAAAAAAGGGCATTACTTCTTGTGCAACTTAGACCAAAACATTATTGTTATGAAGAGGACAATTTATTTGTACAAGTCACTAGAGAAAGGAAATGCAGATGCTGCAAAAAATATTAGGGAATCATTTTCTAAGGTTCTTATTAATTTCTACCCTCTTGCAGGGTGGTTAACTTTAATTTTGCAGGGTGCTCTTGTTGCAAATTATCCTCGGGATGACATTCAGGATAAAAGGTAACTATGGAGTTATATTTTTTGTAAACTCCTTTACTGGTGGATAAACTGTATAAATGTAAGCATTGCTTGTGTGTTTAATGAACCATAGCGCCATATGACCTATGTGTGGTTTTAATTTCTGCAGTGAGCTAGTTAGACATCATTTAGAAACTCTAGAGTACCCTGATTCATCCATTTTATCCTACAAAGTCTATGTTGTATTCTATTGTTATATATTAGAATGAGTAGCTCGATCTCATTTATAGTTTGTTGTTTAAAGCTCTTTTGGTACTTTTTGAATAAGCCATGATATATATATTTCTAATCATTATCAAAGCCCTGAATTTCCCAATGACGCCTCTGTAAGTCCTTTTGAAACTTTGAAAGTGTATACACTTCAGTCTTTAACCAAATAAAGAACTGAGCTGGTTTATTGTGTGCTATTTATTTAATTTTTCTTATAATCTACAAGGATCTCCCCTCTTAGCTGACAGTTTGACACTGGACATGGATTTCTTAAGGATTTTACTTAGCAATGTAGAAAAAACTTGAATATTTATTATCTAAAGCTGGTGTAGGATAGACATACTTTTTTATTGGATACTTATGCTATGGAAAAACTCTAGTAAAGATCTCTTGCTGACTTTTAAATGCCACTTTGTTCTCCAGACATGGTTTAGAGAACTCCCAACTGGGGTTTTGGACCTGTGGATGTGATGTAGTGCCAGACTGAAGATGATTGTTTTAAGAAACTGAGATTAAGGTGAGTATGTCTTGTGATTTCACAGGCTATTCGACATAAAGATGGTCCAAGGGGTATACATTTTCGATGACAAGGTCCTCATCAAAAGGTAATTACTGAAATAATTTGCTTGGTTTTGTGAAGTTTGATAGGATTTTTTTTATGGTATAAGATTATTGATGGTCGATACTAACCCTATTCCATGAATCATGATATAGGTGTATTTTAAGCCGGATGCAGTTACAGCATGTATTGTTACGTGCGGAAGGCCATGTTCCAGGTTTAACACTGTGATCAGGGAATTAGTTTGTGGCTTGGATTACATGTATGGTGATAAAAATGTATTGGTAATTAAGTTAAGTAATCATGCTATATGAGTATATGACAAGAACAGTTGTATTTCTTTGATGGATTTTGGTGTGAGCTAATATGTTTATGATGGATTAATGAAATTTTGTTTTACTTTTGGACGTGTAGTGTGGCTACAAAGGGTTCTATGCTCAGAATACACTCCTGCAGTCCCGCTAACACCAAAGCCTGTTGACAGCATCCTCAAACAGGATGGAACTATTCTTGGCACTTCAAGAGGTGGTTATGTCACCTCCAAAATTGTGAACATTATTCAGGACTGGGAATTATTCAGGTAATATTAGGTTACCTTATAGAAATTGTATGACAGCTTCATCTTGGCATATAAGTATATAACATTGTCCATCTTATGCGATTAGGTGTACATAATTGGAGGGGATGAAACTCAAAAGGGTGCATCAGTAATATATTAGGTATTTAGTTTGAGAAACTAATTTTATATATACTCATGCAGTCATGCATGCTAAGCTAGGATTGTATCACTTATTATTTCCATTGTTTTCATATCAGGAAGTAAGAAAACGAGGCCTTAAGGTTGCAATTGTGGGAATTCCGAAAACAATTGACAATGACATAACAGTATACCTTATCCATTCTCAATTTTCTCCTCGGCATCTTTCCTAAACAATTCAGCTGGTGTTTTTGTGAAACTGCTTGTTCTAATGATGATTTTGTGGACTTTCTCTAGATCATTGACAAATCTTTTGGATTTGACACTGTTGTGGAGGAAGCAAAACGTGCTATAAATACAGTACACAGCCACACACTGAAGCTGAAAGTGTTGAAAATGAGATTGGTCTTGTTAAGCTGATGGGTTGTGACAGTAGTAGGCATAATAGGTTGACCAAACATTATCATCCACAAAAATTGAGAAAAAGACTATTAAAATTCCATTTTCATTGAGTAGCACATAAAAATTGATCTAATGGGATCTAATTCATCCTGCAGGGTTCATTACAATGTTTGCAAACCGTTGCTAGCCAAGATGTTGACTGTTGCTTGATTCTAGAATCACCCTTCTTTCTCGAAGGGCAAGGCAGGCTCTATGAATTCATTAGGAGACAACTCAGAAAATGGACATATGGTTATAGACTTATAGTCATAGTTGAAGGCAAGGATGCACGGGTACGCCAAAGTGTAGCCGTTTCCCGTACTGGGGACGTATCGGGTATGGGTACAGTACGGGTACGGCCCAAATACGTCCCCAAGGAGTACCCTCGAAATGTGGTACGGGAAGCTATTTTGGGAACGGCTGGGAGGAGCTCCGGAAACGTGTCCAGGACGGATCCTTTTCTATTCCGACGTCCCCAATACAATCCCAACCAATTTCTTTTAAAAAAATCCCCGAATTTACTTACATTAGGTTGATTTGTCAAAAACCCTAGAAATTAAGAGGCCAAGATTCCTTGATTCCTTGTCGGCGACCATTTGCTGCGACCTATAAGGCCGCAATTCCTTGTCGGAAACCACCGGCGACCCACCCCGACATTGGAGACTGGCAAAACTTCTATTTACTTAACATTCTAAATCTATTTCTATGGTTCTAATTTTTTATTTTCTCTCTTGGTTTTTATTTTTAATTTTTAATTTTTAATGGTTATGTGATTATTTGATTTTTTTTTTTTTCTTTCATTTCATTGTAGCGCCTCAATAGGCTTGTTCTTTGTTAAATTTTTTTTCTTTTAATTTAAAATGGTTACGATTATCATGTAATTATGTGATGAAAATGTTACCTTAAGTGGGTTTTATTTAATTTTTTTTTTAAATATTTTTATATCTAGGTTGAAGGGGTAGGGGAGAAAGTAGAAGAAAGAGACCCTTCTATAATTCTCACAACATTGTTAAATAGTGCTCACACGACTAATATCTTTAATTATCATTTGGTACAACATTATACAAATATCTTTAATCATCAATATGTATAACTTCTAACAATTGAAATTAATAATTTATTTATTGAGATGATTCTAATATAAAAACGGAGGGAGCATGTAATAGCCATATCGGTAAACCATTGCGCGGCAAATTCAAACGAGAACAAAAAAACAACTCAAACTAACATCAATCAATATGCAAATTCGTGAAATTATATTAAAAAGCATCAATAACAAACATATCATATTCAAACAAACACTGAAACACAGACTATTCACGAAGAAGTACATTAAGACAGAGAGGGCGTACCATTCGTTGGGACAGCAGCATCACCAACACCAAAACCAACACCAGAAAAGAGAGTAGCCGAAACAAACGCCAACACCAAGAATCCAATAGTAAAAAAATTCTTTGATATCATCTTCAATTAGTCGATTTCAACTGAAAATCAAGAAAATACCTAAATTAATATAATCAATTCAATTAGAAATCGAGCCATAGAATTGTTTAATTAAGCGAGGTGATGTGAAATCGAAGTACCTACCAGTAGAAAGGAGTTGCAAGAGAGTATTGCAGTGAACGACGAAGAATAGCGCAAAATCAAGATTGAGTAACAATGGCGGTAAGGTTGACTGGTTGAAGCTGGTGACAATGAGGAGAGAGAAAATGGGAGTACGTGCGTATTTGTTATTGCAGAGGAGAGCTTCAATGTTACGCAGCAGTAGAAAAAGAGTTCCAAGAAAGTGGTGAAAGTTAAGGTCTGTCGAGTAACAATGGAGGTTAAGGTCGAAGTTCTTGAGGATGAAGAGAGAGAAAAAGGAGAGAGAAAATGGGAGTGTGAGAGTTTGTTATTACAGAGGAGAGAGAAAATGGGAGTGTGAGAGTTTGTTATTACAGAGGAGAGAGAAAGCGGGAAATTCAGTTGCTGTAACCGTTTTAAAGGGTGGGCCCGAAGAAAAGTGCCAGGTCACTTGATATATTATAAGAGAAATGCCAGGTCAGCTAATTATTTTGCGTGATTACAGAAACCCAATAATACCCCTAGATTATCTCCAATCAGCAATTCCTCAATCAAATATATAGGGTTCAAATTGCTAAAACAAATTGGAGGAAAAGGGCTAGGAAAGGAGGGTTCAGTGGGTCGAGAGGAGCCAATTGGGTTGGAGATACGCCGGTCAAGGGCAGGAATTGAGCGAATGTTATGTTGGAGGATTTCGGGTTTCGACAAAAATTGCAATGGAAGAGTAAGAGGGTTGTGATTAACCATAATAAGGCGAAGTCGGGGCTTGATCAATTGGAGAATCGGTTGAGCCGGAGTAGGAGAAAGTGATTACTGAAGATTATTGGAACTATATTTGTTTTTTGAATTTTATTAGCATTGTCATGTGTTTGTGTTTAATGGTTATTTTCTTGTGATGGAAAATGGTTGAATTGTGTTCATGATTTATGTTTAGTGGAGTAATTTGTCATCTTATATTGTTTGATATTGCCCAACATTTTGCCTTCTTAATAAAATTTGAATTACAGGACCTTTTGGTGCAAATTTTCGCCGTGTGGCTGTCCTCCACCCTCTAAATTGATGTTGTTTAGACATTGTTATTTGCTTTTTATAAATTAAATGGGTGAATGAATACTTTTGAGGTTTAATGTTTTTAAGGAGATATCTGTTATTGGTTAGGATCTGTGTTCTTCTATCATACTTGTATCCTTGTTCTATTAAGCTAGGAACATTATATGTGCAAAGACATTCCACTTTTAAGTGTACAGAAATCTTTAGTTCTGGTGAAAGCCAATTAGCCATATTGATTACCATCTTCCAGTGAATTTGTTATTCACTTTCATAAGCTTAAGCAATTTCGTTTATGTAAGTATTCTTGTATTGCATTGCTGATATCCTTACTTGAATCTCACTTGGAATTTTCCCTTAATTTCTACACATGGAGTAATGTGAATTGTGACCGGGTTCTATCTATGACTGTTGGATCCTGAAGGATACTTTGTGAGTATATCATGTGTTGTTGGGGTATTGACATATTCTATGTTTAGTTCTGTGTTAGGTGTCGGAAGGGAATGGATTAACTGATTCATTTGATTTTTCTTTATTAAGAATAACTGATCCATCTCTTTTATATATTGAATAACTGGTTCACTTGAAAAGAGTTTGGTTTGTGGCTTCGTTTTACATGGTTTGTAGTTGTGGACTCATGGTCCGGAGGATTAAAATGTATGGTTATATGATGATGGGGGATTTTGATCTGTGTGGTACTCTGGTAGTCTGGTGTCATTCAGTTGAAATGCATGTTATGTCTTCTCAACTCTTCTAAATTTCCCATCAATGTGAGGGTGTAAACTGTAAAGTTGCGGGAACCTCATGCAGGGAAAGGATTTCATAGACATCAGAGTATCTAGTTCATCACTGTGAAAAATTTTCATGTCTAATGTAGTCTCATGTAGTCCGATTTTTCATGTAGTGTTCTGAGCTTAGACTATACACTGTACAGAGTATCAGAACAGTAGGATTTCATACTCCTACTGTTCTGAGCTTAGAAAATGACAGGCCTCGAAAAGATGTGATTATTACACTTTTTTGAGGTATATGGACCTTGTCATCACGAGTGATTAGATATTCAGCTTTAGCCTGTCTTGGTTTTGACTAAACAAAGTGCCGTTGTAGTGAGCTACATAGATTTTCAACCTGTTCAAGTGTTTTCAAGCAGCAGATGAAGCACTTGCACTAGATTTGTGAGTCTACTTTGTTTTCACCTTGTTATTGGAAGTTAATTTGTGCCATGCTAAAATAAATGCATCATTGTAGATTAATGATCCTTTGACAATTGGGTAAGTTTTATTAAAATAATCTCCTGCAAAGGTAATAGGTGACATGATATAGTCAGGGAAAGACGGTAATAATTTTGGGACAACCCTAGTATAGAATTAATGAATTGTATTATGACTTGGATGGAGCTTACAGCTTGTTAATAGGTGTAATGGAAAGTTAGTCCATGACTATATGGTGCTAGAAAAATATTTTATAGTTTGGAATAAGTTTTGGCTGAATAAGTTTTAAGTACAAGAGTCGAATCATAAGTAAATACAATTGTATTCTGACTTGGATGTAGCTTACATTTTGCTTTAGCTGGATTTCTGCATCTTCCTTTTTAACTTACTCTTTGTTCTCGACTCCCATATCTTTCTACTGACTGCCAAAAGCCATGGTGTGGCTAGTTTTGGAAAGAAAAGTCGTGCTCATGCCAGAAATTTGAGTATTTTATTGTGTTAAGTTGTGATTGGAGTTTCAATTTATGCCTGACGCTTGCATTTGTGACTCTTTTGGCTCTGCGTACCGATGTCAGTGATCTGCTTAGTATCATTGATATAGTGTCTATTATCATTTTTTTATTTTTTATTTTTTTGACAGTAGTTTTTATTTTTTTTTTGAATAGCTTTTTGACAAAGTCTATTGTCATTAATGAATTGTAATGTTTGCAATTGATAAGATTTGTTTTCACATGTAGCTGAGGCTATGCCTGAGTGTGCTACTTACCAGGGTCGCTATGATTCTTAATGTCTGCAATTGATTAAATTATATGGCTGATTTTTTTTTCCTCTTGCCTCATGTATGTCTGAAATGATAAGCCTATATTCATGGTTGTTTGGATGGTGTGTTACAGTTATTTCTTTTTTACTATATGAATCCACTAAATGACAGTTTGGGTGTATCCGATACAGGATTTGCTAGAGTTGTTGGAGAAGCTTAGAGAAGATCATCACTATTGCCTCTTTTGTGGATGTCAGGTGTGTGTCTAAATCATTGTGAGGCCTTTTCAACATTAATATTGTTACTCGTATAGTTAATAGGCAAACCGTAAGTTGCATCATTTGATAGCTAACCCCTGAAATTTACCTACCTTAATTTCAGTATGAATCCATGGACTGCCCTGGACTAAACTAAGATGACCATTTAAGTGATTTCTTGACAGCGTTGAGGGGCTAATTGCTGATAATGGAAACGTTCATTCATATCTTCTGTAAGACTGGGCAATAATGGTTGTGACTGCAAATTCTTGACCTGTCTCTTTATGCTGGTCAGCTCATTTTAATCCATGGCAATGCTGCTTTCTTGCAGAAATATCTGAAGACCCAATTCATTAGATTGGGTTTGCTTAAAATATGGGATTTCATCGTATCAATGTCCTTGACTCTTGCTGTGGTTTAGGTGGTGAAACAGAAAGCATGGGTGACGTGTGATGGTGTCCATGGTGATATGGTTGACATTGTGGCCAGACTGGATTGGGTGCCGGAATGCAATCCATGTAGGCATATAAGTATATAACCCCTCGTCGGATGTGGCCATTGTTGATAGGTAGTGAGTTGGCTATTGATGCATACTCATTGTGTTGCTTGTAAAATAGGAATAGGAATGGCTGAATTATGCCTATTAATGTTGTAAACTGACACCACTTTTAACTTGTGATACAGTGTTACAAACCAGAGTTACTAATATATTTTGAAAAAAACTGTGTTGAGAAAATTTCAAGATATGATTTGTTCTACTACTGTGGTGTGTATCTTCTACAATTAAGAGTATCATTCTGTTATGATAATTTTTTTTTTTTTTAATTTTTGTTTTTATATTATTTTTTTTTAATTTTTGTTTTTATATTATTTTTTAAAATTTATTTATTATTTATTTTTAATCTTCTATGGTGACTGTTTAATTTTCACATGAATACCCATGCATAACACTAACAAACAACACACTAAGTAATGGCCTGTGCATCAAAAGGGCTAGAAGCCTAACTAGTTTATTTATACGAAGTATTAATAATCATGACCGACTAATTTTAGTTTCATACTTATGTCATAGTCCATTTTTTACAATTTTTTTTAAGGGTTGCATTAACTTTTACTTAGTGTTCATTGACTCCTTAATTTTACTATCCAAGATTTGCAACAAATATTCTTTCAAAATAAAAATATATACAACTAATTTCTATTTTTAAAGTTACATACAATTTGGGAAGAAAACAAAAAAAGTTTATAAAATTCAATCCAAATAAAAATTTTAACCAGTGCATTACACATTTACACGGATAAAATCTAGCTCATTACCGGATATGGAAATAAAAATAACATAAAACAAAAATTCAATCTAAAAATATCACATCAAAACAATGTAAAACCGCAAAACCATCTCATACAAAACTTTTACGATTTTTAAAATTTATTTAGGGTAATGTCGCATGTGTTATGTTGAGGTGGTTGCCAAATGCCAATAATTGTAACAATATATGACATCCACATCATGCTAATAAAATGGATTAGTGGTTGGTTAATAAAATTATGTAATTAAATTAAATAAAATTAAATGGTGGTAAAAATAATAAAATGGTGTAGTAGCCAAACGGTTACCATTATTCTCAGAATCTACCCCCTTATAAATTTGCGGAGTACGAGAATTCCAGAAATAAAAGTAGCTTCATTATTCTCTTTCTCTCTCTTGAAGACCTTCGCACCTTTTCATCTTCGATCATCAATCGTAATCATTTCTAGGGTTTGTTTGTTTTTCTCTTCGATCGATCAATCAATCAATTAATCGAATTATTGTGAGTACTTTTCTCTTTTCTTTGATATCTTTCACCGTTGTTCATCATTCTTTTGATCATCTTTCTTTTGAACTATCTTTGTTTTGATTAACGATTGACTTTTTTTTTTTTTTTTTTTTGTGTTTTGTTTTGATTAACGATTGACTTTGAAATGACGAGTTCTTTTTTTTTATTTATTTTTGTAATTTTTGTCTATTTTTATTGATTTTTGTTATTTTGATGTTGGTTTGATTGTATGAATGATTTTTTGTTGTTTGATCATTGTTTCTGCTTTTTTTTTTTTTTTTTGCTATTGATTGTCGATAAATTGTTGATTGTATCTTTGTTTTGCGATTAACTGTGTTGATTTTGACTGGAAATGAGCTTTTCTGCTGAGTTATTGAATTAATTTTATGTTGCCCTAATTTATTTTGGTGAGAAACAGATTGATTTTGGGAATTTAAAGCTAGGTTAAATTTGGTATTAGTATGTTAATGTTTTTGTGGAGTAGCTTGTGTATTGGTACTTGCTACCTAATGAACACCAACTTTTTAGCTGGAATAGCACCATCGTTCTGTTTTTGACATTCTGGGGAATATTACTTGCTTAAAGAAAATATGGCCTGTGTGCTGACTTGTTTTGGTATCTGGTACCCACTCGAATGTTGTCATGGCAGTTTGATGACTCGTACCCTTTGTGCGTGATAATGTATGTTATGGGGCTCGTTTCAGAAGTTTACTGCTCTTTCTAATCCAAGAAACAAGCTGCTTAAGTTGATTTTTGTTGCTTTGGACATGATTAGAAATTGGAACTCTGTGAAAGTTGAAAGTACATTCTTATTTTATAGTGGCATTTAGTATTGTATTGGTAATATAAAATGAAATACGATGCTACATTGATGTTATATAGTGATATTTCATGTTGTGTTGATATTGTAGAATGACTTGTGTTTTTGATCAAAAGAAATGTGTCATAGGAATTCTTTCTTGTTGTGTTGACTATTCTGTTCTGTATAGTTATAACAATATTGCATATTTCTTTTCTGCAGAAATGGAAGTTTGAAATTTGTATTGTTAGTTAGTTATTAGCGAATAATTTCACATAATCAACCTTTTTTTATGTGACGTGGGGGAGGACCTATTATTTCCAGTGAACAGATTTGGCTCATCGTTGGGCATCAAGTGTAAGTGGCATTGGTTGATGTATTTTTTTTGCTTTTACTGCAGCATTTTCCTGCAAGTCGCCATAATGAAATCAAGCACATCGTCTTTGAATCCAAACGCTGCTTCATATGTACCAATCTCCAAGAGAGAGGTAAATGAGCATAAAGATCCTAAGACCCTTCCGAATGCTGTTAGTGTAGTTGGTCTCCCTACTAAGGATGACAACAAGTTGAAGAATGCTGCTGATGGTGTATCTTCCGAATATTCTCAGGAAACAGACATCAAATTCATGGATGAAGAGTCTGAAATGGACCTAGCTTATCTACAAATGATGTTTCCTGGTGTTTCTGATCAGTCTGTTGCCGATGTCTATTATGTTAATAGCGGTGACCTAGATTCTGCAGTTGACATGCTGACCCATTTAGAGGTGTTTCTCTTGTTTTTACTTGTATTATTATTATTACAGTTCTCTGTTACTTCATTATATAAATTTGAAAAAAAATTGATTGCATTACAACAGATCAATACAAGCATTTCTCAGCCTATTAATAACTTTGGTCCCTGCTCTATCTATATACAGGCTGTTGATAATATTCCTGATTCTTTGAATATCAAACACCCCGAGGCACCTGCTTCTTCGACTGAGTACTCATCTGCAAAGGGTGTAATTGCGACAGGTGAATCTAGCAGCTCTGCCCGTCCATCTGATTTAGCTGTTGCCACCTGATCGTTCTCTCTGCAAATCGATTTACAACAGCAAAACTTAGTTACATTGATATCTGTGAATAGAGTGGGTATATGTGTGATAATTTGTTTTCTGGGAGAACAGTGCCCTTTATGTTTTTAGTTGTATAGCTTTTCTTCGAACAAGAACATATTTGTTCTTTAGGAGAGTCATTGCTAGTTGGTTTTACTGGTCTATTGGCTGTTTGTCTGAAAAAAATTGCAGCAAACTTTTTAACTTAGGTTAAATCTCAGCTTGTCCTTCAATGATAGTGATCTTTTCCGATTGTGTGGGCTTAGGAGCTCCACAGCAATTGGCAGAGATTGCTTTTTATCAAGTGTTTGAAATGTAGGAATGTCTGTGATGCTCATATCGAGTTACAAGATGTAGCAAGTGTTTTGGTCTCATAATTTGGAAGATCGATTTTGCAAGAATTGTATGATGTTTGCTTTCAGCTTTGGTACTGATTAGCAATTTGGCTCCTTGGCCGTCTTTGTAATTTGGTCAAATCCCAAGTGAAATTGGGGCATGTTCGAATATGCATTTCTTGCTTTAACAGCGAAAAAAGTTTGTTGTCCAGGATTATCTTGTGAACTCTGAAATCCATTATGAGTTTATGAGTGTGGTAAACTTTCCTCTACATACATCCTCCTTTCTTTTTTACTTGCACCTTCTAATCCTTCAATGCAAGAAAAATAAATAATCATGTGGGAGGTTCTTTTTTTTTTTTTTTTTTTTTTTTTTTTTTTTTTTTTTTTTTTTTTTTTTGTAGATTTTCTATCTATACTTTTTAAATACTTCACACAAATTTTTAGTGCGTATAAATGTATAATTTTTCTAAAAGTTAAGTTGAGACATTTTTCACAAAAACATAAAATAAAATGGTAAACTTGAATTACTTGATTCTAAAAATGGTGATTTTTCCGGTTTTGTATGGTGTATACAATAATCAAAATGAACTATGCCATGCTTGGTTTTGTTATTTATCAAGTTATTGATAATTTGACATTGTTGGGTCATTTTGTATAGTATCAGTCTGAAACCTAAGGAAACTTTTGTACTTAATCCAATTTGGTAAATATAAGTAGGTACAACATGTACGACTGTATCATATATATAGCCGATGACTGTATCATAAGTGGGTCTTAATATTATTGGACTATATATAACAATATAGCACAATGGACCATCATTTCTATGTATAAAATCTATAAATACATTTATGGACTAATCAAATTAATTACGCGAGTATGGAGTACAAAGTATAAAGCTTTAATATCTTTTGTTTGAAGTATAAAAACATAAGATTTGTATAAGATTGACGATTAAAATCTTACTTTCCATATCAAAGGTCACGTGTTAAATTCTTGTAACGAGATAATTGAATAACGTATAACATAACAATATATCGTAACAACGTCCTTTAGTATTATACAATGCTTGGATAGATAATTTAAATTATCCCCTATTGTTACTGACAAAAACAAATTATTGTCCTAAATATCATCACATTTAAATAACCAACTGTACAATTCAGACATCCCATTCCTTGCTCATATGGCTCCCGACTTCCTGTCTTTCCCACCCCATGCATATTTTCCTATAAAAGGAGCCAAAAGTAGCTTCATATTTGCATCCACAACAATCTCTTCTCCATAAAATATACACCCTTCATTGTTATAGAGATCGAGATCGAGCTAGGAGTTAAGTATGGCTTCGAAAACTTTACTTGTGCTATGCATTGTGGCTGTTGTTTTCGCGATTGCTTATGCTGGGGAAGCAGCCCGAGAGATGGCTGTGGACTCTAACAATGCTGGTGAGTTTTTATGTAATTTGTTTTCATGCTCGTCTATTCAATATGTCAGTTTTTAATAATATAGTCACGTTGATAGTGTAATTTGAACTAGTAATGTGACAACTAAATCTTGACATATTGTGATACTTTTTACACAAATATCTTAAATTAAGAGGTTATTATATTCAAAATATAATCCTTTTTCTTATGCATTGGGCTTTGTTTATTATGTGAATTAGTAACGTGACAATTAAATCTTTTTTGTAACTTTATCTTGATGCTTTAAAATGGTCATGTAGCTCACAACAAGGCGAACGGCATAGAAGATGCCAAATACGGTTACCCTGGCCGAGGAGGATACCCTGGCCAGGGCGGTGGAGGATACCCTGGCCATGGTGGCGGTGGAGGATATCCTGGTGGCCGTGACAGCTGCCGATATGGTTGCTGCGGTCGTCGTGACTACAACGGTGTCTGCCAAAGGTGCTGCCCTCATCCTGTCTAAGCTAGGATGCTGTTGATCCTCAAGATGAAGCCAAGCCACGGGACTAAAAATTTAAGCCTAAACAAATTATTAATGGAATTTTTACTAGCTTTCAAGTGTACGTTCGTTACAAATAAAAACCTTGATATGTAATGTAGTAATGTTATTACGTTGCCTAGCCAACTATCGTGTAATCGTGTTAAATGTTTGTGTAATCGGGCTGTTTTTAATTTTTATGTATTTGTGTTTAAAATTTTGCGATTTTTCCCTATATGAAAAAAATTAATGTATGGAACAATGACCAAACTACAACACTTAAACGGAAAGTCTTGGTGGAGACCTTCTCAGGCTAATTTATGAGCGGACCTAGATGAAACTGTTTCACACTAATGTATTGTGTGACATCAAAAATTGGAACTCGGAGCTTTACAAAAAGTACTGCGTAAGAAGTCAACCTAATCTCACAATATGCAGCTTCACAATAAGTAGTTCAGAGACTTTCACAGTAGGCTGTATTTGGCCTTAACACCGGGATAATTACTACAAAATAGCATATGCAGATGCAAAAACATACAAGTATCCAACCATCTTTGTATCAGAATAAGAAAAGGGTAGAATGTATATAATCATATATATGTAATATGCTTCTATTATATTAGGAAAAAAGATCTTGTATTAATACAGAAGGCATAAGTAGTTGTGCAGTGACCCCCTTACATACAACTATACATTATACAACAATCTTGTTGAATCTCAGAAACAGTGGATAAATTGTCTTGAGAATAGGAAGTGTTCAAGTGTAGGCCTCCCCTGACGAAAAACTTCAACTTACTGTAAGAAGTGAATGTGATGTTCATTTCTGTTATATACTTCATATATATACAGTCGATAAGATCTACAATAGACTACGAATTCTATGCCATACTAGTGTTTCACCAACAAGGCATCCATTCTTCTCTTTCTCGCAGCAAGTTTTAGTTTCTCCAACGCGACTAATCCAACCTGCCGGACTCTTTCTCTAGACAAACCAATCCTGAAAACAGAAAATATGCCAAGTAAATTAGCAATTGAAATCAAGTTATGTATGGAATTAAGAAAAAAGATGAGATATAGAAGTTGGGATTGAGCCTAAATAACATACTCCCTCCGACCCAGTTGATAGTTAACATAAGAGAGACACAAAGATTGAAGAATACAAAGCCTAAAACTCTGAATCGAGGAGGGAGAGTTAACATATTCCACCTCACCTTTTGCTAATTTCTTCCCAAGTCAGAGATTTTTCATCCAGGCCATAATAAAGACGTATTATAGCTTTCTCTCGTTGCCTGAGTGTGGTGTCTATAAGATTGCTTACGTCTTGCTGAAAAGAAGAGAAGTCATTTTGTTAATAACTATGTAAAATGGAAGTATACATCTCAATGATCTTATGAATAGATTTTAGAAGTCATTTTGTTAACTACAGATTGTTTTAGATAGCTTTCTGAACTCCTGATTAGTGATTACCATCATTCCATCAAATAAACTGTTCAAAATGTAAATAAACTGGAAGAATTCTCATTGATGAACAGGTCAAATAAACTGTTCAAAATGTAAATAAACTGGAAGAATTCTCATTGATGAACAGGTCAAATAAACTGTTCAAACTGTAAATAAGTGTTCAACATTTGCTCTTCATTCTCAAATTTAGTTAACCAAGACACAGTTATCCTTTGCCTTTATCATTTCTTTTTAAAGTAGATGAAATGATGAGTTAGAACAAAGGAAATTAGGAGAAGCTAGTAAGTCAAACCCAAAGTTTAGGATTGATCAATTAGAGGTGATGCCATTAAGACTATTGTAATCATAAGGACAAATAGGTCTTTCAGAAACATGACACACATTGTCAGATTTGATGCCAATACCTTGAGTGTCCATTCATCTACACCATGCCACGGGTTATTCTCGAGACGATTATCCGCAATATACTGACAGCCAAGGAAAACAATTTGTTAAGATGACTACAATATATCAATCAAGAAAAAGTAAAAACTAACTTCTCTAGGGATCAAACTCTTCAACTAAAATTTAATATTCAGTAAAAAAAAAAAAGTCTTAATTGATAAATATCAATTTTCATATGTGACAATGATTAATCATATGTAACAAGGCTAACAACAATAAGTGAAAAATCAGGTTTACAATAAAATGTTTGATGGAAAAAAAATAAAAATCAGTTAAGAAAATCAAGTGAATATATTGAGGTATAATCAATGAGAATGACTGCATTGTTTATCTGAATATACTTACACTATGATAAGTCTCTCCTGGGAGACCATTCAAAGAAGGGAAGGCTTCTCTGTCCAGTGACAAGACAGATCTGACAGCCTGCACCAATTACAAGTAGCAATAAGAACAAAGACGAGAAAAAACACCAACATGCCTTATATCTTTAATCACAGCAACTGAATTTTACTAACCTCTGTAGCATTCTGAACTTTTTTATGAGTTAAGTTTAAAGATTCAGCAATTTTCTGCAAAAAGTTCAGAAAGTTAGCACAGTATATAACAGAAAATAAAAACTCAATGAGTAACAAGTGTTCTTTGCAAAAAAATAAGTTTAAATTGGTTACTAGTTAAAATTAGTAAACATAAAAGATTCTTTTCAAGTTGTATTCTTCTAATTATAAACAGAAGTATCCTGGGAACAAGTGCTGATATATACCGAAACTACAAAAAATATTCCAAACATTCTTCATCACACAAAAGGAGAACTTACATCAATTGATGGATCTATCCCTTTCTCTTCAAGTTTATTTTTTGCACTGCGAATTAAGCTTAGTCTTTCATGGAGATGAGTAGGTAACCTCAAAGTTCTTGAATTTTCCACCAGTGCTCTGGAAACACCCTGAAAAAGAAGTCAAACCTTAGAGTTAAACCAGGAGGTGAAGATAAACATAGCCAGTTAATCCTGCAGAAGAAATGAAAGATAGATGTACAGCTTCTTTGATTAACTATATCTTGAAGTCGGTATTAAAGTGATTATAGAGGTATTCAAGTGTATAACATACAATTGAATCCATCAGAATTCTGTATTACTTCTGTACAAGTAGTTAAATAGATATATTCCAGGATAAACAGGAAAAATCAACACGTGTACTAAATTATCCTCCATCAACTTCCATCACAAAAGGCAGATTATCTTATTAACTGAAAAACAGCATTATAAGAGTTGGAGAACTAAATAGCAACTAACATGAGTAATTAACTTACTTGACGTATCCACCAGTAAACATATGTTGAAATTTTGAACCCTTTGGAGGAATCAAACTTCTCAATTCCACGGAGTAGTCCAATCAATCCACCCTACATTGAATTTTTAATGAATTTCACATGACTGCTGATGATGTACTAAATGAAGCATTAGATAGGCAAAATTCGGATCTAAGTTCATAAAAGAAAGTCACCTGTACAAGGTCAGCCATGTCAGCACCCATGTTCTCATACTTTTGAGCAATTGACATGACCAAGCGTACATTGCTCATAGCCAATTTTTCTCTGGCCAGCGAACACTCAATTAGTTTGGATCTTACTTCAGCACGATTCATCCTTAAGGAGTTCGCAAGTTGCTCATCAGAAGGTTCACACCCTAGTTTCTCTTTCAGCCTGAAAAGACAATCAAAAGATTACCATAAAAAAATTCATAAATTCAGTAGAAAAGTTGCAGCATAGATGACATGGAAAAACTACTGTTGCAAGCAGCAACAATGACCCCTAATTACTAATATAGACTGTTCTGAAAATACCTAAGGAGATACAGATTTTTATTATAATATTCATTGACATATATATTCTTGATGATCATTCGAGAAATAATGTTGTTAAAAAAAGTACAATCCTATAGGAAATGCCAAGCTTTTTTCCAGCCTAGCTACATGTGAGTTGGAACAAAGGGCAGTGTATTTAGCCGTATCAACTAGTGGTAGAAACATTAGCTACCTTGATTTATGCTCCTCCAAGGATCGACCAGCTTCAATCTTTCGAGATAAATTCACAACTTGGGAATGAGTCAGCAATACATCGTTTGTCATACCTCTCACATACCCTATCGAACGATTTTGGAGAAGCTCAGGGCTTACAGTAGTCACTAGAGGCTTCTCTTTCTTGCTTTCTTTTGTGGATATCTTCTTTCCCTGACTTCTCTTCCTAGCATTTATCCTTCGTACTCGAGCTGGGGTTCCTGATGATGTGACACGTGATTCCTTAGAATTATTCTCCCTAAGCACATCATTCATACCAGTGCGTTCTAAGGATAACTCCAACTGCTTTTCAAGCATAGACTTTTGAAGCAAAAGGAGAGCTTCCAGTGGAGTTTCAGGATCCAAAGTCTCCTCTTCTACAGGAGAAGATCTTGAAATCCATGGTTCGGTAATTGGAGGGATTGTAGCACCATCTACACATTCTTTAAGAGCCTTGACTGGTGATCCTCGGTGATTAAAATTAGCTTTTGCAACAATCACATTCTTTGAGGAAGAAATCTGATGTGGTTCCCCAGTAGTATAAGAGAGCCTTTCGGTGAGATCGGAATAATAGAAAGAGGAGCTCAAAAGCCCTTTGCCAGCACTAAGCCCAACGACAGCAGCCGTGGCCATCTTAAGCCTGAACATGCAACACCATCAGAACATGGACTGCACAACTCCAAAGCTCAAGTGAATCACTTTGTTCCAAGGGATTTCCCCTACAATGTGCCCCAGGTCTCTTCGTTAGCCTTCTCTTCATATTTTTTATACCTCCACTTTTTACTTTCTAATGTGGGGAGGGGTAGAGAGTGATACAGAAGAAAATAGTACAACATGCAGCAACAACACCACAATCACAACCGCAATGCATAGACAAAATCACAGCCAATATAACCAATTGAGGTAGAGTACATTCTTGCTCAACACTGAATTCCAAATCTGAAGGAACACAGTTTAACTATCCTTTCAAAAAAACATGAAAACTTAGCACCATCAACAATACTGCTTCCTAAATCATACAAATTGTTTTCTCCCCAATTATGACTCCTTCCAACACTTGAAAGTTAATTAACTAGTATCAACAATACTGCTTCCTAAATCATACAAATTGTTTTCTCCCCAATTATGACTCCTTCCAACACTTGAAAGTTAATTAACTAGTAGATTTTTCTGCCTGTAGTAGTGTAGTACCTTGTATTCTTGTAATGCCTATAAGGTTAATTACACTTTCTTGAATTGGAACAGAATGAGCAGCAAATTTTCATAATTTTGTTTTCCCACAATCAATTTCTAATGATCAATCTATATGTTTACAACAGATTTGGCCAATTCAACCTTGATCCTAACTCGAAAATTTTCGGGTTCAGTAACTTTTTTTTTTTTTTTTTTTTCATTTCGAGTTAATAGTCTTCTACTTTCAGGTGAATTTTACTCATCCTAGAGTGGATTTTTGACATCAAATTAGATTAATAAACAAAGAAACAACTTTAGGCTCTATTCAAATAAAATTATGCAAGAATATAACTTAATCAAATACTTCTGAAAACTATCAAAACTGCTAAACACTCATCAAGAATTTAAACAACACATTTCAGAATCAACCCAGAATTTCCAATAAACCATATTCAAATTAATGCAGCAAATTTTCAATTTTTCTTTAATGGGTACTTCACAATCAACCAACAAATCAATATACATATTGCAATTGAAAAACCAGTAAACATTAAATTGTAATCAGCAAAAAACCAACAAATTTAAAAGGGTAAATAAATGATCATATGATCACTTAAACTTTTACCTAATATTTGAGAGTGTATCAAGATTCAGTTAACTGGAAGCTTAACAAAATTCAATCACAGTGTGTCCACAGTTTAGAGATAGAAGAGAGAGAGTGTATGTAAGAGTAATGGTTTGATAACGGTTTATTGAGCATAAGAAGAAGATTGAGATTATTTTATGTGTGTTTTGTTGTATTTTCTCTTTATTTTCTGTGGTTGAGGTTGTCCACGTTTATGGGGTATCAAAGGTTTGTGTGGGAGATAAAATGAGTTTATCAACTTAATACAAATGTACCTTCTAGTGTGCGACTCGAATGGAAAATGTCGTTTTACTTTTAACTTTAAAGTAATTTTAAAGTGTCTGAGAAAATTATAGTAATTATTTCATGGATGCGGTTAAGATAGTTTGAAACTTGTCTCTTTTATAATTTACCTTGGGTTAAGGATTTTGATATCGATAAGACGAAAAAGAGAAATTAATGTCCCAACTGTAACATGAATTAGATTGATGGTTTTTGGCACAAAACTTCTCTAATTTGCCCTATGCAATTGTGTTATTCACGATTTAAATGAAAATTTTGAACTCTATGTACTATATAGCAAAAACTATAGTTAAAGCAAGTATGTGCTAATGCCACGGCATTAAAGATGCCCTAGCAACTTAGCTATAGTATATCCACTAATTACGACAATTGCAATATTGTGAAATCATGAAAGAGCGTACCAAGAAAACATGTATATGTTATATCAAGAAATTAATGTCCCATTGATATCATCTACGAAATATTATGTATTTATTAAATATAAATTTTTTTAATGTTTGAATCGATTTATTGCACTAGTAGAAAGATAAAGATTTAAAAAAATATATATACATACGAAAAGTAAAATAATTGAAAGAACAAAGAGTGTAACTAAATTAAAGTACATTCCTTATATAAACAATTACTCCATATTATTTTAGATTTTAGTAACATGATCAAGAGACAATAGAATTGACAAATATAATTAGAGCTAGTGGTAACAAGTAAGTAAAATAAAAATAAAATAAATAAATAAATAAAAAGGTTACTTAGAAATTAATTAAGATGTTTTCTTAAAAAAAAAAAAAAAAAAAAAAAAAAAAAGAAGAAGAAATTAATTAAGATGTTAATATGAAATGAGGAAAATCTAGATAAATGTAAGTGGCACAAGCTTATTGGCTAAACAAGATATCGGCTCCTGTGTTTGAGTGGTGCATAGCCCGCCAATTTGCACCCATCAACTTCTCTTCTGCCTAGTCACTAATTTCTCCAAAAAAAATATATGAAAAAAAAATGATATAAAGCCCAAAATCCAAATGGATTAAAGAATTTATGATCCAGCAAAATATATCAAAGCCCATTACATACCATAGCCAATTAGCCATTTTAAACAATAAAAATCTATAATTTATTAATAAACAATAAATTTATGTCCAATTATACTCTCGCTAATTAGATAAGTACATTTTTGATTTTTTGACACGCTACACTTTAACTATCTATTTATCATAGGTTAGGACAATTTTTTTTCTCAATACCAAAGTACCTTATCATAAAAGAAGAATTGAGAAATTAAATAATGCACTTTGAAGTTTGGACCTCTTGTTATAAGTTCAACTTTGAGGCAAAAATGTGTGACACGGTATTTATGTGAATTGTGAGATATTTGAATTCATTTATTCCCTACTTCCTAAATTCAAGACTTTTCAGTAAGTTGTTTTATATATTTATTTACGGGATACTTTTTATAAAAGTTACTACATAGCTCATTTATTAGCATGTGGATTTGTTTATTTTAAAATAACATGTGTTATTGAGTGAAAAAAATACATTACTCGGTTAAAGGAAAATATGATAAATTTAATTGAAAATCTAAGAAGAATATGGGACTTTCTTAGTAAGACAATGACACTCACAATCCAAGTGTTTTGACACTAAGATCGTGTGGCGCTACCTTGCCTTTTGGTGACAAAAGCACAAGCCTTTTGGAAAAATGGGCTTGTGAGCACAAAACAATACAAATGGGCGTCTAAATCCCAATCAAGGGACGCTCTCGTTTTTTGGCGATAGAGTTTGGGGGTACTATCGTACTAATATGCATGCGACCATCAATAAAGGGCTAACAAAAAAATAAAAGCGAGGTAACACACGATAGAGAGGCAGGTGATTATGAGAGGATACTAATTTATTTAAGGTGACATGCTGACATCATATGAAAGTTTTGTAGTAGTGGCCTTCAAGTTAGTTGTTACACGATGACCTGGCATAACTACCTAATTTTTAAATATTTTCCCGAAAATTGTGCATCATCATCTTCCTCATGAAATAAAAATTAAGAAAAAAATAAAAACATGCTAAATTTTCCTTCTACTATTTCCTCCTGTAATTTCCCTGAAATTTTAAAGTTCTGTTTCTTATTTTTGTAATTTACCCTTCAAAAAGATTAAAACTTTGATTGCAGGATTTATTCAAAGTTTAAAATTTGTGCAGAAATTTGAAATTTTTCTTGGTTTTTATAAGGAGGAAAAGAATTAATTAAAATGGGGGTGGATTATTACAATGATTTAAAGAAGGCATACCGAAAATTGGCAATGAAATGGCATCCTGATAAAAATCCCATTAATAAGAAAGAAGCTGAGGCCAAATTCAAGCAAATTTCTGAAGCTTATGAGGTAATTAATTTTTGTAATTTAATCCTTAATTTTTTATTAACCTTCTTTATGATTGGAAATTGGGTCCTTATGTAATAATTTTAATTTAAGTTAGGTAATTATGCAAATATAATTTAAGGTATTAAAGAAATATTTGATCTTGATTATGAAAATATTGTTCAACATTTATGTATTTGCAATTATGAAGAATTCTTGTTAAGTAATGGTGGAGATCAAATTGAGTTCTTTTGAGTTTTATCCTTTTGCTTTTTCATGGTTTTAAAGGTACGTCTGTAACTATGAGACGAGTCTAATAAGATCTCACTTAATAATAACATACATAGTTATCTTTAGAGAAATAACAGCATGTTGTTTCAGGTTCTGAGTGATGAACAAAAGCGACAATTCTATGACCAACACGGCGAAGAAGGGCTAAAGGACATGCCACCCCCGGGCTCTGGGGGTGGCTCTCCCTACGGAAGCAGCAAAACCGGGTTCAATCCTAGAAGTGCAGAGGATATTTTTGCTGAATTTTTCGGGACAAGTCCTTTCGAGTTTGGATCATCACCAAGTACTGGTGGAAGAGCCAGAAAAAGATATTCATATAGTGAAGGTGGAGCATTTAGTGGGACTGAGAATATGCATCGAACATATAGTGAAGGCGGAACAACAACTGTGTTGCCTAAGAAACCGCCTCCTATTGAAAATAAGTTGCCCTGCACCCTAGAAGAGTTGTACACTGGATCAACCCCGAAGATGAAGATCTCTAGGACAGTAATCGACGCTAATGGGTATGGTACACTTCCCATTTATGTCAACTTTTATTTGCAAAGTTGTTATATACTTCCTCCGTTCACTTTTAGTTGCAACAACAGTAATCAGACTATTGCGACTTAAAAGTTATATATAGGCAGATTTTAACAAGTAGTTATTCTTTTTAGTTTGCCTTGTTTTCGAGTGATATGCCTTTCCTAGAGAAATCTGCCTATATTTACAACTTACAACAGTTATATATGCTATTAGTTTGCAAGATTGAATCTCTCTATTTTCGATATGCATTTGACTGTTCGTGCTATAGTCTATTCTTTATCAACAATGTATCACTATTCCATATGTTTTCGAGTATATTACTTTAGGCCTTGTTCTCTTTAACTGAGGGTTATGAATTAAAGAGATCATTACTGATTAAAACTGATGATTAAGCTTCTTTTAACTGATCAAAATCAAAGGATGCCAATTACATTGAAAGGATGTTCTTTTAATTTTGTTGTTGCATACATAACTGTCAATAATGTGATTTCATACTTTTGACTATAACAAGTTTATCCTAACATATGTACTCTTCGTCTGTTGGAACAAAAATCAGAGGTCAAGTACCCGAAACAGAAATACTGACAATCGAAGTAAAGCCTGGTTGGAAAAAAGGAACAAAGATTACATTTCCTGATAAGGGAAATGAGAAGCCGAACCAGCTTCCAGCAGATCTAGTATTTGTCATCGATGAGAAACCACACGACGTGTACATAAGAGACAACAACGATTTAATCATGACTCAGAAGGTGACTTTGGCCGAGGCCATTGGAGGGACTGTAGTGAAGATTACTACATTAGATGGTCGTAACCTCTCCATACCAGTTAAAGACATGATCACGCCGGACTATGAGCTCGTAGTTTCCAAGGAAGGGATGCCTATACCGAAAGATCCTAAAAACGTAGGTGATATGAGAATCAAGTTTGAGATCAAGTTTCCTACTAAATTGACTTCAGAACAGAAAAAGGCCTTAAAACGCGCTTTTAACAACTGATGATCTTGTAGTATAATTTTGTAACATCTTCATAAATCACATTTTTTCTGTAATCTGAAAGTTCTACTACTCATACTGTCTATTTTTCTCCCATCTCTTCATGGCTATCGATTTTTCGAGGGAACCAAGGGAGAAATTTTGTAGAATCTACATTCTAGGAGCTATGTTAGTTGAAAGTAGAACCAATATTGCATCATAATAACTCAAGTTATATATGTACATATAGTGTTGTTTTTCCAATTTATTGCATATTTGCATCTAATTTCATAATTGGTTAATTTCTCGATCCTATTTCAATCTACTAATAATACGAAGTATGTAGTTTTTTCATGTTTAAGTAGCTACCCCTGTATTTAAAAGGGTAAATTATTAGTCTAATGATAATTTGCCAATTTCACCCAATGCTTAGGTGATTTGTTTGAACACACTTACCTTGTTATTCATGACCATTTTCTTGTTGCATTTTGATCAACGAGATTAATCATAGAGAATACGCGCGTAATATCAGCACATAGTTTTGACACAAAGCCAATGCAACTACTATTATGAGGAACAAAACAACACCAAACTAGGGCATTTGCTTTACTCTTGGAAACAAGGGTTGTAAAAGACAAATTGAACTGATTACCGCTGTTTTAACATACCAGTAGTGATCTTTAAAAGAAAAAGTTTAAGGCATTTTACAGATGTAATGAACTTCTAAAGCACTTGCATGCATGTAGAAGTGATGCACGAGTTGTACAGATTGGGTTTGATTTGTTCAAGTCATATTTTGGTGATGAATCAATTGGTTCCAATTGAGTCATTTTTAAAAAAAAAAATTAATAATTTCGAGTACAACTCAAATATTAACCTAGATAAATCATGTAATCAAAAAGAGATTCAAATTTACCGGTTTATACTTTTTAGTAATGATTCTAACGAGAAAGGCTAATATATAAAAGGTTGGTTTTTAAAATTTATAATGGCCCTATTACTACGGAGTAATATATAATAGTATATTTCATAAAGATCATAATTTATCCTTCAAAATGGTACTCAAATAGATTAACAACTAAACTAGAGCCACTTTATGTCAAATTTGTCAATAAAATCGGTACAAAAGAGAACAGAGAGAGTATTCATTTCATGTGGCAATGTTGTTCCTTATGGCTCTTGTAGATTAAGTAGCGTCTAGCTCTGAAAGAAAGCTAAAAGTACATGAAAAAATAAAAACTGGCTTAGTTGTACAACCCACTAACAGGACATACAAAGATGAACCTATGTCTACGTTTACGTCTAAGTCTATAGACGTGCAAGACTTCTAAAACTAGTACAAAAAGAAAATAAAACCTTATTATTTACAAGTCGAAATAAAACTCAAAAACCCTTGTTATTAGAACCATTATTGGTTCTCCAATCCCTGGCTAAGTGACCAGAACCAGGCGCTCCATTAAACTGTCCACTAGGTAAGCTTCCTACATTGTTAGTGCCATAAGGCCACCATGCTCCCTGCTGCTGCACACTCATAGGTGGCTGAAGAGGTTGGATAGGCTGTGCAACTGGAGGCCAAGGCGGCCGCTGAAATGTCTGATAATGTGCCATATGTGGGGCCAATGCAGGATTTTGGATAGGTTGGGGTGCTGGTGCTGGTGGTACTGGGTGAGATGCTTGTGGTTGCCATTCAGGTATATCATCGTCATCGTCATTCCAGGGTTCTGTGGGTATTCCACCACCACTACCACTACTCGTACCATTTTGTCCATATTTCTGAATCAATTCTCTCATTTGGTCAACCTGCCGAGCCGGGGCCCGAAGAAGATTATGATGCCGAGAAACTGTCCCATGACCTGGGACAGCATTCGGTTTAGGGAGTGATGAGGGCAGGTTAGGCCCTTTAGAGAAGTTAAACTCTGGTAAATCATCATCCTCCCGGTGACCAGGAGGGCCAAATCCAGGAGGCACATCATCATCATCTTCATCGGGTTGGGGGGGTTTAGAGAGAATAGGGGGAGATGGGGCACTTCTAGGGGCAAAACCAACATTAGTCCTGTTCCTATCATCATTTACAGCATTTTGGCCTCCAGTGTGATTTTTAGTCATTTGTTTCTGATGAGACAAGGAGTTCGGTGAAATCACAGGTGGTGTTATTTGCACTTTTCGCCATACAACAATTCCAATTAGGCCATCATCGATATCATTTAATTTTTCAGTGTAACTCTTAGGAAGATGATTGATTATCATATCAACTGTTTTTGTGCGTGGGGGACACAGGTAGAGCTCCACTCCTGGAGCAGGCTCTGCAAATCCCAATCGCTCATCCGCTATGTAAGAATCAACCAACTGCAAGAAATACAGAGTAGGTGAGTATATAAAATTAAAGTTGATATGTCCTTGTCGGACAAACTATCCTAAGAGAAGAGGGAGGGAGTGGCAATTAGCAAAGGAGACCCACAGCCTGAGTTAAGAAAATGCTGGGAGTCAAAAGGATGACAGAAAATATTAGTACCTCAACAAGATCGGAGCGTTCACTATCCATAGCACCTTCCTTAAGTACAAAATGAGATACCTAGCAAATAAAAAGAAAACATGACATTTTTACCATCAAACAGTTTTTGACAGATTATATAGCACAGGTTATAGGTAAACAAATTATACTGTACAAAAGTGCAGTTTCAGTTATTTCAACATAAGCCTTTGGAGAGCTGTCTACAAGAGCTGATATTGACCACCACCCCCCCCCCCCCCCCACCCCAAAAAAAAAAAAAAAAAACCCACAAAAAAACAAAGCCCTCCAAATAAATCAGGAAAATATAATTAATAAAGGGGGCTGGAAAGTTGGTGGTTTTAACAGAAAGGTCACACAAACATCTAATCCTAGAAGCAATTATCTTAGTCAGTCATACAAGACATTGAAACTCTGGAATCAACTTTCCTGAAACAGAAATGCCTATACAACCGCATAATTTTGAGCAAAAGCTCATGACAAAAAAAACCTGTTTCTTTGAAGCCAAAGACCTAAAGACTCAGGTCATATGAAGGAATAATGAGACAGCATGAAATCAGTGCAAGTATAATAAACTTAACCAGGCATCTCTAGCAAACAGCATTAAACCTCGGCAATCTAAGAACAGGAGCAAATCCCTAAAGTATTTCCTACAAGCCTAATACACGCTCTGCTTTTATTTTGATAAACACATTTCTGTTTATCTTGCTTTTGCAGTGAAAGAAAACTTAATATACAGATATTAAAAAGCCATGTCAAGCAAAAAAAAGGCAAAGTGGCCTAGGAAAAAGAGCTTGGAATATACCATAATTGCCCGGCTCTTGGACATCGGAAGCGCTTGCAAGAACTTATCAAATGCATCAAGCCTAACCCGACCCTTGATGTCAAAGAAACCTGCCCACTCTTTAGTATTGGCTTTTTCACCACTGCAACCATATAAGAATAACTAGGATCAGTTAAATCACAACTTAGAAATTTTTTCAGGCTTAACCACACATTCATGAGAAACACAGGTACTGGAAAATATGGGATGGAACATTGGAAGAGGAGGGGGGGGAGGGGGTTAAGCAGCCCAGGCAACTAATTATTATTATTAGCTAAGCAAAAGTCAGTGGCAATAACATCATCAAGTACAAAAGAACAACCTTCTACCCAAATTCTAGTTGAGTTTAATCTATTGGACTAAGATAAGCCATAGTATGTGCACCTTCATTCCACAGCCCCATTGTTGGTTCAAGCTCCTCACCGCACTCTCCCGGAAGACAAGATGTCTAAAAGAAACCAAACATAATAGACGATACAGGCAAACATAAAGTACACTTGGATCTACCAACAAATATCAGTTCAGATGGAATTGTAATCACATGACTGCCATCTTGCAGGACAGCCATACAGATGTGCAGTGACAAAACTCAGACAGAGGCTTAATAAAGCAGAGAATCTAGACATGTAGAGATAATCAGTGTTTCTTAAAGCAACTAACCCATGTAGCATATCCTTTAAATATGTGGTTTGGCAGGACATAAACCGGGCAAAAAACTTGTAATAGCAACATTTACTGGTTAAAAAAGCTCATTTTAGAATTGGCATATTAATCAGTGCAAAGAACCATGCAAAGTATTTAGTATTAAAAAATCTTTACCATATTCATCTCCAAAAAGGACAGTTGCATTATTAAAAGGTTTCATATAATAATAATAATAATAATAATAATAAATAAATAAATAAATAAATAAATAAATAAATAAATAAAGAACACTATCATCAAGCAGACTCATCAATCATCCAAATTATGGATGAAAAAATTAGAAGTGGATGCAATACAACTAAGATTGAGACACCAATAAGAAAGAAAAAACATCTGAACAGAATGAGAAGCCAACCTTTTGTACAAGGCAACAAAGTTGGCCATGGAGGATATATTAAGCTGGAGTTGTCCCTCCCAAACACTTTCTTGCTTAGGAAGATGAACAGGATTCTTATCTAATTCCTTCTGACTGTCAGATAATTTCTTATTGGCTTCTGTAAGTTTGCTTTCCTCTCCAACTTGTTCCGTTTTCTGAGAGTTCGTCACAGGTTGTTTCAAATGCCCTTCGGGTGACCTGGATTCAAAGCCCACCTCCGAGGTTTCCTTATCCATCTCAAGGGTGGATGTCCTAGAATCAACTGGTAAATTCTCAAATGGTGGCTCTTTATTAAGTGACTCCATGAATTCATCCAAGGATACAATAGGAGGAAGATCTTTCATATCATCAACCATTAGTCCTTGCATATCAGCGCCATCATTAGGTATAGTAAACTCACACTGATCATACTGTTCTACCTTGGTTGGTGCAACTTTAGGAGGGCGTGCATCAGACCCAATGGTCTTTGAACGCTTTTGAGAAGACGCACTAATTTCAGGTGAAATTTCCTCAGAAGCACTGTTATCAGGGTCGAAGTCCACTTGGTATTCACCTTTGTGAGTTTTCTTCACCAAGCGCCTCATATTAACATCAGAATCAGGAAGGACTTTCATCTGATCAAGCTCTTCTGCTTTCGCAATTCGCCACTCTGAAAGTTCTTTCGAAGCTAGCTCCTCTGCTGTCATTGAACATAGACGATCAGGAGGTATATCACCTGACATAACCCTTTCTCGCAGCTCAGGATTATTACGATCTTTCAAGTTGAACAACAGTGATCTTCCCTTCTCTTTATATTTCTTATTTACACCACCAAATAATTTGAAAAGCTCTGTTTCGATTTCAAAGGCAAGAGAATCTGGAGACTGAATTGTTTTCTCCTTAACATTAAAATTTGCATCCTCACGCATTGCCTCAGACGTCACAATATTGTCAACTTCATTAAAGTCCGATATATGCGAAGTATCTGAAACCCATGAAAGACCATTCCCCTGCAAAAGATCATCTTTGAAAAACAGGCCATCACTAAACAGTGAATCATCACCAGCTAACATGGGATCAGAATGGAATTCTGTTCCCATAAAGCTCCATGCCTGATTGTCATCACTACATGTTTCTTTTAAATGGATTCCCAGTGATGCTTTCTTGTCATCATTGCACCCATCAGTAAGAATGCCAGAGGTACTAGAATCTTCACCCTTGAGCTCCATGTTAGCAGCTCCAGCACTTGATTCACAAACTATAGGTTTATGCTCTTTTAAGCCCTCCTGAGTATTTGCTTCAACCTCAATTTCTGTCTTCATCTTTCCATCTGAGGTAACCAGGGCCAGCGCAGAAGCTAAAGATTCCCTCAGCTTGGCTCTAACAGAATCATATGACTCTCCCTGGCTTTTTGGAGAGACTTCTGGCTGTGAATTTTTTTTTGAAACAGTTGACTGAGACTTATTCACAAAAGAATCCAAGTGCATCACTTTTTTACCAGAAGCACTAATCTTTGATGTGTTTGGCATAGGTTTTTTATTTATAGCAGAAGACACACTATGACCTTTAGCATTTGACCCCAGTGGAGCAGCTCTCTTGTTAGAAGTAATCTTTTGTAAATCCCAATTATCAGGTATTGGTTCAGTCGTCGCCTTCCGCTTACTTGGCACTAACAATTCTGATTGGCCTGAATTAGGGTGCATACCCATATTAGTTGGCACATACTCAAATTGCTCATGCATATTACCAGATGTTGATGTTATTTTGCTGTTCAAAGGTTCAACTGCTCCCTCTAATGATTCTGACATTGAGGAATCAGCTCTGCTCATAATTGAATTCAAATGACTCATCTGACTATCAGGCAACGTTGGTAGAGATAACTGCCCTGAGACGAGAGTGTTCAACATATTGGACTAGCATATAAACAGATGTGCAATTTTTGTGCTTCACAAAAGTAAATCTAAGTTTGCCACTGGAATGATGAAGGGAAGTCTGCAAAGACAAAAACATAATACTTATCAGAACTATGTATATTTGTAAATTATATAAAGAAAAAAATAATCAAATCAACAAAACAGCTAAAATAGAAATAGTTCTACAAAGAGCTTGGTCACAGGCATCATTTGGGTGGAAAACAGAAATTGAACCCATGCAAGATGCATCCATAATGTAATTCATTGATGAACTTTGCTAAATCTGTTCCTTCCCCAATTTACTTATGAATGAACTATTCATGATTAGTTCTTTCCTTGCGTGTGTTTAAATCTTAATTATATTCATAAATTATTTAGGTTGAAACTGGGATCTAAAGCAGTAAACGAAGTACCTACTATAGAGCAAGCAGCTAAAGTGCAAACACATGAAAACTATAAGCATTAACAGACAAGATATACAGATACCTTGAGAAAGAAAATCTACTTATAAATAAAACTAAAAGCCGGTACAATCACACTAGTCGATACATTTGTTGATCAGATTACCTGTTTGGCTGTTTAAAATATTGTGAGTAGAGCACATAATGCATGAAGCTTATCATCTAGTTAATCTCCACCTCTAGTAAAAGCACAATATCTAGAGATCTGAATAAATAGGATTAATGGCCATTGTGCTTGTGCCTACAGAAGGGCACAAAGCCACAAACTTCATATGCTGAATTACTTAACTTCTCACAAAAAAAAAAAAAAAAAAAAGACACTGGGTAAAGTGCTTTCTTAAAAATATATATAATATATCTTAAGTTTCAAAATGAGGCACGCTAATTTTTCAAGACCATGGAATAGTGTCAGGACCTGTTTTATTTACAACAGTCAGTAAGCTAAAATGCTTCAAATCTTCAATCATAAGTACAAAGGTGAGAGCTAAGAAACAAAGTCATATAAGCTAAAAAGCTAGCAATCATTCAAAAATATGTAATGTTTTGGTGAGAAGGAAAAAGATCAATGTACTAAAAAGTATAGGGGGAAAAAATCGGGTAATCTTACGCAAAGGTGTATTTTATCAAAGGTGTAGATAATGTTATAACACAAATACAGAGATACCGCTGCATATTCCATTTATTTGGAAGAAAATGGCGATTCTTCACACTATTAAAAAGTTACAATTCATTATAAAAGGAAATTACAAAAGGAAAAAAAAAAATAGATTAAGGATCTAAGCATTTCACCTCAAAATACCTGATTTAAGGACACATGAACGAGACAACATTCTTAAATCAAGTCAAGCTTAATACCAATACCTTAAAACCCAAATCTGAATTTGCTCCTATTCTAGAAAAAAAAAAGAAGTACCAGTCACCATAACAAGATATCTTTCATTCACGATTATAACTTTGAATACCCTAATTCACTGAAGAGCACAAATAGCTTGATAACCCAATTCTAAATATATTTCAATTCCAGAAAATGACATATACCAATAACTTTAACAATTTTTATTTTGCTTCTAGATATAACTTCAAATACCCTAATTCACTGAAGAACAACACTTTGAAAAGGCAATTCTTCATACTTTATGTACTTCTGTTCACATAAACATCAAATACCAAGATTTATTTAATTACAAGCAATAACTTCAAATGTTCAAACACCCTAATTCACTGAAGAACACCAATGCCTTAAAAGCCCCAATCTACCAATGTTTCAATTCCAGAAAACAGCAATTACCAATCACCCCAAAATATTGCGAGCTATAAATTCAACCACCAAACCTCAAAAACCCTAATTTCAGCAAACAAGCAATCGCCTTTTCTTCCAACTAGGCTACAAAACATTGAAAAAACCATCCCCTCAAAAAATAAAATCATATTCAAATTCAAAAACTACAGTACAACAACCTCACAAAACATGATTAAAAATAAAAACCCAAATAAAAATACCGTCATCAGGTCAAATTAAGGACCAATAAATAATATTTCATAAATTGCATTATTCAATCCCGAAAAACCCTAATAATCGAAAAGTATTCTGAAATTAAAAACAAAATAGAGCTGAAATCGAATCGAATCAACAGAATAATCAAATTTAAACTAAAAATCGATAAATTATCATTGAAAAGCAATTAAATTGAAAGCGAATTGATGGATAAATTAGGTTTAAATGCTTACCGATAGAATGATTTTTCCCAAAAGTGAAGTCGAAGAAGAAGGAGAATGAAATTGGGGGAAAAGGAGAGAGAAAGTGAGAGAAGAAGCTAGAACCCTAAAAAAATGAGAGATAAGAAAGAAAGAGAAAGCTTTACTGTTGAGATTTTTGTTCCAGGAGTTTACAATCTAATATATATATATATATATATATATATATATAAAGGGGAGTTTTTTCCCGAGATTTTAGAGCGTCACGTAGGATTTTTATTTTTTAAAAATTATTAAAACGCCACATAGGATTAATATTTTTAAAATGCTACAATAGGATTATGCCACCTAAGATAAGTTAACGTGCCACGTAGGATTATAAATTATAGTTATATCCAATAAATAATTCAAGTGTCACATAAGCATAATTGACCAATGAGATTTTAACAGTTACATTAATTAAATACGAAATATTATCTTTTGAGATTAGGAATTTTATCTAATATTTTAAAACAAATACGGAAAAAATGATATATTACGTACAACTAATAAAATAACAAAAAATTTAATCACATAAATATGAAAAATATTTTTTTTAAAAAAAATAGATCGACTCGTGCATCGCACGGGCTTCATCTAGTTTGTGTTAATTTCTAACCTTTTAATTTTTCATGAAAAATCATTAAGTTTATTGTCTTTTTATTTTTACAAGCTCTAGCTTTATTTATTATTATTATTATGTTTTTTTATGATAAAAAAGTTCTTCTAAAATATGGTTTGATAAGTGGCTACATTCTTTCAAAAAAAAAATACGATTTGATAAGTTGTTTACAGAGTATTGGACAATTGATTCAAACGAAAATATAACTACGTATAAAAAAAATAATAATAAACTACTAATGATTCATGTTAACGAACTTTAAAAGATTTTAAATCAACAACGTGAGTTAAAGTAAGTGTATAAATAATAGAGTATAAAAGTAATGTTATGACAATATATATACTATATGTATAACAGTATAAATAAAAACGTTGGTGGAATCTATACTAATATATTAAAAGCTGTTTCTAATAACATTCACGTGTCACATTAACTCCTCTCACTATGCCACGTCACCTATGCAACTACTCATAACACCACGTGGCTTTCCTTTGCATTAGTTTTCATTACATGTCATGCACTTACAATAATAAAAAAAAATTCACTATAAGATTTGAAATCACAACCTTTAAGTATACAACTAAGTGTCTTACCACCAAGCTATGTGATTTTTCATGTGATCTTTTGAATACAAAATATTAATATGTAGCAAATGACAATATGAACAACAAATTTAATTACAAGAAAATTGAATCATGAATTACAACATATATTAATATTTAGTTTCATGTAATAATCCAGGGCATCGCCCGGACCCAAAAACTATTTGTATTCTAAAATACGAGTAATTGTTTTTGTAAAAATCACCTATCTTAGCATTATAGGACCCTCATTGAATTCTTATTACGAGTAAAAGTTGATATGTGATAAATCAATAAAATCAAGAGGTGAAATAATTTTTCCGCATATTGATAAAATTTGTAAAACTTCCAAAAGAAAATTGATGACATCAAGACACGTTATGCACTAAAGCAAGAATATTACGATAAACTTTAGAATATTTATAGATTATTAATGCTAGGTGGGAGGAAACTAATATTCCGAGAAAATATATATTCCTATAATTCTTGGTTTTTTTTGTTTATAAAAAAAAAATCTCGGTTTTTAAAGGATGAGAATAAATTTCTTCAACTTGAAAATAATTATTCTAATTAAATCACAAAAACATTTCTATGTATAAGAATAGGTGCAATGGGGTTCTTTAACTCTCCAAGTAGCTCTTGAAGAGGAGAGAAATTTAACCAAAAGGAAGAACCAACAACCTATGGGGAGCAGTGCACCAAGCCGATCAATAAAACTACTCGGGTTCAAGCTCGGTTGAAGCTCGTTCATGTCGTTTATTTAATAAATGAGCCGAGTTTGAACAAATTTTGAAGCTCGTTTAATAAATGAACTTGGACACGAACATAGATATGCTCGTTCAGATATATTCATGAACAACTCGATTATTTATTTTCACGAACTACTCGTTTATTTATGTTCATGAATTATTTGATTTATTCACATTTGTTAATTTAATTCTTAAGTTTATATAGTGTGATTAAGATTTGATTATTATGCTACTTTTGAGATTTTTAAGTGTTAGAAGTACGAAACTCGTTTATTATAAAAGCTCGTTTATTATTTAACTCGTTCATGAATCACTCATTTATCAATTCGTTTAATAAACGAGCTGTTCATAAACCGTTCGTGAACATACATTGTACTAAATGAGCCGAGCTTGAACAGATTTTTGAGCTCGCTTGAAAACTCGAGATCGTGCTCGAACTCACCTAAGGTAAATGAACTGAACATGAACAAGGTAGTACTCAGCTCGGCTTGGCTTTATACCCCAAGGCGGAGCCACCCTTGTGCATGGTGGGTCACGTGACCCAGCAAAAAAAAAATAAAAAGAGAGCCATTAAATATTAAACATTACATTAAATTAAATGAACATAAGTGTTCATAAGACTAATTGTTAAGGCCTCACTCTTGTACATTGAGGTCACGGGATCAATGCGAAGCGATTCCTCTAATTTTTCTTTCTTTTTTTTTCTTTCTTTGTTTTTGGTGGAGGCATAATATTCTTTTGACAAATATCATATGCTACCTATATGGCTATATATATTTTTTTGATTGAACATGTATTTAATTGAACACGTATTCTCGCTAGGTAACTTGTTGAAATTTATTTTTTATTTATTACCTTCATCCCTCAAATCTTACATTCTTAGTTCCCATTAGGTAACTTGTTAAAGCTCACCAATCTTTTTAGTAATTTTATTGGTGATTTGTTATTATCCGTCACGAATCCTCCTCCTCTCCTACTTTTTGGAGTGACTTTTTTTATTAGCTTTTATAATATATATGCATTAATTATTGATTTGTATGCGGTTGATTGGTGATGGTGAGTCGGTGATCCAGCAACCATAAACTCCTGGATCCGCCACTGAGGGGGAGGGGAGAAAGAGAGAAATTAGAGAAATTATTTTTACATCAACAACAGAGTTTTTGGGTATTAAGTAACTCTTTATGAAAAGATATTTTGAAAAAGAATCTTGGCCAAGATTAAATTTAAACTCACTTTATTGACATGTGTTCATGCCTCCTTGCTCGACTAAGGCCAACCTAATAGGGACACCAATCATAACAGGTCTCTAACTAAATGAGGCCTTACATTATTGTTAAACTTGTATATGTAATATCATCAAAACACGTAACACCCTTTTTTAAAAGCTATGCTTGGCAACGATATCTAAAATGGAGCTGAATCTGATAAGTTAGCTTAAATTAGTAAGGTAATTGAAATTGATAAGTTGCTGAAATTAATAAGGTAATTGAAATTGATAAGTTGTTGAAATTAATAAGGTATTAGATTCCATTAGATGTTTGGTAGAACTTTTTTTTTTTAGGTAGCATAAGTCACTTTTAAATAATAATATAAATTTTACAATAAAAAGAATTTAAAGGGATAACTACAAAATTATGAACCTTATTTCGAGATGGTATTCTAATTAACATCTCAATTTAAATCTTATAAATTTGATTTATGATGCTTATCAAATAATTCTAGTCATTTAAGGTGCCTTAAAATTTCAGTATCTTATCATTAAATGTACCTGAAATGGGTTATCAGACATGGCCTAAAAATGCTCGCAGGAATTAAATGACAAAGCTTTTTCAATATGAGTATTATGTATGTTTCATAATTGTTTTATCGGCTAATAAATCTATTTCCACCAAGCAAGGTCAGCCTAATGATAAGAAGGAAAAAAAAAAAAAAAGTCTTATAACCTTCAAATTGGAGGTCCAATACCCACTAAGGGCACTTTGAAAGTTGGACCCCCCCCCCCCCCCCCCCCCTCCCAAAACCCCTTGAACTCAAAGTGTCTAGCCAAGTAACACAAGTTAGGTTAAACTATAAGAGATTCCAGACCGGTAAAGTAATTCTTCTTTTACATTTTAGAAAATAATCTATATCTTCCATTTCTTATTTTACTCGGTTTACGCTCAAATTTTGAAGAAAATCTATAAACTTACAACACCAAAAAATAAAGACTTTATATACATTTCTCCATTGTAGTTTTTCCATTGATTTTCCTCCGAATTACATACACAATCTTAGAGATCCGGAGTTTTCTACACTTCTAAGTTTCCAAACACATTGTAATTTTAAAGATAGCATTATACAATAATAAAATCGTGAACCAAATAGCTTTAGAACATGGCCAATCATCTCCAACAAAACATAAAGGTTGTATATATCTTACAAAAGGTAGACTTTTTCAACTTTTTTCTTCAGTTTATGAACCAACTCTAGCTATCAACACTGGTCTATTTAAGAAATTATGATACATGACAGCAATGGAAGTGAAACCGCATGATAAAACCTCCAAATGATGGGGTGCTTCTTCGAATCATGCCAGAGAATGGCTCTAATACTTGATATAATATAGTCTTGGCCTTGATGTTGCAGAAACATAGGGTGGTTTGGTCATATCACAAGCCAATGCCTCCTCAACTGCTAACTACCCTACTCTCAGCTCGTCGTAGGCTGGCTGTTGCCCCAGCAAGTGAACTGAGCAAGGACTCACCCACTTCGTTCTTACAAAGGGGGCAAAGTGCATTAATCTTGAGCCATTTATCCACACACTCCTTATGAAACAAGTGAGTACATGGCAACTCCCTAAGTTCATCATTGTTTGCATATTTCGCCAAGCATATGCAACAAACCTGTAAGAAGAGAGGGCAAAGTCATATAACTGGATCTGGACAATCACCAAGCCAGGCATCACAAAACAAGAATAAGATCTAGACCCATTTCTAGTGTCATTGTGAGGCAATTTAAGCTTTGTACTGCTATATACAGAGCAAGTAATTTAGCACCCAAGAATAGATATAATTTAATCATGATTCAGATATTTAGCTTCAGCAATTAAAAAGAACTTAGGAAGTAGCTAACTACATCTTATGTATCATAGAAAGGTCATACTTGGCTAATGGCTAACATAATTCTGCTTTTGGCGTAGATGGCAGTACAACCAATAAATAGAGGAAAGGACAAAGATATTGTTAGATATTGGGGCTTATAAGTTGAACATGCAGACTGTTTTGTTTTAGTCCATCTAACTAGATCGATTTTAGCTCAAGGTGCAGTGAGCCACTAATGGCTTGCACATATCAACTCCTTGTACTGTATTCCAAACCTGTCTACATAATTAGACAAGCAATCACAAGAAACTGATACTATGCAAAAATATTGGCCATTAGAATTATGCACTTCCAGTTAATTAAAAGCAAGAGATTGTAACAAGGTGAATAAGCCAGTAGCTAAGTATCTAGTCTAGACAATTGAATAGAGCATTCCAATATTAAAATTTCAACAGCAGTTTTTTTTTTTTTTTTTTTTTTTTTTTTGACAGCTACAGTAGTCATTACATAGCAGTATAGCTCTTCATTGTCATGAAAACTTTTTCCTGTTTCTGTTCCTGTTCCTGTTCCTGAAATGCATCTTTGTAATCTTGAGGATTTTTTTTCAAGATTTACAGCCACCTCATGGTTATTAAGTCATGCAAAATTCAAACCGCTGGAGATCCATGTGCAATTTTTGGTTTCCATTGATCTATTTTTATGCTTTAAATGTCACTAAACTTCAATTTCTACAATAATATCATCAAAAAGTGACTTCTAGCTTTACATAAAAATGCATTGTATGTTTACGGCCATTTAATTTAAAAGTTTCTACTTTCCTACTTTTCCTGACTTACCTTGGCAGGTACCCAATTCCTGTTTCTGTTTTCATGACAGTTCACAACTACTAAGAAAATAAATCAACAGAATAACAAATTACAACGTATCATGGCTGGTAAGGATTGGCCAGAAAGCACTTACAGCATCTTCTCCTGATATTACGCGTTCCTTCTCTGTTCCTGCAGCTACTACCCCAGCCTCATTACCACTGTCATTGTGTCTGTTTTTCTTTAACTTATACTTGTAGATTGGAAGTGCATTAATTGACTCCGTTGTTGCACCTCGGGTTTGGTTTAAATCTTCCCTAAAGCCTAGTACAGATATTATACATGGAAGACAGCAGCAAATTGTTGCACAGAGAATAAATGGCATAGCATATCCTATGCAGCTGAAGATGAGGAACACTATACATAACCTGATAAGAGTGAAACTTTCTGAGTTAGTAACTCAGACAAAGCGGAGAAAATCTACAAAGATCAACCATTAATTAGCAAACACGACCATTTACCTGTACAAGTTGGGAGCTTCAGTAGAAGAAGCATGACCCCCAAAGATCCACACATTACCAACCACGAACCAGATTGCAAAGAAGCAGTCTAGGGCCATCTTAAAGTACTCAATTGAGACCTTTAGCCTGTAGCACAAGGAAGTTCACATAAATTTCTTTTGCTCCTCTAAAATATCACTTGCAACCAAAAATAAAAGCACCAGGACAAAAACAAAAATCAACTAAGTAATTATGTTATTAGTAAAGAGTACAAAGAATCAATCAAGCTTCGGGACCCAACCTCTCAGAATACTTGCAGAAGTTCCAAATTGTTATCTTGTTAATTACATCAGCAAATTTTACAGTAAATAAATTTAGGGTGCCTAAAATGAAATCAATTCATCATAGAGCACATAAGTAAAAAGAATGAATACTTCCTAAGTTCCAAAATAGTAGTATGTGTATGGCTTTTGTAGTCAAACCTTGTCAACTTCAAAAATTGTTTCCTATCATCATATCTTAGGAAAAGCATGAAATACACAACGCAGACATACTTCTACAAAAATCAAGCAAAAAAATCTTCTTTAATACTAGTTTTGTATTTTAATATAATAGTGATTTAAGTCCAGGTTTCCTAATTTAGAGCACAGTTTGTGAAGATAGGACAGGTAAGCAATTCATTTGGCATGCTCGAGTATTATACTGGAGTGTTTGTATATACAAGTGTACAATTTTATTAACAAATGGCGTACATGATATTATGCAAATTAATGGACTAGCTACAGAAGGCATTAGTCCTGAACATGTTTGGCACAAAAGGCCACAGAGAAGCATGGCACAGGAAACCCAGGTCTACGAAGCTTAATTAAGCTATATAGTCTGTATTAGTCAATCGGGGAAAAAATATAAATGAATAAATAAATTTTTTTTTTTTAAAAAAAAAACTAATAAATTGCACCTTCACACCAGTTTTTTATTAACATTTGGGATCTTCAAGGCTCCAATTTCTGTTTTTGTGCAACTGGAGGTTGAAGTTTTAAAATAGATTTGTTATCGCAACACTTTTACTTTTAACACTATTAAAACATGCAGCAATGATGGTTTGGAAAGTGATGCTGCTATACTTATCAGTTATCAATAACAAATTTATTTAAAAAGTGAAGTTACATGGGCAAAAGATCAAAATTTTGGGTGCTAAAATTAGGATCACAAACCAATTGTGGAGTGGAAGCTATCCGAGTTTAATTCTAGCTCTCTAAGAAGAAGCTTAACTGGCAAATAATGGCCAAAATCTTGACCTCATGTAACAATTTGCCCTATACAGGGAGCACAACAAGGAGGTCAAATGTTTACAATGGAAACATATAAAACATGTGTGTCTCACAGAAAACAGCCACCTTAAGCACCTTACAAGGATTACAGTGGGCATCAATTGTCATTAAGAGCACTTTCTGGTGTGTTTCAAAAAGGCTTCTTTGCTGTGGTCACCGCAGCAAGGCAACACTTTTGGTACCAGCCACAGCTTCCAAAAACAAGATTTGTAACAGTTCAAGTTCCAAAGTCATTGCAAAGAAGGGGCCACATCAGGATTTCCACATACATCAGAAGAAAACTGAAGTAATATGTTATTAAAAAACCTCTTAAGTCTTACCTATACAATCTCAACCCCTCTTAATAAATGATAACTGGTTTTTTAATCACCTTAATGCTTTAATTTTTAGCAATGCTCAAGGAAAAAAGATGCTTGCTTAGTTGCTTCATTAAAGCCCTTAGGGCCTTAAAATTGAAAAATAAGTGCCAGGAGTGCCCAGGACCAAATTAATGTGATTATGTGAAGTCTAACTGGCATTACCCAAGAGTGTAAAAGAGCATCCCTTTGAAGTAGATGGTCCATCTCCATATCAATTTACTCCTTTACCAATACCCCCCCCCCCCCCCCCACAAAAAAAAAAAAAAAAAAAAAAAAGAAAAACAACAGAAAACCGTTTGCTATTTACCTCTCTGTTCATCCAAGTCATATTTCCTAATACAGAGTAGTCAACGCACAAAAAGCAGGCACCGAGCTAAATTTACAAGCTGATCCATGTGTTCAATAACATGTACATGAATTGTAACATAAAACATGAGTACAGTAGTGCATGACCTGACACTTTTCGAACGTACATAAAATTCAAACATGTCCACAATAGGCATGACCTGACAGTTTTCGAACGTACATAAAATTCAAACATTGTCCACAATAGGTCAATAGGGGCCCACGTGTAGGAAGCAAGATCAAGAAGCAAAGAGCCAGCATAATGAATAGATAGTCAGCAAAATAAAGAATAGTACTAGGACAATAATTTATCAGTAATGTATAAAGCATATCAGCAATGGAAAAGAGCATTATAGATCTTCAAACATAGTACCAGTGTCAAAATTCCAATCATTACCTGGCATTTCCCATTGCGACACTTAAAGCACTTGCACTTCGGTTGGAATTACTGGTATGGTTATCATCTTCTATAATTTGTGTAGTAAGAGAAGATGAATGCCCAACAGCTGGATTACCATTTGAAGCAGGTTGCCTGGATGGCGAAAGATCTTGTTCGGAAGATTGGTTACGATGAAGATAACGCCAATAGAGAAGAGGGAGAGTTGCAACACACCCTGTGGCATAACCCACAATCCAAGCAAATAATGGAGTTCGTGGATGCTCGTGCCTTGACAAAGATAACACTATGATAGAAGCCACAATCTGACCTAAGGTGAGAGCTAGTTCAATAGATATCCACAACCCTGAATTTAGTGGGCTTCTGCGCCTTCGGCTATGACCATTCCCTCTTCTGCTTGATGAATTCCTGGAGGTTGAAATGTTGGAAAGAGGAAGTGAAAGCTGAGAAACCGAAGCCCTGGCACTACTTGAAGGCCTGTCTTCAGGTTGAGTAGAGTCCAACTCATTAGAAATTCTATCATGAGCAGAACCAGAAGAAGCCGCCTCTAAACTCCTCCTTATATCAATCACATGCTCATTCTCATTTCTTCTTTCTGGTTGCTCCATCAATAACGGGTATTTATCAGATTGGCTATTACATTGATAGTCTGCAAACTGCATGTCCATTCAAGACAACCGATAGAAACGGGAGGAATGAATGCATGGAGATTCGATTTAAGACCGTAGAAATCAAAATATTCACTAATGAACCTGCCTAATGCGATAACTTGATACCACCAATAACAAGCTATTGACTAGTCTAAAAGGTACACTGAATCTTAACCCTGGTCCTTCTGTTAATAGAATCAACAAACAACACTGTCAGACACTCAGACATAAATTTTCTGTTCTCTTTCAAATGTAGAAATTTGTTCAATACATGCAATGGAAGCCTCTATAAAAACCTCAAAAGTTTTAAACAAATTAAAGAACTAATAATCCAAGAAATCATACAATTTCACCCAGTTCAGCTTGCTAGTTCTCAAAATGCAACCCTGTTTCTAATCTTCACACTAAATCAGAACCCAAGGCAGTACAATTACAAGCAACAGATGCTAAACTACTCAAATTCCCCCACAAATCCGCAACCACGTACCAACCGAGTAAAAGGCGCAATGAAGAGCTCAAGTTTGCTCCAATTCCGTAATTTTACAAGAATTTAAGGGTCACAACACATGATATATACAAAACTTAAAACAATTGAAGAGTGAAAATAACCCCTAAAATTTCAGCAAAATCATCAAATGCTAAGCCCAGATGATTACACCAACCCAGAAATTTCCAAAATTGTATTTCAGCAAAATCACAAACAAGAAGAAAACCCCCACAAAATAGATTAAAATCAAAAACTACCCATCACAGAAAAATTAATCAAAATCACTTAAAATCCTCCCAAAAAAACCTAAATTCAAATTTTGACTAATAATCGGTACTAACCCAAAATGAGTCAAACAAAATCAACACACTGATTAGATTCAAAATCCCTAAAAATACAATCAAACCCCAGAAAAATTAACAGATTTAACTTAAATTTCAGAACTAAAATTGACCCAATTCATATCTCAAAACAGTATAATTAAATTTTCAAAGCAGCTTAACAAACACAAATCTATCCACCTACCATTGTTATCATTACTATTATTTTAGCTCAACAAAATCAAAGAAAAACTTACCATAAAAATGCTGATGACAAAATTAATGAGGATAATAATTTTGCAGTGATTTTTTATGGGGTTTTAAGCACCAGGGTTAGATTTTTTTTTTTTTTTTTTTTTCTAATTTTTAATTTTTTGGGGGAGTTTACAAGATTTACGCAAATTCAACAAATGGCAAAAAAAAAAAAAAAAAAAAAAAAAAAAAAAAAAAAGGAAAAAAGTAAAAATAGCGTCAGCAAAATTATTCTTTGTGCTTACCTATTTTGCTTGGCCGCGTCGTTTTGGAATATACTTGGACTGCCTTTGTGTGTCAGTCAGCAAGAGATGCACATTAATTTCTTTGATTTTTCAAACATTATCTTTTCTTTTGCTTTTTTTTTTTTTTTTTTTTATGAAAATAGAGTTTATATAGTAATAAGGTGATGAAAATTGAGGTATAAGAAAATATCTTAATCTTATTGATTTTTGAAATGAGGTGGAAGAAAGAAATTTCAGTGAAGTTTCTGCTCTAAATCGTTTTCCTTCTTATTGTTTTCTTTTGGAAGATACTTCCTTTTTCTTTTGAATATTCATTCACGTGGTTGAATATGTTTGTTAATGTATAATTTAATTTATTTACGTATTATGAATAATTATTTAGAATTGTAAATGAACAATTGAGATAACTCATGGTATCTCAAGTGATTATTTATTTTCTTATACTACGAAATTTTTAGTATATATGAAGTATAATTTAGCTTTTGCACGATTTAGAGAAATTTGCAATTCTAGTAATGCAAATCGGAGGTTTACCAAGTGAGTGTGCGAGGAGTTACCGAGGGAGTGATATATGCAAGCTAAAAGATCTAGCGAAGGAGCTATAGCTCTAGCAAGAATAGATAGCTTCGGCAAGGCCGAGCTATAGCTCAGGTAAGAGAGAGCTATAGCTCGCTGCTGTTCGCTGGTCGCTGCAAGGCCGAGCTATAGCTCGGATACGAGAGAGCTATAGCTCACTGGCCATTTGCTTGCGACAGGGGCGAGCGAGAGCTCGAGCGATAGCTCGCACGCTAGCTCGCTGCCTTAGTTGCTGCTGCTAGGCCGAGCGATAGCTCGCTCGACTGCGAGCGAGAGCTCGGTCGATCAGTTTGCTTTTGGGCGGTGGGCTTGCGTGGGCTAAAAGACCTAATTTTTTGGCTTATTCTTTACTCCATTATTCTCATATAAATACCCTCATACCCCAAAATAAATATACGTTATTTTTCATTATTGAAAATTATCTTAAACACACAAACACAAACCTACCTTTGAGATCTGAACAGTTCTTGAGTAATTCCACGCTTCGGGTTCGGGTACACGAATTACGAAGGAGAGTTGCGTTAAACTTGGGGGGCGTGCGTCATCAGGAAACCTGTACCGGTGGTGGCGTATTTCGCTTCTAAGGCAGTGGATTATGTTCCATGGCTCAACTGTGAGTTTGAGATCAAGTATTTTTCCCTTTCATCTTCTTTGTTTGTCTTTGGAATCGACAGGTATTTTACCAACATCTCAAGTGATTATGTATTTTCTTATACTACGAAATTTTTAGTATATATGAAGTATAATTTAGCTTTTGCACGATTTAGAGAAATTTAAGGGCGTGTTTGGCACTAGCTTTTGAGTAGCTCCACTATTTAACAAAAAATATGAATTTTGGCAATGTAGTGGTTGTGGTAGCTTTTAGTGGTAGCGGTAATTTTTATCAAAAGTTAAAAATATTAGCTTTTAAAGGTAGAGGTAGTTGTTGAAATTTTTATCTATACTCATTTTATATGTAACAGCTAGTCAACCATTACTTTGTCAAACACTCATACCTAAATTATCTATCTTCACAGCTGACAACTACCTACATAACTAACAGTTACCTTCACAACTATATTTTGCCGAACACGTCCTAAGTAGGTGAAATCGGATAAATAAAGCGCAACCTTACAAGATTTTGTCAAATTATACAACTCTATTAAAAGTTGCTAGATTCCAAATGTGAATACTCCCTTCTTTAATACAGGGGAAGTACTCTCTTTGTCCCTTATTTAGTGATCTATTTGGGTTTTTTTTACGTGAATTAAGAAAGTTGTACATTCTTTAAAACTAATTATTGGGAGTACAAATATGCATTTGAGCTTAGAGAGAGATAGAGAGAAAGAAAATGTAGTTGGTAATTATTAAAGAGAGGAAGAGAGAAAGTGTTATGAAATTGATGCGAGAGCATGGACACTACTTTTGGGCCATATCGACTAAAGTTGATTTAATCAAGACCCGAAAATATTTGAGCTTGATTTGACATCTTTTGACGATTTTCTCATAGGTGGGATGCAATTTAGGTTGTATTTTATTTTAAATATTATCTTGTAATTAAGCATAGCCTTTAATTTTGTATGGTTTAAATTTAATGAGCTTTAGGGTTTTAATTCATGTACTAGTGCCTCCTTATAAAAGGAGTTCTTTTATGAAGTAAAACTTATACTTGTTTTGAATATTGAAATTATAATAATAAAGGTACGTAGAACATCAATAGCTTTAAGTTGACATGAAAACACCCTTACAAACTAATTAAGGGCTTGGTAAATAAATGAAATTTATTAATAAAACAAATTTAGAGGTAGCAAATACTTGTAAAGCTTTGATAATGGTGTCTCTTCTAATAAAATGTCAATTATAGTGATTGTAAGAAGATTATACGGATGAGTTTAAGATGGTGAATAATTTAATTAATTAATTGCATATTTTGACGAGAATAATTAGTAGTTGGAGTTGGAAAGATTTTAATTAGAATATTTAATTGCTTTATAGGCAACAAAATATTAAAAAGTATTTTATTGAATTAATAAGTTTGATTTATTTAGATACTCAAAGATTACGGGTAGAGGATAAATAATTTTCCTTGGCAATGACCTTTTTGCCTTGGCAACATCAGCGCCCAATTTTTAATTTTTTTGAGTAGAAAAATGGAAGGCTTATTGACTTGTTTATTCATTAATCAATCACGCACATGTAATGATGTAAATGATAGGAAGTTTTTCAGATTTGTCAAATTTTTAATTTTAATAACCTGGGTTTGAGTAATCTAATACTCCATTCGTTCCTATTAGTTTTGACTATATTTTTTACTAATATAAATTAGTTAGATGCTACTGTGCATTATGTTGTTGGATTAGTCTTTGCATGTTTTTAAGTATTTCTCCCTTCGATCCGTTTTTAAATACTTGTTCCATTTCTATTATTCATTTGTCCTACTATGACTAATGTTTGTGATTTATACATAAGAAAAAATATAGTCTTCTGGGTACTAGTTGGAAACGTCTCAATGAATAGATTATTAATTTTCAATTGTTAAAATTTATACTTACTGATAGTTAAAGATATTATTGATAAAAAATTTTAACATTGGCATACATGCCCAAGAGAAGTGGAGCAAGTATTTAAAACAGAGGGAGTAACTAATTGTTGGCCCGAGTGATGACCCAAATTACTATAAAACTAGATTAGCCCCGTGCACTAACAATGAATTAAAGTATCTTTAACATAAATTGAGAGGACCACACAAGGTGACACAACTACTCATTCAAATAAAATAAAATAAAAAATAATTTTTTTTAAAAAAAAATAATAAAAAAACAACTCATAAATTCATTGATGGTTAGAAGAAGATAAATCTAAAATCTTTCAAAGTAAAAGATCGAGAAGGATTATTAAATGAGAATCACCATAGAAGAGTATGAGTTTAATGGAGAGAAAGGAGTAACATATTTTAAAAATCAACAATTAATTTTAAACCAATAAAAATTATTAAGAATATGAAGGGTATTTTTTAGGGGAGTGCATGTAGTCCACAATTAGAATCAGCTCATTCAAATTTCTAACGAAAATAAGGGCAATGTTTCTTTGAGTTTTAATAAAATTATAGATCTTTCATGATTGTTACTTTGTTATTCATACATAATTGTATTTATTTATAGTTAAACTTGTGAATTAACACATGTGTCAGCCAGATTATTGCAAATATTTAGGAAATTGAGAGTAGTTTTAAGACTGGGGCAATGTTTTAGATAATTGCAAGAATAACATTTATAAATCAATGAAGATAGGATTTCTTGGAATGCGGGGAAGGTAAGGGAGGGTTTTGACTGGAATAGTGCAAAGTCAATTTTGTCAATGGAGCTGCCATATGCAAGGGATACAAACTAAGGGAAGATGATGTCCTTTACTAGAAACACCATCCATCAGGGAGATACACAGTCAAGACTGGGTACTACAAGCTCTTAAAGGAATTGACGCTTGAAAGATACTCCTTCTCCACTACGGATCAAACTTTCGTGAAGCTGGTGTGGAGATTGAATATTCAGTTGAAATGGAAGCTCTTCTTATGGAAACTCTTTTATGACGATATTGCAGTTAAAGTTAACTTAGCTAGAAGAGGAATACAGGTCAATGAAACTTGTGACTTTTGCGGGATGGAAAGGGAAGATAGTCAACATCTCTTTCGATTATGTATTCTGACATAGGAAGTCTGGGAGAATGGCTCCCTAACAATTTGCCCTGACTCTCCTAGGTCCAACTCTTTGAGGACATGGATTCAGAGCTATTTTCCGCTCTTTTATAGCGAGGGTGATAAGCATAGCACTCGTAGCGTCCGATTCATTGCGACATTATGGAACTTATGGGAGACTAAGAATGCAAGATGCTTCAATGGTGTTAGTGGAACCGCCAGCTTAGTTGCGGAATTCAAAAACTTAGCGATGAAGGACCATGAGGTTTTCAACCAACAGAGTAGCCACCACGAAGTTGAATCGGTGATAACAACAGACGACCCAATCATCCCCCCAGGTTTCAACCATGTGCAACTAGGAAAAGAAAAGGTGGGCTATGACAATTTCATTGTATAAGTGGATGGTTCTTGGTATAAGAATTCTAATAGAGTAAGGGTTGGTTGGGCAATCACAAGAAATAATCAAGGCTACACAATGGATGAGGGCGGAAAACACGGAGCAACATCGTCAGTTATTCAATGTGAAGCTTGAGCTTGCCTAGAAGCTATGAAATGGGTCCAAGGAAAAGGAAAACAGGGGACCATGATCCTATCAGATTCTATCTTCCTTCTCAACAATCTACAGGGTAACTATGGTAAGGACATCACGATAACTTGGATGTTAAAAGAGATAAAGGAAGTGAGGGCTAAATTTCAAAGGTGCGCAATCTTGAAGGTCCCAAGAGAACAGGTACAAAGGGCAAACGATATTGCAAGAAGATGTCATTTTTCCATGTCTAATTATGTGTAGTTTCTTTGTGTTGTACCATTTGCTATTGTAAAAAAAAAAAAAATAAAAAAATAATAATAATAATAATAATAATAAATGTCACAATCTTATTCACTTTTAATTTAAGTTTCTTTTTGCCCCTATTTCGCATTTTGCCCCCTTTTTTTTTTAATGCACTCATTTTAAAATTCTCTAAGAATTAATAATAAGTTTTCTTTGTAAACTACACATTGTGATTTGTGACAAGAGAAAAATTAACAAGATCCCACGCACATAACTATATCTTTGTGCTGATATATAAAAAAAGTGATCTTTTTATTCCTTAGCCCCTATAGCGTATTAGCTCTCTTCATCGCGGATGGATCATCACGTCTGGTGTCATATTTGATCGAGTATTAGATCATCATGTTTACACTAAAAAATTAAATACGATCTCACGTAGCTATATCATGTTTACAAACATGAACATATGATCTTACAAGAGTAATCCTTGAATCCAAAAACCTTTATTTGGTCTATCGTCTCTCCGATGATTCGATTCATTTGACATAATTCCATTCTTGATTGGGAAGATGTTATATACGTCGTATGTTTTATAGCTTTTTTTAGTTATATTGTTTTATTGGTCTCATGTAAGAAGGGACAACAATTTTGTTGATCACCACCCAACTAGATTGGTGTCCTTTAGGGATGAATAAATTTGAGAAAATCATAGTCATTGTGAGATTTCTCCTTATCTTAAATTAATATAGAAGTTATCTTTGCCAAAAACAAGTTTTAAAAAAATTAAAGATTCCAAAGAAGAACAATTTAAATAATAGAAATACAACTAATTTAATAATTTCATTTATTTAATTGAACTTTTCTTCAAAAAAAAATAAAAAAGAAGTAGTTTATGAAGTGTTTATAATATAAGGATTACCTTTTGAATTCCTATTTTAATAAACTCTAACATCAATAAGTTTAAGTCAAGATGTTGGCTCTTTAAATTAAAAATAATTTTCTACATATCATCTTGATAAAAATTGATCATTGTCCAAAAACTTGATTACTACCACTAAAAAATCTAAAGTTTGCTTACACAAAACTAGAAATTTTGGAAACAAAAATAAGTAGTATATGATATACAGAGTATATAAAAACATATAGGAAAATTCTTTAAAATCACAATAAAAAAAAAATGCCCCAACAAATTCCAAGAAATAAATCCAAATATGCAGAACTGCAACTTTTGTTGTTTCTCAAAGATAAATAGATACCAAAAGATACTTCTAAAGTTATAAATAAAAGGTCTTTTGATTTTTCTTTTTGGAAAGAAAGTAGTAACGTGTGATGTATCAGCATTGTGATAATTTTAAAAAACTAATGGTGTTTTAATGAGTTGGGTATTGAAAGAAAGGATTCCTAGTGACCAACTACGAAGGAACTTACCAAATGACTATCATACAAAGTGTTGCGGTTCAAGTCACTTTTTTGCTCACTCTTCCTTTACTAACAGTAATTTATACACATCAACAACCTAATTCTCTTGTCCTTTATCTTTAATTTCAATCATATATTTTTGTCTTTTTTATAACATAATACCCAATGAGACATTGGGTAAAATGTCTCTCAATTAGGCATTAAGACTTTCTTGTACGGTTGTACCCAAAGTAGAGTAAATTTATAAACCTTAAGTACAAAATGGAATCAAGTAAATTTCATTCATGTACCCAAAGTGAAGTTTTGTTACAATTCTAACACTTAAGGAAAAATTTTCTCCCTGACATTAAATTCAATCAAATACTTTTTTTTTTAAGGGCAATCAAATACACAACTATAATTACAAAGTACGAGACCTATATTTAATGCGAGTAATAATGTTCCTTTGATTGCCCAATTAGAGTCTCTTGTTATCACTTTCTTTCGGGGCCCACCGATCTCGTATGATATTCATACGATCGCATGTAATTTTAAATAAAATTGACACTGGAAGCAGGATAGTGAGGAAAAAATCATTAAATGAAAAGTATTGTAATAAAAACTTTACAATTATAGTAAAACTTTCTTATAACAAGGAGCTAAAATGGTTTTAATGGTGACAATTAAGACAACTATTAGATTCATTCAAGGAATCACTGTTGATAATAAAATTCCTCCTCCCCGTTGCAATTTAAGGTAGTTAATGATTTAAGTTAATGAAATGTGGTGAACCGATATGAGTGAGGTGACCTATCAACTTATATGTAGCTACAATTAAGCCTAATGAGAGAGTTGAGGCAAGCTGGCGTGTTGATGTTGCAAAAGTGAATTGTATGCTCAATATCCCTACCTAATATAAAGTTTGAGATAATTCTTATGAATAGTGTTTGAACAATTATACTTTTTAAATTATTTATTTACCCTCATTAATGATAATTGTTTTTCTTAAAAAAAACTACTTAAGAAAACTATTTAGAATAATAGTGTGCGGTCATCATACACATAGAAAAAAAATTAGATGACTCTTATTAATAATAATGTTTGCACAGTTATATGACCCTTAGCTTTAATTGTCTATTTACCCTCACTAATGTAAATTGCCCGTTTACGACATTTATTTTTTACAAATCAGCTTAGATTAATTAAAGTTAAATTGCAACTTAAAACAAACTTAATTTACCTAGAACAAGTTTAATCCAATGATGACTTATATCCAAAATAACCAAAAATTTGGATTCAATGTGAAATTTAATGCATGATCTGTGCACCAAGGTACATCATGCGCATGGTGCACTCGGTCAAATAATAAAAAAAAGGACAGAAAGAACATTCAGTTGTTTGAAAAAGAACATTCGAATGTTTGAAAAAGAACATGTTTATGTTTGAAAAAATACATGAAAACATTACAAAAAGAATGTGATAAAAACATTACAAAAAGAACATTAACTAAAGAACATGAAAACATTACAAAAAGAATGTGATAAAAAACATTATTAAAATTTCATGAAAAATTACACATTAACAGAATTTACCAAAGATAATACACTGATCAAACTCAAAAAAACATAAGTTATAAGTAAATTTCATTTTCAAGATAAATTTCAAAATTCAAAATAAAAGAACATAAGTTATAATGTAAAGAACATATAATTCAAAATAAATTTCAAAATTCAAAATAACATATGTTAAAAGAACATAAGTTATAATGTAAAGAACATATAATTCATTCCAAATAATACACTGATCAAACTCAAAAAAATTCGATAATAATAAAAAAATTAATTAAACATGATATATAATAGCAAAAATAAATAAATAAACATATTGTCATGAAGAAGATCAATTGGAATTCAGAAGTGTCGAAGCACAGCAGGAGCAATTAGCTCGATCGTATCCTAGGATTGAGCAATTGGAAGTAGAAATCGCTGGGAACAGGGGAGTACAATTGGCGTCACCTGTAGAAACCATGTCGGATGGAGATATGTTCTTCTCAAGATGGGGAGAAAGAGACAGGAGAGGAAGATTAGTGAAAAGCAGGAGGTTCAAGAAGAGGAAGGAGAAGAGGCGTTACAAGCTAGAAAACTGCCCCTTGAAGAGAAAAGCAATCTCTAACCTAGATTTGGTATCCATCCAATTTATAGATGAAGAGGAGGATGATGCTGATTCTTTAATGATAAGAAAAAGAAAAAAAAGGGAAAGGCATAGTTACAGGAGCAGGGCCTTCCTCGTCTCGTACTGGGCCTAGGCTTGCTAGCAACTTTGAATTCGAAGCTAATGTTGTCTTACGTTTTGCAGATGATGGGCTTGCGGTGGTTGACCCAAATCAATCACCTCCTCCTCAGTGATAGGCCTACTTTGGAATTGTCGGGGCATCAAAATCCCAACAACCCCGATAATTCCCAAACTTAGAAGACTTGTTGGGTCTTTTGAGCCAGACTTTATTTTTCTCTCGGAAACTAAAATTAGTCGGATTTAGTTTTTAATCGTCTTAGAGGTCTAGGTTTTAATTTCTTCAAAGGTGTCAACCCGATAGGGTTAAGTGGTGGTCTTTGGTTAGGTTGGAAAAAAAAGGATTTGCTAGAGGTAGTTTTTGCTTGTATCAATTTCCTTGTAGTCGATGTTAACGATATTTTGAATGGAAAATGGAGATTGATTTTGGTGTATGGGGAACCTTGCACCTCCCTTAGGAAAGATGTTTGGGATTGTCTTAACTCTTGGACAAACCCACTGCTAAAGCTCCCAACTGTCATTGTTGGGGACTTCAACCAAGTAGATTCAAACTCGGATAAGACAGGAGCTAACTCTAGTAACATTAGGGGGAGCAATTGTTTCAATGACTGGAAAGATTTAAATGATCTTCATGACTTAATCTATGAAGGACCTAGATATACTTGGTCAAATGGTAGGGAAGGAGAGGACTTGGTTCTCGAAAGGCTTGATAAAGGTTATGCTAACACTCCTTGGCATACTTCCTTCCCACACGCCCTCATCAAACACCAGCCAATCCAAATTTCTGATCATGCACCAATTTGTTACACACAATGCCACTAGCTAAGAAAAAACGAACCACTTACAAGCTAGAACAATGGAGTCTAAATTATTCTGAATGCATTGAAGCTGCTCAAAATAGCTGGTACTCACACCAAAATGGCTCAACTATGAAAAAATTGGTAAAGAAAACAAACTTGGCTAAACAGGTGATAAAAAGATGGGCTTTAGATAAGAGGGAAGATTGGAATGGAGAGTGGGATAAGTTTGATAAGGATTTACTTGAAGCACAGTTGCTGCTAGAAAATGAAGGCAAGGAAGAGGACTTTAAAAGAGTGAGTAAACAATTACATGAATACTCGCAGAATGTGGCTACTTTCTGGAGGCAGCGAGCAAAAATCAATTGGGATTACGCGGGCGACACTTGCTCAAGGTTTTTCTTTAATTTCGTGAAAGGCAGGAAAGCAAGAAACAAGATGGAGGCAATAAAGGATGAGCAAGGCAACTGGATTACAGATGAGCAGGAAATTGCTCAGGTTGCTGGGACTTACTTCAGAAATTTGTATGGCTGTAACTCTTCTGAGTGCACTTCTACCAGGGGTCTGGAGATTGATCAGGTTACAAATGCTATCAGAGTGACCCTAACTGAGGATCAAAGGGACATTCTCTCTAAGCCTTACACAAGGAGAGAGGTCAAGGACGCCCTTTTTGCCATGAAACCGTGGAAGTCCCCAGGCCCTGATGGCATCCCTGCTGGGTTTTATCAAAAAAACTGGGATTGGGTGCAAGATGATGTAACTGATGCTGTTCTCTCATGCCTAAGATCAGGTAATATTTTGCGTGAACTAAATAAAACAAATATTGCCTTGATTCCTAAAAATGACAATCCTGACTCAATGGACAAATTAAGACCCATCGGTTTATGTAATGTTATTTATAAGATAATTTCAAAGTGTATTACTAATAGATTGAGGAAGGTGATTGGTGGTTTGGTGAGCCAATTTCAAAATACCTTTATTCCCGAAAGGGCAATTTCTGACAATATTCTGCTAGCTCATGAACTACTAGAGAATATTAGGAAGACAAACAAAGGAGTCAAAGGAAAGATAGCAGTCAAAACAGATATGAGCAAAGCATACGACAGGATCAAATGGGACTCTCTCCCCGTACCTTTTTATTCTTTGCATGGAATGTCTCTCAGGAATGATTAGAAATGAGGAAGACAAGGGCCACATTACTGGGATTAGTGTTGCGCGCTCTGCACCAAAGATCAGTCACCTTTTCTTTGCTGATGACTCAGCATTTTTCTTGCAAGGAAATGACAGAAATATTCTAGCTTTAAAGGAGGTGCTGGAGTCTTACTGTAAAGCTTCTGGCCAGGTTATTAGTAAGGATAAGTCTGTATTTTTGGCAAGTCCTAACTCAGATGAGCATGCAATTAGCAGACAAGGTGCTCTTCTGGGAATAAATAGAAGCAATGGCTTTGGTGTTTACCTGGGTATCCCTGCAGATTTTGGAACTTCTAAACAGCAGATTTTCAATAAATTGGTTGACAAAGTGAAAGAGAAATTGAATGCCTGGAATTCTCTGTTCCTTTCTAATGCTGGTAGACTGCCTTTGATAAAGTCAGTGCTTTCAAATTTGGGAACCTATGTCCTCTCTGCTTTTAAGTGCCCTCTCAACATTCTAAAGAGAATTAACAGTGCTGTAGCAAGATTTTGGTGGCTCGGAAGTAAAAATGGGAAGGGTGTTTACCGGAAAGGATGGTCTCACATTACCAAGACTAAAGATAAAGGCGGCTTGGGTATTCTAGATGCTAGGTTCTTCAATCAGGCCTTGCTAGCTAAGCAGGGGTGGCGTATAATTCATGATAGGGAGTCCCTAATTAGCAAGGTCTTCAGTGCTAAGTATGGCATTAATAGCCTCTCTCTTTTCGAAGAATCATGGAACAGGAAGACTATGGGTTCGTGGGGTTGGAATGGTATCAAATGGGGTCTGCAAGTTTTAAAGAGAGGTTGTGCCTGGTCCATAGGTGATGGGTGCTATGCAAAAATTCACCATCCCTGGGTTCAAGGTGCAACTCCAGAATGGAGATACCAAGGATGTTCAAATAATGACTGTGTTGCAAAACTCAGGACAGGAAATGGAGATTGGAATCTGGAGGTCTGTAAAGAGTGGTTTACAGAGTCCTGGATCCTGGCTATGAAGACTTAATTGTATGGAAAGATGACAGGGGGGGCTTGTACTCTGTCAAAAGTGGCTACAAAATTATTTTTGAAGATAGTTAACAAGAAAAAGGAGAAAGAAACTTGAGAAAAAGAATAAAAAACAACATTGATCGGAGAAAGTTCTGGAAGAAGGAAGGCACACCAAAGCAGAAAGTCTTCTTGTGGAAAATTCTAAATAATGCACTTCCAGTTGGCAGTGAGAGAAGAAGGAGAGGCTTGGGTGTGTCTCATAGCTGTGTCTTATGTAGTGAATCTGAAATTAACAGCATTCCTCAGTTAGAAACCATGGAACATCTTTTCAGGGACTGCATTTTTGCTAGCCATATATGGAAGGGCTGCAGGCTTGGCATTAATGTTCAAAAACAAGATCATATCCCTATTGCAGAATGGATTTATAACTGGCTGAATATTTTGAGTGATCCAGGGAGGGAGCTAGGGGAAGGGTATCAGCTCTTTCTGGCAGGTCTGGAGAGCATCTGGGAGGATAGGAACAACAAAATTTTCAACAACAACAAGGCAAATCCTTGGACTGCTATCAAAAGGATGGACAGAAAGTTGCTTTTCCACTGCAATAGCTTGGGGAAGCAACCAAACAAGAAGACTCACTCAGAGGAACAACCTTGTGAACCCCCGGGCTTTGAGAGAAACCATGAAAACATTGACAGGAATTTGGTGCAGCATAATGAAGAATTGCAATTGGTTTCAGGGAGAGGACATTGCAGCACTACTACCCTGAGTATCCATCAAACAAAAAGAAGAGGTAAGGATAGAAGGTGGTTCTGGGTGTTGAAGACTGCAGATGTCACTCTGAAGCAAGGGGAAGCATATCAGGAGCAGCGAAACAAGGAATGTGGCTTACTTCAGGCAGTTCTGAATGGTTTGCAGGATGCTAGAAGACTAAAGCAGTGGCATTTGCGGATTGAGAGTGCAGAGAAAAAGATTATCAAATGGTTGGGAAGCGATCATATAAGCATCCAAGGTGATAGGATGACAAAGAAAAAGATCAACGACCTGTTTCCTTACTTTCACTGTATTTTAGTTACTCTTTCTCATAACAAGAGCAGGGAGTAGGCTCCTTGTTTCTGAGCTGTCAAAAAAAAAAAAAAAAAAAAAAAAACCTAATCGAGACACACCCCACATCACCTCCTCAAAACAAAGAGGAGAGAGAAAATCAAACAAAAAAGAGGAACATAGAAAGACAGAGAGAAATACATCTCTTACTTTCCTCAAATTATTCATCCCCAAAAAAATTTATAAATTATTCACAAAAAAATTCATTCTTTGTTTGGTTTAATCAGGTTAAATTTTCATATAGGATCCAAACAAAAACCCAGCTACTACACCACCTTCTTCCTTTTTGAAAAAAAAAAAAAACTGATTTTTTTAACAATTTTTTGTGTTTTTTGAAAGCTACTCTTCAACAAAACCACCATTAAAGATTACCCTTTTTCTTCAATTTGAGCTCCATTGATGGATCTTTATTAACTACTCAAGCTCTTAGGTTCGATTTTCAGATTCTGGGTAACGCTGATCTTTCTCTTTATTTTCTTAATTTGGTTGTATTTCTAAATTTGGAGCTCAAATTTTTGTGGGTCTTTTTTTTTTTTTTGAATAATTGTTTTTCGAATTGGGGATTTCTAATTGTTGTGATTGTGAAATTGAAGCCTAATTTTTTGAATTTGAAACGAAAAAAAAGAGGGAGATTAAGGTGGGTTAGGGTAGCTTTAATTCAAATTTCTTTCATTCAGATCTGACTTTTTTTTACCATATTTTTCACCTTTTTGTTGATTAATTTGGTTTAATTTTGGTAATTTTAGCAACTTCTAGCTTTATTGTTGTATGTTCTGATGTTATAAAGATCTGATTTGTTCTATGGTTTAGCACTGTATTTTTGTACAATTTTTATGTTTTCTTGTTAAATTTTGGGTTTTTTGTGTGTGTTGTTTAGTATTTTTGATTTGTAGTCTTTAATGGGGATCTATGATCTTGGGGGTTCTTTATGGGATGTGGGTTTGAAGTGTTTTGATTGAATTTTACATGAAATTCAGTTGAAAAGTTCATCATGTTAAAGCAAATTCTTAGCAAGATTCCTAGGAAATCCTTCAAATCTGATAATGGGGATCTTATGTTGAACACCAATATGAATGGTTCTGGCAATGGCACTGCTCGGGCACAGAACGGCAATGCTGCTCCGGGCAAAGCGAATGCCACGAAGCGCACGTCGTCGGCTGTGTTCCCGACTAGTGTGGTTGCGGGGATTGAGCCCCTTGTGTCTTTCAAGGATATTCCGAATTCGGAGAAGATGAACTTGTTCCTAAGTAAGTTGAATCTTTGCTGTGTGACTTTCGACTTCTATGACCCTAGTAAGAACACTTCAGAGAAGGACATTAAGCGGCAAACACTGATTGAACTCGTTGATTTTGTTGCCTCGGGGCCGCCTTCTAAGTTCCCCGAGCCTGCTATCTTTGCTATGAGTAGAATGTGTTCTGTTAATCTGTTTCGGGTCTTCCCACCGAATTATAGGTCTGGTGGAGGTGGTGCTGAGAATGATGATGATGAACCCATGTTTGATCCTTCTTGGACACACCTGCAGATTGTGTATGATTTGTTGCTTAAGTTTATTACTTCGCCATCGCTTGATGCAAAAGTAGCAAAGAAATACATAGACCACTCATTCATAGTGAAGCTGCTTGATCTCTTCGATTCCGAGGATCCTAGGGAAAGAGAATGTCTAAAGACTATCCTGCATAGGGTATATGGTAAATTTATGGTCCATAGACCATATATTCGGAAGGCGATGAGCAATATATTCTACCGGTTTGTGTTTGAGACCGAGAAACATAATGGAATTGCAGAACTGTTGGAAATCTTTGGGAGTGTTATTAGTGGGTTTGCCTTGCCCTTGAAAGAGGAGCACAAGATATTTTTGTGGAGAGCTTTGATTCCTCTGCATAAACCAAAATCTTTAGGTGTCTACTTTCAGCAGCTGTCTTACTGCATTACACAGTTCATAGATAAGGAGCCGAAGCTAACGAGCACCGTGATAAAAGGTTTGTTGAAGTACTGGCCAATTACAAACAGCCAGAAGGAAGTGATGTTCTTGGGTGAGTTGGAAGAAATATTAGAATCTACCAACATGCTTGAATTTCAGAAGGTTATGATCCCATTGTTTTCGCGGATTGCGTGTTGTATCAACAGCTATCACTTTCAGGTAGCATATTTACATCCTTAGCTTATTTTATTTGTGCACTTTGAAGCATAGCTAGAGGATATGTTAGATATTTCTCCCAAATTGATTTTCCTTCCCCTCCACCTCCTCCCTTTAATATTCAGTATACTTGAAATTTGTTTTGCTACGTAAGGAACTATGGAATACGTGTGTTTGATTCTGTTGTCTGTCGGATGTGTGACCTACTGTTTGCGAATCTTGCTGGCTATGCTCAGCTGCAGATAGCAATCGAAAGGGCATGTATATGTGGTTCAGGAGTTGTATAAGTTAACATCAAAGTTTTTCCAAACCCCTTCTTTTCTGCTCTTTGGTGATTTCAACTTTTTATGGACTAGAGAGGTCTTCTTTACATTAAGGATTAATATAACTGTGGTATCTTGTCCGGGAAGAAAAAATCAAGACTTTAGAATTTCGGCTATGGTTACTGCAAGAAGTTGCATTGATTTGCTATAGCTTCTTTCAAGCTGCTTAGGTGATTTGCTGTCTGTGTTTGCTAATATGTCATACTCAAAGCTAGTATCCCCCTCCCCCCCTAAGCCCTTCCAATTTTTGACTGAGCTAATTGTTCTATGATGCAGCTTGCATAATCAATTTAGTATGGCATTTTATTCAACTATAAGACTTTAAGAACTTTGATCCAACATCACTGACAGTCTGACATATCCAATTTACAACCAGTATACTATCGTACTTCAATTAGTTGAGAAATTTTAATGTGATGCTCTAAATTCATTGAACTCGGAAATAATGCTGGATAAATTCAGAAAAAGAAAAGTATGTTGAAGGATAGCCTCCCTACCCTACCAAAGTGCTTATCCTTCTAGATCTGCAGTGGTTTGTCCTGTCTTAGATTTGGTCTCATCTATTGGAAGTATGCTTTACATTCAAAGAATATGCTCTTATTCACTTTTAATCCCATGTTTCCCTTTTGGAAGAAACTCAAAGCTGTCAAAGGCGTTTCATAAACAGATGACTAGATGAGAGAACTGTTCTGCTGGCCAATATGTCTCCTGCAACAGCTGTTGTTATTCAGATTCATGGCTGCCAGTCCTTTTTGCTGAATATATATAGTTCAATACAATGTACTTTGTATGAGTTATGGAGTTTAACTATGAAAAAGTATAAACAAGTTAGATATCTAATAGGCCATCTTTACAAATTTGCTCTTGGTAAGAAAAGAGAGACTGATAGTCCGAGAGAGGGAAAAGTTAAGGACATCGCAGACTTTTCACATAGTGTTCAGTTTTTCACCTAGCTAACTGTATACTGTATTATACCCTTACTGGTTTTTATTGTTTATTTGTGTAATATTGTGGTTCTTCGGGGTTCTTTTGAATATGACATTGGAAAGAGGAAATTACCAAGAATATAATGCTCCATCTTAATCACTTCAGGTGGCTGAAAGGGCACTGTTTCTATGGAACAATGATCAAATTCTCAACTTGATTGGACACAACCGTGGAGTGATCCTTCCTATAATCTTCCCAGCTCTGGAGAGGAATGCTCAAAACCACTGGAACCAAGCAGTGCTCAACCTAACCTTGAACGTCAGAAAAATCTTCCAGGAAATGGATGAGCCGCTCTTTCTTGAGTGTCAGATGCAATATAGGGAGGATGAGGCAAAACTGTCCTTGATTGCAGAACAACGGAAAGTGAATTGGGAGCGCCTAGAGGATGCTGCTACCCGTCTACAGCCGATAACGGGAAATATTGCTGTTATGGTAACAACATCTGCGCCTTCAGTTGCCTGTTAGTACGTAAACTTAAATCTGTACTTTGTAGTTTGGTTCTCTTTCTACTTGTTTTTGACCCCATGCTTTCTTCATATGAGGTTGAGAGTGTTGTCTAGTTTGGGGGGAGAACCAGAAGGAATGTATGAGAGGTGTAAAGGCCTAATTTCGCTTGGGCATTTTTTTTATACGGATTGTCGAGTGAATAGGTCTGTTGTTGTAACTTGTTTTTGATCTTCTTGTGATGCTTCTTTCGCTTTGATGTCGTCTTCTGTAACTGATTGGCTAATTGGGTTTTGCTCCCCTGCCAAGTTAGTAGTAAGAAAGGGTTCGCCCATTTCCTAGCAATTGTAAAAAGCCTCCTTTGTTTCCATGAAATTTACATGATGGGTGAACTTCTCTCTATTCCTATTTCTTTTCAGCCGAGGTAGATGAATTTCGAACCTAGATTTCGGATATCGTTGCCTAGAAACCATGTTTAATTGGTTATACATATCACACAAAACTTGTCTCTTGTTTAACGAGTTAGGGTAACAATTAGGGACGAAACTTTTTTACTTTTCACCATTTGGGACTTGAATTTTTTTCTTTCATCATTTGGGACCTGTGGTTAATTCGTAAGCAATTTAACTCATCTAAGAAACTTACTAACCAACCTAAGAATTAATTGGAGTTAAAAAAAATGTTCACTAATTCCCAGCAAATTAGAATCGTGAACATCTACTTTAAAACTCCCAAAAAAAAAAAAAAAAAAAAAAAAAAACCCTCGATAAATAACCCAGTAAACTAGTTGCCTAATTTTCAACCTTCCGTTGCTTCTTTGTTACCTATTTCACTTTTGCTACATGGAAATGGCAGGAAGAGATGGTAGTGGTGTGGAATTGTGGATGTTATCTTACCAAACATTGTACTTGTAATTCTACTAGTATTGTTAAAAATTTTAAGGGCATGTTCTGATTTACTGAACTGAACTGAATTTATTGAAGCTGAATTGAACTGAATTGAATATTTTATGAGAGAAGGAAATTAAGAACTGAACTGAACTTATTGGAGCTGAACTGAACTGAACAAAAAATAAGCTGAAGAGAATAGGCCCTAAATTGACCCCAAATTGAAATTAAAATTTCTAAAATACAAGGACAAACAAATAAATTCAACACTATAACAACACTAAACATCAATTAAACATCATAATTATTCATGAATACCCATAAAATTCTATTAAAAATAAGCCCTAAACCCAGTAATAAATTATGAGGAAAAACAAAATTTGAAGTAAAAAAGTTGTACAAGATTCATAGAGAAATTGTGTTAAGATGCTTGAAAAGCCGCAAATGATCTGAACTAAAATAGCCTTTGAAGCTTTAGTGTTTTTTTTTTTTTTTTTTTTTGGGGGAAAGGGAGAACAAATCAACAAAAGACACCTTATTTTTATTTTTTCGGGTAAAAACACATTACTCAATTTTATTTTATTTTTTTTAAGAAAACCAATAAAAATTATCTTTTGCAAATAAATTAGAACCTAAAATAATTAGTGAGCCCCACTGCTTAAACATAGTTAAAATTTTCAATTAAAATTCTTTCTTAGGTCCCAAATGGTGAAAGAAAAAAGTTCAAGTCTCAAAAGGTGAAAATTAAAAACGTTTAGTCCCCAACTAAGATGAAAATGCAAAATAAGTTGATCATCTATTACTTACAACTTTACAAGAGTAACAATCGTAGTGGTTGTTTGGTTGAATATAAGTTTAAAAATTTTTACGTAAAATTTTTTACGAAGTACTTAAACTTTGTAAACCGACTACATATACACAACATCAACATCGAAATATTTTTTGTAAATTACAAAATGTACCATTATAATTCAAAGCCAATATGGATCTTAGGACTTTATTGAGATAGACAAAAAATGTTATCCATCTATCTCACAAACACAAACACAAACACAAACGGCTAAACTTGTATAGATAATGTTCAGAAAGTAATATGTACTGTATGTTCATAATTTACAGCCTCAATCTGTCTTCTTTTTATAATTTATTTTACCTATGTAATCTGGAAGATATTGTCTTTTATTTATTTATTTATTTATTTATTTATTTATTTATTTTAATGATCAATTTTGCGCACAACTATATAAAAGCAAAAGTATCTCCTTAAATTTGATGAACTGTTAGTTTACTTTCTTCTTTTTGACAAATTTAACATTCACGCATCTTTTTTCTTTCTTTGGCATGTATATACATCACAATTATCAAAACAAATTCATAGTAATATACGAAGTAGTATGGAATATACGTGGTATTGGCGCATAGTTGCTATTTACATGACAAGTAAACAGGGCCGTTTCAGAAATTTCGGTGGCCCGGGGCGAAGACAAAAATTGGGGCCCTAATTCACATATAGAATTTTAAAATAAAATAAAATTTGGGTGGGCAAAAAAATACATGTTTTATTACGCATAATAATCTTTAATAACATCAAAATATCAAATTTCCTATAGATAAAACATTGAAATCAAAGCCTAAGCGTTCATATGAAAATATTTCTACGAGCCTTTCTAGAAGCAAAGTCACTAATAATAGTTTCTACATTGATATGTTCTAATATATTTTTTTCAATACATAAAGTAGCTAAACCATTCAACCTTTCTTGTGACATTGAAGATCTCAAGTAGGTTTTTAGTAACTTCTTAGTATAATAAGCATATGAAAAATGCCTTAATTTGTTATCAATTGGAAACACAAGGTTCAAATCTCTAATAGGTCCTTTTTCTATCAAAATATCCCTTCCTTTAATGTCAAGATTACCCTAATTTTTAGGATCATAAATATCTAAAGGAGGGACTACTTGATCATTGCCAACATCATTAACATCGGATGTATTTGGTACATTCGTTTGTTCATTCATATTAGTCGCATCCTCATTAGGCTCATTTGCCTCATTATCAATATTTTCATTATTTATATTCTCATTGAATTGTTCATGATTTTCATCTTCACCCAATTCATTAGAAGACTCTTCTACTTGTACTACTTTAGTAAAAAAATTGTCAATGGAACCCTTAAGAGATTCTCTTAACTCTTCTGTCCGTTTTCTTCTTTTCCTCTTATCATTACCAGATAAATATTTTCTGGGCAACATTCTTTCAAACAAAACCAATAATAAATTAATAAGTATAGAATAGAACAAAAACACCTGATTATTGAAGCAATTGAACAAAAGACTTAGTACGCTCAATTTGCACTCCAAACAAATGTTATTTCAAGTAATCAAATCTGAAAAATACAAAACAATTGAAACAAAAAAAAATTAGTAAAATTAACCAAATAAAAATAAAATTACATAATTACATTATGATTTAAGAATGAAAAAGTACAAAATTAAAAAGTTAGATAAGAAATTACCTTAGCAAACTACTCCAGTACTCCGTAGCATTGAATGATGAACTCGTAGGCCGTAGCTCTCGTCAAACGAGTCGAAGCAATTAGCCAATTAGCACAATTAATTGAATTAAACAACCAATTCAACCAGACAAGTAGACAACACCAATCAATGACTTAATATTTTTCCCCCAATGGTACAGATGAAAACTTAATAGAAAGAAAAGATTTAGATGAATAAAGTAGAGTTTACAAAGAGAATTATATATAAATTTCCTTTGAAAATTGAAGGATAAAATTACCGTTTATCATAATTATGTAGAAGAAGGGATTAATCTGACCGAAAATTGGATTGAGATACATATTGAAAAATAAATTTACCAACAAAAGGGGATAAAATTAAATTTATGGCAGTTTTTTTTTTTTTTTTGGATAAATCAAATTCACTTAGGAAAGTGAATATTTTGGGAGAAAAATTAGGGAGGAAGAAGGTTGAACAACGAAAAATATGGAGATTGAATTTCTGAAACTCACGCTTCTTCCTTAGTTTTTCTTTTTATTTTTTATTTTTTTTATACATAATTATTTTGGGGCCTTTTCTTAAACAGAAGTTGGGCTTTTGGTTCGGGGGCCCAGGGCGGTCGCCCCACCTGCCCTGGCCATGCTACGGCCCTGCAAGTAAATAGAAGTTATAAAACAAAATAATAGTGATTTTTTTTTCTTTTAGTGGTACAAATATTATACCAGTGTTATCTATAATGGTTATAAATAGTACTACTAAAATAAATTATACAGTATACACTAGTAGTATAAAATACATATATAATAGTACATTAAAAATACCACCGTAGCAATTAAAAAGCACAAAAATTAAGTGAATTTACCAATTAGCCCTCCTCTATGCATTCCAAACAAATAGCAACTATGCGCCTAGTTGCACTCCATATGTCTATTACTGTAACACTCCATTATAATCTTTTTCTATCCCCCCTATCACATAATTAAAAAATAAAATAAAATAAAAATTGTAACAATACATAATATAAGAATGATGAATTAAATAGGTTCATATGAAAGCATTTTCAATGGCTAGCTAATATAATTTGTAACTTGGAATTTCACATAAGCTTTCAAGCTACATTAATTTTGGCTACAACATGTCCCAAATTCCTTATTGTTGGCAAATTGTTTGAACTTATTCCTTTTCTTTTTCTTTTTCTTTTTTTTTTTTCGGTTCAATGCTAGAACTTGTTCTAATTCTTTTATTGTTTATTTTATCCGTATTTTAATACTATTTTTGCCAAGTTATATCTTGGTAGAGCTAATTTATTTTCAATAATAAGTTTTAAAAACTGGTTCGCGATTTCTATTTATTTATTTATTTATTAAACAACTTAGCTTCCCATAAATTGGCATTGATAGCAAGTTTGATTGAGCGAACAAACTAAAATAAGGCAACATATTCATATGTTCATACTAATGCTTTTCTACCCTTGATTATCTTTTTCCATATATCTTTTTTTATCACTCTACATAATTTCTGCAATTCTTATTAGTGTGGTAAGGGATGATAGTTTGAATATGTGAGAATCAACATTTTGACTTTTACACTTATCAATGCATAATTTTAAATATTATGCTCCCTATTTCTATTATTTATGTTATAATTTACTGTTGGGATAGGCAATCCAAGTCCCAATGGAAGGATTATAAGTGACAACATACCTCAAGTCCTCATTAACATACACTAATGTGGAATTGTGGTGTGAGTGCGGCCTAACAAGGTAGATGACCTAGGCCCAATAAGTGGTATCAGAGTCGATGGTTCGGCTGGGACAAACATAGTATCCAATGCGACTTGGTGAGTGTGAGCTAAGCCCAAAGAGGACAATATCATACTAATGTGGAGTTGTGGTGTGGGTGCGACCCAACAAGATGAATGACCGAGACCCAATATTTATGGTTTCCATTACACATCTTTGACCTTGAATATATTTAGTAAGATATAAATACAAATTTTTGAAACAATAATAATATTTTGAAAATGTGTTCAAGTTAAATCTAACAAATTTTCACATGATATGATTTTATGGTCAAAGTTTTTATAAGTTGATTATAAAAGTCACACTTAAAGAATAAAAAAAATAGGGAATAATTTTTGTAAGGAAAATAGTTGCATAGCCATTAAACCATGGATATCAACATGAGATTTTCTTCACTCTTTTAGCTTCATTCATCTATTACCGCCTATCAAATGAGCCATCAGATACATAGGTGTCAGAACAAGCTTTGACAATAAAGGTTAATTTTTGACTCCTAGTTGGCAATAATGAATGGAGCATCATTCTAATGACTGCTTTGTTTATTGTAGCCACACAAAATAAAACCTTAATAAGAAATAGGCTAGACAATGATAGGCGTGAGGGCTACAGGTGACTAAGTGAGGCCTTGAAGTTGCAAAAGTCATGTGACAAAGATGGATAAAATTTTGGTTGAGAAATTGAGAGTGGAGTGGTTGAGTGGATCAAAATTGTGAAGAGAAAAGATTTTATGATGAGGAAGGAATGGTCAAAAATGAGAAAAGTGTTGAGAAATATGAGGGAGTACGAGAGATTATATTATCTGAAACAAAAAAATCAAATGAACGCATTTATACAAAAATTACATGGGTATATTTAGTTAAAACTTTACTAGCTTTTATATACCTATGCAATAAATACAATAGGTCAGGAGAAATGTTGTGAGCGTTTATGAACTTATCACAAGAGGTGCGCTTCCGTTCATCTTTATTATTTCATACCAGAAAGGAAATTCGGAGAATAAGAGAGAAAACCAAGTAAATTATCAAACTTTTATTAAACTAAAAAAGTAGTGTTGGGAGTGTACGAGATTCATTCCAAGTGATAAAATTGTAAAGCCATAAAGAACAAATGATGTAAACGTGATTTGATTTTAAGTGAATACCATCCTTAAGACTTCAAAAATCAACTAACATAGTTGACATCCATTTCTTTTAACGAGATAGTGATATTATTTTCAGCAAACTGGCAAAATTAGGGACTATGTGCAACAACCAACCAAAGTAGGAATTATTGTAGCTATTGTTTCCTTGAATGTAGTAGGAGAATGAGTGATTTGAGTGGTTGAGATTCTTAAGAAACATTAGAGAAAGGGGGGCTGATTATTGTCAGAAAGTTGTTGAGCTTTCAATATTCAGTTCAGCACTTGGCTCCCAATATTCAAAAGTGTGCCTGAAAAATAATTTATTTTTTTCTGAAAAACTGGTCCAAAGCTGAAAGCTGCTCATGGTGCAATCCAGGTCAAGCAGCTAAATTACAGTGTCACAATGGCTTGCAAAGCTTAACCAAGGCGGTTCAGGTGCGCTAGGCCTATCGACTAGCCACAGCTAATACATTACTCGACTATAACCTTCAAGTATGAACCTTTAAAATGATGGTTCCTCATATAGTGCAAATTGTAACACATTCAGTTCAACAGATAGAATACAATGTATAAAAGTGATGCTTTATTTTAGAATATACTAATTTCAGGTTTAGTTACAGATGTTCACATTTATAGCAACCCCTAAGCAATTCTAGGGTGCTCCTGAAACCTAGAAGGTTAAAAAAAAAAAAAAAAAAAAAAAAAAAGACAGCTCCTGTAAGGGCATTTCCAAATATGTAAGTTAATGCCTTAGGTGCCTAAATTTAACAATAGTTCTGAGAGAGCCAGAACTAAACTTAACGACATTGGACGTTACAACAAAAATGAAAGAATTTTAACATGAAGATAAGGGAGGGAAAAAGCTGGAGAGATGGCTGTGGTTAGGGAGATCAGCCGTTCTCAAGATGTCAACGAATAATTATCTTAACTCAGCTTGTACAAGATTGGATCGCAGCTACATTTTGAACTTCAGAAAAGGGACTGAACTGATTCAGGAGATAACAGATTTGCCACACAATTGAACTGCAACCATCAAATTTTTCTGTTAGAAGATATAGGTTGAAGGTATCATGTAATGATAGATTAACTGTGAGGTTATGACATGCACCGTTTCATAAGTAGGCCTATTAATACAGCCTTACTTGAACCAAATTGAGAAGCACCCAACCCACTAAAAGTTTTATTTGAAAATTTCAAATCTAGTTAATCCCTATAATCAAGTTTAACAGATATGAACTTGGCAGATTGAAATATCACAAAAATGCACCTCATTTGAGAGCTCAACCTGACCCAACCAATAAAAGACCAACAAAACCTCAATGAAAATTTCCCCACCAGACGATGGCACAAAAATGCACTTGAGGTTGAAACACAGAAATTTAGATCAATTGTCCCAAATCTGATCTAACCAAACTGTTTGAGCACGTAGAAAAGTAATCAAATAAATCAATAAAAACTTTGATATGTGAATTACCTTTTCATGTCTGTACTTCTCACGAATTGCGTTCAGCGTGCAATTAATGGTGTTTAATTGCAGATCTTGCATGGCAGTTACTGTAACTTTGAGCTCCGTGGACTTATAGCTAGTATAGTGCTCTAAAGTTGGATTCTAAAAAAGATAATGCACAGGTTACACAGAAAGTTAGCAGGGTAAATGATATCTATCAAAAACAAACTCGGAAAGACAAGGAAATAAATCACTAACCCATGGATGATCAGATTGATCAAGTGTCCATCTGGCAAGGAATACTGCAGATGCAGCAATGAGTGAGGGGAGGAATCTGAGAAAGCTGTATTCTACAAGAGTCAATTCTGCTAGGTAATTTGCCAAGTACTCTAAGTCTGCCAAACGATCCTGCAAATTTGAAAATGGATTTTGTGAGTTTTAGCTTCTGAGCAAGTGCACTTGCACAAATGAATAATGATGAAAAATGATGACAGCTTTAGTCGACGCAATATTATACTACTAGCTTAATCTCCAGTCATGTATACAGGTTATGATAAATTACTGCTCATGATTAAGATGTACCTTATACGTAGCTTGAGCTGCATGGATATATCTCCTGTAGAAGTAGGCATGGATAATTATTAATTATAATTTTCAATAGGTCAAGATAACATAAAGAGATGATGTAAGGAAGACGTACAAACCTCAAAAATGTTTTTATGGTGGGAACAGACAGTTGAAAGCAGAGAAAGTTCAGAACTTTCCTCTCCATATTCAATACCTATAAATCAAACTTCAATTAAGAAATCTTGATAATTCAAAAGGAACATAAACAAACCATTCACTTGCAAATAGAATGTGTAGTGTGTAAAAAATAATAAAAATCAGACTTCAAATATCAGAATTGAGTTCAGCAGTGACGCTCATGTATATAAAAGAGAAAAACTGACCTCTTCTCTGGCATAAGTGTTTGCTGTGATGTAGCAAAATTCTTCAACTTGTGGGGCATTCATTTCTTCGTACTTTCTGCAATTATCAACATAAGAATTAGCACAATATAGAATTAATTAGCTAGTTTTAGACGAAGGCAGTAATTATTGTTAATTTGTTATCATAGTCTAAGATCTAGCATTATATTCCTTAAGCATGCACAAATAACCACTTACGAGGCAATCAACATGCAGGTTACTCCAAGCAACTGCAATTTTTGCTTTTCAATGTAAATTCCAGAAAGATAACGATCAATGAGATTCACAGTCAGGTAAAGAGTGTCAGGGACCAATTTGTACTCTTCAGAGACCTAAGATAAATCACAAACAAAAGATTAGAACAATTAAGGTGTGCACGAGAAAATTCAAACATGCAAAATAAAATGCAATTCCCCAAAATTTAACAAAGTTACTGACAGAGGAAGTTTTTTCATAGTCTTCAATTGATAAGTGCACATGTTAATATGTTATATTAAGATACTAGTTAAAACAATATTATGACTTGTGACTTTATGAGTGATATGAAACTCCCTTTGTCACAAACTCACAATAAACATTCTTCATACAAGATTAGTATTTTTATGGCTAAAATAGCAGAGTGTAGTGAATTTATAATACTTCTAAATAGATATCAAACCGCTGAACTGAAATCAACTGATAGGCATAGAAGGAAATTGACGATAAGTAGATAATTGTACATTAATTAACATTTAGAACATCTCAAAAAGAAGAAAAAGAAAGTAGGAACATTTAAAGGATGGCATAATGGTCGTGGAGTTAAGATCAGCTAAAGGCGCAAACTCATAAGAAAAACTCGGCTTAATCCCTGATTCACCTATTGAGAAACTTGAGCAGTTTAGCATTGTTTACTAGACGATAAAAATAATAATCTTGATTCATTACAAGGATAATTGGATAGTTAGATACATAGCCTAATTGTCAAAACAGAAATTGATAATTCAAGCCTGGTTTGTAGTGTGCAAGCAATATTTGTACCACTCAGTCTCTCACATAATACTTCACATGTGTCATCTTATAGTCCTAGATAATGATTTTTATTTATTCAAGTTCACATATCAATGTTAACCAAAAATAGCTTCTCAAGATGGTAGACACATACACTAACCTCCACAAGCCAATCAACGAGAATTCCTCTCATGCTTGGAGTGATATCATGTTGCACCTTCTCCATATAGTCAACTGAAAGCCTTTGATTAAGCTGCAGGATTGAGGAAAAAAAAAAAAACATAACACGAATAAGAAACATCTAATAGCGAGAAAGCAAATTCTACCAGACCAACTTAGATCAGACAAGAATCTGATTCTCAACAAAAGAGTCTAACATGGCAAGAAAAGCTTCTTCTTCTATTAGACACACTACAATGACCATAACAATTTACAACAGCTTTAGAGCCGAAAACAGATTGGCTATATCAAAATGAGATCCCCACCCCTGTTACAAGCATGTACTTCAAATGCAAACAATATTTATATAGATGCAAACATACCTCTGTAACACGTTTGTTCTCATATATATCTGAAACATAAAGGCTGCACATAAGAGGATCCTTTACGTTCCAATCAATATCTATTACATTTGGATGCTTGGAGGTTCCAGGTTTGTCATGAAGTCTGTCCTCTGTGTCAAAAACCAAAAAGTGTCAGGCTTTCTACATTCGTTGTGAAAATGAAATTATGAAAGTAATTTACATAGTATGTGCAACAGTATACTTTATCATGGAGCCTGCATACTTTATGTACTTATTCTGTAACTAACATATCGTCAATGTGACACTAATAATTCTTCAATTACATGAACATTACTACCAAATTTTCTTTACTAAAATTCTCAATAGAATCCATACTTTCCAAATAAAACATACCATGAAATGATGTTAATACGAATCACAAGTCATAAGTTCATAATTGATAGAAACCAATAATTCAACAAACTTCAAAGATGTACAGAAGGCTAAGAATCTAACTCTACGGATGAGGAAGCTACAGAAAAATTAGTGTCTGAAATGAACAATGAACATATGCAATGTACTGATCTTACAATGTACCGTTAAGCTACAACCTACATGGCATATCAGAGGATAAAAATTCAAGTCATATGCTTCGTGTTTTCTACTGCTTGTACTGAATAACCTTGAAGAAGAATACTCTAAATTCAGATCGCATCATATGCATCAACACTTATATTTATTACAAAGAGTGCTAGCAAAGTAGCAAATAGGGAGCAGAATACAAACCTTCTTGAAGTGTCTGAGTAATTACAGGTCTCTCTCTTGTTTCACAGGGAGTAAGGTTGATCGGTAAGCCATGTTCCAATTTTGTTCGCTTATGATGTTCCCCGTCTAAGTTTGAAGTATCACTAGCTATCATTTTCTTCGCCAGTGGAGCAACCTCTAGGGGTGCTACTGTCAATTTTGATATATCTTCAGCAATTCTGTCATTTGAATCACCATGATTATGAGCTGTTTCTGAGACAGCTGGGGTGACCTTAACACTCTTTCTGAAGGGAACTTTCTTCTCCGGCTTCTAGTAAATGAAAAAAGAGGAAAAATTTCAGGGCTATAGAGAATACGGAGTAAATGTTCTTTCAAATAACTGTGACCCAAAAGAGAACTATTGGTAATACGAATTTTACACGTATTAGGAAAGTTTAATTTAGTAGCTTCCACTTGCAATTAGTTGTATAAATTTCTTAATATGACATGAATAAGTAGGCATGAATACAATGGAAATTCACAAAACATATCATAGACTTGTCAGTTAGAAAGAAATCACGAATTCTTGCCTGAAATTTCCCAGCAGTGAAGCAGCCCGTAAATGATTTGTCACAAAGCACATTAGTAACATCTGTAAGTGTGGCTCTTCTCTTCTTTTGAACACCGGAAGCTGGAGCTGCCGAATTGTTTTCATCCGATGCTAATCTCTTAGAATTTGCTCTAAGAACTCTACTCTGTTCGGGCAATGGAGGTTTCTGGTTCAACCTTCCTGATGTACCAAGAGCTTTAGCCCGTGCTCTTGTTACACGAAGAGTAGGCTCTTCTACTTTGGTCGAGGATATATTTTCTTTGTTCATATCAACCAAGTAGAAGAGCACTGTATGCCTCAGTCTCAAATTCTGCACATAAAAACTCAATCAGCAACTCCATGCCACAAATGCTTGTAAAATAAAGTGCTCTATTAAAAGAGTGATAAAAGGATTCAGAATTTAACATATACACAATTAGAAGATGTCAACATATTGTCAGGAAAAAAATTCAAAAATTTTAAAGTGATCACAAGTTCACAACTAACTATAGAACATTGGCATTTGAAATGGGTGCACAAAATAAGCATAGTCCTTAAATCTAAGATCAAGTTCAGTAAATTTCGCAACCCTCTCCCGCCTTGATGACCTTAGTGCCCGAATCTGAGTTAGGTTCCATAATATCACAACCCTCTACTGTCTTGGTGGCCTTAATTTCTAAAAACAGAGATTATCAAGAATCCTTAAACCCTATTAATATGGTTGACAAGGTTCTCAGTTCTCACAATGTTTTTAGGATCAATCAATGAACAATTGGTAGTGAAAACCCTGACCCGGTCAATCTCTACCCCAACCCTCACCCCCGCCCTCGCCCCACTTAAAAACAATGGCAGTAAAAGGGAATTAGCCATTCAACCTTCTCTTAAATCCAAGACTAACATACACCATATTATATCAATCCTTCCATTCAAACTTTTCTTTCAAGACAACATCCATGGAAAATGTGGGTGTTCCTTGATAAGAACTCATCATCTTGTCTTATCTCTCATTTATATCCACATTTCCTTAACTATCAGTCAAATCTATGGCTAAGATATGAGTTGAGTTACTAACACTCTTCGACCGTGTATATCAAACCCGAATTATCAAGAGTAATGGATATCAAGAGGCACAATCAAGTCCCATGTATTCCAGTCTTGTACAACCATGTTTTGTTAGCCAATGGAGTAAGTAAATGAACAATATCACCATACAAATGTACCACAGAACAAATCCATTCGAAAACAACCACGAATCGGATGCTAAACATATGAAATCGGATGTAATCAGAAGTACACAACTTTTCACTCGATGATCCATTGATTTCATTAAGCATCAGAGAAATTTTTTTATTTAAAAAAAAAAAAAGTTGAAATCATCAAAGGCAACAAAGGTTTCCAACATAAGTAAATTAAAATAAACCCCAACAAAATCTGGGAATTTGCTAAAAACAAATTTAGTTGACTGAAAAGTTGAGGAACCTTAAAACCCTCAAAACCCTATATCACTCACTAAAAAAATCAAACAAAAAAAATTCTTAATTAAAAAATCAGCTCAAACCCAAATTCAAAATTCAAAATTGGGCAAACAAGGAACAAAATTTAGCCTGTTCATCCGATTTTCAACGAAATAAAACAACAATTTTCCCAAAAAAATGAAAAAAAAAACCCAGAAAAATCATTGCACTGGAATAAAAAGGGTAACAAGTAAGAAAAATACATCAAAATCATAAAATTGAAGAAAAGGGTATACAAATTTTTCAAAAAAAAACCATAAAACAAACAGATCTACCACAAAATTTCCGAAAATTTCACCAAAAATCAGCAGAAAACCCGGAAAATTTCCCCCAGTACATAACAAAAAACAACAATGTGGGTAATCTTAAAAATAAAAACCCAGAAAAAAAAATGATAAAAATTACAGATTGAGTAAGTTATCTTACTTAAAGGAGAATGAGACACACAGAACAGAAGCTTGAAGAAAACCCCAGAAGAGTTTCAAAATTTACAGAGAAAATAAAAAGTGATGAAAGTTGAAAAAATTAAAAAAAATTAATTATGATTAGGGTTTAGAAGAATTGGATCATTCAAAAAGATTTGAAGAGAGAAAATGGGGGGAAGAGAGAGAAAGAGGAGAGAGAAAGTGAGAAAAGTGGGTGGGTTGTATTTGATACTCAATAAAAAGGGTTGAAGGAAGGTTTGAAAGGGAAGAAGGAGAGAGAGAGAAAGTGAGTGAAGAGCGGGAGGAGCCACAGTTTAAACTTCCAAAATTCAGACAGTGGAGTGGGATGAAAGTGATAAAGAAGAAAATTAAATATAAAAATAAAGTAATTTTTCATTTTACTATTTTTGTTTTGTTATTTGTCTTTTGTACTCTTTTTTTTTCATTTCAAACAATGAATTTAATTGTATTGTTGAATAAAAAAAAGGGTTTGATATTTTGATGTTGTCGAGCGGCACTTGAAAGATTTTTGTAAAAGACGGCCAGATGATGATGATGATGATTGATGAAATCAGATTATCAAAATGTGGGATTTTGCAAGGAGGGTTGTATGTGATAGTGTTGAGTTGTTGACTGTTGAGTGAGACTTGACAAATTCTAGTAAAACTATAAAAGGCGGTCTGATGATGATGATTGATGAAATCGGTTTATCGGTATATGGAGGAGGTGTAACAAATTAACAGATTGAGGGGTGTTGACTGTTGTAAACTGCATAACAAATTCTCGTAAAAGACAATTCGAAGATCAATGAAAGATGTAGAAAATAAGGAGTGTTAAGTAAGTAGTGTTTTTGCTCCTAGGTGTTTAATTTGATAAATATTGCTATCGGTGTTAATGAAAAAACTTTGTTCTAGTCGATAATAAAAAGAAATTGTGAGTTAGGCCCTTCACCTTAAAAAAATAATATTCAGTAAAAAATAATTTAAGCTCAGCAAAAATAATTTCAGTTCAGCAAAAATAATTTCAGTTCAATAAAAATCAGTAATTTTAAAGAAGTAATATAACTGAAAATCAGTAAAAATAACTTAAGTTCAATAAAAATAATTTCAGCTCAATAAAACTTATTTCAATTTAGCAAAAATAAGATGGAGTGAACAGGGTCTTATTGTAAAAGATGGTTTAATGGGTTTTATTTATGACAGTGGAGTGGGGAGGGATACAAAGGAAAAAAAAAAAAACAGAGAAAGAGGGTGGGTGGGGGGGGGGGGTGTTGAGAGTAAAAGGCAAAAAATTTGTATTTTTGTTGGAGACTTTTTTTCTATTCTTGTTTTGCTATTTGTCCTTTGTACTTTTTCAAATACTACTTGTAACAAACTTAATTGAGCACACAAAGTAATTATGGGAGTGGTACCGTCAATAAGGTCTTCCCTCCCGTCAAGATTAAAAAAAAGTCTTCCCTTTTTTTTTTTCCTCCTATCATTCATTTTTTTTTTTTTTTTAATAAAGTATCTTAGTGTAACTAATTATAGACCGAATGAAATGTATTGTAAATTCAAGATTTAAAGGTAAGGAAGAAAAATGTGATTGCATAAACAACATTATTTTGACCATCATAATGTTTATACTCTTATATGGAGTAATACGAAGTATATATTGCATGGGGCATATAATAGCCCTTCAATTTCTTAAAAATTAAAAGTTAATTCTACAAATCACTAACATATACATAGTACAATCTTCTATAATGGTAAGATAGAATCACGAGTTAAAACTGATATTCTCGCTATTTTTTGAAACAGAGTTTTAAATTTGAATAACTTAACCAGTTAAAATATCAAGTCAAGTTTAAACTCAAGTCAATTTGCTCAAGTAAAGTGGTTGACCAAACTGTACTCGATTATCATTCACGTGTATGCTCACTTCTTGAATATTCATAAGAAATATCACGAGATAAACCTGTTTCATGAAACTGGTGAAAATAAATTGAAATACGTATATGCACATATACGTGTATTTGAATGCATATAATATAATTAATAATGGTATTAGGGTCTGTTTGTTCCCCTTAATAAGTTTTGATAAGGGTTTTCAAGTTCAAATCATCAATACTAATATACTAAAGTAATCCCCAGCCCTATCCCTAAAGTACACGTGTCACGTTTGTGTTAAAAAAAATTCAGCTAAAAACTTTTTTTTTCTCTTTTTTGTTCATGAAAATTAATAACATAGCTGATTTAAAAAAAAAAGAAAAAGAAAAAAAAAAGAATAAGCAACCTAAAACCTAGAGCAACAATAACAACTTAAATAAATAAATATTTTTTTGTATATTTCCTTGAATCTTTAATCGTTAATATATAAAATGTATTGTTCATTTTCTACTCTAAAAAAGGATTTTAAGTCAATTTTAAATTCATAAGAGATTAGGAAACTAAAATTAGAGAAAAGTACTCTACATTACCGTATCTAATATATAATAATTTGATAACATAAATAGATACTTCTCAAACTTATAGTAATTTATAAAAATAATTTGTTTTCTTGTGAATATCCGAGCGTTTGGCCAAAGAACTAGTTACAACTAAAATAAGCTTCAAGTTCAGATAAGTAAAAATCAAGTTAATAGAACACGCCTTTTATTTTATTAAGATTTACTTGTCCATTCAAAATACTTAATTTTAAACATCAGGGTTAAATTTATTGTAAGATTATGCCAAATTGCCAACTAGTACAAGAAGGACTATTATACATATATAAGGAAAAAAAAACCCTAGTATAAATAAGTTTTTTTTGAAATTACACATTGACTTATAAATTTAAAATTTCCCATGTAAACATATAAGGTACTCTCTCCATCCCCTTTTGATAGTTCCTTATGGGCATTTTTGATTTTTCACATGAATTAATAAATACAAATAAGAATAGTAAAAGTACATTGAAAAAGTAAATTGGCATTGGGTATGCAAAAAAGTAGAGAGAGAAAGTACCAAAAGTACATGGAAAAACAAAATTTACATGGGAAAGTTAAATTTGTATATTGTTGCAAATTGGAGGGAATTTTGCTAAAAAAAATTAATATTAATAGTTGTTGGAAATTGCAAATGGGGTGAACATTTTGGGACTAAAATTTGCTCATAAGGAACTATCATTTGGGGACGGAGGAAGTAATATTTTTTCAAAAAAGAAATATACTGAAATTTATTAAAGAATCTTTAGTAACAAATTGCTGCATATCAAAGATTTAGATTGACGATCAAACTTGATATTAATCAAATCAAACTTGATATTAATCAAATTATAGGCATGATAAAAACAAATTGTTGACATAACAACATAATGTTGAAAAATAAGAAATTAATGTCATACAGATGGATATAATTAGATATTTTCGGAAATTTTAAGAAACTTACTAAGACTAAAATTCCACAATAGTTGGACAAATACGTTGTACGAAGTACTTTTTCTTATATTTTTAGAAGGAAAAATCGGACTTACACTACTATAATTAAAATTCATAATAAAAGAAAAAATTGTAGATATGTGAAGATAAATTTGGCGTTATACTCGGTCTATAACGGTATCATAAATGGAGAATGTAATTTATATCATGTGTTTAATAAGGGCATTAGTGCCTAATTAATTGATTTGGATCAAACAAATAATTATAATGATCATATCCAAAATTGTGATTTTTAATTTGTTTGACCATTTGAGTAATTCCAAATTGATAAGGCAGCTCAATGTCTCGACTTCAATTTAGTATATTGGTATTTTGGTAGATTACTAGATTACGCTTTGTTTTCCCTCAGAAAAAAAAAAAAAAAAAAAGTTGAAACAAATAGCTAAACCATTTGCATATTACCTCTCTCAATAAATAAGAAAAATAAAGATTAGCGTAATACGACGCTTAACTAATAGTCTTGTGTGTATTGGGTGCATAATAACAATTGTTGTGCATTATGCAAAAATTATAAAAATTTTTATGAAGGCCACTGGTCCAAACAATGCCCCGAGTTATTGTCTGTAGTTTGAGAATAAGTTTCATAATAGTTGAGTGTGATATAATTTTATAATATATGTTATTTTAGATTAGAATTATGCAAAAGCAAATGTAGTGGGACTATTGCCAAATATAAAATGATACAAGGGCACATGTAAAGGAGGAAATTCTTTTTTTTTTTTTTCCCCTTATAAGGCGAAGAAAATAATGTCTTATATGTCAATTAAAACACACACACATTATTAGTTGTCAATTAATCAATTGTATAAGACGATCCTTTCTAAAATAAATAAAAATAAAAAATTATATAAGATGATCAACCAAATTAAAATCTCACTTGTGGATTCAATAATCCTTTGCATATCCTTGGATCAAGTTAAATTAGGCCATAGTATATAGGTCTTTAGTGGACATTATTTTGGTATGCACAGTAGTTACTAGTAAGAGGTTTAGGAATCACCATGCTATGCTATGAATTTAGAACTTGATTTTAAACGCCAATAGCCAATAGCCTCATATATACGCCACTTAAGACTTTTAACAAGATAAAAAGATTTAAGTCCTAAAAAAAATGAGGGTGACTCGGTGATTCCTATCTTTTCAGGAAGTTATTTACCAATCTTTGTTATTCTTTTCATTGCTGATCGACCATAAGTTTCATATGTAACTCCAATAATCAATTTATCAAACTTCTTATTTTTGTTGATTAATTGTATATTCAATCCAAAATTGATCAGAGTTTGGACATGATTTGAATAATGAATTTAAGTTTTATACGATAACAACTATTTGTGTTCAGATAAGGGGACTAGTATACATTTTATTTATTATTATTTTTTTAAAAAAAAAGAAGTATACAATTTATTTATTTTTATTTATTTATTTTTTGTTTGTCAAGAAAGTATAAAATGTTGATGAAATTGAGTGTTATTAGTATAATTACTATTTTTGTTATTATCCTTAATTCATTATTTTCTCAACAAAACCCTCATATTATTTTTAATTTTTTTTTTATTATTATTTAAAATCTGTATTGAAAAATTCAGTAGTGTATTACACGTCGGTTACATTTAGATTAATTAGATATCATATCTAATGGAAGAGCAGAGATGCTGATGAACTTTAAAATAATGTACATTTTATTATGGAGAGGGTGAAGAATCTGTAGATGAGTGAATCTGACATATTTACTGCCAAAGACCGCATCTTAATTATATTAAATAATAATTATGTTACTAATACTAATTGCAATTTGTGTTGTTATAATGTGGTTAAAGTCTTTGTGACTTGACTAGCAACTACATCATTTGCTTTGTCATGACTAATGAGTGTTTAGGGTGCCCTTATAAATTATAGTACTAAATTATACTAATTCATGCCACTTGTAAATTATACGAGGTTTGTATTGAAAATTGAACTAGTTATCGGTTTAAATGTTGTTAACTTGTTTTGAATGGTTGCATATAATGTGAAATGGAACGAATATTTTTTTTTTCCTACTCTCAGCTTAGATTTAGAGTGAATACCGGGCTTAAAAAAAATGTGTAAAACATTATGAAGCTACGGAAACTTCTCCCATTCTAAATTAATACGGAGTAGTCAAATTTATGTACTCCGAATATTGTTTCATGATGTTTGAATAAAAACTTATCATTAAGTTTGTATACTTTAATACAATGGCTTACCATAAAAATACTTAATAAGGTTACTGATTAAATAAATAAATTATTAGTTTGAGAAAGCACAGAAAAAACACCAAAACATTATTATTAAAGTACTGTTTGATTTTTAAAGACAATTGGAAAGAGCAAAAAAGAAAGAAAGGGAAGAAGAGCTAGCTTACTTTACTTTAATTTCTTTCTTAATCACTCCCTTTTACTTAGCAATTTTTATTAATGCAATATTACGTACTTAGCAAATTGTTGGTCAATTTATAAAACTTTTTTGTCAGTTATAAAGAGTTAAGATGTTGCAACAACAAATTCTAAAGTGTAAATTAATCGAAAGAGGCCCCATCGATCAAGTTTTGTAAGTCAAGTTTGCCATATCAGGTGAATTCGTGTAAATACTTGCACCAAATTTGTCATCTCAAATTACAACACTACTCTTAAATAGATAGAAATACCTCATGCCTCGTTTAAATGAATCGAAGGGAGTAATTGAGTAAATAATACAAAACATACATTTAATTAGCTATATATATGACGATATATATATGTACAAGGAGATTATGTACCAAGCTTGAGTTGTCATACTTGTCTAGTGATAAAAACTTGCAACATTGATCTCATGACTTCGAGATCATAGAATATGACACTTTAATTTAGGGATTGTGATTTTCCTTTATCCTTTTATTTTCATCATTATTGATGTGGATTAACACTCTCGTAGTAGTACACTCGTTGTACTTGACTAAAAAAAATACAAGTACGTGTACTTCGTAAGTGATTATAGATTTCATAGGATTGATCATGCGTAAAATAAGGAGCAGGCTAATGCACATTATTTATGTTCGTGCATGTTTATAGACCATTCTTTAATAATGTTGGACAGTAAACAAGCTATAAAATGCGTGGAACAAGAAGCATTGTGGCATGCTTATTGCTTAGTGCTTTCAACAGGAAATAAGTGATGCAACTGATGGTTATATATTTTAGAGGGAATCGAATTTAAATAAATCTTGGACTTTAAAAAATAAAAAATAAATAAAAAAGAATTATATGTATTTTGACTTTATTTTGGGTTGAAATCTTTCTGTTGATGATCTAAGCTCTTCAAGTGAAAGTACAAGTGCTACTTTTATAAATGGATGTTGGACTTTTTTTTAAAAAAAAAAAAAAAAAAAAATGGGTGTTGTGCATTTTTACTGTTTTTTAAGACACCCCCCCCCCCAAAAAAAAAAAAAAAGAAAAAAAAAATATGAATGTTATGTATCTTGATTTTATTTAATTTTGAGTTGAAATCCTTTTGTTGATGATCCAAGTTCTTTGAGAGCTTGTTATATACACTCTAGTGTACCGTACATTCATAAGTGTTTTGTTCACATTTTGAGATTGTGTACGAAGTATTATTTAATCATCAAATGAAAAGCAAAAACCAACCTTGAATTAGTTGGGTGTATATAACAAATTCTAAAGTTCTTTAAGTCTTCATAGTGTATTGTGAGAATTCTAACTTCAATTTATAGCTAAAGCGAGCCAAGATAGCAAATAAATTAGCGGAACGCCACACCTAAGATGTCTTCATCTATGTTCCTCTACAATTCTCAATAGATTCAACCCTAATAACACCCCTTAATTCATTTCTTAAGAGTTAAGGGTTGTTTGGTGATTTTTTTTTGTGTGTGTGTGTGTGTGTGTAGAGCCACAGGACAAGTGATGAGAGTTAATCTCAAGATCTCTTAGAACCGAAATGAGAGTACTAATCATTTAAACTATCCCTCACTCTCAAAGGTAACAACAAAAGATAACTTAGGTAGGTCTCACATCATAATACAAATAAAAAAGAAATACGGACAAAAATGAAGCTAACATACAAGTGATACAACAATGTTACAATATATCCAATTCCGTGAAGCACGAGTATTTGCTTCTTTATCCGGGCAGTGGTACCCATGTTTGTATAGGTACCCCACGGGCAATTGGTTTTTGCCCATTTTCTTGATTAATTTCTTTTGATTTATTATTATTATTTTATTTATTTATTTTGTCAAATGTTTAGATTACTAATTTTGTACGTAGTATTAATTTATAATTTACTAATTTTAAATTATATATACTTTTTAACCATTATCTTATTATGCGCATTTTGTTCTCGTACCACAATTCATGTAACCTGCTAATATACACGGAATATGTATTTAGGATATATGAATGGTTTAAGTATACATCGTATTTCATTTTTCATAATGTGTCATAAAGGATAAAAAATAATAGTACAAAATTTTCATCATAATACACTCCGTATAGACACGCTTTACCTTTGTTGTGTCTATGGAGGTGTCTAGATTAACAATTATGGACTTATTTTGAATTTTTTAATAAATGAAAGTAATCACATTTCTTCGTTTTAATCGATCAATAAATTCATTTATAAATATATATAATCGAGTTTTTTTAGCTGGAATACATCTACAACATGCTTAACCTTTGGCTAATACTAGCTTGTTGGTTGAACCCTCAAAATTATGTTTTGATGAGTGAAATTCCAAATCTTTGGTATACCATCGAGGGAATTAATTGACCCCTAATACTTACTCCGTATAATGCACTCCATAATATCTAAAATCAAACCTCACGCTCCATTCTTAAATATTGATTGAGACTTTAAATGTACAAATTTGAAATAGAGATCTAAGAAGTTTCACGTAGGTATACTATAATTTCATTCTATATACAAGTATTTTCTCTTTTGTATTTTTTTTCTTTCTAAAAGTCATTTCATATACATACTACACTATTTTTAAATTGTGATGAGATGTTGACATGTCAATTTTAAACAAGTTAACAATCTTAATTAACACCCTACTGCCACATGATACATTTAGAAAACAAACAAACCCTAGCTTGTAATTGAGGTAGGAATATACTACATTAATTAAAATATTGCCAGTTGTGATTTATAAAAGAGGGCATAGCTTCCAAGCTAATTGACAAGAAAATCTCATAATGCAAATAAATAGAGAATTTAAATGGAACTTTCTCATATTGTACTGTCAATTTAAAAGTATTGTAGAACAAATAATCGTAATATAAAATATAAGTAACCTTATTTGTTCATTTAAACTAAAATATTGCCTTATTTGTTCATTCGAGAAACCCTTATTTGTTAATATTGCCTTATTAGTAATATCGTAATATCAATTTATCAAGTAATTAATAAAATATAAGTAACCTTATTTGTTCATTCGAGAAACCCTATACATACGTCAAAATAATCTCACTTGCTCATCACCAACTCACCGTAACCCTTGTAATCCCTATTATTTAATTAACACAAACTTTTAAAAAAATCGGGTGTACATTAATTATCGTACATCCATTATAAAGATAGGCTAAAGTAATCCAAAGTTACCCCTGAAATGAATAAAAGTTACCCTTAAAATGAATAAAAGTTACCCCAATATGTACAAAAGCAACCAATGCAAATAAAAATCATCTATGCTTTATTAGTAAAGAATCACATTTTAAATGACTAAAAATCAATTATTAGTGATTGAATGTAATTAAATTACCATTATAAAACTTTTCTTGTTGTCTATTTATATAAAAATCGTATTATGTTTAAAGTTACCTAAAAAAAGGCAAAAAGTTACCCTAAAATTAGGTAAAAGTTACCCTTATACTGCTCGATGTACAATAATATTATTGTAAACCGGGTGTATACAAAAGTTTTTCTTTAATTAATTACATTATATGTGAAATGACCCCGCCATATAAGAATTAGTACTATTTACTTATCCTTATAAATTAAACTTGAATGTCCCTTGTTTTTACCTAATTAACATAACTTACATGAGCTTATTTTCTTGACAATATCTTATCTTATCTTAACATATATTAGGGCAATGCTTTCTCCGCTTGATATTTGCCAAACTTTAATTAATTTGCTTAATTGAAATTATTTTTAAAGAACAAATTATTATTGTTAAATTTAAAATTCTTTTTACTAAACTTATAAATTTGTTATTAAAACTGATTCGAACCTATTTTCTACAAAGTATTATACTTTGTATTTGCTCATTTAAGCTACTAATTTTATACATTAAAATCTATCTATATTGAAATTAGGTCTATTTTGTTCACCTTATTTTGACTTATTTTAGGGTAATATGAGTCTAATAAGTTCAGTCGAGTTCCAATAAGTTAAGTTCGGGAAAAATAAGTTCTAATAAGGGTTGTTCAAGTTTAAATTACAACTAAAATAAGATTTAATAAGGTCGAATAAGTTCAGATAAGTTCATGTAAATTCAGATAAATAAAAATTAGGTGCATAAATTACACCCTAATTTAGGGCCTGTTTTCATTGACTGAAATGAGCTGAACTGAACTGAACCAAAATGAATATTTTATGAGAGAATGAAATTAGGAGCTGAACTGAACTGAACTTATTAGAGCTGAACTGAACTGAATTGAAATTAATATTTTATGACAGAATGAAATTAGGAGCTGAACTGAAAAATCTGATGAGAACATGGCCTTAATTCTCTTCACCTTATTTTAGCCGAATTGAAACTATTTTGATGTACTTCAATTAATTTTACTGATTAAAACTTATTTTCACTTTTTACTGATTAAAAATTACTTTATTATACTAAATTATCTTTATTGAACTAAAATTATTTTTACCGAATATTATTTTCTTATAGGTGAAGATGATAGAACCTTGTTTTTGATGAACTGAACTTATTTTTATTAAACTAGAATTATTTCAAGTAATATAAAGTGATCAAATGAACATAATCTTGGACCCATCTTTTATTTTTTTTTTATTTTTCTTTTTTATGGAATTTCACCCCAATTCCTTTATGTTCAACAGATCAAGATTTTGTGCATGTTCTACAATTATCTTTAACTAAACTATGGAGTCTATACCGGTGAATATGAAATGTTGACAAATTTACGTTAATGAGTCTAATAAGATTTCACATATTATTGTACTATTTTTTCTTATATAAAAAATATTATAAAATACAATCCAATTTAGTAAGTGGGTAAAACATTTTATTTAAAATAAAAAAGATGAATTGTACACTATTGTTTGGCATCCACTCAACAAATTTGAGACTAATTTCGGTTTTTTAAAACTATACTTAGGATGTTGGACTTGGACATAATATTGACTATTAGTCTATTACTCTATATTTTTTTTTTTTTTTTTTGAAACACTATTACTCTATAATTGAGAATATGAGACTAGGACTAATTTTTTTTAGGGAAATCGAGACTCTAAAATTGACACTACATACATTCAAATTTTCAATTTTGAGATGTTTAAATGTAAGAGATTTGAACTAGACAAGAAGTTTCACCTACAAATATTATATAATCCACCCTATATTATTTTTGTATTTATTGTGATGACATGTCAATTTTCAATTTAACCGAGAATCTATCATCCCTTTATATTCTACATTATCATAAAATATTAAAAAAAACAAAAAATTTGACTCTAGTATAGTAATATGCGTAATACTTTAATCAGATTGCTTAATATTTAATTAACTTTTTGGCCTAATTAATTAATCAGATTGTTTATCCAACAGCAGGACCAGAATTTACGAGAAGATGTGTAGAGTTTTTTTTGAAGTGAATGTTGACCAAGACAGCTAACCTTGGACTTGAATTGGACAATTTTACCCCTATAATATAAGCTTATAACCAATGGTTAATGTGTAAATAATTTAAAGTAAGTAAGGGTATTAAAGTAATTTAATCAATAAATGTTTATATTCTATGGTCATTTAATAATATTTTTGTATAACCTATGGTTTTTTCAGATCTGTGACATGATGACATGCATCCATCTGACAAAAGTTCAAAAATTAAAAATCTTAATTAAGTAAATAACAACCTGACATCCTGCCCATATGCCTTACATTTCTTTGGGTACTTTTTGCGTGTCTTTAAATTTTTATTTACTTCTTGGAGGAGTAAATGTTTAATGTGCCCAAAAACTTTAGGACTATTATCTCCAATTAAATCCTCCTATGAAGGGGTAAGACACCAATTTAAGAATGATAATTGGATACTAATTATGATATTTATATTTAATTTTGTATAATTACGGGCTTGAAATTTTTAACACATTATCTTTTAATTTAAAGTGCTTTTTGTATGTTATCGTGTAGGTGGTGGGAATTGACTAAATGATGGAGTGCTTAACTCGAAGTTGCTTAATTAATCTTTGATTGAGTGATGGTAAAGTGGTGTAATTTGTGATTTTAATTACTTTAGAGAGGTCTCTGAGCTAATAGCCTAATATTATTTAGGTGCACCTATTCAATTAAATGCGTAATTTTTTTTTTTTTTTTTTTGGAAAGGCTCCAAAGAGCATAGATTAGCAATAATAATCAACCAAGATCAAGCTCAGCAAGGGATATCACACCTTGCGGGAAGTTCTCAACATACAAATGCTCAAACCCATTAAGTGGGAATTGCCTCGCCATAAGGTGAGCAACACAGTTTCCCACTCTTTTGATATGAAAGCAAGAAAAACTAACAAACTCCCTACTAATCGCACGAATATCATCTATAACCAAGTCCAAAGGAGTCATGCCATCCTTTCTCGAATTGATCAGATTAGTCACAGCAAGAGAATCAGATTCTAACTCCACCCTTCCATACCCAAGATCCCTCGCAACTTGCAGACCCAATCTTGCTGTCATTGCCTCGAGCACCTTAACAGACGGCTTCCCCGCAATTCGCTTCACCTTGGCAGCCAAAATAACCCCCTGATCATCTCTTAACACTACCCCAATACTAGCAGCAGCTTCAGAGATTACAGCCGCATCAGATTTAACTCTGACCAAACCTGCAGCAGGTGGCTTCCACACGTTCCTGGCCACAGCAGCAGGAGCACGAAGACTCACAGCATTGCAGTAGCTTTTGTAGTCCTTCACGAGCCTAAGAAACCCCAGTACCCCAATGTCTCTGTTCTGCCAGGGGTTCTCAAACACCACCGAATTACAGAATGACCATGTCGCCCAAGCTAAAGCCGCAAACACCACCAGCTCACTCTTACTAACCTTCCCCTTCATCCACGCAAAACGATCAAAGAAATTCTCACTAGGTGCATCTCGAAGCAGGTCAGCAAACGGAGAGAGCTCCCACACTTGGTTCACATTCGGACAGAGAAAAATCGCATGAATGATGCTCTCTTGCGCACTGTGACACAAATCGCATACACCATCATCCCTAATATGTCTCTGCTGCAATCTTCCAAGAGTTGCTAGTGACTCCGTACACGCCCTCCATAAAAATTGACAAAGTTTAGGGGGACCTCCAATATTCCAAATCGAGTTCCAGATTTCAGCCCTATCACCCCCAAAACGTGCAGTCCAGCCACGTACATGCCCCATCCTTGCCAACTAATAACCCGACTTGGTGGAGTAAATTCCATCCGTTGCAGGCCACCAATACATAGAGTCCTCCACCTGATTAAGGCTCAATGGAATTCCCTGGACTAGAGCAGCATCTTCGGCAGTCAAATGTTGATGCAGAGCTGCAATATCCCAACAGTGCCTTTCACCATCAATTAACTCCGCAACACAAAGATCCGCAGAGCTCTCCACATTAAATGTAGGAATCTTAATCCCATTCTCACTTGGCAGCCAAAACTCATCCCGCACATTAATGCTTCTACCATCCCCCACCCTCCATTTTAATCCATCAAGCAATATCGATTTCGCACCCCATATACTTCGCCAAACAAAGCTCGGATCATGCCCCCTAAGAGATGATAAAAAGTCACCATTCTTAAAATACTTAGCTTTAATAACCTTAAAGATAAGGGAGTCCGGGTTGTTCATAAGCCTCCATCCTTGTTTCGCTAGCAAAGCTTGGTTGAAAATTTTCAAATCTCTAAACCCCATTCCACCTAGAGACTTTGGAAGACACAATTTTTCCCAACTCAACCAATGCATTTTACGTTCCGTTCCCGAGGATCCCCACCAAAACCGAGCAATCATAGCATGAATTTCATCAATAAGAGTATCCGGAATGTGAAACAAACCCATCATATATGTGGGAATTGCTTGGACAACCGCTTTGATCAACACTTCTTTACCCGCTTGAGAGAGCAATTTTTCCTTCCATCCTTGCTTTTTTTTTCCAAATTCTTTCCTTGAGGCAAGCAAAAACCGCCTTCTTTGATCTTCCAATAATAGTAGGGAGCCCTAAGTATTTTTCATGCTTCTCTACTTGTCTCACACCAAGAACCGCTAAAATATCCATCCTTCTCACCACATCCACACATTTACTAAAGGACACTTCAGATTTATCGAAATTAATTTTTTGCCCAGATGCTCTTTCATATATGCCAATTATTTCGGCAATTTTCGAGCATTCTTGAAGAGTCGCTCTAGCAAATAAAATGCTATCTATGCTATCATCCGCAAAGAACAAGTGAGATACTCTAGGAGCACCCCGACATATCTGAGCTCCGGTAATATTTTTATCCTTAGCCGCCTTAGACAACAAAGCAGAGAAAGCTTCGGCACACAAGAGAAACAAATATGGAGATATTGGGTCCCCTTGGCGTAACCCACGAGAAGGAACCACCTTCCCATCAACCTGCCCATTCCATTTGAAAGCATATGACACATAAGACAAGCACATTAAAAATCTTGTCAATCCATTCCCTACAAAATCCCAACTTGCTCATAACCCTTTCCAGAAAACTCCACTCCACCCGATCATATGCCTTACTCATATCAAGCTTTAAAGCCATCGTACCCGCTCTACCCTCCTTCCTTCTCTACATAGCATGAAAAATCTCAAAGGCCACAATAGCATTATCAGTTATCAACCTACCCGTAATTCTTCGCATTGGACTCTTGTATTAAATTGAGATGTTGTGAGTTATTATCAACCATGATTATTGTTGATTTTTAATATTAGACGTCATTTTATGATTACAATTGTAAGTTAATTAAATAGTGAAACCAATTCAAACAATTTTCTTCATAGATTTGGCATTACTTGCATTATCTTGCTATTAATTAACTACAAATCTATCTTTTGAATAGGCGTGATAACCATCTATCAATTTTTTTATAAGCAAGTTTCTCTCGTAAATCAATTTTGTGCTTTATACATTTTGGAATCTCAAATCAATTAAATAAAAAGGTCAAAAGATTTCCTAACTACAAATGTCTTGAGCAGCTTTAGAACATAATTAAAGAAGCTACCAGGCCACGAATTTTTCGATCAAGTTTGCATCCGCGCAAGTAAGAGAAAAGCTTGGGAGTGTTCAATAGATGGATCAATTGTACTTTTGATATGGATCAACGAGGAATTGCTCTATTGAGTAATAGGAAGCGGGTCATTCCTTGAAAATGTCCATAGTTGATCACTTGATTGACGATGCATTCACTATTAATAAGACGAATATTTGTTTTATTATTTGAAATATGATCCTACACTGAAGGATTGATAGGAAGATGACTGACACGTAAGATTTGTAGCTTACTTAAACACTATGATTATATAGCTTTAAGACGATCAAAACCGTAAGCCTTAATTCACTTGCTTGTATATTAGTCATCTCTCCTTTTTGCCGTGAGATTGTGTTAGGACGCGACCTAACATGAGTCGATCTAGCTGAAACCCGAATCACTCATTGGCTCATCTACACCACAAAAAGTCTTGGTAAGGATTGTTGGGGGTCAACATACATGAAGTATAATAAGCCTTTGATGATTTAATGACATACATTCATGGCACATAATATAATTCATGCACAATGTTTGTAACACGTGAATTGACTTAGCTTATACTCGTATGTCACGATCGATCTGTAAGTTTGGAATTATCTGGTTGTTATCGGCTGATACTCTCATCCTATTCTACATAACCAGCTCAATTTCATGAATGCAATTAATGCATAGAGGTTGTCATTATGTTTGAGAAAGTTTACTTTCTTTGTTTTTGATTAATTATTTTTACTCGTATCTCTTTGAGGTTTGATGGTAATAAATTGCCACCGTGGTGTATTAATTATACCAATAAAATAATACGGAATAAATAAAAAAATTATATGGATTGAATTAGACTTATTTAGTTGTATTATTAAAAAAAAAAGACTTAGGCCCTGTTCTCTTCACCTTAAAAAAATAATATTAAGTAAAAATAAGGAAATTTTGTTTTTTACCACCTTACAAAAGCACTAAAATCTCTTTTACCACCTCCCAAAAAAAAAGTATTACTTTACCACCTTATAAAAAAAATAAATATAGGTTTTACCACCTCCACCTGACTCCGGTGACGGAAAGTTGCTGTGGGTCCCATTCTAACGGCTACTTTTTGAAATTTACCCCTTTGTTCCTCGATTTTCCGTTATAAATACCCCTTTTAACCAATTTGTTCCAAAAAATCAACAGATTTTTGTTTTTTTTTTCGATTTGGTTCCAAAAAACTCAATTTAAGTGTGCCCTAGCATTCCCAGCATCGACTTGTTTGATATTTGTGCTGAATTAACAAAGTTCACTGAGACAGAAATTGGAAGGAGGTACGATGTTCAATTAAATCTCGAATTAGATGATTTTGTAGCAAATTTTTGCAAATTGTTGTCTGAATTATGTCGCAAATGTGATGTTTGATTGTAATTGTGGATATGACTTAAGAATTGAACCCCAATTTCGTACTTTTAACATTAGGGTTTTTGTTAGTTTCAATTGAATTGGGGTTTTTTAAATTTGAATTGATTATTATAATTAGGGTATGGCAATGGTAATTTTGTTCAACTGGGAGTAATGTTGATGATGGTGCTTGCCAATTGTTGAAGGAAATGTCTTCCGTAAGCTATTCACCATCAAAAGAAAAAAAATGTCAATGCGGAGTACCCATGGCGAGGCTTACTTCCTGGACTAGGGAGAATCCGGGACGCAAGTTCAGGTCGTGCAAGTTCTATGACCCTGTGACAGAGACAAGGGGTTGTAAAGCCTTTGAGTGGGTGGATCAGCCAGATGGAACACCATGGCAAACAGAGGTGATTAACAACTTAATACTTGACAAGAAATTGATGAAGGGTGAGATAAATGACTTGAAGAGGGAAGTAGATGATGTGAGTGGGCAGAGGAGATGCTTGTTGAATGAAATTGATTCCTTGAAGATCAAGTGTAAGGCACTGAATTCTGACAGGAAGAAGATGAGCATGGAGAGTCAAGGAAATGATGGATCATCAAAGAATTTGACTATGTTTATGGGTGTTGTTGTGTTTTGTTTCCTAGGTTTGGTTATGTCCTTGTATTTTGCTAGAACTTAGGATTAGTGTGGACATTAGTCAATTTAGGCAATGTTTTATGGCTTTTGTTAAGGTATCATGTTATGTATTTGAATATTTTGCGTAATGAAATGAAATGAAATATTTTGAAAAGGTTGCTCTAACTTGTAGTGCTTAATTTAGTCATTCCCATTCATTGTAGTAGCAAAAGGCATATTTACATATGCATACAAAATGTTGAGAAAGTGTTGCAGCAAAAGAGCACTACATATGTTGACCTTTAAAAACTAAGTTGTCCAACTACACACATGAAATTACTTAAAAAACTAAGCTGTTCATGAAGTACATATTCTCTAAACTATTACAAGCTGTTCAAATTCTTTGTCCTGCTTCTGGTAACTGGCAGCTTGGGCCTTGGTTGTGTTGCTTGGGCTGGCTGAGATGAAGACTCATTTGGTTGGGGTTGAGTTGAGCTCTTTTTTCTGCCTCTAGGAGTGGGTTGACTCAGAGATTGATAGGGTGCTGATGATGCAGGGGCAGTTGCTGAGAACTGGGAAGATGTTGCTGCAGTAGTAGCCTGTGGTTTTGGCATTGTCAATGCAGCCTGCATTTCAAAAAAAAAAAAAAAAAACATAAGTCATCAACCTAAAACACATACAATGAATGCAACATTTCATGTATATACCTGTTTTGCAGCTTTAGCCTCACTTTTCTTCCTTTGCTCTTTCATCCAAGCTGTCTGCAGCTGTGGCCTTCCCCCTTTGGGATTTTGTGCAGGCTGCTGTGGTTTTTCTGGTGCAGGACCTTGCTTACAGGTCTTGGCATAATGTCCAAACCCACCACAGTTTCTACATTGCTTTTTGATCTTTTGTTTTTTCCCCTGAGAAGTAGCAGCAGCAGACCCTTCACCTTGTTCAAGCTTCCTTTTTTTCCCTTTTGGTCTGCCTGGCTGAACCTTTATCACAGGTGGCAAAGGCTCTCTAAGCTGGACCCTTTCCCAATGCTTTGAACCAGGCATTGCAGCTATAGGAGACTCATATGCATCTAGGTAAGTGACCCTATAATAGTGTGGATGCACATACAACTCAGGGTCCTCCCTCTTGTCTAAAATGCAAGCATAAGCATGGGTACAGGGTATCCCTGTCAACTCCCATCTATAGCAAGTGCAGGTCCTATTTGACAAGTCAACAATGCACTGGTCATCTTTGTATTGAACCTCATAGGTCTCTCCCCTAGAAGCCACAACAGTACATGCCCTAGCATACTTCTCAATGCCATCAAACAACTTGTTGACATATGGTGTTAATAAACCCTCCCAGCTAGAGGCAGCCTCCCACTTATCATTACTTCTCTTCATCATGTACCTTCTTAACCATTCCATTTGGGTAAGAATGGGCTTATCCCTAGCTTCCCTAATCACAGCATTAAAAGTCTCACACATGTTGTTTAACAACATGTTAGACTTGCATGTAGTTGAGAAAGCATGCCTAGACCAGTGGTGGGGGGGGATGTTTGCAAGGTACTCATATGCTTCGTCATTGAGGAACTGAATTGACTCCATAGCCACCTCAAATTCAAACTAACACACACACACACACAAAGACACACAGCATACAAAAATTACTCAGTTTGTACAGCAATGCCAAACAAAGGATATACAGCTATCCCAAATTCAACAATCCAAATTATACATTCACACACAAGATATCACATGCAAACACAATTATACACAAAATATTCAAAACAAATGCAAAGATAAAGTCAAAGTTCTTGTATATACCACTGTGCTTGCCCTAGCTGCTGCCCAAAAAAGCTCCTTGAAAGTGGCCCCATGAAATTGCAATTTGAAATTTGCCCAAATGTGTCTGACACAGAACCTCAGCTCTGCCTTTGGGACAACTTCAGCAAATGCTTCAATCAATCCCTAGCATATGACAACATACACAAAAGTTAAACCATATACATGTATAAAAAAAAATTAAAAAAAAACAGAGTCAAGGCACTTACTTTCTGCCTATCAGACATGAAAGTCAAGCCATGTCCTTTGTCAAAGCACCCTAGTGACTCCATCAGACTTTGAAGAAACCAAACCCATGTCTCCTTATTTTCAATCTCACATGTTGCCCAGGCTATTGGAAATATGTTGTTATTTCCATCTTTACTTACAGCCACCAAGATTTGCCCAGGATATGCTCCTTTAAGGTGGCAACCATCTACCCCAATAATGGGTCTGCAACCAGAGACAAACCCAAAACTCAGTGGAGCAAGGCAAATGTACATTCTCATGAAGATTGGCCTCTGTATCTGATCCATTGTATCCACAACCACATTGCAACTGCTGCCTGGGTTGTACTTTAGGATAGCTTTCCCATAGTCCCATACCCTAGCATATTGCTCAGCTGCACTCCCATAAATAACCAATTTGGCCCTGCTTCTTGCCAACCAGGCTTTGTAATACCCAACTTTAATCCCCAAATCATTCAATGCCCTCTCTTGAATCTGTCTTAACTTCCACCCTGGGTTACTCCTAAATTCCTCTAAGTACCTGTTTGCCAGAAATTCAGCTGTCACCTTCTTGTTCATCTTTGTCCTTACACACCTATGCTTCAACACTAAAGACTTAATCTGGAAAGCATCTGATTTCAGTAACCTGGAAGCATAGAACTTGAATCTGCACTTCCTCCCTTTCACACAAGTACACTGAACCAATCTACAACTTTTCTTGTTGTACTGACAACTACACCTTCTTCTACAGTAAGCTGTTATCCTTTTGCTGTCATTATGTAATAGGTAGTACTCATACCTATTCTCAATTGCATGTTGCCTCAAAGCTTTCCTCACCACTTGAACATTGCTGAACTTTAAACCCACTTCAAATTGGATAGGCTTGGAGAAATCTGTTTCAGCATTAAACCAAGTACAACCACCATTGTCATCATCAGACTCACCATCTAAGCTCCTAAGTTCCTCAGATTCATCATCAGCTTCTTCTTCAACCCTGATGTCAAGTGAGTTCAGATGTCTATCAATGTCAACCCTAGGATCCTTAGGCTCCTCTGGATCTTCACCTACACCTTCCAAGCTGCCCTTCACCTCACTTCTAAGCAGATCTAAGTTTTGCCTCAACCACTCTTCATCAGATTCATCATCATACACATCCTCTTCTCCCTCCTCCCAGTCCAGTCCTAGATCACTGTGCTCAGAATCAGAAGACTCAGTTCCTCCCTCCCTATCACTGTACTCATCTTCAAACACCAACTTCTTCCCTGCTCCTTGCTTCTTCTTGCCTGCACCTTGCTTCCTAGGTTCTTCACCCCCAGATCTAGCACCAATAGCTCCCTCAAGAACCTTTCCCTTACCCTTTTCAGCTGCAGTAAACTTCCCAGAAGCTCCCTCACCTAACTTTCCCTTTCCCTTATCTTTTGCTGTCACTCTATCTGTAGCTGCATGCACTCTTTCACCCCTGTCCTCAGCTTCTTTGTCATGAATCTCAATCCCTTTTAACCTTGGGCTTCTCCTTACTTCTAAGCTAGTATCCTTTGGGCCTGTCTTAAGTATTCTAGGCCCACCAAATTTCTTTTTAAGTCTGCTCCTCTCTTTTGAAGTCAACTCATTACCATCTATAAGATTAAATGGTGTTTTATCAGTTGCTTGAATTTGCTCATGGCTAGTCACATACATCTCTATTTCCCCATCTTTATTCACTGTCTCAAGGAACCCCTTTACCTCATCATCACTATTCAACTCCCTTTTACCAGTTACCCAAGACTTCCCTTTCTGTTTATACCAACAACTAAATCCCTTAGGCACCCTAACAGTAGCATACACAAAACCATGTATAGCTGACTCCCTCAAGTAGTGTACATCTATGCTAGAAACAGGAACATTTTTCCTCACATAAACCCAACCACCATCCCAATTTAACACCCTTCTATTTTTACCAACTAATGAGGGTATAAATGCACCCCCCAATGTCATTTTAAGGTTCACTTTATCCATCCTAGCTGTAACAGGTCCAACAACAACAAAACAAACACAACAATGCACAATCTCAGTATTTAATTGAACAATTAATCATTCAATCCAGTTTACAACTACTCACAAATTACAACATGCAAGACCAATTAGGCTACACTTTGCACTTAATTAACAATTAAAATATAAATAAAACCCTAATCAACTAATTAATTAACAATAACACAGTTCAACCAAGTCAAAGATTCGCATAATTAGGGTTTATAATTGTTTAATTCACATATTCCCAAAAACAGCAAATTTTACCCCAAATTACTCCCAATTACCCACACAAAGTACAGTAAGGAGCTAAAAAATACCTCTTTCGTCAGAATTCGAGATTCTTTGTCAGCAAAGACTCAAGCTTTTGGACCTTTACGCGTTGAAGATGACAGATACCTCGCTCAGTAGCTTCGCTATTGTGGTCCCAACTACTCTTGCTGAGGGAAGAACTGTGCGACTTAGGGTTTGCTTTTTGACAAATATCAGAAAATGAGAGGAGAGAGAGTGACAAGGTTGAATGTAAGGGAGAAATTGATGAGAAATTGATGGAGAGAGGTGAGAATTGATGATAATTCAGAGGGGAAGGTGAGAAAAGGAAGAAAGAGAGGGAAATCGTATTTTTTGTCATAAATGTGGAGGGAAATGAGAAATGGTGGGACCCACAGCAACTTTCCGTCACCGGAGTCAGGTGGAGGTGGTAAAACCTATATTTATTTTTTTTATAAGGTGGTAAAGTAATACTTTTTTTTTGGGAGGTGGTAAAAGAGATTTTAGTGCTTTTGTAAGGTGGTAAAAAACAAAATTTCCTAAAAATAATTCCAGTTCAGTAAAAATAAGTTCAGTTCAGTAATTAATTTCAGTTCAGTAAAAATAATTTCAGTTCAGTTCAGTAAAATTCAGTTTTCTTAAAGAAGAATTATAATAGAAAATCAGTAAAAATAATTTCAGTTCAGTAAAAATAATTTAAGTTCAGTAAAAATAATTTCAGTTCAGTAAAATTAAGTTCAGTTCAGTAAAAATAAGTTCAGTTCAGTAAAAATAATTTAAGTTCAGCAAAATTAAGGTGAATCAAACAAGGCCTTACTTAGTTGTGAATCGAGTAATTAAGTTGATAATTTATGACAAGTTCACGCACAGATCGGTGATTGATGTTAATTTATCCTCAATATTTTTTTTAAAAAAATTTCATATACAGATAGGAAGGGCTATATTTATCATTTTCTTTTTAAAAAACAATTTTCCTAGTACAGTGTAAGAGTTTTTTTTTTTTTTTTTTTTTTTAATTATTATTATTATTTTTACAAAAAAAAAAAAAAAAAAAAAATTATTTACATTTGCATAACCAGACAAGTTATTATATTCAACATCAAAGTCCTACTATACATTGAACTAAAGGCCTATTCTGATACAATTATTTTCAATTTAGTTCAGCTCTAATAAGTTCAGTTCATTTCCTAATTTTCTTCTCTTATAAAATATTCAGTTCAGTTCAGTTCAACTCTAATAAGTTCAGTTCAGTCAATCAGAACAGGCCCTAAACTATCACTTACGGGGTACAACCGTACAAGTACAGGTACACATGCAATGGTACAATAACAAGTCCTTAGCTTGAAACCTTCAACTTCGAAATAACATTGAGTATAAATCTTGTATTCGCGTTCATTCCTCACTTTAAGTGAAATATCTGGCATTGGGTATATCGTATATATGAAAAGACTTATGCTACATCGATCCACATAATTCAAGTTTAAAAGACTATCATAAGAAGTGTGGTAGAATATGAAAATTCTCATAGACTTTAACCTAACCACCAATTAATCTTTTGACAATATCTTCCATAATTTGATAACATAATTTGACAATATCTTCCAATGAACAATCATAATTATTGGATCACAAATTTTATTTTTATTTGAAAGATACCTATTCCATTACAATATATATACCTAGTACTCTATGTAAATTATAATTAAATGCATAACTAATTAATCATAATTATTCGATTGAACTTACGACTAGCCATGATTCTCTTCCTATACTTTCTTCTCTGGTATATTTTTAATGTTGTTTAGAGTAGAGTATATGTTGGTGAATATTCCCCTCATTTTTTTTGTCCCTATTTATAATAATAAAAAATTATTCGAATTCCACCTGAGATTGAGTTTGTATAATTGTATGTTGATTTAATAATTTATATACTATGATTTAAAATCCAATTAAATAATAATCTGGCTACAGATTGAGGTTGATCCTTGATTTATTGCGCATAATTATGTATCATTCTGATTTTAATTCAATTATTTATTTTTTACCATTTAAATTTAATTTAATAATTATTTAAATCAGAATAATTGAATTATTACGATTTAATTATAAATTCACTGCTTTTTAATTGTTCTTGCTCAGAATAAATAATAACGATTTAAGATATTCTAATCACGATCTTAAATTCTTAATCTTTTCACAATTAAATTAGAAATTAAAATAATGACGACCTTGATCTACGCAAGCAAGCCATATAAAAATGAATCGATGATGATGTAATACGTTACTAATTGTAATTGATTTGAGACTGTGATTTGTTTATTTGGGATCAATATCAGCCTTGGTAAGTTGGTAATAATATGGCCGATTAGAACACTAAGCTTCTTTTAATACGATAATTGTTTGTAATTACATATCATATTTAAGATTCAACGAGATTATTGATTTGATCATATGTGTTTCCTTGGATTGACATACGAAACACGTTGATATGAATAAGCGTTTTGTTTGTGAAAAAGTTATTGTTAATCAAGTTTGATTTTCACTTGTTGGACGAGAAAAGGTTGATCTCCGTCAATTCTAAGACATACGTTTTGGTTGCGTTATAAAAAAGATTACTCGTATTTCTAATTAAGTCTAAGATCTACGTTTGTTCCCGAAAAAAGGTTATTCTTGGTCAAGTCCAAGCTCTTTATAGGTGTGATAAACTATTCCAAGGGCCTACCTTGTTCACGAAGTACACATTGTGTGTATGTATGTATGTTATTCTCAACACTATGGTTTGTTTTAGTCCTGCTTTCACAAACCACATTGTAAATCAGCTTTGTGCATGTACTGTGTTAGGCCCTGTTTGATTCACCTTAAAAAAATAATATTAAGTAAAAATAATTTTATTTCAGTAAAAATAAGTTCAATTCAGTAAAATTAATTTCAGTTCAGTAAAAATAAGTTCAGTTCAGTAAAATTCAATTTTCTTAAAGAAGAATTATAATAGAAAATCAGTAAAAATAATTTCAGTTCAGTAAAAATAATTTCAGTTCAGTAAAATTAAGTTCAGTTCAGTAAAATTAAGTTCAGTTCAGTAAAAATAAGTTCAGTTCAGCAAAATTAAGGTGAATCAAACAGGGCCTTATTGTGTATTTTCTTACCAACAAATAACAGTGACGATTAACTTTAGCATAGTATGAGCGAGACATAATTATTTCACTTAGCTTAACATTAAATTATTGTTGTAAAAAAACATTAAATTATTATGTATCCGTATCATCCAGGTGTACCGTACACTTAACTAATCCCTGATTAGTTTTTGCTTTTTGTTTGATGATTAAATTAAATACAATCATCAAAATGAGAATAAAATTCTCATGAGTACAACATATACTCGAATGTATATAACAATTTCTCATATCATACTATACTAGATTTTGCCGATTGCCATATATCCTACGAGTACAAGGCTACGACATGGATCCTTTAAACAGTTTAAAGTACGTATATGGACGTCATGTGAAGTGTATTGGGCCCTGGTTCTGAGTCATACACTCATACGGGATATGAAAAGGGTGTAACATAAAAGTAAGACGGAAGATAAAGATTTTAGGTGTAATATTTTTTTTTTGGATGTACATATGTTTTAACGAAATAAGTACTGAGTACTTCATATCATTAGAAAAAAAAAATATCATATAATTAATATATAAAGCTAAACTTTTAGTCATGCGACGAGATAGCAACATTTGACATTCCAACTTTTCGCCAAGTGTCGTGCCACGTAGGATAGAGTTATATAGAATTCAATTTGTAGGATAAAAAAAAAAGTTAATTTAGAATCCTATTTTCAATCAAATTTGGATAGAATTTTAGGATAAAATTGTTAATTTAGAGTTTTATTTTTGATAAAGTATCAATATTTCATATGTACAAATTAAATTATAATTTTATTAAAAAAAAATTATAACACTCATAAATTATCATATAAATTTATTTTTTGTATCATAGTATTTTTTTTGGAGCGAAGGAATTAACTCAAAATGCACCACATCCATTATTTATAATATATTCAAATCAATTAAAATAATATACTTTACAATCTAATATAATTTTATTACTGTGTGTAGACCTGTCAATCGGGTCGGGTCACGAGTCATTTCGAATAGGGTCATTATTTCAGATTACGGGTCAAGAAATGTTTTTCACCCAATGTTATTATTATTAGTCATTACATGCCTACTATATAGTTTAAATCATCACAAAAACACATCAATTCCTAACTAATTTTATATCAACGATATGTTTTAAAATTTGACATATAGATTAAAAATTTATCTTAAAATTCAATAAACAACCCGGGCATCGTACGGGCACAAAACTAGTATATATATAAAATCAAATTGTATGTAAGTACACACGTTTAATGTAAGAACTCTTGAATAAAGGTGGGTTGACATGTCCCAACATGAATAAGCAGGGTTTCAACAATTTTTATTTGGGAGAACCACAATAAGGCCTAACATAATCCTATTTGACACTACAAAATATGGTGTTATCAGTGAAATTTGGTTTTGATAATGCATGCATGATATGGCCCAATACAGTGGACAGTGGTACATGATGGGTTTGGACTAGAGGTGATCAAAGTTAGCCCAGCCCAAACCAGCCCAATTTTGACGGGTTTTGGGCAGAAACTTTCGGTTTGAAATCGGGTCAAGCCCAGCCGACACGAAGATTTTTTTCTTTGTGGGGCGGGTTTGGGATCAAAATGCGTTTTTTTAATTTTTTTGGTCCAGTCTGTAAAGCCCGCATGACCTGACCATTTTGGACGGGTTTGGGCCACACAAATCCCGGCCCGCTCCGGTCCGAGAAGTTGACTGATTTTTTGGCGTCGACCTGGCCTACCCAATGATCACCTATAGTTTGGACTATACATGGCCCGTCCAATGATTTTTCAAAATTTATTTTGTAAAAAAAAATGGGTAGGAAGCAAAATTATATTAAGGGCCTGTACACTTCAACTTAATTTTAATTTAGTTCAGCTCACTTCAACTCTTAATTTCCTTCTTTCATAAAATATTCATTTCAGCTCTATTCAGTTCAGTCATTCAGTGTAGCTCCAATCAGTTCAATTCAGTAAAAAAAAATCAGGCAAATTGTTTTTTTTCTTTTAATAAAAACTCCTCAAAGTTTTATTTTACCAAAAATTCTAAAAATTGTTTTCCTGACCCATTTTTGGCCTATTTAAATTTTATTGCAATTTCATAAAAGCCTAATTACCCACTTTAAGCCCAAAAAGAGTAAATCATTTATATATATAAGAGCTTGTTTGACATTGTTTTTTGTTTTCAATTTCCAATTTTTTTGAAAACAAAAAACCAAAAAACAGGAAACAAGAAAAAGGTGTTTCCACTTTTCTGTTGTCAGTTTTCATAATTATCGTGATTTTAATAAGTTTGACTAATTTTTGATTCATTACGTGACATAAATCATATGATTTTGAAAAACAAAAAACTAAAAAACAGAAAACCAAAATGATGCCAAACGAAACCTAAGTGTCTTCTTTTTTCCTCGTTTGTTTTCCTTTCACTATTTCGTTGCACTTCTCTCTGGTTCTCTGGTACTCACTCTAGCGTCCTCCATTGAAGCAGCTTCGAAGCTTTGACGTTCTCCATTCCTACCTCTCTCAGTTATTTCATTGAAGCGCACTCAACGTTCTCCAGTGAAGCGTTCTCCGTTGAATCTAATTCTTGTATCCTCCATTAAAGCAGCTTCTAAGGTAACTTGTTTGTTGTTGTTGTTATCATCATATCAATTTCACAATCTAGGGTTTATATTTTATTTTAGGGTTTTTAAATTTCAACTATTGGTTCTAAATTCTTAGATTACCGTGAGAAAAGAAAATTATGAGCCTAATTTTGATTATTGAATCAAATATACCTAGAATTATGAGATAATTGAATATGAAATTAAGTTTTATGCATGAAATTATGGTAATTATATCAATATATTATAGGAAGGTGAAATAAATTCATATGGCAAAAGCATCTTCGGTGACGGAGGGTATTATCAGTGACAATGAAGAAGAATTTTTTCTAGATGATTCTGATATAATTGACGAGATTGTACTCGATGATGAAGGTCAATATTATTTTATTTTGATTTTCCTTTGTTTCTTTATTATTGCTCTTATACAAATTTTTATGTAATCGTTGCTTTTTATGGTAATTAATTAATGTAGATCTCCCTGATGTTGAGGATGATGATGAAGAAAATGTCTCTGAAGGTATTTTATATTTCTAATTCTAGTATTCCCTCTGTCCCTGAAAGAACAACCCTTTTGTGCTGATTTCGCGTGTTGTAGTAAAACAGTAAAAGTACATTGGAAAGTGGAATTCATGTGGGGGTTTGTAAAAAAGTAGTGAGAGAAAATAATAAAGTACACGGGAAAACAAAATTTAGAAAAATTAATTTTGCACAAATATTGTTGCAAATCGGAGAATATTTAATGCAAATGGGATGATTATTTTGGGACTAGATTTAAGTTAAAAGGGTTGTTCTTTCGGGGACGGAGGGAGTATAATTTTAGTTCATTGAGTTGAATTCAACTTCAATGTTTGATACTAATTCTTATTGATTTCATGATTATGCAGATATGTTATATGCTGAGCCTGATGATGCTGTTGATTTATTTGCACGCCATTCTGGTGAGAAGCATTTCTCTTTAATTTACCTTGATTTGCTTTGTGGATTCATATGAAGCCATGGAAAATCAGCATATACACTTTTCATAAGTTTATATTTTTTCTTTTGCAGGGCCACTTTATGCAGTTGCCTGTAGCCCTAAAAACGCGACATTAGTGGCAAGCGGGGGTGGAGATAATTTGGCTTATCTTTGGAATATTGGTTGTGAAGATAGGGTAAATGAGCTTAAGGGTATATGTCTGTTTGGTTTAAGTTTTTGTGTGTGCTTAACTTGATCTTATAACATAACTAAGTACATACTTTGAATCTTACTTGACTACTTGGGACTTTATATATCGTTCATGTGTACCCAATGTTACTTTTGGAAAGGTTACTAAGCAATTCTGTTCACCTTCACTTGTCCTTATATAGTCCACATTAATTTTGTTGTAGGTCATAGGGACAGCGTTTCTTGTTTATCCTTTAGCAAGGATGGACAATTACTCGCTTCTGGAGGACTTGATGCATGTGTTAAGATTTGGGACATTATGGGCAATCTCAAATGTACGTTTCAAGGTCTCGTTGAAGGCCATGAGTTTGAGGTAGGGAAAAATTATTAAAACAATTTCTTATAGTTCATCATTGTGCTGTGAAGGCTATTAATGGCTGTGCATGTACAGTGGGTAAGATGGCATCCAAGTGCTCATCTAGTCTTGGCTGGGTGTACCGATACAACTGTGTGGCTGTGGAATGCTGATAAAGGTGCCCTTCTCAATGTATTTTGTGGTCATGGTAATCACGTGACCTGTGGTGGTTTTACACCTGATGGTCATTCTCCAATCACTTATTATATTCGTTTCCCTTAATGCTGTAATAAGGCTAAAGTTAATTTTCACCCCTTTATTTTGCCTGCTGAAGGTAAATCTATTTGTACTGGTTCTTCTGATGCCACCTTGAGAATATGGAATCCTAGAAGTGGTCAGGGTAATGTTGTTAAAGGTGAGCATTTTTAAAATTTGGTTTGCATTTTCTTATCACTTCCCATTATTTAGTGTAGTTAGCAGTTTATTACTTTATACTTAGGTTTAACAGGGGTTAAGAAATGATTGCTTACGTATAGATAAAAGATGTTGCCAATTTTTTCTTTCGTTAAGTAGAGTTTAGTGGGTAAGTTGCAAAGATAGTTGAAGCTGGATGTTAAGATCCAGAGATGTAACACGTTTACAATTGATGCTATAGGCCTATAGCTACTTTCATATGAGTACATGGTGATTAAAGTTTACAAAATACCATTAAGGAATCCAAGATCGGATATGTGGAGATGGTAGGAATGTGGAGGCTCATTTACAAATTACAAGTATTTGTGTTTACTTATTATAGGAAACTTCTCCAAGGTTGTTTGTGCACCTGCCTCTAAGGGCATCTACTTCTATGTGCACCCAAGTAGATGTAAGAATCCCCCTAACCCTCGACAAGGAATTAACTTGAGCAAACTTGAAGACAAGTCCTGTAACAATTTAGTTAGCTGTAATGATACTGACTGCATTATGACCTAGAAAGTTATGAAGTTAAATAGCCATGATGATGATGACAGTGCATATTGCATGTATGATTGAGTGAATTCTCTACTGGTTAAATTGGTTGCTATTCCATGATTTATGTGAGCTCTATTCTTTCTAGACTCTGCTTGGTAATTTGGTGATTTCATCCCTATGCCGCTATTGTTATAGGCTTATAGTTGATCAACGAATTTCTTTAGTGTTGCACACTCTGTTTCTTAAATTTCTTTACTATGAGATTTGCATGAGAAGGTAATTACTGAAGCTTTAGACAAAATTTTTGGGATAGAAAGAGGTTTTACCGTTGCAGTTATCTAAAAATAGAATTTGAGATAATTTAAGGGACAATTGATAAATGAAAGCATAATTAAAATCAATGAACAATAGTTATTTATTTATCTCTCATTCAAGCTTCAATTTGAAGTAGCGTTGGCTTTATAGAGCCTCAAAGTCATTTATGAGTTTACGTGTTTCCCATTAGCAATCCTGCTTTGCTTAATTGCTTGTAAGCTGTAAACCCACAGTGATGGTTGATAAAGGATAGAAATTAGTACATTTAACTTGGTGGTTGTTTATTCTTAGTAGCGCTTGTAATTCCCGGGCGTTAACCCAATGACCTCTAGTATCTGTGTTTACTATTCTTTTTCTACGTGTGATTCTGTTCAAATCTTAAACCTGAGATTCAGTTTACTCTACAAAATAACACAAAGTTTAGACAAGTTGAGATTGACGTGAGCCACTCTAAAGCCTAGTATGGCTTGAGTGGTTTACAATTTAGCTTGATAAAAGTAGGGCCTATACTTGCAAGCTACATCTTTTCCATTCTCACTTCCCTCATTTTGAAAGGGTTTAGAGTTTAGACCTTTACTCTCAGTTCTATATATGTATTTACTTTTTAAAGTGTGCTGCTTTTATTGTACCTGATCATTAGGCTATACAAAAGCTTCTGCATTGACATGCCTGACGTATACCCCCGATTCAAATCTTGCCCTTACTGGAGCAGAAAATGGTGTCCTTAGTGTAGCAAACATTGCTAATGAGAAGGTCAGTTATCCCATTTTTTGTGAGTTGTTTTGTTTTCCCTTTTTTATGATTGCAATGTGTGGAAATTATATCAAATTCTTTATCATGTTCCATATTCTTTTTTGGATATTCTATTTATTGCGCACAGTAATCTCAATTTTGTTAATTATAATAATTTGTTGTTAGATATGAACATAAATTATAAAAAGAAATGTGCTTAATGTTTATCGTCTTGGCTTTATGGGTGCTAATATGCTTTAATATATCTTTGCTGCTGATCTGATGCACTTGATTTGAAATATTTTTAGAATTTATGAGGTAAATTGGGGCAAGGATGATCTTGGACCTTATAGGTAGGCCATGACTTGGCCTGGTTATAACCTGTTTAACCCAATCCACTATGTTAATGGAACTGACTTCAATTGGGTTTACCCTTCATTATTTAAGCGAGTTAGGCTGGGCCCTTAGGTCTTCCAGTTCCTGTAACAATCTCCTTTGTTATTATCTCGTGTCTCGTTGGTTCGTTTGTTGTTATTGTTGTTTTCATCGTCTAATTTTCTTTTCATAATGGATTGGCAGCAAAACAATAGATTAAAATATTAGTAAAACAGGATGAGAAGCAGCATAGGGTTGATAGATATTTATATCAGTTTCTGTTTCTCTCCTTATTTTTGGCAGATTGATTGATTCTCCCTTCTTTGATATCCTCTATGCTTGTCTCTCTCCTTTATTCTTTTAATTTTTTAGTGTGATGATTTACTAACTTTAATCACATCATAGCTATTTTTTTTTTATTTTTTTTAAATTTTTTTTAAAAATTCAATAATCAACCCAAAAACAATTCATTAAAAACCCAATAAAATATTGTAAACGACAGAAAATCCATAATAGAGAATGCACGATAAGATGAGATCATGAGATATAAAAATAAAACTAAACTAAGGGGTCAATGATGTATTGTTTTATCATTCATGATTTAATTTTTAATATCCAGATATTTTGATGGTGTGTTCTGTGTGTTTATGCAGAAAATCTGCTTACCTATAGAATGCAAGTCTCTTGATGAGCCAAAAAGAGTAAACTGTATTTCCCATTTTTAATTTGGAACTTCCATGGCTATATATCAGCATTATATACATTTATAAAAATTGCCAAGCTTTCTTTTTTGTACTTTGTTGCTACTCTGGCTATTTCTTCACTAATCCTGAACGCTTTATGTTATGAAGTGTTTATACCTCAAGGAGTTAAACCTTGACAGATTTGGCTTAATTTTACAATGATGATAATGGGTTTAAGTATTGCTTGAGCAGGTTACCAGCTCATTCTCGTCCCACTCAAGTTCTATTCAATGTATTGGGCTTTCTTTGTGCGTTCTCCCTTTTGCTGCAAGTGTTTGGTGATGAAGACAACTTTATTCAAATTACTTTAAAGTGTTAATGTGGAAATTTTGTTAAAACTGAATTCCGTATTAAGATGAAAATTTTATTAAATTAAAAGTATAAAGGTAAGAACCAAGAAAAAACAGCGAGTATAGTACTACCTCTGTTTCAAAGTATTAGTAAAGATTTGACATAATTTGAAATGGGGGTAGTAAATCAAGTAAAAACGCTTGTTTGTTTACATTTTCATTGAATCTAAGATGGATTTGAATGACAGCATGCCTTGGGTAGCAACTGGAGGTGCAGATGAGAAGCTTGTAATCTGGGATTTGCAGCATTCAGCATGTCGCAACATTTTTGAGTATCAGGTAGGTTGGGTGTGTCTGCACTTCTTTTGACTTCTTCAATATAGATAGACAATCATTTGTTTTGTATTTCTTCTGTAAAAATTATGAAATAAAAGGTGATTTATTTCAACGGTCTTGAATAAGTGGTTTTAATACATATTTTTATGATATTTGTCTTCATAAACAAGTGTGCGACTTTGAAAAGGTGGTCTAACACTCTGTTGGGGAGTGTTCATTTTGGTGTCTCAAGTATGGGTCTCATTTTATATTTGATGTTGGTATAAAACATTGATGCAGGATGAGATAACTTGCTTGAATTGGCTTGGTGAGTCCATGTTGGTGGCTTCAGGATGTGGTGATGGGCAGATAATCGTATGTGATACTCGCTCAGGAGAGCATGTTAGGAGCTTTAAGGGCCACTCAGATAAAATCCAAGAACTTGCTGTGTCTGCTGATAACAACTTTCTTGTTTCAGTTTCAGAGGATGGCACTGCTCGTGTGTTTGACATATCAGACTTTAGATGCTAAGTTCATAATTATCTTGTACCTGTTTTATAGAAAGACAACAGTGAATTACTAATTGTTTAATTTTTATTTGGTGGATTATGAGTTGAAGAGATGCTAATTATTTGGATGATTGATGATAAGAAAATATATATGCTTCAATTATTTGGATGATGTTAAATTGTGTAATTTTATGTTGTAACTTATCTATCGATTGCATAAAAGGTAGAGCATAAGGGTCGAGCAAAACTACTCGAAGATTTGAATATTCAAAGATCCAATCCATATTCGATTTTATAATAATTTTTGATCAAATATCCAATTCGAAAATTTTGGATAATGGATACTTGTTCAAATATTAGCTTTTTATTTTTTGAATATCTAATATTTGAAAAGTATTTGAAATATTTTGAATTTTGGAAATATTCCAGGTACCTCACACAAAGTCAAATCAGAGCTTCAAGATAGTAACAGTTCACCAGTTCAGTGCTCCGAAAATGGACGGCGGCCTATTCAAGTCATGCCAGTATCAACAAGTGCACTCACAGTCTAAACTTCGTCCCCCCAGCGCGGTTGTTCATATTTCATTTCCTTCTTCCAAACCAAGCCCTTCTTGGAGAGCATTCACTGAGTTACTTGCGATCTCTCGACGCCGAGAATTTCTTATTTCTTATGTGCCCGGGTTCGGCTAGCTTCTTCCCCACCTGGGCAATAAAGAAAGAGCAACACCCAGTCAATTCCCCAAATAAACAAAATTTGTTTATCTGGGGGATATAATTGTCTTTTCAAGTACCAGTGAAGGGGTATATGCGTCTTTTCATGTACTAGTTGAGGGGTACATGTGTAATTTCCTCAGTAAACAGTAAAAGCAAAAAAGCAAACAATAATTGGACAGGTCACCAAAAGTACTGAATAAATGACCCTGCTTTTTTAATATATTTACAAAAATGCCATCAGAAAAACAAAAATCCGTTTATCTGGCAGATTAACTTGTATTTTCCCATAAAGAAACCCAAAATCAAAAAGAAAGAAGAGAAATCAGGCCATGTTTCCCGAGGGAGGCTGCCTTCTCTTAGGGCAGCAGTCGACTAGAAGTAGAAGACTGCTCCGGGAACCGGGGCCTGGCCATCCTTTGTTTGCGGTTGACGTTTCGGCAAAGTTTTTCCATCGACAGTTGGATGTTTTGATCTGGTTCGACTTTCAAATTGAGAAAGGAGTGAAATTGGTACTCGTAAAACTTAAGAAATGAGTGTTCTATATTATAGCACAGAAGATAGAGAACACACACAATAATCAAAAAACTTATCAAGTATATTTAATTAATCTTATAGTACAAATTAAAAATCACTCGTTAAAGTTACTATAAAAATACTTAAAGTTACCTCAAATTAACCGTCTAACAAATCAAATAGATTTTTTTTTTTTTTAAACCAATTAGATAGATTTATTATGGAAAATTTGTCTGGAAGGGACTTATATGTTCACTACTTTGTCTAGAAGGACCTTTTATGTTTAAAGTGGTCTAAAAGGACCTTATAAGTTTGGTTTGTTGTCTAGAGGGACCATGACGTCATATTCCGGTGTTTGACTTTTTTACTCCGGCATTGACCTATCACGTGACTTTAAAAAATGACCCTTTTTTTCCTTCACCTTTATACTCCAATTTCTCATTCTCTCTTCTAATCCCCAAATTTTTCTTTCCTCTGGTATTCTGTGAGGCTTCATCAATAAAGGAGCGAAGAATGAATTTGAGAAATTATTGCTCCCATCTACGTAATTGAATTTGCGGCAGAAAGGAGAGGACTTTGTTGGCCCAAGTATGAGTATCTTCTTCTCTCTCTTCCATCATCTTCATTTCCCCTTTTGTACTTCAAATTTTTTTTCTATTTTTGGTCTCCAATGGTGAAAGGGAAAAAGGGGCAAAATCGTGGCAAGGAATTTATGTTTTCTTTCCAAACTATCTGACACAATTGCACTTTGATAACTTCCATTTAGTAGAAAACATGCTTCAACAACCAAAACAACATAATTTCAGAACCAATTGAATTATAAACCCTAATTTTCCAAACAACTTAAGTTAGGCTTAAAAGATTGGGATTGGGGAAAAAACCATAAACATTGTTCTTACCTGATGCGAAAAGGACTTAATCGAAAGATGCTTACTTGAATTTGTTTGAAAATTTAGGGAAGACAATAGATTAGATTAAGGAACCCTGGTCTGTGAGGAGATATAAACAATTTGGGGGAAATATTCTGGGCAAACAAGAGGAATTGGAGGGAAAAGGTGAAAAATATAAGAGGGGGGTGATTTTTAACTATCATGTGACATGCACGTGGAGAGCGGAGAAAAAAAGTCAAACGCCGGAATCCGGCGTCAAGGTCCTTCTAGACAACAAAACATACTTATAAGGTCCTTTTAGACCACTTTGAACATATAAGGTCCTTCTAGACAAAATAGTGAACATATAAGTCCCTTCCAGATAAATTTTCCATTTATTATTTATGGTAATTTGATTTTGGGTAGGTTTAGGAAAGTTATTACTACGTATATTAGAAAGATTTACTCCATATGGAGTATTATTTATGGTAATTTGATTTTGGGTAGGTTTAGGAAAGTGATAAGTGGTAGAATTCTATTAGGTTTGGGTTATGTTTATTAAATTAGTAGTCTATAAATATGAGTCAATGTCATCGATAAAACTCAAACAAAGAAAGCTTATGGCTGGTGATATTTTATTGAATCGACAAGAGCAAGATGATTTCAACCTCAGGTATTTTCTTTATTAAATTATTATTTTGTCAATTCTAATTTGGTTTCATTGGGTTGTGAATCTTGTGATCATAACTTAATTAACAACAAATCTAAATTAAAATAAAAGCAAAGTGAAAAGAGAAGAACTCAAGAACCTTATTCAGAAATTTTAATTGAGAGTCTTGAATTAATATATTTTTATTTAGAAATTCTAAATTAAAAATTGATTCTTTCTTAATTTTTATTTTTATTAAGTAATCAATAGTAGGATCATAAAGCTTCATTTTATAACCTCTTTAACATTTTTTTTTTTTTTTTTTTTTTTTTGTCAAAAAAGTGTTGAATCGTTGCAAATAAATAATACTGAAGTTTTGTATATTTATACTATCATTGTAAAGATCATTCTTTATATATACATACATATATAGATGTAGGAATTTGGATTAATTTTCAGGAAAAAAGGTAAAACAAGTGTTGATTGGGCAAACCTACCTTCAGAATTGCTGGTAGAAATCATTGAAAATTACTTGGTATCAGTAGACGACTATGAGGCAGTGTCTGGTGTGTGTCGTAGTTGGCGTAAAGCCGCCGTAGTTGGTTGTGATAGGGAGAGATTGAGACACAATTGGCGTTGTCGTCAAATGCCATGGCTTCTTCTAACGGATGGCAATGAAGAGATCTTGAACAAGGATGGCCCCTACGCAAGGTTAACTAGCCTTAAAAAACGAAAAAAAAAGAGTAAAAGAAGAAGAAGAAGAAGAAGCGTGTTGAATTTATCAAGGTTTGACAAGAAGTACAATGTTAAATTCCCTCAAGGATACGGAAGGAGTTGTTGGGGTTCAAGTCATGGTTGGATATTAAGTCACGATGATACTCGCAACATGTTTTTGTTCAACCCTCTTACCAAAACCCGAGTTAATCTTCCTTGTGAAACCACATTGCCTATGCGAAGATACTTTGACAATTATTTCATAAACAAGCCAAGTAATGAAGTAATATAAAGGCTTTAATTTGGTCTTCTTCTTCATAGAACCAACTAGGTAGTAAAAATGACATATTAACCTTCAAAAAAATCTAGAATTACACTTTCACATGATTCAATTGTACTTGATATATTGCAATATGCTTACGTTCCAATTGCCAGAATCGCAGGCTATGCTCATTTTTATGGGGGGATAATTGTCATGTTTGAAGCCTTTATACATGGTTTTCGACTGATAAAATTTCATCTAATAGACCGCCTACTTATAACCTCAGTATGATAACCTCAAAGCTATGGTGGTCGCTTGGCGATTTCACTTTATCGAAAATCAAGTAGGGGCAGCTCCTGTCGGACCAAAAAACATGAAGCTCTCTAGTTAAAGCAGCATATCAGCCACAGCTGCCGCTTTACATGATAAAAAAAAAAAGGAGTAATCGTTTTGTTATACTTACTACATTAATGCTGGAGACAAAACACATATTTCTTTCAACATGACTGAGGCAGAGCAGAAACCACATACGAGTATAAGCTGTATAACTTAAGGGTGCACATTTCTAACATACCCAGATTAGATATATATGAAGAGATTAGGAAAAATAAAACAGAAAAACAAAGAAAGCAAAAGAACAAAAAAGTAGTGTTACCAAGTTTTGGAGAGGCAAAAATACAGCAGCATTGTTGTTATATTCTATGACCATATAATAAACCCCAAACATGTCCACTGGCAAAATGCCAAGCTTTTGAGCACAGCCATATCTTAGAATTGAAATGCACCAATTAAGCCAGCAATAACTGCAACAGCCAACAGCAGCTGCATCTTAAACTTAAAATGCAGCAACAGTGACAAATCCCCTGTAGATACAACCAGAAATTTCCGAGACAAATCCATGAGCAAAAGCATACTTCAGACAGTAATAATATAAGCATAATCTTTGAAAGCCAAAAAGAGACATACTAAGTAGTGGTTCTAAACATGAAGCAGGCTATCCTAATATTAACAGGATCAGTCCGCATTGTTGATCAAGCATCGATTAAAGGGAATCGCATCATTCCTTTCAACTGTCTTCTTCAGCTGCTCCTGCCTCTTTGACATCAATGGTAAAGTTGTACTCCTGATCACATCCCAAGTATGAATCACACATGTAATACAAAGTGTAAGTCTTCTTCCCGACTTCAGGAGGTGCAACGAAATCAAGCTTGACTTTTGATTTCCGTTGTAAAGCGACCCTCTTAATAGCTAGCAGTTGGTTGGTCTTTGTGTCACCCACCACCAACCACCAACCTTCTTCTTTAGCTTTGGGATATCTAAGAGCATCAACAGGTCCCACTTCTGACCTCCCTTCAAGATCTCGTTCAAGGGTAACCACCATTGTGACATCTTCCCCAGCACCGATGCTGTCACTATCGACCACCTCATAAGTCATATCAATGTTGGGGAAACGATTACAGAAACGGGCAATATCCAGCAACTGTGAGTCAGACATCTGTAGAAGCTCCTGCCTCTCATCATCCTCCATTTCCACCAGGTCAAACACAGTCTCAATAGACTTCCCTGGGTTCTCTTGACATCTCTTGGCCAACTCCTTGGTGAAATGTGGAAGCTGCAATAGCATGGAATCTCGCTCCCACATACCCTGAGTCACCATCTGGCTTACTTCCATAGCAAGAAGAGCAAGATTTAGCCAACCATTGCTGGAAATAACATCAACCATAGCCTGAAGCAATCTACTAGCTGAAAGGAGCACTTCACGCTGGTCAGCAGCCAAGTTACCACCAACTGGATGTCTAGAAAAGTGGGCTTGCAGCAAAGCATTTGCTTTTACATGTGGATCTGTGTACTTTGGATTCTCAAAAGAGAATCTTTGGTGATGTATCATCTTGCGAATCAAGTCATCCTCCCCCGGACGTACTGGCAGCTGCGAATACTCTGAAGCTGAAGCCAGAATCTCAAGGAGACCCTTCAGCTTTGTTTTAGATGTCAAAGAAGAACTAAAACGCTCGATTGTGGTGTAGCTGATGTAGTAATATGATGCTATCATGCCCAGATTCAGAGGAGAGAGATCCATATCATCTTCAATAGCAACACATTTACTCGCTTCCAGATCACTCAAAGTGTTCTCCACAAGTTCTGAGAGGTAATCTGATAAATGCCTATGGCTCACACCCTGAAGATTATAGTAATTAGGATTCTGAGCAAGCCTTCTGTACATAAATGTCCATGTGAGATAATCCACAGCATCTTGCTTATTCTCGATTACTCCAACTACAATTTCTGCATTCAGATTGTCATGAAGGTAGTGGTGCAAATGACTTTCTACAGGGAATGCTTCATATAAGAACTTTTTATAATATTCCTTTCGTGGAGCATGACAAAGGATAACACACTTCCCAGACTTATCCAACAAAGGCCGACTAGCATGACCCATCATCTGCAGCAGATCAGTGACTGGATAATCAGTATGAGCATTTTCTCTCCCATCATAGTACTGAGTTCCCATGACCACAACTAAGTGAGCCAACAAAGGCATTCCCCAGCACATTGAACTGGTCATAACACAAACTTGGATCCATCCAGCTTCAAATAACTGTGATACAATCTCCTTATCAGTGCTAACTAATCCTTCATGCAAAAAGCCCACACCATAGCCAAGAGTGGTCTTCAGATTTAGATCCTTAATTTTATCAGTAAAAGGCTGCAGCTCCTCCGATGAATGCAGCAAAAATATTGGCTTCTCTCCACTGTCAGCACTAGCATATGTTACAAGGTCAACTGCAGTAAGTGAAGCATGCTTCCGAGTTGGAACATATACAATAGCAGGTTTCCCATTCTTAGCATGGACAGATATAGCAGTGTAGGTCGGCTTGGTCATAGCTTGCATTCTTGCCTCAAAATTAGCAATATCTACTCCCTGAATGTGAATCTCAAGAGGTACAGGACGAACCCCTGGTGGAAAGTTGAAAAGACCATGTGAAGAAGCACCTATCCATTCACCAAGGTCCTTAGCATTAGCAAGAGAGGTTGATAAAGCAACAATGCGAATCTTGTTCTCCACTTGACTTGCTATGTATCTCATCCTCGAGACAATCACTTCCAACACAGGACCGCCTTGACCACCAATAAGATGGAGCTCATCAATGATGAACAGGCTGACTTGCTGAACATACTTTCTTTGTTTCCAGCGTCGAGATAAAGCATCCCATTTTTCAGGAGTACTTATAATTATCTGCCCTTTCTCAAGTAACTTCAAGTCAGTTGCTGTCTCTCCCGTAAGTTCAACGACTCGCAAACCAAGTCCTTTTCCAAATTTCCTTTCCCAATCACGGTAACGCTCCTTGGCCAGAGCTTCAATAGGTGCAATATAGACAACACGCATGGTGCTGTCAGGACCTTTTTGGTGGTTTCGCAAGATAGCAAACTCAGCACATATTGTCTTTCCACTACCAGTTGGCGCAGCAACCAAAACATTGTCATCTGCATTGTACAGAACCGTGAAAACCTGAGTCTGGACAGGGTTGAAGTGCCTAAATTCTGGATAAAGGGCTTCATATGATGGGTTTCTCAATGCAGTCACAGGCAGTGGTTGTAAGTCCAACAATTCTGTTGGGGGAGGATATTTCTCAGGCAAAATAAGATGCCTAAAAGAAACAGGCAAAACAGACTGTGATCCCAACCATCTATCAGAAACAACATGAATGAAATATTGTGGGGGCAGAGGCTCTGATATTGGCACAGTGAAATTCAGGGTATGGTCCTCGTCAATATATTGCTTCTTCAGCATGAAGTATTCATGATGAAGAATGTATTCACCATCATTATCCTCCACAATAACCCAAAAAGGCTCCACATATCCATGAATCTTGTCATCCCACATGAAATCAGGTGTGATTGTCAGTTCCACTCCTAAAACAGAGCGAGTAATTGGCTGCACATGTGCAGCAAGGTTGAGCTTTGGAAACTGGTGAATGAACTTGTGAAGAGTCCTTCCCATCTTCTGTTGTCTTATGAGCTCTCCCAGTTCTTGAGAGGAAAGGTCATAGTACCTATCCCAAGCCAGTTCCTTCTTCTCCAACTTCATCAAAATTTCGCCAGATATTCCAGTAAACTGACGGAGTGGTGTCTGTACGTTCCACATCCTCTTCTGAACCATTTTGCACAAATTTAGCGCCTTTTCTGCCAACTGAGCCCATCCTCTTTTCAAAACTATCTCAAAGAGAGCTCTCATAAGACGTGCCGCACTCTACATAAATTTTCCGAAAAAAAAAAGTAAGCAAAGAAGCACATCTAGAGTACAGACATTAAAATATTGTTCACTTGTATGAAAAAGCAGCATACCTGTGTTATATAAACCATGTCTGATGTTAGAGACAAGCCTTCAAGCTTCAACTGAGAAATATATGCTTGAAGTAAAACATTAATCTTAGCGCTGGGCTCTTCCAAGCTCTCTTTAATGGGAATTGGAACACGTTCCAAAAGCTTGGCCAGTTCAACCTTCTCATCTTGCCTCACTGTAACGTATTTAAATTCCTCACTGAGGGAGAATAACCGACAAAGCTCAATGTCACCCATAGTCGGTTTTAAGTGCTCATTGTAAGTGGATATTGTGCCATGTGTAATGTAATAAAAACTGGCAATCCTACCCAAGTCAGTGACCTGGAAGTAACCACTTTTCCGATCATATTTAATCAAGTTATTTTTGTCCAAAACGGTTGCTGCTGAATGGATCTGTAAAATTAACATAAACAACTTTAGGTCTATAGCTATAAAAGGCTTTGGAATGCATAATGACATCAAAATCATGAATGTAAACAGTAAGCGGCACTCATCAACGTTTAAATACTCCAATAGAAAGTTCTTTTCTAATAAAAGGTAGCCTCCTGGGAGTTCTTGAAGAAACCACACCCACCATCCCCATACCAGCATCATGAAAAATAAATATAAGCAACATCTAATAAAAGATGTGCTCACCAGCGCAAACAACTTACACCATCAAGTAGTTAATGTGCTAGTACATAGAACAAAATTAAAGCTGCCAAATTCACTTCAAAACCTAGGACCAAGTAAAGCCAAGATATTAGAGTGTTCTTTAAATTGTAATACTTTTGATAAAAATGATTTAGAATAAATTTAGTCAACTTTCATTCAACACTATACTCAAAATATTCATTATATACACTTGATAAATGGTATTCATTAAACAATTGAATGTAGTTGGGTCAATAGCCAATACAAGTAGTTGCTGTGGATTTGGTACCAAATTGGACAGATTCTTGTTGGTGCTTCTCATGACTCGTATAGGTAGAGGTATATCTACCAACAAAGATAAATGTAGTAGTGGTGTAAAAAAAAACAGTTTGATACAAATGTGCCAAAATACAAATTCAACTATTCAGTTATAACCAGAGAAATTAAAACTTTGAAGATTATTTAAAGCATCAGAAAAGTTTTCAGTTCCATCTTCCCAACTCCCCCCCACTGCTGCCAACACCCATCCCCCTTCCAAAAAAAAAAAAATCATTAAATATATTCCTTCAATAAACAGCCTACAGAAGGAACTGAAAACATACAGAACAAGGGGTTTTATCAATTTTTAAAAGCGCTATAAAGTTCATTGACACAAATTCTAACCTTCACATAATTTGACACCTTTCAATCAACAGCCTACTGAAACTAAATACATTCAGAGCAGAGGGTTTGGTCAATTTTCAATTATCCAGAGCACAAGACAGTTAGTGGACACATATTCTAACTTTTACTACTTCATAACCAAGCATTCTGAACCACAAACAGAATTAAAAAAGAAAAGAAACCTACAAAATCCTACAAATAAAAGATTTTACTCTATACTAGTTTGAAATATACTATTCTATCAGCATAGATCAATGTATCAGGAATACAATGACTTAAAGAAATCATGAAAACAGGAATGAAGAGCAGTGATGTACATGAATAGGCTTACCAGGTCAGCTCTCCTCTCTTCCAGCGTAAGGTCCCTGCCGAGCACATCAGGAGCTAAGCCATAAAGTGTAGGATTACGTAACATCCGAATGTACAGGTATGTGTAACCTATCCAATTGAGGGCTTCTCGAGCATTTTGTACAGTACCAAGAACAATTTCAGCATTCAACTGATCAGCCAACCTTGAAATAAACTGACTTTCAATAGGAAGCTGTTGATTCATCAAAGAAAGATAGAATTGCAATTCAGTATGGCCAGTGATAATTATTCCCTCTCCATAAGTATCATACTGGGGTCTACCTGCACGACCAAGCATCTGCATTACATCCAGAGGACTCAATTCTGTCCAAGCTCCCTTTTCAGGATTATAAATCTGGGTTCCCTTTATAATCACTGTGTGTGCAGGCAAATTGACACCCCAAGCAAGGGTGGCTGTAGAAACTAGGACTTGCACGTGACCATCAGCAAACAAATCTTCCACAAGCTGGCGATCAGCCCTATTCATCCCAGCATTATGAATTGCAAAGCCGTAAGGTAAAAGATCCTTGAGGTCATTACTTCTAACTAAATCAGTATGTGCATGAAGAATTTCACGACTTGCACTATCCTCTTTCAAAAATTTACCAAGGGTGTCCTTTGCCAATGCTGTATCCCTTATCGCACGGGCAGTCTTTGCCGTCTCTTTTCTAGAGTGAACAAAAACAAGAACTTGGTGCTTTCCGGCCACAAGCATCACCTTATCATAGCAAATGTCATTCATCAACTGGAATCTCTGTAGTGGCTTCTTCACATTTATTCCAATATATTGTTGTGCAAGCGGGCAAGGTCTATAGCTGTTGTCAAAGTGGAATAGCCCCTTTTCTACATCAACCCTCAAGAATAATGCCACATCCTCATAGTTAGGAAGGGTGGCTGATAACCCAACTAGTCGAATATTATCTTTTGTTGTTTCAATTTGCCTAACTGTCCTGGCAACTATACTTTCCAGCACAGGGCCTCTGTTGTCATGGAGCAGATGAATCTCATCAATTATGAGAAGTTTGACAAGCTGAGTGTATGTTCGATCACCTGACTTCCTTGTTATGATATCCCACTTCTCTGGAGTTGTAACAATTATCTGAGTTTCATCTATCTGTTGCTTGGTCAATGTCTGATCACCACTCAATTCCTTCACATTCACACCATAGTGCTTCAACCGGTTTGACAAGTTACCGACCACTTCAGCCACGAGAGCTTTCATTGGAGCAACATATACTATCTTATAACTGCTGTGGTCAAATGATCCATCTGGTGCTCTACTCAAAGCAATCTGCTGCAATATGGTGAGGACAGCAACATTAGTCTTCCCCGCCCCAGTCGGAGCACAAAGAAGAATGTTTTCAGCTGAAAAGAGTGCAGTTTGGTAAACTCTACTCTGCACCCTATTCAATTGTGTCATCCCTTCGAAAGCTGGTTGTGCCCAATCTGGCATTCCAGATATCTTCACGAGTTCTTCACCTTTTTCTAATGGCTTGGCTTTCAAAGCAGGAATATGAACCTCTTCATATCCTTTCCCCGGATTGCGATAAGAGCCATCTGGAAGTATAGTCTTCTTATTTGCCATGAAACGTCCACCTTGGTTGAAAGCAAGGTTTTCCAGATCAAGTACCTGCCGCTGCCCATTCAACCAACCATTATCGACATCTCTATCAGTCAATCCTCTACGACCACGGTCCCCATCAACAGCACTCTCATCTTTCAAACGACGAGCCTCCTCTCTTATACTCTTCTCCAGATTCTTCTGCCTCTCCTTGGCAGTGGCTCTGGTAGCATGCAACTGCTCCAGGATGGCAGCCAAATCTGCACCAGATTCCAGCATTTCTTCTTCAATCCTTTTCCGCTCCTCTTGATCTTCAGCTCGGGCTAGGCGGGTACACCACACAATCTTCCGCCTATTACGCACAAGGAACCTGACAAGGTTGAACCTATCGTAGTCAAGGCGAGTCAAAAGTGTATTCTCAATCTCCCTATCCTCCCCTTCTGCAAGTAACGCTAGAGCTTCTTCAGCAAGATTTTGGCACTGTTGTGGATCAATTTGCTGATCATAGGCTTGAGAAATCTTCCTCTGAAGCCAATACGCATCAATGTCCTGAACATTTAGGTTCATACCCTCATCCGCATCAGGCATATCTTCATCACCAATCCCACCGCCCATTTGCATACCCCCAGCTGAACCTGCTTCAGCAATATCTTCATCATCCTCTTCATCATCCTGCACCGAGCCAAAATCGCTCTCATCGTCATCATCATCATTCTCTTCAAACTCCACCGCAACACCCACTTCGTTATCGAGACCATCCCCATTGGCAGTCGGGACATCATCACCACCTTCTTGATAGTCAGTAATCATCTTCCCAGCATTAACCAGGCTATCAAACACAGTAGCAGGCATAGAAGTCAGCAACTTCTCAATCTCCATCTTCTTTTCCGGGTACTTAATAGCATCGTTCTTTAATACAGCCAAAATCTCATCAGCAGCACCACTGACAATATTAAATGGTAGCCCTCCCAGCTGCTGCTGGATAATACTCAGCATAGCCTCATAAGCAGCCCGAGTTTCTTTAGTTTTTGGCTGATAAACCCCTTCTTCAGTAACATTCAGAACACTTTCCTCCTGAATACGGCGTTTCTTGCTCTGCCGAGCAGGCCCTGGCTCCGCATTTGGGTCCCTTTCCTTCTTTTTTGAAGATTTCTTCTTCTTCTCTTCAAGCTCCTGAGGCCTTCCTTTAGCAACCCTATCTCCAAACGATTTCGGGTCAATTTTACCATATAAGGACTCCGGCTCACCAGTAGGCTCATGGGTATCCCTCGGGCGTGAATCTGTCGTGAGCACTAGACTCGAATTCGCCCTGTATTCATACTGCTTAAAACGTGCGTGTGCCTCCGCACCACCTCCCAGATTCGACATCTTTCTACAAACAAGAAAATTTTAAAAAATTATAAAACAACTATCTTTAAGTTCTTTCTTAGGGTTTATATAAACCTAGGGCAACCCGTCCCTCTTCTTTCAAATTTTCAAGGTTTCATCCAAACAATTACAGTACATAATCAAAATCCAGCAACACATTAGCAAACAAATTTAATTCAATCATCAAATTTTACCTTGAAAAATCACAAAAAAAATTCTTCTTCCTTACAAAAATCAAAATAAAGGTGCACACAGCATTATTCTATCAACAAATTTGCTCGTTATTACAATCAACAGTTCAATAATCCACCTTAGAATAACCCTAAATTGAAAACACTAACATTTAAATCAACTATAACGAGAAATTAAACCCTAGATGTGAACTGTCAAAAAAATAGAAATAAAAGACCTAGATTGAAAAATTGATATTAGATAATTAAGAAACAAAACTTACGTAAGAAGAAGATGCTTCGATGGAGGAGGAGAATCTCAGCAGATGCTTCAATGGAGGGTTGAAAGCTTAGAAGCTGCTTCAATGGAGAAACTCTAGAGTGAGTACGAGAAAACAAGAGAGAAGTGCAACGAAATAGTGAAAGAAAAAAAAAATTAAAACAAAGGAGAAAAAAGAAGACCCGCATTTATATAAATGACATAGTCCGTTTAATGAAAACCGCCATTTGGTTATGGCCCATATTTTTAAGTCGGCCATAGCTATTAGCTAGGGCCTATCGCATATTAGATGGGCACTCGGGTTGTCAATTCGGGTGTCAGGGTCGAGTTTATTGAAATAAGGTTAGATTGGGTCTATTTTTTAAATTTGAGTATTGCTAAATTACATGTCAATGTAAAAGTCAAAATATAATTTTATTTTTTTTTCGCGTAAAATTTGGATTAGGTCAATTTTGACACATCTAAGTGTAGTCGATCAATGGTGACAGGTTATGTAAATTTAGTTGAATATAGAAGTTATCAACTATGGCCTAGCCAGGAAAAAAGTGCGGGTTCAAGTAAACAAAAAAACACTCTTTAGTACCCGAACTTGGCCCTAAAAAGCCTGTTTTGGCCTGACAACTCCATTGTATTTTTGCATGAGATTTGATGTTAAAGCCCAACTTGACCCGAATTTTTTATCACCTCGAGTTGAAATAGGCGTCTATTCACAGATAATATTTGAAGGCTCAAATGGCAAAGTGAATGCTTTAAATGGATGTATTTGGGAAATTTTTCATTCTAATTATATACAAAAAGATAAACCAAACATCTTAATGTTACGTTTTATATAATAAAAAAAACACACACACACAAAAAAAAGGGTCAAAATTGTACTAAAAGTCATAATGTGTCAAATATTTAGAAGTAGAATGAGTATTTCAGATCGAATTAGAAAAAATAAGTTTTGATCATACTTTAACATTATATGTGGGATTTCTTTATTGTCATATATCTTTAATTTTGTAATAAAAAATTATAAATTACATATAATAAAAATACACATCAGTGCAAATCTAATAAGACCTCATTTAATATATTTTTCTTAATGGAGAGTAGTGTATAAAGTTTCGTAAAATCAAAAAACAAAAAAAAAGAAGAAAAGTACATATTAGATCAGATTAGTAAAAATAAGGTGAACTAATGTGAAGGTATTTTTCATATATGGTCCAAAATATTAAAATAAAAAATACTGGTATGTGATTTGTGTAATAACTACTTCTTCTTTTCTTTTTTTCTTTCAATTTCGCAAATGAAGAATTTGCAGCTTGAAAATTATGAATTTGAAATCAAAGGTCATAAATTTCAAAAAGTTGTGTTAAAAAATATTAAAAACAAACTCATTTACAGAATAGAAAAATAGGTCATGTTCTGTTCACATTATTTTTGTTGATCTACATATATATATTTTTACGAACTAAAATTATTTTTTGTTAAACTAAAATTATTCATACCGAATTGATTTTTTTACAAAGATAGGATTGTTTTGGAATAAATTAAAGATGTGATTGTTTTTAGAAGAAAGAGCAAAGGTGAAATTATTTACTCCATCCATTTTTAAATACTTGCTCCATTTCTCATGCGCGGAGTTTTAGGTAGGGCTGCAAACGATTCGAGTTGAGTCGAGTTTTTACTTGTTCGAGCTAAACTTGGTAAAGATTTCAAGTATTCGAACATGCTCGAGCTTGAACGAGCTTCATAATTTTGTGTTCGAGCTTTGTTCATTAAGGTTTTGCCTTGTTCGAGCTCGGCTTGAGCTCGTTCGTTTGTGATTCGAGTTCAAGCTTGAACAATCTCTAATGTGAACAAGATCAAATGTGAACGAGCTCAATCAAGCTAATATATTCAACTTTGAAAAACTATAAGTATACTCTAATCAGAAAAGTTGTTTGATGATATTCATCATAACAACAAGATAGGCAGTAATTGAGTATTTGATATTATAAATGAGAAATTTGAGCAAATATACTATTCACTTTCTTAAAAATAATACTCCATATATATTAATTTTATATGATATTATTAACATGGCTAATTTGATTATGTATGATAATTGATTATAATTGATTTGGTTCCATATTAAAATTGTACTATTTTAAGAATAATTAAAACAGTGAAATTAATTGTTTCGAGCTTGAACGAGTTATAAATGAGCATATGAACGATCATATATACGAGTTATGAACGAGTGTTTGTGAACATTAACGAGCCGAGCACAAAGGTGTTCGAGTAAACGAGCCTCAAATTTTTGTTCGGACTCGTTCAATACTTAATAAACAAGCTTTGACCGAGTTTGTTCGCGAGTTGTTCACAAACGTATCGGCTCATTTACAGCCCTAGTTTTAGGAGAAATTGGTTAAAGTAATAAAATATGGAGGTAGTCGTTTAGATGAAAAAATAAAAATTGTAAAAATCAAAAGTAGTTGACAGAATTGTAGGAGAGAGAATATGAAATTAATAAAATACTCCGTATAATTTATGTTAGGTCCACTAGTTAAGATAAATGAATTAAATATTGTAAAAACTTTCCAAATAAGGAAATAAAGCAAGTGTTTAAAAACGACCGAAAATGATAAGTGGAGCAAGGAATAAAAAACGAAGGGAGTATTTCCAATTTTCCTACATAGTTTTATTTTATAACTTCAAAGTAACAATCATGTGTATCGACTGAGTCATACAATAGTTACATGATAAAAAAATGACATTAATCCAAAAATTGATAAAACAAATAAATGAATAGCCTTTTAGATCTCTTCTTATCCTTAACTGCTATTGATACCAGCGTCAAAGACCCAATTTCAGCACCATAAACTCAACAAACAGCTTGCCAACTATATGCTAAATAACATGATATAATACTTGGATTACTTTCAACTAAAACACTTGTAAATCGATATCTAAAGCAGAGCCTCCAGGGAAACAAGATTCATATTCTCTACACAAATGTCATTCTCTGCAGTCTGCAAACAATTTTAACCTGCAAAATTACTCGTAATAGAAGAGCCTACATGAAAGAATTGAACCCGCTTCTTTTGCATATTTGCAAAATGCTCTACCAAAGAGCTAGTAGGTGGATTTTGGTAGAACGACAGTAAACTGTAAATAATTAAGCTGGCAAGCTAATTTAAGCAACTGAGTTAGTAGGCTGGAGAAGTACTAGTACAAAGAAATCATATATGCATAAGTTACAGAAACATAGCAATACATAGATTAATAGATAGAATACATACTAGAGCGGAAAGGATAACCGAAATCAGCTCCTATTCATCTACCCCTTATTCCCTTATATCTCGAGTCTAATAATTCTAGCCCCCCCAACAAGTTGAGACATTCATTTACGACAATCAAGCTCTCAAGTCTCAGACTCTCAGCCATAACTAGTATCATCTAGCTAGCACCAACAGAGAAACATTCCACCTCTGACCAAGTTTCCTCAACTCAAGCATGCAAATCAAAAAATAGACAAGTCTAATAAAGAATTTCATTAATTAAAAAATTATCTAAGAATAGGTCTTACAATACGAACAGAACATATATAGCAGTATCCTTTGCTGAATCTGAAGTGCAAGCAACATTGTACAGGTTCAGTAAACTTGGTCAGACAATTTAGCACAAAATATAAAATGTCCAGTAAACTTGGTCAGAGGTGGGTTGTTTCTACACAAGACTTGAACCAACACATGCAGACAATTTACTGAAACAGGAGGGCCTAGTGGGATTTGAACCCACATCTTTTGTGTGTTTACACAATGCTCAACCAATAGAGCTAGTAGGCCAATCAGTAACAAGAATGATAATATAGGAATACTGTAGGTTACATAAACATCAAAAGTAATTGAATCAACCATTTCCTCAGCTTATTTAGACTTATTTGATGAATTTGTGAGTATGTCTAAACTTATTGGAAATTATTTTGTTCAAAATCTGAACTTACGTTGTTTGATTTCAAGTCAAAATAAGTTGAGGTAAACGCACCCTAAATTGTTTAACATGTAACATTACAGATCAAAAACTATTAATGGAACTGCTAGGCTAGGAAAACTACAGAAATTGCAAGAAGCTAATGCAAATGAGCATGTCTCCCACTGTAAATAAACACAAATCAAGATTTTTGTAAGAGAAAATCTTGGAGAAAGTCTTAAGAATAAGTCTTGAATGCAATGCATGAACCCTTCTTTAACAACAATATTGATCTTCTAATCTGTTTCATATACAATGATGGTTCACTATATGTTCAATCTCATAAGCAAAGCAAAAAATCAATAAACTCAAGCTTCACCACACAAATTCCACCAAATTACAATAAGTAATTTGGACTTGCAAACTTTCTTGAAGGAGAAATGCTGATGTATTGAGCGGTTGAGCCTTAGAAGCAGTAAAACCCTTTTAGGCTTATTGTACCAAATAACTTTAGTTGAGAAACTACAAAAAATTTGCTAAGTTCTTTATAATGTACAAGGAAATGATCTTGCGATAAGAGAAAGGGGGGTATACTGGCCTACTGGCATAAAAATGTAAAATGGTAAGAGACGGATGCTAATACTTCCTCTGTTTTATTACTTGCAACCAAATGAAATGGCACACAACCAAGGAGCATAAGAGAGCAAGTTAAAAGGGCACGTGGTCCTCTTTAATAACTTTCTCAGTATTTACTTCAACCGTCGCACCTCGTGATTAACCCAATATACTAGTTGTTACTTTTACTTTGGGAGGAGGGATGCCGGCCAGTGATGAGGGAAAAGTGGGAAGGCTACAAAGTTAAAGTGGGAAGCTAGAAAAGTGACGGGAGAGGAAGGATGGCGGCAGCTAAGGTTTTATTGTTTGAGAAGGGTAGTAGTTCAGGGTTTTGGGAAGGGGGTAGTGGTGGAGAAAAATATCTGTGTAGTTTAGAAGAAGGGAGGGAGATATGAGAAATTGGGTTAATATTTTATAAGATTAAAAAAAAATAACCGGGTAGTGAGTTCATTATTAAAATTCTAATAGTGGATCAGCTATGGGTAATATTGTAATTTCACCATAAAAACTTACCAAAAATAGCTTGGTTTCAAGTAATATGACATTTCCATAACAGGAAAATGTTGCAAGTAAAAAAAATAAAATACAAAAAAAGAGGAAGTAATATGCAAGACTTAGTTCCACTAATCACATTAGGGTAATCAATCTATCTAAAAGCTTAAGTTGCAACATAAAAACTAACCAACCATCTAAAATTCTAAATGCTCTTAGCTTTACTGACCCCTTTTACTTGATCTAGGTGACATCATGTTGTCACTCATCCTTGACAGTGCATTGTACCCTGATTCACTAAAGAGTGTAATTCTAATCTCTATATTTAGGCTGCTTCACACCCTCCCTTGCAATCTAATTAACTATATTAAGTATTCTCAAGTACTACAAAATGAATGAACATACTCAGCATGAGAAACAGACAATAACACCTTACAAAACCACTCTATTCTCCCATGGTCCCACAAAAGTCATCAAAAATACTATTCAATCCTCTCATGTGTATCCACTCTTCTTCAAATTACATGTCTCCAACTTGGCTATCTCCCTTCCAAGCTGCTAAACAATCTTCTCTAGCAAACTCTTCTCAATTCTCTTCTCATCCATCTTCACTATAATAAATCTACGTACTCCAAAACTCTAGAACCCAATAAGCCAAGATTTGCAGCTTACCCATAATTATGTGAGAGACACATCTGCTTATCCTCAACATCAAAAGTTTTCATTAAATTTTAACTAGAAGTTGGAAGTGATTCAATCAATAGAAGAAAAGTCAGTTTTAATAGGAGAAGATGCTAAAATATTCACAATTTTTTATAAATGATCACGATCACGCACACAAACACAAACACAAACACACGCGTGTACGCAACATGAAAAAGTCAAAGGGTTAAAAACTTTGGGAAACTGATTAATGCCTCACATGCTAACCTTTACCAAAAGTGGCAGTTACTATTCTTTATGCAAAATAAAAAATATAAAAATAAAAATTGTAAAATTGTTATTTCATGCTTGCCAATGCATTAATTTGGACATCAATATCTTTAATAATCTTTTAGTAAAACCAAAAAAAAAAAAGTATATTGACACAAATCTAAGAAGATTCAACACGAAATATATAATGAGATAAATCCAACAAGATCTAAGATGTTCAAAGTAGTGTGTGAATAGTGTAAAAGTCCATGTAAACAGAGAAAATAACAATAAATGTGCAACATCCCCCTCCATCACCAGTGTAAAAGTATGCACATAAGTTCCCCCCCCCCCCCCCCCTCCCCCTTTTCCTCACTAAAGTGATAAGGAGCAATAGACACACCACAAGCTGGTTCTTCTAATTATGAGTTTGAGGTTCTAACGAAGCAGCTACCAGTTCTAACCAGAAAATAATAAAACTGAAAAACCAAAATAACTCACTGCAAAAATCCAACAGATGTAGTGTGCCTTCTCATCTTGCTTACACCAACATCCTCCAAATTGATAACCTGAAGCTGAAAGGGTGAAACAAGCAAATTATGATGAGAGAATTATAGCTAGAAGTTCAGAAATGTATCAGATAGAGAACACTGTGGTTGTGTGTGAAGATACATGTTGGGAAGAACAAAGAGAAGGCAGGAAGAGTTGTGGTTCAGATATTCAGAGATGGAAAACAAATTAAAAGGAGAAAGGAAACAAATAACACAAGCACAAAGGCTCCAGAAAGCAATGTAGGCATGTAGTTACACACAGGAACCTGGAAAGTGTTAATCGCCTCACTCCCATTTACGAATTGTGAACCAAGAATGGCAAGTTATACTAGCACATTGGTTATTTTTGGCCCAAATTAACAAATAAGATAGAATTGTGAACCCAAATCAAATCTCATACAAAACCAGGTAAAGCAGCCTACAATCCCTATGCTTTAGTGCTTTACTGTTTCGAGAACTTGTAACAGAATCATTGCACATTTTTTACCGTGAGTAATCTACCCAATTTCATAAGGGTTGCAGATAAATGATTAATTGCTAAAAAAGTAAAAACCACTCCCTCTCTGTCTTCTTCCTTTTTTTTGGTACAGCATCCCTTATTCCCTTTTTTCTTCTTTCTTCATTCCCTATCTTACTTTCCATATGGCATTTAAATTTTTTAAGAGTGAAGAATTAATCACTTCAAAATATAAGCAATTATACAATACTAGAGTAACAATGTATGACACTGCGTAAACCCAATGAAGAATTACAAGCTACAATATTGTATATATTATGAATAAGATTTAGGTAATTGTCAATATGCATTGCTATTACTATACTAACTAATAATAATAATAAAAGGAGAGTGTGCAAATAAAGTTGATGGGTGTAAGAAAGGGGTGGATAAAGTAAGAGAGAGTGAGTGGAAATATGTAAATAATATGGAGTAAGGGGGTTATGAAGGTAAAATGTACTTGTATTTGCCAATGTTAAGAACTTTTAGAAACATACAAAAACAGGAAGTGTTAAGATCATTCAGAAATGGAGGTAATAATAACTAAAAGGAAACGAAAAAGCTCTCTTAATCCGGAATCTAATAGTAAGGGCATTTTGAGATTAATATAAATAATGAAAGCTCACTAGTTCAAGCAGCATTGTAGATTCAAATAAAAAGACAGCAATTTGAAAAGGGCTGCACTTAAAGTAAGTATAAAGGAATTAATTGTTTTGTTTTAGATTCATAAGATATATAATTGCCAACTAGTTTGAAACCCGTGTAATGCACAGTTTTTATTTTGGTTTGAAAGTGGATATATCTTTTTGTAGCTTGGGTTTTAAAAGACTCAACAAAATTGGTGTTATAATCTGTTATAATATGCTAAAAAGAAAATTTAGAAACTTTATACTCTGTATTTCAATTTGTGCTTACATATTAAAATGGGGATATGATTATATAGTATGAAATTGGAAGGAAAAGGGGTATGATAACTATCTGCATTGAAAGGGTACGAAAACTAATTGAGTTGAAGGAGCTTGAAATTAGAAACTAAAAAATCCAAGTTGAAAAAATGAAGAAATGTAGCACTATAGATTCGATTCCTATTTAAGTTAGCCGTTAAAAATAGGAAAAATTGACGAGAATAATCCCAACTTTGCTTGATTCGCCCAAAATAATCCGAACTTTCGATTATTTTTTAATAATCCGAACTTTAATATCAACTTGCTTTTACTGATCCCAACCGGTCACCTAACTTGTTATAACAAGTTAGTTGACACGTGTCGGTACCTAATTGGTTAAAAAAATAAAATAAAAATAAATTAAAAAAAAGTTATTTTTTAAAGAAAAAATATATATATATTAATTAAAATTAAAAAAAACCACCCCAGCAGCCCCAACCACCCTCTCCGCCACTCAGCCCGACCCCAAGCCTCCGGCCACTACCAGACCCTCTCCCCCCGCGCCGGCGCCGCGTCACCCCACCCTCTGCACCACCAACCCTTCTCCCTCACGAAATCCTTTAAAACCAACGACCCACCATCGAGTCAGCCGCCGCTGCTCTTCTCCACTCCCTCGCTTTCCTCCCAAGCATCGTCCTACGTCGGCTAATTACATGGCAGCTTGTTCTCTGCCTTGGCTCTTCCGACTGCGCCATTGATTCCGCTTAGTCACCGATCTTGGACGCCGCCTTGGTTACGGTGATTGTGGTATTGGGTCAGGGAGGTAGGGTGGTGGAGGTGGTTGGGTCGTTGACTCATTGGTGTTGGTGTTGGTGGCTGGCATGGTTTCAGTTTATTTGCACTTTGCAACATTAAATTGCTTTTTTTTATTTTAATTATTAGTACTCCGTAGTTAATTAAGTGTTAATTTTCTTTCTTCTTTTTTTTGAGGACAGTGTTACTTTGAGCTAATAAATTCTGAGTTTGCGTTTATTTTTTCTTTTTTTTTTTTTTGGTTGTTGAGGACAGCGTTAATTTTTTTAAAAGGGCTAATTAGTGGTTTTTTTTTTCATAATAAATAATTAAGTGTTAATTACTAACAAATAATCATGTTTTTTTTTTAAATTAAATTAAATTAAATCTTATTTTTGACCAATCACGTGGTGACACGTATAAATTAAACCTAAAAAAAAAAAATTTACCTACTCAACAAGTTTTCGGTCACCTGGGACCATTAAAAGCAAATTCTTATTAAAGTTTAGACTATTAAAAAAAAAACAAAAATTGGGATTATTTTGAGCGAATCGAGCAAAATTGGGATTATTTCCGTCAATTTTTCCTATAAAATATTAGCATGGATAAGATAAGAGTATAGTTTTCCAGTTGTGTTACTACTGCAAAAGCCAGAGAGTATACAGATATACACCAATATGAATCTACACTGACATAGCTGTGAGAGGCTGGTGCTAGAACCACATAAACCTTATGAGAAAAAAAACAATAATATGATTGGAAAAAACAATGTACATCCATTTTGATCAGAAACATATGTTTCACAGTTGTGCACTTCATTATCTTCTTTCCCAGATTAGGAAAAAACAGTTAGGGAATTGAAAGAAACATTATGTGAAAGCACAAAGAGATAGAAAACTACGTTACCAAGTTTTGAGACAGCATACAGTAGCATAGAATTAATTCAAATTTATTTTCTACGACAATTTAAAAACCCCAATCACCTGTCCATAGCAGAATGATAAACTTTAGAGCACGGCCAGATCCTAGAATTAGACTGCGCCAATTGAGCCACACCACTAACAGCAACAGCAGCTGCATTTATTCATAATGCAGCGACAATGAGGCAAATACCCTGAAATTACAACAGCCAGATATACTTGAGACAGCTCCATGAGAAACAGCATACTTCAGAAAGCAATTACAGATGCATAACCTTTGAAAGCCACAGAGTATTCAAAAACAGACCTACTAAGTATTGGTTCTAAACATGAAGCAGGCTATCCTAATATTAACAGGATCAGTCCGCATTGTTGGTCAAGCATCCATTAAAGGGAATCGCATCATTCCTTTCAACTGTCATCTTCAGCTGCTCCAGCCTCTTTGACATCAATAGTAAAGTTGTACTCCTGATCACATCCCAAGTAAGAATCACACATGTAATACAAAGTGTAAGTCTTCTTCCCGACTTCAGGAGGTGCAACAAAATCAAGCTTGACTTTTGATTTCCATTGTAAAGCGACCCTCTTAATAGCTAGCAGTTGGTTAGTCTTTGTGTCACCCACCACCAACCACCAACCTTCTTCTTTAGCTTTGGGATATCTAAGAGCATCAACAGGTCCCACTTCTGACCTCCCTTCAAGATCTCGTTCAAGGGTAACTACCATTGTGACATCTTCCCCAGCACCGATGCTGTCACTATCGACCACCTCATAAGTCATATCAATGTTGGGGAAACGATTACAGAAACGGGCAATATCCAGCAACTGTGAGTCAGACATCTGTAGAAGCTCCTGCCTCTCATCATCCTCCATTTCCACCAGGTCAAACACAGTCTCAATAGACTTCCCTGGGTTCTCTTGACATCTCTTGGCCAACTCCTTGGTGAAATGTGGAAGCTGCAATAGCATGGAATCTCGCTCCCACATACCCTGAGTCACCATCTGGCTTACTTCCATAGCAAGAAGAGCAAGATTTAGCCAACCATTGCTGGAAATAACATCAACCATAGCCTGAAGCAATCTACTAGCTGAAAGGAGCACTTCACGCTGGTCAGCAGCCAAGTTACCACCAACTGGATGTCTAGAAAAGTGGGCTTGCAGCAAAGCATTTGCTTTTACATGTGGATCTGTGTACTTTGGATTCTCAAAAGAGAATCTTTGGTGATGTATCATCTTGCGAATCAAGTCATCCTCCCCCGGACGTACTGGCAGCTGCGAATACTCTGAAGCTGAAGCCAGAATCTCAAGGAGACCCTTCAGCTTTGTTTTAGATGTCAAAGAAGAACTAAAACGCTCGATTGTGGTGTAGCTGATGTAGTAATATGATGCTATCATGCCCAGATTCAGAGGAGAGAGATCCATATCATCTTCAATAGCAACACATTTACTCGCTTCCAGATCACTCAAAGTGTTCTCCACAAGTTCTGAGAGGTAATCTGATAAATGCCTATGGCTCACACCCTGAAGATTATAGTAATTAGGATTCTGAGCAAGCCTTCTGTACATAAATGTCCATGTGAGATAATCCACAGCATCTTGCTTATTCTCGATTACTCCAACTACAATTTCTGCATTCAGATTGTCATGAAGGTAGTGGTGCAAATGACTTTCTACAGGGAATGCTTCATATAAGAACTTTTTATAATATTCCTTTCGTGGAGCATGACAAAGGATAACACACTTCCCAGACTTATCCAACAAAGGCCGACTAGCATGACCCATCATCTGCAGCAGATCAATGACTGGATAATCAGTATGAGCATTTTCTCTCCCATCATAGTACTGAGTTCCCATGACCACCACTAAGTGAGCCAACAAAGGCATTCCCCAGCACATTGAACTGGTCATAACACAAACTTGGATCCATCCAGCTTCAAATAACTGTGATACAATCTCCTTATCAGTGCTAACTAATCCTTCATGCAAAAAGCCCACACCATAGCCAAGAGTGGTCTTCAGATTTAGATCCTTAATTTTATCAGTAAAAGGCTGCAGCTCCTCCGATGAATGCAGCAAAAATATTGGCTTCTCTCCACTGTCAGCACTAGCATATGTTACAAGGTCAACTGCAGTAAGTGAAGCATGCTTCCGAGTTGGAACATATACAATAGCAGGTTTCCCATTCTTAGCATGGACAGATATAGCAGTGTAGGTCGGCTTGGTCATAGCTTGCATTCTTGCCTCAAAATTAGCAATATCTACTCCCTGAATGTGAATCTCAAGAGGTACAGGACGAACCCCTGGTGGAAAGTTGAAAAGACCATGTGAAGAAGCACCTATCCATTCACCAAGGTCCTTAGCATTAGCAAGAGAGGTTGATAAAGCAACAATGCGAATCTTGTTCTCCACTTGACTTGCTATGTATCTCATCCTCGAGACAATCACTTCCAACACAGGACCGCCTTGACCACCAATAAGATGGAGCTCATCAATGATGAACAGGCTGACTTGCTGAACATACTTTCTTTGTTTCCAGCGTCGAGATAAAGCATCCCATTTTTCAGGAGTACTTATAATTATCTGCCCTTTCTCAAGTAACTTCAAGTCAGTTGCTGTCTCTCCCGTAAGTTCAACGACTCGCAAACCAAGTCCTTTTCCAAATTTCCTTTCCCAATCACGGTAACGCTCCTTGGCCAGAGCTTCAATAGGTGCAATATAGACAACACGCATGGTGCTGTCAGGACCTTTTTGGTGGTTTCGCAAGATAGCAAACTCAGCACATATTGTCTTTCCACTACCAGTTGGCGCAGCAACCAAAACATTGTCATCTGCATTGTACAGAACCGTGAAAACCTGAGTCTGGACAGGGTTGAAGTGCCTAAATTCTGGATAAAGGGCTTCATATGATGGGTTTCTCAATGCAGTCACAGGCAGTGGTTGTAAGTCCAACAATTCTGTTGGGGGAGGATATTTCTCAGGCAAAATAAGATGCCTAAAAGAAACAGGCAAAACAGACTATGATCCCAACCATCTATCAGAAACAACATGAATGAAATATTGTGGGGGCAGAGGCTCTGATATTGGCACAGTGAAATTCAGGGTATGGTCCTCGTCAATATATTGCTTCTTCAGCATGAAGTATTCATGATGAAGAATGTATTCACCATCATTATCCTCCACAATAACCCAAAAAGGCTCCACATATCCATGAATCTTGTCATCCCACATGAAATCAGGTGTGATTGTCAGTTCCACTCCTAAAACAGAGCGAGTAATTGGCTGCACATGTGCAGCAAGGTTGAGCTTTGGAAACTGGTGAATGAACTTGTGAAGAGTCCTTCCCATCTTCTGTTGCCTTATGAGCTCTCCCAATTCTTGAGATGAAAGGTCATGGTACCTTTCCCAGGCCAATCCATTCTTCTCCAATTTCATCAGTGTTTTACTTGAAATTCCAGTTAGCTGGCGGAGTGGTGTCTGGACGCTCCATGTCCTCCTCTGAACCATTTTGCACAAAATCAAAGCCTTCTCTGCCAGTTTAGCCCATCCTCTTTTCAATACAATCTCAAAAAGTGCTCTAACAAGACGCGCTGCACTCTGTGTTATATACACCATGTCTGATGTTAGAGACAAGCCTTCAAGCTTCAGCTTAGATATATATGCTTGAAGTAAAGCATTTATCTTAGCACCGGGTTCTTCCAAGCTCTCTTTAATAGGAATTGGAACACGTTCCAAAAGCTTGGCCAATTCAACCTTCTCATCTTGCCTAACTGAGAGATACTTAAATTCTTCGCTGAGGGAGAATAACCGACAGAGCTCAATATCACCCATTGTTGGCTTTAAATTCTCATTATAAGTGGATATTGTCCCATGTGTAATGTAATGGAAACTGGCAATCTTTCCCAAGTCAGTGACCTGGAAATAACCACTCTTTCGATCATATTGTATCAAGTTATTTTTGTCCAAAATAGTTGCTGCTGAATGAATCTGAAATTAACAAAAATACAATAGTTAAGCAGCTGAAATTAAGAAACTTCCAAAAGATGCTTCAAAGAAAAAAAATATATATTAAATGCAACATTTAATTAATTTTCTCACCAGTGCATACAATTTAAACAATCATCCAGCCAATGTGCAATATTATAGTTTCAAATTTTCTAGAGGAAAAGCAACAGTCTCCTTAATCAAGATAATACTAAAAAAAAATGCAGTATGCTCCTTCATCAACTTGTTAATGGTATTCATCAAGTAACTAGACTTTGTGTTGCTGCAGCTAATTTAATATCAAATTGGACAGAATTTTTTGCGATGCTCCTTAACTTCGTAAAGGTAAATTTACAAACAGTAACAAATGTAAAGCTAGCATGAGAAGCAATATATACCAAGGAAAGACTGGGATAATAATTTGAATAAAAATTATCAGGTAAATTTTCAGTTCCACACAGCCAAATTTTAACTCCCCCCGCCCAACAGAGCACAGGGCATGGTAAAAACTCAAATCACCATTTTCTAGCACTTCAAAGTCGTGGACACAAAACCTAACTTCACAGCTTCATACCCATGCACCCAACCTAAACAAGTCTAAACACCATTATTAAATTGACACATCATTTCATCTACACATTTAAGAGCATTTAACTTATATATAAATTAGTCTAATTAGCTTATGACAATAAATCGAAGCTTTATGAGCTACAGCTAGTCTCTATTCGTGTAATGGAATGGGTCAACGGGGTCAAGAAGCCAAGTCAACCACCACTTTTGGTGTACTCAAGGCGCGCAAAACAGGGGCAGCAAGAGTCAAGGGCAACCAGAGACAATGAGCTTCAGGACAAAGTTAATTAAGAGGATCCAAGGAAAGAGAGGAAGCTGCTTTAGCAATGTCATTAGATGGTCTTTCCATTCTTAGCTTAGTAAATCACATGTATTCCTTAAGCTTGAGTATATGTAATGTAGGAAGTCTAATTAGAAAGATATACAGAAATTTGAGAGAAAACACTAGAGAGAGTTGTGGCCTAAAGCTACTAAGAGATTCATAACCTCAAGTTATGTTTATCACTTGTATTTCAATCTTCAATCAATCAAGTACTCAAGCATTCAACCTTTAAATTACATTTCCTTGTTCGAATTACATTAATCGGAATTAGTACATAACAACTTGGTATCAGAGCGGTGGTCCTGCGGCCCCGACCTTCACATTCGGGAACGCTCCATGAACAATGGTTGGCGGTGACGCAAGATAGCTCCGGGTCGGTGGCGGAATATCGCCGGAAGTTCATAGAAATGGCGGCACCACTAGAGGACGTGCCGGAAAGTCTGATGTTGGGGCAGTTCATAAATGGGCTAAGCAAGGAAGTTAAGACAAAGTTGAGGCTTCTTAATCCACTCAACCTTGAAAAAGCCATGGAAATGGCTGGTAGAATTGAAGAAAAGAATCGTGTGCAACAGGGCAAGAAACCCATGAGTAATTGGAAGGGTGGCTTTGTTGCTGGGCCATCAAATTCCAACCCAAATCATAGCAGCCCAATTGTGAACAAGGGAGGCTTAATAGCTTCATATGGGTTACCTAGCAGCAGTGGGCCGCCCAGATCTTGGCCCAAGGCCCCTGAGTCTCAAGGCTCCGTGAACATGGGCCGAACCAACCGCGGTCCAAATCAGAATTCCACCGGAAGTACAAGGTGGCTAACCGAGTTCGAATTGGCGAAAAGGAGGGCGAAGGGGTTATGTTTTAGATGTGATGAGAGGTGGGGTATAGGTCATCGTTGCAAAAGAAAGGAGCTTAGTGTGTTACTAGTGGCGGAGGGGGAAGTAGAATTGGAGGATGAAGGGCCGGAGTTAGAGAGTGACACCCCCTCGGAGGAAAACGGGTCGATGTCATTATGTTCGGTAATCGGGATACACAACCCAAAGACAATGAAGTTGAGAGGAGTAATCAAGGGGCAAGAGGTAGTAGTAATGATCGATCCGGGGGCTACACATAATTTCTTAGCCATCTCGGTGGTGGAGCAAACGGGAATTTCCATCTCTCAAGGCGGGGAATTTGCCGTGTCCTTAGGAAATGGGGACACCATTAGGGGTAGTGGAGTATGCAAGGGAGTTAAGGTGGAGCTTCAAGGTGGACTTACTATAACCGAAGACTTCTTTCCACTCACCCTAGGTAGTGCCGAAGTCATCTTGGGGGTGCAATGGCTTGAGAAGTTGGGTGCCGTGGTTACTAATTGGCGGACCCATGTAATGAAGTTCACCGTGGGTGGGGTTCCGGTCACCCTCACCGGAGATCCGACCCTCGAAAAGTCACAAATTTCACTCAAGGCTATGGTGAGAGTGTTAAAAAAGGAGAAAAAAGGCTTTTGGGTTGAATGCAACAGATTAGAGGAGGAGAAGTTGGGCCCAAATCTGATTAGCCCACCTTCATTCTTGGTTGAGATTCTGGACCAATTTCAAGGGGTCTTCCAAATGCCAAATGGGCTACCCCCAAATAGAGGCCATGAGCACTCTATTGTACTCAAGGATCGGACCAACCCAATAAGTGTTAGGCCCTATAGATATCCCCAAATTCAGAAGGATGAAATTGAAAGGCTCATGCGTGAAATGCTAGAATCCGGCATCATCAAACCTTCATCGAGTCCCTTCTCAAGCCCGATGTTACTCGTGAAAAAGAAGGATGGATCTTGGCGATTTTGCGTGGATTACCGAGCTCTTAACAAAGAAACCGTTCCGGATAAATATCCGATTCCGGTTATCGATGAGTTACTAGATGAGCTTCATGGAGCAACGATTTTTTCCAAGCTCGATTTGAAATCGGGCTATCACCAAATACGAGTCAAGCCGGAGGATACCCACAAAACGGCTTTTCGCACTCATGAGGGTCACTATGAGTTTCTAGTGATGCCATTTGGGCTCACAAACGCTCCGGCGACTTTTCAATCACTTATGAATGAGGTCTTTCGGCCTTATTTGAGGAAATTCGTGCTCGTTTTCTTTGACGATATTTTGATATATAGTAGAGCCGAAGAGGAGCATAAGGGTCACTTGAAATTGGTTTTGCAAAAATTGAAGGGAAATCAATTGTACGCCAATTTTAAAAAATGTGAGTTTGGCAAAAGAAAGGTAGCTTATTTGGGGCACGTCATTTCCGAGCAAGGGGTCGCCATGGATAACGATAAAATTCGCTGCATTCTTGAGTGGGAAACACCAAGGAATTTGAGGGAGCTACGTGGTTTTCTGGGCTTAACTGGTTATTATCGGAAATTCATATCCCATTATGCTCACATCGCCAACCCCCTTACTGCCCAATTGAAGATAGAATGTTTCGGGTGGTCGGATGAAGCGACAGCAGCATTTCGAAGGTTAAAGACAGCAATCACCACCGCTCCGGTGCTAGCGGTTCCTAATTTCAACGAAGCGTTTGTGGTTGAGGCCGACGCTTCCGGGTTTGGACTTGGTGCGGTATTAATGCAAAACGGTCGTCCAGTGGCTTTTTACAGCAAGACTTTGGGAATCCGGGCTAGAGGGAGGTCCATTTATGAAAAGGAATTGATGGCAATCGCGTTGGCGGTGACTAAGTGGCGCCACTATTTGCTTGGTCGTCATTTTGAAATTCGGACCGATCAACAGAGTCTAAAGTACCTTGCGGAGCAGAGGGAGGTCGGTGGTGAGTATCAACGGTGGTTGAGAAAGTTGGTGGGGTTCGATTTTACTATCAATTACAAACCCGACGCCGCGAATAAGGTGGCCGACGCACTTTCTCGCAGGGATGAAGCTCTGTTAATGTCTTCTGTGAGAAAGGTCGAAGGAAAGAAGGAAGGTGAAGTGATGGAGTTTGGGGCTTTAATCCACTCTTGCTTTGTGGATTGGGCTGAGTTGGAAAAAGAATTAGAAGCTGACAAGGGATTGGGCCAGATCGTATTGGGCTTAAGGGAGGGAAAAGAAAGTCCAAAAGGCTTTCACTTAGAGGGGTCCAGATTGATTTATAAGAATAGAATCGTCCTGCCTTCTTCTTCGAAGTTCATTCCCCTGTTATTGAAGGAGTACCACAGCACCGCGACGGGTGGCCACGACGGCGAGATAAAATCTTATCTCCGGCTCGCCGCCGACTGGTTCTGGGCCGGTATGCGAAAGGACATCGGAAAATTTGTGCGTGAATGCGATGTGTGTCAACGGAACAAAACAATCACCAAGAGCCCGCTCGGGTTGTTACAACCTCTTCCAATTCCCGAGGCCGTGTGGGAGGATATCTCCATGGATTTTGTAGAGGGGTTGCCATTATCCCGGGGAATTGACTCCGTGTTGGTAGTGGTGGATAGGCTCTCGAAGTACGCCCATTTTATTGGGCTAAGGCACCCGTTCAACGCCTTGAAGGTGGCGGATGCGTTTGTGAGGGAGGTAGTTCGCCTCCATGGGTTTCCGGCGTCAATTGTTTCTGATCGCGATCGAGTTTTTATGAGCATATTTTGGAGGGAATTACACATCTCCGGCGAAGCACGGCCTACCACCCTCAAACGGACGGGCAGACCGAGATTGTGAACAAAAGCCTCGAGACATATCTGCGATGTTTTATTTCTGAGCAGCCACGGTGTTGGGCTCGTTGGCTACCTTGGGCGGAATATTCTTACAATACTTCGCCGCATACTTCGACCAAGATGACTCCCTTTAAGATGGTGTATGGTCGGGATCCGCCGAAGTTGTGGCGCTTGGGAACCGGTCAAACCATGGTCAGCAGCCTCGAGGAGAGTTTGCAAGAGAGAGATACAATTTTGGAGGAGTTACGAATGAATCTCAATCGTGCTCAGCAAGTGATGAAAGTTAATGCGGATAACCAGAGAAGGGATGAGAAATTTGAAGTCGGAGAGAAGGTGTTCCTCAAACTCCAACCGTACCGGCAAAAGTCCCTAGCTAGAAGGCCTTTTGAGAAATTGGTTGCACGATTTTATGGTCCTTTCGAGGTGTTAGAGCAAATTGGCAGAGTTGCATACAAATTGAAATTGCCAAGTGATTGCAAAATCCATCCCGTGTTTCACATCTCCTAATTGAAGAAAGCCCTTGGCAGCATCCCAAGCCAAGCCACTATCCCGCAGCAGCTACCTCCCGACTTGGAATTGGTGGTTGAACCGGAAGAACTACTGGATGTGTGCATGGCTCAGAAGGATTCGGTGTTGGTGCTCGAAGTATTGCTTGCTTGGAAAGGGTTACCTGATTATGAAGCCACATGGGAAGAGTTCGAGTCTGTCAACTTACGTTTTCCCTCCTTCCACCTTGAGGACAAGGTGAAACTCAAAGGGGGGAGTGATGTAATGGAATGGGTCAACGGGGTCAAGAAGCCAAGTCAACCACCAATTTTGGTGTACTCAAGGCGCGCAAAACAGGGCAGCAAGAGTCAAGGGCAACCAGAGACAATGAGCTTCAGGACAAAGTTAATTAAGAGGATTCAAGGAAAGAGAGGAAGCTGCTTTAGCAATGTCATTAGATGGTCTTTCCATTCTTAGCTTAGTAAATCACATGTATTCCTTAAGCTTGAGTATATGTAATGTAGGAAGTCTAATTAGAAAGATATCCAGAAATTTGAGAGAAAACACTAGAGAGAGTTGTGGCCTAAAGCTACTAAGAGATTCATAACCTCAAGTTATGTTTATCACTTGTATTTCAATCTTCAATCAATCAAGTACTCAAGCATTCAACCTTTAAATTACATTTCCTTGTTCGAATTACATTAATCGGAATTAGTACATAACAATTCGTTCCCAATTTCCATGACAATAACATGTTAAGAAATACACAGCCTGACACTCACAAACCAATTATGCACCAGTAGTCCAGTGCACATCTAGATCATGTTGTTAAAATTTGTATCATCAAAGGCACATGCACAAAAAAAAAAAAAAAAAAAAAAAACAATCCTCGCTTTATAGCTATTAACCAGTAAGAGGACAATTAAAACAACAGAAAATCAGATTGACATAGATGAAAATCGACATTTGAAAGATAAGAGTGCTAGAAAGAAAATTTGCTATAGGAAGAAGGAAGCAGTGATGCATTAGAATAAAGGCTTACCAGGTCAGCTCTCCTCTCTTCCAGTGTACGGTCCCTGTCGAGCACATCAGGAGCTAAGCCATAAAGTGTAGGATTACGTAACATCCGAATGTACAGGTATGTGTAACCTATCCAATTGAGGGCTTCTCGAGCATTTTGTACAGTACCAAGAACAATTTCAGCATTCAACTGATCAGCCACCCTTGAGATAAACTGACTTTCAATAGGAAGCTGCTGATTCATCAAAGAAAGATAAAATTGCAATTCAGTATGGCCAGTGATGACTATTCCCTCTCCATAAGTATCGTACTGGGGTCTACCTGCACGACCAAGCATCTGCATTACATCCAGAGGACTCAATTCTGTCCAAGCCCCCTTTTCAGGATTATAAATCTGGGTTCCCTTTATAATCACTGTGTGTGCAGGCAAATTGACACCCCAAGCAAGGGTGGCTGTAGAAACTAGGACTTGCACGTGACCATAAGCAAACAAATGTTCCACAAGCTGGCGATCAGCCCTATTCATCCCAGCATTATGAATTGCAAAGCCGTAAGGTAGAAGATCCTTGAGGTCATTACTTCTAACTAAATCAGTATGTGCATGAAGAATCTCACGACTCGCACTATCCTCTTTCAAAAATTTACCAAGGGTGTCCTTTGCCAATGCTGTATCCCTTATCGCACGGGCAGTCTTTGCCGTCTCTTTTCTAGAGTGAACAAATACAAGAACTTGGTGCTTTCCAGCCACAGCCATCACCTTATCATAGCAAATGTCATTCATCAACTGGAATCTCTGTAGTGGCTTCTTCACATTGATTCCAATATATTGTTGTGCAAGCGGGCAAGGTCTATAGCTGTTGTCAAAGTAGAATAGCCCCTTTTCTACATCAACCCTCAAGAATAATGCCACATCCTCGTAGTTAGGAAGGGTGGCTGATAACCCAACTAGTCGAATATTATCTTTTGTTGTTTCAATTTGCCTAACTGTCCTGGCAACTATACTTTCCAGCACAGGGCCTCTGTTGTCATGGAGCAGATGAATTTCATCAATTATGAGAAGTTTTACAAGATGAGTGTATGTTCGATCGCCTGACTTCCTTGTTATGATATCCCATTTCTCTGGAGTTGTAACAATTATCTGAGTTTCATCTATCTGTTGCTTGGTTAATGTCTGATCTCCACTCAATTCCTTCACATTCACACCATAGTGCTTTAACCGGTTTGACAAGTTACCAACCACTTCAGCCACAAGAGCTTTCATTGGAGCCACATATACTATCTTATAACTGCTGTGGTCAAATGATCCATCTGGTGCTCTATTCAAAGCAATCTGCTGCAATATGGTGAGGACAGCAACATTAGTCTTCCCTGAACCAGTTGGAGCACAAAGAAGAATGTTTTCAGCTGAAAAAAGTGCAGTTTGATAAACTTTACTCTGCACCCTATTCAGCTGTGTCATCCCTTCGAAAGCTGGTCGTGCCCAATCTGGCATTCCAGATATCTTTACGAGTTCTTCACCCTTTTCGAATGGTTTGGCTTTCAATGAAGGAATATGAACTTCTACATATCCTTTAGCATGGTGCTTAATAGATCCATCAGGAAGTATAGTCTTCCTACAATCCATGAAATGACTACCCTGGTTAGAAGCAAGGCCATCCAGATCAAGCACTTGGCGCTGCCCCATCAACCAACCATTATCAACATCTCTGTCAGGCACTCCTCTTTGACCATGTTCCCCGTCAATAGCGTGTCTATCCTTTAAACGACAAGCCTCCTCTTTTATACAATTCTCCAAATTCTTCTGCCTCTCCTTAGCAGTAGCTCTGGTGGCATGCATCTGCTCCAGGATGGCAGCCAAATCTGCACCAGATTTCATCATCAATTCTTCGATATTTCTCCACTCCTCTTGATTTTCAGCTCGTGCCAGACGAGTACACCACACAATCTTATGCCTATTTCGCACAAGGAGCCTGACAAGGTTGAATTGATTGTAGTCAAGGAGAGTCAAGAGAGTATTTTCAATCTCCCTATTTTCCCCTTCAGCGAGTACTTTCAGAGCATCTTCAGCAAGACTCTGGCACTGCTGTGGATCAATCTGCTGATCATAAGCCTGAGAAATCTTCCTCTGAAGCCAATATGCATCAATTTCCTGAACGTTCAGATTCATGCTCACCTCCACATCAGGCATATCTTCATCAACGATCTCATCACCCATTTGCATAGCCCATGGTAACCCCAATTCAGCAATATTTTCATCCTCCTCACCATCATCCTGCACTGAACTGAAATAACTCTCATTGTAAACGTCATCATTCTCATCAAAATCCACTGCAACACCCACATCATTATCAAGTCCGTCTTCATTACCACCCTCATAATAGTCAGTAATCATCCTCCCAGAATCAACCAGGCTCTCAAACACAGAAGCAGGAATTAAACCTAGCGTCTTCTCAACCTCAATCTTCTTATCTAAATACTTAAGAGCATCGTTCTTTAATACAGCCAAAATCTCATCAGCAGCAGCGCTGACAACACTAAGCGGCTGCCCACCAAACTGCTGCTGTATAACACTCAGCATTGCCTCATACGCAGCCCGAGTTTCTTTTGTTTTTGGCTGGTACACACCTTCTTCAATGACATCCAGAACACTCTCCCTAACAAAACACGGTTTCTTGTTCCGCCAAGTAGGCCCTAGTTCCAAATTAAATTCCCTTTTCTTCGGCTTTTCTTCTACCTTAGGAGGTTTTCCCCCGGCAACCAGATCCCCAAACGATTTCGGGTCAATTTTACCATACAGAGACTCCGGCTCACCAGTCGGCACGCCGGTATCCCTCGAAATCAAATCTTTCTTGAGCAGAAAACTCGAATTTTCCTTCGACATCCTTCCACGACAACAAAAATTAAATTTCTTCTTAGGGTTTATGTATAAAAATAAAAAAAAAACTAGGGTTCAAGCAAATTAATGCAATTCAGAAACAATCTAATGCACTAATTTAGGAATAATTCAGCAGACAGAATTGATAACGAAAAATTACAAACCCTAGCAATGAAAAATTCAATCGAAAAGATATTAAATCATCATACAATCAATCAAACTATTAAAAAGAAATTGAACATCGAACCTTGATTATTGCGCAGGGAAGAGAGGAATTAATCTTCGCAATGTGGTTGATGGCGAAGACGAGTAAAGTATTTAAACAATAGCTTCATTGACCGTCTTTTTCTTGCCAAAAATAAACAAGCCGCCTTTTTATACAAAGGGAACAAATTAGCGCGCTAACTTGGGGGGCAAGGATATAATCACAGAAGTTGTTGATTTATTACGAGTACTCCGTATCAATCATCAATAATCAATAATAAATCTTATACGGAGTACATAAATAAAATATTAGAAAAGATTTTTCCTTAAAAATAAAAAATTAGAAAAGATTTAATGTATCCTTCCAAATATATATTGACTAGTTTTGTGCCTGTGCGATGTCCAGGTTGTTCATTGAATTTTAAAATAAATTTATAATTTATGTCAAAATTTAAAATATATCATTGATACAAAATTAGGCCCTGTTCTTTTGAGCTTCTGGGCAGAGCAGAGCAGAGTAGAGCAGATTTCAGCAGAACGGAGCAGAGCAGAGCAGAGCAGATTTCAGCAAAGCAAAGCAGAGCAGAGCAGATTGAAGCAGAGCAGAGCAGATTTCATTATTATTATTATTATTATTATTTTTATTATTATCATTATTATAATTATTATTATTATTACTAATATTGTTATTATTACTATTATTATTATTATTATTATTACAATTATTATTACTACTACTACTAATACTATAATAATAATTGTAATGCTTTATTATTGTTATTAAATATTAAATATTATTATTATTATGATTATTATGATTATTATTATTATTATTATTATTACTACTACTACTACAACTACTACTACTACTACTACTATTATTACTATTATTATAATCATTAAATTTTATTATTAAAAATTAATTATTATTAATAATATTAATATTATTAAATATTAATTATATTATTATTAATATTATTATTATTAATAATATTATTATTAAATATTAATTATATTATTATTATTAAATATTAATTATATTATTATTATTAAATATTAATTATATACTTCCTCCGTTTTCTTTTACTTGCAACACACCTTTTAAGCACGCAGTTTTAGGAGATGATTAGTGAGGGTAAACGAGCGATTTTATTAATATAATTTTTACACGAAAATTAGAATAGAGTTAAGTATCATTTGTAAAAATTATAATGAAAAATTTGTCCATTTACATTACATAAACCAGAGCTCAAAACACGTGCCACAAGGCTGTGTTGCAAGTAAAAGAAAACGGAGGAATTATTATTATTAATAAATATTAATTATTATTAATAAATATTATTTATTTATTTATTATTATTAAATATTAATTATTATTATCATTAAGTATTAATTATTTATTATTATTTTTATTAAATATACATTATTATTATAATAATTCAATATTAAGTATTAATTTTAAGCAGAGCAGAGCAGATTGAAGCAGATGGCATATACAAGTCTCCGTGTTCTCGATAGGCATTTCAGGTTCCGGAGCGCTCACGTTTATAATAGACCCCGGGGCCCCGGCCAGAACCACACGTGCAAGTTTCCCTGCATGTGGCTCGTCCGTGCTTTCAACTGAGCACCTCAGCGGCGGGATTGAATACCCGGATCGAATCAGAGTTCACGCCGCCCGCCCTGAACAAATAGGAGGCGTGGGCCACAGGTCGCACATAAGCCGCCGGGTCGCACGCTGTTTGCTCAGTTGCCCCCATTCTGAGGACAATCGGCCGGAAAGCCTCTTCCGGAGAGCAGAGCAGAGCAGAGCAAATTTCAACAGAACAGAGCAGAGCAGAGCAAAGCAGAGCAGATTTCAGCAGAGCAAAGCAGAGCAGATTTCAGCAGAGCAAAGCAGAGTAGAGCATAGCAGAGCAGCTCTAAAGAACGGGGCCTTAGTTAGGAATTAATGTGCTTTTCTGACAATTTGCTATCTAGTAGGCATAATGACTAATAATAATATTGGTGAAAATGTTTGCTTTAATACATTAAAAAAAAAATAGCAAAAAATAAACTAAATAAAATAAGTGTTGAAAGCACGTTGAATTGACCCAAACCCAAAACTTTGGGCAAGGGTTGAATATTTCTTGACTCGTCACATGAAGTGACCCAATCCGAGATGTTTCATGACCCAACCCTAATTGACAGGTATCCATTCTATTAGATTGTGAAGTATATAATTTAACCGATTATTTGTACATCTGAAATATTAGTATTTTATCGATAGTAGTCTAAACTAACAATTTTATCCTAAAATTATATCAATTTAGAATTCTAAACTAACGTTTTCATCTTATGATGTCTATTTAAATCTATTCAACGTAGCGCGACACTTGGCGAAAAGTTGGAACGTCAAGTGTCGCAATGTCGTGACCTGGCTAAAAGTTTAGCTTTACATATTAGTTATATGATACCATAAACTTCTTAATATAACATAATTTTTGACATATGTAGAGTTACGTACTACTTTTTTTTTTTTATAACAAGGAGTTACGTACTACTTTACCATTAATTAAACAAGGATTTTTTAAAAAAAATTACAAAAGATTTTTGTATTTAATCATGTATGAAAAGCTTGCCAAAAAAGATATGAAAAAATATTTTAAGTCAATTCATTACTAAGAAAAAAATGCTACATAAGAGAAAATGAATAATAGTGTGCAAAAAAAATTCTATTTACGGGTTAAATACATATTGTTAAGATTTTCATTTGGTTAACAAGAAAAAAATGATATAAATTTGTTAGTGAAATATATATAAATATACATAAATACGCATTTTAAAATATCTATTTGCTAATAATAGACTTTCATAATAAATTCATTATACAAATTAATAACATAGCCAAATATAAATTTTTAAAATTAAATATAATGTTAATTAAAGAATAGTTATTGAAAGTTACCGTGCATGGCACGGGACCTAACCTAGTTTGATAAATTTTCCTCCTAACTCAAATTCATTAAAGGTGATAATTGGACGGGTCGGGTTAAGATCGGGTTGGAATTTTTGTTCCCAAACCCGCCCAAAATGGTCGGGCTGTGCGGGTTTTTCGGGCCAGACCTAAAAAATCAACTAAACATGCATAAAATCGCATTCCCAAACTCGCCCAAAAAAATAAGTTTACGGGCCAGGCTAACTTTGGTCTGTAACACCCCCAAATCTCCCTCTACGAAAATACTAATATAATACATATAATTATACCGTAGAGATAGGCTTGGGCGTATTACCGCCGCGTGATTACGCAAGGCTACTCAAAATACTTAACTCAATAACAAAACTTGCAGCGGAAACTCAACTTTCTTTTATTAATACTTATAAAAATAGTAACATTATTATGAGTACTCAAGATAAAGACAAGACCAACATTCCTAAACTAGGTGAAACCATTCTCAGGACTCCATATGCTCAATTATTGACTCCACCTGAAAATAGTCAACACTGCTTACCATTAAGGTAAACAGGGCGAACAAAAGCAAATAGGAAATACGAATTAGCAAATTATGCTAAGTACGATAAGTGCAAGATAATGTAAACTCAATTTATTTGTAAACATGCTTTTACAAAATCAATTCCAATAATTAATCCAATAATTTTAAACTCATTATTCCAAAACCGATTCCAATGATTCAATATTCAAAATAATAGTTAATAAAACCAATTCCTTTGTTAAGAACCAATTTCTTTTAATCCAATTCCTCGCCCAAGTGTGCACACCCCCCAAGCTAGTCTCCTTATATTACAAGGCTATTCTTGAGGAAAGACCCGGTCATACAAAGTCCAAGGCCTTATCAATAAACCAAATCCGTATAGTGGGATTACCAACATGCTTATAAAGCATAAATAATAATAAATCAATGATTCAATAAATTCTCTTTTAAATCCAATAATTCAACCTTTAATAATAATAATCCAAACCCTTTTTTTTTATAAATCCAACATGCTTTCAAAACCAATCCCTTTTAAACATGAATAATAAATTAATTAATCAAAACATGTTATAAAAATCAATAATCCAATTTAATTATTAAAACCAATCTTTTAAACATACTTTTATTTCATAAACCATAATTCAATTCAATTTAATTCAATCATCACAAGAAATCATTCAAACATGCTTATTCAAACCAATTTTTTTTTTCAAGGTATCTAACCACCTAACTTACCTTGATCCTCGCTTAGCAAAAACACACAAAAGAACCTTGATTCCGAATATCAATCAACACTTCGCACTTTCAAAGTTCAATAACGAATACACCTTGCAAATAACATAATCATAAGGTTATCACAACATAAACTCAAATCTAATGTGCATGGACTATAAAACTCTTTTAAAATAACACTTTAATATAAAATTATAGCTTTGAAATAGGTATTTGTATTTTCGAAAACTAACCATGAAGAAGATAAAAGAATAGGATTAAAAAGAATTGAATTTTCGTTGGAAAGAATAGGCAGAACTTGCAGAGGTCATAACTCCTTCAATATAACTCCGAATTGGGTGATTCTTGAGTCTAACCTCAAGGATTTTTTGAGAGGAACAATCTTCTGTGAAACGTCAATACCCCAAAAACTGACCAGAAGTGCCCAAAATTGGCTATAAATATAAACGGGATAATATTTGTATGAAAAGAGGAGAAGAAAAGTATGAAAAGGTTTAGGGAAAAGAAGAATAAGAGAGAAGAAGAGAATTGAGTTTTTGGTGTGAAGAATATGAAAGGTATGAAGGGGTATTTATAGGCTAGCTCATGCAAGAATTATGGCAAGAGAATGTGAGAAGAATTATGGTAAAAAGAATTAAGGAAAATACTTGGAGAAGTGAATAAAAGAATTAAGGAAAGTTTGGACATTAAGGTAATTGTGTATACTTGAATATGGAAGGTATGTATGTCATGAAAAAAAAATAAGGAAATTAGAATTACTTGGGAAATAATTAAGAAGAATGAATGGCAAGAAAATATGATGATTAGATATTAAAAAGATGGAGAATTAGAATTAAGGAAAATAAGAGATTTTGGGACATAATTAAAAATATAATTTACCAAAATAAGTCACCCAAAAATCCATCATGGTGGCTTTAGATATTTAGGGAATTAATTTGCTAGTTTTAAGGAATTAAAAATAATTGTGTAAATAATAATTAATTAATAAAATTCCAATTATTAACTAAATAAAATAACTAAGAAAATCAAATTTTCTACACATAGAAAATCCGAAAATCATAGTTAATAATTTAGGAATTTTCGGCCCTTTTAAATAAATAATAAAATATAATTTTGTTTAATTAAAATATCCGAAATTATATAAATAATCCGGTTTTTAAAATAAAATAAATGGATAATAAATCTTATCCAAAATCCAAAGATAATAATTGAGTTTTAAAATACTTTTGGCGCCAAAATTCAAATATCATTTTGGCTCCAAAATTCAAATAGAAAAAATAAATTACTTAAAATACGCTTTTTAGAAAATACTAATTAATTAATTAATTAGAAAATACGTTTAAAAAATACGGGGTATTACAGGTCACCTCTAAAATTCCTATATCATGGATTCATGGGGTTACTTCATTACTGTTTTAGGGGTTACTTGGTCAGTTTTATAGGGTTACTTTGTCAGTGTTAGTGGGGTTATTCGATCAGTGTTAAAGGGCTACTCGATTAGTATTATTGGGGTCGGTGTGGCCAGCCGCACACAATACGGGCTGTTTTCCAAATACTCCTCTCATTTTTTATTTTCTTTAAAATAAAACTACTACCATTTTCAAAAGAATACAACTAATATTTCCTCTGTCCTATAATATAGTTCTTGTTTGTGTTTTTTCACGGTATTTAAAAAATAGGAAGAGAAAGTAGATGAAGTACATTAATAAAACTGAAAAGTACAATTATAGACAAAAGTTAGATAGGGAAAGTAGAAAAAAGCACATGACATGTGCAAAATTCAAGGTAATTTAGGAAGTACAATGAATAAAGTTGAAAAAGTGAGAGTATAATAATTTTTACAGACTATCTAAAAATAGAAACAGGAATAACATTTTGAATCTCCAAATAGGAGATGAACCATATTATGGGACGGAGGGAGTATTTAAAAAAAAAAAAAAAAATCTACCATCCTTTTTACAAGTAATTTTTTGTTAGGGAACTCATATCCTACTATTAGCCTCTCACTTCGTCAATTTTTAAACCCTTTTTTTTATTAGAATAATGTAGATAATATTTTTTTTTATTTGAAAATAATGTAGATAATATTTCAGTAAAAATAAAAAGAATTGAGTCATATAGATTTCAAATATTGCACACGTAATATGCGTGTGTCTCCTAACTTGCGAGATTAATCAATGAGAAATAATGTAGATAATATTTCAGTAAAAATAAAAAGAATTGAGTCATATAGATTTCTTATATTACACATGCAATATGCGTGTGTCTCCTAACTTGCGAGATTAATCAATGAGAATATGGAAATATAGAGTACACAAACATCACTTTTGTAAGTTTTGTCGTGGACTCGTGGCAACATGTTTCATGCTTAGATAGGTTGTACCACAATAGATCAAAAAGTATTGTGTTGTGTTAGACTTGTGCTATTTTTTTTTTTAATAAGCCCATACAAGTTTCGGCCCACATGTAATGTTGTTTATCTTTAATTGCAAGTTTTGATTTTTGACAATTTTCATAAACACTACAGTAATATCTTTTGTGATTTATAGTTGCGGTAAAACAAATTCATGTAAAATTGTCTCAACATAGTTATAAGAAATTTTCAAACATGTGTGGAGTCGGTTAATATTAGAGCTGTCAAAAGCTGACCCGACCCGAAAACTCGACCTGAACCAGCAATGATCTGAACCCAACATGTACCTGAACAATGGGGTGAAACTAGTGACTTGTATCCGACCTGAAACTGACTCGATGTTAACCGACAACCAATTTGATCCAATACTTTATGACCTTGAACATGGACCTGCGCCCAACCTGATAGTAACCGTCAACCGATTTAATTCGACCCGACAACAATCTCAACCCAAACTAGTACCCGACCCAATTTATGCCTGTACCCGAGTCATGGAAGGTTAAATAAGATTTTATATACCTTTTGCTCAGTTTATATACTGGTACAATTCTGTAAACCCTCAATCTGATTCACCTTATATACATTTTGTTCTTTGATCAATTACTCCTATATAGGTTTAATAAAATTTTGATAATGCTTGATCAAATTATGGAAGACGTAATTATATAGGTTAAACTTGATCACATCGATATTTATTAGAATTGAACTTGAACCAAAACCCGACTTAACACTAACCGAAACCCAAATGTACCAATTATTAACCCACCCAAACTCGACTCAACACAACCCGAACCTGAAATTGAACTCGACCTGGATTTGACTCGAATCGAAACTGACCTATACCCGAAAAGGTGAACGCCCCGGAATAATGTGAACTGAAATTGATACAACCCAAACCTGAACTTGATGTGAAGATAGATTGACCTGACATAACCTCTCCTGATTTGACCCAACCCGAACCCGACTTGAATACTCGAATTGACAACTCTAGTTAATACGGTATACAGGTACATCAAATAGATAAAAAAAATAATTAATTCTTTAATTTATATTACAATAAGAAAAAATAATACGTAGTATAGAACTTGTCAAAAAAAATAAAATAATACGTAGTATAGGAAGATTAGCTATTTGGAATTTTGGATGTGTGCATGCGCAGCACGTGAGAAGTAGACCGTTGAGTTTGCTTGATATTGTCATTTTTTCCATTGAGGCATACGTTGAACTACAACCTGAAATAATATACGTAGTAAAATAGTACGAAACTTAGGTAAAATATGATTTAATAATAATAATGTACGAAATTTAAGTTATAATATGCAATATGAATTTTCACCCTATCTAAAAATTAAATAAGGTTATACGAAGTACATTGTAAAAAAAATATAAAATTGTTGTTTTTATTGAGATAAGGACCATGAATCTATTTCATGTATGTGAAACTAAGATTTTAATAAAGAACAATATTTTTTCTAATACGAAGTATGAAATTGTAGAAATTACTTAACATTAAATCTATTGTATTTTTATTGTACACTAGGTGGGGAACTTAAATGTTAAGCTTTATAAAATGATTTTATGATTATCTTGATACATTATAATAAGTGAATTTATCATGGTATGAAATGAGTTATTTATAAGAAATGTGTAACTTTTATTTAATATTAAGGTAATATATTATTATTTTTACACCTGATTTACGATATCTATGGTACACTTGATTATAATAGAGATGATAAATCTACGAAATAAGGTGAAGCTAAAATAACATAGTCTTTGTCCAAAAAAAAAAAAAAAAAAAAAAAATCTTCTATAACTAATACTAAAGTAACCGTTTACATCATCCTTTCCTAAAACTAAACACATGTCAGATCGTCATTAAAAATTTTCCCTCCAAAACTATAAATGATATCATCATGATTTTTTATTTGATTTAATTAAAATTCTGATAAGCTATTTTATTATTATTATCAATTTTTGAAAATAGTCTATCCATCTAATAATAATAATTTAATTTTTCTTCCTCGAGTAGTCCTTTTATTATTCAATTTTTATATGGACTCTAAATTTTATTTTTAATATCTGATGCATTATTTATTTTGGGAATTTTTTTTTGTATGAAAAAATAAACAAATTTTTTTTAAAATTTATTTGTTCCAATCGTGCATCGCACGAGACTAATCTAGTAAATAAATAAAATAACATAGTCTTGTTATTATTACAAAGTTTAGTGAGACAATCTCATACAAATCTTGTCCCAAGTTTTAATATTTTATGATAAATGTAAGGAAAATTTGCAAATTGCAGCTATTTAAAACTTGTATTTTGCAAATTGCAGCCATTTAAAAAAAATTGCAAATTACAATCCAAAAGTTGTTATAAATTATAAATTGCAGCCTAATTCAATTTTTTCATCAATTTATGTGTCATAAATATTCGTTTAAGGTTTTAGGGGTCATTTTAGTCCTTCAGGTCTCGAATTGAGTTCGAAATTGGCAAAAAAATAATATAAGTGCCTCATTTTGCGTAAAAAAAATATATCGATTTGTGGACAACTATTTTTTTCTTGTAAAAACGAGGTACTTACGTTAATTTTTTGCCAATTTTGAGCTCAATTTGGGTTCTTAAGGGTTAAAATGGCCGCTAAAACCTTAACCAAATATTTTTTTGACACATAAATTGATGAAAAAATTGAATTGGGTTGCAATTACAAATTTTAACAACTTTTTGAGCTGAAATTTACAATTTTTTTTAAATGACTGCTATTTACAAAATAGAAGTTTTATATGGCTGCAATTTACAAATTTTCCTAAATATAATCTGTACATAAAAATCAATAAACATATACTAAAGGCGAAACCAGGAATGACACTTGTCATTTCCTGGTTAAAAATTTTCCCGCCTTTTTTTTCCTTTCCTTTTTAGTATTTTGACAACATATTTTATCCAATTATATTCAATTAAATATACTAGAAAACTTTTAGTTACAAAAATACTAACATTAATTAAAAATAATGTATTGGAATATATTCTTTTCCAAAATTACTATAATATTATCAATTACAATTTTTTTTCTCCAACTTTTATCATTTGATAATAAATTTATTTTAATTAAAAGAGAAAAATCAATTTGGTAGCATACTTTGTATTAATTTTAAAATTATATGTAACATTTACAAGAACAAAATAAGTTTGTTATAGTATACTTCGTATACAACATATATTGGAAAATTATTTAGTCATTCTAAACATTTATGTGATTATTTAAAAAATAAAAACCCAAAAATGAACTCAACTAAATTTTCATATTATGTCGATCAATGTGTGTCAACAATTTAACTATTTAAGGACAAATGTATATGAGTTCGTGTATGGGTACTAACCTAAGCTAATATTTTAATTTTCTCATATAAAACCTTATAACTTCTAAGTTTCTATTACTATATTTATCTATTTATTTATTTATACAATCCAATTCAATAACCTTTACGTATTTAGTGTTGGTATAAACTAATTAAAATTCAAGTTATTTTGTTACAAATATTTTTTTTGGATAAATTATCGTTGAATTAACACCATTATTTATTATTTATATATTGTAAAATTTAATTATGATTGTGGCACGGGACTTAACCTAGTATACCAATAAGAGTAGAAAAAAAAATGAAGAAAGAGAGACGTACCTTTCCAGAATTCTCTTTATTTCCAACAATTGTTTGGCAAGCGAGCCTCCAAGATTCAGGTTTCTGAACCATAGAGTGAGCTCAAACATTTAAATTATATATATGCACAATCAAAATAAAAAAACATTTAAAAACGAAGGGATTATTATATATTATTAACAAAAACATTTAAAAACGAAAGGATTATTATTATCATCAAAGAACAATTGATTGTTATCCGTTGTTATCCATGCAAATTATAAAATTAACATTTGGATAAACAACCAAATAAAAGCGAAAAAGACCCACAAAAATCTTCAATTAATTAACGAGGAAATAGCTAGTACAAATTAGAGAAACTTGCCTTTTTCAAGTATCGGAGTTCAGCATTTGTTCTTTCATTGAGAAGATCACTTCCATCAAGTATCTACAAAATACTTCGTATATTTTTAAGATATTAAGTTTACAAAATAATTTATTCAAGATTAAAAAATAAAACAGATCAATAAACAAACACAAAGTTTTATATGTGGCTGGCCACACTGTGCGACCAGCCACAATATTAAAAAAAAAAAATCATTTTTTTCCTGTTGTATCCCTCCTCTTTTCTTCTTCTAAGTTGGGGTTACTTCTTTCTCTCTCTTCTCTCTCTATCCTCTTTTCTTTTTCTCCAGAATTTGAATTTTGCGATGAAGATAATCGTTGATGAGAAGTTGAGTTCAAGTTTTCAAGGTCGGAGCTCCTTGTTATTGTCGCCGGAAAACAATTTAAAGGTTTTTAAGGCCAAATTCGGCCATAAAAACTCTAGATCTAGAATTTTCAAGGTCGAATTTGGCCTTTTTAGTCATATTTGAAGTGAAATTCGAAGACATTGTTAATTTTAAAGGTATTTGTTCGATTTATTTTATTATTATTTTTTTTTACAATTTGGTTGTGGGTTCGGTTGGATCTATGTTTGTTTGTGGGTTCGGTGTATGGTGGTGGTGGCATGGCATATTGGGGGTGAGGCTAGTGGCGTATTGGGGGTGATGTGGTGGGTCAAGGGTTACTAGGTCGGGGGTTACTTAAGGGGTTACTAGATAGGTAGGTCGGGGGTTACTTAAGGAGTTACTAGATGGGTTACTTGAAGGGTTACTTAAATGAGGTTACTTAAGTGGGGTTACTTGAAGGGGTTACTTAGAAGGTTACTTAAGTGGGGTTACTTGAGGGGTTATTGGAGGGGTTACTTTAAGGGTTATTAGAGGGGTTACTGACATGGCACCTTGCCGCACCGTGCGGTTGGCCACACCAAAAACGCGCTGATAAACAAAACCTACTAGATAATTCACAGAATTTGCTTTGCGGTAGGATGCCATGTTGTTATGTCTATACTCTATGTAAATAGAGTTGTACAACATAAGAAAAATTATGTAGGAATAAATAGATGTTTATAGTATCTTTTACGTAGGTACCCCTCTGTTCCACAAATAAAGTTCTTCCTAAATTTCGTAGAAACATGTATTTATAGATTTTAAGAGTGAGCAATATGTACCTCAACAATGCAAGTTCCACAACTTCCAACACCTCCACAGTTCATTACTTTCCCCTGATGCATGCATAAATTAAATTTGGAAGGAAGATCAATTTTAGTAAGACAACATATTCATATTCCTAAGAAAATTTCCAATAATGAGTAGAAACTCATAAATTCAGCTGTATTTGTAACATGGTTTAAAATCTCCCTAGGTTAAGAGATGTATATTTCATATTTTTGTTCATCATTTTCGTGAAAATTGAGTGAGAAAGATTAATGAAGTAGGGACAAGGTAAATAAGTAATCCAAAGCTGAAGGCACATATTCATTGGTCATTTATTTATTTCCTAATGATTGTCATTAGAATTAGTGCATGCTGTTTTGTGTCAAAACAAAAAAATAAAAAAATAAAATTAGTGTATGCCAAATAACTTGGTTAAAGTATTGGATTAGTGCAATTGAATTTCGTCTACATCATTATTTGTCTTTTGTAACTTGCTCTATATATAACAATTACATAGTAGTATTATATTATATGATTTTCTATTCAGCTAAGGATGATGTAATAACCATAATCGATGATATCAACTAGATTAAATGGTTAAAATTTTATGGTTTAAAAAAAAAAGGTTAAAATTTTAAAGATTTTTTGAATTTACCACAAAAAAAAAAAAAAAAAAAAAAAAAAAAAAAATCAAAAAATTATTTTACCATCAAAACTTCTAAAACTTTTATTTTACCACCAAATAAAAATTCAGCAAACCACAATTTTTTTTTTTTTTTGGATAAACCTATGCTACAAAATCACGTCGTTTAAGGTAATGGTTGGAAAAAATAGTTGTCAAAGCTACTAAACAGTAAACACTATATCAACAACTAAATTACCCCAAAATGCAAATTTATTCATCACCAATTTAAACACAACATTGTATGTGCTAATTAACTACAGTAAACAATAATCATCATGAATTCATGCATCTATCCAAAGCTAAAATGAGTCGAGGCATATACTCCGTAATAACAAACTAGATAAATACTCCGTAATGTATACAATACGGGCCTCACATGTCACACCATGTATTACAATTTATTTTTAAATATTTATAAAGTTTAAGAATGTATTTAGGTAGACATAAAACTTCTCGAAAATTAAATTTAGGCTCGTAATCGAGCCAATTGTAACTTGACAACTTACATAGGTGGCATAAAGCTCAATCTTGTTATCCGCCATAATGTTCCTAAGCAACTTCTCACCACTCACTTCTCTTGCTCTATCCACTGGATATGATCCATCATTTCCTGCTTTAGGCTTCACACATTTTATCAACCACCCAAAAAAAAAAAAAACAACTTAATTTAATCAATTATATATGTAACATACACTAAGAAAATAACGTATGTACGTATCAAATGAAAATTTAAATAAGTGTATGTATGTATGTACGTACCCCGATAAATTCTAGCTCAATTTCGGGCTTCTTGAGCTCCGATGAGGATGATGGTTCCGATGAAATTGAGGCAAAGGAGATCGATAGAGGCTTCTTTTTGTATAGTGTTATGGTGGGTGGACCGTAGCGATTACGACGGCTATGGGTGGTTTCCGGTGGTTTGAACATAGAGGGTCGTGAAATATGCATTGGTGTAGCCATATTTTAGTCTAATTCTTTTTTGAGGTTTGCTGAATTTTGTGTGACGTTTATGTTTTTGGTTATATTTTGAGGTTGACAATAATCAATAGATTGAAGTATAAACGACCAAGAAATGTCTAGACCTCACTTGAAAAAAAAAAAAAAGCGTAAGTATTGGACTGTAGGACCCTAATGCTTATTGTCATATATATTTGGGCTTATGCCCTTAATCCCTTATCCAAGGGAATTCAAATATTCAATCATCATCAATAATATAATTTTAATTTATAAATACAAGTTAATATAATTTGATTCACACATATTTCAGTTTAGTAATTATTGTTTTGTGCACCCGAGTGCACAATGCTCATTTTGCACCCGATGATGAACATGTAAAATCATGAAACATAAAAGTTTTAGCAAATGAGTTAAATTGAATGAATATGAACCTTAAAAGCAACAAATGAAAAAAGAATACGCATTGTAGGTGGTTTAAACCCAAAACCCATATTCATTTTTTATCTAAAAATTTAAAGAACATGTTTGTCATATTGAAAAGAGTATAAATTAAAAGAACGTATAGATTAAAAATTTAAAACCAAAGGACATATGTAGTTCAAAATTAAATACCAAATAATTTGACAAATTTGCGAGGTTATTTGGATAAAGACAACTAGTTTAGATATTGAGGTTGTGGAATATTTAAATGCATGACTTGATTAACATTAAAACTGGCACGCACTTGACGCACACATTAACATTTTTAAAAGTTTATAGCTAATTTTATATTCTATTTAGAAAATGTGATTTCAAATGAAGGGGATATTTGATGCATGGCTTGGTTAATTAAAATTGGCACAAAAAATATTCTACTCGTAATAAATACTAACTACGAATTTAACTAGATTTTTTTTTTTTTACTACGTATAAATATTTATTATAACTAGATTTATATTCTACTCGTAGTAAAATGCTAACTACGAATATAACTAGATTTATATTCTACTCGTAGTAATATGCTAATTATGAATATAACTAGATTTTTTTACTACGTATCAAAATTTATTATAACTAAATTTTGCTATATAAAAATTTTATTATAACTAAATTTATATTCTACGAATATAACTAGATTTATATAAAAATTAATTTCTAATTATGAAAATTTTGCTCTAGTATGACTTAATATATAGTTCATACTAGGCAATTCCTTCACTGATCACTTACCCTACCAAACAATGCGCACAATTAATTAAGAGTTAGTTAGAATGATGCACAAGTTAACTAAGTAATTGGACATTTTTGGAAAAAACTCCACTTAATTTTCAACAATAAGATGCTCTGTAATTAGACTACCATTTTAGACGCAAATGATAATTGGTAAAGTGGGATTTGGCAGGTAAATGTTTGTTGAAGAGAAGAAATTACATAAACCAATGCTTTATTTAATGTACCTTTTATAGGTTTATACCTAGTGATATTACATATACTCCATCCTTTTCTAAATGATAGTCTCTTATGGGCAAATTTTAGTCCCAAAATGTTCATCCTATTTGCTTTTTCCAACAACCATTAATATTAGTTTTTTTACCAAAATTTCCTCCAATTTGTAACTATATTTGTGCAAATTTAAATTTTCCATGTAAGTTTTGTTTTCCCATGTAATTTTATTACTTTCTCTCTCTACTTTTTTGCATATCCAATGTCAATTTACTTTTTCAATGTACTTTTACTATTCTTATTTGTGTTTATTAATTCCCGTGAAAAATACCCATAAGGGACTATCAATAGAGGACGGAGGGAGTACAAATTATATGTACTTATTAATGTTGATTAAATTTTTAAGAATTTGCAAGTTAAGGAGACATGTACAAATGAAATTTAAATACTATTGATGAGATACTGGTATATTACCTTAACAAACTCTAAAACTTTAATTATTGTTAAACTAGATGTTATCTACATTTTCCTATGTGTCATTAAGATCATGTTTGATTGTGGTCAAACTTGTGTATTAAATCATTCTACTCTATTTGGCCTAGTAAAGGTTAATTTAGGCTAAATTAAATTTGAGTATTTATTTATTTACTCATATATTTTAATATAAATTATATCAACACAGACTTAATTAACCCCCCAAGTTAATTTAGTACTCAATGTTAATTCAATCTAGGTTATTATATGTATACTAAGGCCCTATTCTTTAGAGTTGCTCTACTCTTACGTTGATTGGCTTAACGTGCCAAAGCGCGCGCTGTCAGATCTCTCCAACTCGGGCACATTCCGAACTGACCCCTGCTCAGCCTAGAAGCTCAAAAGAATATGGCCTAACTCAAATATCAGTTCAAGTAATTGTGTGCGTGGGTGTTTTTTTTTTAAAAAAAAAGTAATTGTGTGCGTGTCTATTATATTTTATCATGTCTCGCGTGTATTACAAAATTTATGTTAAATTTTACATATTTTTGAAGAAAATCATTGAAATTAAATTAATAAAATGAAGTTAGCATAATTTCAAAACAGTTTGAATACTATTAAAGTAAGGTTAGAGAGGTGTTAGTTAATTATCTAACATTATTCTCTTGTTGTGAGCTAGTCAAAGAGAGGGAGAGGGGGAAGGGCCGAGGAGGTGCCAACGAGGGAGTGGGCTATGAAGTAACTCACATACTACTTTGTTTTTAATGCGCAGTTTTAAGTTTTAACCGTAACTTGAGCCCGGAAGGTTTAACACTTCAAAATTAAGTATATATTCCGTTTTTTTTTTGTTGACACGTTTTGACTTTAGCATTATTTATACATCTTCCTTTGATCGTATTTTATATTTTATACGTAATGAAAAATATAGTCATGTGGGATCTTCTTAGATTCGTCACGTTATATATTTTCAAAATATCAACTTTTCATAATTTTTGCTTATCGATAATTAAATATATTAATGATTGAATAAGTGCATTGGCAAACTTGACTAAAGAAACGTGTTAATTAAAACAAAATAGAGGAAGTATATATAAACATCTATTGTTTACTTCTATCGTTTCTTTAGTATTGCTATATGGGAGCGAGATTAATGTTTCCTAAAAACCGAATTCAATAATAACCTAATTTTATAAAACTCAAACTCTTGAAATTAAAGCTAACTAATTTAGCCAATGCAACTCGGCCTAAGGGTCATAAGACTCATAACTTCATGAAAAAGACATGATTAGAAAGTTACACTGTGATAATTTCAACACTTTGAAGAAGAATAACAACATGCTTTAATTCTGTGCATGGCATGTCTTTTTTTTCCTCATGTTTGGTAAGAAATTAAAAAGAGTGTACCATAAAAGTAGTAAAATCATTCACTTTAGTTGATGAAAAACCCATAAAATCATCCCATTTATTAGCCTCTTCTTTACTTTTATTAAGTGATGTTTGAATTCTTGTTTTTGGGATGTAAAATTGACTTACGTTTCATGTTTATTATAGGTGGTCCATTGCTACTAATTTTTGTTCACTAATCGTTACAAACACATCCAAATTTGACAATGTGTGTTATTCAATGTCTATTTACATGCATAAATAAAAAGCTTTTGCTACAAGTATATTTAGATGTTAGATCTCATTTTTTGGGATGTTTCTTGTCGAATTGCTTGGATAGTAACATTCTACAATCCTACTTATATACGAAGTAATGAATTTATGTATTAATCTTAAACTGTTTAATTTGAGACTTTTATTATTTGATATGCTTATGTATGAAACTCAAGCTTAATTAGTTTGTAAAGTAATTTTGTGAGTTTGTACCTATAATTTGAGATTGAATCTCGTTTAAATCATTGTGGGTTCTTTTATATATACACTTGAAATGTGAAGGAACATTCTTGATATACATGGTTAAGGTTCAAAGAACAATAATGGCTTAGTGTCTATGGCCTCTCAACCTCCTCCCACTCTCTAACCACAAGTCCACTGTCCACAATTACTCACTATGTTACAAGCATGGACTCGGGTATCTATGTTTGACACGGATACGTGTGTGTCTAAGCCTCTGACTCAGCTATTTTAGAAAAGATTACATGATTTTGAACTAAAATGAAGTGTCCATTTGTCACGACATAGGTAATTGAGATAAAATGAAGATTTCATAATGTAACATTACTAACATAGATTGCCCATTTTCATGATTCGCATCCCATAAACTAGCTAGCGTAGATTAAATTTACAAAAGTGTATGGTAATTTATGAGATTTTAATGAATACAATATAATTGTCCATTTTTTGTTGTTGTGGAATACAAAGTTTTACCTATGAGTGTAAGTACTTGTGTACTCCCTCTGTTTTTAAATACTTGCTCCACTTTTTTTTTTCAACCGTTTTTAAATACTTCATCCATTTCTTTATTTGAAAAGCTTTTACAATATTTAATTCATTTATCTCACCTAGTAGACCCAACATAAATAATATTTTATTAATTTCATATTCTCTCTCCTCTAATTCTCTCCACTACTTTTGTTTTTTTACAATTTTTTATTCTTTCACCTACTCCACTACCTCTATATTTTATTACTTTCTCCTAAAACTCCGTACATGGAGAATTGAAGCAAGTATTTAAAAACGGAGAAAGTACTAATTAGGAAAGAGAGAGAGAGAGAAAGAGAGAGAGAGAGAGTATAAAATCTATAAATTTTCTACCCCTAAAGGAAAATGTCAACAATTAACAACATAAAAACACTAACATGATTCAATAACAATGCACTGAGAAAGTTCTTGCTGATCTTAAAGAAATGCAAAGTAAAAAAAAAAAAATTATTTTTTATACTACCTTGTTTCATAAAATTTGCAACAAACTTGGTTGCACATTTCCCCAAAGCAAAATTTCTCAAGCAAAGATTAGTAAAAAAAAGGACATGTGATTAATTGGATGAGAGAGAAAGTAAACACCACCACTCCACCAGCACCCACCTTGTAACCCACCCTCTCACCACCCAAAACTCGGCTAACCAACTCGCACCTCCACCAATCAGCTCGCACCACCACCCAAAACCCAACCAATCAACTCACACCACCACCCAAACACACCCAACCAACTCGACTAGCCACCAACCAACTCGACCAGCCACCAATCAACTCGCACCACCACCCAACGAACCCACCCAACAACCCAACCAGCCGACAAGCCAACGAACCCACCAAACCAACAACCTGACCACCACCCAACGAACCCTCCCAATCAACTCGAACCACCACCCAACGAACCCACCCAACCAACACGACCAACCGACCACCAACGAACCCTCCAACAAACCGAAACAACCACCTTACCACCTCCAACAAATCGAAACCCCAACAAACCACCACTAATTTAGATCTAAAACCCCAACAAATTAAACCACCACTAGTTTAGATCTGAAACCACAACTTACCATCATCCAATTTCGATTTTGAAAAAGGGAAAAGAGGTGGCAACGACGACTTTGAAAAGGGGAAAAGAGGGGCGGCGAACTTGCGAGGGAAAATGGTCGGAGACTTGATCTGAATGGTGGTGGTGGTGCGGTGGTTGTGAGAGAAGAGAGAATAGGGCTGCTGGTGGTGGTGGTTGAGATGGAGGAGAGAGAAAATTGGTGATGTTGGTGGTGGATGTGGTTGTAGGGAGGAGAGAGAATGTGGCTTAGAGTTTTAATTATAGATAAATTAAAAATGGGTTAAAAAGTTAATATGTTGTTTGTTGAAGTTAAGTAAAATTTAGTAAGGGTATAACTGTAAATTTACACTAAAAAATTTACTATATTAGTAAAGTTTTTTTTTTGTTGCACATAATGTGTGATTTCCGTTTTGGGAAATTGTTGCATATTTTATGAAACGGAGGTACTACAAATATTAATATAGCAAAAGGCTAAATCAAAATATGTCATTACAACCTCGAAAACATAAGTGGAATAAGTGCCAAAACAAGCCAAACTTAAAAAAACCGTGTCCAAATACCGCATAAAAATAAAATCGTACATATTAGGTTATTCGTATTAGCAAACCGATTCAAGACATATTCTGACATATCGGGTCCATTCTTGACTACCTGATGACTAACTGCATTTCCCGCAGGTTTGAAAGTCCCACCAAATCTTCCCACTTCTCAACGGTCTCTCCTTCTTTTCCCCTGTTTCCAGTACCAAAGAGTAACTCAATTTCTCACATAAATGCAAGAACCTTTAATTCAATCTTCATTCTCAATGAATCAACTCTACTTTTCTTCCAACCCCATTTCTTCTTTAACCCCTTTTCCCAACAAAAATGATGCGAAATTACTCAGAATCAGAAAACCCAATTGCAGAATCAAGCTTAGAATCCCAGAATAATCATGCTCAAGAAGATGATGATTCTCACAAATGGGCTGTTTTACAGCAATCACCCACTTATAATCAAGCTAGAATTTCCCTTTTTAAGAGTGTTTCTGGGGATGTTTCTCCAGTTGATATTACTAAACTTGGAAAAGATGAGCGAAATCTTGTTTTGGATCGTCTTTTTGCTGATGTTAGTCATGATCCCGAGGTGTTTTTTAACAGATTAAGTCAAAGATTTATTGCGTAAGTTTTGAAATTTGTTTATTTTGATAATGAACTCCAACTGTTTGTGTTTATTCCCCTGAGAAATATATTTTTAATTTCTTCTTCTGTTTTTGTTATTTGATTTGAAATGCTTCATGTTTTACCGCATGGATGTTCAAGGTATGTTATTACTGGTACATAAATGTAGAAACATTGAATATTATTGTCATGAATTCCAAAATTAATACTATCTTTGAAGATTGTTTAATGCTATGCTTAGCCTTAGAGATACAAAATACTTCAATGCATAAGTTTTGGGTGATATAGCCTAGGATTGAGCGCCTCTACAGAATTTTTTCCGATATAGCTATAAATCAAAGGTGAAAAAAAGATTCAACTTATGTCTTTCAATAGGTTGTTAATTACTAGTACATCACCCATAATATAATATGACATGAATTTGATATTATTAAAAAGATCATATCCATAGTTGTTCCATTCCTGCTCTTGATCTCATCATGCAGTATAATTAGGGACATCTGGGAAAGTTCAATCATAATCCATTTGTTGTTATTTCAGAAAAGCTAGGAAAAGTATTATGAATAACAAAGATAGCATATGCAATTGTCATTTCTAGATGGAGGGAGTGTTTTGATGGGATATTGATTCTTTTGATTCTTTGTAATAATATCATCATGTATTCATATATAGTCATTTACATCTTCTCTATTTGTGTAGTTCTCAAAGGAATTGTTGGGGGAGGGGAGGTTGTTTCAGCAATTTTCTAAAATTTTTGCAGGCAACACTTTAGTTAGATCAAGTGTTGTAAAGATTTTATGTTTGTCATAGTGCATCTTTTCCTTCGGTGTTGATATTATTTGCTAATATAACATAATAAGTGGAGTACATCATGTAATTATGTAAGTTTTTTCTATTGTATTGAAATTTTATAGATATCGGCTTTCTTATTGTGGTTTGTAGTGTAGGTTTGGAATTTCCTAAGGTTGAGGTGCGATTTCAGAATTTGAAAGTGAATGCTTTTGTCCATGTTGGAAACCGAGCATTGCCTACAATTCCCAATGTTATCTTCAATATGAGCGAGGTAGGCCTTCTGGCTACTACCTTCTAGTAGTTGATAATTATCGTCCTAGATTTAAATGTTTCAGCCATTTTAAGATTAACTTTCATTGCAACAAACTACTTTAGGCTTTCTTGGGAAGGATAGGCATATTCCGTGGAAAAAGGGTGAATTTGCCAGTCTTGAACGATGTTAGTGGCATTATAAGGCCTTCAAGGTGCAATTTCTAACCATTCAACATTGTTATTGAGATGGCCTGTGTTATATTAGGATCCTCCTTTCACTGCTCCAATACAATTTTTTTCCCCTTGCTTTCTAGGTTGACACTGCTTTTGGGACCTCCAAGCTCTGGGAAGACCACTCTTCTTTTGGCTCTTGCTGGACGTCTTGGATGTGGATTAAAGGTATTATTAGCATTGCTTTTCAGTGAGACTGGAACTCAGCATTTTCTATTTTGGAAAATCATTAAAAGGAAAATTTAAATGGAAAAACATATTCGTCAAAAAAAATAAAAAAAAAAGGAAAAACATAGACTAATTGAGCAAGGAAACGCTTGAAGTAGTTTTTGAAAACCATTTTCAGAAATTCAAATCCATATCTCATCATGTATACAAAAAAATATGGAAAAAAGTTAAAAAAAAAAAAAAGAAAAAATCGCCATGCAGGTCATAGTGATTTTGGTCTGGAGAGATGGCTGAAAACTTAAGTTTACAATTATACTGTGGAATCTGTTGTTCTATCTTTTCTAACCAATGCAATGTCAACTTTTTTGAAGACATCGGGGAAAATAAGCTATAATGGCTACGAACTAAACGAGTTCATCCCTCAGAGGACTTCTTCTTACGTCAGTCAAAGAGATTGGCACATGGCAGAGATGACAGTTAGAGAAACTTTAGAGTTTTCTGGACGCTGCCAAGGAGTTGGATTTAACCATGGTAACCTGGATACAATCCCATATCTTAATAATATGTAATTTTTAAATTGCATTTTGATTGAAGTATCTATGTTTAATTTCACAGATATGATTTTGGAACTTCTGCGGAGAGAAAAGAGATCTAGGACACAACCTGATGAAGATCTTGATATACTGGTTAAGGTTTGTGGCAACAATTTGAAGCTCATGCCCCTTCTATCTTCATGCTTAAATGCTTACATTGACAACGACAATGTGATGCCATTCTGTAGGCTCTTGCTCTAGGAGAACAGAAAACAAGTCTATATGCAGAATATATAATGAAGGTATGGCATTGGTTAATTAATGGTTTCTGTATCTCAGATTGCCTTGTTTTCATAACACCAATTTTCTTTGTCATTACTGTTAAGAGTGAGCAATATAGATCCTGTTTCTACAATCTAATTAGACTATAAATAATCAGTTAGTCATAGTGAATTAGTGACAATTCGAATTGAGAAAGCATGCGTACCTACACCAGTCCACGACATTGCCATTTTATTCTGATCATCTGTCAGACTGGAGTCACTGGACTTTGAAAGTTTCTGGTCACTTTATATCTCTATGCTTTTGTAAAATCACTTTATAGTTCCTTATTTGCAATGAAAATCTGCATAAAAAGAGGAAGGTGTGTATTCATAAAATTGATGACTTGTGTACAAAGATTTTAGGACTTGACACATGTGCGGATACACTGGTGGGAGATGAAATGCTCAAAGGAATTTCTGGAGGGCAAAAGAAGAGACTGACTACAGGTAGCACTACTTAAAAAGTTTTATTATCTTATCAACCTGGGTATGAGGCTTCAAGTAATAATAATATTGACGCTTAGTCACTTATGCTAAATGTTCAGGAGAATTGCTTGTGGGTACATCCAGAGTGCTTTTAATGGATGAAATTTCCACGGGCCTGGATAGTTCAACCACTCATCAAATCATTAGATATCTCAGGCATTCTACCCATGCTCTAGAAGGGACCACTGTCATCTCTTTACTTCAGCCAGATCCTGAAACATACGCGTTATTCGATGATATTATTTTATTGTGTGAAGGCCAGATTGTTTATCAAGGACCACGTGAGGATGCTCTTGAATTTTTCACATATATGGGGTTTAGATGTCCAGAAAGAAAGAATGTTGCTGATTTTCTACAAGAAGTATGCATTATCTACATAACTCTGGAGTGATAAACCATCTTGAATATGTTATCTTCATGCATATGGATCGAAATAGCCTTTTAATACCTATTCTGATACAGGTAACATCTGTTAAAGACCAAAGACAGTACTGGTACCCTGATTGTTACTACCAATATGTGCCTGTGGCAAAGTTTGCAGAAGCTTTTAGATCATTTCGTCTTGGTTGTAGATTGTCCCGGGAGCTTGCTATCCCTTTTGATAAACGTTACAATCACCCAGCTGCTCTATCAACTTCTTCATATGGTGTTGGGAAGATTGAGCTTCTGAAGATTGGTTTTTCCTGGCAATTGTTACTCATGAAACGAAATGTGTTTCTATACATATTTAAATACACACAGGTTTAGTCTCTTCTTATGTGTCATTTCTCATATGATCACTACATCCATCTGGCTTATCAGTTTCATGACTGTTTTAGCACCTAACCTCAATGCTACAGAAGGATAATCTATGAGTGTACTAGTGTAGTGATATTTATATATTTGTTATTGATATTTTCATTATTCTAATATGGGGTGTGATTTATATGTTGCAGCTTCTTTTGGTTCTTTTCATCATTGTCACTGTATTTTTCCGGAAAACTATGCATCATAACACTCTTGAGGATGGGGGTATCTATCTCGGGGCTATCTACTTTACAATATGTATGAATCTATTCAATGGTTTCATGGAGGTTCCTATGCTGATACAAAAACTTCCAGTTCTGTACAAGCATAGAGATTTGCACTTCTATCCTTCCTTGGTTTACACACTCCCATCTTGGATCTTGAGCATTCCATCCTCATTTCTTGAGAGTGCTGTTTGGGTAGGAATTACTTATTATTTGGTTGGATTTGATCCTGAAATTACAAGGTAAATTTTCCTTTTTAGTATATCTAAACATGGTCAAAATTACCAAACATGAATAGAAAAAATTCCTTGGTGTCAGAACTACTTGAATATGGTTAATAGCTTGGTAAATCCTGTTTATATGACTCCAGCTTAATCTCATCTTCTCTTCTTCTGAATTTATGCAGATGCCTGAAGCAGTTCCTTTTAGTTTTTCTTTTGAACCAGATGTCTATGAGCCTCTTTCGAGTAATGGCATCCTTAGGAAGAAATCTAGTAGTTGCTAATACTTTTGGGTCTTTTGCAATGCTGGTTGTTATGGCTCTTGGAGGATTTATCCTGTCAAGAGGTGAGATTTAGTTGTTGGTACACTACATTTTTACGTCACCCTCTGTACACTTACATTACCTAATGTGACAGACAGCATCCCTAAGTGGTGGATTTGGGGGTATTGGGTTTCACCACTGATGTATGCTCAGAATGCAGCTTCTGTCAATGAATTTCTGGGCCATTCTTGGGATAAGGTAGCTACTTTATGCCTATCTTTTCCCTTATTTATTACTCATGTACATCACTATAGGATCTTATAATTTGGATGTTGATGAAAACAGAGGTTGGTTCACCCGAATAACAAAATAAAGTTTGTAAAAGAATTGAGTGAAGTGAAAATGAATTTTTTTTTTTGTTAATTAGACCTCAGGCTGGTTTTTACCAGATCAAGCGATAAATCTTATATGGTTTACTTATTTTGGTTTTGTAAAATAATTTACTTTTCTCCATTTTTGTACTTGCAACACTTTAATTTATGGACTATTCATATACTTTACTTTGACTAGCTTTGATAATTCAATGATGTGGGATCTTGTTAGATTCACCTCGATTTATACTTTCATATTATATATTTTTCTTAAATTATACATATTGGTAATCAATGATGATTAATGATTGGAATAATGTATTGACAACCGTGAACTGAGAAGTGTTGCAAGAAAAAAATTAAAAAAGGAAGTTTTATTATAATAAATTGGATAATGAAATTGAAAGTAACTGCCTAGCATATTCCTGAATATATGTTTAATTAACTGCAGAAGGCTGAAAACAGCACCTTATCTTTGGGCGAGATGCTCTTGAAGGCAAGGAGCTTGTTTCCCGAGAGTTATTGGTATTGGATCGGTGCTGGTGCATTATTAGGATATATGATTCTTTTCAACATCCTGTTGACGCTTTTCTTGACATACTTGAACCGTAAGTTGAACATCTTCTAACCTTAGTGCCATTTATGATGTATCTAGAGTGAGCTAGACAAAATTTCATCTCTAAAGCATGATTCCGTAGATGTGCTAAAATTCCAAATATGCTTACTTTATGTAGACATTTGTACTTTTGTTTCCATCTAAAGTAAAAGTGCATGTCTGTGATTTATGATACTAAATGGCAGTAAGAAATAACATTTTTGTAAAATGTTCAATGAAGCCCTTGGGATACGTCAAGCTGTCATCTCAAAGGATAAGCATCAACATCAAAACCAGGAAGAGGAGCAAGAAATTTCTGCTATTGAATTAGGAGATTTTTTGCAGCAATCATTCTCATTTACTGGTCAGTCTTGCTCCGTATATTTTCTCTGCTTCAATATTCTATATCTTATTCATTGCCTGCATTTTTCCTGTCTTGCAGGAAGAGATATGAAAAAGAGAGGCATGGTTCTTCCATTTCAACCTCTTTCTATGGCTTTTAGAAACATCAGTTACTATGTAGACGTCCCTGTGGTATAACCATTCTTTTCTCCGTAACTGATGATGCCCTTACATTTTCCTCTTTAGGACACAGCCTTTATTGTTTTATTTATTCTTGCAGGAACTTAAACAGCAAGGTGTAACTAGGGACAAGCTGCAGCTTTTGGATGACATCACCGGAGCATTTAGACCAGGAATCCTCACTGCATTGGTTGGTGTAAGTGGTGCTGGGAAAACAACTCTCATGGATGTTCTATCAGGTAGAAAAACTGGTGGAACTATTAAAGGGAGTATATACATTGATGGTTACCCTAAAAAGCAAGAAACATTTGCAAGGATTTCTGGTTACTGTGAACAGTTCGACAATCATTCCCCATGCTTAACAGTGCGTGAATCATTGCTTTTTTCTGCTTGGCTCCGGCTTCCTTTGCATGCTGACCAAATAACACAGAGGGTGAGATTCAATTTTAAGAGAATTTTCTATTAAACATGCCAAACTGCACAAAACAACTCATTACTATTGACAACCCTTTTGTCTAATATGTTTACTATTTACCAAGTATTACAATTTACAACTCATTACTATTGACAACCCTTTTGTCTAATATGGTGTTTGAATGACTTACTGGTGTGATGTGCAGAGATTTGTGGATGAAGTTATGGAACTTGTGGAGCTAACCTCATTAAGTGGAGCTTTAGTTGGGATACCTGGTGTTGATGGACTATCCACTGAGCAAAGAAAACGGTTGACAATTGCTGTTGAACTTGTAGCAAATCCTTCTATTGTATTCATGGATGAACCCACTTCAGGGCTTGATGCCAGAGCTGCTGCTATTGTCATGAGAACAGTACGAAATATTGTTGACACAGAGAGGACAATTGTTTGCACTATCCATCAACCCAGCATAGATATTTTTGAATCCTTCGATGAGGTCTCTAGTTTCTCTTCTTATGCTCACTCTTTTCTTTGTCTTCCTTGTCTACTTACGATCTTAGGTCAATTATTCCGAGTCTCATTTATGCAACTCTTAGAACATACGAGGAAAAATAAATGTTTGCTTTGATAGAAATGTTGAAACCAATTAATTGATGTTGTCAACAACTGTCTATTGCTCCGATGAAGATTGTAGTTGGGGTTTCATGATATCTCAGGAAATTCTGGCTGTTTATCCACTTGAATTTTTCTTAGATAGCCTTGTTCAAAATTTAGTATAAACTCAAAAGTGTTTCTGTATTTGCATTGATTTTTTAATCTAGACTTGGCTTCACTCTTCTGGATATCTTATAGTTTCTAGATCAATATCACTAATATGTGGTCATAATTGAAAGCGAGTATGCTTCTTGTGACAAGTTCTGTCACCTAATATTTTGTAGTCACTTGCAGCTCATTTTGATGAAACATGGAGGCAAATTGATTTATGCTGGACCTCTTGGAAACAGATCTCGTGAGCTCATTAAGTATTTTGAGGTAAAGTTAACTTATTTGTCATTTAATGTACCATTTGGGTTTCAAGCATCTATAAGTATGGCATGCTTATTTCTTGTGTTGCCTTCATTTCAATAGGCCGTTCAAGGAGTTCCCAGAATCCAACCTGGCTACAACCCTGCTGCCTGGATTCTGGATGTATCATCTCCTGCAGAAGAAAGTCGCCTAGGAATTGACTTTGCAGAAGTTTATCGATCTTCACCTCTGTTTTGGTGAGTGAAAATAATCCTGCCTGATTATTCTTAAGATGATTGTCCCCATATTTACCATTTATCATATTTGAAACATTTCTGTGTTTCAGGCGAAACAAACAAATGGTTGAACGTCTCAGCAAACCTGACTTGGATTCTCTGGAACTGTGCTTCCCTACTGAATACTCTCGGTCGTTCTTCTCTCAGTTTTTAGCTTGTCTCTGGAAACAAAATCTCTCCTACTGGAGAAACCCACAGTACACTGCTGTTCGCTTTTTCTACACCATCATCATCTCATTAATGTTTGGAACAATGTGTTGGAAGTTTGGTTCAAAAAGGTTTATTCCACTTTGATTTTAACATTGTTGTGCACGATATTCATATGTACATATGGTAAAAATTGGATTGTTTTTTGCAGGGATACTCAACAAGATATATCAAATGCCATGGGATCAATGTATGCAGCAGTTCTTTTTATTGGAATTACAAATGCCACAGCTGTGCAACCAGTTGTCTCGGTTGAACGATTTGTTTCATACAGAGAGAGAGCGGCAAGGATGTATTCTCCTCTAGCATTTGCATTTTCCCAGGTGTGCAGTCTTCCATTATTCTACATTGTTTTGCAAATTTCTTGCATGTCTTCTTTTGATCAAGGTCTGATTCTTTTCAACGAAAAAAAAAAATCATTAGAAAATAGTTTAATCAGTAATTGCATTTGATTAAATAACACATTGGTAAAGTAAAAATCACATTTAATTAGTAAAATTATTTCCAGTTAATACAAAAAGGATGAGGAGTGGAGAGCATTAAGTTAAGGAGAAAAAGCTCATATTCATTTTGAAACAGGTAGCAATTGAGTTCCCGTATGTATTCGCACAATCAGTCATCTACAGTGGCATCTTCTACTATATGGCATCATTCGAGTGGAGTTTCATGAAGTTTTTCTGCTACTTGTACTTCATGTATTTCACATTATTGTACTTCACCTTCTTTGGGATGATGAGTATCGCAGTTACACCTAACCACAATGCTGCTGCCATCGTTTCTGCTCCATTTTACATGATGTGGAACCTCTTCAGTGGATTCATGATCCCCCAGATGGTAATACTTATTCACATATTGCTGTTAAATCTTACTTTTTGTTAAAGGTGTAGAAAAACCATTTGCATCATCTCTGGTCCAGTACCTATGAATTTGAGAGCAGAGCCATGTGATATTAGTTACAAAAAGATAAATAAGCCACTGAAATCCCCGGATTTCTCATATGGGGATGGGGATCAAACATGACTGTTCCATGTGGCTTCACATAATATCATATGCATCAGAATACTTTGAAATGTGCAAGTAGTGTCATGATTTAAGTGTTCTTGAGCCTTGACTTTGAACTTTCAATATGTATGCTAGCAAGTTCCTCTATGCTTAATTATAAGAGCATGTGATAAAAGAAGCGAATCTATTGTTAGTTTTTGGATATATGTTGGTTTCAGTGCTGCATTTCTGTAAGTTGGTATAATGATGAATTGATGATGACCTTGACCTGAGTTTTGTTTTTTATCTCCGCAATGTTTGGTTATGAAATAAAAACTAACACTTTCTTCTTGATCCAGAGGATCCCGGTGTGGTGGAGGTGGTATTATTGGGCAAATCCGATAGCATGGAGTTTATATGGCCTTCTAACATCTCAATACGGGACCATAGATGACCCAGTGATGCTTGCAGATGGTATTCGATCAGTGCCTGTGAGGCAGTTGCTAAAAGATCAATATGGGTACAGGCATGACTTTCTGGTTATTGCTGCAATCGTTGTACCCAGTTTCTGTGTGGTCTTTGCCATCACTTTTGGTTTCGCCATTAAATCCTTCAACTTCCAAAGGAGATGAAGGAGATTAACTTTCCCCAGAAAGATCAAGATATTATTGTTCTTGGTTGTAATTACATGTATGTGACTAACAGGTCTGACACATTAATAAACTGTACTTGTTATGACCCCTCCTTGTCAACAAGGAATGGAGGAAAGATTTATTTATAACTTTTAATTGAACCTATATTAATATAAAAGTTTCATTCAATTTATACAATTTATGCTAATATAAGTGGAGCTTTTCTATTTCTAGGCTTAAAGATAGACACCAAGAACACTTCCTGTGTGAGAAGATGCACAAGGTCAAAATAAATCATGTTTTAGATCATGTTGAACAAAAAGAGTTGTTTTCAAAATGACTCTTAAATATCTATACACAGATAAAAATGTCGTTTTTTTAACTTGTAACCACACTTTTCCTAACATTTATATATCTCGTGCATTAACACGGGTACAATCTAGTATTTATAATAAAGAGTTAAAACTCATGAATTTTTTTAATTTAGGTAAAGAAATCAACCACATTTTACAATGTAGTTCTCCGTAGTATAAATTTGTGAGATACGAGCAACTCGGAAACGGATTGGTAATTAATTTTACGCGTATAAAAAAATAGGGCTAAGTGGCTAACTATCAATAAGATTTCTAACGAACTTCAACGGTAATCTGGAAGCTGGCGGGAATTCATGAATATAGAATGTCTCCATTTTTCATCTTTCTCTCTCCAAAATTAATCCGTTTCATCTCAAATTCAAACCCAAAAATCCCTAATTTCACCCCCAAATTACCCTTTAATTCATCGTCATTTTGCTATCAAGCTAAATTCGTACGACCCAGGTTCCAATTTCTTCATTCTTTCTCCTCTCCGATAAACCCTAACCCTAATTTTTCAGAGAGGGATTTCAACACCCTCTGCACCATCCTCAAAAGTCCCGATTTTTTGTCCAATTCAGACTTTGAAAATGCTCTTCAAGATGCTAAAGTTGAACCCTCTTCGTCTTTATTGCTGGCAATCTTCAAGATGTTCGATTCATCGCCGAATCGGGTTTTCTCAGTCTTCAAATGGTTAGATAATCAACCTGGGTATCATATTTCTACTCCAATCTTTAATTCAATGGTAAATATCCTTGCAAAATCAGGTGAATTTAAGTGGGTATTGATGATTATGATGGATAAGATTAAGAGGGGTGATGGGTCTGAATTAGTTTCTCCTGAAAATTTTGGGGTTCTGATTAGACATTATGCTCGTTTAGGTAAAGTATTAAATGCTATTCATGTGTTTGATTTTGCTAATACTTTGGAAATTGATGTGTTTGAATTGTTGTTAAATGCTTTGTGTAGACATGGTCATGTTAGGGTGGCTTCTGATCTTATAGATAGGAAAATGTGTTTGGATTCTAGTTGGGTTCCGTTGATCAATGTGTATAATATGCTACTCGAAGGGTGGTTTCGAGTGCAGAATATAAAACAGGTGGAACGGCTTTGGTTGCGAATGAGGAGAGAGGAATTGGTTCCGGAGGTTGTTACTTATGGTATAGTTGTTGATGGTTATTGTAAGATGGGTTTGGTTGATAGGGCACTAGAGCTAGTCGGTGAAATGAGGAAAGACAGTGTTGCCCCTAACAAGGCGGTGTATGATCCTTTGGTGGATGCATTAGTAGAAGCAGGAAGGTTGAAGGAGGCCTTAGGGGTGTTAGAGAGGTTTCTAGTTCTAGAGGCAGGTCCGACTTTTTCGACCTATAATTCATTGATTAGAGGGTTTTGTAAGGCAGGGGATCTCATTGGGGCAGGTAAGATTCTTAGGATGATGATTAGTAGAGATGTTGTGCCCACTGCTATGACATATAACTGGTTCTTTAGGTATTACCTGAAACATGGGAAAGTCGAAGAGGGATTGAATCTTTATAGAAAGATGACAGAATCTGGTTATGAGCCGGATGGTCTGACATTTCACTTGTTATTGAAGATGATGTGTGAGGAAGAGAGGTTGGAATTGGCTTTGCAAATAAGGAAGGATATGAGGTCTAAGGGTTATGTTTTAGACTCGGATTTAAGCACTGTGTTAATTGACTCGCTGTGTAAAATGAATAGGTTGGAGGAAGCAGTGGTGGAATTTGAGGAATTGATCCAAAGAGGCTGTGTTCCCAAGTATCTTACTTACCAGAATCTGCATCGTGAGCTCAAACAGAAGGGATTGCATGAAATGGCTCTAAAAATTTCGGAATTAGTGGCTACTATTCGGTCCTCAACAACTTTGCCAAATGAATTTGGAGCTGTAGACACCTTCCATGATAGGAGAAAATCCATCATCCAAAAAGCCAAGGCTATGTCCAATGTACTGAAGAAATGCTCAGACCGTGGGGAATCAGCCAATCGCGGAAGGTCTTGTAAGAGGTCTTCAGTCAACAAAAGAAGAAAACTAAAGAAATGCTGAATTAAATTTTGAAATGTAAGGCTGGATTTGCTTGATACTTGTGTGTTATATTTCGAGCATTCACTACTATCTCGTTCCCAAAGATGCAAACCTGAACTTCGTGTGATATACAGAACTTTTCAAATCAAGTATGTCAAACAGTTCAAAAGCAGTGAATTATTACTTACATAGAACCAAAGTTCAATTCGGGAGAAATACAGAGCATCATCACATTGTTTTTCATGAGCTAAGGCTAAGTCAACAAAGGTGTAGTGTTTGGGAAAAAATATTAAGAATATTTATTGGTATTCGTCATGCAAAGTATCAATGTACAAGAAAATATATTTAAGGGAATAAAGGTAATAAGCTAAAGGGTCTACTTTACTTAGACGGCCTAGACGGGGTGTTTGGTTTGTGGGATAAAAGGGTGCGTGTATGAGGAAGTGATAAGGATAAGACGTGTTTTCTCCTATTTGATACGGAGTATGAGTTGAGAATAAGAATGAAATAAGTGACAAAATTAAATCAGTACAATATGGTGTGCATGTTGGAAGTTCTTGATATAAAACAAGAGTGTTGGGAAAAATAAGAGAGAAAGAGAGAGAGAAATAAATGGAAGGGGAAAAGTCCCACATTGATTGGGGAGGAAGGTTTTTCCTTGTTTTTATAGAGTGAGTTGGAGGTGTGTGTTACTCCACACACACACGCGCGCGCCGAGCCGGGCCGGGTCGGGTCGGGCTCGGGCCTCGGGACTTGGGGTCTTGGGGAATGCGATGCGCGGGCGTGGGTCCTTGTTATCTTTTTGGAGAAATTTTATTTCCTTTTTCTTTGTTAAACAGAATATTCCTTTTTTGTCTGTTGGGTTTATTCTTTTCTGACTGTTGTGAGAATTAATCAGCCATTAATTCCTTGATTGTAGCTGACTGATTAATTCCTTGTTTCTTGCCTCAGTTGTTGACTGACCAGATTAATCTGGTCGTTTTCTTGGCCAGATTCTTCCCACCTTTCATGCTTTCCGTTTTTCCTCTTCACCCTATAAATATTCGGTGGTTTTCTTAGCCAAAACACACAACACAATCAGTCTTCTCTCTTCTCTAAACTTATCTAAATACATGTTCTTTCTGTTCTGTTTTCTGGGCAAGTATTCTGAGTTCCAGTCGGGTTTGTGAGTGCACATAAACTCCGGCGCCGTGCTTATCCTGGAGGGCGACCGCAATTGTCTACTGCACCGGGAGGTAGCGCGGAATCGTCTTTTAGGTCAGTGGTTCTCCACGACGCGGCTATTGTCAGTTTGGTTCACGCATCATGAGATAAGTTATTTCTGTTTTATTGCTTATTAGTATAACAATCTAAAAGACGACTATGGCTTCCAAATTCCTTGTTCCTGATATGTCTAAACTAGAACCTCTTGATGGAAAGAATTATAAACGTTGGGCTGTTAGGATGCATTTTTTATTTGGAGCAGATTGATGTTGCATATGTTCTTGATGATATTGTTGAACCTGTTGATAAAGATGATTTGTCTGAATCTGAGATTAAGTTTTCTAAGGATGATAGAACTTGTAAGGGCATGTTGTTGCATTATATGTCGAATAGTCTGTTGGATATTTATATGGGTTTCTATCATGCTAAGGATATTTGGGATGCTTTAGAGAAAAAATATGGAACTGATGATGCTGGTACTAAACGTTATTGTGTTAGTAAGTGGTTAAGTTTTCAAGTTGTTGATGATAAGCCTATTATTGATCAGATTCATGCTTATGAGAGTATTTGTATTAATATGGCTGCTGAAGGTCTGTCTATTTGTGATACTACCCTTGCTATTGTTCTTATTGAGAAACTCCCTCCCTCTTGGAAGGATTTTCGTAACCAACTCATGCACAAAAAGAAAGACCTAACTTTAGAGAAACTTGCTGCCCACCTCAAAATTGAGGAGGAAAACCGTATCAAAGACAAAACCCCTTCTGTTTTCCCTTCCTCTTCTTCTGCCAAAGCCAACCTTGTTGAACCCAAATCAAACAACCAGTCCAAAGCCAAAAACAGTAACCTTAAGCCTAATGGGAAAATTCAGAAGTACAAGTTTAAGGGAATCTGTTATGAGTGTGGTTTGACTGGTCACAGGGCTAGAGATTGCAGGGTCAAGAAGAAGAATGGGCAAAGTCAAGCAAATCTTATTGAGGATTCTGACGTTATTGTTGCTGTTGTTTTAGAAGCTAACTTTACAGGTAATGCTGCTGAGTGGATTGTTGACACTGGAGCTACCAGGCACATCTGCGCCAACAAGGACATGTTCACTACCTATGACAAGGTTGAAGGTGAAAATGTCTTCATGGGCAACTCAGCTTCTGCTTCTATCCAAGGCAAAGGGAAGATCGTTCTCGCTCTCACTTCTGGAAAATTGCTTACTCTCACTAATGTTTTGCATGTTCCAGAAATGCGCAGGAATTTAATTTCTGGCAGTTTGCTCATGAAAGCTGGACTGAAGCTCTCCTTTGATTCTGATAGATTAGTTCTTACTCGCAATGGGGAATTTGTGGGGAAGGGCTTTTGTAATGGGGGGCTTTTTACTCTTGATGTTAAAATTGACACTATGAATAAGAATGCTAGTACTTCTTCTGCTTATATTGCTGAGTCTATTGATTTATGGCATGTTAGATTAGGCCACGTTAATTTTGATTCTGTTAAAAGGCTTAAACACTTAAATTTGATTCCAAGTTTTTCTAAAACTGATTTTTCGAAATGTCAAGTTTGTGTTGAAGCCAAATTTACTAAGAAGCCATTTAAATCAGTAGATAGACAGACTGAAGTACTAGAACTTGTTCATAGTGACTTAGGTGATTTTAATAATCACGAAAGTAGAGGGGGTAAAAAGTATTATATTACTTTTGTTGATGATTGTTCACGTTTTTGTATGGTTTATCTTCTCAGGTCTAAGGACGAAGCTGAGGAAATGTTCCTCAAATGTAAAGATGAGGTAGAAAACCAGTTGGACAAAAAGATCAAGAGGGTTAGGAGTGACAGGGGTGGGGAGTACAGCCCTGACACTCTTAAGGCATTTTGTGAGCAACTTGGCATTGTTCATGAGACGACGGCTCCCTATTCACCCGAACAAAACGGTATAGCTGAAAGGAAAAATAGAACTTTAAAGAATATGATGAATTCTATGCTTATTAGTTCTGGGCTTCCTAATAACATGTGGGGGGAGGCTATTCTTTCTGCTTGTCATGTTTTGAACAAGGTTCCTCACAAGAAGTTTGACAAGACTCCATACGAAATATGGAAAGGTCGAGCGCCAAACCTGAAATACTTGAAAGTGTGGGGGTGCCTAGCAAAAGTAGGCATACCTAGCTTCAAGAGGGATAAGATTGGTCCCAAAACTGTTGATGCTATTTTTATTGGCTATGCTTATCAAAGTGCAGCTTATCGTTTCTTTGTTAAAGGTGCTAACAATTCTTATGCAGGTGGTCATATCATTGAAGCAAGAGATGCTGAGTTCTTTGAGAACATTTTTCCTTTGAAAATGTCTCCTTCTAATGATAGTGAATTGCATGCTAGTAGTTCTGTTAGTTTACCTATTGCTAATGCTCCTATTACTAACGATGATTCTGTTTTGGAGCCAAGGAGAAGCAAAAGGGCAAGAAAGGAAAATAGTTTTGGTCTTGATTTTATTACTTCTTATTTATCTGAATCTTCCTTAATTGATGATGATTTTGTGCATATTTTTGTTTTGGAAGATGATCCAAGAACCTATGATGAGACAATGAGGTCAGTTGATGCTGTATTTTGGAAAGAAGCAATTGATAGTGAATTACAATCAATTCTCAATAATAACACTTGGGAATTGGTTGAACTTCCTAGAGGTTGTAAGCCCATTACTTGTAAATGGATCTTTCGGAAAAAATTAAAGGCCGATGGATCCATAGACAAGTATAAGGCAAGGATAGTGGTAAGGGGTTTTACTCAAAAGTTTGGCATTGATTATTTTGATACTTACTCCCCTGTTACTAAAATTGCAACCATTAGGACTTTAATTGCTCTTGCTTGCATTTTTGGTCTTGTTGTTCATCAAATGGATGTCAAAACTGCATTTTTGAATGGTGACTTGGATGAGGAGATTTACATGGTCCAACCTGAAGGGTTCGTTGTTCCAGGACAAGAGGAGAAGGTTTGTAAGTTAGTCAAGTCATTGTATGGGCTTAAACAAGCTCCAAAGCAATGGCATGACAAATTCGATAAGACTATGACTGGTAATGGTTTTCATGTTAATGAAGGTGACTCTTGTGTTTATTTTAAGCATGATAGTCATGGGTGTGTAATTATTTGTCTTTATGTGGATGATATGTTGATTTTTGGGACTAACTTGGATCGTGTAAATGAGACAAAACAGTTTTTGAGTTCGAATTTTGAAATGAAAGACATGGGTGAGGCAGATGTGATTTTGGGAGTAAAAATCAAGAGGACTCCAAATGACATCTGTCTTAATCAGTCACACTATGTTGAAAAACTTCTTAAAAAATTTGACTCATTTAATGTCGATCCAGTTAAGACTCCCTATAACCCAAGTTTCCACTTAAAGAAAAATAATGGTAATCCAGTTAATCAGTCTGAATATGCTAGAATTATTGGTAGTGTTATGTTTCTTATGAACTATACTAGACCTGACATTGCTTATTCTGTTAGTAGGTTGAGCAGGTACACTCATAATCCAAGCAGTGATCATTGGATTGCTCTAAGGAGGTTGCTTAGGTACCTTAAGGGTACTATGGATTGGGGTTTGCACTACTCCAAATTTCCTGGAGTTTTGGAGGGTTTTTGTGATGCCAACTGGGTATCCGATAATGATGAAGTTAACTCCACTAGTGGCTATGTCTTCACCCTTGGGGGTGGAGCCGTATCCTGGAAATCTTGTAAGCAATCTTGTACTGCTATGTCTACTATGGAATCTGAGTTTATTGCTCTTGAATTGGCAGGTCATGAGGCAGAATGGTTGAGGAACATGCTTGCAGATATTCCACTGTGGGGGAAGCCAGCTCCTTCAGTTGCACTTCATTGTGATTCGCAAGCTGCTATTGTTGTTGCACACAACCATGCCTATAATGGGAAGAAGAGACACATCCGTCTGAGGCATAAAGCCGTCAGAAATTTGTTGTCTGAAGGGGTGATATCACTGGACTATGTTAAGTCCGAAAAGAACATTGCGGATCCGTTAACTAAAGGCCTATGTAAAAAACTAGTTTTGGAAACATCGGAAGAGATGGGGCTAAAGCCCGTTGTATGAATTGTGAAATAATGAACTCCTACTCACTATGAGTTCAAAGGGGAACGTTATGTAATAATTCGGAAGCACATTTTCATTTTATTTGTCCATCTCTAGATGTTTGTTTTGTGCTTAGCTACATATGAGAAGGAGGTTGAGCATACGGCTCTTAATGAACCCATATCCATATTTTTGGAGGTGTGTTGTAGCTCACACTTGATGGAGTTCACCTACTTAGGTGTGGAAGTGTGGCCGCTTCCTATGAGTATTTCGTGGGCTTATACTCTAGAGCACCTATGAGCATCCAGGCTGGACGTATGGCCAGTATAATGCGTCATCTTTATTCGCGGAATTTCAGAATATTATACATGTTCAATTGTGTGGCTCAAAGTGACGGGTCCCTAACTCCCTATTGAGTTCAAGACGAAGGTCACTTGTTAGGTGAGGGATCATAGCTTGATGTCCACTATGTGTTAATTCAAGTCGCGAGACATTGACACTTATGCAATTGTTTTGTTTTGCCCAGAATTCATTTTTCCTTTCTTTCTTTTTCATATCTTCGAACCTGTGGGGGATTGTTGGAAGTTCTTGATATAAAACAAGAGTGTTGGGAAAAATAAGAGAGAAAGAGAGAGAGAAATAAATGGAAGGGGAAAAGTCCCACATTGATTGGGGAGGAAGGTTTTTCCTTGTTTTTATAAAGTAGTGCTTTAGCACTACTTAGTTGAGTGAGTTGGAGGTGTGTGTTACTCCACACACACACACGCGCGCGCGCGCGCCGAGTCGGGCCGGGTCGGGCTCGGGCCTCGGGACTTGGGGTCTTGGGGAATGTGATGCGCGGGCGTGGGTCCTTGTTATCTTTTTGGAGAAATTTTATTTCCTTTTTCTTTGTTAAACAGAATATTCCTTTTTTGTCTGTTGGGTTTATTCTTTTCTGACTGTTGTGAGAATTAATCAGCCATTAATTCCTTGATTGTAGCTGACTGATTAATTCCTTGTTTCTTGCCTCAGTTGTTGACTGACCAGATTAATCTGGTCGTTTTCTTGGCCAGATTCTTCCCACCTTTCATGCTTTCCGTTTTTCCTCTTCACCCTATAAATATTCGGTGGTTTTCTTAGCCAAAACACACAACACAATCAGTCTTCTCTCTTCTCTAAACTTATCTAAATACATGTTCTTTCTGTTCTGTTTTCTGGGCAAGTATTCTGAGTTCCAGTCGGGTTTGTGAGTGCACATAAACTCCGGCGCCGTGCTTATCCTGGAGGGCGACCGCAATTGTCTACTGCACCGGGAGGTAGCGCGGAATCGTCTTTTAGGTCAGTGGTTCTCCACGACGCGGCTATTGTCAGTTTGGTTCACGCATCAAGAGATAAGTTATTTCTGTTTTATTGCTTATTAGTATAACAGTGCATGGTCAAGCGGTTCTAGCCTGTATTTGCATATTTGCATGATACAAATGATTCCAATAATTTCATTTTTCATGGGGAAACAAAACGGTAAAAAGGCTAAAAACTTTTGGACTTTCAAAAACACCCATTCCCTATAAATCCCTTCATGGCTTAACTTCTGTAAACCCAATCACTTTCTATATATCTCACCTTGACTCTGCCATATAAGGGCTAGGTTTTGCTGCACTTTACTTGGAACGACGAGTAGACGACCTCGGTGCCGACAGGGGACGGCCTCAGCAGCACCGCCCACTGGCACTACCTTTTAAGGACTAGTAAGTCATTTTCTTAACCTTACAGTTTTGGAAGTACTTACATCACATATTCACATAGTTTGTGTTTCACTTTCATAATTTGTGTATATTATAGGTGTTATTTTATTCGTAATCAAGTTATATGTCATTATGAAATTGAATTATGATTATTAATATCAGTCAGTTTGTGTGGTATGCTTAACCTGAAAAAAAAAAAAAAAAAAGAGATGATTGCTTATGGAAAAAAGCAGTGTCGTCTCGGACATTTTTGTAGCTCGGATAGAAAACTAAATAATGTTTGTTACAGTCATTAGCTCAAGTCCCTAATGTTTGTTACAGTCAGCAGTTTGACCACCCAAAATGGTGGATGAGGGACTAAATTCACCCTTTTGAAACATTAAGGACTAAGGGCCTGTTCTAACGACTGAGTTGAATTGAACTGAACTAGTGACTATTTTATGAGAGAAGGAAATTAAGAACTGAACTGAAAATAATTTGAAGAGAACAGACCATAAATCCAAACTTATTGCAAACATTAAGGTCTATCCTTAGTCTTTACTCCACTTAATAAGTGTATTACTCCCCCCCTCCCCCCCCCCCCCCTCTGGCCCTCTCCAACTCTTACGCAACCTAGGATGTTTAGCTGGGTTTAGGCTGACTTGTGCGCGGTTTTGATCTTTTGGGGCACCTCTTATCTAATATTTTATCACTTAGCATGTTTAAACTATTTAAATTATGAGTAGGTGCACCCTTCTTGTTTTTAACTATTGGTATGTTTTCTTATTTTGTGCAGATTCTGTCTTCATCTGTGAGTATCACTTAGTATTATTACCTTTGGTTCTGGTTTGTGATAATGGCTAATACTCCTAAGGCTCCCTATTTGCTGGCCATGCTACTGATCTTGGTCCTGAGCTGCGCCCAATTTTGGAGCCTCTTCGAGTTCAGAGTTCAGACCTTCCAGATCGACAGCTGGACTAAAGAGGAGCTGATCCAGAGCTTCCTTATTGTCAAGGGGTTCGTTGAACACTTTACTCTGATTCCTGATGAGTCTGTGCGACGTAATGTAGTGCACATGGCTATCACCAAGAAGAATATGTTCCAGTCTGCTGATGTGTGCACCTGCAGACAGTTTTACCGGTTTTGCATTTGGTTAAAGACTTCAGAAGGTAGGGATGTTCTGAAAGCTGCATGGAAAACTCGCAAGCTCGAGAAGCAAACCCGTCCTGGAAAATCTGTAGTCGATGTTGCCTAGCTTAAGCAGGCCATCAAGGAGGCTAAGGCCAAGTGTGATGCTAAAATTCTAGAGCTTCAGAGGCTGTTCGATTCTATAGAGGATGAACTCCACAACACACCTGTTTCTTGACATCTTTCTTGCATCTATGTTTTGGTTATTAATACTAGTAGATATTTGAATGATAGTAACGAAAAGACTCGAGAAATTGTAAATTATGTTTTGCTGTTATGACTTTTTCATTGCAATCATTCTTGTGTTTATGGTTCTTTTTTTAAAGTTAAAATTAACTTCAATTGTTGACACAAATTTGATACAGTGACTAAAAACAAACCTCATTCAACTTATTCACTTAATTGAACAAACATGTTCACCTTTGCCTTTAGCATCATGTATATTACCATAACCTGAGACCTTTTACAGGTCCACCAAACCCGTGTTACTAAAATACTTGTTATTTGTTGATGAGTATGGTAGCTTTTCCACTTTGTGTTGTTGTACTAAATACTAATATTGAGTATAGACGATAGAGTAGTAACATATTTTGTGTTTTGTCATTAATGCTATAATGTCAAGTTTGTGTCAATAATCAAAACCCGCTTAAAATTAAGAGCGTCGTCACCGTATTACAACCGTAGATCACAACATAACCCCACAGACCACAGTAGTAGACATCAAAGAACAGCAACTTAGCCTTAATAACACTTCACTACTTGGACCCATCTCTTTCTCTCTCTCCACTTCGTCACTCTCTTCTGGGTTCACTCTCTTTGAGTCTTTGCCCTTTTACCCAGATTCCAACTCAACCCCCATCACATCAAATCAACCCCTTCTCTTTCTCTCTCTAAATTTTCTCTCTCTACAATTTCTGTAATAATTATGGGAGGATGAACATGAAATGCCAACAATGGCGATGATGGTGACAGGTGACCCCACTAAAAACACCGCTTCTGACAGCAACCCAACACCAACACAAACTCCTGCTGCTGTTTTTCATGACTTTCTTGGTGGTAAAGCTCCCACCTTTCCCGCTTTCTCTCTTCCTCTCTCTGGTATTCTTCCATCTTTTGGTTTTAATTTTTTAAATTTTGATTTATTGGCATTTTGCAGATTTTGATATTTCTAGATTTTTTTAGCTTAATTTCTGTTTCTGTATGCTATTTGTTGAATGCATTTTGGTGGGCATTTTGCAGAATTTGTTATTTCTAGGTTTTTTTTTAGCTTAATTTCTGTTTCTATATGCTACTGTGAGTACTGTATTTATTAAATGCATTTGGTGGGCATTTTGCAGATTTTGAAATTTTTTTTTTTTTTTTTTTTTATTTTTTATTTTTTATTATTGTAGCTTACTTTCTGTTTCTATCTGCTATTTGTTGAATGTATTTTGTTTGGTATGTTGCAGAATTTCATCTTTTATTGATTTCATCTTTAGTTAGCTTGATTTCATTTTTCCTGCTATTTGTTGAATGCATTTTTGTGGGCATTTTCCTTACATTTTGATTTCTGTTCTTAACTTGGTTAATGGGCGTTTTTCTGTATTTGTAAGAAATTTGAAGTTAATTTATGGCTGTACATTTTTTTAAAAAATTTTTGTCCCTTTTAAATTCAAGAAATTATAGTAATTGCTTGTTGTTCCTCTAAATAGTGTATTAAGTATAATCCGATTTCAAGCTGAGAAACCTTGTTTTATACGAGTATCAAGTTTTGGATCACTATGATGTATAATACTCCATTCGTTTGGATTTAGTTGTCACATTACTACTTCGAATTTTCAATGTGACTATTAGTTCCAGACAAATAGATTGAGTAATGTGGCTGGTAGCTACCCCACCCTTAAAAAAGAGGTATGTGATTTGTGCACTTGGTTGATGTCGTCTCTTGGGACTGTTTTCTTTTGGTAAGCTGAGGTATATTTAATATGTGCACAAATTAAAAAGTGGGTGACCTTTGATTTTTTCAACAACTTGGGCACTACCATTGTTTTCTAAGATAACTGAATTAGATTCCCACTATCAATGGCAGAGAAACAGGCGGGTAGTCAGTTGGAGAGAATTTCAAGTTATGGTCCAAAAAGTGATCTATCCGTGTCTGAGGTAAGTAATCGGTTTGTGGGAAGCAAGCGGAGTCATTCGGATTCTGGTTTTACCGGATCATCAAGAGAGGGGATTCCACAAATGATTCCTGAGAGTTCTCATGTGATGAAGGTATAAGTCGTTGTCATCTCTTTGTTCGAATCTTCGAAATGTATACTACCTTATCTTATTGCTCCAATTTATGTGAATATATTCCTATGTTTGAATCCAGATGCTTCGTAGTGCAAGTGGTGGGGATAGACTCAAAATTTCACCTTTTGACGGGCCTCTTCATGGTGTACCTCAAAATATTAGGTCACTATCTTCTTTTGTATCTCAGACAACTAATGCCAACTTTGTGAACTCTGAGAGGCTGAATCCGATGAATGTTGGAGGGAGTAGCATGCAGTATAATGCTTGTGTCATGAAGTCTTCTCCTCTCATGTATCAAGCACCCTCAAGCAGATTGAGGGATATCAGCTCTGGTCCATCAGTCTTGTCTCAACTGGCTGCGGATGAAGGGTCTAGAACAGGGAATAAAGGCTCTGGTATCTTCAATTCGATCACTGCTGGTAGCAATCCAGTTACTGAGAGAAACCCTTCTGGGTTGCTTCCAAGTGGTTGCAACATAAAGCCTGCTACTCATATTTCTGATCCAGAACCATCTAACCCTCCAATGTAAGGGAAAAAGCCTTTTTACTGTCTCATCAATCTTTAATCGTGTTTTGTCACTTTCCACGTTTGTATCATACATTTCTATTTGATAATTGCAGTTCACGAGGACTAAGTACGTCTGGCAGCAGACAAATGACTATAATCTATGGTGGTCAAGTCCATGTTTTCGATGATGTTAATCCAAACAAGGTTTGTGACCGTTTCTTTGCTTAAAATGGGGTACGTTCTTCAGTAAACTATTCTGGTTACGAGAATGTCTTCAGTACACTAATAACAGTAACTATCATCAATTGTTGGTGCCCTATAGCTAAGTAATGAACTTGCAAAGTGATTCAATTTTTCTTAGCAGTACCTAGTTAGACTTAGGAAAGTGTGCAAGCTTTGAAGAAGATTATTCGGCTTTGAGGTTAGGGAAAAATGTTCTTCTTTATTCAATGAGTATTGTAAGAGTATTTGCATAGAAAAACCTTGTTGCGGAGACGTGGACTTGATGTATGCGTTGTAGAGCTGCTGAATTTAATGTGCTTTTGCTGTTGTGATGATGTTAATGTTGACACTCATGCTGCTGCATGTATATGCAGTAAATTTTTATTTAATCTTTTATGTACAGTTGGACAAGTATTGAGTGTAAACTTTGAAATGAAAATGTACTTCTGTACCGTTGAGAGTCATAGGTTAGCTTTCAATTTACATGTGTCAAATACTTTAAAAGAAAGACACTTTTGGGGAGTCTTATTCACCAATTTTCTCATTTTTCTGTAACTTTATTGGGTATCTGCTATCCAGAGAAGAAAATCTTTTCATTTCAACCTTCTATTCCATTTATTAGGTAAAATAACCCTGCTTTTCTTCTTTGTAATATTTATAAAGATAATTATAATTACCAGAAGATGAAATGACGGAGGTTTGGAATTAATATGCTTGCAGTTGAATGAAATGTTAAGCTTAAATCTTCACTACTTCAGAGTTCAAACATTGGGTTTCGCTCTATCAAAATCAATATCCTATGCAAAAAACCCATTTGTGAAATGCCCTCTCTATATCTGACGTGGTGGATGCTTTTTCTTGTAAACAAAGTTGTTGCACATAATATTTCTCCAAATTCTTAGCGTGCAGGGTGTTGGGAATTTTGTCTATTCATAATTTCATACCTTATTCTGCTACAATTTTTGTCATTGGAAGGTTATTCGGAATTTATACAAAAACGTTAGAAATATGGAATTCCTAGCCTTTTCATTTTTTTTAGGTCTTATTCTTCTCACCTTGAAACTTTTTTTTTTTTCCACTTGCAAGATCATAATAACTCATACAAGTTCAGTTAGTTTAGTATCCGGTAAGTTTTACCCATTGTAAAGAAAACAAGCCTCCGGTGGCATAGGAACAACTGTTCTTGTTGTATCTAATATTCTAATCTACTATAGTTTTATTCTTCCTTTCTTTTAGTTGGATATCACGGCTCATAAGGAGATAGCACGTGTAATGATGTATGGATACGAGGATTTAGTAGATAAAAAAGTAATGTACTTTTCCTTGTTTGTATGCTTTCAATTGATGAAAACATTTGACACCAGAAGATTCCAGAATCTGGGGTGAGATGCTCTGCTATCCCTAAAGAGAAGTATGACAGACGTCTTACAATCGATTCATTTAAATCTTTTTATTGTAGTGTAATGGTTTTATAAAGAGCTATTGCCCCTTATAAATGTTATCAAATTTGGATATAGGAAAAGTCAATGTCATTTGTCTGCTAAAAATAGTCTGTGGATCTGATCTGGGTGAAATAAGTCCTTTGTCCCATAAGAATTATACACTGGGGAATTGCGGGGAGGTTAAGGAGAGTGAAAAAGTTGAGACAAAAAGTGGATAGGTGGGTGTGGGGTGCAACTCTAGAGAAACATTAGAGAGAAATCTTTTAGTATATGAGAGAAAATATAGATTGATATGGCCAATCCAAAGTACTCCGTTCGTCCTTTTATTACATGCCTGTATTTCTTTTTTGAGTCATCAAAATTAAGTGCCTGTTTCTATTTATAGGTTGTACTTTTTTACAATATTATTCTCTTTTGGATGATTTGTCATCCTTTTTCCTTTTCTTTTTTGTACTTTAACATGAATTCCCTATACTTCCTCTCTCCTAATTCCCAACTACTTTTTCTTTCTCTCTATCTCTCTCTAACCTCACATGCATATTATACTCCCAATTATTAGTTTTAAGGAATTTTCAACTTTCTTAATTCCCGTACAAAATGAGAAATAGGCATGTAATAAAAGGACTGAGGGAGTAGTTTTGATGGGGCGGAGGTGGTAGGAATGTTTCATTTCTCCCCCCTATTTGGAAGAGCTTTAAAAGCGACAAATTGAGAAACTGAGAAAGGAAAAGCAATTTATATGCGAAGGACATTACCACATTGCATTCATATGATAGTATGGTTGATGGTTATCTATTTGTGTCAGAGGCCTGCATAATTACTTCAGCTGATGGTTTGCTTGTGATAAATTGTTACATGCGGATGTTATCATGGCTATGGCCGGATCAAATGGAGGATCTTGGTCGACTAATTTACCTAAAGCTTCACCCAGGACAACCACAAATGAATATTGTTTACCCAGCGAGCATGAAACAAATCCACTTGCTGACCGTTCTTTTGTGCAGAAGTATCGCAACCTATTATCAGTCGGTGCAAATACCATCCATGGATTGGGCCCTATCAACCAAGGTAATTATATTAAGTTTTCATCAAGTTGAAGATTGTTCAAATGTACAAGGCCTATCTTTGATGATTTGGTTTGGTATTATTATGGCAATCGGTTCAAATTGGCTTTGCTTCAATATGTTCACCGTTTCTAATTTCTAGCAATTCTCTTTTGTACCGTCATAAAAATCCAATTTTTATCTCTTATTATTTAACTATATATTTGCCTCTTACATCAACACGTCAAAATTCACTAGTGACAACGTAGCATACAGTGGGTTATATATATGACTATATTGTGCTGAAATTGATGCTTTACAATAGCCCTTTAAATACTTAATCCTTGTGCCATTATCTCAGTATCTTGCATGGCTGGCAAAGATAATGGAAATGAATTATTATTCATAGAATTTTATAACTCTTGAAGATGTACTCTAGATTCATACTGTTTTCATAGATTCATAACTTTCTTTCATTTTATGGCAGGTGGGATGATAGCCAAACATGCAGGAACTTCATCTGGTCAGGGAACAGAACCTAGCCTCGAAACAAAGCGGGAGGTATAATGAGGATATATATGGGTGCAACAGCAGCAAATCTTGCTAGTAGATGAGCAGATTATAGGTCTAACCTTGCTTTTACTAACTCTTGTTCAAGGTTTTCGCTGAGTAGATTTTAGCTGACTTTAATTCTGGTATTTAGATTAGTGGATTAGTAATAGCAAACTATGTACATGGTCTTATGTAATCAGATTAAGTACCTTAATCGTCTTCTCAGGAACTCAATGCAAATCAAGCACCTGACTGATTCCATCTTGCTCATGTATTAATTTCTGTAAGCTAACTGTTACTGATTACCTCGTATCATGGTGATGAATTTCTCAGTGTAACAACTAATATTTACTCGGTAGTCCCCTTGTGCAGTTGTTTGTAATTAGTTGTCACATTGTGTCAATCCCCTGTAATGAAGGACATGTTAATTAGTTGTCACATTCTGTTTTTGATGCTTAGGATTCATGAATGTGATTAACCATTTTGCCTGACTGGTTGCCTAAGCATGTAATGAGATCAAGTGAACATAACATACAAACCTTGTACTGTTGTTAAGATATACTGATATAGTGACTCGAGGGCAAAAATGTATCGTTGTTCCAACTAATTCCAATGTTATCAAGCACTATTTAATGACCGTATGAATGTATAGCATAGTATATTAAACCTTGTGTATCTACTCGATATCACAGAGAATAATATTAATAGGCAGACATTAGAACAAATATGACATTTCTATTTGCTTATGACCAGTATGTTCATGATGTTTATAGGTTGTTCAAACCGAGTAATTGGTCAAAAGTATCCAGCAGACTTATATTCTGTATATTATCCATTTCTGAAGGACATGCCACCATTTCTTTCTGCAGAGTTGAGCCCAAAATGTCTTGAGGTACCATAATATATTTGATATTGGGTGATGATATAAAATTTTAATGTTAAAACGAGCTCTGTGCAATCGAGGTGATGGCTCCATAGTCCATACAACTAAGAATTCAAATTGATGTACTTGCTGAGGCTAGTTCTATTAAAATCTGTCATTGAAAAATATTACTGACAACCTCTGTCAAGTCTGAATGTCTGATGCTGTTTATACTGCCATTGTGGTTGTTTGTATGTTAGGCAAGTAAGGTTGACAAGGCTATTGCTAATTTAGCAAATCTGGCTAAAATTCCCGAGTGAAGAATAGCCATTGGCAAGGCCAGAGGCATCCCTGCAAATGTAAACGTGTTGGAGCAGCAGCTTCTGCACTACTGCAGCAGCTTTGTACCTTCAGATACAGATTTGGCGCGGCTATGATTCAGGAGAGCTGTCTTGGTTGTTAGTATCTCTTTCACTCTCAAAATAAGGTCCCCTAGAGCAAAAGAGAAGTTATAGACATATAACAGCTTATTGTCCTAAATAAGAAGCTCTTAAGTAGGTAACTAGATTTCTCTTTTTCAATGCTGTACCATGTTAGTTACGGCAGAAGTCAGCAATGTTTTTAGTTGCATCAGAATTAAATGAAGCATCCACTAAAGATTGAATTGATTCTTTCCATGATCGAAAAAATGTGTTTATGACCTATCGACTTCTCAAGTCTCAACTAATTGATCAAATACAAGTATGTGATTAACTAAGGCCCTGTTTAGTTCACCTTATTTTTACTTATCAGAACTTATCTAGTCTGATTTGATTTGATTTGATCTTATTGTCTGATTTGACCAAACTTTGACCTTAAGTGTACGATAATCTGTAAGGAAAAAATATATCAAGTGATATCTTATTAGATTCGTAATAATGTGTTTTATTAATATGTAATTTTCATAATTTTTTTCATTACGAAATTAAAGATATTTAGCGATAAAAAATTGCATAGAAAACGATGATCTGATTTGAATTTATTTTTTCTGATCTGATCTAAACTTATTTTTTTTGATTTGATCTGATGAGAACTTATTTTTTTTGAAATAAGAAAAAATAAGTTGAACTAAACAAGGCCTAAGTGATGTTTGGTTGGCTTTAAAAAAAATTTATGAAAGGGAAAAATCACGAGAAATACAATCTTGGGTTGTTAGGTAACTTTGGTTAGTTATAAAGAGAAAAGATTAGAGAAGCCTAGGAAATATGACTTCCACATAACACAAGAATCAAATTACCCAACTTCCCCTCCTCAATAGTTTTCATGCAAATTGAAAACTCCGTTTTTATCGATCAAATATGTCATGACCATTTTTCACGAAACATTTACCCTAGGAGAATCCATTTAGCAAATCCAAGTGAAAGTCTATCAACATTGAAACATACATATGGAGTGTATATGACAAAATTCCATCATCTAGTTCAATTATATTCCAATTTCTCTTTAAAATGTATGATTATGTTTCTACTTCATGGCAATTGATAGGCCAAATAGATATTTCATATTTTATGCCTAACTTTTATTTTTTTCATGGTTGCTAATCTTGCTATGTTGCACTATTGTAGGCGAAGTGGACAACACAAGTTATGCTAACATTTTATTGGTCCACCTTAGCATCATTAATTTTGCCTTTTGTAGAATTAGCATTATCCAATAATAATCTTAGGGTCCACAAAATCAATCTATTCAACTTTATACTAGGAAAAATTCCTTAATAATATCCAAAGTATTGACTAGTCAACCTTAATACTTGAGCAATGTGACAAAAATGAAATGATAGGCAAATGGGGATAATCCACCTTCGTTTGTATAACAATTTTTTGTCATCATAGTCTCTTGCTTGTATTCACTTTCCTTATTCTTTTAACCAAATGTGGTCAATTTTGAGGTTAAATGTCACATTCATATTCTATACCAACAAACATAACACCCCCACCCCTCTCTTTTTCAATAATATGGAGTAGAAATTAATGTTAAAAAGATATAATTCATTTGAAGTCAAGTTGATGATCAAAGCCGCAAAAATTCGTATGGCACGTATATATAATATGTAGTATTTGGTAGAGGATATGTATTATCTGATAGAAGATATGTACAATTTGTTGGAGGATATGTGTTATTTGATAGAGGATACATACAGTTTGTTGGAGGATTGGAAGATACATACAGTTTGTTGCTGCACGTACAAAATATTGGGTACCCAATACTTTGTGTTACATAAATGTTTAGACTTGATCAACACAAATTATATTTGTTTCAAAAGAAAAAAAGTATTATTGATTTTGCATGGAAATAATTACTTGAGAAAATAAAGAAGTATTAGTAGAAATATAATTGAGGATTACATCTAAACGAGATGTAGGTAGATCAATAATGACTTTAATGAGATATGCAGGGAATAAATGTGGCATTTGAAATTAATTGTGTTATGACTTGATCAACATAATGAAAAGATGTTCCTACAACAATATTATTATGTGTTTTTAATATGTTTTAGGATTATATGTCAATTGCAGCAAGCATTTTATTATATGAAGTAATAATTTTAGGCCTTGTTTGGAAAAATAGAGGTAACAGATAGCTCTTAGCGGTCATATAGTCATGGATAGTTGTAAAAGTGAAGATCGATAATATAAAGGTTTGGAACAGTAGCGGTTGAAATAATTTAACGCTACTCGCTACATTTTGCGCTACTAATATTAACATTTGAGAAAAATTAGAGCAACTCCAATGGTTGTAGCTACTAGTTAGGGACTTGCTTGTAATTTTCAAAAATCTCTAGCTACTAGCTTAACCATTGGAGTTAAAAAATACAATTAGCTTGGCCAAACAAATTCGCTTGGACAACCTAATTTGCTTGAGAAAAATTTCCAAAATTTTTGGAGATTAATATATATAAATAAAGCTAATTGAGAAAGTCAAGCTTAGTTAAATAGCAAGCTAGTAGCTAACCATTGGGGCATGAAATAGCTACAAAGTGGTTGTAGCTACCAAGTGGCTCACCATTTAGCACGTTTGAGTAGTACTTTTGATAGTTTTCGGGTTTGGCTTGAAGATTTTCCTGATTTAATTCAGGCTTTTGTAATCTCCGACATTAGTCATTAATATTATGTTCCGTTTTCTCGTCAAAAAAAAAAAAAAAATAGGTGCACCCAAGGGTATTTTTAACTCATTTAATATTTTTGAGCAGAAAATACCTCTGGGTGCACCTTGCACCCGAGTGTATATAATTATTTATTAAGGAGTGGTGAAAACGTGTGAGTTAAAAAAAAATAATGATTTGAGAAAACTATATAGCAAAGGAAATCAATAAAGTAAACACAAATTGAGTAAGTGAATAAAAGTAAATACTAAGGGGTCGTTTGATTCACACGGGGTAATCGGAATGGAATGAACAAAGAGAATGGAATGAAAATACCTTATTTTTGCTTTGTTGTTTGTTTTAAAAACAAAGGGAAACGATCCCACCACCACAACCACCACACAACCACACATTTCATTAATTTTCCATCTTTCCCAGCCACCAAACCCCTAGCCGCCCTTCGCCGGCCCTCCCCCGCCCCTCACCGCCCTTCGCCAGCCCTCCCCCACCACTCGCTGGCCCCAACGCGGCTCATCCTTCCCTCGAAAAACCTCCCTTAGGGTTTTTTGAGGTAGGGGAGGGGTTTTTGGGCGGCGAGGGGAGGGGAGAGTTTATCGGTGGTCGATGATGGTCGGGGAAGAGGCGGCGAAGGTCGTGGAAGCTCGTGGAAGGTCGGGGAAGGGGCGGCGATGGTCGGGAAAGGGGCGGCGATGGTCGGTGGAGCTGTGGAGGTGCGACTGGGTGGTGGAGGCTAGTGTGGATGTGGTGGTGGAGGGGTGGCTAAGGAAAGGGAATGGAAAAGTCTAGGGGGTGGGGAATGAAGTTGGAAGGATTTGGGGTAATGGTGAGGGTAAAGGGAATGAAAAAAGTGCTTAACAAACAACAACAAAGAATGAACAAAAGTGTAAATGAGTTTTTTCCCTCCACACCACCCTATCCAACATCATATTTTCCTCAATCCCCAAACACTCATATCACCCTCAAGTCTTAATCACCCTCTCTCAAATTTTCTTAGGGGTCGTTTTGGTTCAACAAAGAAAAAAAGAATGAGCTTAAAAAAAGGGAAACAAGAGAATGAAAACAAAAACCTGTACATGTACTAAGTTTTTTTTTTTTTTTTTTTAAAAAAAAAATATGAAAGAGAATAAAAGCCACCATACAGCCACCACACAACTACCTCTAGCCTTCTCTTTCCTTCCTTTCCCAGCCACCAAGCTAAGAAGACCCCCACCACCCAGCCACCCCACCGCCCCTCCTTATAGCCCCTTCCCTGGCCTTCCCCTTGGTCCACTGACAAAAATATCTCCCCTCCTTCGAAACCCCTCATGTACCCCTCTAAAAATCCTAGAAATCCCCCCTAATCGAAAAACTATTGATCACCGTACCTCTCCCCTTACCCTCGAAACCTTCAAACACTGGGGATTCGAGGGTAGGGGAGGGGCGGTTGACAATTTTATGAGTAGGTGACTGGTTTCTAGGGTTTTTCGAGGGAGAGGAGGGGTTTTGAGGGGATGAATCTTTTTCATTCCTTGGAGGAGTATGCACGATGCTTCGTACATACAATTTTTTTTTTTGAAGGCGGAACAAACATATAGTTGTTTTGTAATGAACATATAGTTGTTTTGTAAAGAACATATAGTTGTTTTATAAAGTACATCCAGCTTTATGTTCTTTTTATATATATCTAAAGAACATTCGTAATATTAATAAAGAACGTGATAATATAAGCTAATGAACAATATTTTTATTCAACCACTGCACCATCATCTAAAGACAAAATTCATAGCACATTTAAAAATAAACAATGAACATAATGTCACAAATAAAAATACATTATACTGACAATCAAAGAACATGAAGATAAAGAACATTAGTTACCAGTATGTTCTTTTTACTCTAGGTATATGTTCATTATATTTAATAGCACATTCTTTTCACTCTAAGTATATGTTCATTACATTTTAATAGTATGTTCTTTCACTATAACTATATGTTCATTACATTTCTATAATATGTTCATTCCGCCTTTTTTTTTTAATAAAACGTATGCACCATGCGGACGGTGCATACGCCTCCAGGAACCACAAGTTGTTGAGGGGAAGGGCTGAGGGGAGAGCTGGTTGGGTGGTTGGGCTTTTTGTCAATAAAATAATTTACATCTAGTAAGAATTATTCCAGTTAAAAAGAAAAAAAAAGTGCAACTACGCTCAGTATAAAAAAAACGTTTAATCGGTAAACATCAAGGAGAAAAAAAAAATTAGTAAAAAAAACTATTTAGTTTTAATCACTAAAAATAATTTAAGTTTAGTAGGATAAATTAATTTCATCAGCAAATATCATATGAAGAGAACATGGCCTAAGTGGATTCTATTCCAAGATGGCCAGACACATGCATAATTTTTATTTTCAATTTTGATGGGCCAAAAAAATCATTATTTAATTTTACTTTGATTCGGGTGAATTACATAAATTCGCCATCCATTTGCTCAGACAATTGATAAGATATTTCCTTTACTACCCTTTTTTTTAACGAAATCCTTTACTACCAATTTTATACGAAATATATGTTAATTTAAGCGTTGTACTTAAATATTGTTTATAATCCAAGTGTCATGTGGTGTTCTCATCATTCAATGAGTCTTTTTTTTCATTTATTGAAAGACAAGGTTTGAAACCCACGGCCTCAAGTATAAATTCCAAAGTATCACAAGCTATTGTTTCATAATAAAGTAGAAAATATATTAAATAAAATTGAATTTACTCATGCCATTTGTGCAATAACCCGAGGCATTGCTTAGCGGCCAAAAACTAGTTTGTTGCAACAAATTAATTTTACTTTGTGATTTTTGCGCAAATAGAAGAATCAGTTATAATCTCATGCAGTCATGCCTTAAATCCTGTTCTTATTCTTATTTGCTCATTTATTGTAGCAACAAACCAAAAAATAATAACATCATTGAACATATGTCCATTTATTATTTATAATATAATTTTTGAGTAGGAAAAAGATAAAGTTGCCTAATTAGTGCTAAATTGAATAAACACAATTTCTTTGCTTTCCTTAATGACGGCCATAGCCAATAAATAATACAAGGTTTCCCTAACCCGATAGAATTAGGAAATAACCAAAAGATCTCAAAAAGATAATATGCTAGGCATAAAATATGGAAACTAAATATATCCTATGAATTTCCTAAAATATATCTCAATACCCTCCCCCCTCAAGTTAGAGCATGGGGATAAAAAATGCCCAACTTGGAAAGAAGATTATCAAACTGAGTCTTCCCAAGAGCCTTAGTGAAAACATCCGCCAATTGCTCCTTAGTGGAAACATATGATGGAGCAATTAAGCCCTCTGTAATAGCATCACAAACAATGTGACAATCAATCTCAATGTGCTTCGTTCGTTCATGAAAAAAATGGATTTCCGGCTATATGTAGTGCAGATTGACTATCACAAAACAATTTGATCGCCTTAGGGTGTTGAACTCCCAAACTTAATAGCAAGGCTTTTAACAATTTCAACTCATGAGTGATCGATGCCATGGATCGATACTCGGCCTCAGCGGAAGAGGTAGAAAATGTAGGTTGTTTCTTGGTTTTCCAAGAAATAGGAGAATGACCAAGAAACACAAGCCAACCTGTCAATGAGCGATGAGTAAGAGAACACGCCGCCCAATCTGAATCACACCAACCCTGCAAAGTCAGGTCACTATCTGCACTTAACAAAATACCTTGTCCTGGGGTGCCCTTTAAATAACGAACAACCCTCAGAGCTGCCTCCCAATGCTCAGTGCGAGGCTCGTGCATAAACTGAGAAAGTATATGAACAGAATACGCCAAGTCTGGTCTAGTAACCGAGAGATAAATTAATCGGCCTATCAATCTGCGATAAGGCTCGGGATTCACAAGTAATTCACCACTAGCCAGACTAAGCTTGTGATTTTACTCAATCGGAAAATCACGTGGCTTTGCTCCTAACAACCCTGCTTCAGAAACAATATCTAAGGTGTATCTTCGTTGACAAAAAAACAAACCAGATTCACTACGAGCCACCTCTATCCCAAAAAATACTTCAAAGGACCAAGATCCTTCATCTTGAAACAATCACAAAGATAAGCCTTGAATACAGTCAATGCAGCGGAATCATTTCCAGAAATAATAAGATCATCAACATAGACTAAGAAATTAATCTAAACATTGCCTTTAGTGTATGTGAAAAGAGAGTAATCAGAGTTAGATTGGAGAAAACCGTACCCTTTCAGAGCCGCAGTCAATTTTGCAAACCAACACCTTGGAGCCTGTTTCAACCCATATAAAGACTTTCTCAAACGACACACCAAGCTTGGATCCGAGGTCTCAAACCCAGGAGGTAATTTCATGTACACCTACTCTTCCAGATCACCATGTAGAAAAGCATTATGAACATCCATCTGCTGAAGATCCCAGTTTTTAGAGATTGCAATAGCAAGAAAAGCGCGAACAGTAGTCATTTTTGCGACCGGAGCAAAGGTCTCACCATAATCAATGCCTTCTTGTTGATGATTACCAAAGACAACCAAACGAGACTTGAGACGTTCAATATCACCATTAGACAAAAATTTCGTCTTGTACACCCATTGACTACCTAGAGCTTTCTTGCCAGGAGGAAGATATTCTAATGTCCAAGTCCATTATCTTCCAATGTCTTTATTTCTTCTTTCATAGAACGACGCCAACCTTCAGATTTCATGGCTTCTCTAAAGGATTTTGGATCCTTACCCAGATCAACAGCTGCAAGAAACTTGCAATAATTCACAGAAAACATGTCACAATTTATATAGTGTGCTAAAAGGTAAGGCGTACCTGAACGAGTGATGGAAGACGGAGAGGATGGAGACGGACTATTAGCAAAAACAGAATGTGTCACACAATCATGAAGTGTTGCTGCTTTGCTATTCACTCAAGCCTGCGCCCAATGGAAATTCATCGGGGGAGGCAGAATTCTCGGACTGCTGCTGCGTATCCGAGGCCGCGCCCGCAAAAGTGGTGCCCGCGCCCGTGGCATCCGAGGCCGTGCCGGCGGAAGTGTTGCCCACGCTCGCGGGATTACCTGCGTTCGAGAAGGCAGAATGTTGAGTAGAGCCCTCCGCAGCCTGCCTGCGGGGATGCGCTTGCTGCCGCGGGTAGGCTGCGGTGTTGTCTGTACCGAGATGCCGCGTGTGTTGGGATGTGTGGTCGACACTCGTGGCAGCCTGCTCATTAATCTCTAAAACAATTCTCTCGTCACCAATAATTACCTCATTGTCATCAAAAACTTCATACTCCATGAAATCCTCATGAACATCATTATTTTGATCAAAAACCGCGGGCTCTATATTCATAACATCCGGACTACCAAAAGGAAACACTTCTTCAATGAATTTCACATCACGTTACACAAAAAAAAACTTTCGACTCAAGGTCATACAATCTCCATCCTTTCTTCCCAAAAGGATATCCCACAAAAATACATTTCCTACTTCGACTTGCAAATTTGTCCCCATTTGTTTACTGATTATGAGCAAAGCACAAACATCTAATAGTACGAAGTGCATCAAATAAGGGAGGTTTATTGAACAAAATTTCAAATGGAGTTTTATTTTGTAACAAGGGAGTGGGTGTACGATTAATTAGATGAGCAACAGCAAGGACACATTCCCCCCAAAAATAAATAGGCAAATTGGCTTGAAACCTCAAAGCTCTCCCAACTTCAAGAATGTGTTTGTGTTTTTTCTCGACCCTCCCATTCTGTTGTGGAGTCCCCACGCAAGAGGTTTGAAAAATAATTCCGGTAGCACTAAAATAATCATGCAAGCAATTAAATTCAGTACCATTATCACTTTGCACAACCTTAATGGTTTGAGAAAATTGCCTATCAACCATTGCAACAAATGCTAAAAACATTAAAAAAAACTCAGTTTTATCAACCAACAAGTAAATCCAAACAGCTCGGGAATAATCATCAACAATAGTAAAAAAATAACGAGCTCCACACGAAGAGACATGTCGATACGGACCCCACAAATCATAATGTATTTTCTCAAAAATCCTAGAAGCTCTACCATCACTCAAAGGAAATTTATCTCTAGGATGTTTAGCACGCATACATACCTCACACCCTTTAGAAAGATTATGTTTATTGCCACTGACATGAGGAAGTAACTTAACCACTTTTTCGGAGGGATGACCCATTCGACGATGCCACAACTCCAAAGTTGACCTTGCTTCACCCACATCAACATGATTCACCGAATCTGAATTGCTAAAATAGTATAGTCCGTCTCTCCTAGCTCCCGTTCCAATTAGCTCCTTCGTTTGATCCTGTACAACACACATATAAGGGTTAAATTAGACAATACAATTAAGCTCATCGGTAATTTGTGACACAGAAAGCAAATTGCAACTCAAATTAGGAACATAAAAAACCCCGATTAGGATGAGCTTGTCCGACAAATGGACAGAACCAATTAAAGAAGCCAATACGGTGTCACCATTGGGAAGACCAACAGGACACTCAAAACTCTGCGTATCGAACAACCAAGATTTTTCTCCGGTTACATGATGAGTTGCCCCTGTGTCAATAATCCAAGAGGTAACATCAAATTTTCCATTCAAACGATTGTCGGGAACATTAACATTACTAAAAAATCCTATAATTGCATTAGGGAAGAGGCCGTCAGAAGGAGCACTCGAAACAACGTCAGCTGTATGCTTCCCCCCCTGGCTGCCATACCCCTCACAGCCTTGATCGAAGCCCTCACAGCCCCTTCCTAGCCCTGTACGAACTGCAAACCCGAGTGCATATGCGAGCTTATGTTCGTGGTCTTGTTTTTCCGTGGTGATATCAATGATAGAGAGTGGCAACGGAGATGTTTCATCATCTTCGGCCATTTTTATGATTTGTAAAAAAAATTCAACCTGCTCTTGATACCATGCTAAATTGAACAAACACAATTGCTTAGCTTTCATTAATGACGGCCATAGCCAATAAATAATATAAGGTTTCCCTAACCCGATAGAATTAGGAAATAACCAAAAGATCTCAAAAAGATAATATGCTAGGCATAAAATATGAAAACTAAATATATCCTATTAATTTCCTAAAATATATCCAATAATTAGAAACATGAGTATTGTTAAATTGTATGAATGGATTCATATGATGTGCTATGATGAAAAGATGTAATATGGAAGATAAAAAGTACCCCTTCCTCCTAAAATGATGTTTTTATTTTGACTTTTTATTTTAAAACTTAAAATTTAAATATATATATATATATATATATATATATATATATATTATTAATATTATATGTCACAATGTATTAGGTGAGTCAATTTCACCATAAGTCCACCACCCAATACATAAAATTCGAAAAAATGACTAATATGTCCAATATGCTATATGAAATTTTCAAAAGATTAATTTATATGAAATACGTAAATTAAAGACTTTTACTTCCAAGTCGAGATTTTTAATTAAATTTCAATTTTTTTTATAAAGTTATTTAAATGGAAAGTTCAAAAAATTATATGAAATGTCCAATAACTTATTATATCTGTCTTATCGTGAGTTTGGACTCACACAATACGTTAGTCGTGTAATATATTGTTATATTTATCTCAATGTTAGGCCCGTTCACTTCACCTTATTTTTGCTGAACCAAAAATATATTTGTTGAACTTAAATTATTTTTACTGAACTTAAATTAATTTTACTGAACTGAAATTATTTTTGCCGAACATAAATTATTTTTACTAATTTTCTATTATAGTTCTCCTTTGGGAAAATAGAATTTTATTGAACTGGACTTATTTTACTGAACTGAAATTATTTTTACTGAGCTAAAATTAATTTTACTGAACTAAACTTATTTTTGCTGAGCTGAAATTATTTTTACTTAATATAATTTTTTTAAGGTGAAGTGAACAAGGCCTTAGTTTTATAATATCAAATCATTATACTTTTTGTTGACACATAATTAAAGATATAGATGATCAAAATTATATTTTAAAATATTACATAATAGAAATGAGAACAATACAATTAAAAGTAGAAAAATCAAAATAAGATAGGAAAAATAAGATACTTTCTCATAAGCTTTAAAGTGCTTACCTAGTCATCTGTAAGATTTTGTATACGTGGTATTGTTTTCATGGACTAGGAGCCTTAGGAAGATGACAATTATCATTGAGAATAATTTTGTAAGCATTAAATGGCTACTGTATCTATCACATATAAAGCTTAGGTGGATTCTTAATCCAAAAGATCATCTTGGATAGATGTATTATTTAATTTACATCAAATAATTACATAATGTAATTAAGCTACCATTCATCTATTCATTGAACAATATCAAGACAGATATCTCCTATTTAATGTATATAATCAAAATTGTTGATATGTTAACTTATTTACAGATTTGTTGATACATTTAAAGATTATAAAATGTGATCTTTATCTATCCAGATAACAAAATCTGAATTGATCTCTTATAATTAATTATATCATTATACTTTTCTATTGTTTACTCGAAACATACAGTGTTTTATTCAGTCTATTACAAGCTTCTATACGTGGTAATTTTTTTTGTTAAAAAAAAATAAAATAAATCGGGATGTGTATCATTAATGTACAAATTTTACATGATTGCCCAAATCCCTATAAATACATGTTTTCAGAGATTCACTTTTGTCCAAAAATAGAGACACTATTTGTCTTTCAAAGCTTCCATTGACATTTGTCTCATGTTTTGTCAAAAATTCTCATCATCTCCACTTTCTTCCAAAGCTCACTATACGACATAGACTACCTCCTACCGCCACCCTTTCAACCCACATGTTCCTTAATAATCAACCCCTTCTTCTTTTCAAGAGATACATTTGTTAATTCAACCTTAAATTTTTCTCACAAAAATTTTTTTAAAAAAAAAAAAACTCAAAATTTCTAGTGATCATCTAGGTGTTTTTCTTTTTCTTCTTTTATAACCCAAAAAAAAAAAAATGGTCAAAATGCCTATCCTTTCAGAGGCTTACAAGGATCATCCTGTGAAACAAAATCTTATCGTTCCTCTTGACTTTAACTCAGTCAAAAGTGTTCCCGAATCCCATGCATGGGCACAATGTTATGATGATCCAAAAATCAACCCTAGTGACATTGAGAAATCGTGGTCTTCAATCTCTGTCCCAGTGATTGATCTCGACGATCCTAATGTTGTTAACCTTATTTTTAAGGCGTGTGAGACTTGGGGTATGTTCCAAGTCACGAATCATGGGATTTCAAAAGAAGTGCTCGACCAAGTCGAGTCTCGAGCCAAAAATTTATTCAATCTCCCATTTGAGCAAAAGATGAAGGTTGTACGACCCCCTGACGGAGCTACCGGCTATGGCTATCCTCGAATCACTCCTTTCTTTAACAAGCTAATGTGGAATATAATGAAGGGTTCACTATCATGGGTGACTCCTTGAATCACGATGCTAAGATACTTTGGCCTAATGATTTTCAAGATTTTTGGTAAGCTTATTATTATTATTATTATTTAAATCTATTTTTATAACAATTTTAACATGCATGCACCTTTGCTAATATAAGATTGATTATAAGCTAAAGTTACTAACTACGTTGTTAAATTTCATGCATGCATGCACTTATTTATTATTATATTAATTATAAATTTATAATATCTATTTCTAGCCACCTGTTGCATACTTGGACAGTCCATATATGTACACTTGGAAAAGACAATATATAATTAATTTCAAGTTTCAATTTAAATGTTTTGTTGTGCATATATTATTATAGTGTAGAAATAATATGACATAGATATTTTATTTTTCAAAGTTTAGATTAATTATGTATCTTGGATATGATGTTACGTCTTACGTAAATACACTACAAGTTAGGCTTTCACCGATTCACAATTTTCACTACATAGGCCGGCTTAGTAATTAAGGCATGTATACTATTGAGTGTGAATTTACTTTTATATGTCTTCTCATATTTTACATTTCTCAAAATAACCTTAACAAATACGAGTATTTATTTATTTTTACTTATGTTCACACTACTTTATTTCGTATGTTCACATTGAATTTTTCTTTCTTATTTGACCTTAATGAAATTGTTAAGTTAAAATTTATTGGTTATCGAGGACAGAATGAGTTATTTATTGTTTTTGTTACGCTCACTTTAAAGAAAGGTAAATCGTCAGCAAAGTTAGAATATTTATTAAATGTCATGCACTTAATAAGTTTTGATGATGTGAAAAGGTTGAGCAGGGATAATCTTGATTATTATTTGACATTATTGTTTATTTTTTCCCCTAGTGCTCATGGCCTATAGTATAATAAGCTTATTATTATTATTATTATTATTATTATTATTATTATTATTATTTTTTAACGTATCAATGCCTTGGATACACTCGAATTCATCTGTCTTTAAAATTCTTTTTATTTGAATTATATTTATCTTAAAAAAATAAACAAATAAATTAGATACAAAATACATACTAGAATTAATGACAATAATTTTGAAATAGATTAGAAACCATTTAAAGGAGTCCTTCCTAAATATTAAAATTGTCATATCAAGTGATGCTATGGACTAGAGTGTAGAGTCTAATTAACTAGCTTAGTTTTTCTACTCGGAATTAATTAGCATACATGTTGTTAATGATACTCCCTCCATCCCTTTTTTATATTCCTAGTTTCCTTTTTGGGTATTTCAAAATTATATTCCTCCTTTTCATTTTTAGTAAGTATTTTTTTTCCAAATATCCCAAATTATCCTTTTTTTTCTGTTATGTAATTAATGCTCAGTCTTATTTTCTCACTCTTAGTTTCCTATTCTCACTCCTAAATTTAGATGAATATGATTGGTTCTTAATTTTCAAATAGGAGCATGTTATTGGTCCTTTATCTTTTGCAAAGGATTGATGACATGGCATCATTAAATATTAATTTATTTTTGCTTTACTCAAAGACATCATTTAATGTTTTGTACTTCCCATTGCGTTTTGTTTTATTGTTTTTTGTTTTATTCTTTCCTCCTTAATTCCCGTGTAATTGCAAGAATGTAAAAAAGGGACGGAGGGAGTACTATTTTTATATATATTTAATAACAAATTAAAACTTTATTAATGGACCTATTCTTTCCAAAATGATAAGAGAGATTGCTTTCACACTTTTAATAATTAATGGCATTCTCACTTATTTGGGTTTACAATTACACCTCTAGTGTGAGTACTAATAAAAGAAGTGTGAAACAGGTTATGATAGAATACAGTTTGAGACTCTAACAACATTATTAAGGGAAGAACATTGGATAGTCAAATGTTCTACTTCATTAAAAATTGTTTATATCATTAATTTTTGCTAACAAAACCTAGTTTAATTATTGTTTATGTTGTTTTATGCAGTGAAGTGATATCAGAGTACCAAACAAGGCTGAAGGACCTCGGTAACAAACTCATGGATCTACTTCTCAAATCACTCAACAAACCCGAACCCATTTTAGAAGGAAAAGATCAAGACCCTTGTACTGCATTGCAACTCAACTCATACCCGACATGCCCTGAACCGACCCAAACAATGGGCCTAGCCCAGCACACCGACACCTTCCTCTTTACAATCCTCCATCAAAGTGGCAATACAAGTGGGCTCCAAGTACTAAAAGATGGGCTCGGGTGGGTCTCAGTTGACCCGCATCCAGGTGCTTTAGTGGTGAATGTGGGAGATCTTTTGCACATAATTTCAAATGCAAGATTTCCAAGTGCAATTCATAGGGCAGTTGTCAACAATGAAAAACAAAGGCTATCCTTTGCATACTTCATTGGCCCTCCTTTAGACTTTGAAGTCTCTCCCTTTTTGGATTATCCAAATTGTGAGGGTCCTTATTTTAGGTCTTTGAAGGTGAAGGAATATGTTAGCATTAAGTCTAAGTACCTTGATTTGGCACTCTCCATTGTTAAGAAAAGTGGCTAAATAGTATAATTTAGAGTAAAAGACATGTTTAAGTTTTCCTTCCTTGGTTTTATTTGGAATTACAATTAAAGGGGTGGAAAACCTAAATTTGTACTTTGGTAAAGTAAGTGAGTATGCAATTGATTATCCTTACATTACTTGTTTAATTATATGTTCTAATAATTTAGGCTTATCCAACGTGTTGAAACCGTGCTCAAAAAATGATTTTTGTAGTTTATCCGCCTGCAACCATAAAATATTGAATCATTTGCTAATCTATTCGTCTCTAAATGTTGTTCCTAATTTGACTTATTTTTGTAAGCAATAGGAACAATATTTAGTAGGTACCATGTTTTTAATTACTTTGATCAAAAAGAAATACGTAGAAATTAAACTAAAACAAACGGGAAAGGATCAGAAACAACATAACAGAAACACGTCTACGACAATAAAATGGGAAATTGTTTTGTGTACCCCTCAGGTTTTAAAAAATACATCGTGTACCCTTGAAAACTTTCGAATGAATCGTGTGCCCTTAAGGTTTGTAAAAAAAATACACCAAATACCCCTAGACTTGTATCAAATGGTAATTTTGTTTGATTAAAGACCCCATAAGTATCAAATTTTATTAAATTATTATAACATAATGCTTAACTATTTAATTATCAAGTAAACTTAGTTAATAAATAACATTCTAACACCCAAAAGTTTAGGATTTAGAATGATTGGTGAAGTTCAAATTTTGATGTAATTTATATTTTTAGGCGGTTTTACTGCATAAATGTAAAGTAATATGACAGAACAGTGTGTGGGCATGATTCTATTTTCATAAGTCAATAATATGTGCATTTGTTTGATGATCATGGTAATTGGTGCAATTTTTTTACAAACCTTGAGGGTACACGATGCATTTAAAAGTTTTCAGGGGTACACGGTATATTTTTTAAAACCTCAGGGGTACACGGAACCAACACAAACGTAATATTTGACGCAAAATGAGACATAAGTTGGAACTATATTGGCTTTGTTATTTAACTTGTGAAAAATAAGTACTCGATGTTTTGGAAATAAAAGAAAAATAACTATGTAGGAATAACTTTAATTCATCATACAACACAGTCAACATTAATCTAATTCCTAGGCTTTTTTTTTTTTTTTTTTGATGGTTTTAAAGCAAACAAACAAGTTATATTTACGTGATACCAAGCAGACAATCAATTAATGATTTTATGGTTTTAAATCAAACAAAAAACTTATATTAGAAACAAAAGATGAGATAATAACATACTCCGTAAAAAAAGAGGCTTTGTACTGTACACAAACAAATCAACTAAATTAGGTTAGGTTGTAGTCTTGAGAGAAGACGAGCCTAATCTTTTCGTATCTCTTAAATGATCAGGCCGGCTATTTTTTTTTAAAAAAAAAAAGTAAAAAAAAAAAACAGACAAGCTAAATTGGGTTGAACATTCCAATCATTCCAAGTAAGCCAAAGATGAAGCCACTATCAAGCTTGCGTCTCATCAATGCATCTTCACCAAATTATATCCTTTCATCTCCAGTAGACTGACTCAGCGTTTCAACCTATTCAATGGCTTTCAAAATTTAAATGATGGGACAAATAACGAATCAGACTCACATAGCTCTTTGATCTTCTGTCACACATATTAGTACAAACATATGATCTTGCAGTCGTATTTCCAACAGCCATTCATGTTCTATCAAAATCAGGCACACAAGATACTTAGCATAAGGATGTCGCTTGTCTTTTGGTCTGCCAACTACCTGAACTCGGTACGAAAAAGAAAACATTACATAATGGATGAGCTAACAAGAACAGATCAAAGTTAGTTGTGGAAAACTTTCATTACGATGCTTAAATTTGTTTCCAAATGCTCAAAAATAACAATGACAGTTACAACAAAGCATCAACCCGCCTTTTCAGGCTTTGGCCAGTCCATGTGCACCTTACACTCAAAGAATTTCTGGCTAATGGAGAGGTTGTTGCCAAAGAATTCACAAGAAAATATCAGATATAAGAATGAATGTTGTTTCTTCATGTCAACTTAAGTGCCTATATCGGATCCTCAATATTACAACATGAGTATGGACACTTGACACTCATTTTGAACCAAAAATATAAAATCTTCATAACATAGCCAAATTTGAGAAATGGACTCATACTCATATTTGATACAGGTATCCAAATTCGAATTACAAAGAAAATTCACATGGAAAGAATAATTCAGCTGGATTAAGGATTTTTTTTTTTTTATTTTTATTTTAAGTGAAAAGCATATATGAGAATTAGTTCAACATCGATCTTCAGTAACTATAACAAACAAGGCTCTCCCAAGTCCCAAGTACGATTACCAACAGAAACTAAATTCAGAAAATGGCTTGACTATGTGTTATGTTTTAAAAATAAACATAATCAACATGACAATTAATTCTAGATGGAAATAATTATATGCTCGCATCACCCTTGCCAATGATTGGAAGCATCAAGATTCAAGAATTTATGACAATGACACAATGTGCAGGATTGTCAGTGGTGTGGTTCCGTAGTCTAGTGACAGGCAGGGGAAATGCATTTGAACTCTGAACCTCTGTGAACTATCTACAACAAGAAATACATGATCATGGTGGCTGTACTATTTACAAATAACAACTGCTACTTTTGGAGACATGACACAAGTCCCAATCGCAATGAAGCATAAATTCCAAGTTTCCAGCATTATTCAAGGATGCAGTAATTTATGACAAAAACACAATCAGCACTGTGACCGTAGAGAATTCCAACAAAAGGAGAGAATTTGACCGGAGAAAATATAGTAAGAACACTGAACAGGAAACTGCTTACTGTTCTGTCTTTGTCTTCATATAAAGACAAACAAAAAATATATAACAAGTATAATACAAAGTGGAATTTTCCAGGAGCAATCGTGCTTATCCAAAATTAGCTAAACTTTTTCTTCATTCATAATCCACATTACATCAAAACTAACACTAATAGATAGCAACTTCTACATGCACACACAAAATGAAACCATGTAGTAGTTCAAATCAAAGAAACAAATGTATCAAATGTGAGATGGACAATGCAAAAACTGTGGGAGAAGTTGAGAAATACAACAAATTATAGCAGATTGGAAATTTATTTGTATACTGGCCTTGACACCAACAACAACAAAACCTTAATCCCAATATTAATTGGGGTGATGGGGTCAGCTAACATGAATCGTTATTAAATAATAATAATAATAATAATAATAATAATAATAATAATAATAATAATAATAATAATAATAAAATTTAAAAAAAAAAAAAAAAAAAAATCCCACAAATCATAGGACAAAAGAAGGAAAGTGATAAAATGAAAGTAGACAAAAGACAATATAAAGTAAAATTTGCGAGAGTTTGTACACATGTCTTGATAAATTCAAAAATAAAAGTATAAATAAATATATATAATGAGACATTTACCTTGCTTCTGGAATTGCAAATTACAAAATTTCAACACGAAGAGGAAGTTTGGCCCCCTTGCTTTTCATGTAGAGCAAATTCCATCTTGAGCCTCTCATTCTTTCTACATTCTTCCTGAGGAAAAGGAAAAAAAAAAAAAAATAGCCCAGAGCATTAAAAATAGCCAGACAGAGTTCAAGCTTACATATATTACAGTAACATAGTGATCACCTAGTTTCTTATTCTCTTAGCTAACAACAGCATAAGCATTCATTACAAATCATTTGTTTTCAGTAATGTGACACAAAACTTTTGAAGCTGTAGAAGTTGTAGGATGCACTGTGGCAGGCTGGGAACATATGCTTTTTTCCCCCAACATACAAAAAGTTATCGTCGAAATTATTCCCGGCAATTTTTTACTTAGAAGGTTTTTACTAGAGCTGAAAAGACCAACATGAACACGCCTGAGCATTGAATGTTCAGTCAAATCAAGAAAAAGAATACAAGATACTTTACAAAGATTACAATAAAAATCACAATAATAAGAAGACAGATTCCTATCCAGGGAAAAGAAGACAAACTCAGAAAGCCAACAATCTACTAAATTTCCAAATTTGTTGCCATCTCTATAATCGCATAGAAACATGACAATAAGATCACACTGATGAACAGATAGTCATCCATCTAATTATCCAGGAAATAGACAAAATATGAAGCCAACAAAAGAGAAGTCATAATTCTAATTCATTTTGTCTTTTCTTAAGAAGTAAAAGGACTGCTAAATTGAAAGTAGTGAAGAAGGCCTTTGAAGACGACAGGAAAAAAGAGAAAAAAAACAAGGCTTATCAATCTAAAATGTACCATACTTACATGTTGGATAAGTATTAAAGTAGTCCTTCCTGAATGACACCAAAGGTAAGTCTACATTCCCTCAATATATCCAATTTCCTACTTTCCTTCAACCCCCCCTCCTGCGGGATCTGACACGTCCAGCAGAGGGAAGCAACGTTTCATATTATTTGCAACAAAGGGTTATTATTTGTGAGATATAAACAATTCCTTTATTGCAAATAATAAGAAACGGGGGTAGTAGTTAAGTTATACCAAGCGGGTGTTTATTGTACTTTTTCATTTGTTATTTGTTAAGTTCTACTAAATGATGTCTAGAAGGCAAATTATTCAATAAAACCAAAATAAATTAGATAAAGACATTTAAAATGATCAAGTACATAAAAAGTATAAATAGAAAGTCAAATTCACCTATCAAATACCTAAAACATTATAATATAATACGGAGTGGGGGCAAACACTAGTAACCAGGTTATTTATGCTATGTCCAGTTCAACTTATCTAAGCAAATATTTGTTTAATTTCAAAAATGGTAAGGTCAAATCAGACCGGATCAGAGCTAATTTTTTCGTTTGCATTTACTTATCTGAAGGATCTTTATTCTATAATCAGGGGGGGAAAAGTTACATATTTGGAAATTACACATTAATACGAAACTCATGACATCTCATTCGAAGATTTTATATCTTAAGCAATTAGTGTACAAATAAGGCTGAGCTTGGTCAACACCAAACATAGCCTTAGTTTCCATTTTCAAGATGGAGTTAGAAAAAAGAAAATTTAGGTATAAACATAAGCCTAGGGATGTGTAATGAAGGGGGAGTGTAACAAGAGGTTCCTTAGTTAACTAGTATCTTAAGTTGTTTGGTTGTTGCTTAAATCTTCCTCAGCTGGCTACAGATCACCTGATTTGTATATACATTTTTTATTTTAGGCCTGGCTCTAAGTCTCTAACCTTCAATAGCCCATATGACATATGACACATATCGATTACTCCAAAATACAACTATGAACTCTTCAAGCAATAGATTCCCCTGTGACTGACCCAAATGAGTAGAAAACAGACGTTCATCAATTCCCATAAACAAAATAGAAAATACACGAGAGAATAAGTATATCTTACCTGAAAATCCTTTAAGAGGACAGAACAATGGCGTTGATCCATAACGGCTGCACTGTATTGCTCCCTAAGGGTATCAAGAGTTTTTTGCTCCACTTGTAGTCCAAATTGCACCTTCTCAAGCTTCTAAATAATGAACCAGGACACGTGGCCATATGTCAAGAAAACAGAGTCAGCCTGCTAAGTACTGTATACTAAACTTGTGACAATCAGGAACAGATAAATTCAGTAGTTCCTGGCTAGAAATTTAGCAGTGATAACAAATATACTTAAAGTCCCATGACATTCTTGGGGAGTTATAGTCATCAGTTCATCAATGCACATAAAGTAGGCCAAACAATTTCATGACAAGATCCAGAAGTTGATTTGTATCATCATTCATCCAAAAACATTTACTAATAAACTTGAGGTAGTACTGATGGACCCATGTAACCCAGCACTTGATTTGGGTCAGCCACCACTACGAGTCTACGTTCAAAGGCAGAACAAGACCAAGGGGACAAGAGTATAAACAGCAGAACAGCCAAATCAGCAGAAGGAAGGAACAGAACAAAGGTGATTAATGAAGCACTTGTGGGAGGGGTGACTGATTCTCTGAGCATGTGATACTTTTTGTCAGCATAAGACAACTGTAACTAAGAGAAGGTTTGATACTTGTAAGGGTGTGTTTGGTTCAAATAATGGTATGGGTTTGGAATGAGGAATGAAACCAGGGTGGTATGGGTTTGGAACTTGATACTTGATTCCATTTGTTTGGTTTTGAGTTGGGAATGATATGTTTTTCTATTAATTTGAAGCTAAAGGTATGGGTATGGCTCATACCCACCTCCCCCCTTGGGTTTCAAAACCCCATACCTTGGAGGTTTGAGGTATGGGTTTCAAAATTGAATTCAATAAAAACAAACAATAGGTATGGGTTTCACTCATTCTAAACCCATATCTCATACCTTAGATGCTTGAACCAAACACCCCCTAATAGAGCTTGAGTATAAAAAGGCAGAAGTAGTAGAATAGCAGTTATCCAGAAATTGAGAGAAAACACTTGTTGAGAGAGTTGTAGCCTAAAGCTACTAAGTGAGAGTTGAGACTGTGAGAGTAATAGCCTAAAGCTATTTATCCTTGTAAACATTTCGCCATTATCAATCAATTAATCAAGCTTCCTACTCTAATATTAGCCTAAATTCTGTCTAATTAATACTTGCCGGAGGTAGTCTATAACATATTATCTGATTAACATAGGTAAGAGACCAGTGAAAGACCCAAATTACCTGCTGAATTCCCTTCATAATAGCTTCCATTGAATCAATGAGTTTTGTACGGCCAGCAGGGTCCCCTATCGCATCTGCAAACTTTGATGCAATTGTTAACATATGCAAATATTCAGTAAATCTGCCACAACATATAATTTCTCTGTTTTCTTATTTTTACTTGCAACAATATGACTTATGCAGTATTTACATATTCACCTCGATTTATACTTTCATGATACCGGATCCTTATAATTTTTATTTGATTTTTATTAGATTCACCTAGAGGCTAGATCTATACTCTCATGATATTAAATATTTGTTATTTTTACTTATTGATATTGAAAGATATTAGTGATTGAAATAATGCATTGGCAAACATGAAATTAGATGTGTTGCAAGTTAAAAAAAAAAAAACACAGAGGAAGTATCAAGGTACTCTAGAGAATATTTCTAATTTCCCAAGCAGTCAAGCATGAATGAAGACCGCCATCCAACATTTTATGATTATCAAAGTTAAACATTATGTTAGATACAGTAGTATATTAAGATTCATGACCATAGCAAGCTTGGAACAAATCAGTATACAAGAATGAAGCAACCTACAGTAACAGAGACATAAAATATTCTCAATAATCACCTCTTTTACACATTAGTCTTTCAACTTCCCCTTTATCATGTTAATCTACCCTAAAGTCAGGATACGGAAGGAGCTTAATTCATATTTGACCCAATCCAAGGGAAAAAAAACTATACCTAAATCCAAACCACATAATTGACACAACTAGTCCAAATCCAAATTGGATTAGAGACTAAAGGTTGTTCATTAAACCACCACGTGAGGTTCTGCCTTTTTTTTTTTTTTTAGAATTCATAAAAAGAGAACTTTCTAGTTTCTTCCCTTTCTCATCTCCCTTCTCTGTATAATAGTATGTTATAACATCATTGCTCACCATACAGCAGCAATAAACCAGAATAACAATGCATAACTGATATTCTGTGAAGTAGCTCCCTAAATAAGGGACTGGGCATAGCAATTAAAGCAAAGTTAGAACCCCTGCTACCTAAATATTCTTTAGCTTAAGCCAACCCCCCCCCCCCCCCCCCAAAAAAAAAAAAAAAAAAAAAAAAAAACAACAACAACAACAAAAACAAAAATATGCATTTTAAAGGGTCAACCTCACCCCTACAAAGTCCACCCCACACATAGAGTTAAAGCCTTTGACATACACTAACGGAAGCATCATGTAGATCGCCAAGCAATCCATAACAAATGGATTCTACAGTAGCAACTGCATGATTATATGCATAATTGCATAACATCCACATTTCATTTCATACTCACAATGTAAGGATTGCTTGCTCAAAAGAAAATGTTAAACCAAGTTAGCGTAGGGAATAAGCATTGATGGTCAATAATTAGAATATTAATCACTTTGTGCGGTCTTAACTAAAGCGAAAACATTGAAAAAACAAGTTTATTTTTCATTCCTAATAACCGTCATATAAACACTTAGTAATACAAGTAGTACAAGAAGGATACTAAAGTAGGGAAAAGGCATAGTGAAATATGTGTGGAGCTTATTTAATACTTACTTGTGAATCTACTGAATTCAGTAAAGATGTCTCCTTCAGCATCAAGTCCTTTATCTCAAGAAGAGCATTATAGGTTTCATAATACTTACGAGTTTGACAAAGTCTATCCTACACTTAAAAAAGAACCAAAAAGTTATTCAAACTTTGGATTGCTAAGATAAAAAGTAAAAAGAAAGAGCGACAGAAGATCAAAAAAAAAAAAAAAAAAAAAACAGGCATATGAACATTCAATTCTGAAAAGCGGCGTTCGTACCTGCATCCAATCAGTAGTATTCAGTATGTAGTCAAAAAATAGCAAAGAAAACTAGCATTTTTCAAACCCTTTAGTGCCATGAGAAACAGAATTCAACAGTCATTTATGCATCTAGTCAGCAAGAAACTCTCTGCCCCCCTAAATGTATTAGAGCAAGCAAAGTTACCTAAATAACTACAATCTCATAGAGCACAATTTCTCCTCATAATGCCTTAATTTTTATTTTTTAAGGATTATCCTTCTTTTTACTTACAAAGATTTTATTCACAACTATACATCAATCAGTACAGGTACAAGCAAAGGCCATAATATTGTGTTCATATACTGGACTGAGGGAGAGGTGTATATATATATATATATGACCAGGATTCATTGGGAAGACTTAAGAACTTAAAGAATGGAGACTGGAGAGCATACTGAACAAGTTCAGCTTCAATTGGAAGTTCATCAAGCTGCCTCTTCAAAGAGACCAATTCCCTCAACTTAATAGAAAGTTCCTGGCACGATATAGAGATTAATACATATTGCATACAGAATGAAAGAAACTCATACAACAGATCAAACAAATAGGAATACAAGGAAAGCTTCGTAACACAAAGATTAATATGACACACTAGATGAAGAGTTCACTTTCTAATGCAATTCATCCCACATTATTTTGATGAGAAGAGAGATAACTTAAAGAGTGCAATGGTGTCCATTTAAGCAGCATGTAACTTCTTTATTTCTAATCGTTTTTAGATTCCTAATCTGTATTTGAAAGCTTATTGAACAAACTATACGTACATGAAGAGGAGATAAATCATGGAAATTATGAACACTGCAAGCTTGGAAATTGAAACTTTGCGTAAAAAGAGACCATCTAAATTTCAATTCTAAGCTTGATTTTGGCCATTTGGGCTTGGTAATCAATGCCTTGTCTAACCTGATAAGCATCTATGACTTTCTACTTCAATTGTGGGCTGAATGTAACCCACTTCTAAAGATTTAAATTAAGCATTAGGCTTAGAAATCAATCTCAAGATTCTCAACCCTACAATTTAAGGTTCATTACACACTGAAATGGGGCTACAAAAAAAAAGGACATGGGTAGGGTTCTAGATATGTATCTACACCTGGCCATCTAATGCATCCTACAAAATGATCATTGGCAAAAAAACAATTACCATCCACAAAAGGATATTTGCAACTGAAAATTGTTCAAAACATTAAGCAAAATCTGGTGCATAAATACAACAGTATAAAAAAGGAATACATTCATCCATTAAAATATGATTAGATTATCCAGACAAAATGCAAATCCTATTCTTTAAACAGTTTGAAGTTTAAGTCGACAACAACAACAAGTCAACAACAACAACAACAACAAAGACTTAGTCCCAAAATGATTTGGGGTCGGCTAACATGAATTGTCATAAGGAATCGTACACCCTACACTAGCATACTGTTTTTTAAAGTTTAACTTAACTATAAACACCCTACACTACAATACTATTCTTTAAAATTTAACTCAACAGCTCAACTATAAACATTCTACTCTACAATACATTTTTTAAAGTTTAACTTGACTATAAACACTGACTGTACAGTATACACTACCATCCATATCCAAGACCATCAGAATGGCTTAATCTTACCTTTTTTGCAAATTTTAACTTCTTGGATAAGTCAGAAATAGAACATTCAAGAAAATCATGTGGATCATTATCACCATTGCCATTCCTCAAATCTTCCTGCAATTTAGTGATCTCAGAATTGCAGTCAGACTGAAACTCATTTTCTTGCCTCTCCCGAGCCTGATTACATAAAAGAAAACGACAACCCATTTGAAAAAAAAAATGCACAAAATCATTCAAAAAAATTCATAAATAAACCAAACTAGTTGCATTGAGCTAAACAACTGAGAAAATCAAAAGGCAGCCTAGATGCTGAGACATCTATGGAAGAAAAATACAAACATATAATACCTCTTTCTTTCCCTTTAGGGAGGAGGGATTGAACAGCCATGGCTATATGGGATTCCCTCTTAGACTTCTTTCTCCATAGCTTATTTTGGCTTAATTTAACTTATTTTTGTAGGACTTTTGCTTAGCATAGCTTATTTTTTTCTCCAACTTAACTTATAACATAGGAAAATTTGTTCAAAAGGACCACTTAAGTGGTCTCTTTTGTTCAGAAGGACCTATTAAGGAGAAAGTTGTTTAAAAGGACCACCAAAGGCAATTTAGGTAATTTAGGTTGTTGAGGGGGACCAAGGCCGATTTTCAAGCAAGTCAACGCCAAAGTCCGGCGTTGACCGTCACGTGCATGGCACATGACTCATTAATTTCCCCAAAATTTATTTATTTTTTCCTTTTTCCACAATTTTCCTCTAATTTTCAAATTACCCCAATTTAACCCTTTTCAATTTCATTCTCTCTCCTCCTTTCTTTCTCTAGAAGCATTATTCATGGCATTTACTCTTGTTTGCCATTGTTAGTGAGGTCAAAGCATCAAGTTAAATGGCTAATGAACATTAACTTCACCACAAGCAGCACACAAGCACAACATCAACCCACAACGCGCTAACCCTCCTCCCACTTCACCATCAGCAGCAATTGGGCCACCGCCCCAACACACCTCCGCACCTCCACCAAACAGCCGAAACAAACACCTAACGACCCACAAACACCTAAACCCACAATGCTTACCTTGTGCGAATTATCCTCAATTGCAATGTGGATGAATTTATTTGGAAATAAATGCGAAATTACGAGTTGAATATAATCTAAGGTTACAGAAATGAGGAGAGAGAATGAAGGGAAAAAGGGATAATTAGGGTTAAAGGGAAAAACGGGGGGGAATCGTGGAAAAAGGGAAAAAAAATATTTGGTTCATGGTTAAGATTCATGGTTTGTAGTTCAAGGAGTGAGAAAGAAGAAGAAAGGGAAAAATTAGGGGTAAAGAGGAAATTTGGGGGGAATTAGTGGAAAAGAGGGAAAAAAAGGGGGAAAAAAAAAAATTTGCCTCAAAATAATGAAGCACGTGCTTAGCACGTGATGGTCAACGCCAGACTCCGACGTTGACTTGCCTGAAAATCGGCCTTGGTCCCCCTTAACAACCAAAATTGTCTTTTGTGGTCCTTTTAAACAACTTTTTCCTTAATAGGTCCTTCTGAACAAAAGAGACCACTTAAGTGGTCCTTTTAAACAAATTTTCCTATAACATAACTTATTGTTTATAAACTTAGCTTATTATTGCTGAAATTAACCTTTTTTTATAAAGCTAATGAGAACAAAGCCTTTATAGATGAGAAATGTTGAATCAAACCAATATAACATCCTAGAATCATAGCCAATAAGTACCTTAATTACTAATTTGCCACAAGATCAAATGAACTTTAAAAATGTACCTTAGATTTCTTCAGCAAGGAAACCAATTTTTGCACCTTACTACCAATACCAGTCTCCTCAATTTTTTCTTTTAGAAGTTGCAACTCTGTCAATACATAAGCCCTTCTCTCATTCTGTAAGCAGAGAACGCAAAACTTAAAGGAATACTCAATTCAACTAGGCATTAGACACAAGCCATTTATTACTTCATACAGTTTAGACGAAGACGGATAGCATTGAAATTTTGAAATAATTATTGTTGCTCAGCGACAAACAAAATATGCCACCTATAATCACAAAATATAAAAGTAAAGAGAGCCAAATGAGGAGTTGCTAAGAGTTGGTCTCATTCCCTTAACTCAATTTGCTTATATTATAATCCTATTCAAGATACTCAACTGTATAAAAGTTATTCTGTGAATCCAAAACAATTTAAAACATTCTTTATACCAATTACGAAGAATCATAATATTCTAGAAAGAGTAAAAATTGTATGATAGGTACTTCATATTGATCCCAATTTAAATCTGAATTAAGAAATACTTCTTTCGTTCCAAATTAGTTAACACGTTTAGACTTTCGACACTATTTAACATTTTTGGTTTATTGATATGATATGAAAATAAATAATCATGTGGGATCATGTTAGATCAGTTTCAATGTGTACTAAACCAAAATTCAAATTTTAGTAATTCAAACAATAGCATAACTAAAGATGTTTTTGATTAAATTCTCGCATAGACAATCGTGATAAAAGAAACGTGTCAACTAATTTAGAACGGAGGAAATCATGTTATTCAAATAGACCAACACCTCATTCCTAAGAGTCAAAGATTTTAATTTATAAGGAATTACATTTTGAAGTACATGGATACAGGCACAAAGGAAGTTTACACAATACAGAGAAATAAATCCACATCACTGATATATACTATTGCCAAAAGCTTTCAGCCAAATGGAGCAAATTCTAAACCCTATGAGTGATAGTGGTGTCTTCAAAACATCAAAAAAAGGTCAATTATGCATTAAAAGAACATTCAAAGAAAAACAGCCAAGACTAGAGGAAACATTACAGTAACCACTACTGCCTGTTGAAAGAATTTTTTATTTTAATTAAGGGCAGATCTATAAATAATAAGATGCTTGCACCCCCTTATCCCAGGCAGAGAGGTTGACTGTTTCCAAAAGACAAGTCCAAACTAGCAGTGTCAATAAGTAGCAATAATTAGGCATGGTTACTTCCAACATTTATGAAATTATGAAATATAAATACTTTTAAATTTCTTGAAAATGTCGGCAGATAATTTATATCTTGATTAAATCACATTTATGGAACTCCAATTGACCAAAACTAGTTAAACAAACTTGATAGGTTACAAGTAATATTGTAATTGGCAAGTGGAAGCAATAACCACACTCTAGTAAGACAGAAAACTTTACCTCATAATTGCTATCATGCTGATGTGTCTTGACAGTCCATTGCACAGCAGGATAGATGCCAGCATAGTCACAATCGTCAACCTGAGTAGCCTTGGGAGACCCCATCAACTTAAAAAGAGTCTTCAACTGTGTCACTAAAAAATAGTAAAAATAGAGCTACAGCAGTCAAATACATTAGCATATATAAGAAAAGAACATTTTTGTACCATTATAATAACTGCAAAAAAGAGAAGTAAATTTATCAAGCTCATGCAAAAAAAAAAAAAAGTTAGCAGCAAAATATTTCTACCCATGCACTCCAAAATCTTCAGTAACAACCAAGTACTTGAGAGACTTGCACTTAGAATGCCAACATAGCAGAAAGGACTGCCAATGTGTCATAGACCCATTATCCACCTCCACCAAGCCACAATTGTGGGTGTACACAAGGAATAAAAGTGGAAGAGAGGACAAGAGTCAACCACAACAATTGGAAGAGGACACTTCATCACATGAAGACAAGGGTTGTTAAGGAAACACTTATGGGAGTGGCAACATGGGTCTAATTTCTGAGTTGCTAAAGTGCAGAAGAAGACAAACTCCAATTAATGCTAGGTTACCTTTTGTTGTATGGCTTGATTATATAAAGAGCAGTAGAATAGTTGTAAGGAACTAAGGATTATGCGAAAATTTGGGAATGATATTTTGTATTGAGAGTAGTAACGTAAAGCGACCCTTTTGAGGGTGATAACCTCAAGTTATCAACTTATCCCTATAATTCTATAAAGCTTTTGCTTTAATTAATCAATCATCAAGCTTTCAATCTATTATCTGTTCAATTAATTACAATTGCTTAGTACAAACTTCAGTCTATAACACAATGATGATTTCACAACATTAATACTAATGACCATTAAACATGTACTACCTCCATTAGTGACTATATGCCAGGGATTGAGGAAGTGAGGAGAGAGAATGTAGCAAGTAAGCCACGTTTAAGAAATAGTATGAGAGAGTTACAACTGGGGTTTGTATAAGAAAAAATATGAAAGCGTATAAGGTAGGGGGAAGAGTAACCAACACAGAGGAACTGGAAAAGACGGGAATCATAATCAAGTCAAAGGAACACAAAGGAACTGGCAAAGACGGGAATCATAATCAAGTCAAAGGAACGGAGGTACTCCATCTGTCCCTTCATACCAATGGGGCAATAAAAAGGGACAGAGGGAGTCAAACAGGCGAGGTTCAAAATAAAAAAAGGTAAGGGTTGTTTAACCTCTCAGATTTTAATCATTCTCTCAAAAACCAACTACCAATTAACTTAATTCATCACTTTTACACAGCTCTTCAAATTAATCCAAAATAAAATAGCTGTAACAGCACTAATTTAACTAATAAACACTCGCCTACTCTTAAAATCCGTCACTCTTCCTTTTTTTCCAACCCTCTAATCAAGTGTTCAATTCCGAAAAATACTTAGGATCATAATAATAATTAATTACTCCATACATCATTTCACTATTCTATTCCTAAATGACAAATCTCTTCATCTTCATTTAACAATCCTCACGAGACGAAAGCTTTTCATTTTCCAACATAACCTATGTCATTCAGACTTTTTACTTCACCATGAGCATTCTGACACTTGACATGTACCCATGTCCGACACGAGTACCTAAACCGGAGTTACATAGGACTCAAGCAGTCCCCGGACTGCGGCTGCCTTGGCTCAGGGAGAAAATTTTCATTTTCATGGTTATGTCCTCACATTAAAGGGTTATATAATCAAAAGCATGCAACACTTTAGCAATCAAATTTGACTCAATTATCAAATTCAAATCTTCTCCCACAAGAATACGATGATAATTAAAATTGTAGCAACGAAATCGCTCAATATTATTATTCATAATTTCAGGAATCAAGACCAATAATTCAATATTCCACCTTAGAAGAACCCTAAATTGACTGTACTGACGAATAAATTAATGATTAACACTATATTGTGAAATTGATATTCAATGATTTAATACAAAGAAATTTTACCTCATAAGCTGCTTCAATGGAGGAGAAAAAGCTCGAAAACCTCTTCAATGGAGAATTCAGAGTAGCTTCAATGGAGGAGAGAAGAAGGGAGGGTACTAGTACACTTGATATCAAAAAAAATTAATGGTTTGTTTGGGGTCACTGCGTTTTCTGTTTTTTTGATTTTTTGTTTTTCAAAATCACATGATATATGTCTTATAATGAATAAAAAGTTAGTCAAACTTATTAAGATAACTAGTACAATACCCGTGCGATGCACGGCTTATAATATTAAATAAGATTAACTAATTAATATGCGAAATTAATCCAACTTATGAGTAATAAAAATATGAAACAAAACTATCATCAACTGTATAGTGTGAATGATATGTTGTTGTAGAAGTGTTTTTGTTAAAACTTCTTGCTCCCTTATCATATAAGTAATCAAGCAATAAATAATTGTTTTATATGAAGAAAAAAATAACACAAACAAATACATTTAAGGTCCAGCCCAACACATACAATGTTTGAATAAAAGTTAAATTATTTGACTCTAACCACAAAAATCTAATTAAAGTACTTAATGTCTTTCAATCTCTACCTACTTCGTCCATTAGTTGGGCATTAATAAAAGTCCATGAATTGTAGCACTGCAATGTAAAAATTGATTACAAAAGTTAGAGAGTTTAACAATAAAATTAGAGAGTTTAACAATGTAGATTTAAAACAATGTTAGCAAATGATGAATATTAATTTATATATTAATTAGTGTTGAGTAATACCTTCTCATGGCAAATTTTGAAATACTTCTTTGTATACTACATTGTTTGTAGTGTTAGCAATATTTCCGTCCTTATCGCATATTAGAACCTTCAAACCTTTCTTGTTTGTAACTCTGGAGATTGCAACATAAAGCTGACCATGACTAAAAATCGGTCTTGGTAGATATAAACCAACATGTGAGAGTGATTGACCTTGGCTTTTATTTATTGTCATAGCAAAACAAACTACCAATGGAAATTGTCTACGCTGAAGCTTGATTGGCAAAGTGGTAGTATCCGATGGGCTTAGGACCATTCTAGGAATGAACACTTTATGCCCAATGTTACTACTTGAAATTATTTTGGCTTCAACAACATACTTTCCTAGCTGAGTTATCACCAATCGGGTACCATTACATAAGCAAGAAGACTGATCAATATTTCTGAGAAGCATGACAGGAACACCAACCTTCAATCTTAGCCGGTGATTTGGCAAATCGGAGCATCTAATGGTGTTTAAGAACTCGGGTGGATAAAAGTCTTCAATTCCCATGGTTGTATCTGCTTGACATATGCTATCAGAACTCAAGTACTCTATTTCTTCACCTAGCATTAAAGATAGCAAGTAATAATCAATAAAAATCTTATATATTAAATTAAGAAGTAATCATTTATAAGCAAGTAATAATTTAAACTTTATCTTCACCTGGCATGAAAGATAACATATAATCATTTATAGCTTCAACATTTTCGTGAGTTGGTGCTAAAATTGCTCTTTCTTGAAAGTATTTTGGATCCCACAAATTCTGAAGAATAGATGGATAAGTACTATCGACAATTGCTTCGATCGAATTTGTTGCTTCCTTTATCAGATTGTCATCAGGAATTTCTATAGTACCTTTACCATCATTTGGCTCTCCTACCGTACCATCTCCAATTTTTAATATCCACTCTGAAAATTCTCTTATATCTGTATTACTTGAATTTGATCGTCCTACTTGAAGCCTCATATTTCTTGTCAATTTTAGGACCTCACAAAAATTCCACAAATAAGATGAATTGATTGTTGCAAACACGATGTCTTGTCTACTTCCCTTCGAGATAACTGGAAGGATTTGTCGAAAATCTCCTCCAAAGACAACTACCTTACCCCCAAATGGTTGCTCTGAAGGCCTTAAAACATCTCTTAAACTTTTGTCTAGTGCTTCAAAACAGAATTTATTTACCATAGGAGCTTCATTCCAAATGATAAGCTTTGTCTTTTTTAAAAGCTCCGCCAAATCACTTCCCGATTTTATATTGCATGTTGAGTCTTCCGTTACATTCAAAGGTATTTTAAACCTAGAGTGAGCTGTTCTTCCTCGGGGAAGGAGAAGTGATGCAATTCCACTTGAAGCAACAGGGAGCACAATTTCTCCTTTGGATCTTATAGCAGCGCATAGAGTTCTCCAAATGAAAGTTTTACCCGTGCCACCATAGCCATATATGAAGAAAACACCTCCCTCATCTTTTGAAACCGCACTCATGATTTTATTGTACACCTCTTTCTGCTCATCGGTAAGACTTGAACAAAGGGCCTCATGTTCTTGTTGTAATGATGATCTATCATACTGCAACTCATCTTGAATCAACTTGTTTCTTCCTTCTGACATTAGCATATCATCTGGAAAAGGTATCATGGGATATTTTCGAAGTGTGCTACCATTACTTTGCAAAAAAATTTCTATTTCCGATAAAGTGAAATTCTTTAGCTGATCATCTGTTAACTGCAAATCTATAATATAGTTGAAATTATGTCAATGATTTGCATTAAAGCTTATAGTAAAATTGTGAGGTACGTAGTACATAATTATGTATACTCAATTATGCAAATGTATTGTTAAAACAAAAAATGGAAATGTGCGACCAAACGTACAACTAAACATCCAAATGCATCAAGGAAATTTTCACGCATCTATCCTTCTCAAAGTTAACATGGCCTAATATATTACAAAAAAGTAAAGTAGTGTAGATATTTATAATTGCATTCACATGCATGAAAATAAAGAATAACATATGAAAACCAAAAGGATATAACGTAAAATATGTAAAATAAAAAAAAATAAAAAGTCTTTTTTTTTTAATCAAAATTAAGTTAGTTAGGTGTAAAAAAAAGGTTTCAAAAAAAAGGAAAAAAAAAAGAACAAAAAGTGAGTTCGTTACGTAAGTCATGGTAATTTGCATTCACATGATCACATCATATTAAATATCTTATAAGAAATAGTAGTAATATTATATGTTAGAATATATTGATAAGTATCAATGTATTCTTATTGTATATTAGTTATAGTTATATATGCTTAGTGTATATTTGCACCAAAAAAAATATATGCTTAGTGTATATTTGTCTTCCATTAATTGTAGGAAATTAGGCCTACTTTATAGTTTACCATACGTAGCTTACAGTGTATATAATGCATTTGATAGGGTTGTTAATATTTGAGGAATTATCTTCTTTCATTATAAACATAATATTCTAGGGAGAACGAATGAGGAAACTAATTAAGATCTAAAATATCTTACAGATTAAGATAATATTCTTTAAAAAAAGGATATTCAAAGTATACTATTCTAATATTATATATAGGAAATTTACTTATGGTAATTTGCATTTGATTATATATATAATAGCCTTAGAAATAAGAAATATTCTATACATAAAATTGGGATATAAATTAAGGAATTTGCATTTTATAAAATTGATTCCATGAGAATTGCATTACAAGTTAGAGAATATATACATTGTACAAGTTATAAGCATAGAGTTACAGCTAGTGGAACGACATATGTTTATAGTATACAAAGACCCACCTAATAAATAATCCAAATCTAACAGCTTAAGAAATAACATATCAAGGGAATTAAAATGGTCACCTATATTGGCTATATATTATGAATGAAGTATCAAAAAAAAAAACAATCAAATCAATTCATATATATAGCTTAATCTTAATTACAAATTAACTATTAAACTTAAATTTAATCTCAAGTATTGACAAACAAATATTTGCTTACCTTGAATTTGTAGACAACGCCTTTGTTTGTGAAGAATATTCTCCGATAGTAAATGCCATGTCGCATTCCACACATGTTCTGGTCTTGATAGACTATCTGACAATAACAACAATGCAAAAAGGCTCCTAAGGTAGGTTGCAGTTCCCCAAAAACTTGCTTCCGTGATTCCATCAATGTACTCTTTGTCATCATCTAACAACCCTCTTGCATAGCAAGCTTCTTTAAAAGATGAGTATAAAACACCATTGACTGATCTAATATCTTCATAACATGTCGGACCTCTCACATGGTTCAACAAAATTCTCAAGTAGTACTTTTCACCACAACCTGGAGGGACATGATAAATTCTTCCAATAGAAAATGAACGTTGCCTTTCTTCCCACCTGCCTTCTTTCCACACATACTTTGTTGGAAACTCAACATAAGTGAGCTTTATAGCTCTTGCATCTTTTTTATTACATTCCATCCATGCCAAAAACTGAGATTTCCCAATGGAAGGTTTATTTAATACCGCATTTTGCTCACCAGGAAGATGAAAACTTAGTCTTTCGACAGAAGGAGTTCTATAATGCATGTCAAATCCGAAAATTCTCCACACTACTTCACAGGGTGAAATATACCTTCAAACAATAAATTAAATTAAAATAAAATTAAAAATAGATAATGGACTTCCTTCAGAAGATGAAGTTGAACAAAACATTTTCAAACTCTTAGTTCCATACATTATTGTTTTTGGATAAATTTTTAGTACATACGAGGTACTAATCTGTACTATACAATAGCAATATACTATAACAATCTAATCTTTTCTAGTAGGAGGGGAAAAAAGGCAATTCAATCATCTAATTGACCTAGTGACACTTGTAGTTGTTGTGGATGATTAAGCAAAGCATATTGTAACATATAAGCTTTTATAGCATGTTTTTAGATGGAGGCCATTGAACTCTTTTATATGCTTTGAGCATTAGCAATTTGTTTCACGAGCACATTTTTGCTGAAGACATGCAATGTTTCCTCCCTCCAATCAACAATCATAACCTTACATCTAGGAAATAGTCACATATTGTGATATCAAGAGCAGCTATAAAACGACCGTAGTATAAGCATGGTAAATTTCTGCCATTGACTAAGTACGTATTTTCCATGAACTAAATTTCATTACATGTGTAATTTAAATAAGTTATTGTGCAACTAAAATTTTAAATAAGTACATGAAATCATACTTGCAGTCGTAGTATGCTTGAATTTCATCAACATTATCACAAGGTCCTTCAGATCCTTTAGAAATGGCAGCAGTGATCCGATCATTTCCTTTATTTATATATTTAAATAAGTACTTGATCGACCTATGTTGATTACACCACTCAATGTTGATATGAGCACCATATTTTAGGAGGAGTGTTGGATTATATGGAACAACAAATCTGTTATCCAACTTTACTCCATTCTTTTCAATAAATCTTCCATTGTCTCGTCTTCTATACATCGGATACCCTTCTTCATCAACACTTGTTTCTTGGATAAATTTTTTTGGGAAATGTTTCGAGCACCTACCCTCTTTCATGCAAGGAGAGTTTCGATTTAATTCACCGCAAGGACCATGCATCATGTGATCTCCCACAACTTTATACAACTTGGGGTCTTGTTTTGGATCAGGAATTTCAGCATATATGATTTTATCAATTTCTTGATCATTAGAAATCTTGCTTTCACGATGTAAAAAAAGAAGAATGTGAGCATGAGGCAATCCTCTCTTTTGGAACTCTATTGTGTAAACCACTGAAATTATTAACTCAATTAATTAGTAAATAAAAAATAAAAAAATATATCAAAACATAATAAGATGCATAACTTATATAATTTAAAGTAAAAAAACCAATTTGAATTAATCATTTAAAATTTCATATCAAGTCGATATAAATCATGTCATTCTTTTATTCTTGATACCATCTAAATATAATATCCAAATGTTGTTATAAGTAGTTTGAGTTTGGTTTGAGCAATCCCTTAAAAGCTAGAATATTCCATTATGACTAAATATGATTGATAATGTTGTTGTAGAAACGAAGAGAGATGGAATTAATAGTGTCCCCCACTATCTTGTAAGCCTAATAAAAATCTTAACATTTTTATATGGTTACAACCATTTCAATATTCCTTTGAAGTTCAAGAGGAATAAGTCCACATTAAAACATATACGACATATTATATACATCAACATATAAAAGAATATCCATCACCCACTACTACCTCCAAATTAGTTTACTGCAAATTTTAGAAAATAATGATAATTTTTTTTAAAAAAATGCAATAAATTAATTTTCATGAGTATTGATATATTTTACTACGTATTTTTACTTTATTTAATCTAAATTTTCTTTTGCACTCTCTCGCAAAACCACATGAAACAATAAATTGACGAACAAATTAAAAGATATATTCAAACAGAGAAAAAGAGATGACTTACAAGCATTAACTTCGAAGGGAAATATCTTTTGCTCCTTTAGATCACTTATTAAGCGATCTAGCTTCATTTTAAAACCTCTACAAAGGATATCTGGTCTATCCTCTGGCCTCAAACCTCTCTTTTCAACGAACCTTGTGATTTCTGGCCATTTTGGATTACAAGTAAATGTAATAAATAAATCCGGATATCCATACCACTTGCAAAGGGCCATTGCATCTTGATAATTCTCCATCTTATATCTTGGTCCAGCCGTAAATGATGAAGGTAAAACTACTCTCTTTCCGGTGGAAGATGGCTCTGTGTCTCCTCTCATTACGGCATCAGCAAGATTCTTGTATAATTCTGATCTTAGCTGTTTTTGGTGTGTTCGGATGTAAGAAAGTCTCTCTGCCTCGATCATTGTATAAGCATCAACCAAAAATTGTTGGAATATTTTTTTGACAACAATAGTGTCGCGGCTTCATTGAGTCTGTCGATAATCCTAAATGCAAAAAACTCTCTCATACTTAGCCTAGACCTTTTCCTCGTAGCTCCAGTGTCCCTTAATGGAATATCAACCCTATAACCATCCTCACCATATGGAAATAATAATGGATATTGTAAAGCGAGGTAAGAAGGGTGTAACTCGTTGATGCGTTGAAGTGCACCAGATTGTTTCTCCACAATAATATCCCTATCTGTAGAACTTCCTACATCACCAACAATAAGTGCTGCCACTTCGGATGCACTTGGGAGGTTGTATGTCCGCCCATCTGTTCCCCTACTTCCGATAAGCTTTAGCTTAACATCTTGAGAAGCATTAGAAATAAAACGATCCCTTGCCATCCTAAAAGCTTGAGCAAGAGGGTTGTGTAGATCAAGCATAGTTTTGAGATCATTAATAATCCCATCATCGAAATCATCAGAATTTCTTAAATAGTTATGCAAAAAAAAAAAAAATTCCCAAAAAAAAAAGTGTTAGTATTATATTTGTAATAATAATATCCTTCAATTGAATGAATAATATTTCATGTATGAAAGATAAATGTTACACATCTCATATTAAACTTTCTGTTGGAAATCTCATTTTCAGTGTCATAGATGTACAATTGAGCAAATTTCGGAGATGATCCGGAAGTTGGTAACAAACTTCCTATCTTGTGATAATTTTGACCATGCAATCTAAAGGTATAAGGCCCTCTACCATGATTAATTGTTGAATCGATCCTTCTTCCATTGAGGTAAATGAGTGCATACTGTTATAAGGTCTTATGTTTTCTAGAAAATGGTTACTTCTAGGATCCTCCTTCTTTAAAAGACCATTAAGGGGTGGTGGTGGTTCTTTTAGTAAAGGTAACTGCACTTTTCCTTGCATACAACATAATGAAAACTTTGGATCTTTTGATGAGCCACGTTTCTTCTCTAATCGCTCCTCGTACCATAACATGGCTCCACAAAATTTACAAATACAAGTCGGATCTCCAATGTCCCAATACTCTAAGTAAACATTAAAAAAATATTGTTAGTTGAGACTTTTTTTTTTTTTTTTTTTTTTTTTTTTGCTAAATAGTTAAAATATTAATACGTTTTGTTGTAGATTAAATTAATTATCAATAGTTCATCAAAAGTACCTTAAAATTAAATAGATATATAACTTAAATTTAATCTCAATACTTATATTTGTAATATACCTTGATCTCCTTGAGTATATAATTATTAAAAGTGTTATTGATAGAAATTGAGTTATGGCTCATGTAACACGTCTTCATTTGCACAATCTAAACCTTCAAGCTATACTATATAAACTATAATATTATAGAATGAATTTGATTACTTACCAGTACTTGAAGTAGTAGCACAATTTTACATAGTACTTGTGACAGATTTTGTGATAGACCTTGTCTTATCTTGAGCCACACCATCACTTTGAATTCGGTTGTCAGCATGATTCGCTTCATGAAACAATACAAATAGTGATGATTAGCATAGATTAGTTGCTAAAATATCTTTTACTGTATCGTAGAAAATCACCTTGAGTGTTGCAAAAAAAAAAATTAAAAGTTACTATTCCATACAATTGAATAAATCTAATTACTTACCCGAACTTGAAGTAGAAGCAAATGTTGTACTTCTGATGGATTTAGAGTTAGACCTTTTCTTTGCTTGAGTACCATCACATTGGATGAAAACATCATTTCTTTGAATTAAGTTGTGAATATGATTTGCTTCATGAAAAATACAATACGTGAGGATTAGCATATATTATCAACAAATTATTTCACATATAAATTTTAGCTCATACACTATTGCATATTCAACACAAAATGTAGCTAAATTCATACTACGTACATCACATACTCTCAAGATTAGGATATTATGCATAGGAAGTCTCCACTTATACTATATTTATTATGAATTATTAATTGATGAATTAGAAGTAAAGTATGTAAAATATAAAATGTTGATCAAAATATGATGGACCTGACCATTTGAAATGTCACCCCAAAGGGATTCTCTGACCACTATTGAATGATTGCTCTCTTTGTAGCCTTGTTTTTGTTGCTTGGTCTGTAGAACCTAAATCAATAAATTAAATGTTAGCTTTGATCATATATACGTACTTGTAAATAGCGTTCTTATTTCATTTTGAGTACGTAAGAGATGTATGAGTATTGAAAAAGTACCAGAGTAATCAATTTCTTTTCTTTGACGCTTCCTTGTTAGAATAGCCTTCCTCCTTAGTCTTGCAAATTTCGCAAAATTTGGATCCATAGAAAAATCTTTTATAAAATGCAAAACAGATTAATTAAGTGTTTCAATTAAGATTCATGCATGAATTAAAGTTTACTCTCAATAATCGAGTTATAAGAATTAGTTCATAAACATGAAACTACTATATAAAGAAGTTATATTATATTATATAAATATGGGAGACAAATGGAATAAATAAAAGACAATTAACCACATAATGAATAAATTTCAACAACGGAAGCCATTGAAGACATGTCTGTCACTAATCACTACGAGCGTCCAAATTTTCCCTAATATATATAGAATTCAGAAAAAAAAAAAATCAAAATTCCCTAATTAGTAATGGCGCTGGCAAGTTCATACTATAATCAATACATCACCAAATACAACAAATCACTTTGAAATTGACAAAACCCAATCAAAATTATATAAGAGTTTAGATAAGTTACCTGTAATTAGTACTAAGCAAGTCGAAATTGAGAAAAATCAATCTATCGCAATTCCCAATTCGCAATTGTTGTTGTTCGTACAGTACACCAAGTCCACGAATTTCCTCCGTTTCTCGCAACAATTCAGTTCACAACATTCAACTGGGCATCAAAGAAACCAGAAAATTAAAAAAAAATTACAGAGGTTGAATAGTCATTAATGGCGCTGGCAGAGGAGTAGTTGGAGAAGATTAAAGAAAGTCTTGATTAAGGAGGGAAATTAAGTCTTGATTACCCGGTTACCAGTCATAAGGTTTGTTAAAAGAATATGGGTTTAAAAGTTGAGTTTAAAAATATTACTAATTTTCTTTGGATCTATTACATAACTTCATACGAATTACCATATATAATGTAATTTTGATATCTTTTATATTAAGTAATTTTTTTTCTTTACATAACTTTTATTATTTATATGTATACACATACTAAGATATTTTATCTTATAATTTCCTTACTTTACCTTGCATGTGCATATGTCTGGAATATTTTGAGAATTTTCAAACCTTTTTAACATTATATTGTATGTAGATGACGTAATTTGTAGAATAAGATACTTAGAATATTCCATTTTTTATTGAATAACTCTTTCGTTTCATATTAATCGCAACATTTTAACTATCACACACATGTTAATATTCAACTTTGACCATTGATATTTGTAATTATATTATTATTAGGAAATACAAAAGATTATCTATGTAATATATAAAGAGAAGAGGTGTTTTTGGTTGGGAATTTTTGAATGGACCATTTTACCCTCTCTAAATAATTTATTAACATTATACTTACACCTCCCAATTCTAATTGCGCCATGAATTATGGTAACTCATTTTAATCGGTGTATATCAAAATCATTTACTTACAAGTTTCCTTGAATTCACTTTGTTCTCATTGTTCTCCCAATTTTAAGTTCAAACCATTTACTTTCATTATTGGCTTATTGCAAAATTCACATTACTTTGTATTAATTGTCAAACAAATATTCCATTAAAAAAAAATTTGTCAAACAAATACTTCGTATTAAAGATTAATTACAAGTCTGCTACAATGTAAAGCTAAATAGTAAGGGTTAGTACTCTATTCTGTCTATTTTTATGTTGCTGAATTTAATTAAATCTAGAATACAAAAGTTTGTGTGAAATATTTTGATGTTTAGAGTTACTCCATAATTGATTTAACTTTGTATGCTTGAGAGTTAAAGCACAATGAGATAAACCATGAAGTGATGACAGAGATCAAGTGAGATTAATCTTTTACGAAGTAATTCATAATGTATCATAGTTGACCATGTACTTCGTATATATTTATTACATTCCTCTCTGTTATAATTTTTTTTTGTTGTGCACGCGCTTCTAAACTTGTTTAATATAATGAAAATATAAATAAAAACCAATCCAAATGTATTATACATGGCTACAGATGTTTTTAGTACAATGGTAAAAAAAAATATGGTCAAAGTATTGTACTTATACTACATTAGTGTCTCACATGGTTAAGGAATCTAATGTAAACTATATTCATTGATTATCACATTCAAAATATCATGCTATTTTTGTAAAAAAATAAATAAAAATATCATGCTATTAATAAAAATTGAAGATATAAATTTACTAAGATTAGCATATTATTAAGATAAAACCGTTCAAAGAAATACTCCATATAGTCATTGAAAAACTCATAATGTAGATAATTTATTTTGTATTCAAAATACTAACATTATTAAGAGGTCCTAAATATTTTTTATTATATAAAACATTAAAAGTAGCTGAAAATCATCCATTGTTGGTATTGTCTTCCTTTTCAATCTTAACCACGACCTTCTTTTTGTTAGTAGAGCGTTGTGCCGAACTTGTTTCATCATCAATCTCTACATTTGTAGCATCATCAAGAGGTATTTTTGTTGGAGTGACAAAGGATACATTAGGGTTTTCATTATCACATACAACGGTGGCCAATTCCTACAAAACACAAATACGGAGTATATATATCAATACATATTATAAAAAAAAAAATTAAAGTAGAGAATTTTGGTAGATTTTTAATATATGACCTTATCTTTGTCGACCGAAGATTTACTTGATTCATCAATAGACTCAATCTCCACATCCTTTTCCTGAAACATGATAAATTAAATAATAGCTTAAAGCTTTATTAAGGATAAATATTTATTGAATTTAATAATATGAATTATTAATTACCTGCAAACCACCGTTGACATCCAAGAATGATTTGATCAATTGTTCATCATCACTTATTCTTAGGACAGTATACTTATCCCAACTATGACTAAGATTGTATTTAGAGATATGAAATCGAAACAAAAATTTCCTATCGATAAGCATGTCAAGTTCTTCCGGAAATGAATCATCTTTGCCATCCTACAAATATATAAAATACATTTGTCACAATTATTGAAGAATCAATCGAAGCAAACATTTTAAAATAGTTGATAATTACTATCATTGGTCAAAACTATTATAATGAGTATATACAAAGCCAACATTATATGTGATTAAAATTATACACCTTTGATAACTTCGCTTTCAAATCCACTGCAGATATTTGTAAAATTTGATAAACTTCCCGATCAAACATAACAAAACTGGCAGTTCCACTATCATCCTCTACTATTATTGTAAGTTTATACCTGTAGAAAATGTTATTGGAACATGACATAAGAGTTGTTTTTTTAATAATAAATCCTAATCAAAATTTAATAACAATTGCAATTCAATAATATAACACCAATTACCTCGGCGGTGCAGATTTGACGTGTGAGTCACATTTTTTGCACCAATATTTTCCACCACCTTCATAGTCAACCTTTTTGTTACAATTCTTGCATGAGTTATAATACCACTTGCTATCATTTTCAATAGCAATAATAGTAGCATAAGTCACACAAAAGCATTCCTATCCAAAACTATATATTAAAAAAAAAGTTAATAATTTATTATAATGTCAATATAATTTCCAGCATAAAATTTTGTTTTATAAAACTTATATGGTTTACCTCATTAGTCTCACAAATCTCGTCCAGTTGCTTTCGTTCATTCAAATTTAAGAATTCATCTGATATTGAATGTGAATTTTGACTTGACAAGTGACTTATTACATGCGATTGTGAATTTTTTTCACCTTGAACACTAAAATAATAATTAAAAAAATATAAGTTTCAATTAAATTGTAAAAAAATTATAATGTACAATATGATAAACAGTGTATAATACCTTCGTTTGTAATCTTGCACCTCAGGTATATCCTCATTATTGATGAATAATTTTGTCGCCCATAATGAATTTGATATGGAAACTTCATCTAGATAAGTTATGATCATGGTAATTTTCTTAATACAATTATTAAATTTGGACGAAAATTACTTATCATAATATCAATATATATTTAATAAAATATCACCTCTAAAACTCTTAATCTTAGCAAATTGTAGTACTACAATTATGGGTACTTGGATGTCATCTTTAGTAGTAGACTCCGACAGTTGTTCAGCATATTTTCCATACGAGGCACAAGTCAGCTTGTTTTTGCTACAAAATAGAAGATAATTGTAATTGAAGTCAACACATAAAAAAGAGTTTTAATATTTATATAAAATTCCATTATACTTCGTATAAGTTAGTGCCTTATATGTATAATAACAAATATCAATATTGTCAAGTATATAGGCTAATTCGAATTGATAAATTCCTTACTGCAAGTCTTCTAGCTCAATTGTCAATTTGTGATTAGGAGTATCATTTTTTGAAATATTGATAAGATCGCCCATGCCGGTAAGCTCTCCAATAACATCTGTAATTATTTATAAAAAATATTAGTTGATAATTTAAAAACACGAAATTTATAAAAAATGGTTAATACATTGATATAATAAATCGTACCTACTAAAATCAACTCATTGACCTGTTGTTTGAAGATTTTGTCGAAGGACACAAAATCAAATCCGTATTGAGGAAGTTGTGCATCTTCACAATCCCTAACAATAGTTCTATAATATAAGTTCACTTTATATGCATGGCTAGTAGCCAAATGTTTGCCAGCATTAGTAATCATTCCGAAGCTAGAGATAATACGGGAAGTGCCCTCTTTCACAAGCCCTTCAAATCGTCGAATGAGTGATTCTTTGATAGTTGCTTGTATTTTAGATCCCTGCGTTTTAAACATTATCATATCAAAATCAATTTTGCATTATAATTTACAAGTAAACATATTACAAAAAGTAAACGTATATAAAAGAAGAAAATAATTATGAACCTATAATAGTGTACCTTCACATCAACTAAAATTAACTCAAGTGAGTTAATTTTTTTTGGATTGGAATAGTCAGGTTGATACCATAGCCTCACAATTCGGACTTTTATTCTCCATGATTCTTTAAGAGGGGTGAGATTAGATATCATAGTAAACGCCATTAAAAATATATTTTAACTTTGCCATTTTTTGATCAAAATGTGTAACAGAATATTATACCTTTTTGATCAAAATATGTAACAGAATATTATACCTAGGCTCTACCTAAGGGTAAGTATTCCGCTTTTCCGTATACAAGATGCCAAAAACGGATTAAGAAAAATTCAAATCATTGGCCGTGCAAGAAATCCAGAAAAAATTGACAAAGTATCAACGAAATTAACCATCTTAATTAAGTTTGCTAAGAAAATATGTAACATATTATGTAACAGAATATTATACATAGGATATTCCTTATTTTTTTGTTAGAATATTATCTTAAGTTTTTAGATATCCTAGATATTTGATCTTTCTCCTTTTTTGCTAGAATACGAATTACCATACATATGTATTTTGATATTTTTCCATACTAAGATATTTTGTCCTTATGTAACTTTTATTATTTATATATAGTAAGATATTTTTTGATACTTTTCTTAATATACCTTGCATGCATGCCTACGAATTACCATTATCAGATCATATGTTATTTTGATATTTTTTTATACTAAGATTTTTTTATTATTATGTAACTTTTATTACTCTATAATAGACTTTACTATAATAAATTATGTCTATTACTTTACTATAATAGACTTTACTATAATAAATTATGTATTTATTTAGAATAAGATGTATAGAATTTTATTTATATAAAAGAAAAAACTAATAAAAGACAGCGAATCATATTGAGACATTTGTCAGTCTCACATTGAGGTGCTTGTCTTTTAGTATAGTATATAGATGATATTTTGGAAAACTGAGAGTAAAAAAAAGTGGAAACACTTTTCTATAATTTCCTATTTTTGGTTTTTTGTTTTCAAAAAAAACTGAAAACTAAAAACGATGTCAACCAAGCCCTAAGTTTTCGTATTATTTAGAGTGATTTTCCAAAATAACATAAAAACATCTAAGATTTCTACTCTTTTCAGGATTTTTTTGTTCCCGTTTTTCTTGGGTGGGTTTTTCTAGCCTCCATTGCTAGATTTTTTCTGTTTTTTTTTTTTGTAAGGTTTTCCTTCACTCTTTTTTTTTTCTCTTCTCTTTCATCTTTTTTCTTCTGATCTCAATTGTAAATTTTTGTAGGGGCTTTAACCGGTTTCAATAAATGGATCTCATCTTTATGATGGGGTTTATTCAATTAGGCTTATTTTTTTGTTTGTTCGTGTGCTAAAGATTGAAGATTTAGGGTTTCATCGTCTCCCAAAGTATCCAAAAGAACATATGAGTTTCTTCACCCAAACAACTACTCGTCTGTGGATCTCAAGCTGAATTAGAGCTAACTCACAGATTGTATTGCTTCAGATGAAGTTTTTTATTAAGGCGATCGTCGATCGAATCTACGATGTAACTAGTTTTAAGGTGATTTGTACTTGTATTGGAATTTTAGATTTCCTAGGAATTGTTTGTAAGTGTCGTTTGACTATCTTTCATTAATAAAATCTTTTTTCTTCCTGTCAAAAAAAAAAAAAAAATCGTAAAAACATAAACTAATTTTTTTTTATGTACTAGGGTGGCCTACGCACGCATCGCGCGCGAAGGAGTTAGCTCTTGTAGAGAAATTGTATTGGTATGTATTTACACCTTTGGTTTGGGTAGTAGACCTGCTAGTTTTAATACGTACTATTTGGTTTATGTGCCTATGTGGTGACTTTGTAAAAGTATAAAAAAAGCCACCAAAATCTTTTATGACTATTATTTTTTGAAACCCTCAAAAGTTTGACACTGTTATGTCAAAATTATTATTAAATAATATTTAATTGATTTGCATCTCTTCATACCTTAAACTAATTTAAAACTCTTAATTGATTTGCATGATTCAATAATATCTAGTGTGTTTTTCTTCAAATGAATTTTTTTTGAGCTCTGGTCATACGGATTAATAATATGTGAAATGTTCGTTTTAGCTAATAACTTAATAAACTAAGGGCCTGTTTTGATTTACTAAACTGAGTTGAACTGAACTTAACTGAAATGAAAATAAGTTGAAGAGAACAAGCCCTAAGTTCTTTATTGTTCTACGACCATCTAATATCTATATCTATATCTAATATTAAATCAATAACTACTTAGTTATATTTTTCCTCATAAATTCTCTCCATAATTAATACTCCGTACCAATTATTTTTTTTCCATCGATTTCCCTTGATTTTAGGATTTTTAAGTTCTTTACACCTCTTGATAACATCTGCTTAAATATCACTATTTAATATAAATCCCATTCAAATTCCACAACGTTATTTTTGTGCCATCAAATAATGTACAATTCAAAAGCTAATAAACCTTAACAATAGTGTTGCAATTAAAGGATGACAAGATTGTAAATAAGAAGAGCAACCACGAAGGAGTAAAAATAAACAGTCTCTTCGTAAATACAATTTTTTTTTCTTTTTTTAATAATAATAATAATAACATATGAAGATAATTTTTATATTAAAAAAAAGGCATCGTAAATACATTTTTTTTTCTTTTTAAATAGTAATAATAACATATGAAGTATAAATTTTATATTAAAAAAAGGCATTATAAGTTTTTTGTTAAAAAAAAAACTTTGAATTAATTGATGATATGTTTAATGAAAAAAAACATTAAATATATTAATGAGTGCAAACATATTAATGAGGGTAAAAATGTAATTATGCATTTTTGTAAATATAAACAGTCTCTTCGTAAATACAATTTTTTTTTCTTTTTTAATAATAATAATAACATATGAAGATAATTTTTATATTAAGAAAAGGCATCGTAAATACATTTTTTTTTTCTTTTTAAATAGTAATAATAACAACATATGAAGTATAATTTTTATAATAAAAAAAGGCACTATAAGTTTTTTGTTAAAAAAAAAAAACTTTGAATTAATTGATGATATGTTTAATGAAAAAAAAAACATTAAATATATTAATGAGAGCAAACATATTAATGAGGGTAAAAGTGTAATTACACATTTTTGTACATATTTTTGAGGTTATATTTGGAAGCACACTATTCTTAAGAGTTATCTTCAACTTTTTATAAGGTAGGGAAGGGATATTGGTTTAAAAACTATGGGCATGTTCACATTTATTGAAACGAACTGAACTGAACTGAATTGATTGAAGCTGAACTGAACCGAACCGAATTGAACTGAATTTATTGGAGCTATACTGAGCTGAACTGAGCTAAAATTAATATTTTATGAGAAAAGGAAATTAGGAGCTGAACTGAATTGATTGGAGCTGAATTAAACTGAACTGAAATTAAGCTGAAGTGAACAGATCCTATTTTCCACAATGCAAACTATTGGGTGAGTCCACCTGCACCCAACACTTCGTGCGTCCCGTACTATTTTCCTTTCTCTTTCACTCTCCTTCTTCTCTTCCCTTCTCTTTCTCTCTCCTCTACTCCTAATTGTTTCTACATCTAAATTAAAATCAGAAATTCACATCAATTGCATAAACAGTTATAATTAATTCAAAGGGGGTAAAATTTCCAGAGAATTCAAAAAAAAAAAAAAAAATCCGTATTTCATAGTTTCAAAATTCTCAAAAAAATCAAAATTGATGATGGAGGTGAAGGCGTTCGTTGCCCATGGTGGAGGCATTCGCTGCCCACTATTGTTTTCGTGGTTAGGCACTCCGCCTGGGTTCGAATCACTGCGTAGGCGTGGTTGGGCTGAGCTCCGGCGTGGCTGCGGCAGGAAGAAGAGAATGTGGTGGTGCGTGGTTGTGTTGGTGGTGGGTGGGGGTGTGGCAGGAAGGAGAGATAGTGCGGTGGTGTTGTGGTGGTGCTATTTGCTGATATGTTGCTGTGGAGAGGAAGAATGTAATTTGATTTTCGGTTATGTTTAGGAAGAACATAATTTGATATGTTGTCGTGGAGAGGAAGAACATAATTTGTGGTGGTGGCTGATATGTTTAGGAGAGAGAAAGAAAGAGAGGAAAAGTGGGAAAGAGGAAAGAGAGAATGAAATATATTCTACTTGTATGATATATAAGCTAATACAAGTATTATATCAGCCAATTGATATTTCATGTCAATGAACATTAAAGAGATTAATAAAAATGTATCAGCCAATAAGACATACATATAAGCCAATAAGAGGAGTATATCAGCCAACAAATGATACTTATTAGCCAACAAAAGAGACATATCATCCAACAAATGAAGCATATAAGCCAACAAGAAAAATATATCAACCAACAAAATATACATATAAGCCAACAAGAGGAGTATATCAGCCAACAAAAGATACATATAAGCCAACAAGAAGAGTATATAAGCCAACAAAAGATACATATAAACCAACAGAAGAAACATGCAAGCTAACAAATGAAGTGTATCAACCAACAAATGAAGTGTATTAGCCAACAAAAGCAACAGGTAAGCCAACAAAATAAACATATCAGCTAACAAGATGAAACATATAAGCCAATAATTAAAATATATATATTAGCCAACAAAATAAAATTATTAGCCAACTAAAGAAACATATAAGCCAAATTATGTCTGATATTAGCCAACAAAAGGAAAACCATAACAGCCAACGAAAGAAATATATTAGCAAACACAAAAAACCATATCAGCCAACAAATGAAACATATCAGCCAACACATGAAACATATAAGCCAACGAGTAAAATATATCAGCCAACCCTCCCGCACCAAACAGTTCGTGCGTCCGTAGGCAGGCAATACCTTCTCTTCCCACAATACCATTCATACAAGCTTAGTTTTAACTGTAATATCCCATATTTTTATGCGTATTTCATTTAAAATAAGTATTTTGTGAGGTATTTAAATAATTTGAAATAAATTATTTATGACATTTTAATTATTTATTTTAAATAAGTTTGAAAATATTTTATAAAATGAAAGTTTTATTTAATTAATTATTTTATTAAGTTCGGATTTAATTTAGGAAAGTTTTATTTTGGTAAAGTTTTATTAGGAAAGGGACTAGGAAAGATTAAAAAAAGAAAAGAAAGTTTAGGTAAGAATGGTTTCTAGAGAAAGAGGTATGAATATTCAACACTTGGGCAAATTAAACTTTGCCCAGAGTGGAGAATACCTAAGGTAAACTTTCTCTCCCTTCTCCTTTATTTCTTTTTCTTTTTCGTTATTTTCCCCTTCCCTTTTTTGCACGGCCGTCCACCACCACACACCACCGGCCGCCACCACAGCCACCTGCGCAACGGCCAACAGCCGCGGCGGCACCGGCAGGGCGCGGTAGCAGCCCAGCCGTGCCGTGGTGGCTGCTGCTGTCCAGCCTCCCTTTCGAAAAAAAAATAATTCTTTTTATTTTTCTTTTGTTTAATCCTAGATCTAATTATAAATTATGAGTTTTGTGATGGTTTTATGATGATTGATTTTAAGTATGATGTGAATTAATTTTCAGATTTTAAATTTAATTTAAAAGCCCCAATTTAAAACCCTAGGTTTATAAATAATTGGTTATTGAAGGAATATGATTTAGAGTGGTTTAAACCTTTAATTTGAGGGTTTTAAAGTATAATTACAACAAGTTTTCATGAATTAATATTGCTGGAATTTTTGTTAGTAAGCTAAAAATTAAGTTTCTTGAAGGAATTTTGACTACCCATTAATTAGGATTAATATGAGGTTTTAATTTTCAGCTTGTTTTAATTAAATTATGAGTGGTTTAATAAGAGTATAAATTGCTAGAAATTTGTGTGGAGTAGATTTTAATGCCATATTATGATTTTGGATTGTGGGAGACTTTGAAGTGAGCGATTTCTATTAGTCGTGGCAATTTTAAGATCGTATTCAAGGTACATTCGCGTACTTGGTATTTATTTGGTGTTATAGGATCATGCTAGGCTTTGAATAATTGATTCCGAATAGAAATATGATAGTTTTTGGTTGGAATTTATTATTTGGTTGATGTTGGTGATTGAATTATGAAGCATGGATTATTTGTGATGGATGATTGAATGGAAATAATTATTTTGGCATGTTATATATGAACCACACTTTTATTGTTGGCATGATAGAGAACATGTTTAATTAAACTAAATGCTTAATTTGGTTTGGAATATTAAAAAGGAATTTTATTATTGTTCATATAATTTTTTTTGATGCTATAAGTATGAGAAATGAGCTATGTAAGTGTCTATGTACACGAGGAATAAACTATATGTTGATGCCTTAGTGCACTTAAGGTGTTTCTAACACCGAGGGATAGGAATTGTGGCGCATTACGTGTTTAAGGTTTCTTTGATACTGAGGTAGATTTAAAAAGAGTTCAACATTAAATATTATGTGGTCACTAATTATTCAAGAATTAAATTGGAATGTTTAATTGTTTGGATAATAATTATAATGTTTAATTGTGTTATGGTTTGAGTCATCACCAAGTTAAAAATAACGTAAAGTGAAAAAGATTACGCACCAAAACTCTTAGAACGTATATACCTTGAGTATGAACATATGGGGGAGTTATGCGACTTTATATTTGACCATAACTTCTATTGGGAGTACAGGATGTTGTATTTTCCTTTCATTATTATGCGCAGGAATTCCGCCACTTACGAGTGGTTCTTTTATACTGGCACGGTTAGCTCCCGTGTTAGTACCCCTTTATTGGGGCAGGTTAGGGGGAAAACCGTTCGATGCGTAATCAATACTAAATAAATTATTTAGTTACTTAGTTGAGAAGTCTTATTGTATGTGGTGTGCTTGTGAACAAGTGCAACGAGGTAAGTTGTGTGTTGATAGGTGAAAGCATGTTAGTGTGTTTAATTACGCTTATGTACTCAACTGATTGCGTGTTTGTGTTTGTTGGCCTTGTCTTTGCCTTGACCCTATGATGGTCAATTTTTAATGAAGAGTAGTGAAAACAAGTAGCAAGAAGCTTTTCAGGTGATGAAGCATATTCATGATGGGCATGAGTGAAGAGCGAATCATGCTAGTTTTCATAAGTTTATGATATGTTTACTGATTTTATTATTTTATTATATTATGATTGTGAGACTAACGCAAAGGTTTTGAATTGGTTTGGTTAGTTAAGGGCCTACAATGGTTCCAAGTTGTAGGTTGACTTTGTTTTACTTTGGTTTGACTTTACTTTCGTTAGTTGACTTTTTAAGTTGAGTTGTTTTGAAAGTTTTTAAAAGTAGTCTTCCGATGTGTGTCTTTGATAGTTGCCTTAGCCGTTTTCACGGTGGCAATAATGTCTTAGATTTTCCTATTTTGAAGTTTAAACAGAGCAAAATAGTTATTTTAAAGGAAAGGAATTTCTAGGGTGTTACATTAACTTTCTAAATTCGGTATTTGTAAGTGTAAAACTGCTAACATTGTTTATATAAAATCTATATTACCATTACCGGTCATACAACCTCTAATGGTATTAGCGGTTCTTTATATAAAACCTCTAATACCATTACCGGTTCTGTATAATTTGAAGTGAAAGCTGATGTAGAACCTCTAATACCATTACCGGTTCTATATAATTAGAAGTGAAAGCTTACTTAAAACTGCTAATGGTAATTAGAGGTTCTATGCTTAGAACAGTTGATTTAAAACTGCTAATGGTATTAGAAGTTCTACGCATGGAACCTCTAATGGTATTAGCGGTTCAATATATAGAACCGCCAAAATTGTTAGCGGTTTTATACTACCAAATTCCAAACCTGGAAACCGATCCTATGTGGATGGTATTGTGGAAAATAGTTTTTAAACCGACTTATATAAGGATTTAATTTGTATTTTAGCATTATTTAGGAAAAACGCTCATTTAATAAAATTAATTTCAGTAAAATTAATTTCTTAAAATTTCTTAATAATAATTTCAGCATAATAAACCATTAATATTGTGAAAGTTCATTAATTAAAATAATTATCGATATTAATTAAATGTCGGTTCTGTTCACCTTACTTTCACTTATTCTAGGTTAAATAAGTTCACTTAAGTTTATGTAGGCTCAATTCAAGAAAAATATGTCTTGGTAACGGTTGCCCAAGTTCACAAATTAAAATAAGTTTTAATAAGTTATTGAGGTAAGTTCATATAATTATAAGATCAAATAAGTAAAATCAGGTGAATAGAACACACCCTAGATTAATAGGGTTCCTTTTTTAACTGTACAATCATATGAACCTATGAAAGATTTTTATTTTATTTTTATAATTATTGTATAGTACAAGTTATTGATTAATTAATATTTAAAAGTTACATGTTAAATTTCAATCAAATGGAAATTTCAGTAAAATTCATATGTAAAAATTAAGTTTTTGTTGATATTTCTCTCACATGGACTTATAGGGTTGTTCATGTGATTTTATTATCAATCATACTACATAAATAATTGTAAACTACGGTCCTATTCACTTCACCTTAAAAAAAAATAGTAAAAAATTTTTAATTCGGCAAAAATAATTTTAGTTAAGTAAAAATAAGTTTATTTTAGCAAAAATCAATAACTTTAAATATGGTGTAAGAAGTATAATAAAAAATCAGTAAAAATAATTTCATTTCATTAAAAGTAAGGGGGAGTGAACTGTGCGTAAGAATCCAATTGAATTTCAACCTATGAATTGTGAAAGATGGGTGTTTGGTATGTGAGAGTTATGGTGGGAATGAGACTTTTTATTTTCAAGTGGATAAAACTCCATGTTTGTTTCTTGGGTTTGGGAATAAAGTTTGACTTTATTTAAAATTTTTTTTATAGAGGTGAGAAGTGTGCATATAGACTAACATATTAATGTCAAGTTTGGGAATGAGTTTAAGATTATATGTCCTCTATTATCAATATTATTAAGAGCGGGTAATACTAAGAAACTAGGAATGATGGAAAAATGTAAAAAAAGGACTATAATGTCGCTTTGATTATATGTTTTTGTAAAAAACAACTACACGGACTGTCAGAGTATAATTTAATTACCCTCACGGGCATGTTATCAAAAAACACAACTTTTATGTTTTAAAGTACTTATGAAAATCTATTTAGAACTCAATACTCCATTTGTCCCTATTAGTTTTAGCTTCTTTATGCTTTAATTTTTTTACTATTAAAAGTATTAAACTTTAGAAAAAAGTAAAAAAAACAAAACCAACCATTAGGATGGAAAGGACTAAGAGTTAATTTCACTTCACTTCATCTTCAATTTACTTCAATTTCTTTTCTAATTTCCTTCTCTCCTCAACAAGTCATTTTAGTTTAATTCACTTCAATTGAAATCCAATCAATTCAATTCAGTGCATTTCCGCTTAATTTAATAATAATAATAAAAAAAAGGGAAATTCAATTGATTTTTCCAATAGAATTAAGAGCAGTAGTTGATGTTTATAATTTGGGGGTTTTGGTTGTTTTGGAGCCTTTTCACATGTACGCCTGCCTCGCTGCATTCCCTCTCCCTTTCTCTCTCCTCCATTGAAGCGCGTATTCTCAATCCTCCATTGAAGCACCTTTTTCTCACCTTTCTTTCCTCCATTGAACCAGCTCCTTAGGTCAGATTTCTTCTTCTTTTTCTTAATTATCGAATATCAATTTCACAATCTGTGTTAATCTCTAAATTAATTTTCATTATAATCAATTTAGGGTTCTTCTGTGCTGGATTATTGAATTATTGGTTATTAATTTACTGAATGATTGATTATAACCTGCGATTTCGTTGCTAGAATTTGCAATTTTCGTATTTTCAAGCCAGAAGAATTTAATTTTATGATTGAGTCAAATTTGGTTGCTAATGTGGTGTAGAATTTTGTTTTGTATAATTGTTTAGTGTTAGGGTGGAACCATGAAAATGGAATTGTTCTCCCTGAGCCGACGGGGCGGGGATGAGGATGGGGATGGGTGTGATTGTTTGACCAATTTACCTTGTTGAAGTTTGGCTTCTTGTTTGATCGGATTGTGATGAGTATGTGTTTGGTAGGCTTAATGCGTGTTGGCAGATTTGGAGTGTACAGTTTTTCTTGACATGTTTCGAGTTTTGCCTTGCTATGCAGGTGTAATGGAGGTCTCCATTTGGAGGGCTCTTCTTCAAAATATATCATCTTTTTTAAGTTTGTCATCACGTGACGGCTTTGACTCAGAACCGGTGCGAAAATGCTATCAGAAGATGGAAGAGATATTGAAGTTGTTAAAGCCGATAATTGATGCGATTGTGGATACTGAAGTAGCCTCTGATGAGGTACTTAATAAGGCACTACAAGAACTTGGATTGTCTATCGATGAGTCACAAGATCTCTTTGAGAGCTGGCATCCTTTGGCAAGCAGAGTTGATCTTGTATGTTTTTGAATTTTGTTTGATTATGTATTTTCTCCATTATTTAATAATTGCGACATGGAGGTGTGGCCTGTGGGGGTGGGTTGGGGGGGGGGGGGAGGTTTGAAGGGTGGAGGCTCAAAGATTATGGAGTTCATGTGCTAAGGAGTGATAAAAAAAGAGCCCATGTGATGAGGTGAGACATAGAGAGAACCTACTAGCAAAAAAAGGTGATGATGCATATTTTTTAAAATTAGAAGTGTTACAATTATCAAAGAAGAAAGGAACTATATTTAAGAGCTTTATGTTAAATTTCACATCTTGCCATAATACTTTGTAGTTGACCTCTTCCTAATCTTCATAAGGTTGGCTGAATTGGAAAAAAGTTCCTGAGATACTTGTAGTCTCGTACTATCTACGGTGCTTGGAGAATAATTATCTCATCACCCTGTATACAAAGTACTTTGTTTTTGTGAATTTCTAAATCCCCCACTTAAACTACGTTTCATTTCTAAAAATATCCTAACCCACCATCTCACTCCTTTTAAAAACCGTATATACCTCATTCCTTATATGTGCCTATTTGCCAAACAAAATCAAGACCAAGAATTCTCCCTCGCTTCTCCTATGATCCTGATCCTCTTGGCACCTTTTTTATGAATTGTCTTGAGGTCTAGCAGAATGGACCTTTGAAACAATGACATTAGAAATGTTGGGGACAGAGGGAGGGGGTATTCGGTTCTGTTTTGATTTTGTCAAAACAGGTTATTAATACTCCTTATTTTTGTAAAGATGTCAGGAAAATGTGACTATTATCTGCAGTTTATATGATCATGAGATCTTGCTATGCCTGCTAAAAGTTTGACATTTACTATGTCTAACAAGACTGTCCATTTTGTTTGGTTGAAAATTTTATGTTATGCTTATTACCTTAAGAAGTTGACATTGAATTATGTCTAAGATGGTTATCTATCTTCTCATATGATTATGTTCGCACACATCCTGTAATTACTGTCAAAAATGAACCTGATGGTTCCCATTTCACGTATGAGTTTGAAGACTTCGACATACTCTCATTATTGATATTTTAGGACAGATTGATCAGTTACATAATCCTTTTTGTCATGTGTGATTTCGTCTAATAAATTTAAATAGAAGGAAAAATACTAGATTAGAGTGAGTATATTGGCTGTCAATCTATGCTGTACATTTAAACTAGATGATTAAGAGAATACATGGAAACTTATTAGACTGGTGATGAGGATCTAGGAAAAGGATTGTGACTAATGTTCAAAAAACCTAAGGTTTTGGAGTCAGGAGTCTTAGAACCTAGGGAAAAGCACAGGTGTTAGTTGCAGTTAATAAGAAACTAAAACTTTTGGTGCTAAATGTTGTGTTTTATAGGTGTACCTTTGCACCTCTCTATGTTCCCATTTAGCTACTATTTGCCTAGCCTAATATAAGCGTTTGAGCCATATTGCCTTAGGCTTCAAAGCCTAGGTATGAATATATTTTTTTTAATACACTGACTGTCAGTGTGGAACTGCAGATTATAGTTAGAATGTCTCCTCCTTGACCTTCTATTATTTAGTTAGCATTCGGCTAATATCTGTAACCTGTCTCTTATCCCTGTAGTCCTATTGCTATGGCGCGGAGCTTAAAAACCAATCTGTTAACACTATTTAATCAGGAAAGAAAAACAAGCATAGCTTACTAAAGAAACTCCAGCTGTCCTTTTAAAATCATCCTTTCTAATTATTACAACAACTGGCACAACTCTGGGTGAAAATCATTATAACCAACAATACCATGAAATCCTAATCCTTGTTCTGCTGGGGCACAAGGCGCCCAATTCGAGGCCAACATAGGTTATAAAGTCTTACAAGGATAACCAATTTCTTGTGACTTCTTTTGGGGATTTGTCATTCTTGGTGAGAAGCATACTAAATAAGGAGGAAAGTAAATACTTTTCAGCAAGTAAAGTAGCAGTCCATAGCTTGGATACCATGATTAGTATTTAAAAAAGAAAAAAGAGAGATAGCCAAACGTTTAAAGAAAGAAGAACCAGAGCTCCAATTGCTTGCAAATGAAGTACACTGATAGAACCTTGTTTGGTAGTTTCTCAAACAAAGGTGTTGTCCTTGGAATATTGATGATATTATATGCAGTTTAGGTGTGTTGATTCTGTTGTTTGGTTGGCTCTGCAACCTGTTTCGTGGGTAGACATTCAATAGAATTCTCATTTAGCTGTTGGGGAAAAAAACTGGGAAGACTCATGGCCAGTACTTTATGGATCGGCTCCAATATATTGAAGACGAGCACAAAATCAGTATCAAGCTATCAACATAGACGGTGAATTTTCAATGTAAACCACTGGCTTTGAGATTTGACAAATGCCACTGATGGACAACAATTAGCAAGGGCCGGCAAGAACCAGAATTGGCAGCAAATATTTAGACTATTGTGGCAGGGCTCCGCCTTAGCAGAAAATTTGGCTAAAGATTAAGGCAAAGGTGGAATGAATCCAAACATGTTATATTCCTTCCGTTCTAAAAACTCGCAACACTTGCCTCTTTAGGCCGTTTCTTAATACGTGCTGCATGTTCTATTTTGACATGTGACTGTTATTATTATATTGTTTCTTTCTCTCTTTAACCCCACTTGTACTAATCATTTGTAGTTTTTCTCTTCAATAACTATTAAAATACTCCCATTAGACCCACTTGCATATTAAAATATCACTTTTCATGTACTACCCACTTATACTCCAAAAACTTCATTCAAATACAAGTGTTGCATATATCTAATAGAGGGGGTAACATTTTTAATCCTTATCATAAAACCCATATGTCTTAGATATAATTGTTATATAATAGAGTTCCATGCAATCTTGGAAAAAAGTATCCATAGCTAGGTTGGAAACTAGAAAAATTAGTTGTATCACAAAAGTACAATTTTTATTTTTTTAAAATTAATTTATTTATTTTATCGATATTTCCCTTTATAGAAGTAATTTAAGATTTTAAGGGGGTGTTTGATTTGAGAAGGGGAAAGAGAAAGAGTTTAATTAAGGGAAACAAGGACAATGGAAACTGGAAAGAGAAGCCCTTAGATTTACAAGGTTGTTTGTTATAGAGACAATAAATTTAAAGCCTAACTTATAGCCACCACTCCTTCCCTCTCAACCACCCCTTGCCTTCACCACAGCTGCCACTCTGTTGCCCTTTACTACAACCACTAATCCTTCTCCCCTCTTTCTCGCTCTCTCTCTCTCTCTCTCTTTTTTTTTTTTTGGGTGGGATTAGGTGAAATTCAGGTGGTTAGGTGGTGGGTGGGGTGTATTTCATGTTTTCAGAGGTGGTTAGGCGATGTTTGTGGTGGAACAAATTTCGTGGTTTTAGGGGTGGTGTGTAGATGGGTTTATGGGTGACTCTTTCGATTTCCAAGTTTTTTAAGGTGGTTTTCGGGCTGGGTGCAGTTGTTTGGGTTTGGGGTGGCTAGTATTGGGTAAGACGGAAGATCGGTGCTGGGGTGGTTGGGTCAGTGGTGGGTGGTTGTAAATGCTTGGTGCAAGTGGTTGAAGGTATTGGTGTTGGTTGGTAGAGTGGAGCCATTTCCTTTGATGAAACTTTTGTGGAAATGGGTAATCAATGTAGAGTAAAATGGGGTAAACTATAGGGTAAAGGGAATGGAAAAAATGAACTAATAAACAACTAAGGGAATTACGAGAGTTCATCGACCCTTTCTTGGATTCCCTGTACGGCTGTACTAAATGCCCCTAAGTGTTTTGAAATTGATTTTTGAATAGCTATTTTTACATTCAGACTAAAGTAACTGAATATTAAACCTATGTAAACTGTGGATCATTCTCCCACTTCTAAGGCAGGTTAGATTGAAGTAATGTCATGGCATTTGACCTCTCTAAAATTTTGCCTTATGCTTTACTTTAGCTTTGTCCTGACTTGCCTTATCTATAGGTGTTCCGAGCTGAATCGTTGACAGCAAGGATCCGGGATTGTGTTTTGGAATTCTTCTGGCTGCTTAAAGATTCACATCAGTCCCTCCCTGTGGAGCTGAGCTCATTATCTCTTGAGGTACCTCTGGCTGTCTTATTTTTGTTTATTAGACATTAGAATATTTGAGATACCATTTACGAAGTAAAATCATATGGGTTATCTCATCTTTGCATCAGGGGGCGCTATATTTTTAGTACTTTTGTGATTTGTAACCTACCAATGAGTTGTGTAATGGAATCTCTAATAGTCTTCTCGGTCTCTGTTTGACAGCACTGTATACAAAAGGTTAAGAACATAGGATGTGATACTACATCTACAATCATCAGTGATGCTGTGAAGGATCAAGCAGGCGACCATGGGCCAAGTCCAGAGCGACTTGTAAAAATTGCTGATTGCCTGGGCCTAAGGTCAAATCAAGAAATTCTCACTGAGGCCGTGGCTCTTGAATCACTGAAGGAGCTTGCTGAGCAGGCTGAAAAGAATGCAGAGGTTGATGATTATGAACAGTTGATTTCTCTTGTCACACGCATGCATGAACGCCTTGTAATGTTGAAACAGTCCCAGAGCTGTACACCTGTCCCAATTCCAGCTGATTTTTGTTGTCCTCTTTCCCTTGAACTTATGACAGACCCTGTCATTGTATCCTCAGGCCAAACATATGAACGTGCTTTCATTAGGAAATGGCTTGATCTTGGTCTTACTGTTTGTCCAAAGACAAGGCAGTCATTAGTTCACACCAATCTGATACCTAATTATACTGTTAAAGCACTGATTGCGAATTGGTGTGAGATAAACGATGTGAAGCTGCCTGACCCTATGAAGTCTATTGATAGAGATCAACCATTGGCCCTACTTTCTCATAACGATTCCGGTCCTGTAAAGGATATTCACATGCAGTCTCATTCTAGAGGTAACCAGCCTGCATCACCTGAGTCAATACGGTCTGCAGTTTATGATGGCAAAAATTCCAGCCATTCAAGTGACCTTCGCCGAGAAGGGGCTTCCCCATTACATCCACGTTCTTCATCAGATAGCTCCATGTTTCGCATTGTTGATAAAGAGCATGGATTGGATGTTGGGAGGATATCTCTAGAAGACAGGCTGAGCAATTGGGAAAGAAAAAGTGTAGATTCAAATGGTCAGTACCCTGGGTCGCCAGCGCGTAGAGATTATGCTAATGCTATCAATACTCATGAACAGCCATCTGAAAGAAATGATGGAATGTCCTTAGGTGGAAACAGAGTATCAGACATGAATTTTGCTCAACGATTATCTGGAGATGCCAATCAGATTTCACAGAGTTCAGATGTTGATAGCCGTGATGCTTCTGGAGAACTATCAGAAGAACCACATACTGCTGTCCCTGAGAGCACTTCCCATAGGGAACCTGAGTTCCCACCTAGAATAATGGAGACGAGATCCCGTAGTCAAAATATTTGGCGCCGTCCATCAGATAGGCTTGTACCCCGGATGATATCTTCATCGACCACAGAAACAAGACCCGATCTCTCTGAAACTGAAGCTGTAGTTAAGAAGTTGGTTGAGGACTTACATAGTGAGTCAGTAGAAACACAAAGAGATGCAACAACACAACTGCGTCTACTTGCAAAACACAACATGGATAACCGTATTGTGATTGCCAATTGTGGGGCCATAAGATTGTTGGTTGATCTGCTTCAATCAACAGATCCAAAGACACAGGAGAGTGCCGTGACTGCTCTCTTGAATTTATCAATTAATGATAATAATAAAATTGCTATCGCAGATGCAGACGCAATAGAACCCCTGATCCATGTTCTTCGGACTGGCACCGAAGAGGCTCGGGAGAACTCAGCTGCCACACTTTTTAGCCTCTCAGTAATTGAGGAAAATAAATCTAAAATAGGCAGGTCTGGGGCTATTGGTCCTTTGGTTGAATTGTTAGGAAATGGGACTCCTCGGGGAAAAAAAGACGCTGCCACTGCGCTGTTTAATTTATCTATATATCATGAGAACAAACTTAGAATTGTGCAGGCTGGTGCTGTAAGGCATCTAGTTGAGTTGATGGATCCAGCTGCAGGTATGGTTGATAAGGCTGTTGCTGTTTTGGCAAATCTTGCTACGATTCCTGAGGGAAGGACAGCCATTGGCCAGGCAGGAGGGATTCCTGTTCTTGTAGAGGTTGTTGAACTGGGCTCTGCGAGGGGGAAGGAGAATGCTGCTGCTGCACTTCTACAGCTTTGTACTTTCAGCTCCAGGTTTTGCAATATTGTACTCCAAGAAGGAGCTGTACCACCTTTGGTTGCTTTATCACAATCAGGGACTCCCAGAGCCAGAGAGAAGGTACAATTGCTCTGCATCCCAAAATTACCAATGTGTGATTACTGGAAATATACTCTAATATTTAAAGAACATTTTTTTTTGCAGGCTCAAAGTCTTCTAAGTTACTTTAGAAGCCAACGTCATGCTAATTCCCGAGGATGAATTGGCAACCAAAACTTTTTAAGGTCTATGATTGTTTGTAAGTTCTATACGATGTAAATTTGACATGCAAATAATGCTTATGATTTTTTAGCCCGGTGTATTGTTGGCATTGTTTGTTAATTGCAAGTGTGATCATTATTTCTGTGTAAGGTTTTATTTTTTGTCTCCTGTGCGGTATAATGACAGAGGAGTGGCTAATTTGCCTGGTTTGTCATTATAGAAGTTTAGCATCATATTGTATTGCTGTCAGCCTGGTTCTTCCTTATTCTTGTCTCGAACTTAAGCCCTTTCTATCATCATTCACCATTTTTTAAAGCTTCTGTCATGTCTAACTTGAGGTGCTGCTAGTATAATATTTGAGCAATTGTATTGATTTAGGATTTTTAAAGTAGCTTTATAATTTGTATATTACTTTATACTACGTACTTCATCATAGTTATTGTGATGAAATTTGATGTTGATCCTGTTCAACCTTGATGTATTTTCTTGACTTGTGATAAATTGATAATTAGATGTTTCGGTAATCCATCTATCTGAACCAATCTGATCTGACATCGTATATAGTATTGAGCATATACATTTTACTGTGCATTTTTTCTCTTCATATTTGTAAGTAGCATATGAAAGTATTACATATAGCAAGTAGTGCCGTATCTGAGGCTGCAGGAAATTATCAGCATTTTGGTCAAGGCTGGTTGCTGCTGGCCTTGTTCATGCATTGAGGACATAGACGAGGTGATTGGTATGCATATTGGCCTTCTCATGCTGTGCATTAATGGGCTGTATTTGCAATGTTGGTGGCTGTTGAGTTCATACTCCATGTTATCTGGTTCATTTTGGGGGTAAATACAAATTATTTCGATTTGCATCAAGAATGATTTTAATTGCTTGCAGGGAATGAAGGAGCAACTAACTTTTCCTCCAAGATTGATTTTGACACTTCTTTTGTGTCTTTGTGAGAGTGCAGTTTATGTGTAGTGTGAATCACATTAAAAGGAGTGGCAAAATCAATTATAGGAGTGTGGAAATCAATTTGAGGAGGCGATTTGCTCTGCAACAATTCTGTAAGACTATTGGTGACTGTATTCTCTTATAGAGGACTAGAGGTGTATAGATTTCGGTCTTGGAAAATATCTTTTACCAAAGAGAAGGGAGAAGTGAAAGCTATGGTTCAGCTTTTCACATTTTGGCTTTCTAAATTCAGCACTTCTCAGTTCTCATGATGGTAAACATATCGTTTTAGATCTGTAGCAATCATCCCTTTTTAAATTTTACATGGGTAAAGCCCAATGAAAGCAATTAGCTAGGTTTGTTCTTTGTACCATAAAAAAGGTTCTTGATTCAATTTTTTATTTATTTATTTATTTATATTTTTTAATTTGACTTAAAATTAATAGCCTGAATAAATACACTTTTCATTGTAATAAAGGACTAAAGGTTACCTCCGTTCAAAAAAAAAAAAAAAAAAGACTAAAGGTTACCTGTATTTTACTGAATTGCAAAGTTTTATCAAAAATATTATGGTGCCCGACTGCCTGGTGCCAAGCATTACTCTAATAAGTGAATGTGCGCCCATCTCCCAAGATTTGAATCGGATATAATAATGTCTTACAATTTACTCTTTCGACTCTAAAAGATTGTCCCTATGCCATATACATTGCATAATTTTTCCTTTCCTTTGAGCCTACATAACTTGGCTATTCAAGTAAGAGAAAATCTTGGTTAATATGGCATATAAACGAGCTGCGTTTATATGAGGTTATACGCGTCATTTTGCCAGTTATAGTAAGGGTAAAGTCGTCAACATGAAATTGTCACCTTAACTGAAAACTAGCGGTGTTTATTCTTTGCAATCTAATGTACGTTTAAAATTGTTTGACCCCATTCATAAGAATATTGACCCCGTTGTTCACCCCTTTGTACTTCAGAGTAATTTCGCCTTTCCAACATCAGCTCCTGTTAATGGAGTTATGGAGGTAGCAGTAACTTGGTGAAGAATTGATGCGAAATCTCTAGGTAATTGTTGAGGCGTCAAATTGCTGTACCGATTATAAAGAGTTGAAGAGGTGGAGGCAGAGGCGGCGATTACATTACCGATAATTGTAGTTGGAATTAACATGTTCTTAACGTGGATAGGAAGTAATATGCAGGGATTGGTTGGCAGAAAGAATGGATTTATTGTGGAGTACAAACCAGAAGCGCAAAATGTGCAGAATTGGAAATTTTTCTGAGGTATAAACCTTGCTATGCAACTTATGCTACATCATATTAACCTCTCTATAAACCCTGCTCTATTCATGTCCCTGTCTTGTTCTAGAGCTTCTATCTTTGATCATTCCTTGGTTTTTCCTGCTAACCCTTTTGAGGATTCTAGGTGGGGTTTTCTTGAACATGATAGGTTTGTTTTTTTTTTTTTTTTTTTGTCTAATTATTCACATTTAATTTGGTTTTAACTTTTTAAGTGTTAATTATGCTAAATTATGTTTGATTCTTTTTTTTAGGAATTTGGGTTGGAATGATGAACAACAATGGAATCAATTATTGCAGACAAACATGAATTCCACTATTTTCCATCAACAATTTCAAGGGGAGCCCTTGAATTTGAACTCTCAATCTGGTTCCAACTTCCAACCCTACTAAATCTGATGAATTGGGTTTATTAGAGAGGCCTTTGTTTGATGCTTGGTCAATGGGTATGGCAGGAAATAATAGGAACAATGGAAGTAGTAAACTTTCATTGTCCTCATCAAATGGAGGCTATTCCAATGTTATTGATGATGAAATGTGCCAAATTCATATGGGCCTTAGCCTTATTGTTTCATGGGTTTGTTCTTCCACCACACTTGGTGGTCTATTGGCCGAAGTTCTGCGGCCGGGTAATATGGCATTTGCTGATGTCAGTGAGGTGGAGTTTGTCACTCCACCGGCGACTGCGATCTCATCGCCTTCCGGGGTTCTGCATAAAACTCTTGCTACCTTTTCTGATAACAGTGAGCAATAATAGTCCTACTACTACTACATGCCACAACTCCAAGGCAAACTCTGATATGCCATTCCACTGGTTGAACTAGTATGTTTGTTTTTCTGTTGAAGCGCCTTTTGAGTTGTTTAAAGGTTTCAAGTGGACTGGAATCCAAGATTGGCTGGATGTTTTTTTGTAGCTAACCAGCTGGAAATTTTGTATGCTCTTTTAATTACATTTGTTCTTGATGTATTTTAATGTGTATGAATTTCAACTGTGTAGTACTTGGTGTTCTGTTGCAGGAAGTGCAGAAGTATTAGATATTTTAAGTTGTAAAGAGTTCAAAATATTGTTAACTGTTTCTTGTTATTTTGCTGTAAAATGTCAGAAAACTCCTGCATCTCTAGAATTAAACTGAACTAGCGAGTATATAGCCAGACTTACAATTCCATCAGCCTATGAAGTTCTACTTAAACTTCAATGTAACACTAGATAAAACAAACTACCAATCAAATATACAAGAATTTATCTCTGCACCCTTGGGGTATTTCTCTGCATCCTTGGAGTATTTATGCAAGATGGTGAAGCTACCTCGTCCGATGATCCGAAAAATAAGCGCCTTTTTGGAGTATTTTCTATCTCTTCTCTCTCTGGTGTGGAAGGCCTTTCTTCTCTAGGCACACTTTGTGATCTAATTCAAGCCTTAGCGATGCAGTGTCTGCCATGTAACTCGGCAATGCAGTGTTAGTTCTGTAAGAGCAACTCAAGCAAGGTGTCTGGGACTTTAAGTAGATTGGTTCCTATTGTCTCATGCAACAGGGGCTAGCAGAATGAACTCGTAGATGTTTGAGTTTGGGCTGGTATGGTTTGATGGGTGTTTGGAAAGACGAATAGGGACTTTATTTGATCTGCTGGTAAGGATTTTCCTCCCTGATTTTGTGAAAACTTGACCTGCGATTTGCATTTTCTACTTGATGTAATTTGATGGGAAGTCTTTGATCACAAGAGTACCTGCCTGGTCTTTCCCACAGAATTGCTTCCCTCCAATCCACAGCTCCATCTAGTTTTTCGTCAGAATCACACTTCATAGCCAAACTGCAATATAAGACGAACTCCAATTTCAAATTGCCAACTTTTATAACAGAAATCACTTAATCACTCCTATTTCAGATACCAAACTGAGAGAACTTACAACTGAGCATGCATCAATATAAACATATTAATGGTTACCAAAATAGAATGTGAATGCCAGGAAAGAAGCAGAAAATTTGTATTATGCAGTCTATTCAAAATGAGAGGGGGGGGGGGGGGGGGGGGAAGGTATTAACAGTTCATACTCAATAGCACAACACTTACACTCATCACTACAGATCAAGAACATATATACCTTTAGCAGAATTCACTTAAATCAACAATTAGAACAAAGGATCAAAGTTGACAACTTCTCCACCAGAAATCACTTTACTCACTCCTATTTCAGTTCAACAACTGCAACAACAACAAATACACTATCTAACCACCCCCCCACCCCACAATTACAGAGCATATCGATAATTTAGACCCTTCCCAATTTCCTTTTGCTTCACTCCATTCCAATTCCATATGCGATTAATTGGAAGAACATTCAATAAAATCAACAACATTTTACCCACCCAATATCTGTATTTAACCCAGGAACAAGCATATCTTTAACAATTGCAACAACGACTTGTTGATAAGAAAATTTACCAATTCAGCTATACCACTTTCAGATCTATACACCAAGTACGCCCACGACATCAAATTCGTATCTCGCTTTCTCAAACTCTGACAAACATGGAGTAGAGAAGAAGGAGGAGAGCTTGTTATGTGTTCTCCAGATTCCTCAACGACGGGGTGAAGCAGAGCTTGTGATTCCCAAAGTCAAGACAAAACGGGATTGAAATTGACCGTTAACCATGCTCTAACGTCTAGAGTTAAGTGTCATGTCAGCTTAAAAGCACAAAAACAATAAAATATTGAAAGATGCTTCAATATCGAAAATGCCATTATATTAACGAAAAACGTTTATATGCCATATTAACTGGGGGAAGCTCGAATAAAATTAAAATTAAAAAAACGCATATTGTTGTAAGATTACTAAAGAAAAGCTACTGTCGTAGTGGAGGATCGACAATAGGGGCATGATTGGTTGGTTGATAGCCACTTGAAGATGCAATGGCGATGAAATACATGGTTGCAACGAACCAACCTGACGACATCCAGCCCTTCCGACATCGTATTGAGGCAAATCGAGCACGTATCATTATGACCCGCTTCCATGACTATTGTAGGACAGATCTTTCCAAAAATTATTGGAAGCATAAACTGTAAATGCTTTTCGGCAAAATTTAAGTGACCATCTCGAAATACATTGATATACAACGGGGTCAGGATATCAAAATCTAGTTTGTCTAATTTTAGTCGAGGAAGATAAAGGTCACTAAAGTGACAATTCCGATAATAAACATCAAGTGATTGATTTCCATCATCATCATCATAATCGTTAACATAACAATAATCATCATCATCATCATCATCATAATCATCATGTTCGTGCACTTGTTGTTGTTCGATTAAATTAATATCGAGTACAAAAATAGGCCTCGGTGCATCGTAGTCACGACGCCTACAAAAATCAAAGCAACTCTTGAAATAATCCGAGACTTGTTGAGCGAGCAACTGTTTTGAGGTATAACTCAACCCTTGAATTTTAGAAAAGACTTGTTTCGCTAAATTAAAAAAGTCTTTTTTGAAAAGGGCTGACAATTTGAAATATACGTACACGGGACTACCAAAACCAGATGACGATGACAAATTGAGGAGGAACAACCCACGCCGTGTGGAGCCATTATCTATCCTTATCGTAGGACAATCATATGTGATTTAAAGTTGAAAAAATAAATTAAGGTTTGTGTTTAACTCCTAAACCATGATTACGAGTCTGTTTTCATACGTTTATTTACAGTTCAGTTCAGCTCCTAATTTCCTTCTCTTATAAAATATTCATTTCAGTTCAGCTCATTTCATTTCAGCTCCTAATTTCCTTCTCTTATAAAATATTCATTTCAGTTCAGCTCAGTTCAGTTCAGTTCAGCTGAGTTCAATCAATGAGAACAGGCCCTACATGTACGTAAGGTATTTATCAAATTATCATATTTCAATTATTACTTTCAAAATATTTTTACAAGATCTATAAAAACTCATACATTGTATCTATCCTCCAATAAACGGGTTTGGGCATGGTTTTTGGCACAAAGCCTTGGCCTGAAATGGGTCACTTTTTTTTGCCAAAGCCCGACCCATCCCATGATAAACTCTACTTACCCATGGATGTACTCATGTACCCAAGTTTCCATACCACCTACTTTCCTTGCCATCACCATCTTTAGCCATTCCCACCCTACAAGTCTACAACCAACGAATCAAGCCACTGAAGCCAACCCAAAGCAATCAAGAGGGTAACAGTAGAGTTTTGCAAACATGGTGGTTGGGTGGCAGCATAGGTTGAGGTGGTTGGCAGCTAACATGTAGATAGTGTAAAGAAAAGGGGTCGGTGTTTAGAGTAGTGGAGGATTGTTTTTTTTTTTTAGCACCTATCAAAAACAAAACACGTGGCACTATTAACTAGTCTATTAAAAAAAAAATTAAAACATGTTATGGGTCATTTTGAAAAGGTCTCCCCTAAAATTAAAACCGCCTTGAGTTAATCGGTAGTTAAAACCTTTTAAAGAGGACAATTGATAATTGTAACAAATGACATCAATTTTCCAATAAAATTTGGTGGCTCAAATAATATTGAAATTTGGTAGAATGAGAGGGCAAACTTGGCGGTATAAGGCAATTGAGAGCTTGCAGATGGTTATAGTTTGTTGTTTTGCAGAGATGTTTGAGAACCAACCAATTCAGAGATTTAATAATGTGGTAGCCTTGGTATTTTCAGGTGTGGGCAGTTGTAGACATGGAGGTGTTGGGGTAGGAAATGTACAATGCTTCGATATTTTTGGCAGAAATACGTCGTATTCACTATTCACTGGGCTAAAACTCTAAAAAGGTTTGGATCAGTAGTGGTCACGAATCTCACGATCCCTTTTCTTTGAAATATTACTCTTGCACTCCATGTACATACCAAGTTAAGCACAACTTGTTCCTGTGATGAGCGTGAGCAACCAAGCAAAAAGAAATACAAAATAGCTACTGCAGGAAGTTCAGTTAAATTTCCAGTGATTTTCACTATGAGATGATACATGTTAGCTCTCAACATACCTAGTAGTTTTACAAAGCATCCAATGAAAAGTGCCAATCAACAAGTTCAGTTCAAAGTTGTTCCTAAAACTTACATCGGAGGGGTAAAGCCTAACTACGTCACAAAATTACCAGAGAACAGCCCGGAGCTTCATGGAGCTGTAGTGGGTCAAAATATTAATCTTGTTACTAATTTTGGGAGAATAACTAGTCATTTGACTCACTTCCAGAGCTTCACATACTTGTCATGACTAGCAGAAGCCACCAAACCTGTTACGCTAGATACAGCTAGCGCAGCAATGAGCCCTTCATGTGCTGATAGGGTCATCGTCTTGTTTTCTGACATGTTCCAAAGCTCCATAGACTACAAAAACACACACAGGATAATAATTATGTTAGATTCAAAACCATTAGGAGGATACAAGGAAAATTCCACTTCTCATAAAATGCTGTTTCTGGATAATAATTAGCAGAGCTAGGGGGTGCGGTATTCCCACAAATATTATTGATTAACAATCTATTTTGTTGACTAGCTTTAAAATTCATATATACTCTTTGGTTCAGTGATAATTGCCAAGAAATATAATTTATGCTAATGGGGAGCACTAAACCTGGGTTCAATCCATTATGATTTCCAACTGATGAAATTCGTATATACATTTTTCCTCCCTCAATTCTTCATTTGTTACTTCCCATTCATCAGAGAATGATATTAGAGTTTAGACACTTGCCTGATAACATCCAATCACCAGCAAAGAAGAGTATGTAGGATGGAAAGTACACGAGTAAAACTTGTTTCCATTGCAGCTCAGCTCGTGCACACAATCACCTTCATTTCCTAAGCCAAGACTCCAGACTCTAACAGAGTCCTCACTGACAGAAGCCAAGAATTCACCAGAGGGATCCCAGCATACAGAATGAATCTGTGTTTGTGTGCCCCTACAACGAAAATCATGCAGTTAAGCTTCACATGCCAAGATATGCAAAGAAAAACAGCGCAAACATTTGACGTCAGCAGCATATTATAATACTCATCAAACCATGCATAAACACACAAGCTATCCCTTTTCTAACTCTAACCAAGAAATGAAAATCTAATAATTGGGACCAAGGAATAACTTTGATTAAAAATTATGCAGTTCATCTTACTGCACAAAATCAGGAAATAACAACCACCATTGAAGTCTTGATGTTCAATTAAACATAAAGGCCAACCTGTAATCTGTGCAGACAAGCTTGCGTCTCCACATCAAGTATAGATATAATATTATCTGCAGCAGCAGCAAGGTATCTTCCATGACAGGGCTGGAATCTTATCTGGGTGCTGCCACCCTGCATAAAATATAATGTGAAAGAAATGTCATTCTTATAATCTTAATCATATCCTACTGATGTTCGCTACTTTGCTTTCCTTCTGTTTCCGTTTCTTTGAAAGGGTATGCAGCAAATTAGCAATGTCCTCCATAGCAACAATTATAAGAGAGAGGCAAAAGACTGATAACCCTCAATCCTATAATAATTGTTAACTTTACCCTTTTTGAATGCTCAAAAGTCGTCAAGTTTCCAATAATAATAATAATAATAGGACACTTTTCAATGGTTACATTAAAAATGTAGTCATTGTAACTATTTTCAATTTCAACCGTTTAAATATTAATGATTAATCTTGTCCATTCATATATTTGACTTCCCAATTATCACAAATTTTTATAAAAAGCCGGTTTTCATTAATTTAGTGAATGGCGGAATGATTGCACGTGGGTGTAATGATTGCTAAAATTGAATAAAGAAATAGAACTTTCTCTCTCCTCGATTTTCTCTCTTCATTCAAACACTATAGCTTTCTCTCTCCTCGTTTTTCTCTCTCTAAAAACCAGTTAACTGGCGATTGTTGCTTTTCGAGCGTGTTCTCTCTCCTCCATTGTTGCTTTTCGAGCTTTTTCTCTCTTTTCTTTCACTTGTGAAGTTGTTTATCGCTTAATTCTGTTTCGTTTACTTATTTTTTTGAGATTTTTGTTAGTTTAAATTGTTTTCGTTCTTCGATTTTTAGGTTTTTTGATTTTGATTTTGTTTTCGTTTTTTGTAGTGTTAGTTTCAGCAATGGTGAAGAAGAAGATTACAAAGAAGGCTGTAGATGCTGAAGAAGGTGTGTTTATTTAAATTTTTCATCATTTTTTCGAATTTTCAATTGAATTCTCGCTTATATATGTCGAATTAGTAGTGCATGTTATTTTTTATTGTTTTCTGTTGATTTATTATGCATATTATGATAATTGAATTTCAATTTTGAAGTTATTATGTTTAATTTTGCTTTATTTTATTGTTCATTGTGGTAATTGGTTCAAAATTTGATATATATGTGTTGTGGTGTTGTTACATGTTAAACAAATTTTGCATGTTTGTTTTCAGAAGTTTTATTCATTATTCTTCAAATTTTGATGTTAGGTTTTAGTTAGATTATGAGAATAGTATGCATATCTGCATTGTGTTTGTGTATATGTGTTTGAGTACCAGTAATATGTGCATTGTGCATTGTGTGTGAGTAATATATATATATGTTATTTATATGCATGACAAAGGTTATTTTATGCTTTGAAAAGGGTCACTTTATGCTTTGAAAAGGGTCACTTTATTCTGTCAAAAGGGTCACGTTTGTATTTAAAAGGGTTACTTGTTGTAGTTTAAAGGGTGACTTTATGCAGTGAAAAGGGTCACTTTATATAGTTAGAAGGGTCACTTTATGTTTGTTAAAGGGTTACTTTTTAGTTAAAAGGGTTACTTGTTGTATTTTAAGGGTGACTTTATGCAGTAAAAAGGATCACTTTATTCTTTTAAAAGGGTCACTTTTTGCATTTAAAAGGATTTTTATGCATATATTCTAAATTTTCCCATGAGTAATTTGTGAATTTGTAATTTATGGTTATCCTCTGTATTAATTAGATATAGGTGGTTCAATAGGTGGATATCGTTATAAATCGCCTTCAAGGGGAAAAGGAATGGGTAAAGAGCCTGCTAAAAAGAACAAGACAACTCCTAAGAAGGACAAACCAGAGTCTAAAACTGTGAAGGCTAAAACTGTTCCTAAGAAGGCCAAAGCAGAGCCTCAGAAGGTTAAAGCAGCTCCTAAGAAGTCTAAAATTGTATCTAAGAAGGCCAAAGCAGATGCTGAATTGCAAGTAGTTTCTGATTCTGATTCTGATACTGTTGTGTAAGTATAAATGTTTTTTGTTTTGTATTTTTTTAATCATATATATCATGATTCTGATTCTGATTCTGATATTGTTTTACTTATATTATTATTATTTAGGGAAAAAAGACCCTTGATTGCAAGGTGCAGACCACACACATTGGAATTAATGATGAGTACTTTTAGTCCTAATCAACAAAAAGCTATTGAAGAAATAGGTTTTGGTGGTTTATTACATCTGAAATTGAAAACTTTGAATCGTCAAATGCTACATTGGCTGGTTGAACACTTTAATGGTGGTAGCTGCATGTTCACTATTGCTGCTGGTAAAGAGTTCGTAGTTACTAAAAATGATATATGCGATGTCTTTGGCTTGCCTATGAGTGAGATTGTTGTTCCTGAACTTCAGAAGAATCCTGAAGAAGGTAGTGTAGATAAACGTATCATTCAGTCATGGAGACTTGATTATGGTCTTACTGAGAAGCAACCTCTGCATTTGTCAAAAGTGGAGTCTAGGATGGTTGATTTGGATGATGGTGGTGAAGAATTCAAGAGATGTTTTGTGCTACATGCTATGTCTAGCTTCTTAGCTCCTACTACTAATAGGACTGTTTCATTGAAGTTGCTGAAGGCTGTGGAAAATGTTAATGAAATCAAATCATTTGATTGGTGTTCATATGTTTTGAAAAAATTAAAGAAGGCTGTTGTGAAGTATAAGAATGATGAAAATGCTCAAAATGTAAGTGGTTGTTTGCTAGCTTTGCAAATTATGTATTTTCATCGATTAAATTTCCAAGGAGAAAAGGAAAGTAGTACCCTTCCTTTGATTCAACATTGGACTGATGCGAAGATTAAGAAGCGGATCAATTTGGAGATTAAAGCTGATGATTTTGGGCAGGGACCATTGGATACCCTTACATAACCTGTTTCACAGCCTGAAGTTAGGGATCCTGTAACTCCTGTTGTTAAGCAAACTTGTGGTCAAGGGGCTTCTACAAGTGGTAGAAGTGGCCGCATTCTTGCATTTGAGCTTCCAGAAAGTGTGATGACTGATGATGAAATTAAAGAAATTTCAACTGATGTAAGGGTTCTTTTTTTTTATTTTTTTATTTAGTTATTATCTCTTTATATGCACTAAAGTTACCCTAAATATTCAGTTATAAGGGTTACTTTATGCATTTTAAAGGGTAACTTTATGCATAATAAAAGGTAACTTTATGCATTTAAAAGGGTAACTTTATGCATATATCATGAATTTTCATTTGTTTTTTATTTTTATTTTTTACATTTGTATAGTTTCTTATTGGTTCATATGTTTGCAGGCTGTTCATGAAACATTTCTTTTGGTCAAAAGAAATATGGATGTATTATTGTTGGTTCAGTCACAGGGTTTTCAAACCTTGAGTGATATGATTGCTTCTCGCAGAATTGAATCATTATCCTCTGATGATCCTGTTGTATTTTCTCAAACACAACAGCTACTTTCTGATCCTCATTACCTGAAGCTTTTAGATGGTTTAATTGAGGAGTGTAACAAGATGAAGTCTATTCATGAAATGTTTCGTGAGTTTTATGAACCTGAAGGTCATAACAATGATGTTCCTGATAATGAACCTGAAGGTCATAACAATGATGTTCCTGATAATGAACCTGCAGAAGATTTGAATTTGAAAAGGTCTGAGGATGATGTCAATGGTAAAGGAAAAAGTGTTTTGATGAATAGGTCTGAGGATGATGTTGGGCCTTCTGTAGCAAATGCTTCTAGACGTATCGTCAGAGGCAATAAATCTTTTTGCTCACTCGACTGTGGGCCAGTAGGTGTGGATGTTCCTTTTCTTACTTTGTTTTTGAGGGCTAATGCTCGGATTTTCAAGAATTTGCCCAAGTTACATTAGGAAATTCTTGATTATTGTTTACTGAAGGATGATTCAATGATGAGGAAGTTAAGTGTCATTTTTTATGATAATTATATTTTATATGTTTTTTTTCCTTTAATTTTTTTTTTAATGCTTATCTTATTTTTTATTGCTGCAGTGAGAATCTTGTTACTATTGGGATGAATTTTTTAATTCCAAGAGAAGACATGGTATCCCTGGTAGCTCCACTTAGAATTAGATGGTGTATCATTGATTGCTACTGTCTGTATTTGAACGAGTAGGCATGTTTTGATTCTGGTCCTCGAAAATTCTTCTTTGGTGTGAGGCAAAGTGTAAGTAATTTGATTTTTTTTTATATGCACTAAAGTTACCCTTTATGTGCACTAAAGTTACCCTTTATGTGCACTAAAGTTACCCTATATGTGCACTAAAGTTACCCTTTATGTGCACTAAAGTTATTATCTTTTTCTATAAACAAGTTCTCATACTTTTTAATAGTTTGCATTCTTGCATGTTTGTGAAAACATTGGCAAAGGTGAAGTTTCACAAGCTGTTAATGATTTGCACGGTTTATGGGAAGGTTGGGTGTGCTATGAGAATCCTGAATGTGATATTATGGATGCTGAACTGGTATATTTCATGATAAATTACTATCAAAACTTTAAAAAAGTTCTGTTTTGTGTTAATCTGTCTAAATCAGTGTTTTAATTTTTTCTGTTTCAGATATATTTTCCTGTTCTTATTGAGAATCACTACATTTTGTTTGTTATTGATCATACAAAAGAGGTGGTATATTATCTTGACAATATCATCTGGCGTGATGATGCTCTTTAATATACCAAAGAATTGTCTTCACACTTGGTATGTTTACGTTGATTCATTGTTATGTTTCTGTTTACTTATTGTTTCCATTTAAATTTTTTTTTTCTTTTTTCTTGTTTTATTTTATTCTAAACTTTTATATTTTATGTCAGTGTGATCAAATGGGTGTTTTTCACGGAAAAAGAAATCATCCAAAGAGTTCTCAGCTACCTTCTTATAGGTTTCAAATTGCTGAGTTGGAATGGAGAAAAGAAAAAGTTGACAATTTGGACTGTGGGGTGTTTGTCATGTATCACATGCTCCATTTTGTTGGTGAATCGTTCAAATTAAATGAACTGAAAACAGTAATTATTTATCTGTACGACACTGGTGCTGTGTGATTTGAATGAATCTAGGAATGATGTGTTGTCAGAATTAGAGAAGTTCAATGAGAAGAAGAAAGATCCTGCTTATTGCCAGGAAATTGAAATGAGAAGAAAGGATGCAATTGCTGCAAAGAAGAAGAAAGATAATGAAGAAAGAAAAATGGCAGCTGAAGTAGAAGCAAAGGCAAAGGCAGACGAAGAGAATCCCAAAGGAAAAAGGGCAAAAAAGAAGACAGACAAGTACACTCCTTCTAAAGGGTGAAATGACTGTTAGAAGCAAAGGTTGATTAGGTCTAGGAGTATTTTTTGAACAATGAAAAAACTTAATGTTTGTGCATATACATCAAGTTAAATGATGTAATTAAACTTAGTGGATAGTTTTTGGTTCTTTTGGAATACTGATGTATGTGCATACATTAAGTAATTTGAAAGGTTCTTGTGTATGTTTTTTGGGGTCACTTTTGTGCATAAAAAGGGTTACTTTGTGGCATAAAAAGGGTTACTTTTTATATTTGATAAGGTATACTTTTTTGGGTAGATAGGGTAACTTTTATGCATGAAAAGGGTAACTTTTATTGACAAAAGGGGTAACTTTTATTACCAGAAAGGGTAACTATTAACAAAGAAAAGGTTGATTTAGTGGATAGAAAGGATAAGGTATACTTTTTTGGATAGATAGGGTAACTTTTATGCGTGAAAAGGGTAACTTTTATTGACAAAAGGGGTAACTTTTATTACCAGAAAGCGTAACTTTTAGTGGATATAAAGGATAACTTTTATGCATGAAAAGGGTTACTTTTATTCATGAAAATGGTTACTTTTATACGTTAAAAGGGTAACATAAGTTGATGTTTCCAAGAATTAAACATCTGCTAAAAAAAGTGTCAATCACATTTTCATTAAACTTGTCATAGAGTAAAAAAACAAAAGAAAATTAGTTTAACAATACAAGGTATATTAATTTCGAAAAAAAAATGTTCTAAAAAAGATCTTAAAAGAGTCGTAAGTTAGGTGTCTTTGATCCAAATTCTGAATTTGGAGGTGGCAGTGCTGGTTTTCTTTTTCTCTTGCTTTTTTCAAGTCCTCCTTTTGCTCTCTTGCTTCTTCCTTTTGTTACAGCCCTTTTAGGATCAAGTATTTGTGGTACACTTGTGCTTGTACTCGATGCTGAAGAAACGTCAGTATTGCTTTGAGTGATGTCTGCCACATTAGGAATGTTAGAAGCAGCTTCTGCACTTTCTTTCTGAGCAGCACTAGCAAGTAAGTCTTCCACCATTTTAAGACTGTTTCTGAAGCTTTCTTCCATAAATGCTCTTGTCTCTTCATGTTCTTGACTTTTTAAGATTAGATTGTAGAATTTCCTCATCATTGTTTGCCTCCATGGAATATATTGCTGTTTAGAATCCTGATTCTTCAACCTATCCCATGCCTCTGTTTTTGCAAACTTAGTCCATCTTTTTGAAACATACTTATCTGGTATTCTTGTTACTGAATGCAAATGTAGAATTCTGATGCAATGATAACATAACCATCCAGATGCTTCAAAATTTTTGCAAGTGCACCATACAGTCTGGCTCTCATGTATATAGTTTACTTGATGTGCAGACCATGGCTTGTCTTCTAGTGTTACTTGATAAAGTAGGCATTCTTCATTACTGCCTAACATCTGAACAGTTGTTGCCATAGAGTATCCAAACTCCTCTTCAAAATCTCTAAAGAGTGATAAAGTGAAAACCTGTACATCAAAATCATGTAGGTTCATTTAAATTGCCATATATTAGGTGTAATTTATGTAGTTGTCAGTTAACTTTTTACCTGTGCAGCATGCTTTAGCATTCCAGACAGAGGCAATGAAGTGAATGCTATTGACTTGCTACAGGTAAACTCATCATATTTCTCTGTGCTTCTCCAACGATTGGTTGTCTTCTTAAATATGGTATAAAATTCTGTCAAAGTAGTTGCTTTACTTGCTCTAAATCCTATAGCATGATTAGTGCTTTCACTCCTTTGTGACGATAAGATTCTTGCTGAAAAGAAATCTCTACTAAGGGCAGGACACCATTTGTCTTTCAACTCATACACTCTTTTGTACCAAGAGTGTTCTGTCAACTCATATTTCTGCAACATTGCCTGCCACTTTTCTTCGAATTCTTGTTCTGTCACACACATCTTTAAGCACTGGTTAAATGCAAATTTGAATTCTTTGTCTTTTTTAAGAGCTCCAAATCTGGTTATGGCATTTTGCTCCAAATGCCATATACAAAGTCTATTCCTTGTATTAGGAATCACCTGCATTGAAAATAAAGGGGTCACTTTATGCTGTTAAAAGGGTTACTTTATGCACCAAAAAGGGTAACTTTATGCAGCTAAAAGGGTAACTTTTATGTGAAAAGAAAAACTTTATTGTCAGATCTCAAATCTGTAAGATGTCAATATAAATCTTTTACCTCCAGAATTGCATTTGCCATTGCTTGGTCCTGGTCAGTGAATATTGAAGTTGGTTTTCTATCCTCCATAGCTTTGAAGAAGGTTTGTAATAACCACACAAATGAATCTGTCGTTTCATCCCCAATAAAAGCACATGCAAACATACAATTATGCCAGTGGTTATTTATGCCAACAAATGGAGCACATATAAGATTATATCTGTTGGTTCTGTATGTTGTATCAAAGACAAGAACATCTCCATATATCCTATAGTCTTCTAGCATCATTGAATCTCTCCAAAAGATATTTTAAATTCTTCCTTCTTTGTCAAACTTCACTGTAAAAAAGAAGTTTGGATCCTCTAATTGTTCTTGACTTAAAATGTTCACTAAAGTTTGAGCATCTCCAGCCTCAATTTGTTCCATTCTTAACCTTGAGCAGAAATTCAGGTGATCTACAACACTATGGCCTACATGTTGTTCTCCTCCAGCCTCTGTAGCCATGTAATAGTAAGTGTCCATTGTAGTTAGACCTGAAGATTTCATTGTTTTGATTGCTTCAGCTTTTTCCTCTGTCATTTGTCTTTCATAACGATGCAAATAATGCCACTGTGGCTTTGTTATCTCGTGGTTATGCTGAATAACATGAGACACCACCTCAAACTGTCCTTCTTTGTTCACTTTTGCTCTTATGCATGCCTTGCAATTTGATCTTGTAATGGCTACTTGTCTTGGCTTTCTTGCTTTTACATTTACATCCTCTTCATCAACCATTTCAACTAACTTTGTTTTCTTCTGACCTGAATGTCTCTTTCCCTCAGCAGAACACACATAGTTTTTCTCAGTTACTATTTTTGTGTGTTGTTTGAATCTAGTTGTATGTTTTCTTATTGAAAACCCCAGTATAGCAGCATGTTTTTCATACAATTCCAAAATTTCTTCAAAAGTTTCTCTTACCACACCAACAAATGATCCTCTAAGATCTAAACCAGAAGCATCAATTGGATTTGTATCTGTTATTTAATACAAACAAATCAGATAATAACCACAGGCAGCATAAAAAAAGGGTAACATTCGTGTGAAAATAGGGTAACTTTTATGCATGAAAAAGGTAACATTTAGGCATTCAAAGGGTTACTTTTTGCATACAATCTGAATTTTCAGCATACAATCTGAGTGTAACATTTGTGCATAAATAGGGTCACTTTTAAGCATGAAAAGGGTAACATTTAGGCATTCAAAGGGTTACTTTTTGCATGCAATCTCAAAAGTTCTGCATTCAATCTGAGGGTAACATTAAGGCATAAGTACGGTCACGTTTATGCATGAAAAGGGTAACAATTATGTATTCAAAGGGTTACTTTTTTGCATACAATCTCAAAAATTTATAGAAATTACCTTCAGTTGCATTTGTTTTGGTTGTTTGTTCTGAATTTGAATCAATTGATTTATCAGGAACCATTTGATTTTCAGCATTGTGAATTGCGTCTTCTGCATTCTCAATTGCTTCATTTGCATTATCAATTGCTTCATCTGCATTGTCTGGATGGTTGAATATTGGTACGAATTCATCTCCAAAACAATAAATTTCTTCTTCTTCTATAATCGATCGATTTAAATCGATTTCAAATTCAGTCTCAATTTGCCTCTGTTTTTGTAGCAATTCGTGAATGAGATTGCTGCAATTTGTTGTATCGAAAGTCGAATTCTCCATTGATGATCGATTTCTGCAATTTGTAAGTTTTCTCACCTTTTTTCTCCTCGATTGATGATCGAATTCTTCTATTTGTGCGTTTTCTCACCTTTTTTCTCCTCGATTGATGATCGATTTCTGCAATTTTTGTGTTTTCTAACCTTTTTTCTCCTCGATTGATGATCGTTTTCTGCAATTTTTGCGATTTCTCACTTTCTCTCTCCTTAATGGATGATCGAGAGCTGCGTTTTCTCACTTTCTCTCTCCTCCATTGTTGTTCTGCGTTTTTTTGATTTTTAGGTTAAATTCCGCGATTTTTAAAAAAAAAACAATAAATAAGTTTCACGTGAGAAAAACCCGATGTACAGTAAAAATACTGTACACCGGGTACATGCAAATGGAACTGCCCAATTATACTTAATTATAAAAATTACTTTATTTTTCACAAAAAAAAAAAAAAAAAAAAAAAAAAAAAAAAAAAAAACAAAACTGCAAAAATAACTTCTTTGTCGCTGCCATTGATGCAGTTTCAACTCTTCCAAGTATTCACCTTCAACATAAATCTCCATTAGATAGGTATGGAGGATGGATCAAAGTATAACAAAAAAACAATCAATGGAAAACTACCAACTAACCTAGAAAAAAGGAATATGATTTTATACATTGGATAGTTTTATTCGAGTTACATGGCTAATTTGACACTCTGTAGCATAATTATACACTTCATAATGATTGAATTATTGCTCTCCATAATTCTTGTACCAATTGATGGATTTCATATTAAGCAGTTAAGTGCATTGTTTTTTTTTTTTTTGAAACCAAGTTAAGTGCATTGTTTTGTTCTTCGTACTTTATAGAATTTATCAATGGAGTAGTTTAATTTTTTTTTTGAGGGAATGGAGTAGTTTATTGTGTAGAGGATTAAGGAAAAAACGGTTAAACAATTTTTTTTGATATTTTTTATGGTCAACTTAAATCAACGGTTCTAATTTACATAATGATAATTAAGGGCGTAGATTTTGTTATTGTAGTGGCTACAATTTTATTGTAACCATTGCAAAACTGTTCATTAAATTCATGTATAAGAATAAAATTAAAATTAAAAAAACGCATATTGTTGTAAGATTACTAAAGAAAAGCTACTGTCGTAGTGGAGGATCGACAATAGGGGCATGACTGGTTGGTTGATAGCCACTTGAAGATGCAATGGCGATGAAATACATGGTTGCAACGAACCAACCTGACGACATCCACCCCTTCCGACATCATATCGAGGGGTTAACTTGGTCAAGGGTTACTTTTGACCGAGAAACTCGATTAACCCCGACAACTCGAGTAATCCAATACCGAGAAACTCAAGTAACCCTTGCTGCACGGTACAACAGGCTGCATACAAAAATTTGTGAGTTTATAATATAAAGTATAGTTTGTGGGATATATTTATTTGTTCATAGAAGAGAGAAATAATTGAAAAAAATAAAAAGTGTAAATGGGGTTGGTTTGAGAGAAATAATAAAATAGTTGTGATGGACTCTTACCAAAGCAAGTAGTGTTGCAATTATTACAGAACGAACTGTGACAAGGGTTACCTAAGTTATTTTGTTAGGGGTTACCCGAGTTATTGGTACGTCATGGGTTACTCGAGTTACTCGGTCAGGGGTTATTTTTCGGGTTAGGGCAAGGGCTATTCGAGGGGTTCACTCAGTCAAGAGTTACTTGAGGAGTTACTCGATCGGGGGTTACTTGATCAGGGGTTACTTGAGGGGTTTACTTGGTCAAGGGTTACTCGAGGGGTTAACTTGGTCAAGGGTTACTTGAAATGTTACTCGGTCAGTCAGTCAAGGTTTACTTGAGGGGTTACTCGGTCATGGGTTACTTGAGGGTTTACTCGATAAGGAGTAACTCAATCGAGGGGTTACTCGGTCATGGGTTACTCGAGCTACTCGATCAATGGTTACTCAAGTTAGTTGGTCAGGGGTTATATAAGGAGTTCAGTCAGGGGTAACTTGAAGGGTTACTTAATCAGGGGTTACTTGAGGGGGAGAGGTTACTCATTAAAGGGGTTACTCGAGGGGTTCAGCCTTGGATTACTTTAGGGGTTACTTGAGGGTTTAGTCGATAAGGAGTATCTCAAATCGTAACCCTTGATCAAGTAACTTGAGTAACCCCAACAACTCGAGTAACCGCTGACCGAGAAACTCGAGTAACCCCGGCAACTCAAGTAACCCTTACAGTATTTACCAAAAAAAAAAAAAGTAACCCTTACTGCATGGTGCAACATGCTTTATTTGTTTGCATGAGATAAAATAATAAAAAAAAAGTGTAAATGGGGTTGGTAAGAGGGAAATAATAAAATAGTTGTGGACTCTTGCCAAAGAAAATAGTGTTGCAATTATTAAGAAACGAATTGTGGCAGGGGTTACATGAGTTATTTTGTTAGGGGTTACCCGAGTTATTCAGTCTGGGGTTACTCGAGTTACTCGGTCAAAAGTTACTTGAGGGGTTAGGACTAGAGTTGCTTGAGGGGTTTACTCTATTGGGGGTTACTCAAGGGGTTTACTTGGTCAAGGGTTATTGAGGGGTTATTCGTTCAGGGGTTACTCGATAAGGAGTAACTCAAGTAACCCTTGACCAAGTAACTTAAGTAACCCCAGCAACTCAAGCAACCCCTAACCGACAAACTCGAGTAACCCCGACAACTCGAGTAATCTTATATCGAACTCGAGTAACCCTTGTTGCACGGTACAATAGGCTACATAGAAAAATTTGTGATTTTATAATATAAAGTATAGTTGGTGGGATATATTTATTTGTTCGTATGAGAGAAAAATAATTAAAAAAAAAAAAGTGTAAACGGGGTTGGTCAGAGAGAAAAAATAAAATAGTCGTGGCCTCTTACCAAAAAAATTAGTGCTACAATTATTACGAAACGAATTGTGGCAGGGGTTATTTGAGTTAGAGGTTACCCGAGTTACTGTACTCGGTCAGGGGTTACACCTGAAGGGTTGGGACAAGGGTTACGCAAGGGGTTCACTTGGTCAAGGGTTACTTGATGGGTTCGGACAAGGGTTACTCGAGGGGTTCACTTGGTCAAGGATTCACCTGAGGGGTTGCTCGGTCAGGGGCTACTCGAGTTACTTAATCAAGGGTTACTCGAGTTGCTACTCGGTCAGTGGTTACTCGAGTTACTCAGTCAGGGGTTATTTAAGGAGTTAGGTTAGGGGTTGCTTGAGGGTTAGTCAGGGTTTAATCAATCAAGGGTTAATTGACGGGGAGAGGCTACTTGATTAGGGGTTACTCGAGGGGTACAGTCATGATTACTCGAGGGGTTACTCGGTCAAGGGTTACTCGATAAGGAGTAACCGAAGTGACCCCTAACCAAGTAACTTGAGTAACCTAGTAACCCATGACCACAAAACTCGAGTAATCCCATACCAAGAAACTCGAGAAACACTTGTTTCACGGTACAACAAGCTGCTTACAAAAATTTTTGATTTTATATTATAAAGTATATGTAGTACATGGAATATATTTATTTGTTCGTAGGAGAGGGAAATAATAATTAAAAAAAAGTGTAAATAGGATTGGTCATAGATAAATAATAAAATATGTGTTGACTCTTACCAAAGAAAGTAGTATTGCAGTTATTATGAAACGAATTGTGGCATGAGTTACCTGAGTTATTTTATTAGGGGTTTCCCGAATTATTCAGTCAGGGTTACTCGAGTTACTCGGTTAGGGGTTACTTGAAGGGTTGAGATAATGGTTACTCGAGAGGTTCACTCAGCTCGATCATGGGTTACTTGGGGGGTTACTCGATCTGGGGTTATTTGAGGGGTTCGGATAGAGGTTACTCTAGAGGTTCACTTGGTCAAGGTTTACTTGAAGGGTTACTCGATCAAGGGTTACTCGATTTACTCAGTTAAGTATTACTTGAGAGGTCACTCGGTCATGGGTTACTCGAGCTACTCGGTCAGTGGTTACTCGAGTTACTTAGTCAGGGGTTATTTACAGAATTCAGTCAGGGGTTACTTAAGAGTTCATTTAGGGGTTACTTGAGGGGTTAATCAATTAGGGGTTAGTTGAGGGGGAGGGGTTACTCAGTTAGGGGTTACTCGAGGGGGTCAGTCATGGGTTACTTGATCAGGGGTTATTCGACTTACTCGGTTAAGTCATACTCGAGTTATTTGGTTAGGGGTTACTCAAGGTTTACTCGGTCATGGGTTACTCGAGCTACTCAGTCAAGTGTTACTCGAGTTACTTGGTAAGGGGTTATTTAAGGAGTTGGTTAAGGGTTACTCGAGTAATTCGGACAGGGTTACTTAAGGAGTTCAGTCAGGGGTTACTTAGTGAGTGGTTACTTAAGGGTTCAGTCAGAGGTTACTTGAAGGGTTACTCATTTGGGGGTTACTCAAGGGGTTATCAAATCCCTTTTAATAACCTATCCATAAAACTCAAAAGCTAACCAATTATAATGTTGGCCCATCTTCTTTTGGGCTTTCCTATTGTAACATTTCAAATTAGGATCAAACTTATTTTTGTGCTCTTTCGTACTCCAAAAAATATCATCAAGGTCCATATATCCACAACAACAGAAATTAGTCTTACCAAACCACATAAATACAGCTACATTTTTTACAAGCATAATAACAACAATAAATTAATAAATATATATCTCATACCAGTTTCTCTTCCTGATGAGCCTCATAACGGACAGTAAACGTAGTCGCAAAATCAGCCATTCAAGTTCTTAAACAGATTACTAGATATATGCCTATACTTAGCTTATAATCACAATTTAATGGCTAATTTTTATTTGATAGCAAACAATGCTATATATAAAACAAAAACAATGCCAGAAATTTGTATCACATTAGATGCAATTAAATATAGCTTTGACAAGAAAACACTTGAACAATATTCTGTTTTCAGAAACTGAAATAGCACTCAATTTCAATAATCTTTATACCAGCCATAATAACAAGTCAAGTAAGTTCAAAAGAGACATAATGATCTACACAAATACCACATTAACTTATATTCCTCTTGATATCTTTACTTATTAATCTCCAATATGCCATGCAAAACTACATTTAGAATGCCCACTGACAATTGCTAGCTAATTTAGATATCTATATGTTGACTTCTTTGGACACATAATAATATGTGACTTAAAACTATGCATACACGGAAAGCAATATGAAACATATTTCAATTTAAAATGACTTGTCTTACATATGTATCTCATAAATTCAAACACAAAACAATAATGGTTAATCCAAATATATTTATTTAGTGATTCACTATTAGCATCCTAATTTTGATTAGCAAAATGGTGCGTGATTCACTATTAGCATCCTAATAAATTTGATTAGAAAATTGGTGCGCGTGCGTTGCGCGCGGCGCACTCGAACTAGTTCGGATAAAAACCAAAATACAACCCAATCCAAACTGAATCATTAATTCGGATCGGATCGAATTGAAATTTTTTGAAAATTCAGATTTTCGGATCGGATCGGATTGACCTTGTTCGGATCCAAAAAACCGAATTAACCGAAATGTGAAACCATGCTTTTACAAATAAGGATACATTATATCAATCATGTAAAATTTTGTTGATAATTACATTAATATAAATTATGTTTTTAATATTTGTATTAATCATAAAAACTATGAATTTAAGACTAGGCTTTTTATAATTGAATTTTTATTTTTATTATCACTTAACTCCCTAAAATTATACAATGTATTTTAATTCGGATTTTCGGATCGGATCCAAATAATCGAATTTTAATTTGGATTGGATTCATGAGAAATTTGGATCGGATTGGATTTAAAAATCAAAAACCGAATTTTATTTCGGATCGAATTGGATTTGGCCTAAATCCAAACTGAAAGCCGAATAGACACCCTAATCAGTTCGATTACTACATGCATCAATGTGAGATGATTTCCGTAAGTATATTTCTCTCAATTTCAAAATTGGGTTTTTATGGGTTCCAAAATAATAATATTTTAATTTGGTTTTATAATCCACAATTGGGTTTTCCAATTTTTTTTTTAATGAATTGGGTATTGTTTTGTTATGGGTTGTATTTGTATATATATTACTAGTTGAGCCATCGCGCGCGATAACCAATCATTAAAAATTGGATGTAAACAAATCCGATGTTTAATAGATGTGTTATAACAGTTCGCTTTACTTATTACAAAAAATGGATCTTAGTATCTAAGAGTTGTGTTGTTATCGAATGTAAGTACTTTGAATTCTAAGTAAATTTGGTACAATCGTTTTATTTAATTACTACCTCCGTTACATATAAGTTGCAAGTTTTGGAGCGAATTCCATGAATAATGTGAGAAAAGAACAAAATTCCACAAATATGCTACATTTTAATAAAATTTCCGGCATACTGTCCACGTCAGCAAGTGTACTTATTAATTTTTTTTTTTTTTTTTTTTGCCAAATTTAAAACAAAACCGCTAATTAGAGGTTTCATATAAGGTCAAACTGCTAATTGAATTAGCGGTTTTATGTACTATAGTATTGATTGGCTTGCTTAATAAGTGGGTGAAAACTAAACCGCTAATTGAATTAGTGGTTTAGTTTAATAAACCGCTAATTCAATTAGCGGTTTCAAGCTTTTTATTTTTTAGAAAAAATCAGATTTACAAAAGATGACGTGGACAATACGTCGGGAATTTTATAACATGTAGCGTATTTATTGAATTTTGTTCTCTTCTAACATTATCTTTGGAAATTGCTCCAACTTTTTCCATGAAGGGGTGTTACACATTAGTTGCAACTTTCATTTTTTTCTTTTTTTAGTAAGTTTTTAAAATGAAATTACAAAAATACCCTTACTAAATATTTCATAAACACAATCAGTTGCCTAAATCAGATTTCATTAAATTTATAATCTAACTTAATTAACATAATAAAGTCACCCAATTAAATCAATAATCAATTCAAAAAATCATTCACATCAATCATCATCTCCACAAAATTATCAGACCACCACTTTAGCATTGCCGCCACTACCTCAAACCACCTCATACAACGCTTCTGCTCATCACCACATTCAAAGTCGCTGCCTCCTCCCTCAGTGTTCTTATCTCTCTCTCTCTCTCTCTCTCTCTCTCTCTCTCTCTCTCTCTCTCTCTTCTTCTTCTTCTTCTTCTTCTTCTTCTTCTTCTTCTTCTTCTTCTTTTTTACAACAATAAAATTGCTTAGATCTGATGCTTTGAGGGATGATTGGGCTAGTATTGAGATATTATCGTATATTAGGAAGATTTGATAGAATATTTCCATATATTTATCTCAATACCCTTAGCCTTATAAAGGAATTAACTCTCGCTTCTTCAACCAATGTGGGACATTTACATGTGGTGACACTTAGGAGTTCTATTCTTCATCACTCCTCCTCATATGTAAGTGAAGGAATTATGTCTTCGATAAGTGCAATTACTAGATATATCAAGGATCACTATTATGGAGATAATAAGTTCATTCTATAGGGTCGTCAATATCTGGTGCTAGATATGATAATTGATCTTTGGGTTAGTTAAATAGCCCAAAGCCCTTTAGAATGGATCCTATATTGGTCACACAACAAGGGTATTGGGTTAAGCAAGTAAGAGGCCCATTAATGGGCCTCATGAGCAATTAACTAATCATGGATTGGATTGGGCTAGCATAGTTAGATTGGAATTAGGTTTTGGGCTTTTGACATGGGCTCTTATTTAGAGATGAGATCTATAAATAAGATCCATGCCTAGGGTTTGCAGTAAGCAGTCATAATTCACACACTGTGAATTTTGACATCAAGGCAACCAATCCCAAAACCCTAATCCTCTCTCCAACTCACGGCCCTCATCCTCCCCTCACGTCCGTACGGCCGGCCACCCCTTGGTGGCGCGTGTGGTGGTTCGTGGTGGTTCTTGGTTAGTATGTCGCTCTTCTCCGTAGAAGGTCAATTGAAGGTTTCAATTGCAACCAACTAGCATTAGTGGAGGTCTTAACTTGTGCCCGTGGACCAAGTAAAGGAATCACGCTTGAGGTTCTTTATCTCCCCTTGTTCTTGCTCGATCGCACGTGGAATCACGCTTCAAAGGTACAATTATGTGTTCTTTATGTGTTATGCAAAGATCCTTGGTTTAGGTGCTTTATGAATATGATTCATGTTATTTCCACTACGTAGTACCTATAAACCCCTACAGTAAGGTCCCCTTTTTTAACTTTGTCTTATGTGATTTTTCGGGCTAGAGTGCTTCTTCACTCCACCTCGCATGGACCAACTTTTGGCCCGGTGAACTTTATCCATTTAAGGTCCCATATCGTGGGTCTGGCTCTGATACCATGTTAAACGCGGGCTTGGGTCGCACCCACAAACTAAGAGAGAGAATCCACTTCACAAGATAAAAGGAGGTTCCATCCCAAAACCATATGGCAATAGGAGGAGTAGCCCCTTAGCCTTATAAAGGAATTAACTCTCTCTTCTTCAACCAATGTGGGACACTTACATGTGGTGACACTTGGAAGGTCTATTCTTCAACAAAACGTGAGCCTAGGCCGCACCCGCAAACTAAGAGAGAGAGTCCACTTCACAAGATCAAAGGAGGTTCCATCCCAAAACCATATGGCAATAGGAGGAGTAGCTCCTTTGATAAATTAGAGAGAATAAAGAAGAATTGGAATAGAATTGCTTGCCTTCTCATTAATTATAATTGGGAATATATAGAGTTACAAAGTCCTAGTCCTCGTATCAAAAGATATCGTAGGATCTTAGGAAATTGACTAAAATATAGGAGATAAATATATGGAAATATTCTATCAAATCTTCCTAATATACGATAATATCTCAATATGATAAATTAGAGAGAATAAAGAAGAATTAGAATAGAATAGTTTGCCTTCTCATTTATTATAATTGGGAATATATAGAGTTACAAAGTCCTAGCCCTCGTATCAAAAGATATCGTAGGATCTTAGGAAATTAACTAAAATATAGGAGATAAATATATGGAAATATTCTATCAAATCTTCCTAATATACGATAATATCTCAATACCCCCCCTCAAGTTGGAGCATGGGGGTAAAAAATGCCCAACTTGGAAAGAAGATAATCAAATTGTGCTTTCCCAAGTGCCTTTGTAAAAATATCGGCAAGCTGTGAAGATGTCGAAACATGAGATGTATATAACCACCCCTCAGTAATAGCATCACGAACAAAGTGACAATCAATCTCAATGTGCTTTTTCCGTTCATGAAAAACCGGATTCTTTGCGATGTGCAAAGCCGCTTCATTATCACAAAATAACTTAATTGCCTTTGGATGTTGTATTCCAAGACTCAACAACAAAGCCTTCACCCATTTTAGCTCTTTAGAGTTACGATAATATCTCAATAGCTAGTTTGGGATGGTTTTGGAGTGCCTCGAGGTGGTTTGGACACCACCTTCTCAACGTCGTCGTCGCTACTGCATCTAATCACCACCATCAAAGTCGTCGTTGCAAGATTTGATTTCGGTGCTCGAGGTCGTCGCTGCTCGAGATCTTTTGGTGCTCGAGGTCGTCGCTGCTCGAGATCTTTCGGTGCATAAAGACAGGGGTAGTTTCGGTGTCTATTGGGTTGAAAGAGGTGATTTTAGGGTGGTTTGGGCTGTAGGGGTGGTTTTATAGTTGTTCGGGGGTGCTTGTGGGTGGTTCTTGGGACCGGCTTGAGAAGAGGGTGGTTTCAGGCTAAGAAGGGGGTGGTTTGGGCTGAGACAAGGTGGTTTTGGGCTGAGAGGTGGTGGTTTTAGGGTTGTTCCAGTGCGTGTGGGTGGTTTCGGGTAGTTCGACTGTGAGGAAGGTGGTTTCTAGGTGGTTGGTGTTGGGAAATGGTTTTTGTATGGCTCTTGTTGGTGGTGTTGGTCAATTTAGTAGTTACCTTCACTTTCTCTCTCCTACCCTTAATTTAGGCTGCTTTAATTCACTAATATACCATTATGAAATTTTGTCTTAAATTCTGTGTCGAGTCCAAAGTTGCAACTAACTTGAAATGGAGGTAGTATTAATATTGTTGTATTATTTGATTTCTATTAAAAACGGATGTGAGCTCGGTATTTAAGCATTGTTTCTTTATAAAAAAATTAATGATAATAATAAAATACAATAAATGCTTATTTTTTATATAAAATAAAATACAAGTTCTTCCCAATTACGTTATTATTGATATGATATTAACCCCGACCCTAATTTCTCTGCCTTCCTGCATTGTGCTCAGAGCCTCAGATATCATATCACATAATCACATTTACAGCTCATATACCTGCACAACAACGTACGAAGATGAGATGAACAGTTGAACACTTGAATTTAAGAGAAACTCATAAGCTACTGAAATCTCTCATTTTGTGCTAGCTCAAAACCAACAATATATAACCAGCCAAATACGAACATATTCATAAAAATGAAAACAATTATTATAAAACAATCAAATTGAAAAATCTCTAAATCTTAATCTATCTATAAACCTATACTAAAAGCAAATAAGTAATGACACTTGTCACTACGTTATGAAAAATTTTCCCGCCTTTTTGTTTTTTTCCTTTTTTCTTCTCCTATCTTTTATTTAAGGAAATTAAAGAAAACAATTGGAAGGTGGAACATATTAAGTTAATAACATATTATATAAGTAATATAAATAAGTCAACCATATGATTCACAAATCTGTACAAAATATTAAATATTTTAAATTTAAATCAAAGCTTGACAAAAATTGTGTTATACTAAACATTTTGCATACTACATCAATACTAGCTAAATATAACTTTGTCTTTACATATAAAATAATTAATAGTTTCATTGATCAAATCAGAAGAAGAAGAAAAAAAAAAAAAAAAAAAAAAAAAAAAAAAAAAAAAAAAAAGAGGCTTTGGATATATCTCGATATAGGGCTAATATTTTAAGATGATAAAAAAACCAAGGGAATGAAAGAGATACAATGTGAATGCTCCAATAAAGTCCAAAATGTCGCATGTTTGAACTTATTTATTTAAATATGTCTAAAACTGAGTAAGTTTATATATTGAATTATTGCTTTACATTATTTTTTTTTTTTTGAATTTTATTTGTTACATATAATTAATTTAAAATGATTTTTTTAAAAAAAATTTATAACCGTGCATGGCACGGGATTTAAAACTAGTGACTTATAAAGGAGAATATTTGAAATCACGACAAAATCATATGCAGTACTACATACTATAATATTCAAGTTATTGTTGTCAAGCTAATAAATGTCATCTAAAGGATACTACACATAATCTTAACTGGGGATTGCTTTGTAGCAGCAACAATGTAAACATTGAAAAGCCCTATCATCAAAAAAACTAATACTATTTGACAAAATTGCCATTAATTTCCCACAAACAAAGCAGAACGATTTACCTCAAACTCAACAAGAATATTGAATTGTTTTTTTTTTTAAGAAAAAGTTGCACTTATTCCCATTGCAAAATTTGGCAGGCATCACATTTTAAAATCACGTTAATAAAATAAAATCAAATCAAAGTTCTAAATCATAATGAAACCTGTAATATCTGAATTCAAGGTAAAGAAAATTTCAATCACCAATCAATAAAGTATGATTAATCGTTTCCCTAAATTCTCACTAATACTCAGCAACCAAAGAATAATTCCAATTTTACAAGTTATGCAAACAGGCAAAGCTGATACTCCCTCCGTTTTTAAATACTTGCTCCATTTCTCCACGTGCGGAGTTTTAGGAGAAATTGTAGAAAGAAATAAAAATATGGAGGTAGTGGGGTAGTTGGGAGAATAAAAATAAATAAAAAGCAAAAGTAGTGGAAGAATAGGAGGAAATAGAGTATTATGTTGGATCCACCAAGTATGAGAAATGAATTATATATTGTAAAAGCTTTTCAAAAAAGAAAATGGAGCAAGTATTTAAAAACGGTCAAAAAAGGAAAGTCGGGGCCATTAGTTTAGGAGAAGAGATACCCACCTAAGAAATATCGCTTAATAAAATCAGGTCAATTAGTATAAGAGAGAGAGAGACCACTTAAGAAAATTAGGACAACAATCAGTGGTATATACCTTGTTGAACTTCTTGAGAATCTTGGTGAAATGCTGCCAAATTCAGCGTACTATCAAATGGTAGACCAAAATTAGCATTTGGATAGCATTGCAATATGCACTAGCTATATGGAAATAAGGCAATGAAGCAAGAAATAAAAACAAACTTCATAAGTTGATATACATATACCAGTAAGTTTTTATACATATCTTGAACAATGTTTCGCAATGGAGAGTCGAAGAGTTTATCTCAGTTGAAAAATGGAAATAAAATAGCATGAAATAGAGGAAAGAGACTGCTAAAGACTGAAATCAAAGATTGAGTTGGGGAGAGTGTGTTCAGAGTAAATGAAAGAGTCAAAGAGCTGACCAATATTATATCGAGGGCAAAAACGAATCTACACTGTAGATTTCAAAAACTAACATTACTTGTAGTTTTGAACATCTATCAAAAAATAAGGTAGAACTTCACATGAGGCCATTTCTCAAAGACTTATGTTGAGGTCGTAATCATTTTCTATTAACTTTATTTACGAGCAGATACATCAGCTAATTTAGGGGTCAGCAAAATGAATTGTATTTTAAACCTCTTAAGTCTTAAATCATAATCACATATGAGACGAAAATAAATTAAGTGTTGTTTCAATGAATACTACAAGAAGGGGGGGTTGAATTGTAGTATGAGACTTTAGCCAAACTTTTTGCGGAATTAAGATTAAGTAAGCTAAAGAAACAGAAAGATTAACTAAAGGAACTAAAGAATGCAAGAGAGGTTTTTACGTGGAAAACTCCTTGGCCCTAACAATGAGAAAAACCACGACCACTTGGGATTTTGGGAAAAGAATCTTCACTAGAATAGGGCAAATGGTCCTATTACAAACTAAAGACTCAAACTCAAGTTCCTCTACGAACCTGAAACCCCGAGGAACAAGTTACCTAACTTGTCACTCTTCTCTTCTCCTTCTCTCTTCTCACTTCTCTGTTCTCTCTTCTCTTTCTCACTTCTCTTTCTCATACATAGAAGTTCACTCAAACTTCCCCATTCCCAAATTACAACTCGAAAGATAAACAAACTCTAGTATAAGAACATTAAGAACACTCTAATCAACTTGTGTGGAATTTGACTCTTAACTCGATTTAAAGCTTGAAAACTTATGTGAGCAAGGGTGAGATTTTCCATCTGAAATCAATAGCTATTTATAGATTGCAAAACGTCTTGGAAAATCATCTTTGTGCAGCAACACCATTACGCCACTACTCATACCCACTAAGAAGATCATGTTCCTTAAATTAAGGAACCATGAACTCCTCAATGTGCAAAACCATGACTGAAGAAGAACATGGGAGAGTAGGCCGCAAGTTTTGGAAAACATGGTGATTTTATTTTTTCAAAAAGATATTTTCGAAAATAAGAAAATAAAATAAAATCTTTTTGCACAAGATATTTTCGAAAATCAGAAAAGAAATAAAATCTTTAAGTTAAGAAAAGATAATCATTTAACAACTTAACCAATTTCCTAATTTCTAGCATGCACCATATTTTCTCCTAAGACCAATTCCACACAGAATTTTCGAGTGTAATTAACTTCTTATACTTATACAAATCCTAAAATATAAAAATATATTTAGTCTTCATGTTCTCTGATGAAGCTTCTACTCCGAGGCTTCTTGTTCCTTAGAAGGAACTTCTCTGAAGCTTCTGTTCCCTGAGGGGAACCTTCTCTTCTCAAGTCTTCATTTCTGAAGCACCAGTTCCTGTAAAGAACTCTTCTTTATGGATAGCTCTGCTTCTGGCCTTCTTGTTCTTCATGGTATTTTTACAAGACACTTAATTCTCCTGGTCTTTGCAACTGAACACACACTTAAACAATCAAGCACTTATTAGTTTGTAAGTAAGTGAGGTTGTGTCATCATCAAAATCATTAAGTCCAACATTAAGGTTTGTGTTTAACTCCTAAACCATGATTACGGGTCTGTTCTCATACGTTTATTTTCAGTTCAGTTCAGTTCAGCTCCTAATTTCCTTCTGTTATAAAATATTCATTTCAGTTCAGTTCAACTGAGTTCAGTTATTGAGAACATGTCCTACATGTACGTAAGGTATTTATCAAATTATCATATTTCAATTACTTTCAAAATATTTTTACAAGATCTATAAAAACTCATACATTTTATCTATCTTCCAATAAACGGGTTTGGGCATGGTTTTTGGCACAAAGCCTTGGCCTGAAATGGGTCACTTTTTTTTGCCAAACCCGACCCATCCCATGATAAACTCTACTTACCCATGGATGTACTCATGTACCCAAGTTTCCATACCACCTACTTTCCTTGCCATCACCATCCTTAGCCATTCCCACCCTACAAGTCTACAACCAACGAATCAAGCTTCTGAAGCCAACCCAAAGCAATCAAGAGGGTACCAGTAGGGTTTTGCAAACATGGTGGTTGGGTGGCAGCATAGGTCGAGGTGGTTGGCAGGTAACATGTAGATAGTGTAAAGAAAAGGGGTCGGTGTTTAGAGTAGTGGAGGATTGTTTTTTTTTTTTTAGCACCTATCAAAAACAAAACACGTGGCATTATTAACTACAAGTAGTCTATTAAAAACAATTAAAACATGTTATGGGTCATTTTGAAAGGGTCTCCCCTAAAATTAAAACCGCCTTGAGTTAATCAGTAGTTAAAACCTTTTAAAGAGGAGAAGTCATAATTGTAACAAATGACATAAATTTTCCAATAAAATTTGGTGGCTCAAATAATGTGGTAGCCTTGGTGTTTTCAGGTGTGGGCAGTTGTAGACATGGAGGTGTTGGGGTAGGAAATGTACAATGCTTCGATATTTTTGGCAGAAATACGTCGTATTCACTATTCACTGGGCTAAAACTCTAAAAAGGTTTGGATCAGTAGTGGTCACGAATCTCACGATCCCTTTTCTTTGAAATATTACTCTTGCACTCCATGTACATACCAAGTTAAGCACAACTTGTTCCTGTGATGAGCGTGAGCAACCAAGCAAAAAGAAATACAAAACAGCTACTGCAGGAAGTTCAGTTAAATTTCCAGTGATTTTCACTATGAGATGATACATGTTAGCTCTCAACATACCTAGTAGTTTTACAAAGCATCCAATGAAAAGTGCCAATCAACAAGTTCAGTTCAAAGTTGTTCCTAAAACTTACATCGGAGGGGTAAAGCCTAACTACGTCACAAAATTACCAGAGAACAGCCCGGAGCTTCATGGAGCTGTAATGGGTCAAAATATTAATCTTTTACTAATTTTGGGAGAATAACTAGTCATTTGACTCACTTCCAGAGCTTCACATACTTGTCATGACTAGCAGAAGCCACCAAACCTGTTACGCTAGATACAGCTAGCGCAGCAATGAGCCCTTCATGTGCTGATAGGGTCATCGTCTTGTTTTCTGACATGTTCCAAAGCTCCATAGACTACAAAAACACACACAGGATAATAATTATGTTAGATTCAAAACCATTAGGAGGATACAAGGAAAATTCCACTTCTCATAAAATGCTGTTTCTGGATAATAATTAGCAGAGCTAGGGGGTGCGGTATTCCCACAAATATTATTGATTAACAATCTATTTTGTTGACTAGCTTTAAAATTCATATATACTCTTTGGTTCAGTGATAATTGCCAAGAAATATAATTTATGCTAATGGGGAGCACTAAACCTGGGTTCAATCCATTATGATTTCCAACTGATGAAATTCGTATATACATTTTCCTCCCCTCAATTCTTTATTTGTTATTTCCCATTCATCAGAGACTGCTATTAGAGTTTAGATACTTGCCTGGTAACATCCAATCACCAGTAAAGAAGAGTATGTAGGATGGAAAGCACATGAGTAAAACTTGTTTCCATTGCAGCTCAGCTCGTGCACACAATCACCTTCGTTTCCTAAGCCAAGACTCCAGACTCTAACAGAGTCCTCACTGACAGAAGCCAAGAATTCACCAGAGGGATCCCAGCATACAGAATGAATCTGTTTTGTGTGCCCCTACAACGAAAATCATGCAGTTAAGCTTCACATGCCAAGATATGCAAAGAAAAACAGCACAAACATTTGACGTCAGCAGCATATTATAATACAAATCAAACCATGCATAAACACACAAGCTATCCCTTTTCTAACTCTAACCAAGAAATGAAAATCTAATAATTGGGACCAAGGAATAACTTTCATCAAACATTATGCAGTTCATCTTACTGCACAAAATCAGGAAATAGCAACCACCATTGAAGTTTTGCTGTTCAATTAAACATAAAGGCCAACCTGTAATCTGTGCAGACAAGCTTGCGTCTCCACATCAAGTATAGATATAATATTATCTGCAGCAGCAGCAAGGTATCTTCCATGACAGGGCTGGAATCTTATCTGGGTGCTGCCACCCTGCATAAAATATAATGTGAAAGAAATGTCATTCTTATAATCTTAATCATATCCTGCTGATGTTCGCTACTTTGCTTTCCTTCTGTTTCTGTTTCTTTGAAAGGGTATGCAGCAAATTAGCAATGTCATAGCAACAATTATAAGAGAGGGGCAAAAGACTGATAACCCTCAATCCTATAATAATTGTTAACTTTACCCTTTTTTAATGCTCAAAAGTTGTCAAGTTTTCAATTATAACAATAATAATAATACAGAAATAAATAATAATAAGCAAAAGCTTTCATTATCCCACAAATTTGAATGATTAATAGTCAAAACTTGCATGTAAATGACACAGTGGGTCAAATCACAAATGCTTGATGTTCCCTCTAATTTTTTTGCATTTTTATAGAGGACAACACTACAAACTACAATAAGACAGAAGGGGTATCAAAGTTGAGGGGTTCAACAGTATTTCACCTTAAAGACCCTGGCACAGCTTCCGTTGTTTACACTCCAATAGCGGATTTCACCATCCCCATCGCATGAACCGATGAGATCATCTTTATTAGGGTGGAAGTCTAGAGACATGACAGTGGCAGAATGTCCCATAAAATTACGAAGCGAATAGCCAGGCTGAAAATACAATATTTACCCATCAGTGTAATTGCTATAGGCTCTAAATACACAGAAGAAGACAAATGTCAGTTCTGCAAACAAAACACAAACCAAGGACAAGGAAAGGGAAAAACATAATACAGAGTAAAAACTAAGCATCAACAATCAATCATAGACTATGTAAGCATGGCAGACAATGATACAAACAAATCTATTATTGTCATTTCCATTAACAAGCCAACGGGTCCATCTATGTTTCCTTGGATCTTTCATAGTATTGCCAGTGAAAACTGAAATGAATGATAAGTTAGCATGTTTCAAAGAGAAGGCATCTATGTTACAAAGCATTTTGACCTGCAGAACAACTGCTTCAGCCAGATGACTTGATTTAGTATCTCAATATGCATTCTGAGACAAAATGTGGGTTTCAAGTAACCTGCAAAATGTCAGGGCCTTAACATGAACTACTTATGTAGAGGAAGCATTGAGTTCTAGTCAACAGCATTATGTAGAGGAACTGAGGAAGCATTGAGTTCTAGTCAACTGCATAGATCACCGGATAATTAATTCTTGCAAATCCAACCTGACATACAAATACATGCCAACAGGCCGTTCAACACACACACGCACACGCGCACCCACACACGCACGCACACACACACACACATCAAAAACATTGGAATCTTGGATACTTTAGATAAAAAAAAACAGCATGAAAAATTAATTGACGTTTAAAATAAAGGATACTTGTTAGATCAAGCAGAGAAAAACACAGATATATTTAACGATGGGACAAAACAATAATATAGCAATTTGCAGTGAGGAGACAACAAGATGAAAATGTGCACTAACATTTTCCACATCCCAAACTCTAACAGATTTATCGAAAGATGAAGTCGCCAGACGTGACATGGAAGGACTGAAGCGGACATCAGTTACCAATTTTGTATGCTCCTCAAGTGTAGTTTTGGGCTTCAATGAATCAGCATGCCACAGCACAGCCTACATGAAAATTTCAACATATTTCTGTAAAGTCATATTCATTTAGTAATAAGCAACTTTTAACTCATAAAATATTTGGCCCACTTCTATTTAAATAGTCACCTTCATATCATGGCCACCTGTGGCAAGGAGTTTTCCATCTGACGAAAAGTGACAACAGACTACTTTGCCAGTACTCCCTCGAACAGAGTTTACTTCTGTGAACATAAATCCTAAAGCAATGACAGATTAGCAGAATTAAATTAACCTCTGACTAAGCGCCAAACGAACTTATATGTAGACATTTAATCTTGCCACTTGATTTGTATAATTCAAGTGGATACTACTTCAAAGTTCAAACTATGCCGGCTGATAAAATTTGTGCATCTACGTTAGCCTGATCCCTAGATTTTAAAAAGTATGACTACACTCTTATGAATAGTGGAGACGATTATTCCCCTCAAAATGTTTATATGCATACTTACACTTTTTAAAAATATGAGAACTTTTATAAATAGTGTTTGAGATCATTATGCCCTTAAAATGTTTATTTACACATTTATCTACAATTATAGTGTTTGAACAATTATAAAATAGTGTTTGAACAATTATACTTTTAAAATGTTTATTTATTTATTCGCCCTTAATAAAATTAATTGCCTTTTTCTTGTTCTGATAAATAGTGTACGAACATTATTACCCTAAAGATATTTGTTTACAAATTTTTACTCATTAATGCTACCAACAACTAAAGTGTGATATAGGGTCAAACCAAAAAGCTCCTTAATAATGTCTAGCAAAGTGGCACGCATCGTGCACGTTAGGTTGTTAGCCGCCCTAGTTAAAGGAACTAGAACTTTACATGACACTACATAGTTGGCTAGTTGCTATACTTGCTAAGTCGATAGGACTTATAATAAAAAAAAAAACTAAAAAAAATTATTAGTTTAATTTCCTAATTTGGATGTACATCAATTTTGAAAGGAAATGAAGTGCAAGTGATACTTCAAAGGATGGGACGATTACTTTTTGTAAATATAGAGTTAGTGTTATTACTTGTGTTTAGATTATAGGGAGGTCATTTGTTTAAGTTTTGGTGTGGAGATATTTAATATGTAGTAAGAATCTATGATGGAAGAAAAAGGATTTTGGGAGACATGGAAGAAGAACTGCAATACGATGATAGAGGCGTATGTACAACTTAAACATCATACCCAAAACCAAATGACATACTTCGTAATAAATAGCTCCAATAAACATAAGAGCTATAACTATGATGATGTTATGTTAATTGGAGCTTATGTTATTTGGTTTTAGTTTTCTTGTACTTTGGTTTTATGCTTGATGTTCATCGAATGTAGAGTGTGCATTGTGCATACGTCTTCGCCATCCAATTATTGGTTGGCCACAACCTTCACATGGTGACAAAAGCAAGCCACAACCAAACTATGGTCATAGCGAGAGAAAGGCAGCAACAGCATGTTGCGCACAACGTGGCCCCTATTGGGGTAGGCAATTTAAATCCCACATGGAGAGAATAAGGAAAAGACGACCTCCATATAAGTTCATGTGTAAGTTATCATATAATGCAATCCCAAGAGGGTGGCAAGTGAAAGAGAAATGTAGTTGTAAGGTTAGTGTCTATAGAAAACGTCAACTGAAAAATCAACATGGTGAATACGGCACACGAGTGTGGTAAGTCCAAGTCATGAAGAGAGTGTTTTATCCATGTGAGCAACATGAGATTTTTTGTATTAAGAACATTAAGAGAACCATCCCAAAATATCAAATGAAGGAGAACCTTGCATTAACCCCCGACCAATGTGAGCCCAGTCCCATACCTTTAAATTAGCCCCAAGTGGGAGATTGTTGTATTCAAGTGTTAGCTAACTAAGTATCTAATATAGTGGTGGCAGAGACAGCTTATATGAAATCATACATATCTATAAGAGTTTCAAAAGATACAAAGGTAGGCCACAACCTACCTAAGTCGGTGAAGGCTAGCCACTGTCAAGTTATAGCGTGAGAAAAAGGCAGAGGCCATAGACAACCCAAAACTTCAAGTGCCATGGTCAACTACTAGCTTCTATGTGCTTAAATGTATTCAACCTAAACATTATATTTGTGCCCTAACATAAACAACGGGGTTAGTTGTCATATTATGCAACCCGAAAAGAAGAGGGGTGAGAAACCCTTGGGGAAGAGACTTTATGCGCTTATAGGAGGCAAAGTCATTGTGTACTCATTATTAAACTTGGATCCTAATATATGTGAGATTGAGGAAATTGAGAAAGATATTGACTATCTTGTATTCACCACGTACACATTGAGTAAAGCCTAGAACAAATTGTTTATTTGGTATGGTGTGTGATAGCGGTAATCCACCTTTTATCTCTTTTGTATTTCCTTTGAGTATAACCTGATCCCATCAGTAAGTCAACACTCTCTCCCCCTCTTTTATTTTAATTTTTTTTCCCACGTGACCCCTACCCCGTTTTTCCCTTTTCAAAGGTTAATGTTAAAATTAATAGAGTTACCGTAGTAAAATATCATTATGATTTTCCTTTGAAGTATATCGTCTCTTTTATTTGTCTTGCCTTTTATTTCACCTTAATTATACTTCTCAACCTCAACCTCTTTAATTTGCTTCCACTACGCACTTACAACTCTTAAACAACAACAACAAAGCCTTTAGTCCCAAAATAATTTGGGGTTGGCTAACATGAATCGTCATAAGGAATCGTACAATATACAAAATCTTACAACATGTATTCATCTTTTAACGATTAAGTTACTCTGCAATCAGATAGTTTGCGCGTACGCACTTCCCTGGATGCTCATAGGTGCTCTAGAGAATCAACCCACTATTCTCATAGGAAGCGCCCAACTTCTACACCCAAGTAGGTGAATCCATCAAGTGTGTACTACCACACACCACCACTCATATGGATATGGATCCATTAAGAACCATACTGCTCATCTTCAAACCAAAGTGGTATATCATCACAATATTCGCAGATATAAGAGGGTGGAAAACAAACAATGCTTTATTATTCATAATGTCGCCCTTTGAACTCCAAGCATAAGATGTTTTCTGCGTAAAATACATCTCAAGTTCTTTTATGTTCTTTATTATTTTCTGTCTAGCATTACTATACTGTTTAATAGCAGAGTTTGTGGGCCCCTGATCCTATCAGTTATAATGATAATACAAGTACTTCAAGTCATGTACTCAAGTCACGTAAATATGGATAGCAAGAAATCAAGACCATGCACTTCCTAGAGATTTTAATTTATTCCCGAGTGACATAAAATCAGAGTCGTGAAGACTTGTTTAAATCTATTTAAAAACTCAGCAATATATATTTCCTAAGTGGCTAAATTTCGAGGTAGACATATTGAGATGAATAATTTGCATAGGCTGACACTCTCATCAGATATGGGCTAGTAAGATATCAATGACCAGAATGAAGAAGCCATATTGTTACAATAGAATTCAACATTATATAAGATTTCACAATTAAACGTACGGGCATCAAGGAGTTGGAAAGCCATCAGAAAATGCATGTCATTTGTTGTCTATCACTTGTTAGATTTTTAGCGACTATATCTAATTCCAGAGCTCATATCAGCTGTTAACTCAAGCATTCAAATGCCTCTTTCATATTCTGAAACAGTGGGATGTGAAGTATGCAAATCAATGATTCCAACGTACCTTTGGTTATGTCCACGCCACGGCCAACTGAATCTCTGTGGTCTGCATCATCAGGCGATAAGAATGACTCTACATTGTCATCTAGAGTCCCATCCTCCACAAAACGCTCCATATCAACCTGAAACTCCAGATGTTTGCCATCTTAGAGCTGGCGTGAAATGCCGATGAGAGGTTGTGCAATGCTTAAAATATTGCCTATCAGCAAAACATAATTAAAATTCGCTCACCAGCTGGTTTGATGGTGATGTAAGGTTTCCGGTTGCTTCAGTACCAAACATTAGTGCTGGCTTTGAAGTGCTACCGCCATGAGAGAAGGATGGCATTGACATCACATCTCCAGCTGTATGAGTTGAGGGGGTTGAAGGAGCAGAACTTGGGGAAGGTCCAGCAGTATTTGCAGTTCCAGAGCTATTTGCAGGTCCTGAAGATGATAGAGGCTGCTTTCTCTTTCTCCCATTCTGATTTTTTGAAGCCTTAATAAATTAAAAACATGTTAGGAACCCATACAATTACAAAGGTGTTACTTGACAACGCCACCATCATAATTTAGGAAATGTCATCATTGTCTTTCACATTATAGACTGTAATAATCATCATTGTTTACATCTGTTAGATCAAAAGATGAACTCACTCCAAGTATCTGAAAGAAAATACTCGTAAGTAGTTTGAGAATCAAAGGTATTATATTCCTTCAAAACTAAAAGCCAGTACTACTGCACCAACAAGATGATCAAATTAAATATTGCATATAATATAATAGAAATTTCCAATTATTACTGACACTTCTACTTAAACGAACAGCTCTGAGGAAGCATGTAGAGTTAAATAAACATTGGATTAGGAAAAATATTAGACCTGATCATTCCCTCGGAACGAGTTGGATAAGCTACCATCCATGGTAATACTACTAGCTCCACCAATCTTGTCAGGCTGATGAAGAACATGATTTGAAATTTGAGAAGGTTGACCAGAAAGTCCATTCTGCTGAAGCTGATGAAACTGATGCTGGTGGAGACTGATTTGTTGTTGCTGCTGTTGTTGTTGCTGCTGATGATGATGTTGCAACTGAGCCATTTTCATCTAGAAAATAGTACAAGCGCAAAGAGTTAGATCCGCAGAGACAAGTACTGGTTACAGAACAACCTTAACTAAGACTTAAGGCATCCATTCCACCATAAGATGTTTTTTTTTTATTGATAGACGCTGCGGTTGGTTCTCACCATAAGATGTTACATACTCCCTCCGTCCCTTATAATTGCACCATTGTATGTTTTGGGGTCAAACTTCAAAACTATGATCACAAATTCTCACTAATGTATGCTTCGTAAAAAATAATTTAGTCATGTAGGATCGTGTTGTTTCACCGTCTACTTTAAGAGTATCAATTTTTAATAATTTGTTTGCGTACATAATTGGAGATATTAATGTTTGGAGATGTTTCTTGAAGACCATGAAATCCATATGGGGCAAACAAATAAGGACGGAGGGAGTACTAAATTACAGGCAACTGGGTACATTATAAGGCTCTAATGTCCGACATTAAACATGCTTCACCAACACACACTACTAGGCTTTGACAATTATTCAGCATGTCTTGGCTTGTGCGCCCTTGAAAAACAAGGCTCTTCATGAAACAAGGCCCTTGAAAAACAAGGCTCTTCGTGAAACAGCCTTAATAACATTCACACTGGTAAGGCTACAAAAAATTGATCACCAACTCACCCTGTTCTAAGATGGAGCCTCAATAAGGGCGATATGGTTAATATCATTTGAGCTGAAATTTAAGAATTGAAATGATTTAGTAATATACTACCTCTGATTGTTTTTTAGTTGACGAGTATACCTTTTTGAGAATACTTTTTAGTTGACACGGATTCCTTTTTGGGAAGTTTATTTTTAGTTGACTCCACTACACTGCTACACACTTGATTAAATAAGCTAAGCACATGGTCTACCCACTTGCTTTAACATTCTCTCTCCTCTCCTTAAAGTGTGCCTAAATTAAATGTATCATCAAAAAAGAAACGGAAGAAGTGTTTAATATTGTTAAAAAAAAAGTAATATATTTAATATTTGAATAGCAATTCTAGTAATTTAATGTTGATTTAGCTAAGTACTCAACATTTTCAAAATCAATACTTGGGAGAAAATCATTAGCTAGAACAGCTTGCTTGGCACGAATCCTACCGATCGACAAAAATCTAAGCAGAAGATGATTACCTTTAATAATGCATCAGCGTCTCCACGGGGTACAACAGGACAACCAGCTTGCAAGGGTGATCCGAGGTTTGGGACCATGTCTGCAGAGAGAAATCCCTCCTTCCCAAAACTCATACTTCTGTTATTCAACAACATTCTGAGTCTTCTGCTTTCCATATCATTTGCTGAAGCTGATGTCAAATTCTGTTGGGCAAGCAAAAGTTGTTGCTGATGCTGTGGTGACAACATCTGAAGTTGGTGAAAGGGTTGAGAAGTTGGCATATACGATTTCTGCTGCTGGAGAAGCCCAGGTCGAAGATTATCCAATCCCTAACAAGCGGACAATATGGTCAGGAATCAATTATGGGCTCTTTCACAAATCCCAAATCAGAATGATAACTGTGTACAACTGTACAGACTCTTACAATATATACTGCAATAACTACAAGTATAATTATAAGGCTGGAGCAAATGTACCAATAATGGACACTCAAATTAATTTGATCTTAAAAAGACTTACTGTGAGTGGCCATCCCTTCAATGTTAAATTATTACCACTTTGGTTTGAACCTGATTCAAGAGGTTAACGTAATACATGAGCCAAATAAACATGGAATAGGCCACCGGACCACAGCTACACGATCAAAGTAGAATACCGTTGGAAACTGCCACCTTCAAGTAGGAGCAGTATCCAAGTGAAATAAATCATTTCAAGTATTATTAGAGCCAGTAATACATTAGTTAGATTCAAGGGTATCACAGACAATACCAGGAATACCTAGCAATGATGCTTCAGGTCCAGCAGCTCGAGGAGTCAAGCATGAATTCATTTCTGTCTTTATGTCCTGCTCAAAAACAGGAAATTACTGGACCATGTCAACTGCAGAGCGCTGCATAAGGCAGTATAGGAAGGAAACCGAGCAAGAAGACTTACTGCTACAGACCCCGGCTGCTGCTGATTCCGAGATGCCACCATCTGCTGAGACATACCACCAGATGAACCATGCAAAACTTGCCTGCAAATAGCAAATTAACAGAATCATATAATTGTTCAAAATACATTGAAGAATGGCCAAGTAAACAGCTTATAATTCAATTTTTAAGAGTGGCAAAATGAAAGGTCTTTCACTTGACAAAGAACCAAGATCAAAGGTTAAAATCAGAGCAGCAAAGTCCAGAATATAGCTAACAAAGAGCTACAACACCACTTAAAATAACAAAATTGCAATGCTGCCAAGTCAAACATCAAGAAAATATGTTCAAACCAATTCGCTAGATGGAAAATGATGTTCGGATGCCAATCTACATAAATAGCACCCCATTAAAACAAGATCATTACAATGTAAAGCTGGAATATTTAACCAATCATCAAAAAGGAGAGGGAAAGAGAAGAAGACAGACCCTGAATGCTGGCCAGCAACAGCTGATTTCAGTATAGTGGCATGATTCTGATCCATGAGTTGGCTAACATTATCAGCAAATCGCTGCTGCAAGAAGTGCATTTGTAGTTAGACTATCATAAAGAATCCACAACACTAAACATGATGATATAAAGGTACAACTTACTTTCAATGATGTGTCATCTAATGAGTCCCTTTGTTGGGGCAATTTTAATCGTTCCTCATACATTTTGGTCGCCATGACACTTGCAGTGCCAGAATTTTGTCGAGTAGGAGGATCATTTCCTGCATGCTCATTAGCATTGCCATTGAGATGAGCACCATCTCTTCTTTGGGATTGTTGTTGATGTTGGTGTTGTTGCTGCTGTTGCTGTTGTTGTTGCTGCTGTTGTTGTTGCTGCTGCTGCTGCTGCTGCTGTTGTTGCTGTTGCTGCTGCTGTTGTTGTTGCTGTTGTTGTTGCTGCTGATGTTGTTGCGGCTGTTGTTGCTGTTGCTGTTGTTGTTGTTGTGCATGCCTCTGCATCAGTATCTGTTGCATATGCAAATGCTGTTGTTGTTGTATATTAGGCGGTTGCTGACTCTGAGGATGTTGCTGCTGCTCCCTTGCTCTTAACAATTGAGTCTGCAATTTCAGGGACACATCAGAAGCTCCAAAGTCCAGATTAAGATTTAATTTCTAGTTGCACAATACAATGCATTTAGCATTACTCAAGAGGACAGCAGTAACACATTATAGAAAGGCGACATAAAGTTTCCAGTGAAGAAGATTCAACAAAAATCTTAATGACATCAACATTTGAAATTCAACGGGCAAATAATAGTTTTTAAAGAGTAAAGCATTGTAATTTGTAAGTAGTAAAACGCACTCTTGGTCTTGCTTTGATATCAAACATTGCACCACAGGCTCATACCAAAAATAAAGATTTACTGCAAAGTTAATAGTATTGACCCTTTGCAATATGTGAGAGTTACAGGAAGCTCAAACCAAATTTCTACTATAGCTTCCTAAATACAATTGTAGGTTCATTTCCAGATAGCCCGTCTGCCCATGCGGCCATGCCAATCAAGCACATCAAGATATAACACAAAATAGGATACACACATAATACAAGATGCAACCACACCATATACTACTTCTCAGACCAACCTCAATATATGAAGCAGCTACCTCGGAGTGTTTTTCATTTGTTCTGGCAATAAATATATCCCAGAAGACGGACCACCACTCGAACAAAAATCCACCAGGTGCATCAATAGCTGCAAATACCATGTCTCAATTCTCATAAAATAAAGTGTTGAAAGCTAAAATAAAAACTAGAAACAATAGCAGTAAATTCGCAAGAAATCATACCAACAGGATCAGATGAGACCTTTCCCTCAGTTTGAAAGGCTTGTGCAGTAGCCTTTAGATCCCTTTTAACTAAATAATCATGAATATACACATCTAACCTGATAATTACAAAAATAAACATACATTATTTCTGTGGTTTTCCAAAAAATCACACTTTAACAACACAAATTATGCAACAATTCAACCCTAAAAACAAGCAAAAAAAAAAAAAAAATTACATACACCCAACTAGCCCAGAAATTAACAAACATCAATTCTGTGATTTTCCAAGAATCCTACATTATATTTTGTTTTGAACCAAAATTAACTACAGAAATTATGCAATTCATCAGCCCAAAAATCTTAAAATCAAACAGCAAATTGCACAAAATCACAGAAATGGAGGCATGCATACTAAGAGGCATCATTTTATACAGCTCCCAAGACTTTAAAACCATAAGTTGACATTAAGGAGTGAATTTTGTGGGTTTACGACTGTTAATTAGCAAAATTTTAAACCCTAACTTTAAACTAAACTGAAACAGTAGCAAAAAAAATGGTCAGAAACAATGTGATGCAGAAACTGAACAAACCCAGAAAACTAAAAATAACCCAGAAGCTAAATCAAGAAGAGAAAGTAAATTTGTTTCTCAATTCTCATAAATTAATAATCAAAAAGATGAGATTTTTGGAGAAAAATACTAAAACCCAGAAAAATTAGAAATGCCCAGATACTAAATCCAGATGAAAATGCAGAAAAACAAAAGAAAAAATAAAAATAAAAAGGTACCGCATGCTAGATAGATAGTGAAAAACAAGGGGAAAAAGAAGAAATTTGTTGAAAAAAAGATGAGATTTTTGGTAAGAAAGCTTACATTTTATCAGCTTCCCAATTAGTCTGAGACATTTTTGTTGAGAAATTACAAATTCAGTTGACAATGTCAGTTCTTCATTAAATAGTTAAACTCGAAGAAAGAACAACAACAATAAAGGGCAAAGCTTTTACTACTGTCAGAAAGAAAGAGAGAAAAAAAAAATTGAAGTTTAGAGAGAGAAAGAAGAGAGAGAATGAAGAGAAATCTATCTCAACTGAACAGAGAGAACAGAAGCAGAGGGCCTCTAATTTGGACAAATGAAGAATTTAGGAGAATTAAAATAAATAAAAAATATAGTAAGTGTTAAGAGTTAATTAATTTAGTCAAGGTGTGAATGTCCACGCTCCAATTTCTTCATTGCATTTAATGTAGTAGTCAACCCTAATTGTCACCCTCTAATGTTATAGCCCACAATGTAATAGTGGTTCTTATTACTATAAATAGCCATGCAATTTCACTTGTATGAGGCACAAAATATTACCAAGAGTAATACATAAAAGTAGTAATACTTCTCTTATTACCTTTTTCTCTTAATCCTCTAATTTCTATATATTTCATAACACGTTATCAACACCATCTTCAATCAGGTATACTTATACCGATTATCCAATTTTTACAAAGATTCAATTTCTTTCACAAAATATATTTTGAGGAGTATGCTCTATAGTTGCTCATATGGGATCCTCTATACCAGAAACTCACAATATATTTCTCCACAAAATTACTATACATAATTAGCCATGTTGATAAAAATGAGGATATCAATACATACCTTATTTATGATACTTAGTTTGGTAATAGAGCTGTTCATGGGCGGGACGGCCCGCTAAGCCCGCCCAACCCGGCCCGCAAAAAGGGCGGACTTGGACAACGTTTTTGAAAAAAATTGGATATTTGGGCGGGCTAGGCCCGGCCCGTTAACATAAATGGGCGGGTATGGACAAGAAATATGTATCGCGGGCTAGCCCGCCCGGCCCGTTTATTAATATATAATAATAATACTAATAATAATAATAACATTCTTATTTTAATAATTTTATTTAGTTAGTTAGTTATGACATACTTTGTGTATTTTTGAAAATAAATACAAAGAGACTATATTGAACTATAAGCTTTTATTAGTTACAATTATTCATTTTAATTTTATATTTTATCATTAACACTTATTAAATAAGTTTTATCTTACATATATTTATAACATATGTCATAATTTCAACCTTTTTTTTAATTTCTATTACCATTTGTGAACAAAAAATTATAAGACAACTATACCAAAATAATTTTAGCACAAGTAAATAATAAAAAGATTAGTTAGTGTTATAAAAAAATAAAATAAAAATTAAGGCCCGTTAGCCCGCGGGCAAGCCCGGCCCGTTTAACAAGCGGGCATGGACAAAGTATCAAGCCCGCATAAAAGGGTTCGGGTTTGATACATAAAGCCCGTTGGACAAAAAAATAAGCATAGGCCCGGCCCGCTACCCGTCCAAGCCCGCAAATGATCACCTCTATTTGGTAACTCTCATGCATGGTTATAGAAAGTAATATATAATTATTTTTGCATGTGGAAATATTTGTTGTATGCATGTTAATAGAGTAAATTTCATGGTCACACAAATCATGTTCATACTTACTTACTTGTACATAATTACTAAAATGAAAAAAAAATGATGCAGCCTTTATATTTATTTAATTTTTAGATTACACACTTTTTATGTTTCTTTCATTTTTCGAACCCTTGACCTCATGAATAGATTAGGGTTCTCGGACCACTACGGCTTGCATCCCAGTGTGATACTTATTTACGTTTGTAAATATTAATAGTTTGATTACGATTATTTTACCAGTCTACTAGAACATTGTATGATATTTTTACAGTTGTGTAAAGCTGAAACGAATACTTACCCCCTATAAAATGCGAATTACACCCCCCTTATTTCACTATACAAACCTTATCCCCTCCTTAAACTTTACCCAAATTATCTCCTCTTCTTCTTCCTCCATTTACTCCGGCCACACACCATGTTCCCCGTCGACAACCGACAACCACCACACCCCTTTACCTTTGAAGAAGATTTAAGGAAATTAAAACTATACTTAGTTTTAATTATGGCCCTAGTAGTTTTATTAATGGCAATGATGATTTTCATCATTTTACATAAGTAGTGCTCGGTTTTTTGACAAAGGGAATTCATGCATGTAATCTCCGTAGTACTTCAAGTTTTTTTTGTCTTCTAGGTAGATTATAAGTGCATTTTGTTATAATAAATGTTCCTTTTGACTTATCATTAATGTATGTCATTAATATTATTATTATTGTTGTTGTTGTTGTCGGTGATATAGTAATAGTAGTAGTATTTCTTGTTATTGTTATTATTATCATTGTTATTGTTATATTTGTTGTTGTCGTTGTTTAACTTAAGTAATTATCATGTTTAATTTTAGCTTAACTTTATGTAAATCATAATAATAACCCAAGGGGGAGAAGCAAATATGTTTTAAATGGATTATTATTATGATTATAATTTGATTACTTTAATTATCACTTGCTTAATTGGCTTAATAATAATTACCTATTTGATTGTAGTTAAAATGGAAGACTTGATGAAAAGACAATTTGACGTATTAGACTTGTCCGGACATAATTATCTTGAATGGACAGTTGATGCCCAAATGAATTTGAAGGCTCAGGGATTGGAACATACAATCAAAGAAATTACCATCCCAGGAAACGAAAAAGATGCCCTTGCTCAAGTTAAAGTTCCAACTTATCAAGAGAAAGCAAAAGCTATAGTTCTCTTAAGGCATCATTTACATAACAGTTTAAAAACTGAGTATTTAATGGTGGAAAATCCCAAAGAACTATGGGATAGCCTGAAAGGAAGATATGACCACCATAAAAGGGTACTCCTTCCTTCAGTACAGTTTGAGTGGACAAACCTGAGATTTCAGGACTTTAAATCTGTCAGTGATTATAATTCATCCCTATATAAAATCGTATCAATATTGAGATATTGTGATCAACCAGTCACTGAAGTGCAAATGATAGAGAAAACACTCTCTACATTCCATGCTAACAACATTGTATTGCAACAGCAATACCGTGAAAGAGGCTTTGCAAAATATTCTGAGCTTATTTCTACATTATTGGTTGCTGAAAAGAATAATGATCTTCTGTTGAAGAATCACAACCTAAGACCAACTGGGTCTCAAGCATTCAATGAAACAAATGCTGTAGAAAGCTCAAATCCACCCGAGACAAATGTTGCTCATAGAGGTGGACGTGGAAAATATAATAACCGTGGCAGAGGTCGTGGAAATTTCCGCGGACGTGGCCGTGGACGTGGTCATGGCCGTGGTAGAGGCCAATTTCCCCCTAGAAACAACACTCAAAGGGGGCATCAACAAGGAAACAAAAATCAAGCCACCACAAAAGGAAAAGACACATGTTATAGATGTGGCATGGCTGGACATTGGGGACGTACTTGTCGTACGGCCAAACATCTGGTAGAACTTTACCAGGCTTCCATTAAAGGGAAAGAAAAACATGCCGAAGCAAATTATGTTAATGAAGAAAATGTCCCTGGAATTAGCCTTGATGTGTCTCATTTCCACATAGACAATGGTGAAGCTGGTGGTGAATTTATCTTTGGAGAGAATAATCATGTTTAGATAATTCATCAATTACTATAATATGTATTATGTTTTCATTATGTACTTTTCTTATATGTTTTTTTTTCATGTTCAAATTATGTACTCTTAATTTTTCATCATTAATAAAGTAAGTCCAGTTTAATTATCTTAAACTAATCTTGTACTTATTATTTTATGAAGATATGGATTTGCCCGAAGTTGGTTCCAAATTTCAATGCCTTTTGGACAGTGGAACAACACACACTATTCTGAAGGATAGAAAATATTTTTTAAAGTTAAAATTATTTCAAGCAAATGTTAATACCATTTCTGGGTCAGCCAAGCTAATAAAAGGTTCTGGAAAAGCTTGCATAATACTCCCAAATGGAACAAAATTAATCATTAATGACGCTTTATATTCGAGTAAATCTCGAAGAAATCTTATAAGTTTTAAAGATGTGCGTCAAAATGGTTTTCATTTAGAAACAATGTTAGTGGATCAAAAGGAATATTTATGCCTCACGGCAGAAAAACATGGCAAGAAACATGTGTATGAGAAATTGCCAGCATATTCTTCAGGGTTATATCATATAGATATACGACCAGTTGAAATAAATTCGATATCTAACCAGAAGTTAGATAATAAGAATCTGCTAAATTTATGGCATGATCGTTTGGGTCATCCTGGTACAGGAATGATGCACAAGATTATAGCAAATTCAGTAGGACATTCAATTAGGAATGTTAAAATCCCTCGATCAGATGAATTAACATGCTCTGCATGTTCACTTGGCAAGTTAATAATAAGGTCATCTATGAACAAAATTGCTACTAAATCTCCAACATTTTTAGAGAGGATTCAAGGAGACATTTGTGGACCAATTAATCCTGCATGTGGACCATTCCGATATTTTATGGTATTAATTGATGCCTCAACTCGATGGTCACATGTAAGTCTCTTATCTAGTAGAAATGTTGCTTTTGCAAAACTTCTTGCTCAAATTATTAAACTAAGAGCACAATTTCCAGACCATACAATAAAAAGAATAAGGCTTGACAATGCTGGGGAATTTACATCCCAAACATTTAATGATTATTGTATGTCGATTGGAATTGTTGTAGAACATCCAGTAGCTCATGTTCATACACAAAATGGACTCGCTGAGTCATTAATTAAGAGACTACAATTGATTGCAAGGCCATTATTGATGAGATCAAAATTGCCTTCATCTGCTTGGGGTCATGCCATAATACATGCGGCAACTCTAATTAGATTGAGACCAACTGCTTATCATAAGTTCTCACCACTACAATTAGTTTTTGGTCGAGAACCTAATGTCTCACATCTAAAAATTTTTGGTTGTGCGGTGTATGTTCCTCTTGCTCCACCCCAACGAACAAAGATGGGTCCACAAAGAAGGCTGGGAATTTATGTTGGGTTTGAATCACCCTCCATAATTAAATATCTTGAACCAATGACCGGTGATTTATTTACGGCCAGATTTGCCGACTGTCATTTCAATGAGACAGTATTCCCAGCCTTAGGGGGAGAGAAATTGGACCCACGAAAGAACGAAATAGAAATCATTTGGAATGCAACACAATTGTCAATGTTTGATCCACGAACAAATATGTGTGAACAAGAAGTTCAGAAAATTGTTCATTTACAAAGCATTGCAAATCAGCTGCCTGATGCATTTATAGATGCAAAGAAAGTGACAAAATCACGTATACCAGCTGAAAATGCCCCTGCACGAATTGAAATTCCATCTGGTGATAAGATCATTGAAAATGAATCTCTAGCACGCCGAAAGCGTGGAAGACCACTTGGTTCAAAAGACTCTAAACCAAGAAAATTAAAAAGACCTGATGAGATCAATAACATTCCCTTTACGGAAGGTCAAGAAAGACAAAGTACAGATGAGAATAGAGAAAAAGATGATAATCCGAAAGGGGATGAACAAGATGACCATGACATCGATAACAATGAAACTTCAATAAACTTTGTTTCTACCAGGAATTATTGGAATAGAAATGATGTAATCGTAAATGAAATATTTGCATATTCCATTGCAATTGAAATGGAATCTGACGAAAATGATAGTGAACCAAGAACAGTGGAACAATGTCGTTGCAGGCATGATTGGCCAAAATGGAAAGAGGCAATGCAGACAGAGTTAAAGTCACTCGAAAAACGAGAAGTGTTTGGAAAAATAACCCTTACACCAGAAGGTGTAAAGCCAGTTGGATACAAGTGGGTATTTGTGAGAAAACGAAATGAGAAAAATGAAATTGTTAGATACAAGGCAAGACTTGTAGCCCAAGGTTTTTCTCAAATTCCAGGGATTGATTATGAGGAGACATATTCTCCCGTAGTTGATGCAACTACGTTAAGATTTCTGGTAAGCTTGACAGTCTCAGAAGGACAAAAGATGCGATTGATGGATGTAGTGACCGCATATTTATATGGGTCACTCGATACAGATATTTATATGAAAGTCCCAGATGGACTAAAATTACCAGAAAACCACAAGCCTAGACATTTACTTTCCATAAAATTAAAAAGGTCACTTTATGGATTGAAACAGTCTGGGAGGATGTGGTATAATCGTCTTAGTGAATACCTTATGAAAGAAGGGTTCAAGAATAATCAAATCAGTCCTTGTGTTTTCATTAAGAGATCACAATCAGGGTTTGCAATTGTTGCAGTTTATGTTGATGACTTGAATATCATTGGAACCCCAAATGAACTTGAAAGAACTGCAAAATACTTGATGAAAGAATTTGAGATGAAAGACCTTGGACAAACTAAATTTTGTCTTGGATTGCAAATTGAGCACTTAAATAATGGTATTTTTGTCCATCAGTCTAACTACACCGAAAGAGTGTTAAAACGTTTTTTCATGGACAAAGCGACCCCAACAAACACCCCGATGATTGTTCGGTCTTTGACTATGAAATATGATCCATTTAGACCTCGAGAGGAAAACGAGGATGTCCTTGGTCCTGAAGTACCATATCTAAGTGCAATTGGGGCTCTAATGTATCTAGCTAACAATACTATACCAGACATAGCTTTTTCTGTGAATTTGTTAGCCAGGTTTAGCAACGCACCAACGAAGAGACACTGGAAAGGAGTAAGACACTTACTACGATATCTACGAGGAACGAAAGATCTTGGTTTGTTTTATCAATCAAGGCAAGATGCCACCCTCATCGGATATGCAGATGCTAGATATCTATCAGACCCACAAAACGCCAAGTCACAAACTGGATATCTGTTCACCTATGGTGGAACTGCAATTTCTTGGAAATCAACAAAGCAAACCTTAACTGCGACATCATCAAATCATGCTGAGTTGATTGCCCTTTATGAAGCAGGACGTGAGTGTGTATGGCTAAGGTTAATGATCGGCAATATCCAAGAAGAATGTGGGATGAAAGAAGTAACTGAAAGTCCAACCATCATTTACGAAGACAATACTGTATGTATCGCACAAGTAACTGAGGGATATATTAAAGGTGATAGGACTAAACACATATCCCCAAAACTGTTCTTTACACACGATTTGCAGAAGGAATGGAAGATAAATGTCCAACAGATCCAATCATCTGATAATCTTGCAGACTTGTTTACAAAGTCCCTACCTTCGAAAAGTGTTGAGCGGTTGGTCCACAAGATTGGGATGCGTCGTCTTCATAAACTATGTTAAAATCAGGGGGAGCATTATATGCACTGCACTCTTTTTCCCTTCGATCAGGTTTTTATCCCAATAGGTTTTTAATGAGGCAGTACATTAAAGCATATAGTAATATATTGTTGTACTCTTTTCCCTTAGCTATGGCTTTTATCCTAAAGGGTTTTACTTAGCAAGGTTTTAACGAGACAACATATACCCTATTTTGTATGGACATTCAAGGGGGAGTGTTAAGAGTTAATTAATTTAGTCAAGGTGTGAATGTCCACACTCCAATTTCTTCATTGCATTTAATGTAGTAGCCAACCCTAATTGCCACCCTCTAATGTTATAGCCCACAATGTATAGTGGTTCTTACTACTATAAATAGCCATGCAATTTCACTTGTATGAGGCACAAAATATTACCAAGAGTAATACATAAAAGTAGTAATACTTCTCTTATTACCTTTTTCTCTTAATCCTCTAATTTCTATATATTTCATAACAGTAAGGAAAAAAAAAAGTATAGGATGTTAATAGTTAATGATATATTTATAGATTCTCATTGTTTCAGGAAAAAACATTGGCCCAAATCAGTAATTTCACTTCTTTTATTTGTTAGGGGCTTCTGCTCTATTCTATTCCAATTTTTTGTCCTCACTCATTTTGATTTTTGTTTGACTGTTCAAAAAAAAAGAAATGAACATTGATGTACTCAGTACCTGTACAAGTTTTGCCCCTATGTCTATGCACTTTGAACTTTTTTTTTTTTTGTTTTTAAAATTTAGAGAAAATATCCTTTAAAATAGCACGAAATAGTTTGTGCAAGCCCAAGAGCACAACATTAGAGTGGAGCAATTCACACCACCACCAAATTTTAGCATAAAAAAATATATAGTGATAAAAAATTCTACCAAAGTTTCAAAATTGCCAATTTTTAAAAAATGTTGACTTTCATTTTAAGGGCAATTATACATGTGTACCTTAGGAACAAATACATCTAAGTGTTTAAAACATTCTCAAGCTATTAATTTTAAAACATGTGACAAAATCATTCACGCATTGACAATTGTAATTAATGTAGATTTTCACTTATTATTTCCAATTTGTCTAGTAGAATGCAAACCTATGAGATTACAATAGAGATACAAAATTTAAGAAATAATGTATACTTGTATAAAATGACTTGTAATTCTTGTGGAATTTTTTTACCATTAGATTTTATTATATTCTAAAATGTGCACCCAGCCGCCCAAGGCCACCGCCTATAAGGGGTGTTGTGCATTTCTCCGCTTAAAGTCTTAAAGGTTGTGCTACTGGCCTCACCTAACATATAGTTTGTGTTGTTTCAGGCAATTTTCACTATTTTTTTCTTGTCTTATTCTACTATTCTCAATTACCTTCTTCTTTAACATAACTACATAGATTGCAACAAAAATAAAATACCTCCATGTAAACTAACATCCACTAATCTTATTTTTCTTAAAAAAAAAACCTTGAATAGTACAAAATAGCCAATGTCTAGATGCACAACTATATTCAGTTACAAATGGAGTCATCACATACTCATATTCTATAAAATATCATTTTAAAATCACAACAAAACATTTGTGAGTTAAGTATAAAATAAGGGACTCAATTCTTGCAAAATGTGGGGAAAGGGAACTCTATTTATTTTATAAAGAGAAAAGGGAGTGGGCTAGAATGAGTTTGGGTTTTCGGTGGGTTCTAATTAAATAAGGGAAAGAATTGAGTCCCCTTGGTTAAAGAATTGAGTCCCCTTGGTTAAACAATTGAGTCAATTTGGTCAACTAAAAAAAGGAGTATGTTTTTTTTGTTTTTTTTTTTTTTGGTAAATATTTTAATTTAAGACCAATAAAAAAAAAAAGAGTTCCTTACTCTTTTTGGAACAAAAATAAAGCATAAAATTACAATACTTTGAATGTTTATTTTCTTCATCATCTTCATTACATCCTCGACCTTCTAACTCCACATTTCTCTTTAATTAAAATCATGACCATCTCATAAACTAACTCTGACTCACGTGGGCTGTCAACCAACCTACCACCTAATATAATTACACCCATCCACTTGTTTATAGTTTGGGCATATTAGAAATCTCATAAAAGGATGCTTGACTTTCTTAGAAACTCTCCTTAATGACCTTCTGTTGCAATATACACTAGGCTTATCGATAATTTTTTTAAAAAAAAAATAAAAAATAAAAATTTAGGGCCCTACAAGCCTTCACTAAAATTACGATGTGTGCTTCTACTACAAATGCAAGACAAATAAGCTACAAACCAGAGAGATGAAGAACATTAAAAAATTATTAAAAGAATATTTTTTTTGGATAACAAACATTAAAAAAATTTCAAGAACAAAGCTTTTGTATTGTTGTTGTACTTTCTTAATTTCAAACAGCCATATTTTCAAAACAATCCGCAGAAATTATTAATGAAGGGATTGAATTTGTCTGGTTTAATCAAGGCAATAATGAGGGGACTTAATTCTTCTTGGGTTAAAGGTGAGTTAAGTCACCTGAAAATACCCCCTAACACCAGAAATTTAACCCTAGTCCCCTTTTCCTCTATAAAATAAATAGAGTCCCCTTTCCCCACATTTTGCAAGAATTGAGTCCCCTGTATTATACTTTAGTATGTATACATTTATTCCTTTTTGTTTTTTCAAAATATAAAAACCGAATAATAATAAAATAAAATAAGCAAATTTTAAAATAAGTATAACGGATTAAAGTTCAACGCTCTTCACATCCGCACAATCTTATCTTCTTATGATTAATACGACTTGCGCATTTGCATTAATATACTCCAATGTTGACAAAAAAAAAAAAAAAAAAAAAAAAGTAATTTACGTGCTATCATTAGTATACATCATAGTAAAACCTCAGGTCAAATCTCATCATCATACACACATCCTAGAGGGGATCCTATAATCAAAGTCACATGTAACCGACATATATTCAAAAAAAAAAAAAAAATTATATTGTCACAATTAACCGTTTTACAATATGAGCATTAATTATTATTTTCCTTTCTTAAACATCACTTTGAAATTAATTCAACAATAATTTACAAATAAATACTCGTACGGGTATTAGTAACTTTTACATAAATGTAATAAATGTAGTTATAGTTAATACGAACTAAATAAATAATGCAAAATGTTAAAAAGTGTATACTCCGTGGTACTCCGTAATTAACATTTTGGAAACAGATGTAGCATCTAAAGACAAAATGGCTAGTAGTTAACCCATCATGAAATTGTTCTAACGTGGACCTATATATAGTCTATAGTAATATTTGGCCCACTTTGTAATAGGATTGAAAAAAGTGTATTAAGGTCCATTTCCAATCAAATGTTCAACATAGCATAATGCTGCAATTTTTTTTTCAAAGGATCAATTATTTTGATTGGGATGCTCGTACGAATTAAACTATTTAAGTTGTTACTTTTTCTTTTTTTTTTTTTTTTCAGTATTATATTTTAAATTAAAGCCTTAATTAATCAACGTAGAGTGAATTAAAAGTTGCATGTTATTAATCATAGAGGAATTTTTTCTATAAATCTATAAACTACACAATATTTCCTTTACTATTTTTTTACCAAGATCATTTTGAGTTCAATGTTTACCAATATACAACGCTTAATGTGAGTATATTTAACTATCTTCTCATAAAAATTTTAAATAAGACGAATTCTAAAAGGTCACACATCGTTATATATATATATATATTATGTATAATTCAGAATACAATATCAGCACGAAATATGTAGTCAAAGACTCAAAGAAGAATGGTGTCAAAACTGTCAATACTCAATGGTCAATAGAGTACATATCTAGAGAATGAAGTGTACGTCAATATTAAAAATTGTAGTGTAAGAATCTGGCCCAAAAAGATAAACTAACTGAAGCAGTAATAGGCCCAAAAGAAATACTGATGATAAGTGGGCCTGTTACGGCCCTTAACTATTTTTGCTGGTGCACCTTTGTAAAATCATGCATCGGATTATTGACATTGTTGCCTGCTACACTTTTAGTCATTTATTAATCCGTACTACACATGAATTACTTAGGCTATCTTAGGTTTGCCTCAACGCGTATTTTATTTATATATCAATTTATTTTTAAGACGAGTTTTTCTCATTGAAAATCAATTAATCAAATGCAGAATATATATATCAATAGTTGAATTTAGGCTTGAATATCGCAAGAACCGAGATCGAGCACCCCTAGGCTCGGCTCGTGAGCTCAACGAGCCTGTATATTTTGGCCTCGGCTCGAGTTAGTTAAGAAATAGTAGGCTCGAGCTCGGCTCAATTTTTTGCTCGATTTTCGACTCGAGTACAGATCTAGTTGATACAACAATAAAGTTGAATTTTTGTAATGATACGAAGTACGGATAAATTCTACATTCACCATCAAATATATTACTCCCTTCGTTTCTAAATACTTGTTCCGCTTTCTTTTTCCGGCCGTTTTTAAATACCTGCTCCATTTCCTTATTTGGAAAGCTTTTACAATATTTAATTAATTTCTCTCACCAAGTGGACCCAACAATATTAATTCCATATTCTCTCCTTCAATTCTCTTCACTACTTTTAGTTTTTTACAATTTTTTATTCTTTCACCAATCCCACTACCTCTATATTTTATTATTTTCTCCAATTTCTCCTAAAACTCCGCGCATAGAGAAATGGAGCAATTATTTAAAAACGGAGAGTGTATTACATAGCAAACTCATCAACATAAAGTTGGCCAAATTACAAATCATACAATAAAAATTATGGTATCAATTAGACTATTAGTGTTTGAGTTAGTCCTTTTTATGTCTAGGAAATAATTAAAATCATACTATATAGATGCTCTGGATAGGTGGACATATATAATTGACTCGTATTTTATGTCTAGGAAATAATCGTGCATAATTGTGTATCCGTCTTTTAATTAATTAATTTATATACACGACTCAAATGTGAAAAGGCTCATTTGCACCTCCTAATAGCTGGTCATGACATTTCCGCATGTATGTACGGTTTAAACCAAGTGGGCAAACTTAAGTAATGTGAAGTCTCTCTCTATACAACTATACATAGTATTCTTATTGCTTCAACCAGAAATAGTGTTCAAAATTGTGACCTAACATACAAATATACTCTTGTCAAAGCATATAATATAATTTAAAAAAAATATAAATCATAAACTTATAAGAAAAACGACGACCCTAACAAATTGTGATGAACTTATGCATGCATGCATGCATGCAGCTAAGAAATGGATTATATTAAATGGTCCCATTAATAACAGGCAATTAAACGGATGGTATAATATGAAACTAAGGTTGGAATTTTGGAGCACGAGAATTGAAAAAATTATTATTGTTCAAGGTGAAGTCTCTCTCTTTCTCCTAAAATTACCAATTTAGATCACAATTTTGATATGCATATACACCTGCTATTTGTAAAATTATTGCTGTTCATTAGAGATTTGGACCTACCTCCTATATTCTTATACAAGCATGTAAGTATTTAAGGTACTTCAATTCATAATGAACAAAAATAATAGACCTTCATTTGCATATATCTGATCTGGTGGTCCTATTTGTATGCTATATCAAATAATTGCTGAGTAAATTAAATCCTGTATGTGTTGGAAGACATATAAAGTTTATCATATCGCATATATTACTGGTAAATATAGTATAAGTACGTACAACTTTAACTACGGTCTAATAGTTTTTGCAGTAGTATTATATCTAATTACATAGTTAAAAATTCGATAACTATTAAATTAACCTAAGAATCATTACATTTTGTTAATCCTGTTATGGTGTATTTCATTTGTGGTATAATACATAGTACCTTGTAAGTGCAATAACTCGAAAATAATACTTTTTCTTATTGTTTGCACAATTTAGGGCTTGTTCTCTTTAGCTTAATTTCAGTTCAGTTCAATTTTAATCATTGCAATTCAGTTCAATTTAGTAATTTAGAACAAACCCTTAATTTAAAAAAATTTCATAAAAAATGAATCTACGATGCAAACAAAAAAGAATTAACGGAGTAGTAAATATATCGTACCCCGAAATTCCTATAGGTAAAGAAAAATTGAGAGTGGCGAAAATGTGGTATAGAAACGTAGAAGAAGGAGAAGAAAAGTCCAAGGAAAGATAGATATGGCATGCAAGCATCAGCGTTATGATGAGTACAAATGCATGCCATGTCATGCCAATGTATACTTACTTTACAATTTGCATGGCATATATAGTGAATTAGTAATGATAGTACTAAGCATATCATTGGACTATTGAAGTATTGAGTATTTATTTCTTGTCACTCTCCAACTGACACCCTTTTCGGTCCCACGCGCCTTAATACTAATCATATACCCAATTTAATCACTCATTTAAACACCTACTACCTCCGTTTTTATAGTTGACACCGTTTAACTTTTACACTATTCACATATTACATTTTGACTCGATTTTGTGATTTATAGATACAATAAAATATAATCACGTGGGATCTTGTTTGAATTGTATCTGTGTATATTTTATTAAATCCGCTTTTTATAATTTTACAATGTTGATAATTAGAGATATTAAGCTTTAAAAGCATGCGTTGACAAGCGTGATAATAGAATGATGTCAACTAAATAAAAACGGAGATAGTATTATAAATTCTCCCTTCTAGATTATTTTCAAGATATTTACTCGTATTATTATATATACATCTCGGTATATTCTGTACAAAGCAAATAAGTTAAATATACTAATCAAGGAGGATTATTTGATCGAGTGGAAATGATTTGTCATCTCAATCTCCATTATATTAGAGGTAACTTGAGGGTGGGGGTTTCCATATCCTCTCCCCTACTCTCAAGAAACTTTGCTTGTGTATCCGGATTGGATATGCCTGTGAGGGGCTCCGATCCAATAGAACGCCTTCTTTTTACCTAAAAAGTAAAGGAAAATTTGCAAATTGCAGTCATTTAAAGTTCGCATTTTGCAAATTGCAGCCATAAAAAAAAATTACAAATTGCAGCCTAAAAGTTCGTATAAATTGTAAATTGCAGTCCGATTTAACTTTTTCATCGGTTTACATGTCGAAAAATCTTCGATTAAGGTTTTAGGGGCTATTTAGGTCCTTAAAGGTTCGAATTGAGCTCGGAATTAGCACAAAAATAACGCAAAGTGCCTCGTTTTGCGTAACAAAAATGTATAGATTTGTGGAAAACTGTAAAAATGAAACACTTACGTTATTTTTTTGCTAATTCCGAGCTCATTTCGGTCCCCTAAGACCTAATATGACCCCTAAAACCTTAATCGAAAATTTTTCGACATGTGGATCGATGAAAAAGTTGAATCGGGCTACAATTTATAATTTATACGAACTTTTGGGCTGCAAATTGCAATTTTTTTTAAATGGCTGCAATTTGATATACTACGAACTTTAAATGGCTGCAATTTGCAAATTTTTCAAAAATAAATAAAGTAAAAAATACTGTAGAAAGTTGACTTGATGAGAAGTTCGGAACCAGTAACTAATAAGCAAACTAATTCGATTAATATACTAGTTGTCAATATCCAAATTTCACCATCAGGGTCTATTCTCTTCAGCTTATTTTCAGTTCAATTCTTAATTTTCTTCTCTCATAAATTAAATTCAGTTCAGTTTCAATAAGTTCAGTTCAATTCAGCTGAATTTAATCAATCAGACAAGCCTTTAGTAAGTGCAATCAGGCCCGGATATTAGGCTGTACAAACAGCCCAACAGCACAGGGCCTCATAATGTTTGGGGCCCTAAAAATCTGACAAACTAAATCAAGTATAATAACAATACAACGCAAATACAAACATGATGTTTAACCTGGTATAGTTGGTATAGAGATCTCCTAAAGATCCTTGAGGTGCATGGGTCAAATCCTGTTGCTTACATGTTCACCTTTTTTATTGTATTAAGTTTCTTCAATTTTTCCTTCTTCGGTTCTATTGGGAATGAGTTAATAATTTCCTCTATGGGAATGAGTTGTATATAGTACTAGGTATATGTATTTATTATGCTGAATTCTTTTGGGCTGTTTTTTTCCCTAAATTTAACAATTTCCTCTACATAATATATTAATATATTACGTATTGTATATATTTATGTCATTATATAAGTGAACATTGGGGATAAGTGAACTACCTAATCTTTTAAATAGTACTCCGCAATGAAAGTTAAAGTGTCTTATTTAATATTCGTATGAAATAGGAGTACCTCACAACAAAATAATTCTCAATACTATCTTTGACTTAAAAATAAATAGTCCAACTTACTGTATTTAATTGTTGTGTGAAAAAAAAAGACAAACAAAATTTAGACAAAGTTGTATAAATAACACAGGGCTCCGTAAATGTTTAAGACGACCCTGAATGCAATACTTTAGGTACACAGCACACGTTATTGTATATACAACAAGTATTCTAGAAGTTGAAAGCTTTTCAAGCTAGCTTCAACTATCCCATATTTTAAATTATTATTACTAGTACCATTATAAAGTAGAATTGAGTATTTGCATGTTTTGTTGACATTAATAAATAAATAAATAAATAACAAAACCATGTAAAATTAAAAATAATTCTTAATAATAAGTGATAATTAAAGTTGATAGTAACCGAATAAGATCAGAATTAATTTTCTTACACTTTGCATTGTATTGACTTCTAATCTGCTCCAACTTAACCCATCTCTAGAATGATCATATCAATTCTATTTACTACCTCCGTTTCATAAAATCTGCAACAAAGGGTCTTGCACAATTCCCAAGGCAAAATTTCTTAAGCAAAGATTAGTAAACAAAAGGGCATGTGATTAATTGGATGAGAAAGAACATAACCCCACCACAACCACCCAAAACCCAACCAGCGCACCACCACCAGACCACTGCACCAAACCACTAACACCACCAGACCACCAACACCACAACCAGACCACCAACGCACAAACCAACCTCACCACCACCAATCACCTCACACAACCACCCAAAACCCATCCAACCGACTCGCACCACCGCCAACAACCCACCCAACCACCAACGAACCAAGGCCCCAACTCACCACCAAAGAACCAAAACCCCCACTTACCACCACCAACGAACCCACCCAACCAAATTGCAAACCCCAAATCGCAACCTAATCGCAGACCTCCCCCCCCCCCAAATCGCAGACCTCCGAATCGCAACCTAATCGCAGGCCCCCAAATCGCAGACCTCCCTAATCGCACAACCCCCAAATCGCAGACCCCCTAATCGCAGACCTCCAAATCGCCGCGAATTCGCAGGGTGACGTGAAAGGGGTGAACGACGACAACTTTGAACGGGGAAACAGAGGCAACGGTTTCGTGGTGGTGGTGCTTTCGTGGTTGTGAGTGAAGGGAGCGACTTGAACTGAGTGGTGGTGTCATGCTGTTGGTTGTGGTGTTGTGCTGTTGGTGGTGGTTCATAGGGAGGAGAGAGAAAAAATGGTGATGTTTGTGGTGGATGTGGTTGTGAGGGTGGAGAGAGAATGTGGGTTAGGGTTTTAATTAAGGATAAATTAATGTGGGTTAAAGAGTTAATATGTTATTTATTGTAGTTAAGTATAATTTAGTAAGGGTATGGTGGTAATTTTACACAAAAAAATTTACTAAAAGGGGAAACTTTTGGTTTGTTGCACATAATGTGTAGTTTCCATTTTAGGAAATTGTTGCAGATTTTATGAAACGAAGGTAGTACTAACATATGATTGGCTCTATTTTTATTATACTATTTTTAAGATAAGGAGAATTCCTTTGCAAGTAGGGAGAAAATTAGGAATCTCACTTAATTAGGGTGAGAATCAAACCTCTCTTACAGGGATAGGAGGGCCTCTAAGGGCCTCAATTGATTTACTGAACTTAATTGAGCTGAATTGAACTGAATTGTTTTTCAAAGAAGGAGATTAGCAATTAAACTGAACTGAAATTAAGTTAAAGAAAACAGATCCGGACTCTAACCACTAAACCAACCTTATTTTATTTTATTTTTTTTGAGAAAAACCAACCTTGTTTTATTTTATACAAAGTATGCATGTGGTTTTTTTTATTTTTTTTATTATTAATACAGTATTTTCCCAATTGAAAAGGATGAGAAATTAATTATACGGTGGTTAGAGGTCAGAATTAAAGGGAGTGGGATTTGACATAGGAATGAACATGCAAAATTAGAGAAACAATGAAATCCAAGAGTTGTGACATCATGATTAATAAGGCATGCAGAGAAATCTGAATATATGGAGAGACCGAGAGAGTATTCAAGAAATAATTCAATGAATAAGCCATACATGCACATATTAATATTTAATGTTATAATAGAAATTCAACTAGCGTGTACAGAGTTCTGAGGTAAGACTGAGCTCATTCACTGTAACTGTAAATATAACAACAAAACTAGTTTGTCAGATTTTTTTAAGTTGTGAAGATTTGGAGATAAAGACGATTTTTAGATGACGTCAATCTTCTTTTTTACCGTAAACTGTGCTTTCAATTTTTTGGAAAATTTGGAAGCCGTGTCTTCTTCGCATTACATTCTACGAGTAATTATATTACTCCTTCTGTCGTTTTATTACATTACATGTCTATATTTTTTTTTTATGATCAATAAAAATTCAAAATTAAGTACCAATTTCTATTTATATATTATTCGGAGTATTTTTTTACAGTATTATTATATTTTTTTGATGATTTATCATTTTTTTTTTATACTTTAACATCAACTCCCAATACTTTCTCTTTCCTAATTCTCAACTACCTTTTCTTTATCTCTATCTTTTTCTAATCCCACATGCATATTTATACTCTCAATTATTAGTTTTAAGGAATCTTTAATTTCCTTAATTCCCGTGCAAAATAAGAAACAGACGTGTAATAAAAGGACGGAGGGGTAGTATTTATTTATTTTATACTCGTACTACTCTATTATAAATTCCTATTGATAGCTAACTTGATGTTATATTACTCCCTCCGTCTTATAATACTTAACATATTTTCATTTTTGTCCGTCCTACAATACTTGACATTACTAAATATAAAATGAAATCACTAATAAAAAAATATTTTTTCACATTTTCTCTCTCCACTCTCACCCCACTTGGTCACTTATTGTTTTCTTGTAATACGAGTATAAAATACTAAAGCGACTCTTTTATACAATAAACAACAATTTTTAATATACTTAGGTGTTGTTTGGTTGCATAAAAGAAATGGCGAAAATAGAAAATCATGGGAATTTATATAGTGGGGTTTTGTTTGGTTGACTAAAAAACATTAAAATGTGGGAATTTTTTATGGGAATTTTCAATTCCCACATAACATGGGAATTAAATTACCAAGTATCCCCTTGATAAGTTGAAATTCCCATGATTTGCAAATTCCTCCATGAATAACAAACAACTTTCAATAATGCATGAGATTTCTAATGTGGAAAATTAATTCCCATAATTTGTCAATTCCTATGGAAAATTATTTCCCTTGTCAACAAAACGACCCCTTATATGTAGTTTTCTTAAAATACGTGTCCGCCCCAACATCCCAAGTATTATAGGACGGAAGGAGTAAAATATAAAAACAATCTTAATTATTTTTACGGAGTACTCCCTCCGTCCCACAATACATGAGACGTTGGATTTTTTTTTTCACTATTCATGCATTAGATTTGATCATAATTTTTTACTAACATAATAAAAATATATTTTATCACAAAATATGTTGTTAGATAAATTTAAATATAAAGTTTATAATATAATTTTTAAAATAATTTTAATTAGTATTTAATTATATAAAAATAAAGTCAAACTAATACATTGACATGTTTGTAATGTTTGACCGTGTCATATATTATAAGACAGAGAGAGTAATTATTAGAAATATAACTGTGACGCATACTTGTATTAATTTTTAATTCACTTTAAGAAGCATTGTATATTGTTGATATCTTACACATAATTTCTACAATATAGTTGATTTTAGCTTTAAAGTAGCATACATGTTTATTAAATGATTGTACCAGTAATTAGGGATGGCAATTCAGTCCGGATCTGACCCTACTCCGCCCCGATTCGAGGTAAAAATTCGCTCTGAGTTCGAGAAAAAAGTAATCCGAGTTCGACTCTGTTAAAATAATCCGACTCCGAGTCGGAGGTGGGTCGGAGTCGGATCCTACAAAAAATCCGAGAACAAAATCCGACTTCGACAAATGTCCAACTCTGACGGATTATCTGACTCCGACTGCAATAGATAGTGAATTTTTGTGTGGGTCATGGTGGCATTGGGTGTGAGTTGTAAAGGCCCAAATAGCCCAATTTCTCAAAGTATATTGAATAACGGAAAAAAACTCGAAGTGAGTCGGATCGGATTCGGAGTCGGAGGTCGGATAAAGAAGTCGGAGTCGGAGTTGGAGTCTCAGAGTCGGATGTCGGATTTAGCCTCCGACTTCCTGTCGGATCGGAGTCGGATTTAGCATAATCCGCTCCGAGTTCGACCCGTTGCCATCCCTACCAGTAATATTGTAATGCCAGCTCGTAGTAGGATATCACACATTAATCATTAATTTATTATTTACTTACGATACCATTACAAAGACTTAAATTTTAGTTAAACATGATCTTATATGAAAGTTATGATTTGAATTTTAATTACGCTTCCATATGAAATTTACATTTCAAAATCGAAAATAGTCCATACAATAACATTTAGTTACACACATAATCCAAGCAAATCTCTTTCAAAATTTGGGGTCAAAATAAAGTAAATTACAAATCTACGTAATAGTACTTCATATGCATGCTGATCTTTAAAGGTCCAAGGATCAACGTTATGTTTTGTCAATGTCACAACAAAGAGGACAAATAATTTTGCATAGATTTGAAAAGGTTGGACCTCAATTTCTATAACATTCTTTTTTCCAATTTGGGAAGATAAAATCTAAGTTGCATTAGACCGGATCTAAAGTAACCGAATCTAACACTCTTCCTTGCTAAACCTAGTAGAATCAAATACGTAAGAATTAATGGATGGGCTATTAAACACATAATTTATAATTAGCCAAAAATTTATTAGCAACTAGCTAGATTAGTAGAATAATGTTAGTTTTTCTTTCACATAGTTATAACATTTTTGTTTTACGTTTATTCATGCATGCTAGCAACTCTAATCCCTTCCGCCATACCTAAAGGTCTAACTACCTTATGATTGCTATGCTACTATACTATTATATACTCCGGTGTAAAGAATCGAGTACTTATTAGAGAATCAGCTTAAAGTTATCAGAGTTAATTTTATGATGACCGATCCTCAGGGCGGTCTGTTCAGCTTAATTTCAGTTCACTTCAGTTCAATTTCTAATTTTCTTCTCCCATAAATAATTCATTTCAACTCAGTTTAATTCAGCTCATTTTAATAAATCGAAATAGGCCCTCAATCAAGATGTTTTAAATAAACTAATATGTAATAATAAGTGTGTCACTTAAATATGACATTAATTTTAAAAGCAGAACAAGAATACATGTAAGATAATATTGGATCGTTCTTTTAGGTGGTTCGTTCGTTACACATAGACAACTTAGAGCATGACCCACCAATTAACCTCATGCATATTATTATTAGGATTAATATATAATTACCTAATTTAAGGTAGATGGTATGAATGTATGCATGATTGGTTGGCGGCAGTGAGTAAGATGAGTAGTGAGAGTGGGGGTGGAGTAATGGCATCATGAAAACGTCATTGATGGAGAAAGAAGAGTGTTAGTACGAAAAACAAAAGGGACGAAATGAAGAAAGGATGATAAATAAGTCAGAGGCCCATCATTGTCTCAATAATATAATCAGATTGCATGTGAGAATGACACTATTACATACATAATACTTCTGTTCTGTATATACATACAATACTGTATATAATGTGAAGAGAGATGCTCTACTTACACTACTCATTCGATGGAGTTTCTCAGTGACTCAGTCAGTCAGTCAGTCCTACATACATAAATACATACTGATTACCCTTGTGAGTTGCGAGTCCCCCCCTTCACTTCATTCCATCCCTTAATTAAGGCCTTAAGTTGCTTGCTTCATTTTAATCTTTGTTTTTCTCTCTATTACATTCCTAGCTCTCTATGTACTTGGACCATGCATGTTTTGGCCTTGGAGCTACTTTGGACTTAGGACCATGTATCGGACTCCGGACTAGTTAGGATCTTATCAATAAATTTCTAAGAGGTTTATTCACTTACCACATCATTATTAAATAAATTAGTAGTTAACGAATAATGCAAATACATAATTCAAGTATTGAACCTATAATATAAAATCTTTTTTTTTTCTCTTTCTTTTTTTATTTTTTTATTTTTTTATTTTATTTTTTTTTTTTTTTGGGAAACCTACCTACCTACAATGTACTTCGTAGTAGCCGGACAAGATTAATGATGAACTGATTTTACTATCATAATCAACAAATGACTATCAAATTAATGATGATCAGTCAATAAATTAGAACTTCAATTAGATTGATTTAGAAGAAAATAAGGAAAAAGAAGCTTTATTGATATTGCATAGTTGTTTTAACATAATTTTAAGGATAACGCAAACTTTAACTACACCTCAATTCTTACAATTTTTTTTAATTTTGTATTTACTAGTCAAATACTTAACAGGAAGTGGATAGGGTAACTAAGGGATTTTCGGTCCCAAACATCACAATTAATACCTTATAACCTCAAGATTGTAAGATAAATTACTCCCCAATTACATCAAACCTTGTTTAACATAGTGAAGTCCTATAGATCCAATTCAACACAATTAATACCTTATAATCTCAAGATTACAAGATAAATTACTCCCCAATTACATCAAACCTTGTTTAACCTAGTGAGGTCCTATAGATCCAATTCAACTACAAGTAAATGGTTAACCGAATTAACCGCCAATAAAAAGTATCCATACATATAAACTGCATGCAAACGTAAGCTCCTCGTGGTAGTACCAAATTTAGGATCTTTATCTCATATTTTGCAGCTTTTACTTGTGGTAAAAATACACCAAGAATAGCCAACAAATATGTTTATTTTTCTTCAACTTTTTTTTTTAATATTATTTATTTATTTATTTATTTATTTTTATTTATTTTGATTACAAAAGGAAGAGAGAATTTCCCAAGCTTTGAGGCAAACTTTAAAACTGACACTAAGAAACTGCAGGAAGCAATGCCTTAAAAAGGAGATATTTGCGTCATACAAAAATCTTATTCTGAAAAGCTTCACTTTTGTTACTTGCAATAATTTCATACACATATTTACGAAGTATTGCTTTCTCAAAATTATTGGAAACTTATTATAGTATTATTAATATATCGTCCGTTGACCATTATGTATATAGTTGGCTAGTTGCGGCCCATCTTTAGGACCTTGGTATACTTCATATACTCATATGGTCATATACCTCTTCATCTTTGTATAACCTTGTCAATCAAGACTATTAAGTGATGAAAGAGTTAACCTAGATGGTCCATGTAACTTTAGAGTTGACAAACGGATTATTTGATTAGAATACTATATATACAATCAATTGGAGTTAATTTTATTATAGCTCAATGCATGATAAGTTTGTTATTTAGTCTATTTATTTTGGTTGGATAGTAGACACATGATTTTATCAGTTCTGTTATCGGCTATATATTTGGATAACTTTGAGTGCTGAAATAAAATTTGTTTTTAGTTGTTGGAAGTAAGATTTCTATACTTTATTTATGTATGGATAACAAAGTAGATTCCTATTTGTTAACAAGCTTACGGATTGGAGAATTATGTATGCCATGGTTAGACCATAGAAATCTCTTTATAACGGAGTTCTATGTATTATTCTTAATAATAAGCTAAAGTTTTTACGTTTGACTACCTTTAATCTCCGAATTTTTCTTTCAACATTTACTTTAATTCGTCTGCATGGCATGCTAGTTTAATTTTGATATACATACAATAGTATCCATCTACTTTAAAGGCTACAAATAAGCCAAATATAGGTTAGTTGAGGGCCGCCGCAAGGATGCTACGTACTTGTAGTTTTTATTCATTTTTAACACCTCTACCATTGAGAATTATTGTAGAACGTCTGCTAGTTAAATTGTATATCATGATGATTAGATAGTGATAAAGTAATACACACATAAAATTCTCCATCCTAGTACAAAGACATTGATATATAGCTCATCAATTAGCTAGCTAATGTTATAGTCATCTAGCTCTAGCACCTCGACAACACATTAATAGTCTAATTAACTATAGAAATTTGTTTACAAATCAAAGTTAAACACAACATTGTTAAACTCAAGGAAATCTGGAGAAAACGGCTTAAACCTCTGTATTGATTATAAACGTATATATATACACAATACATTAGGAACCCTAATTAGCCTAAAACTCCTAAACAAGATAGACTTTCCAAAAATACAATATTGACATATATAACATAACCAAATTCTAATACTCCCCCTCAAGTTGGAGCATGTAAATCACGAATGCCCAACTTGCGTAAGAGGAAACCAAACTGTTGTCGTCCAAGAGCCTTGGTGAGAATATCTGCCAACTGATTACCTGTCGAAACATATGAGGTAGAAATATTACCGTTTATCAACTCATCACGAACAAAATGACAGTCTACCTCTATATGTTTCGTACGTTCATGAAACACCGGATTCTTAGCAATATGCAAAGCCGACTGATTATCACAAAACAACTACATAGGCTGTGAATGCTTAAAACCAAGAACAAACAGCAACATTTTCAACCATTTCAACTCCCGAGAAGTAAGAGCCATAGACCTGTATTCGGCTTCAGATGAGGATGTGGCTACAGTAGGCTGTTTCTTAGTCTTCCAAGAAACAGGAGAACGACCTAAGAAAACAAAATAACCTGACAAGGAACGCCGACTCAAGGGGCATGCCGCCCAATCACTATCACAAACGCCGTCAATTGTAAATCTGTCGTAGGTCGCAACAAGATACCTTGTCCCGGACTACCCTTAAGATAGCGCAAGACACGAATGGCTGCATCCCAATGAGAAACCTGTGGAACACTCAAAAACTGTGCCAAAACATGAACTGAATAACTCAACTCTGGTCGAGTAACCGACAAGTATACCAAACGACCAACCAAACGACGATATTGTTCCGGATGAGCGAACGGCTCACCGGAAGCATGTGCAAGACGATGATTCTGCTCCATCGGAGTATCAATGGGTTTACAACCCAACATTCCTACCTCAGTCAAAATATCTAGAGCATACTTTCGTTGAGAAAGAAAGATGCCCTCGGGACTCCGAGCGACCTCAATGCCTAAGAAATACTTAAGCAAGCCCAAATCCTTCATATAGAAGCATTTGCTCAAATAAGCTTTAAAACGAGCAATGGCATCATGAGAGGAGCCTGCAATGATCAAGTCATTGACATATACAAGAACATGCAAAGACACACTGCCCTGTACATAGCTAAATAGAGAGTAATCAGCATGAGAGTTTTTAAACCCAAAACCTCGCAGAGCACTGGACAGTTTTGAAAACCACTGCCTTGGGGCTTGTTTCAAGCCATATAAAGATTTCTCCAACCCGCAAACTTTGCCAGGTGTCGGAGTACCGTACCCTGGAGGAAACTGCATATATACTTCTTCATCCAAATCACCATGAAGAAAAGCATTATGAACATCCATCTGATGTAACTCCCAATTTAAAGACACAGCAACCGCTAACAAGATACGTACCGTAGTCACCTTTGCAACAGGAGCGAATGTCTCATTATAATCAACACCTTCGACCTGACGGTTGCCATAAACAACCAAACGAGCCTTGAGACGTTCCTCTTTTGATTTGTCGGTGTACTTGATTTTATACACCCAACCACTGCCAATAGCCCTCTTGCCTGGAGGAAGATCTACAACAGACCATGTGTCATTGCGTTCTAGAGCATCAATCTCATCTTGCATAGCCTTACGCCAACCGACGTCATTTACCGCTTCTTTGAATGAAGTCGGTTCCTTTCCCTTAGTGATCGTCGCCAAAAAACACCTGTGTCTGTTGAAAAAACGATTATATTCAACATGACAAGCTATAGGGAAAGGTTTACCTGAGGAATGTGATTGAGGAGGGTCGATAGTTGATGTAGGGGGGTCTATATTTTCAGTGATGATAGTATGAGTGACATAGCTCCGATGCCAAGAAGGAGGCCGCTTTTCACGAAGACCACGACCTAAATTTTCCGACGAACTCCCCCCTCAAAAAATCCGGGTTTAAAAAAAATATTAGAACCATCTAATTCTTGCTCAAGAACCACTCCCGAATTTAAATCACGAACATCGGTGTTACCGGAGGCCGCCGGAATATTTTCCGACGAGGCAGCCACCTGCCGTGGCTGAGCAGGTGGCGTGGGCTGGGAAGGCAGCACAGCAGCCTGCTGCCGTGGCTGGGCAGTGGCGCTGCTGCTGCCTTGCTGCTGCTGCTGGGCTCCCAGCACGCTGCTGGACAGCAAGGTCCGCAGCTGGGAGCCTTCTCCCGCAGTCTGGCTGCGGTACCTGCTGGGGGAGCTGCTGGCAGCCTTGCTGGGCAGAAAGGTCCGCAGCTGGGCTGCGGTGGAGCTTTTGTTCACGCGACCTAGTTGCGGCATTACCCGGGTCCGAATTTTCTCCCCCATTTTGCACATCATGGACCAAAAATTCGGATTCATCATCATATTCCCACACGGGTGGAGTCGCAAAATATTTTTCCCACAATAAACGTCGGTCATCCGGAAAAGACTCGAGATAAGGAAATTTATCTTCGAAAAATTGCACATCACGACTCACAAAAAATTCATTCGTCTCCAAATCAAAGAGACGCCAACCCTTTTTCCCGGGAGGATAACCGACAAAAATACACTTACGACTCCGAGAATCAAACTTGTCCGTAACACGAGGACGATTCGCAGCATAAGCAAGGCAACCAAAAACTCGCAAACTAGCATAAGAAGTTAACTGACCAAATAAAAGCTCATGAGGGGTTTTACCTTTCAAAACCGGAGTAGGAGTGCGATTAATGAGATGCACCGCAGTCATAACACACTCACCCCAAAAATACCTGGGCAACTTAGCCTGAAACCAAAGAGCACGGGCCACATTCAAAATATGACGATGTTTGCGCTCAACTCTACCATTCTGCTGAGCCGTGTTAACACACGACGTTTGATGTAAAATTCCCTTCTGAGCAAAGAAAGACCCCAAACTCAGAAATTCTTGGCCATTGTCACTACGAACCACCTTCACTTTCTTGCCAAATTGAGTCTTTGCCATAGCACAAAACTCACGAACCAACTGAGAAGCCTGATATTTACCAACCATCAAAAACACCCAAGTAGCACGAGAAAAATCATCAACAATGGTTAGGAAATAACGAGCATCACAACTAGAAACAATCTTATTCGGACCCCAAATATCACAATGAACTAAATCAAAAATCTCAGATGCTTTATTCATGCTTAACGGAAAAGAGTTTCGGGGTTGCTTCCCCATAAAACAAATGTCACAATCAAAAGAACAAACAGAATTACTACTATGAGTACTACGACTACTAGAAACTCCCGGAAGAGAGCTCACAACTTGCATTGACGGATGCCCGAGACGCCTATGCCATAATAAACTTGCATCTGAAATAACCACTTTGTTCGCCTGTAGATTCCGAGCACGAACCGGACGAAAAATATAGACCCCATCACATTGGACCCCCGCTCCAATCAGGTTCCTCAAACTGCGGTCCTGAATAATGCATAGCTTGTCAGTGAACATAATAAAATAGCATTGTTTTTCTAACAATTGAGACACAGATAACAAATTGCATTTAAGAGCAGGAACATATAAAAACATTGTCAAGAGTTAAATTATCAGACAAAATAACTCTTCCTTCCTTCGTTGCTGTCGTGCTCTTCCCATTGGGCAAACCAACAGGCGAAGAGATGTCATGTAAATCAGTGAAAAGATCAATATTACCAGACATATGATTCGAAGCTCCAGTGTCAATGAGCCAATCAATGGAATTATACGTACCAAGTTTGTTGCCATCTGAAGAAGAACCAGACTTGGCACCCTTTACCGCAGACATGAGTTCCTTCCATTGAGCATCAGAAATCGTTGGAACACTCCCACGATCAGAATCAGAAACCGGCTCATTGTTACCACGAGAATTTCCAGCAGCACCGGCAAACTCACCCTTGCCCTTACCAGACGACCGACCACCACTACCTCCTCGACCACCACGCCCTCCACGGCCCCCACCCGGGAAGCCATGGAGCTGATAACAGTGGTCCTTATCATGACCGGACCGTTTACAATAAGTACACTCAATCCGCTCGGATGTTCGACCGGAAGCCGTACCTGTTGCATTAAAACCAACAGTCGCAGAAGAAGAAGAGGTCTCATGTGCCTCAGACACAGATTGCTTACGCTCATCAGCAATAACCTTAGCATAAGCAGCATTTATACTAGGCAAAGGATCACTCATCAACAAAGTAGACACCACAGAACCAAACTTCTTAGGATCCAAACCAAGACAAAACTGATGCAATAACTCATTCTCATGCAACTTAGCATATTGTTTCGCAGCGGAACAAGTACAAGTAGGCAATTTCACATAACTAGACAATAAATTTTGCAATTTATTCAATTCACCATAATAAACTGCCACAGACTGACCTCTTTGCTTACAATCAGCAATATCATGTTTCAATTCAAAAATACGAGGACCGTTACCAAGAGAATAACGATCACGCAAATCATCCCATAAAGTTTTAGCATCATCAGGAATAATAACAGTAGAATGAATAGAAACATCAAGAGTATTATAAATCCAAGCAACAACAGTAGAATTAACAATACCCCACTGACGGAAATCCGGATGCTTAGGATCGGGTTGAACAATAGAACCATCAACAAACCCAAGCTTGCTCTTGGACCGAAGATTGTTGCGAATTGACCTTGACCACTCTTCATAGTTGTCGACGGTAAGCAACACAGGACAAATCACCAATTAAGAACCTTCACTCGGATGAAGATAGTAATCGGTGAAAGGCTCATATTTTGGAGGAGGTGAAGGAGGTGGAGGAGGTGCATCATCATTGCCACTAGCCATCACACCAAGACACAAGCCAAAAAAAAAAAACAGCACACAAATATAAGGAAAGCCTGAAAACTCACGAACTACAACACACTGCCAAACAATAAGGCAGCAACAAAGCACCCACCTCGAATAGCGCACTACACTAAGCACCCCTTAGCAGCGCACTACACAAAGCACACACCTCAAACAATAAGCAGCAACAAAGCACTACCCACACAAAACCAACAATAGCATGCAATTGCACACCACAAACGTAGAGCACTAGCAAAGTAGTACCGATTAAAAAAAAAAATTAAATCAGAAAATAGGGTTTAGGAATCCTAATTTCGATCTAAAACAAACCAGATAATTAATTTAATTTGTGGAATTAAATTAAAGTATGAAGCCTTAATCCCTGAAAATAATGCGGAAAAACAAAGATGAACCAACAAACCAGGATCGAGAAATCTCTAAAAAATTTTAGAGAGGCGGTGATACCATGTTAAACTCAAGGAAATCTGGAGAAAACAGCTTAAACCTCTGTATTGATTATAAACGTATATATATACACAATACATTAGGAAACCTAATTAGCCTAAACTCCTAAACAAGATAGACTTTCCAAAAATACAATATTGACATATATAACATTAACTCTAATAAACATAGTCTTGTGGATCTTCAAAGTCCAAGTGCACTAGCTAGCTTAGTAATCATCAATCAAATGAAAAGGTAGCAAAAATAAGACTGATTTCTTAGGAAAATCAAACCTAGGATAGTAGCTAGAAATGACATTGAAAACGTTAGTTAGTTGCATTTAGATCCACAACAGATAATAGATAGATATGTAGGTGTTTGTTGCAATAATAATAGTACAATTAATAGAGTACAAGTTAAGTCCAAATTTAAAGAGTTATAGGTAGAAGCATGCAGTACATTTTTTAGGCATCTGCCAGTTCATTCAATGATCTTTAATTTAAAGCCTTGACTTTGATACAGACATCCGTAGACCACGCACGCATGATGCAATTCAACATTGTACTTTATCCAAGATATTCAATGCCTTAAAAAAAGAAAAAAAAAAAAAAAGTGGGTAACACTTTGTGTCTAATGAAATAGAAATTCTCCATGCTAGTTAGACTTGATAATGGTCAAATTATTTAGTATTGTATGTATTGATTGGTGTGTTAATTTGACCATGTCTGCAGTTATTGTGAAACAATTTAGTACTTGAACAAGATATACAAACATGTTTAAGGGTCTATTCTCTTCAGCTTATTTTTAGTTCAGTTCACTTCAGCTCCAATCAGTTCAATTCAGTTTCAATTAGTTCAGTTCAGTCCGTTCTTAGTTTCCTTCTCTCATAAAAATATTCAGTTTAGTTCAACTCTAATAAGATCGGTTTAGTTTAGCTCGGTTTAGTAAGTCAGAATATGCCCTAAGGGCCTGTTCTCATTGACTGAACTGAGCTGAACTGAACTGAACTGAACTGAACTGAACTGAACTCAGCTGAACTGAACTGAACTGAACTGAACTGAAATGAATACTTTATAAGAGAAGGAAATTAGGAGCTGAACTGAACTGAACTGAATTGAGCTGAACTAACTGAACTGAACTGAACTGAACTCAGCTGAACTGAACTGAACTGAACTGAACTGAATTGAGCTGAACTGAACTGAACTGAACTCAGCTGAACTGAACTGAATTTCAACGTAAGAGAACAAGCCCTAAGTATAGTAAAATTTTTATGATTAGAGCTTTTTTTTAGCAAGATACAAAGTATATTATTATTATTATATAAATGGCGTTTTACATGTGGAAGTAAAGCTTTTGTGATTAGATTTACTGTTTAACAGGATATATCGATATAAATGGCGTTTTACATGGAAGTAAAACTTTTAAGAATAGAATTATTTTCTAAAATCGATCCTAACATAATTGATTTATATAGATTGAACTCATAAATGGATATTTACCACAATAATAGAAATTCTACTAATAGTAATTCCTAGTAAGCAAGATTAGGTCAAGACTTCTAACTTTGGGGATAGAAGATTATGAGCAATAAAGGATGTGGACTAGAAAAACGCGAGAAATATTCTCGAATCTAGGTAGTGGAGTAGAAACATGAAAATCATTTTCGAATATTGACACAAAGCATGCAATTGAAAGGATCTAAAAATGCATTAACGTGTTCATTTAACATAAGATTCTACTATAACAAGTTGAGAAATATGTTACAAAAATTGTAACTTTACCTTTTTTAACATCAGTGAAGACTGAAGAGAGGCAAATGTGGAAGCAAATCAATAATGCACAAAGGAAGGTTAGGAATTAGAAAGATTTGGTTCATAATTGGATTATTCCTTAATGCAAGTTGAGAAATATGTGTTACCAAAAATGTCGTTTTTTGACATTTTAACATCACCATAGACTCATAGAGAAGTAGATTAATGCACAAGGGAAGCGGTAGATAGCAATAAGGTACATACTTAGATTATTGCTTAATGTAAGTTGAGAAATATATTACCAAAAATGTCGTTTTTTCACATTTTATCATCACCACAGAGAGGCGAATATAGAGACGTCGATACAATAGGAAATAGGTATGTAGGGCTTGTTCACATTTATTGAATTGAGCTGAACTAAACTAAACTGAACTGAACTAATTGGAGCTGAGTTGAACTGAACTTAATAGAGCTGAAATGAATAGTTTATGAGAGAAAGAAATTAGGAGCTGAACTGAACTGATTGGAGCTGAAGTGAAGTGAATTGAATTAATTAGAGTTGAACTAAAATGAACTAAACTGAAATTAAGGTGAAGTGAACAGGCCATAGAAACTAAAAAGATATGGTACTCTGTATATGCTTGCATAGTTGCATTATAGCTCAATGAAAGTTAAGAATACATTACCAAAATATGTTGTTTTTCATGTTTACATTTTACCATCACAATAGAGAGGCACATTTTGATTAACATCACTATAGAGGCAGATCAACAAGAAAGATATAGTAATATAATTAAATTAATTAGATCGCTTAGTGTAAGGGTTTATTGATCATCTTCATTTAATTATACTTCGTACTTCTTTTTTTTTTTTTGAGGGCATACTTCGTACTTCTTTTATAATACCAGTACTTAACAAAGCTTAATTATTTGAATTATTTAAGGTCCAATAAATGTGCAAGAAGTAATTAAAAGAAAATATGCAATTTCTGTGAAAATCTTATATTACATTGCTAAGCAAAACAAACTAAAAACCTACACTAATCCAAAGATGTACATCAGCCTTTGCAAAATTGGATGAATTTACAAGACCACCAATTAAAATTGACTAAACTCAAAAAAAAAAAAAAAAAAAAAAACCAAATTATACAACTCAAAATTTAAACACTTTATTTCCTCAAATTATTTTTTCTTTTTAATTTTTTTGTTTTTGTTATACTTTTCTCAAAACCCTCGCTCATTTCCTACTACTTGTGCTAGTCTTGTTGAAAATTTATTTACTCAACAATTAATTATGACCGTTGATTCCATTGATCAGCAATATCTTGAGCAACTTTAACAGCGTCCGATGCAGTCCCTAACAAACCTCTTCTCGTGAATCCCACCGTATACAATCCTTTCCCTCCTTTCCATCCATTTGGAAATGCCACCTTTGGCATCCCATCATCACTAAAAAACTCACAATCCTGCATTTCATAACATAACACACACAATTAATTTCACTTATTTAACATCGCGATTAAAAGATTTAAACTGATGATTGAAATCCAAGATTGATTTTATATTCTACCAGTCATGAATATTATAGTAATTTACGACACCTTGCTAGGGTGTACAATTTTAATTTACGTGTAACATGTAAAAATCGTTATGACTAACAATTTTAACCCTGAAATCGGACAATTCTGAAAATAAGTAGCAAAAGGGCAAAAAGAACAGTCTCAAATTTCCCTTTTTTAATCTAAAAAAAATATAATATCACCTTAGGGATGGGAGAATTAAGATATCCCAAGATGAAAGGTACACATCATAGGAGAATTTAACCAGATTTTCATTTTTATTGTTTTTTTGTATGAAAAAAATTCCCCTAGTAGAGGAAAAATTTGTCTTAATTAAAGAGGATATAGTATAATACAAATATGCAGTGTCTGAATTTCCCTTTTGTTCTAAGATAGAGAGGAAAATAACGTTTTGTAGGGTACTGTCACCAGTTGTGTAAGAAAGAAAGCGATAGATGAGGATGAGAATAAGGATAAAAATGCACAAAACAATAAAGAAAATAACACATTTAATTTCCCCAAATCTATTTACATACCAGTACTCATAACGAAATAGGGCAAGTAAATTAAGACACGCGAAATAGAAAAATATGAGGCAGATATATTGCGAGACAGAGGGAGTACAACTAATAAGAGCATTTTACCTTGAGCCAAAAGGGCACATTACTCTTATACCCAGTTGCCAAGATTATGGAATCAAATTCTCTCTCTAGACCATCTATAAATTTGGCCCCATTCTTTGTAATCTCTTTCACTCCTTCCATCACCTATAAAATAAAACATTTTTATTAATACAACAAAAAATATTAGCATGAAAACAACACGTTATAACTACTTTAAAACTAATTTTTTCATATTCCGTAGTATTTAAGCCCGTGCAATACACAGTTCGTATGGAGTAATGAAAATTATTAGTGAGAAAGTGACTTTTTCATGTTTATTTGTTGTACCTTAATATTTCCTGATTTGATTAACGAAAGCGCACCCACGTCAAGCACCGGGGTCTTCCCGGTGGCATTCTTAAGCTCAATCGGACCGGTTTTTGGCCGTCGTAGGCCTAACCGGTCCGTGTTACCTAAGGTAAGATTCGCCACTAATAAGAGAAATTTGTCTACTAATCTCAAAGGTAGCCACTTTAGTAAAGCCATTGCAACCCCAAATGTAGAGAAACCAAACATCTCCCTTGGCAAAACATGCACCTACAAATATACACCAACAAAAAACAATTAGTATGCCAAGCTACAACTTTATTATAGCATATAAAACATTACAATATCAAATGGGTTACAATTTTTTTATGAAGAAATGTACTCAATTTTAAAACAACGAGCATCAAAATTCAAAATGTAATATATATGCAATTTCAAAGCCAAAAAAGATTGTTGCTTTAATTTCATGGACCATATAATCAAGATAAGGTTTTTTTTTTTTTTGGCCAAAATACACTCTATAACATTAGAAGCATAACAATATTATTATGATTTAAGTACGGAGTACAATTTATACAATAATCTCAAAGACATAATAATTTAACACTACCAAAGTAAAATAATCACATTAAAAAAACACATTCAATGCAAACTCAAAAAAGTCAACCAGTCAAAACCCATAAAATATTTTTCAAAATTTTCAAAATAAATTCATTTTACAGACTAAAAATTTAATTTAAATTTTTCTAGAGAAAGTTAATATTTTTTAGAGAGAGAAAGGGCTTACAGAGTTTCTAACCACCATGAAAGGCATAGCATTGTATCTACAAAGGTCCATACTAACTTCCATACCAGAATTTCCACACCCAATTACCAAAACCCTTTGATTTTTAAACTCAATTCCAGATTTATACAAACTAGTATGCAAAAATTTCCCCTGAAATTTCTCAATTCCTTGAATTTCAGGTATCAAAGGCTCTGCATTTTCACCAGTTGCGATAATCACCCATTTCGAAATGTACTCGACATCTTTAATCTTCAATCGCCATACCCTAGTATCTGTATCGAAACCGGCACTCTCAACTTCTTGATTGAAAACAGGGGAGATATTAAAGAATGCAGCATATGATTCCATGTATGAAATAAACTGTTTTTTTGAAGGGTATTTTGGGTAATCTTTGGGAAACCCCATTAATGGAAGCTCACAAAATTTTCTTGGTAAATGAAGTTTGAGACGATCATATGTTTTTTGCTGCCATAATGAAGCAATGCAATCTGATCTTTCAAGGATTAATGAAGGAATCCCCTGTTTTCGTAAACACGCCGCAACAGCTAAGCCTGAAGGCCCTGCTCCGACTATTATAGGACCGTGAAATTCCACCATTTTTGTTGCTAATTTTGCAGTTTCATCTTCTTCACTTTTACAATTCATTTTTGTGTGAATTGGGTTGCTCTGTTTTTTAATCACCCTTAATTTTCAATTAAAATGCTCTGTTTATGGGGGAAAAACAGAGTAAGGCGTGAAGAATAAGGTGAAAGATTTGGGTTTTTTGTGTGTTTTATGTTTGTATTTTCTCTCACTAGGTTTTTAGAGTGAGAGTGAGAGGGAAATTGAAGTTTTTTTCTTGGGAAGATTTGAGGAGGGAGTGAAGAGGTATAAATACATATTTATATTATGTATTTATAATTTTTTATTATGTCTTGGATTTTCAAAAAAATATATTTTTTTTTTGCCTTGTTATAAGTATATTCCACTTTCATTTTAAGAATGTGTGACTCAAGCTCCATTTTTGTTATTGGGAAGCTAAAGAGGTAAAGAGATCTTCAAACCAAATCTTATGTTAGCCTTAAGTAGTTAAATCACTTAAGTGTGGTCACATCTCTCATAGGTTAGTACATATGTGTGTGACTATTTCACGTTGTGCTTATGTGCATAATTTTGGTTATACACGACTTTAAGGGCCTGTTCTGATTGACTGAACTGAGTTGAACTGAACTGATCTTATTAGAGTTGAAGTGAACTGAATTGAATATTTTATGAGAGAAAAAAATTAAGATAAGAACTGAACTGAACTGAAAATAAGCCGAAGAGAACAAGTCCTAAGTTATGAAATTATGTTTTTTTTAGACAAGGTTAATCAGTTATAAAATTTGTGCTTCTATATGTATCAAGAAGAGATTATAGTGCTTTGTATAGCGTATGTAAATTTTTTTTTTTTCCATAAATTATGAAATTATCATAAGTTTTCTTTGTCATTTTACTATTGTAATTAAAAGATGTTTAGTATTCTTATCTATAAACAACTAATATTAACTTCTTTAGTTGACTAAAGTATTAAAACATGTTATCAAAGAAATTAAATTTCGTGTGAATCATTGTCTTTTTGTAACAATCCATTCTCGCTACATAGGCTCCAAGGACTGTATGTGATGCCAATCTACCATGCATGCAACATGCTGCATAGCTTCGGGAATAAACTAAAATTGTTGCATGTGCGTGTGAAAAAGCCCAAATATAGGCCCATTTTTGAAAATGAAACTTGTCAAACCGTGAAAGAGAATAATTTGATAACAAGATAGAAAAATTACCGATTTACATTGTAAAAGTCCTCTTTTGTGTTAATACGAAGATCATTAGCAAATTGAAAACAGTTTCTTTTGAAGTTTTGAGGTAGTAGAAAGAAAGCTATACGAGATTAAGAAGTATTATTTGTACAAAATTTGCTTGACAAACCTTGATCTAAAACTATCGTAATTATTTGGTAAGGAATATGCTGATCACTATTTTAAAATTGTTGTCAAACACGCCCCATAATATGTTGTTCAGAACTTGAATCGGTCTATCCTTGAATCAAACAACTAAAATATACTTTGTATATATGAGTATTTGGCACTAATATTCATCAATTTACGTATGCATGTCATGTGAATTGACACAAGAGAAAGAGAGATGAAATAGATGCGATTAATGATGACAAATTAATTGACAAAGCACAATTCTAAAATACCATGCCACCATGCCGTCAAAGGAAGGAAAAAATAATAATTTGAACATTCTTCAATTCATTGATTAAGCTCTAGTAGAAATTCACTCATAAAATTATATGAGTCTTAATCGTTACAGGAAAATATAAAAACTTAATTAGCTTAATTAGGTGTATTTTGATGATTCATGACGTTCTTTTTATCATGCATGACATATTGACATGCATGTAAAAAAGTGATTAATAGCTTATTTAATCTACTGTATACATACGTTGTTTATAAGAATTGATTTTTTTATTTAAACTACAATATACGTTGTCGTTATGAGTTGATTTTTCTTTTTTTAGAGATGACCAAGTTAATGTGTTAATAGTTGATCTGACTTGATAACTTATCTAAACAAAATTCGGGTTAGGGAATTATTCAAAACGTTGATATATATTTTCAACTAGCTAGGAAATAATAAGCTAAGTGAGCTTATAACCTTTTAGCTATTTTATACATAAACATTGAATATATTATTGGCAAATGTGAAAGTGTGAAATTTTTTATGATATTTTTGGTAAAATTTGTTTAATTATGTAGTTCTTCTTAATAAAAGAATGAACTAATGTGTTACTATACTATTTTGTCATAAAGAACTAAAAAAACAATAAAATTTGTGCTTTTTATATTTGATGAAATTGTCAAGAGAGATTAATAATTATCGAAAAAAATTTTATTCATTCTTCAATGAGTTTTACACGCGGAATTACGGCAAAATTGATACAAATATGGTTTTCATTGTCAATTTTATTGTGTATAATTACTTTTTTTTAATTGCAACTTTAGGGATATCAATTTTTCATGCCAATGCATACTTAAATTCTAGTATAGTAAAATTTATCTAAAAAAAATGAGTTGTGCCCAGTTAATTCCCCAGATAAACAAAGTTTTTTCAAGTATTAGTTGAGAGGTACATGTGTAATTTCCTAAATGCAAGTTGTAAACAGTAATTGGGCAACTCACCAAAAGTACTGAATAAATTACCACACTTTTTCAATATATTTACAGAAATGCCACCGGATTAACAAAAATTCGTTTATCTAGCAGATAAACTTGCATTTGCTGAAATTTTTTTTGATATTTTGAAAGGATATCAAAATGGATTCAATTAGCAAGATCCAACGTGACTAAGGGCATGCTCACTGCAGCTTAATTTCAGTTCAGCTCTAATCAGTTCAGTTCAGCTCCTAATTTCCTTTTCTCATAAAATATTCATTTTAACTCAGCTCAGTTCAGTTCAATTCAATTTAGTAAATGTGAACAAGCCCTAAATATATTTATCTCAACAAATAAATTAAATCAAAAGATAGTCTATGAAATGTGAGATAAATAGTACAAAATTTCAAATGGAGGAAGTATTTTTACCATCTACAATAAAACACATCGTTGTAATACATCCTCCTTCATTTGCCACTATTTAATTTAATTAAGAATTTAAGAGAAATACATACATATATAGTTTAAACCATTAAAAAATCTACAACTAGTACTAGGTGACGTTCACGGCCAACATGCTTGAACTCAATTTAATAATAGAGTCATCACATTGTTAAGTATAAAATATAAAGCATTAAGATGTAGTTTGGACCCTTCATGCAGTGTTTGATCTATAAAAACAGGAATAATATGATAATGACTTGAATAAATTTCACTTGAGCTGACTAATTTAGTACTTTAGAATAATTATTTAAATCTATTGCAATTATGCAGAACTGCGTGAGCAACTAAGAATAACCACATTATTCGAAAATTGACCAACTATGGTGTTGCAATTCTTGCAAATATCCTTACACATACTCCGTATTAAGGCCAGGTGTTGGAATAGTGGTGTTTATCGCTTCATACATTAAATCTTTGTATTATAGGATTAAAATATACTAACTCGTTTGAGAAATTTCTCTTATCTATGTACCTTAATCTCTTTTTTTCATACCTATATACAGTAGTTACTTACAAATATATATATACTCCGTATGGAAATTAGTAGGTTTAATATTTGTATATCATATGATCATAGCCTCCTAATTAATCTCCTAATTAATTCCGCTGTTCTTATTTTCATAAGGGTGACGTTCGCTAAAAGGCTTGAACTCAATAATTAATTGGTATAATTGTAGGCCAAAGTCAATATAAAATTGAGATCTAGATAAAACTAATAAAAACATTCTTTTCTACTTGTAAAAAATAAAAAAATAAAAAAATAAAAAAACTTTTCTTCTTCTTCTTATTTTTTTTTTATGGGTAGGACGTTTTTGTGTTTAGGTCTACATAAAGTTAAATTAATGACTAATGCGTAGCTAATATTGACCTTTTTTTTCCTACTAGCATAATACTCTGCTCCCTCCGTCCCTTAAATAGCATTAAAATGTATAAAAATAAAATTATACAAGTATATATTTATCTATTTCTATACTTGTAAAAATTAGTTAAAGTAAAAGAATATCCTTATTTGTTATCGCTAAGGATAAATTACTCGTGTACTATCTAACATACTTGTCAACTTCTAATACAGGCTAATCCGGAGCTCTAATAATGTATGTATATGCGATACTTCCCCTACATAAGCACCTACTTATCAATTTTTAAAAAATTGATATCATAAACGTACGTCTATATGCTAGAATTGGTGACTTAAACTCATCTAATAATTTACTAATATTATAATTGAACAAAGTCCATACATTATTACTAAGAATTCTAAGATCTAGATAAAATTAAAATTTCTTGTTTTTAATTGAGTTTACATACTTGTATAATAGATTAATATAAATAAAATAATATTGAAATTGACTTATTGGTTTTAATCTCAATATTAAATCATTATAACATGTAGAACTCCATGCATAAGAGCATATAATTAAACTATATTCCAATGGTTGACATTCCAATGAATAAAATTGCAGCATGATGATGCACAATGACAGAGACAATTATAGACGGCTACATGTGAATAATTTGATCGATTATATGAAATACTACATACAAAGTTGGAATTATTTTTTAGTTATTGATCAAAGTACAATTTTTATTTGTTCCATTTCATTTCATGCATTTTGCTTGCCTCCTTATTTCCAGCTAGCTTGAGGAATCTCTAACAAGTTATATTGTACGTATACCACTCCTCTCCAAACTCACGTGGAACCAAAAGTTGTAAATCGCATATAGGTCAAGTGTGGCCTTTTGGCAAGTGGCATCTTTAGTTATCGACAAATGGACACGTCATATTTAATTTAGGACGTATAAAGAAAAATGACATAGAATGATGAAGTGATTAGCAGACTCTTAAAATTTTTCCAACTAAAATTAAAACTTACTTTATCGAATAAATTTTGACTATACTTTTGTACCAGTAAATTTAGATTCGTTATAAGTCTATTGTTTAGAGCCAAATTAAGTTGTGAGATATTCACAAGATTAGCAAATACTAGCTCTGTATAAGATAGCACAAGTTTAGTGATGACATATACTGTACAATTTATGACAAAATAAGTTAGATAGAGCAAAGCTAAGCAAAAGTTTTTTGATGATTTTGATAAGGCGATGTTATCTTCACTTTACTTAATTAAGATATTGAATTATTTAAAGTATAGTCTGAATTTTCAAGTTTACTACCGTATGAAATTATCATTCGGTGTATAATGCATGAATATGTAGTCTGAGCTAATTTGATTTTGATTTGATTCCAATTTTGCAAGAATAAGTAGTAAGTAATGAGAATACAATAAATAAATAAAAAAATTGATACTCACTCTTGCCAACTAGCCATGTTCTTTTCTTAGTATGAGTACAAGTTATTTAGAGGACAAGGAAGTTAATTATGAGATTTTAAACATCTAACCAACTTCATCCATAAATTAAGCATGATCTAATAAACAAGAAAAAGACAAAGGATATATCTTAAATGGAGTCCACTTTATGTGCTAGTATTAATTGAAACTAGATTGAGTCTAGCTAGGTAGAAATTAAAATAGTAGTCAGAAATTAAATGTGTTGAACTTTTGGTGTGTTTATTTAGCTTAGGGTTAGCTATGAGTAGCTAGCTAGGGTTTGGCATATTTGAACTTAACGCTGCTAATACTTTGACTTCTTATCCTCATGAAATTAATCTTGGTTCAACTCAATTGGACCGTGTAAAGTAAAAAAAATCTTAGGATATCCTCTTTTCATTGCAAAAATATTCAGTATTAATTACAAGGCATCAAATAACTTCATTAATTGTATCTTTGGGTATTGGTTGGAAGAAGTACCTTTAGGTATTGATGAATTTGTAATGGTTGATTTAAGCCTCTTGGTTAATTAATAAAATTGTGTTTCATTCCTGTCAAAAAAAAAAAAAAAAAAGACTTCATTAATTGTAGAAGTTTGAGAACACCATATAATCATACGAGTATATACATATTACTCATATAGTCATATATACACGGAGTACATGTTTAAAGATATAAAATACATTTTCATTAGAACAAATGGATTTTATTATAACATGCACCTTTAATTTTATCATTTCACTCCAATTTTTTTGTATTTTTTTTAACAACTTTTTTGTCCTAGTTCTAAATTTTTTGAACTTAAATCATAAATTATATATTTATTTTAAAGTGAGTAAAATAAAATTAAATAAGTGAACCATTTCTTGACACATATAACTATATATATCCACTAATAATATTCCTAAATTGGGATCACTTTCATCCCAAACATTCGCATCACATTGTGATAAAACTACAAGTCTTCACAACAATTGACCAAAATACTATCTTATTTCAAGTCAAACTTTATCTTTTAAGAGTCTGTTCTGATTGATTGAATTGAGCTGCACTGAACTGAACTGAACTGAACTTATTGGAGCTGAACTGAACTGAATTAAATATTTTATAAGAGAAGGAAATTATGAACTTAACTTATTAGAACTAAACTGAAAATAAGCTGAAGAGAACAGACCCTTAATGACTTAATGTATATCAAAATCAAAGAGCCTTTAATAATTTTTATTTTTTTGGAATATTATTATATAGTATTATACTACTCCGTATTATTTATCTAGGAACTTATTATTCTTTTGCATAGTTTAATAATTGCGCAATGATGGATAAGCATGTTTCGTGACGATGATAAGATGAAGAGCTACTATGGTACAACGTTACGCTAACTTGAAAGTTTTTTTCAAGATGTTAAAAGTGTAGTGATTTTTTATTAGCAACCTTAAGCAAGTTAACTGAGAAGAAGGATCTGATATGATGCTAAAATGCGTCAAGGATTCAAGATGACTAGTATATTGCGCAAAATATTGTTGTTTTAAATTTCTTAATGGAGTAGAAAATATTAATTTAAGCGAGTTAATCGATAATACATAAGCTCTTTAGTCTAACTAGTAGTTAGTACAATATAGCCTTTATATATAATGGTGATAAACATGACGTTTAGTACATATTAAGTAAAGGTGATCATTTGCGGGCTTGGACGGGTAACGGGCCGAGCCTATGCTTATTTTTTTGTCCAACGGGCTTTATGTATCAAACCCGAACCCTTTTATGCGGGCTTGATACTTTGTCTATGCCCGCTTGTTAAACGGGCTGGGCTTGCCCGCAGGCTAACGGGCCTTAATTTTTATTTTATTTTTTATAACACTAACTAATCTTTTTATTATTTACTTGTGCTAAAATTATTTTGGTATAGTTGTCTTATAATTTTTTGTTCACAAATGGTAATAGAAATTAAAAAAAAGGTTGAAATTATGACATATGTTATAAATATATGTAAGATAAAACTTATTTAATAAGTGTTAATGATAAAATATAAAATTAAAATGAATAATTGTAACTAATAAAAGCTTATAGTTCAATATAGTCTCTTTGTATTTATTTTCAAAAATACACAAAGTATGTCATAACTAACTAACTAAATAAAATTATTAAAATAAGAATGTTATTATTATTATTATTATTAGTATTATTATTATATATTAATAAACGGGCCGGGCGGGCTAGCCCGCAATACATATTTCTTGTCCATACCCGCCCATTTATGTTAACGGGCCGGACCTAGCCCGCCCAAATATCCAATTTTTTTCAAAAACGTTGTCCAAGTCCGCCCTTTTTGCGGGCCGGGTTGGGCGGGCTTAGCGGGCCGTCCCGCCCATGAACATCTCTAATATTAAGTAGCATCACTATCACAAACACATACACATGCATATACACTACGAAGATAGAGTGTTTGTGATTGTTTGTATTCGTAATTCTACGAAGATAGATTTTTCTGTGCAATTCTACATGTAATGTATACAAGTTGTTGTAAATGAATAGTCAATTCCATCAAAAATTGACATTGATCATGCTCAAAAACTCTTAGCTAGTATATCTAGAAATACAATTACATGAATTATATCTTATCTAAAAACTAAGTACCACAGTTCGTGTTTCGGGTGAAAATAATAGGATTTTCGGACAGGTCCTTTATTATGGGCTGAAAACTGATCTCGGTCCAAGTGATGACTGGGCTGAGGATTTCTTGCACAACAAACACACGTAAACTGGCATCGGGGGTTGTGCCAAGGAAGGCCCCTCCGATGCCGAAGTCAGTACAGTGTTTAGAGAGAGAAAGTTATGCAAGAATATTAATTGCTTAAGGTTTTGTCTAAATGAATGTAGAGAGAGAGGGGATTGAAGGCTTTTGTTCAAATAGGAGAAATGGACCTTAAGGTCAAATGGGCTTGCCATGTTGATCAGACCTTTGATTGACTTGGCTTGACTTAAGGGTTGAACCTTAGTCTTGGGATTTGTAATTGAATCATTTTAGACCGGCCCAATTAGAGTAAATTGGACCCAAACAGTCCGTATAGATATAATCATGCAATAATGAATATGCATGCATGCAAACCGTACTTACCTCTCTAGTTTCCACATGCGTGGTTGCAAATTAAAGCACCTTTTATAATTTATTTTTTTTTTGAAAAAATTATTTATTTTCTGAGTTCAAAGTACGAGTTAGTCTTTTACTGTTTTAATTCTCCAATGTTCTAGGATTAACATGCTTTGGTCTGAATGTCTGATAGACCACACAAATAAATCGCACAAAGCTAGAATTTTTTTTAAAAGGGCATCCAATAATAATATAGATATTTGCTATTTTTTATGATTGTTTTTGGAAAAAAAATCATGTTCTTTTGTTGTTTGTACAAAAAGTTCATCATGCATTTGTAAATTATTCAATTCTAAGATTTTATGATTATGTGATTGCAAATTTGCAATTTATGCACTTCAAACAAAAAGGACCTACATAGGCTACATTAATTTGGATTTACTCTACTCGATTGTATATCAAAAGAAGTGGTGAGTAGTTTACCTTTTTTTTTTTATATATTTTTTTTATTTTAAGGATACATATTTTACATGGATTTACTCTATTGGATTGTACATTTTGTCAACTTAATTAAGTAAACACTTGGGACGAGCTTTCACATCATCATTACCCATTTTTTGCGACTCTCTTTACCCAAAAATAAAAAACTGAACTTAAATAAATTAAGTTTTTTTAAAAAATAATTTATGAGAAAGGTCCTTTTAAATATTTTTTTTGTTGTAAAGGTCCTTTTATAAAAAAGGTGGCACAAAAGGTCCTTTAATTTTATCGCATGTACTTAGGTTGTGGCGAGGGTCCTTTGATAAGATTCCGACCATTGATTTTTTTTTTTTCGGGCCAAAAAAAGTCATGTGTGTTGCACATGACCACTTAAAATCCTTTTCACCCTTTTCCCCACTTTTCCCCCTTATACATGCCTTGCTCGATTTGTCTTCAATTGCCTTCAATTTTATTGCGAGGGACTAAAATCGGAGTTTGATGATTTTTTTTCTTCTCAAAATAGGGTTCGTGTTGAGGTCGTGGATGATTAAAAAAATTAGGGTTTAATAAAGGAAAAAGGGCAAAATAGATTTTCGTGCAAGGCACATAACTTTTTTTGGTCGAAAAAAAAAGTCAATTGCCGGAATTCGGTTAAAGGACCCTCGTCACAACTTAAGTGCGATAAATGAATTTATGCCACCTTTATTATAACAAGACCTTTACAACAAAAAAATCTAGTTAAAAGAACCTCTTTCACAAATTTTCCTAAAAAGATATTTAAATTCAACAGATATTAATTGATAAGAGCAAAGCCATATTCATTTATAATGAGGTTTTGTTTATTTGTCGTTTTGGTGAGACTTTCTATTTCAAAATCATTACAGTATTAATTAGGGATATGTGCCAATAAAGATGTTTGTTCATCGATCTTCGTTTATAGTTGGAATTTAAAGGTATAAATTAACATATGTACTAATGTTCTCGTTATTATTAATTAAGTAATTATGTCTCATTATTATTTGCATCCCAGGTAGGTTTTTGTACATATGTTATGCATTTGATTAATGAGAATACAAGGTAAACATTAAAATCTCATACGAAATTTAAATAATCAAAGTTTCAAATAGTAATATTATTAACAAATAACAATAGTTTTTGAGTTTTACGTGAAATATAATCGCAAGTACATTTTTCTTTTACAGCATTTGTTTTGGTGTAGGGAGAACACGATGAACCGTAGAAGTTAATGATTTATATAGAATATGACCTCATTACCATCAATCTACCATATAACTTTAATCAGGTAAATTAGTTGACAGCATGATATCCCTGTAAATCTGTAACCCTTAATAAAGTAGGCTATTTATGAAGCAAAAGTTGTTTGATTTGGTCCGAATGAAAAAGCAATCAGATGGTTGTTTGAGTGCTTTCTTTGAACCCACTTGTGTGGGCTTTCCTCGCATGTACCTTCTTGTCCTTTGAGCAACTTATGATTGTGGTGTCAAAACAATGGTCTTATAGCATAATACAAGACCTCCAACGTTCCCTCGTTCTCATTTCCTTAGTATTATTGGTTATAAAAGTCACTAGTGGCATGTCTGGGATTTATTGAGTTTCTAAGAAAAATAAAATTCAGAGTGAGGGAATTCAAGTATTTATAGTTTTCCTCCCGATTTAAAGAGATTTTTTGACTCTCTAAACTCAAAAAAAAAAAAAAAAAAAAAAAATCTAATGCTCAAAATTTGACGAGATAGTTTGAACGTTTGCAGTTTTTACAAATTTAATTTGTTCATTAGTTAGATAGAGAATGCGAAAATTTGACGAGAGCAAAAGAGAATGCAAAAATTGGATATTTAAGGAATTTTCTTATTTAATTAAACCATGGTTAGGTTTTTAGGGAAAACTAACCTAATGAGGCTTCATTAATATCATTGGTGGGAATAAACAACTTTTATATGTGACTGGTGACACTGTGTGGCCAACCATTATAAGGGTTACTTTGTAAGTATTACTCTGTATATGGTTTACTCGTTTAGTATTACATGAGTTATTTTATCAGTGTTATAGAGGTTACCTGGTAAGTATTATAAGGATTACTCGGGCATTGTTTTAATGGTTACTTTATTCTTTTACAAGCACAAAACGCGCTAGATTGTAATTATGGTTAATCTGTGAATTGAAAAAAAAAAATTCATTTCAAAATTTCAAGGTAGCAAAAGAATTTTTTTTATTTTTATTTTTATTTTTTTTTAATGTGAAACATAAAATTGAAATGTGTGTTTGTATTGTTGGATAAACAAAATGTTAGCCAGAGTCGGTCCATAGTATACTAATTGCACAAAGAATAACATTTTCACCTACAAATGTTGGGCTGATTTGGCCCAAAAGTAGGTCCAAATGAAAAGCATTGGCCCAATCGCTTATTTTTTGGTTGTAAGAAAAATTTGTATTAGCAGGTCATTACACTTATTAGGTTATTAGGTAGTCACTAGTATAGTACCCGTGTAATTGCACGGTATAATAAGTTTATATTAGAGATGGTTATTGGGTAAGGTAACCCAATGATAATAGACTCAGGGCAAGCATAAAGGGCTTTTAATGGACATGACATTTAATGAATAAATCTCTTATTGAGTAGGGTCAATATAGGGCCAAAATGTTTTTCTAATTTAATAGACAAACAAAATAATAATGTAAAAAGTTTTCAAAAAAAAAAAAAAAAAATAATAATGTAAAAGTAATTACATAAATAAATTTGTATTAATACATACTTAATAATGGTTTTGTTTAATATTTATTTTAATTAATATTTTATTAGACCGTCCATTATCGATCCACTATTGACCTGCGACCTGCATTGGTCCGACCCGCTATTGACCCTATAAAATGTGACCTTTTTTTATCTGACCTGCAATCGACCCACACTGACTCTAACCCGACCCGCCTAATAACCAAGTCTAGTTTATATGTATAATTTACTTGTCAAAGCATTTTTTTAATAATGATGAAGTGGAAATCAAAAGTTATGCTCTAACATATATAGCTCCTAGAAAAATATCATAGCATGATTTAACGCTATTATATACATAATTATTGTAATATTATTTTACTTATTAAATTATTTATAGACTTAAAATTAGGAATGACAGGTGGGTATAAACATGTAAGTCTCGCATATCACCCGTCAGAGTTGAAGCGGGTATGGGTCCAACTTTGACGGGTAAGTAGGCGAATATGGGTACAAAAGTCATACCCACCGCGGGTAGTGGATAAGCAGTGAATTTGATGTCATACCCCCTATTACCCGCCTATTCGCCAGTTACACGCCTACCTGCCCAAGCAACCTGTCGACTTATTACTACCACTAATTTTTTTAAATAATTCTTTTTGTATTTGTAACGATGAAGGACTACTTTTATACAAATTGACTACTTACTTATATAATTCGAGTATATTATTAAAGTATGTATTTACAACAATTTAAAGATAGCATAATGACATGTTCTATAGGAAATTCATCAAACAAATTTTGTTAGGTTAGCGGATAATAGGTAGCCGGGTAGTGGATATAAAAAATTTACCCATTGCGGGTGCAAGGTAGGCCACATGGTATAAATTTTTTTTTTTGGCAAATGCAGATACAGGGGTTGGGGTACCCGCACCACCCAATTGTCATCCCCACTTTTGGGTAAATATTTTAGTAGTATTTGTTTTATACTACCTCTGTACTCTTTTTATTTATTTATTTATTTATTTTTGTTATATTTACTTACGTTTGTGACGAGGTATCCAACGTTAATATTTCACCCAATATTTTAAGCATGTATGAATGTATGTAAATATGTAATTTGATATTTTGATATATGGATAATATTGAGTATACATTAACATGGTTATAGTAAGTTATACATGAAAATTTTATTTGTATATAAATAGCAAACGATGGCCATATTTTTTTAGTTTGATCCCATAAATAAAACGATGGCCATAAGTATATAAGTTTATATTATACTCCGTATTATCCTTTTCATAAATATCTAAATTGGCAAAAATATTATATAAGATCAATAATCATTATTCTAGTATATATATTCTAATATCAAATTTATATTCGAGTTATAATAATTAACTTTTTGTGTAATGATATTTAATTTTGACAAATTTGTTTGATATGTTGATTTTTTATTTTAAGAATAATAATGAACTATTATGTACATATATATACAAGTTAAACTATTAGACAATAATTGTATCACATAAGATCAATAAAGTTATATTTCTTTGCCAATATATTATATAAGATTAATTTAATGTATAATATTGTCGTGAGTATTGATAACTTTAGACCAATTACCTTTAGAGGAAAAAAAAATGTATGTGGAGAAGGAAAATATTTTAAATGTTAGGAAATAATTAGCTACATTTGGTATATATATAACACCCCCAAATTACTCTCCAATAATAATAATACAAAACATGATTAAGAGAGTAGCTTAGGGGCATTACTGCCACGTGATAACGTAAGGCTTTTAAAAACAGAGACTTGCAACGGAAGAAATACATCTTAGCTTTCATTAATTAATTGAAAATAGAAATAGTTTTTGAAACATAAATCTAAATGGTACTCGTGCTAATTCATAATAGTGAACCTAGACTAAGTGATTTTTCCCTTCGTCCCTGATGCAACATTTAGCTCACATTGAATCATCGCCATCACCTATCTACTCATCATAAATGATAAGTAGGGCCAAGCCAAAACAAAAGATAAATACGCGTTAGCAAAACGCTAAGTACATATAAGTTCTAAACACGTGAATTAGTTTAGTTGATTAACATTTTCTTTCGAAATATATAATTCTCATAAAACATGGTTATTTGAACTCTCTATAGGCAAGATTTCATATTTTGGAAAACATTCCAAAATTTATAATTTTCTAAAGTATTTTTCAATTAAGGTTGAATAATCAACCATTTCATAAACAATTTTTCCAACCTAAGTGTGCACACCCCTCAAGCTAGTAACTCATTTACATAGTCTATACTTAAGGAAAGACTAGATCATACAAAGCTCATAATCTTATAATTTATCTCCGCATAGTGGGAGTCAAGAAAAATCCAATAAACATCTTTGATAAACCAATCTTCCAATTCCCCATGTATGGGATGATTAAAATGATAACATTTCCTTTTTAAACAATTTGGTAAACAAAGTAAGTTTTCAAACAAGCTTATAAAACATTTAAATATTTAAGATCAAACAATCGTTTTATGAAACACGCTTATAAATTTATTATAAACATTTATAAATCATTGTTCAACATTCAACATAGTTCATCATTCAAAACATAAAACACATTTGTATATAAAATCACATAGTTAAAGATCTAGCCACGAATATGTACCTTGATCTTTGCACACAAGTACGAAACTCTTAATTACGTACGAACTTGAAACTCTCCCTACAATAACCAATCACTATTAGGATATATATTTAGGAAATATCATATATTTAGGAGAATAATTATTTGATATGATATCCTTTCTATTTCCTTATCTTCTCTAGTTTCCATGTTTGTCTAGGACTAGGATTCTAGAGAGCTTTGTATTATATATTTCGACAGTAACCTTCAATGAAAGCCAAGCTATTTTCTGCCTAATTCTATCTAATTCTACATGGTATCAGGCCTAATTCTTTAATTTTTTTAAAATTATGGCTGGGGGCAATGATCAACCACCACCACCACCACCACCACCAAAAATCGAGCCAAATTCACCGTATTACCTCGGTTCCCAAGATCGACCGGGGGATTTCATTACTCCTACTCGCTTAACTGCTGAAAATTATGAAACATGGGCTGCCGACATTCAAACAGCATTAGAAGCTCGAAGGAAATTTGAGTTTTTAGATGGTACTATTACCACACCGTCACCCCCTGCACAAAGTCCGATTGGACGGCAATCAATGCAATGCTTATATCGTGGATTACAAATACGATAGACCCCGATTTAAAATCAACTCTGTCAAAATTCAGAGAAGTTAAACCCTTTTGGGATCACCTTAAACAACGATTTGCTCAAACAAACGGTCCTCGCATTCAACAATTGCGTGCCTCCATTGCAAAGTGTGAGCAGACCAAAGCGATGTCCGTCTCTATGTACTATGGAAAACTTCATACTTTATGGCAAGAACTTGATCGGCACGAACCTTTGATTTCTTGTTCTTGCTGTGATAAATGTATGGCAGGAAAATTACATGAAGAGCGTAGAGCCCAAGCTCGTTTACATGATTTTTTTAATGGGATTAAATTCAGATTATTATTCCTCTCTCCGTACACAAATATTATCTCAAGATCCTCTTCCCAGTCTAGACAGAGCATATCAATTGGTGACTCAAGACGAGCGTGTGCGCTTGTCCAAACAGGAAGCCGACTCCATTTCTGCCACGCCCTCTAAGGCTGTTGGGTTTGCGTTGCGGGCAGCTGATGCAACAAATTCTGGTGCTGCTTGTGGTAGGGGTCGAGGCAATGACCCACCTGTTTGTTCTAAATGCCGCAAAACAGGTCACGAGACCTCTAATTGTTGGGGGGACATAATCTGTGGACATTGCAAGAAGAAAGGTCACCCCGAGAGTCATTGCTTTGAACTTGTGGGTCGACCCGATAATCGGAAGCAAGGGCAGGGGCGTGGACAGGTTCAGGGACGCGGCCAGGCTCGAGCTAATGCTGCTACAAGTGGAAATCCATCTCCCACACAAAATTCCTCTAGTACCTCAGCTTTGGGGCACCTATTTACACCTGAACAATGGAAGGCTATTGCCGGCATTGTTGGTAATGCCCAAATTCCTGATAACAGATTGACTGGTAAGTTTGATGTCACATCTTGGATTATTGATACCGGCGCGACTCACCATGTCACCGGAGATATTACATGGCTAGTTGATACTAAAAACATAGAATGCTCTGTTGGATTACCGAATGGCGCGAAAGTACTAGCTACCTTGGTGGGATCTGTCTGTTTATCGGAGAATATTACTCCAACTGGAGTTCTTTATGTTCCGAATTTAAGTTGCAATTTATTATCTGTGTCTCAACTTAATGATGATTTACATACTATTGTCCAATTTGATTCTTATGTTTGTGCTATACAGGACCAAGCGAAGGAGCTGATTGGAACGGGAATTAAGAGAGATGGACTATATTATTTTAGCAAACCGAAAGTGTCAAACATCGTTGAAGCAACATCAAAGTTGGAGTTGTGGCATCGCCGACTTGGACATCCTTCGAAAAAAGTAGTAAAATTACTTCCTCATATTAGTAGTAGTAAAGATCATTTAAATACAGGTTGTGATGTATGTATGCATGCTAAGCATCCTAGAAACAAATTTCCTTTAAGTGATAATAAAGCATCTCGAATATTTGAGAAAATTCATTGTGATTTGTGGGGTCCTTACCGACATGATTCGTCGTGTGGAGCTCGTTATTTTTTGACAATTGTTGATGATTATTCGAGAGCAGTTTGGGTTTATTTGTTGATTGATAAATTAGAAGTTTTTCAAATGTTTATGGCTTTCATTGCTATGGTTGATCGACAATTTTCTCAAACAATTAAGGTGGTTCAAAGTGATAATGGTACAGAGTTTAATTGCTTACATGACTACTTCAGGGCTACTGGAATTTTGTTTCACACATCATGTGTGGGGACACCCCAACAAAATGGTCGCGTAGAGAGAAAGCACAAACATATTTTGAATGTTAGTCGTGCTTTAAGATTTCAAGCAAAATTACCCATTTATTTTTGGGGTGAATGTGTTCTCACAGCTGCGCATTTAATTAACCGTACTCCATCTCCTCTTTTGGAGAACAAAACCCCTTTTGAGATTTTGTATGACAAACCTCCGTCCTTTGATGCTATTCGAACCTTTGGATGCTTATGTTTTGCTCATAATCAGAAAACTAAGGGCGATAAATTTGCTAGTCGTAGTCGCAAGTGTATTTTAGTGGGATATTCGTTTGGTAAAAAGGGATAGAGATTGTTTGATTTAAATACAAAAGAATTTTTCGTTTCACAAGACGTGAAATTTATTGAGGAAGTGTTTCCGTTTGGGAGTCTAGAAGAAGTCAACATATCCAACAATGAGTACGTTGACCATAGTATTGATGAGGATTTTTCAGAAATTATTTATGAAGAAGAAGTTGAGGTTAGAGAACCACAACATGAGAACTCGGCCCCCAATCCTTTCCAGCCCAACGGCCCAGTGACAGATCACGCTTCACCAGCGCCCAACGGCCCACTATCTGATTCGCCTTCTGTTCAGCCCGCTGGTAATTCAGCGCCAGCTGGGCCGCGTGATGATCATCCCACGCAAGAGGCAACTTCTGATGGGCCTCTTCCAATTGGGTGTACTGCTGGACAGCGTGACCATGATAATGACGTAGGCTCACATGAACAAGCTTTGGGTCGTGGCCATCGTCAAAAGTTTCCTAATGTCCTACATCGTGATTTTGTGACACACACGGTTTTTGCTAATAGTCCACTCTCCTCCTCTTCCAGTCACTCCTCAGGTACTCCTTATCCTTTAGCACATTACATAAATTGTGACAATTTTTCTGTCAATTATCGACAATTTCTGGCAGCTATTGTTAAGGGTAATGACCCAAAATCGTTCAAAGAGGCAATGAAATATGATGGATGGCGCAAATCTATGAAGGAAGAAATCCGGGCTTTAGAGGATAATGGTACATGGACTCTAGAACGTCTTCCTCCCGGGAAACGCGCACTTGGCAGTCAATGGGTCTATAAGACCAAGTATTTATCTAATGGTGATATTGAGCATCTTAAATCCAGATTAGTTGTGTTTGGTTTTCACCAACAAGCTGGAATTGACTATGATGAGACTTTTGCTCCGGTTGCCAAGATGACTACCGTTCGTGCTTTTCTCGCAATCGCAGCTTGCAAAAATTGGGAAATACATCAAATGGATGTACAAAATGCCTTTTTACATGGTGACCTAGCAGAGGAAGTATACATGAAGTTGCCCCCCGGGTTTGAAAGCTCCGATCCTTCTTTGGTGTGCAGGTTGCGCAAGTCATTGTATGGCTTGAAACAAGCACCTCAGTGTTGGTATGCAAAGTTGACAACGGCTCTGAAACGGTATGGTTTTATCCAATCCTATTCAGATTACTCTTTATTCACATATACTAATGGAAAAACTCAAATCAATGTCTTAGTTTATGTGGACGATCTTATTATTTCTGGGAATGATTCCGCTGCACTTAAGGTTTTCAAAGCATATCTTAGTCATTGTTTTAAAATGAAAGATCTTGGTTCCCTTAAATATTTTTTGGGCATTGAGGTGGCTCGTAGTTCGTCCGGACTATTTTTGTGTCAGAGAAAGTATACTCTGGATATTATCTCTGAAACAAGATTATTGGGCGCTAAGCCTAGTGGGTTTCCCATGGAACAGAATCACAGACTCGCTCATGCTAATGGCGAATTTCTTCAGAATCCGGAAGCTTATCGTCGTCTTGTGGGACGGCTCATATATCTCGGAGTCACTAGACCGGATCTAGCTTACTCAGTTCACATTTTGTCACAGTTCATGCAAGCACCACGCATAGAACATTGGGAGGCGGCCTTGAGAGTTGTTCGGTATCTTAAAGGATCTCCAGGCCAAGGCATATTATTGCGTTCGGATAGTGAGCTTACCTTAGAGGGTTGGTGTGACTCAGATTGGGCGGCGTGTCCTTTAACTCGACGCTCGTTGACAGGTTGGCTAGTGTTTTTAGGAAAATCACCGATTTCTTAGAAGACTAAAAAGCAACCTACAGTTTCTACTTCTTCTGCAGAGGCGGAGTACAGGTGTATGAATGGAGCCACTTGCGAATTAAAGTGGCTCAAGGGTTTATTGTTAAGTTTGGGTGTGCAACATCCTAAAGCTATTAAATTGTTCTGTGATAGTGAGTCAGCATTGCATATTGCAAGGAACCCTGTGTTTCATGAGCGTACGAAACACATAGAGGTTGATTGCCACTTTGTTCGCGATGCGATTACTGAAGGCTTAATTCCCCGTCACATGTGTCCACTAAAGATCAATTGGCGGATATATTCACAAAGGTACTCGGAAAGGCACGGTTTGATAAACTTCTTTCCAAGTTGGGCATTTTTGATCCTACTGCTCCAACTTGAGGGGGGGTATTAGGATATATATTTAGGAAATATCATATATTTAGGAGAATAATTATTTGATATGATATCTTTTCTATTTCCTTATCTTCTCTAGTTTCCATGTTTGTCTAGGACTAGGATTCTAGAGAGCTTTGTATTATATATTTCGACAGTAACCTTCAATGAAAGCCAAGCTATTTTCTGCCTAATTCTATCTAATTCTACAATAACTCTTATTCAATAACTCTAAACCAATAAACCCAAAGACATAGAATACAAACTCTAAACTAGTTGTGCATGAACAACTTAAATATTACTTTTTATAAAATTAATACTTACTTTTATAAACTAATCTTTAGTAATTCATTAATAATAATAGTAGTAGTAGTAGTAGTAGTAGTAGTAGTAGTAGTAGTAGTAGTAGTAATAATAATAATAATAATAATAATAATAATTTCTTCAATAATAATAATAATATATAAGTAAGAAGTAGTAGTAATGCATAGTAGCATACAAGTAATAGTTGTTGTTAAACTAAAAATAATAATAAGTAAGACATATCATAATTATTTCAAAACAAGTAGTCCAAAATAAAAGTGTACAACCATACTTAAATTTTAGAAAAAGCCCACTTACTTTTAAATATTTTTGGTGGGTTTTGTATATGAGTAAATTAAAAGACCAAACTACTTAACATTCTTTTTTTTTTTTTTTTTTTCCTTTTGGTTTTGTTTGTATAGGAAGCACGAAGCTAAGGGTGGGTGGTGAGGTTTGCTGGGCAGCAGGCAATGGTGGCCTGCCGGCGAGGTGAGGTGGTGCGGCTGGTGGCGCACGGCCAGGGGTGGTGGTGCGTTCGGTGGTGGCGCGGAGGAGAGAGAAAGGGGGGGAGAATATGGGTTTTGGGTATTTTAATTTGCTGAAATTTTGTGGGTATAATTTGCAAATGAATTTGTTCAAAATCCTTGCTCTATTTATAGGGAAAATTAGGGATTAAAATAAGACTAAAGATTGAAACTTTAATTTGCAATTGGTTGTTTTGGAGGTGAAACTTTGAATTGCAATTGGTTAATTTGAAGGTGAAATCTAATGGTTGGGAGAAAGTTTGATAATGGTGATGGAGTAGATGAGTTACATGTGGAGGGTGAGGGTGAATGTAGTCAGAAATTATAGTTGGGAGAGGTGTTAGTTGGAAAAGCTAACTTGATGAAGCTTTCATGGAGGAATGGAGAAGATGAACATAGTTTGTGGTGATTGGGGACGAAATTTTATTTTCTTTTTCCGCTTTTTTTTTTTGGCTAAAAGTATGAGTTGGGTTGTGAATATCAATTGGGCTTGTAAGTACTCATATGAGTTAGAATAAATGGCTTACTCACCTAAAACTATGTTCATTAAATAAGGCTCATATTAAAAATAATTACTTTATAAGTAGAGTTTAGGAAATTAAGTACAATTTTCTTATTTAAAATCAATGGAAGTTGTAATATATTTATAGGAAAATAATAATTTAATAATCTGAATATCTTAAGAAAATATTTTATAAGCGTATGGGAAAATTATTCGTCCATTTTTATAAACAGGAGTATAAGATCCGAAATAAGACATACTTAAGCTTAATAATTATAATTAATAATAATTAAATTGGTTTAAAAATTAGAGGTACTACATCTATATCATACATTACGCATACAAACATTACAAAATATCCAATATTTTTGAGATAATCAATTTGATTATGTAAATATTTTGTTATCTTCTATTATTGTATATTATCTTTTCTCACTATCTTGTCAAAAATATTATTTTATCAAATATATTTCATTCTTTATTATATATAGTGGAAAAATATTGTGAAATTTTCTACTTTTAAGGTTAATGAAAATATTTTGTACATAGGATCAATAAAAATCATATTATTTTTTGCAAAAAATATTATATAAGAATCAATCAATATTATTTTAGTATATATATAAACTGATATTTTTTTTTATATTATACGTAATATTTAAAGGAAATAGAAGATCTTAAATTATTTAGTGGATAATTGCTTTAATTAGGATGGCGGAGAAGGTCGGGAAAATTTTGCATGGAAAAGTGACACGCGGAGCTATTTTTTTTTGAGTGCCCTCTATTTTAGTATAGTTATAGATAGATTTTCAAATTGTAAGTTCCAAGTTTTTTCGTGAACGATTTCCTTATAAATTGGTTAAACAAAAAAAATTCCCTCTTTGTATTGTTAAACTTTTTCCCAAAATATTGACCACGTAGGCTCGGTATTAATTTTTGAAAAAAAAAATAAAAATTTTTAATCAGTAAAATTGCAAACGAAAATAGCGGTTTTATTATAAAACCGCAATTATCATTTGCGGCTTAACCTTCAAAACAAAGCATTATTGTAATTTATGAGGCCAAGTGGCCCAAGCAACATGTAAAAGAATCGCAATTGGCATTTGCGGTTAATATACCGAAGTCAATTTCAATTGGTGAAAGTGCAAATATGCTAAAGTGATGTCCACTTAATTCACAATAGAACCGCAAATTGTAATAGTGGTTCTTAATTAAAACCGCTAACGATGATTGCGGTTCTATGTTAAGAACCGCTATTGGCGTTAGCAATTTTTCATTGAACCAAAAAAAAATCATATCCGATCTAATGTGGACATTATTGCGGGAATTATTTTTCAAAACGATGCAAAGAGGGAATTAGTTTTGATTTTAGCAATTTATAAGGAAATCATTTTTCTTCTTGTCTAAATTGTATGATACGAATTTACTTACCCAAAAACTATTTTTAATTTATTTATTTGTATTTTAAAAATTAAAAAAACCTAGTTTACTAGGAAAAAAAATCCATTTAAAAAAAATGTACAAAATCCAAACAAATTATTCGTTAAAAGATAATAAAAAAAAATATTAACGTATTCTAATTCTACCTTTTTGAGGAAAACCTAATTCGTTCCTTCAAAAAAAAAAAGAAGAAAAGAAAAAAGGAAAACCTAATTCGTTATCTTAGTACTTCGTACTTCATTTGCTTATAAACACAATTCAAACAGCCGTGTTTTTCAAAATTTCTCACACACCACCAAACACAGCTACTCCTCCAGTTCAGAAAAAACTTTGCGCTTCGCCTTCGCTACTTTAGAGAACTTTTTCTTCGCAAATCTTTTTCTTGACTCTCTAATGGCTGATGATGAAGAAAGGGTTCCGAATCCCATTAAAATGGATAAGATGGGTTATAAAAAGGGAGAGGGGCTGGGAAAGAGGGATTTGGCTGAAGATTATGAAGAATGGATTCTGTAGACACATGATTGTGTCTCCCCAAAAACCAAACCCAGTGATGAGTACCTTTCGCGTCGTTGATTATCGAGCAAGGTGAAATGTGGAAGAGTCTCGTAAATTCTCATGTTTTAAATCAAAATAATTCATTTCGTATTTCAAAAACAATTCATTTTGTGTCCTAATAGAAAACGTGCAATCCAATTTAGTTTGGTCCATAATCTGGATCCAATAATTGTTTAGTTGGATGGGGCTCAAAAAGAGCTTTTCAACGATATATTATAAGCCCAATTCGGATGAATGATGAGGAAGTTGTGCAAATTCTTAGCTACAAACTTGTGTAGCTAAGCTAGTTGCACCACTGTATCTATATATGAACATCCAAAAATGAACATACGTTTTCTTCCCGTCTTTATATCTTAACTCTCTCTCTTCTTCTTTCTTACCTCAATTAATTTTCTCTCTCCTCTTTTTACCCCTTTTTTTTTTTAAGAAGTTAATTTTCTTTTTTACTTCACTTTCTTTCAATCTTTATACTTCTTTGTCTTTCTAATTTGGATATTCTTCAATTCATCACCATTGTAGCATTCAACAACATCATCATCATCTTCGTCAACATCGTGAAATTTGAGGTAATTTTGAGGTTTTTTTTTAATTATAAATATATGAAGGTTGTAAAATTTTTTATTTTTATCAATTTTGCATTTGTGATTCCTAATCTATTATGTTATACATCGATAATTATTGTCTCTATGATGAACTAAGATTATATTTAAGGTGGATATTCAAAATTTTAGAGTTAAAATAATTATAATCGAATTTGTGTTCTGTAAATAAAAAAAAAACTATGAACATACAATACATAAAACAAAATGCTCAATTTTTGAACATAAAATGAACATTTAGTAAAATAAAAATGAACATAGTATATAAAAAATGAGCATAATTTTTAACGATATATTTTATCTTCATTTTTTTTAATTATTATATACAATAATTTTAAACCCATATGAATATATGAAAACCATGTTCATTTTTATTATACTAAATTTTCATAATTTTTTTTAAACATGTTCATTTGTCTACGTGTTTATTTTGTATTAAATGTTCATTTTTAATAATGTATGCATATATTTTTATGAAATGATCATTTTATTAGGTATTCTATGATTGTATGATAAATGTTCATTTTTACTATAATAAATGTTCGTTTTTTATTACTAAATATTCATTTTTTAATTACTAAATGATAATTTATTTTTATGCGTTAAATATTTTTTTTAAGGCCATGACCCAACAATTTTATGATTATATGATAATGATGTTCACTGTTAATATACTAAATAATTATTTTTTTAACATGTTCACTTTTTAATACTAAATGTTCGTTTTTATTTTACGTGTTCATTTTTTTATTACTGAATGTTCCTTTTTTTTACGTTCATATTTTTTTACTAATTGTTCATATTCTATGGCGTGTTGCATCTTTCTAGTGCAAATAAGACTTATTGAGGAAGTTGTGGCCAAAAAACTAAACTGGGCCATATTTGAGCTTTATATGCAGATCCAATGATCATGTAGAGGGTCCATTAATATTAGGATTTATCTAATTTTAACGTAATTTGTTAATTCATGAATAAGTTTTACGAAGATTGTAATTATCTTATTTTTGAAAGATAAGGATTAAGAATTTTATGTCCGATAAAACAAGTGTTTTAAAAGGATTTAAAACTGATTTAATAAGGATAAGTACGGATTATTGGCTAACCCAATTTGATTAGAAGTCGGATTCTGTACGAATCTTATCTTTTGAAAACCATCACGACGCGATATTTCTATCGCGACGCGATGAATCTCATTAAAATGGAGAAGATGGGTTATAAAAAGGGAAAGGGGCTGGGAAGAGGGATTTGGATGATGCAAAAGTTGGGTTCCCAATCCCATTACTCTGAAACTGATGTAGAAGTTGGGTTACAAAAAGGGAAAAGGGCTTAGAAAGAGGGAAAATGAGATACTGAATCCCATTGAAGGGGTGGGAAGGGAAAAGCTTTTGGGTATATATGCTGAAAAGAGCCTGAAGATAAGAGATCAGGTATATTTTATAAATTTTATTTTTGCAACTGGTAGTAAGCTTGACATTGAAAAGAAATCAGAAAGTTTCTTAGGCAAGAATTTGGTTCTGAACCCCACGGAGGGAAATAAGTTGTTGAATGGATGGAAAAAGGAACTAACAGAAGACAACTTTCATGCTCTAATCCTGAAGATAACCGACATTGTTGTTATGACACCTAATATTGGCGCTTGGGATTCCTCAGATCCGGAAGCGCTTCTAAACTTCATCGATAAGTCGCCTCACTTTCCAACTTCAGTACCACAACAAATAATGCAGAAGATAGTTATGCCCACTCTGTTAAATGATCATGATAATTGGAATAGCATCAAAGACTGTATTCCATTTCCATTCAGAGTAACGCCTTGGTGGGACATAATTACTGCAAATGATAAACAGGGTATTGTATGAGGCTTTCATTTCTAAATTAAAAAAAAAAAGAGTTGAATTATGAGACAAACTGGGAAGCAGTACTTCAAGAATTTTCTACCCAGAAACAAATAGATTGTTCCAGTTGGGAAATGATGAAATCCATTTTTGAAGATCATAAATGGAAGGTGTAATGAGTAGAATGTTTATGGTATATATTGAAACTGAGCAGCAGTAGAGTGTGTGTGATTTTCATGTAAAAACTTGGTGGAGATTAGTAGCCTAAAGCTACTATTGGAGACCTTTGTCTCCCTTTTGTCAATTGTAATCTTGAATCCCTAAGTTTTTGCCTTATTTCCTTGTGCACGGTTACATTCATTAAGAGTCTGATTCATTACAATATACGTATATATAGCAGCAGTCTAGGTTCTAAAGGGTGAGAGTCGTAATACAAAGATCAATATAGATTTTATTCAATTATTTTTTTAGAGGATCTCCTCAAATATCACGAAATATATAACAAAAAGATCAAAACTTTACAAATAAATAGTTATTATTTATTAAGATGTAAAGGCTAATTAAGGTTGTTTCCAAGTGTCTCATGTGAGATATGGAGCAGTATCAGTAAGAACTAAACAGCGAAGCAATATAAACACTAAAAAAAATACAATTAAGATCTTTCCTCTAATAATCTTATATGGGATAAAACTTACAATGTTGTCGTATTGATTTGCACGCATCAACTTCTCCTCCCAAGCTACACTTGTTGTAAGTGCACATTTTTATCAGCCATGATATAATGGGCAAAAGAAGAATCATCATCATCCTGCACCCAAAATTACCATACTTAATTAAGACTGTCATGATAGCGCATAATGTAGATAATTTTTCTTTAAAGACGGCACACAGAACAAAATATCCCCTTAAAATTTTTATGTGCAAAACATTCGCCCTTTTTTATAATCACTTTTGTGAATTCAACTGGAAATCTGAAAGGTAAACCACTTACTCAGGTTCAAAAGTGAACACTTGTGCGACAAGGAGTTGGTCATCTAACAGATAGACAAATCACCTCATATGCTAACAAACTAAAGCTTTACAATGTTTGGAAAGTGTTGGCCCTTATGAGGTTTTGATGATGATGTTAATGATTGAGAAAACTTTTGGTTAATAAGGGTTTTCTAGTGTTGTGATGTTTGTAGGATAAGTAAACTCTAGGAGTTGAAGTGAGGACTGAAAACAGAGGAACTCTGAGAAGACCAAGGATGACAAGTAAAGGCAGATAAAGAGTTCCAGAAAGAAATTCTCTGAATTAAGCTGGATGGAACTACAATGTGTTCCTTGATAGGGACATACTAAGTTCCAGTGTAATGCTGGAATCTCAAGAATCAAGGATCAATGTAGAGCTCGAGATATCAACTGAAAAGGATGAACTTCAAACTTAGGTTGTATTAAAGATAAGTTTGTTTTCTAGGTTGATGTAAATATATAACTTGTTAATATGCATGAGACTTATTAGAAATCAGATAAAGCTTGGCAAGCTAATTAATTCGTAAAAGATAATCTTGATTTTGTGAAAAAGTAATTAATTGATTTAATCTTTTATAATCCGGTTTACTTGGTTTTGTCCTTTTCATTTAAACCTTTATCTTTTGTGAAAACGAATTTGACTAAAAAGGTTTTCCTAAACTCGAGATTCAGTTTACTTTGATTTCGGTTTTAAGTGATAAGTTTAGATTTATTTCTAGCTTATCTTTTTATCAAAACTCTACTTTGTAAGTTGACAGCCACTATAAATAGATAAGTTGTACTTGGTAGCAAAGTGAGAGTTTTAAGAGTGAAAACTACATAGTGCTTAAGAGTAAGTTTGCCAAAAAGGTTAAAGCTTTATCATTTTGATTTTCGGGTTTCATGTGTAGCTTTCCATTTATATGTTAGAGTGAGTCTTTGTGTTGTAATTGGTTTTTGGGTTGTGTGTGTGAATTCTTGATAATTCACGTTTGAGTCGAAGAGTTTGAAAGTCTCTAAAATTCGTGTGGTAGCTGTGAGTGCACAGTGAGTGAGCTTCTACTGTGAAGCTGAGTGTAGGCACTCCGGGAGTGTTGAGTGAACTTAAGTGGGACTTAGGTTGGGTAGGATAGGATCCTATCAGGTAGCAAGTAGTCCACTGAGGAACTTGTGAGAAAGGTCTATGTTTAATAGGTTGTAACTAGGAGTTTCCCTATTATATATAGTGAAGTTTGTGTGAAAATCTCGAGAAGGGTCAAGGTTTTACTTTCAGTTAGGCCCTGGAAGGTTTTCTCGTAAAACTTGTTGTGTTCTTTAAGTTCCTTTTATGCTTTGTCTTTATATTCCGCAAAAGATTGACCTAATTAGAACCTACTACAATTTACCCCCCTCTCGTAGTAGTTCATCTAAACTAACAGAAAGCAATTTTGGAGTAAGGGGAAGGGAGGAAGGAAAGGAAAGGAGAGAGAGAGAGTGTGTGAGCTTCCTTTTCGCTCCAAAATCTTGCCAATATTGGAAGGATTTGGCTTATTATAAAGTAAGGAAAAGGATTTTCAATTCACTCTCATTCCCTCCTTCCATATATCCTCCCTTTCTCTTCCCTTTCTTTCCCTCCATTTCTCTAGTAGTCTCTAATGTGGCCAAAAGAAGCTCAAGATCTTTTAATGCAAGAAGAAACTTGAAATGTTGTCAAGAAAACAATAACAGTAAACAAGATTAGTTGGATCAATTGTAAAGAAGTTTGCTGATATAAACAGATAAACTAATAAAGTTGAGAGTACCTGTAGACTATCAAATAAACCCTTATTGTGACAGCCTCAAGGATGTTTTGCATCACCCTCAAGATCTGAGAGGAAGAGGTCATTTCTTTGAATTAGATACGCCTTGAAGTATGTATCAAAGTGATGAAAATTCCCCTAAAAATACAGGAATAGGTAAGTTGAGGCAAGCATCATACACAAATGTAAAAACATCATTAATGATGAGCAAGCCCCAGTTGATCTTTTTGATCAACGAGACTTGTTAATCTAATGACACATTTGGTAATATTGGTGAACAATAAATGTTGCCAGCACATTAGTTATCATAGTCATCTGCCAAGTCAGTATGAATGCAAATTAACTGTAGCCTACCGTCACAACATCATCTGTTAACCTGGTAGAAGACGTTAGTTGTTTTGGGTTATTATATTTTATTAATTACTTGGTTGTGTGAATTTATGAAGGGTTGAATTTACCTCATTTGTTCCAAGTATACTGTGAATATGGTGTTGATCATATCTGCTTTCCTTTTCTAGAGATAAAAAAAATTAAAAAAAAAATCGTATTTCTTGAACTGGTCATCTTCGAGTTGGGTTGCTTTAAGGATCTCGTCGTTTGTTGATCTGAGATTTATGAGACATCTACGAAACCAAAAAAATCCCTCAATCTGCAATTGGAGAATTATGAGACATTTACGAAGCCCAAATATATAGGGGCTTTTCTTGCCTAAGTCATGTGAGTCGGTCGATGTATTCTCCAGCCATAGTTATAGATCACCGACATGATTTTGGTGGTCGTCTGGTTGTGTTGCGGGCTGTAGCGTGAGAGGAGAGAGAATAGGAAGAAGCAGCACTTGGGAATATATAAGTGCTACATACTTCACTTCGTATTAGTTTGAGATAATTGTTGCCAGCTAATAATAATATTTTTCATAAATTAAAAAAAAAAAAACTTTAAATATTACTACCTACTGCTCTCCCAGTTCCCACAGTCCTACTCTCCTATGTGAAAGCTAATATTTCTTTTTAATTTTTTTTTCTGCAACGCATACATTAATAATTTGACTTTATTATTATTTTTTTCATTATAGTTTTTATTTGTATTTTTTCATACTCCTCCGTTTCAAAATGATGTTCCTATTTACGTAAGTCGATGCAAGTTTTTATCCATCTTTGGCCGTAAATATTTTTAATGTCACACTAGCAAAAATTATACACCTTCTATGTTCTAATAAGTGCTACATTTAAGGTGTGTTCTATTCACCTAATTTTTACTAATATGAACTTATCTGGACTTACTGATCTAATCTAAACATACTGAACTTATTAGAACTTATTTTAGTTATAAATTGAACTTGGGTAGCATTGATTAACCCTTATCACAACTTATATTAACTTATCTAATTTATTTTTCTTGAACTTATCTTATCTGAACTTATTAACCCTGATCTGAACTTATCTAAACTTATTTTTCCTAAAATAAGTGAAAATAAGGTAAACAAAACATGGCCTTAGTAAATGCAATCGTGTTTTAATAAGTGTTACATTTCCTTCTTTGACACAAACCTACATTTTAATATTATATCTCTCTCCTCCTATGATCCCCACCCAAATCCACTACCACTATACCTCACTATCTTTCTTTTACAATTTTTTTAATACTCTAACTACCTCACTTACCTCTTATTTTATTTAAGTCAATTAAATTGTCTAAAATTATGTGTCAGTGAAAGTGTAACAATGTACTCACCAAGACGAATCAAATTAGATAGTACTCCGTAACAATGTACTCACCAAAACGAATCAAATTAGATCCTATATGACTATATTTGTTCTTATAGATTGAGATAAATTTAGAAAATTCTCTCTTATTTTTTAAAAGTGAAAGATTCTAAACATGAACATCATTGTAGAACAGAAGGAGCATTTAAGAAATGGGAGGAGAAAGTGCATGAATTACATTTTAAAAAAATGTGAAAAATACAATATATACAAAAGTTAAAGAGAAAAAGTGGAAAAAAGAACAAGCTACTCGATATCGACTCGGTCAAAACTGGACCCGTTACAGCTCAAATCAATACGTTTACGAGTGGATTAGACCCACCCCAAAATCGAACTCGTCGGATAAACTCGGATTGTATGTACGTGACAAATAATATGAACATAAAAAACACCATAAAACAAGTAATACCGAAACCAAACTAATATACGGAGTATAGTGTTTTTAACTTTCATATGATTCAATTAGCTTTATTGAATTCATTTGACTTTCATTACCTTTGTTTGAAAGTGTTTGACTTTCATTTGATTATTTTAGTTTTCTTTAATGTATTTCACTTTCATTTGATTTAGTTAGCTTTTTTGAATGCATTTGACGTTCATTTAATTTTGTTTGCATGTGTTTGACTTAGCTTACATTTGATTCAAGTAACTTTTGTAGAAGGAAAATTTCACATTTGCTACCAGCGAAACCACCTAGCTTCACATTTACTACCAGTTTAATTTTTTATTTTATATTACTACCACACAAAATCACATAATTTCAATTTTTCTACCACTAAACACTTTCCGTTACAATTTCCGTTAGTGAGATCAACCACCCTCACTGCCACCCCTCCCTCCTTGGACACCCTCACTACCTCCCCGTTTGCCACCTTCGACCCACCATGATTTTTTTTTTAAAACCCAACAACCTCCCTACCCCCTGTCGGCGCCGGTGACAACCCACCACCTTCCCTTATCCCCTCCTCGCTGCCCCCCATCCTTAAACACCAGCCCCGACACCACCCTTCCCCCACCCAAAACAGCCACCCCCAACCCTTAAACACCAGCCCCGACACCACCCCAACCTGAATCGAGCCAGAAACGACCGATTTCCCCCACCCCAACCTGAATCGAGCTGGAAACGAAACCCTAAATTCGTTTTGGGTGGTTTTGGGGTGGTGGTTTACGGTTAGAGAAGGTCGAAAACGGTAAGGGAAAGGGAGGGGGGTCGATTTCGGTGGGGGGAACGGGGTTGGGGGGCGGATTTCGGTGGGAGAAAGGGGAAAGGGGTGGTTTTGGTTCAGGCTGGGGGTCGGGGCAGCGAGAACGTGGAAAGGGAAGAGGGGTTCGCATTGGCTGCGTAGGGGTGGGGGAAAGGGAAGGGGGTGGGTTCGCACCGGCGCCGGCCGTCGGCGGGGGGGGGGGGGGGAGGGAAGGGGTGGCAGTTGAGGGGAGGGGTGGCAGGGGAGGGGGGAAGGTGGTTTTTATTTTTTTAATTTTTTTTAATAAACTTAACGGAAATCCTAACGTATTCCGTTAAGTGGTAGTGATTTTAAAATACTCTGATTTAGGTGGTAGCAATATAAAATAAAAAATTAAAGGGGTAGCAAATGTGAATTAGGATCATTTCCCTGGTAACAAATGTGAAATTTTCCTTTGTAGAATTCATTTAACTTTTATTTGAGTTGATTACCTTTGTTTGAAAGTGTTTTGACTTTCATTTGATTATTTTAGTTTTATTTATCGTAATTTACTTTTATTTGATTTAATTAGCTTTGTTGAATGCATTTGGCGTTCATTTGATTTATATAGCTTTTGTAGAATTCATTTGACTTTCATTTGATTTAATAAACTTTATTTGAATGTGTTTGAATTTCATATATGTTTGAATTTGTTTTTTTCTACATTTTTTACTTTAATTTTATTCAATTATCTTTGTTTCAATATGTGTGACTTCCTATTAATTCAATTAGCTTTGTTGAATGAATTAGACTTTCATGTAATTCTATTAGATTTGTTTAATACATTTCACTTTCTTTTGATTTAATTAGCTTTGTTTGAATATGTTTGACTTTAATTTTTCTAGGACTGTTTGACTTTAATAAATTTAATTCTTTTAGCTTTGTTGAATGAATTTAACTTTCATTTAATTCATGCAGTTATTAGTTTTGTTGAATACAATTGACTTTCTTTTTATTCAACTAGCTTTATTTGAATGTGATTTACATTTGATTCAATTTTTTTTTTTTTTAAATTCATTTGATTGCTATTTGTTCAATGAGCCTTATTTGAATGTGTTTGACTTACATTTGATTCAATTTGTTTATTTACATTTGATTCAATTTATTTATTCAACTGATCGAATTTGACTTTAATTTGATTCAATTATTTTTGTTTGAATGTGTTTGTTTATTCAAGTGAGTTTGACTTTAATTTGATTTAATTATTTTTGTTTGAATGTGCTTGTTTATTCAAGTGAGTTTGATTTTAATTTGATTCAATTATTTTTGTTTAAATGTGTTTGTTTATTCAAGTGATTTTGACTTTAATTTGATTCAATAATTTTTGTTTGAATGTGTTTGACTTTTTATTGATTTAATTAGCTTTGTTGAATGAATTTGACTTTCATTTAAGTCAATTTGATTTGTTGGATGCATTTGACTTTCATTTTATTCAATGTGTTTTGTTTGAATGTGATGAGTTTCCTTATGTATGTTCAACTAGTTTTTGCCCTGTGCAAATGCACGGATTATAATAAGACTTGAAAATAATAGAAGCAATTAAAATGGATTTAGTTTAAATGAACTGACTTATATATACCATTTATTTTTATTTGAAATTTGAATCATTTAATGTCTATCCTTAAAACTCTCTTGTTAGATACACATTGCTTAAAATAATTTTTATAAATTATTGTAAGTTCTTATTCATTAAAAAAAAAAATCACGTTATTTTTTAAGAAAAAGAAAAAGAGGAAAAAAAAAATCGGGTGGGAAATTTTTTTTAATGTAAATGCAACACGTATACTTTTGGAGATACATATGGTGATTACTTTAGTATATAATATAGAAGATTAGTCTTTCATTTGATTCATTTAGAATTCATTTGAATTTAAATAGATTTAACACGCTTTGTTCGAATGTGTTTCAACTTCAATTTAATTAATAGCTTTGTTTGAAATTAAAGTGTCTTTATTTCAATTTATATCAATTACATTTGTTTGATGGTTTTCGCTTTTAATTTATTCAATTATCTTTGTTTCAATATTGTGTTTATTTTTTATTTTTTATTTTTATTTTTTACTTTTTTTGGTGATGATATTTTCGGTACTTTTTATTTTAAATGACCCTAAATAAAAAATTTATTCTAATCAGAAAATCTTGCGTGGACCTGGTTCACAATAATATTATTGTGGACCTAAGGTTTATTCACACGTAACTGGCATTATATTTAATATAGTGACCCTTATTTTTAACATAGTATCCTTATTTTTAACATAGTAACCTTTTTTAAAAATTTGAGTGACCTTTAATGTTATTATAAACTTAGAGTACGACATTGTGTTGAATAGTGACCTAATTTTAACATTGTGATCTTTACTATTCATATTGACCATTATATTAAAATTTTCATTAAAAAAATTAACCTTTTATAGCTTTTATAATGTCACACTAACTTTTATTTCAACATAATAACCTTTATTTTAATATAGTGACCTATTTTTTTTATTAATAAAACAATCATATTGTCTCTAATGTTAATGGTCCACAATAAATTAGTGTGAACCAGGTCCATTTAAGAATTTGTACCAATAGTAACCGTATTTCATTTAATACTCAATTTTTTTAAAAATAGTTAATTAAAATTAACTATAGCTTCCTTTTTCTTTAATTAATAAAAAAAGAAAGAAAAACACTTCAATAAATAACTGCCACCAACCAGTCACCCACACCACCACCTCCATCAGTCAGCCAACCTTTTCCCCTCCCCCTTCGCTGTCGGCCTCCGGCACAGCTTCCCCGCCAGCGACCCCAAATCGTCGGAGCATCGCTGCCCATAGCTCCAAAAAACTCAACTATCTTTCACCAATCTCCATTGAAACAGGAAAAGTTTGAGCAACTCATCAATGGTGGATTCACTGGAACGGAGTCAGGGGGGTTCTGGGCGCGTGGTGGTCGAGATCGGAGAGTTCTGGTCGCAAGATGGTCAAGGTAAAAGGGTTATGGGCACGCGATGGTCCGGGTTTGGATTAAGGTCGGGTCTGGTGGTGGCTGAGTGACGGTGACGGTGGAAGTTGTGGAGCTGTTAGCTGGGTTAGTTGGTGGTGGTGGTGGTAGTGATTCTTAATTGAACTACTTCATATTAACAACTTACAAATTCGTGTTGCATGTTATGTTGGAGTTTTTACAATTCTAGTAATGCAAATCGGAGATTTACCAAGTGAGTGTGCGAGGAGTTAACGAGGGAGTGATATATGCAATCTAAAGATCTAGCGAAGGAGCTATAGCTCTAGCAAGGATAGATAGCTTCGGCAAGGCCGAGCTATAGCTCAGGTAAGAGAGAGCTATAGCTCGCTGCTGCTCGTGGTCGCTGCAAGGCTGAGCTATAGCTCAGGTAAGAGAGAGCTATAGCTCGCTGCTGCTCGTGGTCGCTGCAAGGCTGAGCTATAGCTCGGATACAAGAGAGCTATAGCTCGCTGGCCATTTGCTTGCGACAGGGGCGAGCGAGAGCTCGAGCGATAGCTCGCTGCCGTAGTTGTTCACTGCTAGGCCGAGCGATAGCTCGCTCGACTGCGAGCGAGAGCTCAGTCGATCAGTTTGCTTTTGGGCGGTGGGATTGCGTGGGCTAAAAGACCTAATTTCTTGGCTTGTTCTTTACTCCATTATATTCATATAAATACCCTCATACCCCAAAATCAATAGACGTTAATTTCATTATTGAAAATACCCTAAACACACAAACACAAACCTATCCTTTGAGATCTGAACAGTTCTTGAGTAATTCCACGCTTTGGGTTCGGGTACACGAATTACGAAGGAGAGTTGCGTTAAACTTGGGGGGCGTGCGTCATCAGGAAACCTGTACCGGTGGTGGCGTATTTCGCTTCTAAGGCAGTGGATTATGTTCCATGGCGCAACTGTGAGTTTGAGATCAAGTATTTTTCCTTTTCATCTTCATTGTTTGTCATTGGAATCGACAGGTATTTTACCAACAGTTGAATTCACCAAATCAATTAAGGTTGAAAATGTCGAAGGAGAGAGACAAGGATGTTTGGTGGTTGATGTAGAGTTAACTTACAGCCAAGACATGGCGTTAAATCAAGGTTTAAAGCCGTTTGTGAGGTTTGCTGAGTAGTCAACTTATACGTGGCTACTTGTACACGTCACGAGCGGGAAGTTACAATTCTGTCCTCCATTAAACTGGTTGAAATACCTATAGAGCCCCTAGATTAACATCTTATAGCAATCAATGAGACTAATCTGAATTTGCCGATTTATGATCCTTTAATTGGGATTGTGCCTTGTACCCCAAGGGATTCGGATTTTATATATTATTAGAGTCGGTTTGGTTATATTTATGTTAATATTGTATTTATGTTAAGTTTATCTTGTTGGGAGTTTTAGGCAAGTTAGGTTTCCTATTGTATTGTGTATATATATATATATGTGATTATTATCAATGCAAAGGCTAAGCCGTTTTCTCCAATATTTCTTGAGTTTAACATATATATCCTTCCAAATTTTTATACTAGTCTGTTTTTAGAATCACTGTATTATTTCTGTGATGGGTTTATTTGAAGCAAAATTAGGTGATGTTCGATTTTTTCAACTTATGTTCTCATATGATTGTCCTACGATAAGGATAGATAATGGCTCCACACGGCGTGGGTTGTTCATCCTCAATTTGCCATCGTCATCGTCATCTGGTTTTGGTAGTCCTGTGTATGTATTTTTCAAATTGTCAGCCCTTTTCAAAAAAGACTTTTTTAATTTAGCCAAACAAGTCTTTTCTAAAATTCAAGGGTTGAGTTGTACCTCTAAACAGTTACTTGCTCAACAAATCACGGATTATTTCAAGAGCTCCTTCGATTTTTGTAGGCGTCGTGACTACGATGAAGCGAGGCCTATTTTTGTACTCGATATTAATTTAATCGAACAACAACAAGTACACGAACATGATGATTATTATGATGATGATTGTTATGTTAACGATTATGATGATGACGATGGAAATCAATCACTTGATGTTTATTATCGGGATGGTCACTTTAGTGAACTTTATCTTCCTCAACTAAAATTAGACAAACTAGATGTTGATATTCTGACCCCGTTGTATATCGATGTATTTCGAGATGGTCACTTAAATTTTGCCGAAAAGCATTTACAGTTTATGCTTCCATTAATTTTCGAAAAGATCTGTCCTACAATAGTCATGGAAGCGGGTGATAATGATACATGCTCGATTTGCCTCGATGCGATGTCGGAAGGGGTGGATGTCGTAAGGTTGGTTCGTTGCAACCATGTATTTCATCGCCATTGCATCTTCAAGTGGCTATCAACCAACCAGTCATGCCCCTATTGTCGAGCCTCCACTTCAACAGTAGCTTTTCTTTAGTAATCTTACAACAATATGCGTTTTTTTAATTTTAATTTTATTCTTATTCATGTATTTAATTATGTAATGTAAACTTATTTGATTTTATCTTAACATATAATAGACATGCTATTGAGAACCCCGTTTTTAATGGTTGCTCATTCATCATATACATCTTTTTTTTAAAAAAATACTATAATAGTGGTAACAATGACTATTATAAGTGTATAGTCGTAGAATATTCTCTATTCTACAATCTACACTGACTTTTTTTGTTTGAAAGGGGGCGGTGTATTTAATTAATTACAAAGATCGTCCAATGGTACATATGGGGAAATCTCATTAGTCATTAGAAACTTGATTCACCCAACATTGTTCAACTCTACAAGGAACTATCTTAGCGAGATGATGGGCAACAAAATTCCCATCTCTCTTCACATGAGACCAAAAAACCTGAAACAAAGCTATTACAAGACGAGACAATGTCTTCCAGAACGCTATCAACCATCGAAAGATTAAAAGAGCACTTCTGCAGCTTTAAAACCATCAGTTGCAAGACCGATTCCAGGATGATATTGCTGAACCCAAATTCCTTCGCCTTCCTGATCCCAAAAAGAGTAGCCCTGCACTCTGCTACCAGAGGTTCCAAGCTAGCCTGAACCCTCCTGACCGCAGCAAACATAACAGCCTCAAAGCTGTCACGCGCCACAGCACTCACACTAATCCACCATCCTCCCGAGTTGAGGCATCCATGTTAATCTTAACCATAAGTGGGGTCGACTAACATGAACCAAATTTGATATTGAAATAAATTAGGTTGGTGCAATGTACTCTTTTCTTATGCTGTTCCCAATCTTGTTCACACCCAAGTAACTACTCATTAGGCCAATTTTTCAACACATTCAAATTATCTATCCACAAACTTTTAACCAAATTCAGCCATAACAATATGAACCTCAAACTAATTCTTTCACCAGTATTCACACATAGTCAACTGTTAGTTCCACAATCCCCTAAAATTGAGTTCTAATCCCAATAATTCCAAGCATATATATATATAGCCAATTAAAAATGAATTTCAGAGAGCCAGAAATCATACTCTTTTTCTGCAATCACAAGAATTAACAACACCGAATCTCTTCTGAAAGAAAAAACAATACTCGTAGCAAACAAGCAATTGACTTTACCCCACCAAAATGCAAAGCCAATCAAACCCAGAAACATCAGCACAGGAAGGAGCACCAGATTGACGGCCGGCAGCCCTAACCGGAGGCGACGATGGAGGAGAATGGACCTCCCAAGATCCCCTCATTCTCATTCCATTTTGATGCATTATTGGTCACTACTCACTAGAGTAACAACAACACGTTTTGGAAATATTGAGCTTGTAAATCAAAATTTACAAATTAATTAATAATGCTCAATTTTATATTCTAATTAATAATGTTGCATTATAGATAATGTTAATTAACATATAGAGTGGAAATTAAAAGGTATATTGGTTAATTAACATATTTATTAGTAGCAATTGGAATTTCAGTTTATTTTGCTGTTATTAAAAATTCCATTTAATATTTATGTAGTCCCTAAAAAAAATTTAAAAAAAAAAAATCCCTAATGTTCGGTACAGTGAGCATCAAAGCTCCCTAATGTTTGGTTCAGTCATCAAAGTAACCACCAAAAGTGGTGGTAGTGGGACCAAAACCAAACTTTTCTAACGTTAGGGACTAAAATCAAACTTTTGGCAAACGTTAGGACCTATTTTATACTTTACCTCAAAATTTCTAAGTTCCTTCATCCCCATGAAAAATAAGAAATAAGCATGCAGATAACGGACAGAGGGAGTAATAGTTTTCAATTTTTCATGCTTGAACATAAGCTTAATTCCCTTTCTAACTCGTCATCAGCCGATATGCATTTCTTTACACCGATCGTCTTTGAATTTAGATAAAGAAAGAGAAGATTTGAGGAGAGAAAGTATAAGATGAAGAAAGAGTCTTGAATTGAAACAAGAATATATACAATATGAATTTTGAAATGCTACCTAAAATATTCGATTACAGGTTATTACTTGTTTGAGATTTTTTTTTTTTTTTAATTATCTACTGCGTGCATAGTGTCACCCCTAGTAGAAATTCTTAATCTACCACTGGATTGAGGTCACAATTTTGAATCATAGGATCAAATTAGAATTTATTTAATCAAGATTATATTCATAGGAGGTTGTGAGCGACTAGCCGACCCCAACAACGAACTACTGCGTACTTGTTTTGTTTCATTGAGAATTTGCCGTCATGTCCAAAATCTGTCCAACAAGTTTCCAAACTTGTACTACTTTGTAGTACACCCTTTTCTTAGATCAGCCAATTTCTGTACTAACTACTACTTCCTCCGTTACACATTATGTGTAACAAATCTTGTTGCACGTTTTTCAAGACAAAATTTGTTAATAGGTGATTAACAAAGTAAAGGGTTTGTGATTAAGGGTAGGAGAGAGAAAAGGGAAAAATTAATCAACCACCACTACCACCCACCAGCAGCAACATCCACCACGCCCACCACCTACCAACAGCAACATCCACCACCACCCACATCTACCCACACCCCGAAACCACCACCACCTCATCCCATAATCACCAACCACCACCACCCCATCTCGTCTCATCACCATAACCACCCAAAACCCACTCCAGACAACTCGCATCAACACCCCAACTCGTAACCCAGTCACCACCGCCAAGATTCGAAACCCCAACCCACCCAAATCACAGCCACAACCAAGATCTGAAACCCCTCCATAACCACCGAAAACCAACCTTAACCAATTCGCAGCCACAACCCCGAAAACCAAGATTCGGTGACGACTTTGACGAGGAGGAAAATAGGGCTACTGATTCGATCGGTGGTTTATGAGAAGAAAAAAGAAAGAGAAGCGGCTTTTGGGTTCGGTGTGGCTGGTCGGAAATTTTCTGGGAATTTCAGGGCGGCAGCGATGGAGTGGGAGTTCGAGGTTATGGGTGGCCGGCTGGGTGGGGGATTTCGGCATGGAGGTGGGCTGGGGTCATGGCAGTGAGAGAAGAGAGTGAAAAGTAGCTGTGGTTGTGGTGGTGATGGTTGCTGTGGTGGTGGTTTTGGTAGAGGTGAGAGAACACTTGGTGATGATGGCGGTGGATAGGTTGTGAGGGAGGAGAGAGATTAAGATTAGGGATTTAATCATAAATGAATTAATTTAGTTTAATATAATAATAACATATAATCTTATTAATTTAATGTGTGTTATTGAACTTAAGTAAGGGCATATGGGTCATTTTACACAAAAATATTTACTATAAATGAAAATTTTTACTTTGTTGTACATAATGTGTAACTTCTGTTTTTGGTTATTGTTGCACATAGTGCGTTCGGAGGAAGTACGAAATGTTCTACATTATCTACTTCAATGTCTACTCCATACTTGTATGTTGTACTCCCTCCATTTTTAAATATTTGCTCCACTTTTAATTTACGGCTGTTTTTAAATACTTGCTCTATTTCCTTATTTTGGAAAGCTTTTACAATATTTAATTAATTTCTCTCACCTAGTGGACCCAATATATATTCCCTCTCCTCCAATTCTCTCCAATGCTTTTGCTTTCTACAATTTTATATTCTTCCACCAACCCACACTACCTCTATATGTTATTTCTTTCTCCAATTTCTCCTAAAACTTCACGCATGGAGAAATGGAGCAAGTATTTAAAAACGGAGGGAGTATTATTGTATATTTGTACGAGTAGTTCATGCACGAGTGTCGTGTTAGTGCGTTTCGTGTTTAAGTGGACTATGTTTAAAATGGATTGTGCTAAAATAAAATAAAAATATTTCAGCCATAACAACAACATCCAACACAATGTATATACTTCTTTGGTGTACTTGTGTCGTGTTAGCGTGTCTCGTGCTTAAGCGGACAATGCCTAGAATGAGTTGAAAAAAATACTAATCATGTTGTGTTGGGCTCATGTTGATATTTCATAAATAGAGAGCACATCCCAGCAATATGAGTATACGACACATAAAAAATAACCGGGCAATACTACATATTGGGTCGACGTGCTCTTGTAGAGTTCATGCCAATTTTAAACATGCACGGTCCATGGCCCACTGGCTAGCCTATCATGTCAAGCCGGACTTATGACAGGCTCGTATCAAGTCGGGCCATTTTCATGGAGTGCCTAACTAATCCTCATGCCAGCTCAGTCGTTTCCATCTCTAGGTGCACGACGGACTAAAAGTTACATATGCTAGCAATGTATCAACACTGAAATCCGATAGGAATTCGTGAATTGAGATAGTTACATTCATGAATTCATCCAAAAGAATATATGGAATATATGTATATACGAGTACATGTAAACACGTTATAAGACAAACTAGCATACATTTTGTTGCATATATATGTACAAGAGAGAATGTATAGTACATGTTCTATTTTCACAATGAAAAACAATTTTTCCTTTGCTTAATAATAAAAAGTTTAACTGAAGGAGCAGATTTAGGAGATAAAGAAACTCCCTCCCATTTTCTATGGAAAGATGGCCTAGGTAGATTTTCAGGTACAATAGTTTCCAATGAATTAATGTTCCATGGTGGGCACATTCTTTTGTCACTCCATCTTGTAACACTTCTTTTCTTATCGTTCTTTGGTACGAGTATATGAGATTCGATTTCAAGTTCACTAGCCATCCAATAATTTCCGCCGTCGTTGCTTAAAATATCTCCTACTTCTAGACCAATTACTATGGTTGTTGCAATTGCCATCAACTTTTGGCTCCTCCATGATGACTTATTCTCATTACCTTTCCTAATCAAAAAATCAATCAATACAATAAATCTTAGTCATGGTTTAAAAAATAATTCGCTTTCAACAAGGGTATTTTAGTAAAGTTATTTATTAAATATTTTTAAAAAATTCATTTCGTACAATTTAAAATAATGAGAGTGGATCCAACGGTCCACCCGTAGCTTGCTAATCAATTAATCATTTCTTAGAGCTTAACAAATGATATATGTAGCCCAAAACCCGAGTTTCAAATCCTATATCGGCTATATGTCTAGGCAAAACTCGGGTTTTGGGCTAAACTTAGCAATAAAACGATTCAAAATTGATATAATTACCTTGGAGCATACGAGAAATATTTCTTTGAAGGCGAAGATGATGATGAAGTATGATCAAGGGGTGAACTTGGAGGCAATGGATTGTGGCAGCAATACGTTGATAAATTCATCTTACTTTTCTCTCAATTTTGTAAGCCTTCTGAAGTTTTGATCAACTATGTACGAACTTTGTTGTATTTATAGGAAAGTGAAAGGTACTGCAAGGAATGTGGTTGTACTTCTATTTGGAAGTATAGTACTTACAAGCAAGAGGATGTTTATGAGTGATCCAATAATTTTGGGCTTCATTAAGTATTAAATAAAATACTACAAAAAGAGAGAGGACCCAATGGTCCAAACTAAATATGGAAATGGGTCAAATTCAGGCTCAACACATCCTATCATGAAAAAAACACGGCACGATACATTATTACGGAGTATTATTTAGTTTAATTATTTCTTTCTAATTTTTTGAGTCCCAACAAACACCACTTACTCAATTTTTTACTTAATTTAATTTACCGTCTTAAAATTTAATAGCTATTAAAATGACACTTTTAAAAAACAAAGAAAGTATTACAACTTTTAAAAGGTATTTGTTTAGAGAGATAAAAAGAGGAGGGTAGGGATAAGAGGAAAGGGATTTAATATTCTTTTGTTTGTTTAGAGGGATGGGGATAACTAAGGGGGTGGGGATATGGATAAAAATGCAAGTTATCCCTTCAAAATAATAACTAGGATTAGGATGAGGTGGTATAAGGGTTGAGGATAAAATTAATGAGGCAAATTATATTTTTACCCTTAAAGGGTGTTTGTTTAGAGGGATAAAGTGAGGGGGATATGATAATAGAAGAGGGATTTAACATGTCCTTTGTTTGTTTAGAGGAATAGGGATTATAAGGGGGGTTAGGAGAGGGATAAAAAAGACAGTTATCCCTCCAAATTAATAACTAGGGGGGTGGTATAAGGGATGTGGATTATATTTAATGGGTAAAAAACATTTCTACCCTTAATGAAATAAAAAGAAGAAGAGAGTGAAGAAAGGATAGTAAGAGTAATTTTGTATTTTTATTTGTTATTCCAATCTAATCCTAACCTATACCAAGCAATGGAATACACTATTTTTATCATTATTCCATTTATTAATCCACCTTCTTATCCCACTCAATCTCATCCCTCCTACCAAACGCCCCGTTAATGAAAGAAAGGAGGAGGAAAGAGGAGAAATATGAGTAAAGGTAATTAAGTAAATTTCTTGCTGATTCCCATATAATTCCCAATTCGTACCAAACAAAGGACAACATTATTTTTATCCTTATCCCACCTACTAATCTTCCATCCTTGTCCCACCCTTTTATCCTCCCTTATCCTTATCCTTTATACCAAGACATGAGAATTTAAGCTTAAAAACATTTCAGACTCCGCTCAAATTCAAATGAAGTGTTATGAGAGCCCAAACTACCTTAGTCTCAGCTCATTAACATCCCTCGGCTAATTACGGTCGTTTGGATTCATTGTTCTGTAAATCAAGGGGCTCATGTTGAGCATATTCTTTAATTAAAATTCAATGACAAAACTTGTGTAATGGTCAATTCCCAAAGGTGGCCCAACAATTTTGGAACTTCTTTGCATTAAAAACCAATCTTGTTGGTTTATACTTACTTATTGAGCCAATTAACAAAGGAAGAAGCAAAGGCAATTAACTTACTCGATTACTTTTCTAGAAGAAGTTTCAATTTTTCTTCTTTATTAGTTTACCGTCAATCAACTGCTTCCGAAGTAGAGGGTTGCTTTGTCCTTTGTTTTAAAGGTCAAATTCTAACATAAAGATGTAACGTAATGAACTTTATTTCCTTTGTTTGATGAAAACGTAATGAACTTGGATTGCGTATAATGTATGCAATAGTGTGAGCAATGCTTTAAACCTCCACGATATTTGGGCATGTCCTTGTCATTGTAAAGAAAAATGGAAGGTTCATAAGGTTTAGTTTTGTACGGTGGAAGAGTCGATATTAAATTAAACGGCTTAAAAATTAAGATTTAATGTTTTCTCAATAAATCTTTGAATTAATTTGAATTTTGATGTGTTTTGCAGTGAAAAAAAAAAGTGAAATAAAAATTATGTCTTCATAAATTTATTTCTATAATTCATCCACCAACATATTCTGAATGTTATGTACCAGTAATATAAATCATCAGCTATTAGATGTACATCACCATGACCAAAGGAGTCTTGACTAAACCTTCAAATTTGATTGGCTTGATTTCAATGACTCATATAAGAAATATTGAATTAAAGATATATACGGAGTAGTATTGACAAAATGACAAGGATAACAAAATGAGTAAGGTTGAGTTCCTAATTATATATATATTCAAGATTCGTAAATTTTGAAATGGATTGCAATCAGCGGTTAACAATCTTAAAGATACACATATCATTCCTTATTGTTTTGACTACTAATTATTCATTTTTTTCATCATCCGCCCTTGTAGCTCTTTTGATGTAAAAATTAACTTTGATTGTGTTTTACAATTTATATGTTAAAAAAAAAAAAATAGAAATTACCCTATAACATCTATCAAATAATAAGGTAAACCTTCAAATGTGGCCATTTCTCAAATACTTATATTAAGATCGTAATCATTTTCTATTAACTTTATATAGATAGGGCCTGTTCATATTTACTGAACTGAGCTGAACTGAACTGATTGAAGCTGAACTGAACTGAACTGAACTGATTGGAACTGAACTGAACTGAACTGAATTGAGCTGAAATGAATATTTTATGTGAGAGGGAAATTAAGAGCTGAACTGAACTGAATTGAACTGAACTGATTGGAACTGAACTGAACTGAACTGAACTGATTGGAACTGAACTGAACTGAACTGAACTGAAATTAAGTAAATATGAACAGGCCCATAGTCTACGAAGTATTATGACCAATTACTTTGAAAGAAAAGGAATTGTATTTTAAACCTCTTAAATCATAATCACATATGAGATGAAAATAAACTAACTATTTAAACCATATAAGGTACTTATCAAACTATCATATTACAATTACTTCAAAATATATTTACAAATCTAGAAAAACTCATATGTTGTATCTATCCACATATACAATTCAAAAAATACCGTATGAAATATTATAAATTAAATTTCTCTTAAACTCGTGTAGTCCATGTACGAAGTTCTTGATAATGATCAAGATTTTTTGGATCATCATAATTAAAACGTAAGTAAATTAATGACATTGTATGGATAAACCGACATTTTTCATAGATTTTGTATTGAGATTAACCTTATCTTTTCAATTAAAAAAAACCCCAAAAAATCCTCACCCTTAAAACCCCTTACACGAATTTAAGACCGTTCCTTTATTAGACACGTATTCCCCAAAACTTCCCTAAAATTTCAAATCTTTGATTTCGTTCACAGAATCATACCATAAATTTAATCCAATCCCAATTCAATTCAATCTCCCCCGAATTATGCTACTTACTTTAATTTGATTTATATGCCAAAATTTCACATTTAGGGTTTCCATCTGATTTTTCCGACGTCTTGTAAAATTAGGGTTTAGATCTAGCAAAATTGAAGCATTACCTTCATAAATTGTTCCAAGAATTTGAGAAAGGCGTGATCTTTGAGTGTTGAATTGATTTGAATTTGAGTTTTAATTGTAGGAGAAGTTATATAATTGGGGATTGAAGAAGCTAGGGTTAGGGTTTGTTGTTAATTTCGTTTTAGAGAAAATTGGAGAATGTGTGATGGTATGTCAAATGGAGGAATTTAACAAGGTTAATGGTTGTGGTGAAAATGGCAGCTCAAGCGAGGGTTTGCCGCCGAAGCCTCTTGCAGCTGCGTATCGGCAATGCTTCAGTGCTACTCGATCTTCGGCGTTGCGAAAGAAGACGCTTTTGCGACACCCTTCTCTTGTAAGCTTATCAATTTGGGGAATTTTAGTATATTTTAAATAATTTAGCTTATGTTATGTATAATGATGTTTAAGTTTTGGTTATTAAGTTTTTATTCAAGATTTGTTAGATTTTGTTTTTTGATTGATTTGATGAAATTATGTTTGTTGTGTGCTGAAAATTGATTATGGTGGGAGAATTGTGGACTAATTTTACTTGATACAAGCGAAAAGTCGAAAAATTTGGCCTGTTGCTTCTTTAGATGCAAGTTAAATGGATTTTTTAAAGTAATTGGCTTGTTGCTTCTTTAAATTCAAGTATTATGGAAATTTGAGAGTAATTGGCTTGTTGCCTCTTTAGATTCGAGTAACATGAATTATAAGAGTGATCATGTAGGGGATGGGTTGTAGTATTTGAAAAGAAGGGACGATTTTGGATCTCGTGTTAGGTTGGATTGGTTTGGTTGATGCAAGTTAAGCATTATAATAGAGACGGTAATTCACCATTTGGGATTCAACAAGTTAATGATTGTGCAATCGATTCATAAATGAACTACTTCCTATCTCTCTACATAGTGTTTGGATTTATAGACATTTAGTGTGAACATCCAATGCAGAATAAATCCAATATAAGTCTTATAATGCATTAATTGAAAGAGTTATTTATGATAATCGAACTGAAATTGAATGACTGTTCTTGGTACTAGCCCTTCAGGTGCATTACACTGGGCATACTCTTGTCAACTTCTTTCCCCTGTAGCATGTGGTTCTTAGACTAGCTCCAGCATGAAACTTGACTCTTAAATATTGGGTTCTGGCTGCCTGTTTGTGTTCATTTAGTTAAACAACTGGTATCATGGTTCTAGGGTTTCAAGTCATCTTTTTGTTTAAAATCATTTTTGATTTCACGGATCTAGGCGTCGCAGCTTTAGTCTAGCCATGGGGAAAAAAAATAAGTTAGTTTTTCCAGTATTAGATTGACGCCATATGCTAGTCTTCTGTGCACAACAAGTTTAGTTTACCTTTTTAGTAATCCAGTAGTCTTTCAAAATTTTCCTACCTTTTTTACATCCTCTGTTGGGCTCATCTTGATTTTTAGACTGCTGTTATTAATCCCTCATTTTACTGGTGTTAGCCTGTGAGTATTTTTTTGGCGTCATCATTTCAGTTTTTAGGCTTATTGGCTAAGTTACGTTGTGATGAAGTGACTATAAAGGGGAGTTGAAGCTATTATGTAGACTTGCTGCCTAGATGTGCATGTGTTATGTTGGATTACAACAGGCTGTGCATGTCAAGGCTCAGGGCTTGGTTCTTTGTCATGCTGCCAATCTAAGGCCTAATGTTAGCCGTACACATTAAGCATATGTATGTTGGACGGTTGGACCATGCTATTGCGTACTCTTTGCTAAATATATAAAAATAATGAATACAAAGAAATTATGTAAACAGGACAGAATGCATCAGTTGGACGGTCTGTTAGTGTTAGGTAATTTAGTTCGTATTTTCAGGCACTTATTTTTCTGTGACTATGGGCTGTTGATCATAGAGATGAGGGATTGATGCTCTGGCCTTTTTGGATCATAAGATTGATGGAATGGTTTTGGAGCAAAAAAATATGCCCTTAATCATTGGATAAATTTTTAAGGTAGAAATATATGGAATTCTTCTATGTTTTATTGGTTCCAATTTGATTGTAGATATTGTTTTATGTGGGTGTTTTGCTATTGAATGTTGAGCTCTTAAGAATAGCTGTTATAGGTCATCTAAGAGACAGGAGAAGTTTTGGTGCCTATGCTCATTTCTACTTTATTTTTTTTTTATACGGTATACACTCTCTTTTGGTGTCATAAGTAGCTCATGCTCTTGGCTATTTGTTTATGTTGTATGGTCTCTTTAGGTGTTACAGGTTTCTGCACTTGACTCATTTCAATCACAATGGGTTCTGTCAGATTGATTTTCCCTACCTTCGATGTTTTGTTCGGCAATAATGCACAACCCATACAAAAGTTTAATTTCCGTGTTTTTTTTTTGGGTGGACGGGTGGTGCTGAAGCAGGCTAACTTTTTCAATTATTCTGTCATGTTTAATTTTGTTTCTTTGATTTTTCACAAGATTTTATTTTTCTTTTGCGTATTATTCTATGTGGTTGAAAGTTTCTAATTAGAAATTTAGCAGGTGAAAATGCCAGACATTCCTGTTGAGCCCCTGATTGGTGATTGTGAGTCTGAGTTCCTTCCCATTGTTCGTTCTGGAGCATGGACAGATATTGGATTTCGTTCAAACATGGAGGATGTGTATGTATGTCTTGATGATTTTATGCTTCATTATGGGCTACAGCATACTGGAGAAGGACCAAATGCCTTTTATGGGGTACATATCCAACTATGTATCTTCTTTCGTGTTTGAATTACATGTGATGTATTTCCTTCCTCCAAACCTAGATTCTGTGGTGCAGGAAAGTTGAGCCTAGGCGTCCATTGTTTGTAGGACAATGCTATAGTTTACATTGTAACTATAATTTAGCAATTCAATTTTTCTGTTGTAGACTATCTTGTAGCGGGATGCAGAGCTGTGAGTTTTTATTTTATTTAATTATTTAATTATTGTGTGTACTGGCGTTTCAAGTTTGGAGTGGTATGGCTTGATGGCTTTTTTTTTTTAAAATTTTATAATTTTTTTAATGATGTTTTTTTAAAACTAAATCTTAACATACAGGTTTTTGATGGTCATGGGGGCAAGCATGCTGCTGATTTTGCCTGTTGTCATCTGCCTCGGTTCATTTTTGAGGACACAGAATTTCCTGGTGAAATGGAAAGGGTCATCAGCTCAGCATTTTTGCAGACTGACAATGCTTTTGCTGAAGCATGCACATTGGATTCAGGGCTTGCCTCTGGTACAACTGCATTGGCAGCTCTTGTTGTTGGCAGGTTGGTCTTTCTATTTGTTTCACTACTCAGCAATTATATCCTCTGTCAGCATAAATTTGGCTTACCACTGGCTGAAAATCTTCTATGTTCCATCTGGCATTCTGATTGTCCTTCTTTTGCTGTTTATGGCTGTGATGTTAGTAGGCTACTGCCTACTGGATTGTTTACTGTGTTTGAGTTTCCATCCGCCTTTTTATACTGGTGAGCAAGTTGTGTATGTAGCCAACCCTTGTTTGCCTATCGCAGCACTCCTTTATATGGCAACTTTGGCTGCAGTTATATTACCTGGCCTTGAGTGTTTACTTAGGTATTTAAAGATAATACAGTAGCCTGAGGGTATTGTATGCAACTCTGAGTGATATGTGGACCCATTTTTTTTTTATTGTTTTGGTTTTGTTTCATGTAATCTATGCTAGCCTTTTATAGGAAATATTTATATCTCTATATTTTTGGAGTAATATGAATATTTAAAGAGCCTTTATTCTTGTCATCAAAGTATTTTATTTGGGTTGGGTAGAAGGTAGTTTAAAATGTTGTCGATGAGTTGTTGGAGAGAAAATCAATGGAGTTGTTGATATGATAGGATTGGATTTGAGATATTAAGTATTAGGACTATCAGGATAATACTTAAGGTTGAGAACAACTTATTGGATCTTTAATTTGGGCTTAAAGATTTTAACGTCCTCTATTCATCTGATATGAGGAGAGAGATTACAATTGGTAGTGATGGAAGGTAATTTACAGCCCCTTCCATTTAGGATACATAAATATTCCATAAAAATGAGCCTTGTAATCAGAATGAAAAAAAAGTTTAGCAATTGTAGCTGATGAGCAACTAAATACTAAATTTGGCTAGTTATGGGCTCATAACTCATAGGGGTGAGCAAAAATTCAGGTTACCCTACCCAGGAATCGAAACCTGCTTGTCCGGTTCCGGGTAATAAATATGGGAACCTGTTGCAACGGGTTCTGGTTCCGGGTAATAAAATTTTAGACTCGAAACCTGCAGGGTACAACAGGTATCGATTCCGGTTCCGGTTCCGGGTAATAAATTTTTAGACCCGGAACCTGTAGGGTACCCTGTTAGGATAGGTTCCCTTATAGGGTAAATGAAACCGGAACTTATCATTTAAGCCCAATTATAAAAGCCCTATATCAAAATTGTATAAAAGCCGTCACCTACCTTTCTTCCTCCTTTTATTCATTTTTCATCTTACTCTTAATGGTTTAATTAATGGTATTAATATAAGTATTTGTAACTTTGTATTAAATATTCTATACAATCAAGTAACTATTAAGTTTACTTTGAAAGACACGGTACCCTGTTCCGTGCAGGTTTAGGTCCCGGTTCCGATTCTCAATTTCGGTTCCGGTTCCTATTTTTAGGATCCTGTTGCAAAAGGTTCTGGTTCTTGGATTTTTACAGGGTACCCTGGCACGCTCACCCCTAATAACTCATGGAACTAGTTGCATGAAATGTGTTTATGTTGTCGAGGGTTTTTGAATCAATATCCGCTCTTGTCATTAATGACAATAACAAGCGCACGTTAGTACTTTTAGAGTAGACCTCGTGTTGGTAAAAATATTACGACATGAGGCTTAAAGGTACCAACAAAATGGTATTTTTAGACTTCATGTTGGTAAAATAATTTACAAATACAAGGTTAAAAAGTACCATTAAACACTTGTTATTGTCATTAATGACTAGAGTAGTTATTGACAAAGAATTCTTTTATGTTGCCGTTTTTTAAAAATGAGGGTCCTCCTTTTTTACCCAGTTGGCTAATTGGAGACTCAAAAGCCCATGATATTCGAGTTGGTTTTTAAATTCTAAGAACAATAAAAAAGGATCTTGTTGAAAGTTACCCTTAGTTTGGCATGACGATGTAGAGTAATACTGAAAAGGGAATTGGATAGATACCAAAATAATAAGTGTAATGTAGGGATGGAGAGTGAAAGGGCTGATAAGTTGGAGAGAGGAGGTTATAGAATAATATTTTAGTTCTCACTTTCAACTCAGAATTATGGTGAGTTTATCTTGGGACATCGCAAATAGGAAAAATGCTAATATATTTTAGGATGGAGGGAGTATTACTATTGAAGGGGTTTTAAATGTTGGTAGCTCTTTTGTTCTGACAAAAGCCTTATCTAAGTGACTTTAAGTTCAAAACTATATCTTTGCATTTTATTTGTTTTTTTTATTTTTATTTTTTTTATATGAGATGCCTGAATGTGGAACATATTTTTTGATTTACCACAGGTCATTGGTTGTGGCTAATGCTGGTGATTGTCGAGCTATATTATGCCGGAGGGGCAAAGCAGTTGAAATGTCAAGGGATCATAAACCGCACTGCTCTCGGGAGCTGAAACGAATTGAAGCATGTGGAGGCTATGTTGATGATGGCTACCTGAACGGCCAACTCAATGTTGCCCGTGCTCTTGGAGACTGGCATATGGAAGGACTAAAGGGTGGTGATGGTGGACCCTTAACTGCTGAGCCTGAGCTTATGACAATTGAGTTGACTCAAGAGGATGAGTTCCTTATCATAGGATGTGATGGATTGTGGGATGTTTTTAGAAGCCAGAATGCTATTGATTTTGCACGGCGAAGACTTCAAGAGCACAATGACCCTGTGATGTGCAGCAAGGATCTTGTTCATGAGGCTTTGAAGAGGAAAAGTGGGGATAATCTTTCTGTTGTTGTAGTTTGTTTTCGGCCTGAGCCGCCCCCGAACTTGATTGCTCCAAGGCCTAGGGTCCAAAGGAGCATTTCCGCTGAAGGGTTGCGAGAGTTGCAGAGCTTTTTGGATGGTTTGGAAATTTAGCTAAGACGGTGACAACGAATAGTTAGTTCCTTTCAGATTCATATCGTAGCTCCGTAGTTAGTCCTGTTGAGATCGGAGAAGTCATCGAGGTGATTGTCCAACTGTACCATATGCGGCAGTAAGTTGACATTTTCATTCCTGTTCTACTCTAGTTTTATGGCTGATTTATAGTTTAGGCAATGAGTTTAGTATCTCACCTCGCTGTAAGGTTAAATTTTTGTAGTTGGTAGTTTGGCAATGTTGGTTCGCTTTATAAAGGATGCTTTATGCTTCATAATTCACCAAACACGACTCGTAGGGGGGGAGCCATATTCTTTGAGCTCCCTCATGATTCTTAATACGAGACTTTCCTCGTACTACAAATTGTGGTACAAAATGTTCTATGGTTTTGTTGCTTATACAACATTTGTTAAGCTCATTATTTTTGCTGATATAATATATGTTTGTTTCGCAATAACCAGCATACTACAGTTCTATGAATATATTTTATGCTTATATAAAATGCTGTTTGGTATTGGTTTTTCTTTTGGAAGAAAATTAAATGCTGCTTTTAAGAACACAAAATAAGCTCGTAGCTTATTTACCGGGGAAAGATGCTAGTTCATCCTCACTATGTATATACTACTATGTACGATGTATATATGCTAGTGTTTACCGAGTGACCAAGCATCTCTTTTGTATCGAAGAGAGGCGTTGAATTTCATTGTACACAACGCTGTTGTATTGATGATGTGACGAGCTTCATTGCTAAATTGTTTTCCTGGGTTCATTCAGTGTTCAGTGCCCAACTGATCTTACCATTTGTATTGGCAACATTTGCGGATAAGTTACGCTTCCCCAGCCTAAATAACTAAGCCACATTTACTTAGTATGGTGATGCACAGCCCAATTTGTTGAGCTATTTTGTGAGTTGACCCGACCTAAATTGAATCTTTATACTACGATTTTTTGGGACATAGTCCAACCCTTTCTCTATTTACTTTCAAGGAAATACTTTTGTCTAATAAGACAAGGATGAGATAATGTGACAATTATCTTTGGACTAGTTTAGTGAAAAATACAGAAAATGCGAGCCATAATGTAGTTCAAGTTTTATTCACATGGTTTTCTCTTTTTGTAACATATTTAAACTAATTAGACCTTTTTTTGTTTTTAATTAAATTTAAGAAATCATTATTAACCTTTATCAGAACTTATCTAAGTTCTTCTAAACCGGTCTAACTTATAATTCTTATCAGAATTTTTTTTCAAACTTATCTTTCACGACATGAGGGGAAATAAGGTGCTTAGTTGTTGAACAGTTAAGTAGAGGTTTTTATAATTTCACTTTGATAATGTTTCATATATAATTACAAGTACAATATGTTGTAAATGGTGTAATTTCTGAGTTAATTGTTGACACTTTCAGAAGAAAAAGTACACAAATTGAAAATCAATTCTACAATATGAACTTTTGATTGTACATTAATTTGCTACAAAGAATCTAGAATAAAGAATTTAATAACAAAATAACCACTTTTTTTTTTTTTTTAGTGAAAATGCATTTAGGATGAAGCAGTGCATTCAGTAGGAAGTCCTTCAGGAAACCTCTGAACATCAGCACAATAATTGTAGGCCATGTAATTCTTCTGCACCCATTTCATCCTTTCCATGCTTGCTGAATCCAGCTCTTCAGTCAGCCAATCCGAACTCGATGAGGGCGAAGAACCCGACCCACACGAAGATGAACCAGATGCCCAAACACAAGCATCAGCATTGAACTTCCTGTATGATGCAGTAAACGGGGCTTGAGTCCAATCAGTCTTGACTCGCCCGCCTTGTGTAGCCCAATCATCAGCATTCCACAAGCTAGAGTAAATCCTCATTGGTTGATTCTTAGGAAATGGGATTCCTTGTGATTCCATGTTCTTGTGTTCTCTAATAGGAATCCCATCAACTGAGAAAACAATCCTCTGAGGGTTCCATAGGATCGAGTACGTGTGGAAATCCTTAGTAGGATCGAACCATAGGTGGAACTGTTTTTCGCGGTTACCTTTCCCTTGAGCAAACACATTGGTATGGAGAGTGTAAGGCTCTCCACTAACATTTCCCAAAAACTCAAAATCTATCTCATCGTGGGTAGTTCCCATCGACGAAAGATAGTAAGCAGTGACAGTACCAGCAGAGTTACCAGGGACGAGTTTCAACTGCATGTCGATTTTACCAAATAGGTACTCATTTTTAGATTGAAAACCCGACCCTGAGGCTTTGTCGAGGGAGAGGGTAAGGTCATCCCCATCGCCGAGGATCTTACCTCGACCATCTCCCCAAGTAATGGTGAAGTCATTGTTGAAGTTGGCTCTAGAAGTGGCAATAAAAGTGGCTAGAAAAAGAGTGGCTAAAACAAGAGTAGATGATGCCATATTTTGTGTTTATGTTTTAGTAATGTTTTTTTGAGTTGGTTGATATTTTCTAAATTTGAAGTGAGATTATATATAGGAAGTGAATGAATGAGTGGATGAATGCTAGGAAGGTTCTTGCATAGTTGGTGGAATAGCTGGAGTTATTTGGTGGATGGCAATAGAAAATGACGTGAACATGAAAACCGTGTTTAACTCATTTTTGGAGGTGTATATATAAAACACTTGTGATTCTTTTATATTATTCGTTCTTTTTTGACGCGGGAATATGCAAAAAAGAAGTATGACCTTTTAGACAATGATTATGGATTTCATCATTACTATGAGTACTTTACTACTCGCTCACCGTCATGGTATTTCAATGCTTTTTACATTAAAAATAAATAAAAAGTACGAGTAAATTAATATTGAAAGAATGATAGTAGTTGATTTTATGTATTTGCGAGTATGAATGTCAAAATATTTTAATTAAAACAACATGAGAAAACAATGTAGGATGTAATTATTTTCAATTCTCTTTAGTTCAGTTTAGTTTTTAATTTTCTTCTTTAATAAAATATTCAGTATATTTCATTTCAACTTAGTTCAGAAAATGAGAACAGATCCTCAGTCTTATACTTAATTGGTGCGAAATTTTTAATAACACTAGTTTAGTACCTAAGCCATTAGGAAATTAAAAATCAAATAAAAGACACCTGAAAATTAAAAATCATCATATATCCATGTGACTGAGCAAAAAGCAATAGGATTTGGTATAGCTAATAGCATGTACTCCGTAGGTATGAATACAAAAGCGTAGGGATGTTAAAAGTTAATACTCATAATAAGAAGTGACAATAGATCATTCATATGAGCATTTCTCAACCTCTAATTACTTGAGTAATATAATTTCTTTTTGACAAATAAAAAATTTGAGTATTTTTTTTAGGAATAATAACTTGAGTAATTATTAACTCTAATAACACTTGTTTGGTGTAAAATTATACTTTTGATGTTATTATATATCTTAATACCAATAAAGAATTCTCTTGATACCAACAAAGTTTGCGTTTGCTGATATTAATAAAGAAGTATTTTGGGACTCCATGGAAATACCATCTAAACACGATTTTATACTAATGAATATTATTAAAGTCGTTAACGACTCAAGTTATTAGAGACAAAGAATTTCCTTATTTGTATCTTCAAAGAATGTGTTTCTAGACCGTGTCATATTCAATTACAATGTAAGTACTATATTTCAAGTCAATTAAATTCGAGTCGATATAAGTCAGGCTCAGTTCATATTCATTTTCGATCAATTAGCTTATATAGATCCAAATATTATGTTACACATTATTTTCAATTGGTTTTGCGTAGTTTCAATTCATATCAATTTGGGTCATGTGATTTTGATAAGTATGTGTTCAAAATCAATATTATAAGGTCAAATAATCATATACATACCCCATTTATCAATCTCATAGTACAATATTCGTATTTTATATTACCCACTACATCTATAAAACATTCTTTAGATTGGCTTAATTAAGGACACAAAAAAAAGGATTAGTGAACAGAATATGGGTCACATTCTCACATACCAGAAACCACGTGCATTGATATTCCTTTATTTTTTTGTCCCTAGATTTCCTTTTATTCAATTTATTTTTCATTATTCCATACTCTTCCATATATAATCGCTTTCCTTCAAACCAAGTTTCCTTTTGAATGAAGACGTTCATTATAATACCTCAAGTGAGTCAAGTCTTAGACATCAAAGTCCGTACTTAAACGTAATCATTCAGGCCGGGTGTAGGTCAAATAACCTAATATTATAATACGTTAAATAAGTTGCATGGTCAAGTCAGAATTTAGATCAATTAACCTATTGTTATAGTGAGTTGTCCATCTAAAATTTTAGTTTAGACCAAATAACTAGAAAGACTTGAATTCTTATTAAAATTGGAAATATCAGGTATAATACAAAAGTGATGCAAGAAATATAGGACGAAAGAAGTCTATTAAACCTCATTAGTCATTACTCGTTCTCCCAATTACTAAGGCATTGTAAATGTACTCCGTATCACATATAAATCGAAAAATCATCTCAACTTGAGAATATTTCATTAATCATATTACTAAGAATCAAAGTTACAATAAACAGCTAGAGAAAGAATCAAAGAATGATGAATATAATTCTAATCAAGTGACAAAAATCGTGACAAATCACATTTAAGATGTAGCAGTGCATTCAGCAGGAAGACCTTGAGGAAACCTAGGAAGATCAGCACAATAATTATAAACCATGTAATTCTTCTGGGCCCACCTCATTCTTTCCAAACTAGCTGAATCCAACTCTTGGGTCAACCACTCTGACCCGGATTTGGGTACTGAGCCCGACCCGCAAGAAGATGACCCGGAAGCCCAAACACAAGCATCAGCTTTAAAGTTTCTATATGAAGCAGTAAATGGGGCTTGGGCCCAATCGGTCTTGACCCGCCCACCTTGGGTGGCCCAATCTTCAGCATTCCACAAACTAGAGTAAATCCTCATTGGTTGATTCTTAGGGAATGGGATTCCCTTTGATTCCATGTTCTTGTGTTCTCTAATAGGAGTTCCATCAACGAGGAATACTATTCTTTGGGGATTCCAAAGAATTGAGTAAGTGTGGAAATCTTTAGTAGGGTCGAACCATAAGTGGAACTGTTTTTCGCGGTTACCTTTGCCTTGTGCAAACACGTTGGTATGAAGAGTGTAAGGTTGCCCACTTACGTTACCTAAAAACTCGAAATCTATCTCGTCGTGGGTAGGCCCCATCGACGATAGATAGTAAGCAGTGACAGTACCAGCAGAGTTACCGGGTACGAGTTTTAACTGCATATCGATTTTACCAAATAGATACTCGTTTTTAGACTGAAAACCCGAACCCGAGGATTTGTCTAGGGAGAGGGTGAGATCGTCCCCGTTGCCGAGGACCTTACCTCGACCATCTCCCCAAGTAATGGTAAACTCATTGTTGAAGTTGGCCTTAGAAGTGGCAATAAAAGTGGCTAAGAAAAGTATAATGTAAACAAATTTTGAGGGTGCCATATTTTTTTTGTGGGATAAATGTTTATGATATTTGAATGTTTGATGAAGTTTAGTTGGAGAAGAGGGAGTTATATATAGGGGTGTTCGAAAGGGAAGTTTGTAGTAGTAGTAAAGTGAGTAGGTTGGTTGAGTGAGTGGAGAGTGAGCTGGTAGAAGTTGTTAGCTGGAATGTGATTGGAAAGGGGAAAAAAGATAGGGAAATGGTAAGAGATAGCTGGATTTTGGGGCACAAAGATGCAAGTGGAAAACCGTATCTAAAAAATATGGGGTCAATAAGGTTGCAACCAAGCCAACCATATTTTTTATATTCTCGACAAAAAAAAAAAAAAAAAAAAAAAAAGAAAAAAAAAAAAAAAAATGACTACGCGGATCTATGCATGGGAGAAGGAACTCGAGTATTATCTTGATTTCATTATATTATTGCAATATGCAAGGAAAATTATTGTCATATTAGTTTAGAGAAAATACAAGTGTATCTTGATGATAAACAAATTTTGTTTATTTAATGACATTTTCGTAAATAAATCAATAAAAAATTTCAGTCAGCATGGTATTTTCGTAAATAAGTCAATATTTGTGGAACCAGCATATTAATAAAAGTTGTTCATTTATTTACAAAAATGTCATGCTGACTGGGATGATTTGTTGATATATTTATGAGAATGCCATTAGATAAACAAATTTTGTATCATCAAGACGAATGGGGACTCCTTCAAAGTTTATAGAATTGTTATCTTGTAAAATTTGTCATAGACATATAATGTTTTTGAAACATCCGATAATTATATAATTAGTGTTATGAAGTACAATTTTTACATTAACAAATTTTAAACAATTGACATGTTATGAGCATTGTGAAATGGAGGTACTTACTCCGTCCCAAATTAATTGACACATTTAGTTTTATTTTATTTTAATTATTTTTCATCAACTAACTTTTACCATAGTTTTATTTTGAAGTGTAGTACTATAAAAACAAATTTTATCATTCTAAATACTACCTCTGGTCCAATTTACTCGCAATAATTTCCTAAAACGGATGGGTCACATTACTCGCAACAATTGTGTTTCTTTCCTTTTTTTAGAATGTTTTTGGGTGGTAAATGACCAATATACCCTTACTTTTTTTGTTAAGAACGGTGGGGGTCGTCGATAAATAATGAAGAGAATGAGGGCCTGTTTTGATTGGCTGAAGTGAACTGAACTGAACTGAACTTATTGGAACTGAATTGAAATGAACTGAACTTATTGGAACTGAATTGAAATGAACTGAACTTATTGGAGTTGAACTGAACTGAACTAAATTGAACTGAACTAAAGCTGAAGAAAACAGTCTTGAGTTGTCTCTCTCCTCTTTCCTCGTGGTTTCAGATTGGCGGCGTTGTGGGTTTTAAAGTCGGTGGGTTTCAAACCAGCGGCCTCATGGGTTTCAAATCGGTGGGTTTCAGATCGGGGGATTCGGTGGGTTGGTTGTGTCGGTGTGCTGGATTGTTGGTTTCGGTGTTCGATCGTGGTTTTGTGGGCGCGGGGGTTGTAGATTGTGGTTGCGTTGGTGGTTTCGTGGGTGCGCTAGTGGTTGTAGATCGTGGGTGCGGTGGTGGTTTAGTGGGTGCGATGGTGGTTCTGTGCTACTGGGTGGTGGTGGTGGGTATTTCGGTGCTGCAGGTGGTGCTATTGGTGGTGGGTTATTAGTTTAATTTTAGTTGATTTTTTTTTTGGTTGGATTAATTCTTAAGTGTATGCCCTTATCTTTCATTAACTATACTTAAGATTTTTTGACTTGGGAACTGAAATTTTCCCTTTATTGTGAGTAAATTGGACTGGAGGTAATAGGTATTACTATGTATTATAAGTTTGAAATACTCCGTAGTACGGTATATTGGTGTGTGTACTAGGTTTACAGAAAGAGTAATTAAGTATATATTGAAAGGAGAGTATAAATATTTTTAAAGTATGGAGGATGCCTGACTAGAGCCCAAACCTTACGGTTTTCGGTTTAATATTTACGTGTTAGACACTTAAAAGTGATGGGGAAGAAAGAGTCGACATTTCCTCTAGTAAAACTTGATCGTACTACAACTTTTAAGTTACGAGGTCAAACCTTTACCACTAATCACTGAATCAAGGCCTTATTTAATATACTCCGTATTTACAACACTTAAACACACGATGTTAACCCAAACACTTGTTGTTCCCACTTGCTACCCAAGTATTGTATCAGTAATTGCATATGCAAATCCATAATGGTGTTCCTATATCAATCCTTTAAAATGTAATTCTTACTCCATAAGACATGTATCTACCACAAACATTCTACTAAAAACATGGCGGTGGAAGAGCCAAAAAAACGAATTATTGCTTCTGGTCTGACTTATTTTATAAGATAATCCAAATCCGCGTTACCCAATTCATTTCCTTATAATAATATATTAATATTGCTAGATTTGGCCTTTTTGGACTCACATCACTTTCTAATTCCAGCCTTTCACCAACTCACTCTTTACGCTTTTTTTCCAGCTCACTATCTTAACACTTTTTTTGTATGATATGCATTTCATAAGAACCTTCCTAGTTTTACTTGTTACATGTATAAACTTCTGCTATAAAACCCCTTTGTTCTTCATTCAAATTCATCAACCAACACAAACAAAAACATAACATAATATACACAACAAAAAACATAATATAGTATGGCATTATCATACTCAATTGTCTTAGCCTTTTTCCTTCTAGCTACTCTCATTGCCACTTCTAGAGCTAATTTCAACAATGACTTTGCCATTACTTGGGGTGACGGTCGAGCTAAGATCTTAAACAATGGGGATGATCTAACCCTCTCCCTAGACAAATCCTCCGGTTCGGGTTTCCAATCTACCAACGAATATTTGTTTGGTAAGATTGACATGCAGTTAAAACTCGTACCTGGTAATTCTGCTGGTACTGTCACGGCTTACTATTTATCGTCGATGGGGCCTACCCACGACGAGATAGATTTTGAGTTTTTAGGTAACGTAAGTGGGCAACCTTACACTCTTCATACCAACGTGTTTGCACAAGGCAAAGGTAACCGCGAAAAACAGTTCCACTTATGGTTCGACCCTACTAAAGATTTCCACACTTACTCAATTCTTTGGAATCCCCAAAGAATAGTATTCCTTGTTGATGGAACTCCTATTAGAGAACACAAGAATATGGAATCAAAGGGAATCCCATTCCCTAAGAATCAACCAATGAGGATTTACTCTAGTTTGTGGAATGCTGAAGATTGGGCCACCCAAGGTGGGCGGGTCAAGACCGATTGGGCCCAAGCCCCATTCACTGCTTCATATAGAAACTTTAAAGCTGATGCTTGTGTTTGGGCTTCCGGGTCATCTTCTTGCGGGTCGGGCTCAGTACCCAAATCCGGGTCAGAGTGGTTGACCCAAGAGTTGGATTCAGCTAGTTTGGAAAGAATGAGGTGGGCCCAAAAGAATTACATGGTTTATAATTATTGTGCTGATCTTCCTAGGTTTCCTGAGGGTCTTCCTGCTGAATGCACTGCTACATCTTAAACACAAATAGTCACTCGAAAAAAAAAAAATTGGATTAAATTCTTTATTCTTTGTAGTTGATTAATGTATAATCTATGTGGTGTAAATCAAATTCTTATTAGTAATATTAATATACAAATGTTATTCTCATATTTTGATTTCTTACTCCCTCCGTCCCCGAAAGAACGACCCATTTGGGTTGATTACGCGGGTATTAAGAAAGTTAAATAAAAAGAAGTAAAAGTATATTGAAAAGATAAATTTACATGGTTTTTGTAAAAAAAATAGAGAGAGAAAGTAATAAAATTACATGGAAAATCAAATTTTTATATGGGAAAGCTAATTTTGCACAAATATTGTTGCAAGTTGGTGGGTGTTTTAATGCAAATGGGTCATTCTTTTTGGGACTAAAATTAGGCCAAATGGGTCGTTCTTTCGGAACGGAGGGAGTACTTCTATTTTCTCAATATTTGAGAAACAATTTAGCAGAGTCTTTTAATTCGCTTCATATAAATTGAAAAATATAATTTGTAGATGCCTAATTACACAATGTAATAAAAATGAAAGCACATTTATTTTTACTTAATAATCGTACTTTGAATATAAAACTATTAACTAGTTTTGTATAACGTGTAATGAACAAATTAAAGTTATTATCATCATCATCATTATTACTTTGTAATATGACTTGTGAGTATGTATAGACGTGTGGTGAGTTTGTGACAAAGTATGACTACCAATTTTTTATTGTTGTGGTGTGTTAGGAGGTAATACCCTAATAAGTTTTGAATGACATGGTACTGATTAATGTATGTAAAAGTAACATAGTCCATATTGTACCTCACCACTGTCCATATGAACATTATACTTCTTAATATTGTAATATCACAGTATATATCATTGTCTAGATGAGATTCATATCATGTTATATATGAAGTTTTGTAAGAGGTTGTAAAATGTATGGTATGATATCTTACCACAAGTCTAGATGAGATTTATATCTCATAGATTTATTAAGAGATCGTAATATGTATAGTGTGTGATAGATTGATACCGTACCACATCATTGTCTAGATGAGATAATCGTAATACGTATAGTATTGCGTATGATAGCTTATTAGCTTCATACCATATCATTGTCTAGATGAGATTTATGTTGCGGAGTTTTATAAAAGACAATAATTAGAGTTGAAAAAGGATAACACTTTAAGATCGTGACTTTGGCTTATACAATTTTGGACGCAAAGCCCGTGAAACGATTTGATGATGTCACCATGCATGGAGATTGGCAGAAACTCCACCCACTTGATCTACTATGCATAATGCTATGATCAATTGGATGTCCCGATCCTTGGTGTAGTGGTGATTGGGACTACACTTAATAGGTAGGATCTGTGTTCGATCCCCCGCAATAACAATTGGGAGGGAGTTGGAACCTAACTACCCAAAAATAATCCATGAATCTGGATTAGTCCAAAGAGTAAAGCGGGTAGAACACCGAAAGAAAAAAAATTATGCCTAATGCTATACTTTAGGAGAAATGAAAATTGTTGTTACAACACTTTCCATACTAATTAAATAGTCACGGATATTTTTGTACTTTGAAACAAGACTTTAAATTTGAATTGAATGGGCATAACCGCATTATTTTATTTTATTTATTTTTTTATTTTTTTTTTTTAATTTTTTTTTTTTTTTTGGTGCACACAAGAGGCTAAGCCCCGAGAAAATAAAAACAAAAGACTAAGCAGGAATTAAACGTGGCAAGGCCACACCTATAATATCATCTTGCAAAATACGTCCTAACTTAATAGGAGGGAATTGAATTAACTCGATATTGTTGTTTTGGGTGACCTCTTAATTTGCTAGCCAGTTTGCGGTGAAAATTAGATAATACACCAGGGGTGCACCATGCTCATGGTACACCCGGGTAAATAAAAAAAGGCGGAAAGAACATATAGTGTTTGATAAAAAACATACTTATGTTTGACAAAGAACATACTTATGTTTGACAAAGAACATACCTTTAATATGTTCTTTGAGTGTGAGCAGTGTGTTCTTTAACTAAAATAATATGTTCTTTATATTATACTTATGTTATTTAACATATGTTGATAAACATATATGTTTTTTTGGGTTTAATAATACAAAGTATGTTCTTTGAATTTGGCGTGTATGTTCTTTGAATTTGGCGTGTATGTTCTTTAAGATCGTAGTGACGCCCAAATTCTATTTTTATTATCATATGTCATATTTAAATTACTTTTGTTATCATATGTTCTTTGAGTTTGATTAGTGTGTTATTTAGGTATTTTCTATATGTACTTTACAATATAAATTATGTTCTTTTAACTTATGTTATTTTGAAATTTGATATTGAAATCTTAAATTATTTTTAATTGAAAATAATATTAGAGTGTAAATTATTATGGAAAGTTGAATTTTTTTTTGGAGAGATAGAAAACTAATTTTTGGGGAAATGATATCTTTGGTAAGGATTTTTTAAGAGGTGATCAACATTGGCATGACTTGCATCCCGACCCGATCCGGCCCGAAATAGTGCTTGAAAAAAGCCCGAAAACCCGCTACTTTTCTACGGGCTTGGGCACGAGAAATTATGATATGGCCTAGCCCTACTCGATTTTTTTATCACCTCTAAATTTTTTCCGTTAATAATGTGTAATTTTTCAGAAAATTTTATTAAGTTTTTATCTCATTCTTTTTATTATATCTTTATGTTCTTTGGCAATGCATGCTTTTGTCAAATACAAACATGTTCTTTGTCAAATACATGTATGTTCTTTAAGAAACACGGGATGTTCTTTCCGCCTTTTTTTTATTAATCCGGGTGTACGATGAGCACGTACACCCGTGTGTATAAACCACGGATTAAGTTTGCGGCTCTATTTGCTTCGCGATAAATGTGAATGATTTGCACCTGCCAGTTAGTATCATCTATGAGCTGCTTGCAATGTCTTATGATGTGGTAGCCCTGGCCTCGGTGGATTTCCTCATTATTTATTGCCGACCCCACCAATTGGCTATCCACTTGAACTTGGATTTTAGCAGCATGCATTCTTCTTGCCAATTCTAGAGTATCTAGACCATATTCGATAGCCTTTAGTTCAGCCATAAAGGCATTGCACGAACCAATCTTAAGCGCAAAAGCATGTATCAGTCTCCCTGTATAATGACTTAACATGATACTAGACTTTAAATTGTCACACAGTTAATGTAATTAGAGGTATCTAAAATTGACCTGATCCGACTAAATCTAACTTAACCTAAAAGTGACCTAATTTAAAATTTGAATTGTATGGGCATAATGACTTAAAATGATTTAAACCCGAATCAGACCCAACCCAACTAAAAACCTAATCGAACTTGACACAATAATCTGAACTGAAATCTTTAATTTACATACATTAGAAATGAATACAGGCATGTACATGTATAACAGTTACACATACTCACAAATTATTGGCTCATTGGTAGATTTTTCTTAACTTAAGATTGTAAAGATTTGGGGTTCGAATCCTATCAAATGATGGTGCTTGGGGGGTAGGGATTCCCTTACCTCTCTTTTACTCCCAAAATTCTAAGTGCTTGACCTACAAACACTTTATTAAAAAGATCGTGATAGTCGAGGTCTGATCAAAATCCTACTTACCAAAATAAAATAAAATAGACCAGCTACACATAGCCTCAAAATATTGGTGGCCCAAAATTATGGAAATTTTAATTAAAGGGTATAAAACTTTTTGTTGATGGATATGTTGCAGTTTGCAAGCTGTTTGATTCATGTAGTGGTCTCTTATCCTAGGTTTCTAGTGCCCCAAAATCCAGCTAACAGTTTAGTATGCACTCGTTATGCTTTTGCACTTTTTCCAGCTAACAATCTAATAAGCTGCCACACTTCACTTTCCACTCCATCTCAGATTTCCCCTTTTATTTTCAATATAATTAGATTTGTATTGATTAATTTAAGAGGATAAGAACTCATCAAAATATCATCCCTTACTATTTTAATCATTAATGTTTTCCTACTCTCATAAACTTTATTACTTGTAGCATTATTATGATGGAAACTCCTTTACGACCCCATGGGATTATTATATACCAACCAATACTTAACTCACCTGATAATTTTCGTAATATAAACCTCTTAGTCCTTTATGTAACACCCCGACCCCAAACAAATTAGGGAGGGGCCTATTGTCACGAAATGCGCATCGAGGGCCAACAACTATCCCCACAGACCAACACAAGTCCTTCCGGCGCATTTTGTCCTCACTCATGCGCACCCCGGGAAAACTTCCCAGGAGGTCACCCATCCCAAGACTACTCCCAGCCAAGCACGCTTAACTATGGAGTATTCTTAGCATATGAGCTCCCTAAAAAGAAGATGCATCTTGTTGATATGAGTACTTATCAAACTCCTTTAAAGCAATCATGAGAGATATTACACTTTAAATGGTTGATTAGCTTTTAATGAGCCAAGTCACACTTACCATGAGAGTGATGTTTGGTCAGTATCCCCGTTACCATTAAAAAGAGATATTTTATTTGTTTAATATAATTAAGCCTTGTATCGAACTATAAATAATAATTTTAACAAATTATTTAAATTAGAAATTGAGCCTCACGTATGACTATTATGTACATGTACAACCTAAGTATTCTTTTTTTTTTTTTTTTTTTTGGTGTAACACCCTAAGTATTCTAAGATAAAATACTTTTCTTGTAATAAAAATAAAATAAAAAATGAAATACTTTTATCCTCGCACGTACTTGACAAAGCACTTCAATAATCTTATTCACAATAAGTAAAAACTACTTTTATTAGAATTATATATTTTAAACAAATATATATGAAGTGATAAATTAAAATATTTCATTTAAAAAACAGAAGTGAAAGTATTAGTATTATTACCCTACCAAATGATAATTAAAACAACATACTATAATTTCTTCTGTCTCGGCTCTTTTTATGGTTACATTCTGACTTTGGTGGTCAACGTTTAAAAATACTGACTAGAAAGTACACTATTATAAAGATCATATGAGGTGGGATGTTGCTGGATTTTTCTTGAAATGGATTTTCAAAATATTAACTTTTTAAAATTTTTTACTCTAATTATATTGAATATATACGTGGTCAAAGATGTGTATTGGAGACCACAAATATCAAAGTGTAACCATAGAAAAGAGACAAAAGGAGTAGTATTATATAAGCGGTGTTAAAAGCTATTAAAAAATTGTTAAAACTAACTCGACCATAAGTAACTTGTCGCCCCATCGATTTAAAATTTGATCTACATAGGCATGTTGATTCAATATGATTCAAAATCTTTATCATACAATCAACCTAAATCGACTTGATGCAAACACGACCAATGACCCGAATTAGCACCTCTTATAAAATAATACTCCATAATCCTCTTTGTAAGACAATTATTTTAAATTACGGTATCGAATTACGAAGTACGTATTGTACTATTTTTCTTTGAAATCCTTAGATCCGCGTTAACAATTAATTATTAAATTAAAAGCTGTTTGCAAGCTGTTAGAGTGCTTGACTGATGTACCAAAATCCAGCTTGCTAGCCATTACTACACTCACCTAATCCTACAGCTCATTTTTCACTTACCAAATCTACTCACTTCATCACAACTTTCCTATCAAACACCCCTATATATAACTCCCTCTTCTTCATTTCAAATATCAAAAACAATTTATCCCACAAAAAAAACATTGACACAAAAAAAAAAAAAAAAAATGGCAACCTCAAAATTTGTTTACATTATACTTTTCTTAGCCACTTTTATTGCCACTTCTAAGGCCAACTTCAACAATGAGTTTACCATTACTTGGGGAGATGGTCGAGGTAAGGTCCTCGGCAACGGGGACGATCTCACCCTCTCCCTAGACAAATCCTCGGGTTCGGGTTTTCAGTCTAAAAACGAGTATCTATTTGGTAAAATCGATATGCAGTTAAAACTCGTACCCGGTAACTCTGCTGGTACTGTCACTGCTTACTATCTATCGTCGATGGGGCCTACCCACGACGAGATAGATTTCGAGTTTTTAGGTAACGTAAGTGGGCAACCTTACACTCTTCATACCAACGTGTTTGCACAAGGCAAAGGTAACCGCGAAAAACAGTTCCACTTATGGTTCGACCCTACTAAAGATTTCCACACTTACTCAATTCTTTGGAATCCCCAAAGAATAGTATTCCTCGTTGATGGAACTCCTATTAGAGAACACAAGAACATGGAATCAAAGGGAATCCCATTCCCTAAGAATCAACCAATGAGGATTTACTCTAGTTTGTGGAATGCTGAAGATTGGGCCACCCAAGGTGGGCGGGTCAAGACCGATTGGGCCCAAGCCCCATTTACTGCTTCATATAGAAACTTTAAAGCTGATGCTTGTGTTTGGGCTTCCGGGTCATCTTCTTGCGGGTCGGGCTCAGTACCCAAATCCGGGTCAGAGTGGTTGACCCAAGAGTTGGATTCAGCTAGTTTGGAAAGAATGAGGTGGGCCCAGAAGAATTACATGGTTTATAATTATTGTGCTGATCTTCCTAGGTTTCCTCAAGGTCTTCCTGCTGAATGCACTGCTACATCTTAGAAACATTTTAGTGATCAAATTTTTATTTAGTGTTAGTTAATTAATTCATTTATTCTTTTAATCAATGTATTGTACTGTAATCAGTGATTTGGAAATGTTAAATATGAATATTTTTGAAAATTGGGAAGTTTGTCATTGGAATGGTAAAGATTATTCGTTTGGAACAAATTGAAGTATTAAATCCACTAGCTTGCTAATTGAAAAAAGTATTAAATCCACTAGTTACAGGATTACAGAAGCAAATATACCAAGAATTTTGCTAAATCGAGGTTAATTAATTATACCAAGAATTTTAATTAAATCGAGGATAATTTGTATTGGAGTGTATCACGATTATGTATATTTGGAGTGTTGGGGGGGGGGGGGGGGGGGGGAGGAGGGGGAGGGGTCGCATTGTGATATTGAGCCATTCAATTCTTATTAGTTGTTCGTGTGTGTGGCCGGGGGGCGGGGTGTTTCACATTGTGATATTAACACATTCGACTCTTATTAGTTGCTCGTGTTGGGGGGTTCTGGGGGTCACGTGATATTGAGAAATTCGATTCTTATTAGTTACTCTAGTTGCGTATGTGATATAAAACTTTTCATTGTTGTACATAATGTGAAACAGGATTGGATTTTCTTTTCTTACTAGTTGCTCTAGTTGTGTATGTGATATAAAACTTTTCATTGTTGCACATAATATGAAACAGAATTGGATTTTCTTTAACTGCTACCATATGAAAATATTGAGTACTGCTAGTGAACCTAGTGATATTAATGGGCTTGTATTTCTTTGGTTGCATAAATCTAATAATATTTGACAAAAGCTTGTACATAGTTACAAATCTTAAGACTTAACTACAATTAATCTATATTCTAGTATGTAAAAGCAAGCCAAACTATATATGAACAATTCTACTAATGATACAATTACATACTGTATGTAAGCAGCCTCGAAAAATCGTGTTATCTTCTCTGGAAGTTGAAGGCCTTGAGAGAATAGGCGTAAACCACAGCAAACAGAACATTTATCCCTAGGATTACACCAGCAACAGGTCCCAAAAAGTCACGCTTATAACCAAAATAGCTGTGCAAAAATTCCTTCACTGTAGGATTTCCAGGAACATCTTGGAGGCGGTCACCTATACCGTTGTAGTCACCAAATTGTGAGACTAACAAACCGTACAAGCTCCACGCTATGGGGCATCCCCAGTAGTACCATCTCCACCATACCGGCATTCTCTGTGGGAAGGGAATTTTTGTAAGATAATGTACAAAAGTATGATATAAAATGGACTTGATTTGATAATAATCGCTAACATAACGTTATGTATGGAAGTGAACTTACTGGTCTTGGGATAAGAAATCCGGAGAAAAGATTCCATACTCCGTAGAAGGCAGAGGAAATGATAGCAGACACGCTTGCATTTGGGGTTAGACCAACACACATCATGCCGTAGTATGTGAAGTATAGCAAGGTGAAGAACATGAAGAAAATGTACCAAAAGAACTTGGCTAGAGTCCACTCAAATCCCATCATAGCATATACTATCACACCATAGAAGATTGTTTGGCAGAAAGTGTAAGGAAGCTCAATGATAACCTGTATTACCAGTTTCGAAACATGATTAGCAGAGGTTTAGTATCCTTAGTTTAGTAGGAACTAATCACAAACCAAGAACAAAGAAACAGAATTTCTAGTTGTACCTGTGCAAAGGCATAAGGCAAAGCAGCATACATTCCTGCTGCTCTTTCCCGGTAAAAAACTGTCCTTTCGACGAACACAACTGGCTGAACCCCTGAGGAGTTCTGAATACCAAGAAAAAGAACGGCGGTATACATAGAACCCATTGCATTGAAAAGGCTTTGTTGAGTTTCCCTGCAATATTTCCAAATATTAGCTAAGTAGTAATTCATACTTGTCGATCTAAAATAGAACTGTAGCTTATTATTCAGGGAAAGAGAAATTTTCAATTTAAGTACCTGTTACTCCCAATCTTCCAAAATATGGATCCAAACATAACTCCCACAAATGATGCAAAAAGGAGCCTCATTGCGGTGTACATTGTGTTTCGCCAATATGAACAATGTAGTTTCCATAAACAAGCCACAAATTGGGATATGAACGATTGTGAGTATTGAGTAGGGAAGTACAAGTCCTTTGATCCTGGAATTGGTACACTAAGTTCTGTTATCAATGCCTTGCTGCTCCTGAAGTATAAATAAAATTTTAGCTGATTGAAATAATGACATAATCATAACTGTGCTATTCAGATGAGTTACCTATAAATATCGGAATTCTTGTATATTTCAGCAAAGTCAACACCAAGTGCAGTTTCTTGAGCCATTGATGTTACCTCCAACATCCAAGTTGCTGGATTATAACCCTCTTTGATCTTTTGAACACCATTGATCGCCTTTATTCAATAAAAGTGACTCGTTAGATCAATGTCAGCAGAGTAGCAACTTGTGCCACACTAGAGGCAAGTTTTTAATTCCCTTACCTCAAAGTATTTGATAAGTTGGACACCATGGCGGCCTAATTGACCAAAATATATCTGCTGTCCACCTCGCTTGAGCAGTAGCAACTGCGAAAATTTAATAGAAAATTTTGAGTCTACTTGGTTTCTTAAGCTAAAATGGAAGTAAAATTTTCGGTTCTTTTAGAATCAAACCTCATCAAAAGCATCAAAAATGTCAATGCTAGGCTGATGGATTGTGCAAACCACTGTTCGTCCTGTATTAACTGTGTTTCTGACAGTCCTCATTACAATGGCAGCAGCTCTAGCATCAAGCCCCGAAGTTGGCTCATCCATGAAGATTATAGATGGGTTGGCAACAAGCTCTACTGCAATTGTAAGCCTCTTTCTCTGCTCAGTTGAGAGACCATCTACTCCCGGAAGTCCTACAAGTGCATGCCTTAAAGTGTCTAGCTCTACAAGTTCCATGACCTCCTCTACAAACATCTGCAACATATTTTCATCGTCAGGCATTTATATTTCACTAACATTATGATCATTCCCCACTTGTGGGATTAAGGCTTTGATTGATTGATATAACAATATGATCATTATGTGAAGGGAACAAGGCCTTAAATTTTCCATATAATTAAAATTTAAATTTTATACTGTACCTCTCTTTTTGATGCATCTACTTCAGAGGACAACCGAAGCCAGGCAGAAAATATCAAGGACTCATGAAGTGTGAGATGAGGAGAATGAATATCAGCCTGCTCACAGTATCCAGAAACTCGGGCAAAGGTTTCTTGCTTCTTTGGGTACCCCGATATTCTGACATCTCCATCGATATATCCACCAGTTTTCCTTCCAGCTAGCACATCCATGAGGGTGGTCTTTCCAGCACCACTCACACCCATAAGTGCTGTCAACACTCCTGGTCTAAAAGCACCACTCACACCCTTTAGGAGTTCTAGTCGGTCCTCAGTGACACCTTGTGCTTTCATTTCCTGAAAAGATCAATATACATGTATTTGACAACAATTAGACAGGGAAGATCAAAATCACAATTCAAGTGATAAAAAAATTCTCATAATGTTGTAAAAGAGAGAGAGATTACAGGAGGCATGTCTACTGAATATCTGATTTCATCGAAGGTAACAGAAAGAGGTTCAAAAGGCAAAACCATCCCTCTTTTCGAGTTTTCATTAGCTTGTTCTTGAATCTCTACTCTCCTTTCTGTATAATAGAGAAAAAAATAAAAAGATTGAGTTATAGTCATTAAGATCAGATGCATACATAATTCTATAAATTATTTTAAGGTAATGGACTAACGTGAACGTGAGGATCTCCTTTTGCTGGAAGACATCTCAATAGCTCGACCAGTTAAATTAGCTTGTTTTTCTACCAAATCCTCTTCAGATAACATTGCTTGAGGTTTCCCAAGAGCTGCAATCAAGAAATCATATTTATACAGATAATTCACAATCACATGTATCTTGTGAAACTGGTTCTGTTCTTTTAGCTTAAAATACAAAAAGATTACAGGACATTAAATATAAATAAGCTCTATCCAAGTTCATCACAGCTAACTTAAGCTCACACTGGTTCAAACTAGCGCCAATAAGTTCACTAAGAAAAAAGTTCAGATAAGGGCTTTCAAGTGAAATACAAAGCCTGAAAGATACAGAGACAAAAGACTTACGATTCAAATATGTTAGAGTCCACGTATAGAACAGATTCAACAGCAGCACGTATCCTACAAGTGCTGCAAGTCCAATCCAATACCAATATGCATGGGTATACACCCCACGAGACCTCAAGACCTGTATTCCTAAAGATGAATCGCTCCAACTATGGCCTAGGAATTCATTAACGTTAAGTGCATTCTGTCCGTACATCAGTGGAGATATCCAGTAGCCCCATATCCACCATTTCTTTACATTTTCTAAGATAAAAAAACACAGAATAATTAAGTTTTCAGTCTTATGATATAATCACCAATTAAACATAAATAAAAACCCTTAAGAAAAACATACTTCGAGATATAATGAATCCACCCAACACAATAAGAGTAACCAGAGCACCGGTGCCAAATGTGTTAGCCAAAATCATGTTTCTTCCAACTCCTGCATTAAATCTAAACAACGCCGAAGCCATCTGGTGAACACCTAAGAGGATGAGGTACTGTTTAAAACACCTTCCCACATTGGAGTCATAGCCAATGACATAGTAAGTTATTACTATCCAAATGGCCGTTTCTATAATAGCTATTGGTATTTTGAGAACCCATGAGGGTATGGCATACGCCCAAGCAGGATAAAATCGCAAGTCTCTTTGCTTATAGAAGACTGGGAGCTTCACAATTGCTAATGCCATCTCAGCAAACCCATTGAAAAGGATTTGAATTTGAGCAAAGAAAAGTGCACCCATGAAAATCATTCCATCTTGAACATTTCTTCTATGCATATGAGACCTCAAGAACAATGTTGCAGTGATTAGTGCCGTCAGAACGAGCTGTAAAGACAAGGATCACTTAATCAGCTAAGCTAATAAATCATGCAAATGAAAAATTTTGAAGCAAAATGAAATAGAAGTGGAATTTTCTAAAGAAAAGTAAAAGTGTGGCGAGATGTTATCGTGTAGTTACTTACTTGAAAGGCCTTAAAGATGTAGACAAATTTGTTTCTCTTCATCAACAAAGCTTCTCTAGACATGCATGCTTTAAACAATTCTCTTTTACCAAGGCCAAATGTCTCTGTTGTTAAGGCTGCAGGATGGCTTTTCGACTTGTCAAATGGAATGGAAAGCTCGCTGGCAAGTTTCCTTCCAACATGGAATGATTGAAAAGCTTCTGCAAACTCCTTAACAGTCACAAAGGTATAAGGTTCATTCTCACGACACCAATATTGTTCTTGATCTTTCCTTGATGTAACCTGTTGAAAATGAAAAAGATCCCCAAATCAAAATAAGGCCTTCTTCTCTTTTAACTAACAAAAATGTTTGGTAAAATCCATTTTAAATGGTATAAATAAATTGGTATTTTAATCATGTCACAGGAAGAATTATATTACTTCTTGTAAAAAGTCAGCAACTCCCTTTCTCTGAGGACACTTGAAGCCCATGAATTCAAAGAACTCTAGAACATATTCTCGAGGACCTTGATACACGATTTGTCCATCAGCAACAAGTATTATATCATCAAAGAGGTCATATGTCTCAGGAGCAGGTTGGAGGAGAGAAATGAGAGCAGTTCCTTTAAGAATATGGATGGATTGCCTGATTGAATTGACAATCTGATATGTTGTAGAACTGTCCAAACCAGTCGATATTTCATCCATGAAAAGTGCTTTTGCTGGCCCAACCAGCATTTCTCCTGTATCATCATAATACAAACGCTAAGTTACTTATTTGTAGCAGAAGACAAAGATTACAATGACAAAATCAAAGATCATCAAGGAGAGAATCAATAGTTAGTGGTGAATGCTAAACAGCCTTTGCTCATACCGGTGGTAAGTCGTTTTCTTTGTCCTCCAGAGATACCCCTTATCATTTCATTTCCCACCATAGTATCAGCACAGATATCAAGTCCCAAAATCTGTTTAAGCAGACAGAACCCAAATGATCAGATTTTGATTTTTTTATCAACTCAATGAAAGTTACAAGTATATCAGACCAATTCTAAGACTGAGCTATTACCTTGAGAATGTATTCAGTGACTACACTCGCCTCCTGCCCCTCAATTGCTGCTGCCTAATGATCAAAACAAAGAAGCTTAAGAAAGTCGAATCCTATTATCCTAACAAGAACTGTTTGCTGTGCTTTTGGTGCATAACAAATATTTACAAGGTGATTGCAGCAAAAGAAAAGAAACTTTTCCCATGTTCCCTCAAAAATGGGGACCATGTTGAACTTCTTACCTTCATGTAGACATCAATATCAGCATCTGGCTTAATATTGGCTTCCTTTTCTCTTCTTGACAACTCTACCAGCATATCTGTATGTAACGAACACATTCCAATTTTACTAATTAGTTCTGCTGCTTCCAAGTTGTTATGAAAAATGATCATTGCTAACATCATAAACTAACCATAATTTGTTCCAACCCCTTGAACTCTTGCTGAAAAAGCTAAAGTTTCTCTGACTGTCATCTCTCCAATGTGAAGATCATGTTGACTGATATATGCTGAACTCCTTTGTGGAACAAACTCATTCATTGTGTGTCCGTTATAGGTGACATTTCCCGAAAACTACAGTTCCATGAATATACAGACAGAAAAATAGCTAAATATTTTGAGGAGAAAAATAAAAATTATGAACTAGAAGCCATTTGTGGAAGATACAGGATTACTGTGAAGTCTAACCTTAAGATCTTTGGCAAGTTTACCAGCCAATGCTAGCAGCAAAGTAGTCTTTCCAGAGCCAGGAGGGCCTAGAAGTAATGTCAACCTGCAAAGAATTTTGATATGAGATCGTCCCTAAATAATAAGCCACATTTATACTTTAGGTTATTCCATTACGGCAGGAAACTTCCTGAATATGACGAGTTAAACCTTAAGACTTTCCCATATTACCCCTAATGCTGCCTTTATGTCATTATTCCAAACAAAGTGAAGGATAATTTTGGTATCATAATTAAATTCTACAAAAGGACCCTCGATCAAATGTGGCCTATTATATAGAGACAACGACAGTAAATTGAATTCAACTGCTCATAATTACTTTCAACTTATGATGAGCATGCAAATCAACTTACCTGCCAGGCTTAATATGTCCACTGACATTATGAAGAATTGTGAATGGTTTTCTCCTGTTTGGTAGAATATGGAGAAGATTTAAGAAACCCTGGAAGACATTCCGTGAAAAATGGCACAAAAATTATTACATAATTAACTCAAAGAGAAAATAAAGAATCCAGAAGATGAAAATTATAAATATAAAAAAGAAAGAAAAAATCTCAACCAAATAAAAAATCAAGAAACAATTAGTTACCTCAATTGTATTGGTGAAGAAATTCAATACAGAAGGCAAACCTCTGCTTCCCACTAAAACTTGTGCATCAACATTCAAATTCTCATATCTTACTTCAATTGTGGGGATTTCAATTCCAACTCTGATTACAGAAAATGTATGATTCAACTTAGCAATAACTCTAAACAAGTGAACTTAAACATGAACTTTAAAAGTAGGTCTTTTTAACATAAAACATTATGATATTCTTTCTCAAAAAGGACTAAAATTTATTGCTTGTTGAAGTAATAGTTACACACAAACCAAAATTGCAACAACAATGAAATGTGTAAACTAGAGAAATTCACATAAGCCTAAGACTTGATAGTCGTTTAGTCAATGGCATTGGGTTGTGTCTGGTAGGTCTAATTGTGATGGTTATGGTCCAAAGCCATCCCACTATTTGTTGTTGTGCTTGAAGTTGGGCTTCAACCTAGTCTATAGGTCAGTGGTGTCATCCTTTAAAATAAGTATTTAAGATACACATTTATGTATAACTTAACATTAGTATTATTATAAAAAGAAGAGTTTAAAATAAAAACGCATCTGGATCCCAAGGCTATTATTGCTAACGCATGTGCTCATTTGAGAGAGCTCCAAGTGAGTTAATAAGTCAAATAATAACCTTAGTTGTAGCATGCATATGGTGCAACCGGTTAAGTAAGAGAACCGTGGAATGCTATCTATGCCATTGGGCCAGCATAAGGTGCTAGCCCATGTAGTGCCATGCCCATCTCAAAGATCGTTGGCCCAATCAAGATAGCAGCCTTGGCTCACTAATCACTACATGGTTAATCTGTTTTGGTTTGGGTCAGGTCAAGTTAGGTCATACTGGATCATACCAAGGCCCATGCCATTGTTCCTCAGGTAGTATAGTCAATTATTCTTGGATTCTTAACCAACGCAAAGAAAGAACACTAAGCATAAAATACCGAAAAAGTCAATTTCATGTCACATCTGATCTTGTCACATTATTTAAAAATCTTTTATGAATTGACCCATCAGAAAATTTCAATTGGTTTATGACAATCTTTTATTATGCTCTTACAATGAGCCAAAGATGGGGTCGTTAATGATGAATTGAATGAAGTTAATTGCTTAAGTAATATACAATTTTTAGAAAAGGCCCAACGATCACATTAATATAAAACCCTTAACTTCTCAATCAGAATACGATATTCTTACTAACCTAAACTATTTTAAATTCTTACATTGGACAAAAAATGTGAATGTTCATTAACTTATTTATAAGACTTATAACTCATACGATACTAATTGAAGAGAAAATCTTGTAAACATCATTTGCCTTTTTACCCTCCTTTAAATTGACTTGTCAAAATGTGTGAATTTTACTTTTTCTTTGTCGACTAGTCTAAATTTGATCCAAATGTATACTATTTATTGTTACAATGCGTGTAATATACAAGAATACAACTAATTAGGCAATCAATAAAAGATTGCAAAGCTAAGATGATGTAGAGTAGTAGGATAGAGTATCAAGGTAGATGAATGACATTTAGAGAATCAAGGAGAAATCGAAATCTGCATGATATTAAAAAATTATTTACCATGATACGCTCAATCTTCATTAATTCAAAATTTGTTATTAAAAAAAACTAAAATAATCAACTTTTAACCTTTCTCAAAAATTTTGTCACCTCAAAATATACATTACTAAACAGACTTTGTATAATGCAAAAATGCAAGTGTCACAAAGATACTACTAATGTTAGTAACATAAAATAAAATGTGCGACAATACTTTCACTGTCTTACTAGCCCGTAAGTTGTTTACGAGATCTCAACGTAAAATCCGAAAAAGAAACACAGAGACAAGAGACATACCTATCAATGCGTTGTCTGAGCCTAAGCAAGAAGTTCTCATTATCTTCTTCAGCAGTTTTAACAAGCCTTTCTAAGAGCTCTCTTTTATCATCAAAACCAAGTCTATTAACATCAATTTCTCTAGCAGGACCAGCTATATCAGTCAAAATACCTTTCCTAACTCGATTATAAGTTGGTAATCTCTCAATTGCAGCCCATTTTAATGCTTCTTCATCGTCTTCGTCTCGAGTCGATGTCGAAAATACTTCCCTTCCACTATTTCTCCACACTGCTGATGAATTTCTCCCTATTCTTGCACTTGCTACTCTGTATAACTCTGCTGCACTAGTTGCCTCCATTTGTTAGAAAAAATGGACGGAAAAATGTAAAAATCAAAAAAAAATTGTTGGGACTTTTTTTTTTGGCAATCTAAATAAAACCCAGATAAAAAGATTTGATTTTTTGTAGATATAATCAATACCCAGAAAATTTTGGGACAACCCCAGAAAATGTTGCCCTGTTATAAATTATAATACAAAAAAAGCTAGTTTTTAGCTGAATTTGTGTGTATTTTTATGCAAAATAGTGACTTTTTATACCCAATGTTAAGCGTTGAATGTTTCAGGAAAGATTATAATTTTTTAAGAAGATTAAAAAAAAAAAACTATGATGTAATTGTCAAATGAAAGGGGATGATATTATATTTATAATAATAAGATGGCCAAATTTGACTATTGACATATTCTGGGTTTTTAATCAACTCTATGAATGATACTCTGTAGTTTTCATGCCTCAAGTAATTAAAATAAATGGTTTAAGACCATGGAATTTTCCAATTGTTTGACATTTGAAATTCAATAGTTTTATCTTAAAAAAAATACTACTCTGTAGTATTTACTTGTATAAAATAGAGAACTAGAGAAGTGCAAAAAATTAAAAAAATAAAATAAAATAAAATAAAATAAAAAGTAGCTGGAAATGTGGAACTTGACCCAATGACTGGCGTTTCACCGTTTTCTAGTTTAGTTCATTTAGCTAGCTTGTCAAGTTCAAAAAAAAAGCTAGCTTGTCAAGTTCAAAAAAAAGTTGATTTTATTCTCTTCTAATACTTGTAAATTGGTTTACTACAACATTGTGATTATTTTAATACTTGGATTTTATCAGTAGTTAACGGATTAGAATTTAGGATTTTTTTAAAATCAATAGATTAGTGACGTGTTTACATGATGGGCCTTACTAACGAATTTCATAAAAGAATCCTTTTTTTTCCACAAGAATCTGTTAAGTGTTTTGTGAAATTTAATTTTTTTTTTTTTTTTTTTTTTGTAATATAATAAAAGTTTTAAATTTTGTGGTGTTATAATCAAATTTCCACAATTTTTTGGTGTTAATAAGTCAAAAAATCCTAAAAAATATTTCAAGGTCCATGAGTTAAATGAACATGATTGTGACCAAGGCAATACTTGGCTTAAACTGTTTTTGGTTTATTTAATTTTGTCTGAATTTTTTTATGTTATATTATGTCAATTTTATTTTTATTTTATTTTTTAGAAAGAATTTTATGTCAATTTTATTATTTGTATTTGAATTTACCGAATTATTTATTTTAATTTAAGTATTTTACTTAATTTTATATTATCTAAAAAATTAACTTTTTTTAATACCTATGAGCCTATTGCATCTGAAGTTATTTTATTTTAATTTATTTAATTTTATCATAATTTATCTGAAGTTTCTAAACTTAATGTTAGAATAAGAAAAATGCAATATGTACTCAATACTACACCCCTAGTCCCCCGTCCCTAATTTTTTGCCCTATTTGTAAAAATGTGGGTTAAACTTTGAAAACTTGACTATATATTCTCGTTGTTCTACAAAAAGAAATAAACTAAGGCCCTATTAACTTCACCTTATTTTTGCTGAATTGAAATTATTTTTACTGAATTGAAATTATTTTTGTTTAACCATTATTATTTTTACTGAAATGAAATTAATTTTATCGAAATGAAATTATTTTTGCTTAACTTAACATATTTTAATTGAACTGATTTTTTTTAATTATTAGTGAGCATTATTGTTTTAAGGTGAAGGGAATAAAGCCTTAATATACTTGATTATATAGCTTTAATTCTCCCCCTCCCCTTTTTTAAGTTTTAGTTTCCTTTTTATTTTGTCCACCCCTCCTTGACTCCTATTGTTGAAATATATCCTACCAAATAACACGTGCATGTAAGCGTTCCACATTGATAAAAAAAATAAAAAAATAAAAAAAAATTGAAAGAGTCAAACACTTTATAAGGCTAAGGGGCTAACCCCCTATTGCCATATGGTTTTGGGATGGAACCTCTTTTAGTCTTGTGGATTGAACTTTCTATTGGTTTGCGACTGCAACCCAGACCCGTATTTAACATGGTATTAGAGTCGGACCCATGGTTTAGGACCTTTGATAGTTTGAGTATATTACCAGACCCATAGCTTGAGACCTTTAATGGCATGAAGTATTCTTGGCCAAATTGAATTGGATCATGTGATCCTTGAGTTAAAGGGACATTACATGTGAGGGGGAGTGTTGAAATAAACCCTATCAAATAATTATTGGATATAAACTAACATGAGCTAATTAAAGTTAAGTGATCGAATTGATTATTCGATTTATTTTATGATGAAATTAGTATATCTTCACTTTATTAGTCTCAATATTTCAATGATGAGCAAATTTTGCGTGAGACTAGACTCGGGCCCTGTTCTTTTGAACTTCTGGGCAGAGCAGGGGTCAGCAGAGTAGAGCAGATTAAATTTCAGCAGAGCATATTTCAGGATAGCAGAGCAGAGCAGAGCCGAGCCGAGTCGAGCCGAGCAAATTTCAACATTACTACTACTACTACTACTACTACTACTACTACTACTACTACTACTACTATTATTAAGTGCATATACCATTGATATAGATGAGTGAAAACATAAATAAATGTATACCATATTTAACATATGTTAATAGTATAAAGATAAAGGACAACATTTTACTTCTATTCATTTCACAAAAATTTTAAAAAAAAATAATTTAATGAGTAATAATGATTTTACTTATAAATATGTCTTAATCATATATTTTTAACCCTCAAAATAATGATATACAAAGTACTACTTGAAAACAACCTCTTTTTTTTTAATTCTTAAATTGTATGGAAAGATTTGAAAAATAATTCAACTTAATGAACTAACAATCAATACCCACAAAAAATGTTTCTATACATTGTGATTCTAATATCAAATGCTTATAAAAAGAAATTGTTATTATTATTATTTATTTTTTTGAAAGAATTGTTATAATTATTAGAAATTATTAATTAATAGTATTATTAAATATTAATTCTTAATAGTTTGAATTATTAAATATTATTATTGATAATTATTATTATGATTAATAAATATTAATTATTATTAATATTAATAATTATTATAATTATTTAAAATAATTAATTATTACCATCAATACAATATTAATTATTATTGTTATTATTAATTATTATTTGAAAATAGAGCAGGGCAGAGCAGAGCAGAACAAATTTCTTTTGAGCAGAGCATAGCATATTTGATTTGAGCTGAGCTGAGCAGAACAGGACTCAGCAGATCAGAGCAGAGCAGCTCTAAAGAACGGGGCCACACTGTGAGTCATATATATGACATCAATAATCTATTATCTAACATTTGTAATCTAATATCTAACATGAGAAATCTAACATATGACAATGATAATCTAATGTCATTTTTTAAATTATTTATATTAATTAAATATATTAGACTCACCCAATTTTTTCGTTCAATGATATTCATTATCTACTAATTATGATAATGATCCTTCACCGATGAGTGCTCAACCAAATTTAATGATCTTCGTCCCACTTTACAATATTAGTCAAGAACTCTCGTGAGAGTCGAAGTTAGACTTTTTTTATTGTTAAAGAATATAATTGCCAAGAAAATTCAAATGTCTACCATCTAGAAGAGTAGAAGGCTTATGGCTAGTAAAAACCCAAGTATTAGTGATCTTATACTATACAAAGTACTCGTACCAATAATATAGATGGTCAAATCCCTTCTATAACATTTGGGCTTACTCGGTTACTTCCTCCGTCCTTAAATTACATTCCTAATTTTAACATTTATTCCTCATATAATAGAGAGAAATAAAAATATAATATGCGCACGATTTTATCATGAATTTTCTACTTAATTTCATTTTAGTAACTATATTTAATGCTTATATGTATATTATTACCCATAAAAAATTCCCTTTTTAATGTGAAACCAAAAAAAATTCGGAGTATATTTTTTCCAAATACTTCTGACATAATAAGAATGGAGTCGTCACATTATCCTTCTCGAAAACAATGACTTAATTTTTGTTTTTAGCAAATTTTCGAGTCTGTTGAGTATGGATCAACAAAATCAATGAATTTTATGACTAATGTCACTAGACTAGCTTAGCCTTGTGGTCAATTCCCAAAGGACTATTAATGCTGTTTTGGGTGTTTTTGTCCCTCGGGAGACTTACAACTCGAATACTGGTCCGGCTGGCTCTGTACCTGCAAAATCAACGGAGACTCCGGTTGGGTGGAGCTCCGCCTCCAACGGTCAAGTTAGTAACTTGAAGAAGGATAAAAGGTGCGGAATTTAAGGTGGGGATCTGCTTGGATTCCAAGCTCAGATATTCTCTGATGTGAGAGAAAATGGATGTAATAAATGATTGTCAATTAATTGCCCCCAAAATGGAGGAATATCTCCCTATTTATAGGGTCATGAGGAAAAGTGCCCTCCACTAGGTCATTCTGACCTAGGCAGGTGGGCTGCGCCGCAAAAGTGCGGATTTGGGGAATTGGGCCCTTGAAGGCCGCGATTCTGAGAATTGATCTGAGAGTGCCACGTGTCAGCTGGGGGATTGGTCAGAGGTGACTTGTCAGCCTTTGACACGTGGCAGGCCCTCATTGATCCAAGTGTTTAGGGTAAAAATACCCCAAACAAATGCTATACTTTTATTCAAGTAGTTTTTGACCTTACATACATGGACATACTTCCTCCATTTTTAAATACTTGCTCCACTTTTTTTTTTTCCGGCCGTTTTAAAATACTTGCTCCATTTTCTTATTTGGAAAACTTTTACAATATTAATTAATTTTTATCACCAAGTGGACTCAACAATATTAATTACATATTCTCTCTCCTTCAATTCTCTCCACTACTTTTGAATTTTTTACAATTTTTTTATTCTTTTACCAATTCCACTATCTCCCTATTTTATTACTTTCTCCATTGTAACCTAGAACTCCGCACATATAGAAATGAAGCAAATATTTAAAAACGAAGGGAGTATTTTACTAGAGTACATTTAGATGTATAAGGCTTATGTGTTTTACATGCACATAGGAGGGTAATCTGAGTTATTTATTATTTATTTTGTTCTCTCTTAATGGTACAGTGGGTCAGTGGTATATTTAATGTATCATTATACATGTAGTGATACTTTTTGCCATCAAATTTTCACTACTTTTTCTCATGTTTTCATTATTTATAAAGATGTCATCCTATTGTTTCATTGGCACAGCCCTATGCGTCAATACTTCTCCATTTTACAAATAGGATAAGTGAATATCCATTTAATTTATTTATAGAAATTTGAAAGAAATCGTAGGTAAAGATGGATGAACGGGATTACTTCCATGACAAGCTAATGATTAACCCTTGGTTTAATTTGTAAGTTATTGTGTATTAACGTTGGGTTTTGTTAAGATGCCCGATTTAAATGAAGATTAACAATGCATAAGGATGGTGTTCGGGTTTGAACATGGATGATCATTCTACATTAAAACAGACGAGGAAGTAATTACATTACTCCGTAAGATAAACGTTAAAAAAAAGTGTACTTTAACATTTAAAAACCGATACATATATATGAAAAAATGAATAATATGATCCTTAAAGGCCAAAGTTGCGGCAGGTTATGCTCCCAATCCTCAATAAAAGACATAATTGGAGCTTACGCCATAATATTTTGTCCATTCAAATTAATGATGTGAGTCTTAACAAATTAATTTTGTGGTGGTGCACGACATTGCTAATCCAAAGCATTCGTCGTTGCCATTGACCTAGAAAAGTCGATTTTTATAATAATGAGCCTTCTAGAAAGCATTGAATAAATGAAAAGTAGTAGTTACATTAATACTTTAATAAATTATTGTTAGGATTGTTAGCATTGATATGTAGTCTTAAGACTCGTTTGGTTGCAATGGGAATTAACTTCCCATGGTAAGTTATAATTTATGGGAAATTATTTCCCTTATCTAATTCCTAGGAAATTGCTCTACTTTGTTTGGTTGGCATCAAGGAAGTTTGAATTGCCTAGGAGGAGGTTGGTAAATTAATTCCCACATTGTGTGGGAAATTAAAATTCCTAGGAATTTCAATTTTCCCCATTGTGCAAAATTTTGGTTAACCAAACAACCCACAAATTTTGGTTAACCAAACAACCCACATTTAGTGCAATTCCTAAGAATTTTGAGTGACTACATGAAATGGGTGCTACCAAATAAGGCCTTAAAACAGTGACTAATAGGCCAAATTCTTTTGAAATTTAATACTCCATATTTTAAAGGTTAGGTAATTAAATCTCAAATATATATATATATATATATATATATATATATATATATATATATATATATATATATATATATATATATATATATATATATATATATATATATATATATATATATATATATATATATATATATATATATATATTTTGTTGGCTTTAAAATCTACAATTTTTGTTGAATCTTTTGAAATACATATCTTGAGATATTTAGATTATTGCATGAAAATGTGAAAGATTACTGCATTGGAAAACTTGAATAAATCAAATAAACTTTTGAAAACAAAGGGATTATTATGATAATTATTGTTATTTTTATTATTTATTTAATAATATTATAGAGAAGTATTAGTTATTAAATAGTACTATTATTTCAAAAAAAAAAAAATAATACTATAATAATACTATTAAATAATAAAAAAAATTATCATGATAATAATTCATTTCAATTCAGTTTAAAAGAATACTAGAAGACTTTCAACACTAGGAAATAGCACCAAATAATATTGTCTACAAAGTAATCATAATACACGTATATATTAAAATCTATGGTATATATTCGAAGTAATTTTTTTTTTTTTTATATTTTTTTTTTTAATGATAATACACCCACATACATTATGAACATAAAGTTTAAACATTAAAATCTATGATATTTGTTAAATACAAGTCTGGGCCGCACTCGTCGGTAAGAGAGAGATTCCACTTCACAAATCCAAAAAGTTTTCATCCTAAAACTATATGTTTTAAGAGGAGTAGCCCCGCCCTTAGCCTTATAAAGTGTTTTAACTCTTTTTTTTTCACAAAAAAAAAAAAAAAGGTGCAACACTTACATGTGTTGTTTGGGAAGACATTATGAGGCATATGCCTCAACAATATTATTTTAGATTTATTTTTGTTGTTAAAGTAGTAATATATACTCCGTAAAAGGATAGGAGAATTAAATGTTCCTAATTAATACAAGTATATGAATTATAATAGCATTCCAATGGCAAGCTAATAAACTTTTCATGTGATTCATGTCACATAAAATTTCAAACTATTCCCTTTGTAACTAGTTTGAGCCCAAATTATCTACTAGAGTACTAGATTGTCATTTAAATGAGCCTTACTTTTTTTTTTTAATTAACTTTAAATTTTAATTTTATTAATACATCAAGGCAAAAGCTAACGAACGCCCTCGAGGCGTTGGATAGGCTAGCTAAAAGTAGAAAAATTGAATTAAAAATTAACATTAATTACACCGATCGACGCGTGATTTTGTCATGCTTTTCCAAATTAATACCACTTTAGGTGATATTTTAAATGTTTATCCAACGCCCCGAGGGCGTTCGTTAGCAAGATTCATATATCAATTTGCCTCTTTTTAGCATCTTTTTTCTCAAGCAATTAAATTTGCTTAGCCAATCTAATTTCAATTTTTAAATTTAATATACTCAAACTACTAGCCAAGGAATTTTATAAATTTGCAAGCAAGTCTCTAATTACAACCGATATTATTAGGGATGCTCTAATTCCATAATTTTTAAAATAACTACTCACAACCTATGAGCTAATTGTCCATAATTAATCTTAAAACTAAATTAAGTAAATGTTCACGATTGAAATTTTATGTTAAATCAAGACCAAAATGCGCATCATAATTTCAAAATTAACTTACATGTATACTTGTACAAGATAATAAGATATAATATTCAAGATGGCATGTACTGCACCAACTATTGGTTGGTTTGTCACTTTCGCATATTCATAGTATTACCTTGAAGGCTTGAATAGAGTTCGAACTAGACTTTAGACAATAAGGTCAAAATATTATTAAGTGACAAAGAATAAGTAATTCTCTATATAACCACATAAAAGTTGGCTACAATATTACTAGTACAAGTATAATTAATGAAGTAACCCATTTACTTAACTAGAGATATTAATTGTTAGTAATGCATCGACAAATGTATAAGTTAATGTGAAAAAATAATTTAAAAAAACCGAAATACTCTGTAATATCTTATGATTAGGTGACTTAGGTCATTGAATAGTCCAATATGAGCTTTTAAATTTTCATTGTCACCTTTTAACTTCATAATTTTGTTTTTTAATTGTTTAGTTATTTATGTCATACTATGACCATATATATACTACCAGCAATGTACTTATTATCATGTCATGTGTATTTAAAATTATTCATCAAATTTATTTAATTTATAAATAAAGGTAATATAATAAAGTACTTGATCATCATGAACTTTTTACTTGCTTTAATTTGTTGAAGTTGAAAGAGAGATAAGAATTTCACATTTGATATTGTTAAAAGTTTCATTATGAACCTTGTAATTTTTTTTTTCCTACCTGCATGCAAAGTTCATGAATTTTATAGAACATTAAAGTGGCTTATGAATGGATATCGAGTACGTGGGATGAATCCGTCAAAAAAAAAAGAATAATACTTTCTCCGTTTTTTTATTATTGCATCATAGGGGTTGGGTATAAATATTTTGGTCGTAGAAAAAAGTAAGAGAGAGAAAGGTAAAAATACAAAATTGCCCATGTGACATATTGATAAACTAAAAAGTAAGTGTGAAAAAGTAAGGGTATGTTGGGTAGTTGTAGTGTGAACACAAATAATTTTTTTCCTAAAAAGGAAATGGTGCAATATTTGTGAAACTTTCTAAAAAGATAAGTGGTGCAATAATAAAAGAACGGAGGAAGTAAAAAATAAAAAAAAAAAAGTTGGACGAAGCACCAGCAAAAGCCTAATCTGATCTATTATTTGCTGGTTTTTTTTTTTTTTTTTTTTTTTTTTTTTTTTTTTTTTTAATGTATTTACTTCAATTTATCATTCGTATATGTTGTCAAATGCATCACATATTCAAATATGCCAATATGCGAAAAAAAAAAAATTAGTGAAATTTAGTGAATTAGAGATTGGCAGTGAAAAGAAAAATAGAGATTTAGGGTTTAGAGCATTAGTGGCTCTGATACCATGTCAAACTAGAGAAAATAATTAGAGTGAATGATTTCTGTGTATTGTATTACGATATTCACAATGTATTTATACAACCTAGGAGAAGAGATTAGGGCTTAATATCGGCCCATTAGCTATACATAATACATGGTTTAACAAAATATCCATTTAATATAACCATTCCTCGTCGTTTCTCGGCCTACTATTTGTCAAGTTGGTTGTATACAGGCAAATGGGCAAAGCAAACAAACAAGCTATTTAAAAGATCGATCAAATTAAAGTAGTTAAGACATACTTTGTATTTTAGAATACCCTAATTAACTGCTACAACGAGCGAAGACTTTCTAGAAATACAAAGAGATCGTACGTATGTACTACTAGCTAGTCTCTGCTCCTTTGAACACAACCAAGACTTTGAAGTTTGAAATAACAAATAAGATGGTTGAGTACGCCCATTTAAGATGGTTGAGTACGCCCATTTAAATAATTTTTATATTTTAGAGGTAAGAGACAAATGATTTTAAGTTTTTATATATACTTCTTATTTTTATAATTTCTACATTTGATCATGTGTTTAAATCGAAATTTAAATAAGTTTGACCTTTTCATTTTTCTAAATGTATTGACTAGCTAATAATGGTCCATACGGAATAATTCATTAATAAACTATTTGTTGAATTTTGTTAAGTGGAAGTAATACAATACTCAGTAGAAAAATTAATACGTACAATAATAATTTAGTCTTTGCTTCAAAAAATGATACACTAAGTTGCACAAGCTAAGCTTGCAAATAATACACAAATTTGACCATAATTATTCATCTTTAAATACCTAATACACTGAGTAATTTTTTATTTTATTTTTTTAAAAAAAAATATTAAAAAGTCATTAGTGGTATTATAATATATCTAATAAAACTAATTCAACCTTTTAATTTATTTGTTTAAATTGTTAACAACAAGGAACATATGTCAAAGTTTTGTTTTAATAAAGTATATAAATAGTGTGTAGACAAAGTTTATTGGAAAGTTTAAACAACTACTTGTACATAGAGCTGGGCATGGGCCGGGTCAGCACGCGGGCGGCCCGGGCACGGCACGAGGATGGCCCGGCACGGCACGGCCCGAAGGCAGGCCCGGCCCGGCACGACGGCACGCCCCTCGTGCCTCATGCGGGCTGCGTTTTAAAAAAACCCAAAAATGGCCCGGCACGGCACGAGCCCGTGAAATGGCCCGTGGCACGGCCCGCAGGAAAGGCCCGCAGGCACGGCCCGCAGGAAAGGCCCGCAGGCACGGCCCGCGGGCTAACGGCTATAAACGGCTGTTTTTTCCCTCCAACGGCTATAAACGGCTCTATTTTCACCTATAAATACCACCCTCAACTTCCAATTCTTTCCACAACTCATCTTCTCATCTCATTCTCTTACTCTCTTATTCTCATATATTATAATTTATAAATTATAATCTCTTAATATTTCTTAATCTCTTATTCTCTTATAAATTTTACATTTTTAATATTATTAGTCTACTACCAAAAAAAAAAAAAAAAAAAAATTGTTATATTTACATTCGGGAAATTATAATTTCGGGAAATTATAAATTCGAGAAATTATAAATTTGGGAAAGCATTGAAGCGTCATTGTAAGATCTAACTCAACTTTATTTTAATTTGTTATTGTTATTGTTATTGTTATTATTATTGTTATTATTATTATTATTATTATTATTATTATTATTATTATTATTATTATTATTGTTGTTGTTGTATACTTGGAACTACTTAATTACATAAAAACTACTTTCTATTTTAATTGTGGGTTATTTGGATTGTTGAAATCTGTCTAAGGCGGGATTTGGGCTCTGGACAACGTCGATCCTAACCATAACCTACCTGGGATCTCATTGATTTAGATAATCTACTATTATTATAATTATTTTTGAAAATTTATTAACTTACTAATTAAGTAAAAAAATAATTGTTGTTTACTTGTTAATTTGTTATTAATATTGTTATTAATTTGTTAGTATTACTAGTTATACTTATACTTGTTAATTGTTATAATTTGTTATAATTTGTTACTTTGTTAGTGTTATAAACTTATAATTGTTAATTTGTTATAATTGTTAATATTGTTGTTAATTATTATTTATTAGTTAATAATCTTAATTAATCATGGCATCAAACCCGAACCAATCCTCCTCTAAAAAAGCCAAATCTAAACGATCATTGGAAGGCTCTTCTATGCCCCCCCCTACAATGCAAATCCCTACTATGCAAATCCCTACAATGGCCAATCCCACCGACCCCGGGTTTTCTACCGGTTTTCCCACCGGATTAGGTCAACAAGGGACATTCCAACCATGGCAAAGCACCCAATCTCCACCTTATTATGCCTCCGCACATGATATGCCTTTTGAATTTAACTATCAAACAACTCAAGCAAGCAACACACAACCTGCCGGCTCTAGTGACCCATCCGTCCAAAATACTATTCCCCCATCTGATAACCCATTCATTGAATGGTACACCGAAGAAGAAATGACCCTTTTGAAAAACCGAAAGAGTAAATGTTGGCAATATTTCTTGTTAAGTAAAGATGGTGAAAAAGCCAAGTGTAAAACTTGTGGTAATATTTATTCGGCTCCCGCCAAAGGCGGTACGGGGCACCTAAACCGACACAGTGAAAAATGTGGTGCCCCTAGTACTGACCCAACTCAACCAAAAATTTCTCAATTCCATCCTTATGGCTTCACTTACAATTATGAGAGGGATAGGGATGAACTTGGGAGAATGATAGTCCAAGCCGAACAACCTTTTCTTTTTGCTGAAAGTGATCCGTTTAACAATTACATTAAACGAGCACTACAACCCCAACACAAAAAAATCTCCCGAAAAACCGTTAAAACAGCTGCCATGAAAACTTACTTAGAATACAAAATGAAATTAATTGAAGAACTTAAAACTCTTACTTCAAGAGTTTCTATAACTTCTGATGCATGGGATGGTGGTTATGGTTTACATTATTTGTGTGTTACTTGTCATTGGGTTGATAGTGAATGGTTATTGCAAAAACGTATTATTTATTTCAAATTGCTTGAATACCCCCATACGGCCTTTAATATTTCTAATTGTATTATGAGTGCTCTTGATGAATATTGTCTTAGGGACAAAATCATGTCCATGACGTTTGATAATGCAACATCCATGACAGCTAGTGCTAATCTAATTAAACCAAACTTGTATAATGTCATAATGGATGGAGATGCATTACATATTAGATGCATTTGTCATGTTTTAAACTTGTGTGTTAAGGATGGACAAGAAGCAATTGGTCCATACTATTCCAAAATTCGAAATGTTGTTTTGTCTATTATGTCTTCTAGCAGTAGGTATCAGGAATGGAGGTGATATCTTAAGCAAAATAAGATAAAGCCTATTAGAATTAAACGGATTGTCCAACTAGGTGGAACTCCACCTATGACATGTTGAGTCAGGCACTTTCGTATAGAGTTCCATTTTCATTGTTTTACAATAATAAGTATCCACAATTCATGATAGCAGACTCCGATTGGGATAATTGTGAAAAATATATGCAATTTTTACAATTATTATATAGTATGACTCACTGTTTTTCTTCTGTTTATGTTCCTTGCATTCATTCTTTCCTTCAAAATGCATGTTTATTTGCTCAACTTCTTTATGAACATCGATCACAACAAGATTACAATGATTATGTTCCACAAATGGAGGCTAAATGGCGTAAATATTACACTAAGCTTCCTATGGTTTATATGTTTGCTTCTATTTTAGATCCTAGATCAAAGTATGATGGCACATTTATGCTAATTGATATTTACTATGAATGCATGCAACTCGGTGATGGTGTCGAACAATATAAAAATCATGTGAAAGATAAATTTTTTGAGTTATATAGAGTTTATGAATCTAAATATGGAACCGTCACTCATTTTGCCCCTTCTCAAACATCCAAAAGCGTAAGTAAAACGGGCAAAAGTTTGGCGGCCCAAGCTGCTAACATGTTATCTAAGTTTTCAGGTAGTGGATCATCATCAAGGCGAACACAAAGCGATGTTTCGGAGTTGCAAATGTACTTAAACTACGACTTCATGAAAGGCTTGGACGAAGATTCGAGGTTGGGGATGGACATCCTAGATTGGTGGAAATCCCAAAGCACAAAGCATCCAATTTTGGCGGCAATGGCACGTGATATTTTCAGCATCCAAGCCTCCTCCGTTGCCTCGGAACGAGCTTTTAGTGCTTCGGGAAGGGTTCTAGACGATAGAAGAACAAGTTTGAAGCCCGAAACACTAGAAATGTGTGTTTGCTTGAAGGATTGGATGGATGCCCAAGAACGCATCCAAGATCGTACTTTTACGGCCAACGACAACATCGATGGTTCCGATCGTTCTGGTTCAACTAGCTCCTCCGCATTAGCTAGTGAACATGAAGCCGAAGATGAAGACGAAGAAGATAATGAAGACCTTGATTGAAGATTACCAACAACTCGAGAATTAATATTAATTAGCGAAAATTCTAGTATTTCCTATGTACTCTATTAATTAGTGAAAATGTTAGTATTTCCTATGTTGGCTATGTACTCTATTAACATTAGCCGTATAATAAAATAACAAAATAAGTTATTCATCAATTATTGTTAGTTGTACACTTGTACTTCATATTATCTTTTACTTAATAAATTTTTATGAATGAATTTTTTCAACTTTTAATTTTATGGAATATGTTATATTGTTATTTAATTTTTGTCTAATACTTATATAGTTATATGAATAATATGATATATAATAAATTATGAATGAACAATAAATATTAATATAATTTAAACAATATTTAATATAACTTAACTCCATAAAAAATTTAATAATTATTAAATTCAAATATTAAATTGTATAATTATTCAATTCAATTTTTTCTTTCATAAAAAAAATTCAAGTTTTTTTAAAGTTTTTTTTAATTTTTTTTTTTAAAAAAAAAAGAAAAAAGGGTAAGCCGTGGGCCGGCACGGCCCGCCTCCACCGTGGGCCGGCACGGTGGCCGGCACGACGGGCGGCCCGGCACGGTGGGCCGTGCCGTGCCGTGGACAGGGGAAGCTTGAAGGCCGGCACGGCACGGCACGACCCGCCTCCACCGTGGGCCGGCACGGCCCGGCACGACACTGTTCACGGCCCGCCTAGGCACGGCCCACGGCAGGCCCGGCACGGCCCATGCCCACCACTACTTGTACATATCGTATCATCAATAGAAGTGAGGTCATCGATATATAATCTTCAGTGAGCTATACCGACTAGAGGAGAATTTAACCAAGCTCAAGTCCTACACACAAAATTCAATTCAATCATAAACCAGTTAACAATATGCAGAGTAATCCATTAAACGTATATAAGCACTTCACGCGTACATCATGTTTTACTAGCAATTATTCGTATCTTCCTTTATTTCATTTTATATGAGACAATTCATCCTAACTCACACGCAGGTTATCATAATTGTTATTTATAGGCGTACACGTACACATGAACATTTATAAATCTTGTACATGACACTCTTGCATGCACATGACTAATAATATCATTTGCTGAATGGTCATCCGAATCTTGATCGGTCACATACGATGCAACTACATACATTATGAAGTGCAATCAAGGCAAACAAGCTACAAGCCACATGTTTCACAAAACATCTACTAATAAAAAATTAAAAACATAAAGTATAAAATAATGTAGCAAGTCGATCGATCTTGGTGTAGATATGATTAATTTATTTAATCATATCCTAAATTAATCATCTGTACTATTATTGATGACCTTCTAGAATCCATAAATATGAGTAGATGAGAAGGTTACTCAACTTGCATTGGTTTAGACAGATATAGACTGTGTTCGATATGTTTTCCTTATTTTCACTTATTAAATAGATCAAATTAGAGCTATTAGTAGCTTAGATAAATTTATACAAAGTAAGTTAAATTATGAAAAATAAATTCAAATTAGTGAAAAACATAATCATGTGGAATACTGTTAAATTGGACTCAATTTACACTTTCACAAGATTAACTTTTTTTTTTATAATGTTTACTAATGAGTAATTAGGGATATAAATGATATAAAATGTGCATGCATTATCAAATGTCAAGCATAAAAACCCCCACCCCAACATTGCGATTAAAAAAACATAAAAGTTTCAATGATAAAAGTACAACTCGTAGACTACGTAGTTATATGTGTATGATAGGGTTGAGTACTTTAGTGGTCTTAGGGCTTGTTCTCTTCATTTCAATTCTTAATTTCCTTCTCTCATAAAATATTAAGTTCAATTCAGTTCAGCTCAGGTCGATCAATCAATCAGAGCAGACCTTTAGTGCATATTATTAAGCTACGAAAATACATCACCAATATAATGCACCGTAGTCATAATCGTGCAACTCGTGCTTAATGGCACAACTAACATGGCATGTCGAGGAAAAGACGTTAGTGCAAAGTTGTGCTTCCTAGGTGTGATACACTCTATAACACACGCATGCAATATAATGTTACGTAACATATTGAGTTTGCTTCAACTAGAAAAAATTGTAGACCTTTTGTATTAGTGTAGTGGGAGTGAGCTAGGAGAGGTAACTAGCACAGCATGATATGTTGAATTATGTTATTTTCCTAACGTCTGTAACAAGGTGCTAAACATTTTGGGTATTATGGCTAAATACAAGAGTTTTGTCGAAAAAAAGGAGAAGCTTTGGAGTATAAGCTAAGCTATGGAGTGCATTGTTTAGGGATGACTAGCATATTCAAATACAAGTATGTACGCATCTGGAAAAAAAAAAAAAAAAAAAAAAAAACTATTTCGTAATAATTGGGAAAAAGTATAAATATTGGCAAATTATTAAAACAAATATACTTAGAAAACATACATATGATTTTGTTCTAATACATGATTATTGCATGAAATCATCACCAATGACTACGACTAATTATACTATTTGCTACGCAACTATATGTTGTTGTAAATTTATAGTGTGACCTTAATTAGTGGATCATCTTGCTCCCATTATAATCTTTGGAGAGAAGCTAGCAAGAAGTTTATCTTCACATAATTCAATAGCTTCATTATGTGGAAGTGTAACAATTGCTAATCTACTTAATTTCCCTTCACTAGGATGAGATGGAAGCACCAAAACTTTCCCTTTATTCAGAATAGCCGACTCGTTGTAATAACTAATTTTGAATGGCTCATACCCTTCCACGAAAACAGCTGAATAAGGGTCCACACTCTCAAGGTTCAAAAAGACCAAACTACCCTTGTCCAATGAAGAAATTGGGGAGAAGTTATTATAATGCTCTAACCATTCAATTAAATCAATAATTCCCTCTTTGTTTACCTTCCTAATTGCTTCTCCTATTACTTGAGTTGCTAATTGTTGATCATCCCCTCCAATGTCATCTCCATTAACTTTGGTGTAGATCATGCAATTACCAAAATACCCTTGATCCAACTCTAAAACCTTCCTCACATCCAAACCCATGGACATATCCACAAGCCCATTTGTCTCTCCTTTCACTCTACTAATACAAACCCAAAGCAACCCGACAAGAACGGCAAAAGGCGAAGGATCCGACCCATTGTTTAGGCCATTCAAGTCGGTCAAATCCATACAAGCTTGGACCATGTGATCTGTAAATGAAAGAGCAACAGTTTTTGAATGTTGGGCTTTGGATGGGCTTGGGCCTTCTATGAGGCTTTTATAATGATTTATCAAATGCTCATTGGGCTGATTATGGGCTTTTTGAAGGGCCAATTTTATTTTGGGTAGAGGGTGAAAGAATGGTGGAATAAAGATGTTTCCTCGAAGTACTCTGTCAGCCCAAGCCTTAATAAGTAGGGTTGCACTAAATGGATCAGCTAGAAGATGTGAGCAACTCAAACCAATGGCCATTCCACCTTCTTCAAATTCTGTTACCTAAAATGTGAAATTAGTACACAAGTAGAAATTAGCACAACAAAAAGCAAAAGTTGAGATATATTATTGCAATGACACATGCGACGTTTATCATATCTTGTTTACATTACCTCTCATTTTGGCTCTCTCAAATATTTATCTCGCAAGATGCGCAAAGTCTTACTCATTAATAAACAGATTGATACAATAAATAAAGTGACAATCAAATAACTAAAGTTTGATTGAGCCTTAAGTTAGTGAGTTATAAATATTTGACAGACGAGGACTCATTAATTAAACATGATCAATATTAACAAACTGTAAACAAAATGTTAGAAGACGGTTACAATATATTTCTCTTAATACAACAATTAAAAAAAAAAAAAAACATAAATAGTTGAAAATATAGAAAATCGAAATTTAAAGTTATTTTTATAACAAAAATACTTACCATGATATAAAAAGTGGCCCAATGATATGGTATATGATACCAATCTTCCCAATGAATAAGCTTTTTTTCCTTTTCTTCATCAACATTTTCTAACCAACTTTCAACACTCCCTTTAGCAATAGCCTCTACCATTCTTACCCCTGCATCATTACACTTAATCATCCAATTATCTTCATCATTTTTTACAAATCTTCCAGTAATTGTAGGAAAATATGATAAAACTTCTGCAAGAAGTATTCTAAATTTAGTTGTTAATTCACCAATTGGCAACCCTAATTTTGGAGTTTTATAATAAATCACCATTTTAAGGTGTTGTTTTTCCATAAGAAGATCAAGGCTAGATAATTGTATTTTTTTACCAGGTTGTACAGGTATTGTGGTTGATACTATTCTTTTGCAAAAAGATGTGAATTCTCCCATGATTATTTAGCTTGCTAATTTTTGTATAAGTAAGTGTGTTAAGTATATCATTATTTATTTTCTTAGTGTATTTATGGAGGTACTTGAAGAAACAAACTCCATTTAAATAGGAAAACATCATTTGCATGATTTTATTAACAACTCTAATTCAGTTTATGAAAATTTTCAAGGCTGCTGTTTTATGTGTTGCACTAAATAACATGCTAATCATGGCGTTTTCCTCATTATTTAATTATTTTTTCGACTCATATGGAATTCATGATGATAATGGTAATTTTTGTTAAGCACAAGGCTTTTTTCTTTTACAACTAGTTTATGTTGTAAGGTACAACCGTATGACCAAAGTTATTTCTTAGCTACCCATATACTTGTATGTACCTTGTGAGTAAATGGGCAAAAAGCCAAAAAGTAACCTTTAAGGCATGTTATCTTCAGATTATTTTCAGTTTAATTCAGTTCTTAATTTCCTTCTCTCATAAAATATTCAGTTCATTTCAGTTCAGTTTAGTCAATCAGATCAGGCCCTTAATGTATATATACCGAGTTTACATTAAAAATTGTCTTTAAACACCTACAAGTAGCTTTGTCCTTATATACAGTACAAATTAACATTAGCATTGATTAGGCGCGTTTAGTCAATAAGAACAACTCAAACAAATTAAATATTTAGATAATTTTATTAATTACATTGTTTCTATTAATCTAAAACGGATATAAAAATTATTTAATACGATTATTCATATATTCAATCGAATCACAAGTTTAAAGTCGAGTCGGATCCAACCACAGGAAGCAAGTCAAACAAACAAGCACTAAGTGGCTAAGCCCATTCAACCACTCACCAAAAACACAAGCCCACAAGATTTATACGAGCAAACAAAAATCATCCCAAATCTCAAATCCTTAGTATTTCTTCTCTCTCTCTCCTCTGACACCACCACCACGAACAACCCTCCAAAATTCAAGATCAGATCACAAAAACCCAGAAATCAAATCCCCCAATTTTCATCACCAAATTAGGAGAGAGAAAATTTAAGGTGTAGTAATGGTGTACCCAGTAACCAGTTCATGGGCCAGAGCTCTGGTTCAGATCTCCCCTTATACCTTTTCTGCCCTTGGTATTGCTCTCTCTATTGGAATATCTGTTCTTGGTGCTGCTTGGTAAATTTCTAATTCATCTTTTTTTCTGGGTTTTTTTTTTTTTTTTTTTTAATTATGGGTTTTCTCTTGAATTTGATTAAATTGTTTAATTTTTGAATTTTTAGGGGAATTTACATTACTGGGAGTAGTTTAATTGGTGCGGCAATCAAAGCTCCTAGAATTACCTCCAAAAATCTTATCAGGTGATTATTTATAATTTTACCTTGTAATCTTTTGGCTCTTAAATTGTTAATTTTGCAAGTTTGATTTGATACTTATGCTATCAGTTGACGATATTGTAAATCTGTTAATCAGCATTATGTTTTATTTTGATTAAATTTGGATTGGGTGATGGTAATCATTGATCTTGTATTACGATTGAATTTATGGTTGATTTTGTGGAAAATTGATGTATTATAGTTGACATTGTACTTTGGGTTAGAGAGGGTAGGAAAAATTAGTTTGATCAGATCACCCAAATCGGTCATTCGGTAGTCGAATAGTCAATTGGTTCGATGCTAGGTTTAGGTTGTAAAATTTGAAGTTGTTATAGTATGTTGATAGAGTGACGGCGGTTTGGAAGTTTAAATTGTAAAATTTGGTGCTTTAGCTGAGAAATGTTGTGTACAAGCAGACAGTTTCTTACTCAGACTAAAAGTAATGTGTGTGTATACTTTGAAGAAGCACGGTTTTGTCCATTGTTGTTGTGCTTGCTGTGGAAAGATGATGAGGGAGATGTACTTATATGACTAGAAATCTTACTTTTTTATTAGAAAGAGTTGAATAGGTATGCTCTTTCATTCGTGTTGAGGCAGGCAAAGTTTGTACTATAATAAGTAAAATGAGGATCGTAGTTTTTTATTGACTTTTTTTAGGAGCATGAAGTTTGGAAGTGTAAGGTTTTGCACTTTTGCTTAACTTGATGCCAGTATGTAGAAAAAGAGTGGAAAAAAAATGTAATATAAGGTCACAAGGTATTGAGATTAGTGAGGATATTTGGATAAGGACTGATTTAGAGCAACATTGGATAGACAGAAACATTATGTATGTGCATTTGACCCTTAAATATCTTGAGTGTGGCGGATAAAGAGGTGGAGGGATGAAGGGTGGAAGTAAAGTGCTTGTTGAGCAACACAGATGTAAGGGTGTGTTTATCGCTAAGGGGAAAGAAGATGCTCTTGTTAGTGGTTACTAAGAATATGGTTCCTGGTGAATCTGTTTACAATGAGCAGAGAATCTCTGTTTCGGTAATTTTTTAATCATCCTAAAGTTGTCTAAATATGAATATGATTCTGGACATGAAACTGTATATATTAAGTTATAATCATGCTTTAAACATGTGGTTTATATGGGTAGTGTATTTTTAATGAGGAGATGAATTGCTGTTTGTGTTAATGTTTTATTGAAATAAAAGTTTGCCTTTTGATTCATTTTGTATTTCTTCTGAATGATTTGTTTGTGTGGTTGTTCTCTTATAATTATATTATATTATGTAGTTATGTAACTATGTTTGTCATCAATGTGTTTTGTAAATTGTCTTGATGATTTTTGTTCAAAATGATGTAATGTGTCCAAACCCATGGTCAAATTGTCAGAATTCCAAGGCTCATATTTTGTTGAAATGAAGAGTTCAGACTGTAAGATTATAAATGAACTACTTTTGTTTCCGTGTTTTTTGTTATGTTATACTTTGCATTTATCCTTCATCTTGGTAAGGAGTTAAGGACCATAGAGGAAATTTCCTCAATGGCAACTGCCTATCCTCACTCTTGTAGATTACAACAATCATGCGCTTCTCCCTAGGTCCTGGTGTAACCTTGAATGGTCACAACTTTATAGCCTGAATTGATGCATTTCTAAATCTCCTTCCATCTTAGCATATGCATTAAAATCATAATGTTCACTGTCAGAAAATGCACAGAAAGCAGAGCAAGTATCTCACAGTTATATATATAAAAAAAAAAGTAATAATAATAATTAAAAAAAAACATTAATGAAAGTTCTAAGCAAAACATATTTATTTCAAATACAAAAACATTCAAATACAAAAACTTACTCCCTAATTTCTAAACAATAGCAGTGAAAGTCACTTTCCGAGACAGTAACTACATTAAGCATCCTTACTACCAAAATTAACTAAATTTTTTAATACAGGCAATGACAATTATTCCTTATGAGACAGCAAAAGCACCATTACATCAACTTTCCCACCCCCCGTAATTTAATGGTCGATGTGCGTAATTGACTAGAAATCTTACTTTTCAATAAGAAAGAGTTGATGAGGAATGCTCTTCTGTTCATATTGAGGCAGCCATTCGGCAAAGTACATGTACTACGGTGTATTATAAGTACAATGAGGATCATGGTTTTTATTGACTTATTTAGGAGCATAAAGTTTGAAAGTGCAGGTTTTGCTCACTTCAGGACAGTATGTAGAAAAAGAGAGGAAGAAATTGGAATCTAATATCTAAAGGTATCGAGATAGTGAGGATGTTTGGATAAGGACTGATTAAATGCAACATTGGAGAGACAGAAACATCATCCATCTGCATTTTATCTCGAGGTTCTTGAAATCATTTGCTCTTTTATAGAACCTTTTGACCTTCAGGATTTGGATTGAGCTAAAGTATAGCATAAATATGTCCTTTTGAATTCTGATAATGGCGATTGCTTTTAGTCTTTTATAGCCTGCTTAACAATTTCTCCTTTTTACTTACTGTACTTTCACTATGGTCTCCTTCAATTCTCTTTCGTGGTCAATTCTTCATTGAATTTTCTCCAGTCTCTATACAAATATGTAAAGAGGATCAATAATTACTAGCTGCTCCAAACTTTTGAAAACCCTAAACTAGATTAACTTTGTTCACTGCACCAGACTTCCCCTCCGGCCCGCCCCATTGTCTGAGGGCAGTAGTGAGTTTATAGATTGGTGGAGTCATAGATTTATATTTGATGATTCATGATTATATATGCATTCAGAATCCTGATTTTGTTCGGTTAGAGAGCAATCCTATCAATGCGTATAATGGTGAAATAGTAAACATTTCAATGGCATGTGTTTAGATAGAAATGTTCTGTATGTTTTTCATCTACTTGTTGGCTATTTGAGTAACCAAATTGTTTTTTTTCCTCAGTGTAATCTTTTGTGAAGCTGTAGCTATATATGGAGTAATTGTGGCTATCATTCTGCAGACAAAGCTGGAGAGTGTCCCATCATCTCTGATTTATGAACCAGAGTCTCTTAGAGCAGGATATGCAATATTTGCATCTGGACTTATTGTGGGTTTTGCAAACCTTGTCTGTGGGTGAGTAAACTTTCTTTGACCTTGAATGAAACTTCTGGAATTAGAGGTGGCCATTGAGCCAGGTAGGCTGGGGGGCAGTCTGCTTGGCCACCTTTTCATCTAAAGTGTGATGGGTAACCGGACTAGGCTGGTTCGGGTGGAGTTTGACCTATACTCGTCCACCTGGTGGACTGATCCAAGTAGCCTGGAAGCCAGGCTGCAATGGATCGGATCCAGTCCACTGGCCACCTATATTCTGAAGGATTTTTACCTCTTATTTATCTGATATATAACTTATGACTCTGCAACAGGTTATGTGTGGGTATAATTGGAAGCAGTTGTGCATTATCTGATGCTCAAAACTCCTCACTGTTTGTGAAGATTTTGGTTATCGAGATTTTTGGTAGTGCCCTTGGGTTGTTCGGTGTGATTGTTGGTATCATCATGTCAGCCCAAGCAACATGGCCAAAGGCTGCATGATTTGCACCATCCAACTTCGTGTAAAATAGTGAACCTTGCTCCATTTCCATGTTCAGTAAGCTGAAAAGCCTGAAATGCAGTTCATTTTGTGGAATTACTATTAATCCCTTGTAAATCTAAAACATCTTGTCTCGCTCCTTGAAATTGAGATCATAGTAGCAGATTGATGTATGATACTTATTGCCTTTTTTGGTAGCTTTATGTTGTTATTCTAATTCTTGAATAATAAGGGAGGAATTCGCTGCTTTGTTTCCCGAAAACTCATCAGCTGGAAGAGATTATTGTTTATTTATTTATCTTGTAATTCTTATTCATGTACACAAAAATAAAGTTCTGTTTTGAGCTCATTAGGCCACACATTTCCTAAGATGGCATAGAGGCTTTAGTGTGATTAATTGGATTACATAATTAGCCATATTATGATTACTATGAAAATTCTGTCTTTGACGCAATGTTTATCAAAGTTAAACTTAACTTTGATCGTGTTAGTTTCTTGTTTGTATAATTGTATTTTGAATATTACTAGCCATGTTATGTAATTAGCCATGTCACAATGTATGATACTTATTGCTTTAAAGCACGCACGCAATGACGCATGAGGTTTAGCCAAGCCTTAATATTAAAAACTATTACAAAACACAGCTTCATGAAAATGGCAATTCTGATTAGGCCGTGAGGAGGGGCTATATAAACCGGAGCTTGAGGAGCAGCAAAACAGAATTGTTCCGCCGAGTAAGACTAAGGTGGTGCAGAGGTGTAGATGGACAGCTTAAAATGGAACTTGTTATTCCAATCCTTCACAAATTTTTGGAGTTTTTTTTTTGACGATTGTTTTATAGTACTATGTGATTTCACTTTATCTTTTTTGACAAAAACCACAGCTTATCACATATTATTAATTCACAAAGTGTTCAATATCGTTACATAAAGCCCCTGAATTTCAGCGGGACACTCTTTAATCCAAACACGATACTCACTAAAATTGAAACTCAACTTTGCTAAGCTATGGGCAACTACATTGCCATCCCTTCTAACAAAAGAAAAAGAGTAGCTCTGACAGCTACGAGCAAGCAGTAGGATGTCCCTCACCACATTACCAAACACACACGGAGGTAAAAGTCCCTTCTTAGCATGATGGAACAGCTTGATGTTATCAGTTTCCAGTATGAAACTTCTGAAGCCTGCCTCCATAGCTATCTGCAGACTAGCACGCACTGCAAGAGCTTCACCAACATCAACATCCACCTTCCCCATTTTAGTCGAGCAGAAGACTACCACAGCAGCCCCCTCATCATCTCTCAGGACCCCTCCAATACCCAGCACCTGTCCTTGGAAAGCAGCGTCTGTATTTAGCTTATACAGACCAGCTGCAGGAGCTTTCCACTTGGAGCAAAGCTGCTGCGTATTACTTGCAGCATCCGGCCTCACATTGGCCTCTTCAAACTCACCCACCAAGCACACTGCCTTGTGAATTATATCAGCTTCCCACTTCACTTTCTTTTCAAAAACCCACGTATTTCGCTTTAACCATATACCCCAAGCCAGGCACCAAAATATATCCCACCATTTGGTCTCTTTGATTTTTTCGAACATCATATCACACCAACCTCGAAAGTTTGCCTCAGGATCAAGGGAACTAGTATCAAGGCGCAGCACAGAATGTCTCCATAAAGAAGTTACAGTTGGACACCAAAGAAGCATGTGAGCAGTGGTCTCCTCCCCACAATTCATTCACAAAAACCGGGGTATTCACAAGATACGGAAATGTGGAAGATTAAGAACCCATGGATCTTCCCAAATACGAACACTATTTCCCACACCAATAGTCTTAATTGCTCCCTTTTCGATCACCTCTCTGGCACTTAGAATTGACCTCCAAGTAAAGCTCATATTAGGGAGTAGGGATCGGGACAGCTTTAGCATCCAAGAAAGTCGAGGTAGGAAAATATTTCCCCTTGAGCACTCGGGACATGAGTGACTCCTTGTTACTCAAGATTCTCCACGCTTGTTTTGCTAGCATAGCTTTGTTGAAAATCCTCATATTTCTATCCAACTCCAAGCCACCTTGATTCTTTGCCCGGAGCATTATTTTCCCATCCTATCCAACTCGTTTTCCTTTCTTCACCTTTTTGCCCCCAAAAAAAGTTCCTACACATTTTTTCTACCTCGTTTAGAATGCTAACGGGGATAGAAAAGCATTGCATAGCGTATGTTGGAATAGCTTACGCCACTAATTTAATGAGAATTTCACGACCCGCTTGAGAAAGATAGTTTCCTTTCCACCCTTTGAGCTTCTTCCAAACCCTATCTTGAATACTTTGAAAAATTTTCTTTTTAGAGCTTCCAATGTAAGTCGGAAGACCTAAATATTTGTCATGTCCTTCAACAGCCTTAAAAGCTAACTTCATCTGAAACATATTTTTCTTCTCAAGATCAATGTTTCGGCTAAATGACGCCTCCGATTTTTCCATATTCAGTTTTTGGCCTGATGCTGCCTCATAAGTCGAAAGAATATCAAGAACTTTGTCGGTTTTTCTAGTATTAGATTTTGTTATACATGATTTTTAGGCTAATTATTTAGCTTATAAATATGTGATTTTTTTTTTTTTTTTTTTTTTGAATTGAAATATAGAAATTACTATTAAAAAGAAAATTAGACCAAGTCCAAATCCGCCAAAGTTACGATACTTTGAGGAAAAGGACCCAAACGAACAAGTTCTGATGCACCACCCGTGTCTTATATAGCTATAAGATGAGCAACGGTGTTACACGATCTTTTAACATGAGAAAAAATACAAACGTTACATAACTTGCTATCTTTCTTAATATCATCATAAATCAAATCAATCGGAGCCATGCCACCTGCTTCCTTGTTAATAGCTTGGATCACATTGATTGCATAGCTCTCCAACACCACACGAGTATATCCTAGTCGTATAGCAACTAGCAAGCTAAAGCGCATATCTGGCAGCCGTTGCTTCCCCAAACACAAACCTTTCACGAAATGGTGTTTAATGAAATGGATGATGATTAATTGATTTGAAATTAATAAAGTTTTATGTAAGCATTCATGTAGCTTAATGTTTCTTGACCGAGACTCAACGTCCTAAACCTTTCAATTGCTATTAAAGGTTATATCCCATTTAAACCCGCATCATCTTCACTTTAAAAACCATAAAATCTTCCTCTTTAAAAGGATAATACTGGTATAACGTATTTAATAAAATAATTCCTATTCAGTAAAGATGGGTCCAGTTCTATAAAAATAATTAAAAAAAAAGTAAAATAAATAATGTTTCGGGTAAAAACAATGGGACCTTGCCGAAGGTCCAATGAGGTGGTGAAGACTGGGCTCGATCCAAGTGATAATGGACCGAGGGTTTCCTGCACAGCAAACACACGTAAACTAGCCTCGGGGGTGTTGCCGAGGAAGGCCCCTCCGATGCTAAAGTTAGTACAATGTGTAGAGAGAGAAAGCTATGCAAGAGAATTAATTGCTTGAGGCTTTTTTTTGTTTTTTACAAATGTAATATTGATGGCTTTTATACCTTGGCATATATGGGAGAAGTGGGCTTGGGCCCAATTGACTTGCCTTGTGGACTGATCTTGACTTTAGCATTATTTTGAGAGTTGATCCTTGACCTTGGGCTTTTAATTGGATCATTTAGTGACTTGGCCCAATTGGACTAAATTGGACCCAAACAACTTGCCCCCCAGACCCGATTTGGAAGAATGACGGGTCGGGTTTTAATTAACCAGAAAAAAGGAGGGAAGTAAATGATTTAATTAATCCAAAAAGATTTAAATTTAAACCGCCATTAGTAAGATAACGGCTGTTGGGTGGATAATTTGTGGGAGTTGGACGGATAATGGGTAGTTAACCATTAATTAAGGGCAAACGTGTTTAACGGTTACTTAATGGGGAATTTAAGAGCAAATTTAAGCGTGAACCCCTAAAATTCCCATTTTCTGGAAATAAAACCAAAAAGGGACGCACTCTTTCCTCATTTCTTCACCAACACGAGATTGAACCCCGCAAAAGAATCCCTGAATCCGTATCAAAACTTCGCTGAATCCCCGAGAAATAAGCTTAGAAACCGAAATTCGTTATTCCGAACTTGTAGACCGGCGAATTCCGCTTCAGATAAAGGTAATTTCCTCTGATTTTTGTTTGATTTTTTTCGAATTTGAACTCCTTCCCCCTTTTCTTTCGACTTTTTCTTCAAAAAACCGACAATGGCGAGAGGAGTTAGAGGTAGAGCCCGTGCTCCAAGAAGAGCAAGGCAGTTCCCCGATCCCAGGAATAGGATTGGGACCTGGAACGGACAGGGAGTGGGGTCTGACCCTGCTGAAGGGATTAGGGCGACCCCAATTTCGTCGGCGCCTCCTGAAGGAACGGAGGAGCCGAGCATCTCTGGGCAGGACGAGGTAGTTCCCGCTCAACTTTGGGATGTCCTTCCTGGATTTCAGGAGTGGCAGGACGCTGAAGTAGCTTCAGCCATGATAAAGAACCGTCCCTACCATTGGTGGGTACAGCACGCCGAGGTGTATCGGTTTGCTGAACAAATAGAGCTGCACTACGGTATAATGGAAGCTGATGGGTATTGGTGCAGAATGCCCGTTGCGTCTGATAGAATCCATCGTCCACCCCCGGGGTATGTGGGGGTGTACACAAGACAACTTCAGTATGGGCTGAGGTTTCCTCTGGACACATTTGTCCGAGACTTGCTGATCCACTACAGGGTCTCCCTGTGCCAGCTAACTCCCGTCAGCATCCGAAGGGTGATGACGTACTTGTGGGTCTGCAAGTTTTTCAGATATGTACCGAACCTCCACTGCTTCAAAAAGCTTCATCGGCTAATGCCAAACATTCAAAGTGGGCACGGTAATCATGGTCCTGGGTGGTACCGAATTGAGTCTCGGCCTCAGTATTTAACCATGTGGCCGAATGATTCCTCAGATAAGGAATGGAGGGGTCAATGGATCTGGGTTAGGGCGCCCACAGATCCTGCCCATCCTTACGTCTTCAGCGCTCCCAGGTATCTATCCGAGCCTGACCCAGAAATGGGAAGCCTGGGTCCTCCCGAAGATAGAGGCCCAGATCTGCACCTTAACCAGCAAAATATCTTCGGCCGAATGCTGAACCCTGGGGGTGCTGGAGGCCGAATGAAGTATATCCCGGAGACTTGGCTCCCGGATAACCACTATATTTTCCAAGAGCACATGTTAGCAGCTGTCGGCCTCAGCCGAAAGTTCAGGGGTGGTAAGTTTCTTCGGCTGGGGCCGAGGCCTTTATTATTTATTCTTAGCAAGAATTTTGTTTTTGCACTTTCCTGCTGAGCCGATCCAGCATTTTTCTTTTGCTGAACTGACCTTTGTTCTTTTCTTATGCTCAGAGCGGAACGAGACAAACGTCGGCATCGACTACAATCGTCTCGGCGTCAACCAAGAGAGACTTATTATCGATCGGGCCCCTGCTATCACCGATTCAAAGCATAGGGAGGTCCATCTAGATCCGCATCATCTCCAAATCGAGGCTGTTGCCCTCTATCAGAGGCAGAAGCCTTGGTGGAAGAAGAGAGATCCTTGGCTTCAACTGCTAGCTGAGGAGCTTGAAGCCGCCCGTACAGCCGAGGAGGTTGCACGGGCTATTGAAGCTTGTGAAGGAGGAGAAGGGTCCTCCAGGGCTGCTGAAGAAAAAGCGGCAGCGAGGGCGGCTGAAGAAGAGGACGAGGCTTTGCTGGAGACCTCGGTGAGTTACACTTAACTTTTTTGCTTTGAAATCTCTTTTCTTCTTTTTTTTTTTTTTTTTTTTTTTTTTTTACTCACGCTCTTCCTGCCCCCCCCTGTTTTTTGCAGTCTGAAGGGAGCAAAAGACATAGAGAAGGAAAAGCCCCTGCTCGTCCTGAAGATCAAATCCAGGAAGACTCCGAAGAATCGGATATGGACGAACAGCCCCTTCAGAAAAGGAGGAGACGGATGGCCATCATCGGCCCTCATGACTTCAGAGAGCCTGGAGAAGGCGGCGAATTGCCGAGGGTTCCCCCACCACCACCACAATCTCCACCGAAGACCCCTTCCCCACCTCCTGAGATGGAGGTGGACCAAAAGACTCCCGATCCCAAGGGAGGGGTCCCAGCCGAGGGAATGGCAGATGGTGCCGAAGGGCACAATGCTGAGAGTGCTGAGAAGCCCGCTGCTGAGGGTTTCTCAGCTGATATTGCTAGAGAGGTTGAGGCTTTCGTTCTCAACCCCGAAGAGGAAGCAGAGGTCATTGTCATCGGCTCTGCTGAGGAGGAAGAGAAGACTGCTGAAGAAGAAGAAGTTGAACCCCAAAGGGTTCATGAAGCTCCTGAGTCTTCCTTCCCCTCCTTCCAGACGCTGCACTCTGGAGAGATGGGGTTCTCGGCCTCCCGAATTCCAATTCCAAATCATATCTGGGACGTCATATGGGGCCAGAACCGAGAAGGTGCAGAAGCCTACTTCGGCAGTTTTGCTGGAATGTCCGAAGTAGACAGGGCAAGGGCCTGGTCGCTGAAGGCCACTGCTGGGATGGGTGAATCCAGCAGATCTGTCCCAGACCCTGTAAGGACGAATCAACTGCTGATGATGCAGGTAAATCCTCACTCTTGTTTCTATCTTTCTGTTTAGCTCCTCAGCTCCGAGTTATTCAGTTTGTTTTTTTTTTTTTTTACTGAGTTGTGCCTCTGCTTTCAGTTTGTGCACAATCAGAATCTCACTGTAGAGCTGATAGACACCCTACAAGATAGGGTGGACGAGGCCGAGCATGCCCAGAAGGTGGCTGTTGAAGAGCTAAAGCTTGCTCAGATGAGGCAGGCAGCAGCTGAAGAAAAGCAGAGGGAAGGGGAGGAATACGAAAAGAAGGCTGCTGAAGCCCTCCAGACCTTCTGCACTGCTATGGAGAGAGAGGTTTTCCCCCCACTAATAGAAGGGGAGAACTTTCTCCGAGATCACATGGGAGTGGACGTTACCAAATTCAAGGCTGCCATCGAAAGCCGAATCAAGGATGGAGCTACTGCACAGGCTGAGGTGCAGCAGAAATTGGAAGCTTCAGAAGCCAGTAGGATGGCTGCTGAAGAACAGCTCCAAGCCCAAAACGTCCAACTCTCAGAGGCTGTTGCTGCTGCCGAAGCTGAGAGAGCGAAGCTGAGAGAGGCTGAGGATCAGCTAAGGGTCAAAAATGACGAGCTGACTCAACTGAAGGCTGAAGCTTCAGAGGTTCAGCAAGAGCTGAACAAGCAGAAGGGTGCCTCTTCCAAGCTCGCTGAGGAGCTAAATCAATCCAAGAAAAACTTGGAGGAGGTACAAAAGAAGCTAGCAGATGCTGAAGCCCTGCTCAAGACCCGTATTTATACTCAAGAGGAGTACGAAATGGGATTTAAGAACGGGTTCAGAGTATGTCGAAGACTTTGTCTCCATGCTGAGCCGAATCTGGACTGGTCCAAGTGTGCTGAATGGGGCCAGGATCCAGAAGATCCTCATATGAAGTTCCCAACCCAAGCCGAAGCTGAGATTCTTGCAGCTGAGGAAGCTGAGGAAGAGGAAGAGAGGAAGGAAGCTCAGCAGGTGCACAGCCTGCTTCATCTGCTGCTGGAGCTGAAGCCAGCATTGCTGATCAGTCTGATCCTCGGGCTGAAGCATAGGAACTCGGGCAGTCGTCTTCAGAATCTTGCGGTTCATCATGCGCTCAATTTTAGACTTGCCGCTTCTGAAAAAATTGTTTTGCCTTGTTTTTTGCTTCAGCTTGCTTTGATGTACAAACTGCTTTATCTGTTTTTGTATTGTACTTCGGCAGCTGTATTTTTCCGCTTGTGGGCGGCTGCCGATATTTCATTATGTCCTAGACAATCCTGAATTCTGTAGCTCATTTTCTGAGCCTTTGATTTTTATCTGATGCATTTTTCTTCAACTACTTTGCCTTATTTTGAATGCTTTACTTTTTTCTCAAAAACTTGCTAAGTACAAAGCTCTCAGCTTGAAGAATACTGCTGGAAGATAAACTTGCGCTGACAGTGCTTCTTGCCTCCCTTAGTAATCTAAAGACTCAGGTCTTCGGATTACTGAATTGGGTTTCTGTCTAACTTTAAAAACGGGTATCTGAAACACAAGGCCAACTGAAGGCAATGTTTCGAATAATGGCTTTCTGGGATACAAGGCTCAGTTAAGGCAATATCCCAGACTTGTCCACAGATTTAGGCCTTTGGAGAACAAGTCTCGCTGAAATTTAACCTCAGCTGAAAGACCAGAGCTCTTTGAAAGGCGAGTTCGTCAGCAATCTGAAACCCAGTTACCCGTAGGCGAAGGTTTCAGACGAGGCTGAATAAGTATTTTATAATAGTTGCCGTTATCCTTGGTTTTCTCTCTATCTTTAAAAATGGATATCTGAAACACAGGGCCAACTGAAGGCAATGTTTCAAATAATGGCTCTCTGGGATACGAGGCTCAGCTAAGGCAATACCCCAGACTTGTCCATGGACTCATGTCTTTGGAGAACAAGTCTTGCTGAAGTTTTAGCTTCAGCTGAAAGACCAGAGTTCTTTGAAAAGACGGGTTTGTCAGCAATCTGAAACCCAGTTACCCGGAGGCGAAGGTTTCAGACGAGGCTGGATGAAAACCCTTAAAGAGTAGATAGAATGAAGAAAACTTAAAAGAATAAAAAGTTGCAAAATTTTATAGAAATGGTGGCTCTGAGGCCTTTCATTAATAATTCAAAATGTACTTACAAAGATTGTTCTGCCCCGAAGGGTTTACACATGGTATTTCTTAAGTACATCGGCGTTCCAGTGATTTTTCAGCTCAGTTCCATCTAACTGGCGGAGTCTGTATGTCCCTGGCTGAAGCTCATCATAAATTTCATAAGGTCCCTCCCATGCAGCTGAGAGTTTCCCATGGATCCGGCCTTTCTGAACTGCAGCAGCATTCCGAAGGACAAGATCTCCAATTTTGAGAGGCCTTGCATGGACCCTTCGGTTGTAAAATTTGCTGATTCTCTGCTTGTAAGCAGCCATTCTGTCTCGGGCTGAGTCTCTCACTTCGTCAAGGAAATCAAGGGATTCCTTCATAAGTTGCTCGTTCTCAGCCGAGAAGTGGTGCACTCTTAAACTTTCAGAACCGATTTCCACCGGAAGAACGGCTTCGGCACCATACACCAACTCAAAAGGTGAATAGCCCGTTGCCTCTTTTTCAGTTGTCCGAAGTGACCAGAGGGTTCCTGGAAGCTCCTCTATCCACTTGGACTTTTGATCTTCAACCCTTTTCTTCAAGGCGTTGAGGATTTGCTTATTTGCAGCTTCGGCTTGGCCATTACTTTGTGGATGACACACTGCTGAATATGCCAGTTTGATGCCGAACTGATCTGTGTACCGCCTCAGCGGTAGATTATCAAATTGCCTTCCATGATCAAAGACAAAAACCCTTGGAATACCAAAGCGAGTAATAATATTCTGCCAGATAAATTTCCTGACAGTTTGCTCCGTGATATTCGAGGCTGCTTCAGCCTCAATCCATTTGCTGAAATAGTCGATGCCGACTATTAACCACCTTTTTTGGTAGGGTGCATCTGGAAATGGCCCCAGAATATCCAGCCCCCATTGGGCAAATGGAAGCGGATTTAGGATCGGCTGAAGGTTTCTAGCTGGCTGATGGATGACTGGTGCGAATTTTTGACATTTCTCGCACTTCCTGACCAGCTCCTTGGCGTCAGAGACCATGGTGGGCCAGTAATATCCGGCCCTCAATGCCTTGTGGGCTAGGGTCCTTCCCCCAATGTGGTTTCCACAGATGCCGAGGTGAATTTCCCGAAGGATATAATCTGTCTGTTGGTCCCACGCATTTCAGCAATGGGGCTGAGAAGGACTTTTTTAGAAGCTCTCCTCTGAAGACGATGAACCTTGAACTAGCTCTCTTCAGCTTGGAAGCTAGAATTTTGTCTTCGGGAATTTCTCCCCGAAGCTTGAAAGCTAAGATGGGGTCCATCCAGCTGGGCTCTGGGTCGGCGCAGCACACTTCGGGTGCTTCGTCGACACTTCTTTCTCGGCGCACCTCCACGTATACAGATCTGTTCAGCTCGGTGAGAGTTGAACTGGCAAGTTTGGAGAGTGCATCGGCTTGAGCATTCTGACCCCTTGGGATCAGCTGCACTTCAAATGTTCTCAGCTTTGCAATAACTGATTTGATCTTGGCAAGATAATTTACCATGGAGGGCTCTTTGGCCTCGTAACTGCCACCAATCTGATATGCAACTAGCTGAGAGTCTGTTTTCAGACAAACATGCTCGGCTTCCAGAGAGATGCACAATTCTAGGCCTGCGATTGCTGCCTCGTACTCAGCCTCGTTGTTCGAAGCCTTGAAAGAAAATTTTAGTGCATACTCAAAGGATTTGCCTTCGGGAGAGGTTATCACTACCCCTGCCCCCGAACCATTTACGGTGGAGGATCCATCCGTAAACACGGTCCAGATTTTCTTTTCATCGTCTAACGTCTCCTGGTACGAGCATTCGGCCAGGAAGTCCGCTAGAGCTTGAGCCTTGATGGCTGCTCTCGGCTGGTAGCTGATGCTGAATTCAGTGAGCTCAAAGGCCCACTTGGCCAGCCTACCCGATTTTTCCACTTTACCGAGAACTTTTTCCAGCGGCTGATCAGTGAAAACCACTATCTGATGGCAATCAAAATAGGGCCTCAACTTCCGAGCGGCTACCACTACTGCAAAGGCAATTTTTTCGAGTAGAGGGTAACGAGTCTCGGCATCTGTCAGAGTGTGACTGACGAAATAGATCGGTTGCTGAATTTTATTTTCTTCCCTCAGCAGCACTGCACTGATGGTGGCCGGGCTAACAGCCACGTACAGATATAAAGTTTCTCCCTCCACTGGACTAGCCAGAGTTGGGAGCTGAGCCAGATGCTCCCGAAGCTGCTTGAAGGCCTCTTTTTGCTCTTCTTCCCAAATGAGCTCCTTTGTTTTTGGAAGCTTCAGGGCTTTGAAGAAGGGTAACCCCTTGTCCGAAGCTCTTGAAATGAACCTCGAGAGGGCTGCCATTCTTCCGGTGAGCCGCTGAACGTCCCTTTTTGTTTTCGGCTCAGGAAGATCTAGAGCTGCTTTAACTTTGGAGGGATTGGCATCAATCCCCCTCTTGCTGACCATGAATCCAAGGAATTTCCCTGACTTCACCCCGAAGACACACTTCTTCGGATTCAGCTTCATTTGATGTTTTCTTAAGGTGGCGAAGGTTTCAGCCAGGTCCTTAACATGGTCCTCAGATTTCTTTCTTTTGACGATTGAATCGTCAACATAGACTTCCATGTTTCGGCCTTTTTGATCGGCAAAAACCTGATCCACCAGCCTTTGATATGTTGCCCCCGCATTTTTCAATCCGAAGGGCATCATTTTGTAATTGTACACCCCGGCGTTCGTGACGAATGCCGTCTTTGCTCGGTCGTCGGGGTGCATGAAGATCTGATGATACCCTGAGAACGCGTCCATGAAACTAAGCAAGGCGTGACCGCTCGTCGAGTCGACTAGCTGATCGATTCTCGGCAAGGGATAGAAATCCTTCGGACAAGCCTTATTTAGGTCCGTGAAGTCAACGCACATTCTCCAGGTACCATTGGACTTCTGAACCATCACCACATTGGCCAGCCATTCTGGATACTGACAAGGCTCGATGAAACCTGCGTCCAGCAATTTTTTGACTTCGGCTGCGATGTCTCGGTTCTTATTTGCGGAGTAATTCCGCTTTTTTTGCTTAACTGGCCGACACGTTGGGTCGACGTTAAGCCTATGGGAGATGAGGTCTGGACTTATCCCCGGCATATCGGCTGCCGAGAAAGCAAACACATCTCTGTTGTCCCGAAGGAGTTGAATAAGTTCACAACGGGTGTTCGGATCAAGGTCCATCCCGATTGTTACACATTTCTCAGCATCTCCTTCGGTCAATTCGACCGTTTCAGTCTGATGATCCGTGTCCATTGCTGATGGACTGGACTCCTCACAATCCGGCCTGCTGTCTATATCAGCAGGCAACCCAGACTTCTTTTTCTTCGGCTGGCTCCCTGAGTCTTTCGGCTCAGATGAAGAGCTTGCCTTCTCTTTTTCTGACCCTTTTTCTTTGGGTACAGAACCTTGCGCTGAAGCACTTAGGCCTTTCGGATTCTTTGTGTTCGGCTCTTTTTCTTTTTCTTTCTCCTCCTCATCCTCATCATCGTCCTCTGGGCGACTGGTGGATGGCTTGAGGTAGTTGCATCTTCGGGCTTCCTTTTGGCTGCCCTGGATCCTTTCGGGGAAGCCGGCGTCTGAAACGTATATCATCAGCTGATGATAGGTTGAGACAACCCCTTGGATCTCGTGAATTATGGGTCTCCCCAAAATCACGTTGTACACTGAAGGAGCATCAATGACCAAAAATTCGGTCATGACATTCCTAGCTGCTTCGTCGCAGCCGATGGTGACAGGAAGTAGGACCTTCCCATCAGGATAAGTTGAAGCCCCATTGAATCCGGATACCGGGTAGGATACCGGCGTGAGGTGCTTGGGCTTCAGCTTGATTTGATTGTAGGCCTTCCGGAACAAAATATTTGCCCCGCTACCACCGTCAATTAAGACTTTGCTGACGTCGTGGTTGGCCACCGTGGCGATTATCACCAACGGGTCCTCGTGAGGGTACGTCACCCCCCGACAGTCAGCGGCTGTGAACGTCATGTTCGGCACCGGTGACTGGGGTGGCTGTATATCAGCATGATTCACCTGATGGGTCAGAGCCCTGAGGTGACGTTTGTGCTCCCTCCGAGAGCATGTTCCTCCCGAGATAACATGGATTGGAGGGAATTTTCCTTCCGCAGTTTTGCTGTTCTTTCGGGGGAAGTCAATTTCTTGCCGAGAGTCTTTCTCAAGCTTCTCGGCCTCTTTTTTCTCGCGGTGATCCGCGATATATTTTTTCAAGTACCCTTTCCGGACCATATCCTCGATTTGGTCCTTCAGCTGGATACATTCTTCAGTGTTGTGTCCCGGTGATTCATGGAACTCACACCACTGATTTTTATTCTTGCGCTGATACCACTCTGGGAGCGGTCTCGGCTTTCTGTAACTCTGTTCCTCCTTCGTTACACTGTAGATCTTAGCGCGCGGAAGGGAGAGCGGAGTGTAAGATTCGTACTTGCCCGTGAAAGGAGCAGATTTTTCCTTCTTCGACTCGTTGGCCGAAGAATGTTCCGAGGCTTTCGCCTTTCCCTTTGCCTTCTGGCCTTGGCCTTCAGACGAGGGTGCTTGTTTTTGTTTCCCTCCCCCAGATTGGGGTTGGGTTTTTGCTTTGTTCCACTCCTCAGCTCGGATGAACTTGTCCGAGGCATTCAATGCCTCCTCCAGGGTCTGAGGTGAATTCATGACCATGAAGTCGGAGAATGGCCCAGTTCTGAGACCGTGCTGAAGGGCGAAGACTGCCAGCCCTTGGTCTAGCTGAGAAATGCTGGATGACTCGTTGCTGAAGCGAGTCAGATAGTCTCGGAGGCTCTCGGCCTCACCTTGCTGCAGGCCCATGAGCTCTGCGGTAGTCTTTTCTCGGCGATTTGCCGTGGAAAACTTGCTCTTGAACTTGGAGGACAGATCGTCCCACCCAGTAATTGAGCCCTCTTTAACTCCCTTGGAGATCCACGCTTGCGCGACCCCCTTGAGAGTGGTTGGAAAATATTTGCACCAAGTTGCTTCGGACCTGGGGCAAAGATGCATGTGAGCCTCGTACGAGGCAATATGGTCCTTCGGATCCGAAGTTCCATCATAAGTAATGTGCGACGGGATTTTGACCGTCGGCACATGGGACTCCAATATCCATTGCTCGAATGGAGAACTGGAGGGCAGCATTACGGCTTTGCCCTTATTCCCAGCCGAAGGGACCGCGCTCCGCCCTCTCAGAGAGGTAGAAGTGGTTTTCGTCCCGGGCTGGGAGGTCTGGGCCTCGGCTGCGGGATAGGAGAGGCGACTGTGCACACTCCTTTCCCTATCGCCGAGCCGGTCGTGAACGCTTCGGCAAGCAGTTTCCGGCCGAGAGGCAGAACTGCTGCTTTTATGGGTTCGGCTCGTGGCGAGCTGAATGGAGGAATCCCTGAAGAAGTGAGAGTTCCTGTTTTTCTCCCTCTCGGTTCTCCAAGTATCCTCTTCCCATTCGCCAAGCTCCTTAAAAGAGGAGAGTTTCCCCCCCTCCTGGCCGAGGCACCTCCGCTGGTTTCTGGTTTGCGGAGGTGTTCGGCCGCGTGGAGGTGGCACGTTTTGAGCCTTCATGGCTTCCATGAGGACCGCTAGGGCTCTCACTACCTCTTCCGAGTTGGGTCCCGTCAAGGGTGTCCTCGGCTGAGAGCGAGAGTTGGTGCGAATGCTCCGAGATTGGCTCCGGGCATGAGATTGAGTCCTTTGACTGGACCAGTTGTCCTCATTTGACCGAGGTGGGCTCGGCGGATGATTAGACTGGATGATAGGAGATTCGGATCTCTCCCTTGGCTCCTCACGAGAGTCGGGGCCCGCGGAGGGGCTCCTATCCCGAGGAGGAGTTAGACTAGGAGTGGGGCGTTCAGAGGGACCCCCTCCTAGTGACTTTCGGCGCTTTCTCGGAGGAGAAGCCCCGTCATTTTTGTTCTTGCGATTCTTAGCCATTAGAACTAAGATTGAGGTAGAACGATTGAAATTGGTTTAAAGATTTTTTGAAAGTCTTCCCCACAGACGGCGCCAAATTGTTTCGGGTAAAAACAATGGGACCTTGCCGAAGGTCCAATGAGGTGGTGAAGACTGGGCTCGATCCAAGTGATAATGGACCGAGGGTTTCCTGCACAGCAAACACACGTAAACTAGCCTCGGGGGTGTTGCCGAGGAAGGCCCCTCCGATGCTAAAGTTAGTACAATGTGTAGAGAGAGAAAGCTATGCAAGAGAATTAATTGCTTGAGGCTTTTTTTTGTTTTTTACAAATGTAATATTGATGGCTTTTATACCTTGGCATATATGGGAGAAGTGGGCTTGGGCCCAATTGACTTGCCTTGTGGACTGATCTTGACTTTAGCATTATTTTGAGAGTTGATCCTTGACCTTGGGCTTTTAATTGGATCATTTAGTGACTTGGCCCAATTGGACTAAATTGGACCCAAACAAATAATAAATAAAATTAATTTAATTCAGTAGAAATAATTTTAAATCAGTCAATATAAAGTGAATTAAATGACGGTCCTTGAAGATGTACTCTCATTTGGTTCGTCTTTTAATTTCGTTTTTTGGTCGCATGTCAAAAGGGATGAGAATTTTGTTGCCCACCACTTGCTAGATTAGTGTCTTTTGGTGTTGAACAAGTTTGGGTTAATCATTGTCCTTGTGAGATTATCCCGTATGTATTGTCGGACTCTTTGTCACTTGATTAATAAAGCACTTCTCTAGCGTTTTCTTAAAAAAAAAAAAAATGAAGTTACATAACTATTATACTCCCTCCGTCCCTTAATACAAAGCCTCATTTCCTTTTTGGGTGAATCAAAATAAATGACTCTTTTTATTTAAAGGTTGTATTTTTTGACATTATTACCCCTTTTTATGAGTTGTCATCTTTTTTCCTTTACTTTTTTATACTTTTAAAGTCATTCCCAACACTTTCTCTCTCTTTCTATCTCTTTAATTATTCCCAACTACTTTTTCTTTCTCTCTATCTTTCTCTAACCCCACATACACATATATACTTTTAATCATTAGTTTTACAAAATTTACAAGTTTCTTAATTTCCGCGCTAAAATTAAAAGAGACTTTGTATTAAGAGACGGAGGGAGCAATAAAAAAGTAACAAATCGAGCATTTTTATGTACTACCTCCATTATAAATCATTTGCAACGATTTGACATAAAGTAGAGAGAAAAAATGTCTAATCGTTGCAAATAATATGTAACGAAGGTAGTAATACGGTGTTGGATTTTAAGCCGTAGATTGTTAACAAACCTCAGGTCCAAAACCCGAAAACCCCAAATATGATGAGATTAATAGATTCTGATTTTCTGAAATAATAAAAAGTATCAACCCAAACAAAATACAGCCAAAGGGTGTCCGTCCTCCTTCCCTACAATTTTTTCCCCAATTCGAGGATCAATTTGATTTAGGGTTTTAATTTTTCCAGATTATTGAATTCAGTCCCCAGGTATAATCAGTCAATCGTTGTTTTTGTTTTCTTATACTTTGATTGCTCATTTCTTTCCATTTTTTTAGGTCAAATTAATTTCCAGATTTGGGGAATTTCCCGGGTATTATTCTTGTGTTATATTGTGTTGAATTTTGTTAATTTGGATCGGAATTGATTTCATGATAGTGAGATTGGTGGTGGTGGCAATTAGGGTTAGATCCAATATGGTGGAGTGCTTGTGAAGTGTTGAATTTATGAAAGTTGACCTATGTATTGTTTATATATACCTTAGGATTGATTCTTAGTGTTGAATTATTGCAGGGAATGGACGGACATAGCGGCCGAGGCGGCAGCAGTGTTGATGTTTTCTTGCAAAATTATAATCTTGGTAAAACTCTTGGCATTGGTTCATTTGGTAAGGTGAAGATTGCTGAGCATAAATTGACTAGTCATAAAGTTGCCATTAAGATATTGAATCGCCGGAAGATTAAAAATATGGAGATGGAGGAGAAAGGTATGGTTTTTGTTATTATCATATCATCATTCTTATGCTCTAGATTTTATTGGCATTTTAGATGTTTTATGATTGATGTGTTTTTTTCACTAGACTGTCACTGTATGTTGTAATGTTAAATTAATTCTTACTGTTATATCCATCATGAGCTTCGGGCTTTGTTTGTTCCTCAACAGTTGTGTGCTCATGAGTTGATAACGTTGAGAGAACGAGAACTTGTAAGTTTTGATGAATATGTGTGGTTATTGTGTTTGAAAAGCAATCAAATACCTAGGAAAGCTTAAACAAATCAATTTTGGATTCCTTCAGTAGGTGTAGCATTCTAGTGTGCTTGAGTTCAACTATAGTGGTTCAATCTACTTAACTAGCATGATTGATTATGTAAACCGGAGGGGATAAGGTTTCTCAATGGTTGAAAGTTTGAAACCCCTTTCTCAATGCGTGTTGATGATATTGATTTTGATTTTATAGTATATCTTGTTGTTTGCCACAATTTAATCCCCTTTTGAGTTGAATTTTATCTATGTATGGCTTGTTTTCATGCGCTATCATCTTGTTGTGAACTATGCAGGTTATTGATGTTTGATTGCTAGATCATTGTTGTTTTTACTTGCTCTTTGGCTTAATTAGGATCATTTTAAGATAATGAAATCATTTTTTCTGCTTTTGTAGTGAGAAGAGAAATCAAAATTTTGAGACTGTTCATGCATCCCCATATTATTCGACTTTATGAAGTTATTGAGACACCATCGGACATTTATGTTGTGATGGAGTATGTCAAGTCTGGAGAATTATTTGACTACATAGTGGAAAAGGGTAGGTTACAAGAGGATGAAGCAAGAAATTTTTTCCAACAGGTAGAATTATCTTTTCTTATATTGTCATATCTCCCAAATAAAATTTGCTGTCATTTTTAAGTTGTTTTTGTTGCCTTTTTTTTTTTGGAGCAGATTATATCAGGAGTAGAGTATTGTCACAGGAATATGGTTGTCCATAGAGACTTGAAGCCTGAAAATCTTCTATTAGATTCGCATCACAATGTGAAGATAGCGGATTTTGGTTTGAGCAACATTATGAGAGATGGTCATTTTCTGAAGACCAGCTGTGGAAGCCCAAATTATGCAGCCCCTGAGGTACCCCCCCCTCTCTTCCAATGTGCAATTTATTATTTGACCTTATCAAGCGTATATACTAGTGCATTGATCCAAGGCTGATTTATCCTATACTGCTTGTTTTTTTAAGGCAGAGATTGAATATCAAAGCCTCCAGTTTGGCATTTAGCTGTTTCTTGAAAAATCTTGCTTGCCATAGTTGCCAAATTATTGTTCTTTTATCACTTCACTGTGTCCTTGATTCTTTTAAAGTTTCTTATTTTTGTTTAAATTGTCTAGCCTTTCCTGGTTTTATATTGTCAATTTTCAAGGATATGTGAAAAGAATTGCACTTTGATATACTGTGAGTCGGCATGTTGTTGGAGCTGATTCTCGTACATTTATTTTGTCATTTCATTGTCCAGAATACGTTATTAAAACTGTGCTTTGTCAGAATACTAGTGGGCCTCGTGGCTAATGTCATCATTAGATGTTTATGATAATTCTTTGAAACATGGTCTGCCTTTCTTTTGTACCCTTAGGTGATTTCTGGAAAACTCTATGCTGGTCCTGAAGTTGATGTGTGGAGTTGCGGTGTTATCTTATATGCTCTTCTTTGTGGTACTCTCCCTTTTGATGATGAAAACATCCCCAACCTTTTCAAGAAAATTAAGGTATGTGTTATTCTGAATTTTTGTTGCTCGACAGCCACCAGGTCGTGTGGTTTTTTGCATGTATGCTTAGTGTCAATATTGTAGTGTAGTGTCATTGATCCTTAGTGTCAATATTGGAAACCCCTAAACTGCTGTGTCACTGATCATAATTGGTTTACTGTAGCTTTTTGGCTCTGCTTACATGTAGTTTATTTAAATTTTCATATTTTGTTTGTATGTGATGGCCAAGAAAAGGAGAAATGTCACTGATCCTTGGAAATTTGTCCTATTATTGGAAACCCCTAAACTGTTGTGTCACTGATCCTTGGAAATCAATATAAAAGATTGAGGAAGAAAAGAAAGAGAGTTACTTTGTTTAATCAAACACAGGAGGAATTTGTTCCTAAATATCTTATATATATTTCTTACCTAGTATGAAAATTGTTTAAGATGTTTCTTTTTCCTTCTCACTCTTGATTCCTTATAACAACCTACTTGTTTAAATCTCTCCAAAACTCTCTCCTGTGGCCTCTTCTCCCTCATTTTATTATTCACTTCCACATCCCGCTCTCTTGCTTTCTCTTTTTATTGTTAATGGTTCTCTAGATCTCTAGATCCATAAAGGTAAATCTCCAAGGAAAGTCCCCACTTTGTCATATTTGACTTAAAAGGAGTCTGATCAGCTATGATTGTTGGGCTATCACAAATTGTGTTGCAATAGTTGGCAGGTTAGGTCAAAATTGAGAGTTTCGGTTGCTATTGTCAGACTTCACCTCTGCTTTGGCTAGAGAATTGAACTACTTGTAGTTACGTCTTTGTTTGGAAAAAGATCGAGCGGGTGAGATGGCATGCTTTAAGGCACATGTGATATACACTTTGCTATATGGGGTATTTACTATTTAGCTATCAGTCTGATATTGTATATGGGTAAGTTCCTCTTATAGCTCATCAAATGACGGATATTAATTGGCTAGTACATGTAGGGAATCAGCATGAAGGTGAGGATGTCGATTGTGATGAGTTGGGGATGTCAGTAGTTCTTGAAATAAGTGTAAGGAAAGTTTGGTACTTTGTATTCTGGGTATTGAAGATACCTAATCTATGGTGGAGGAATGGACGATAGTTGATCCAATGTTCTAAGTGTCATTTTTAGTGATTAAGGAAATACATGTTAGGTTCATAATTCTGGTACATGACATGATGTTAGTCTTACTAGTTCTTTAGAGGATGGAGTTGTATATTGATAATTTGGGGTTGAAGAAAAGTTTTGACTTTGATTGATACTTATTATATTGACTTTGCTGAATGACCTATCTTTTGAGGAATATGAGAGCAAGAGCACTATGTTTCATATCCTCATCTCTGATTTGAAAGTCCTGAGATATTCTAACCTTACTAAACTGCTATAATGGTAATATGAGTCCTATGGTTCATATAACTATCTACAGTTCTTACCACTGTTACTCCGACACCTTCCTTGGCCATGGGTGTCTCGTGTTGACACGACATTTCGCGCGACACGACCCTTGACACGGCTCCGGGAAAGTGTCGACTCGGGGATCGAAAAAGTATCTGAAATAGGTGTTGATTTCATATAATCAAGATTTGTAATTTAACATTTTAGGGTTTAATTCAAAAATCTACCAATCTTTCGTGAATTGCTGAATTGCAGGACACATACAGACATTAAAAGTATAGGGCTTTTGGTCGCCTGAAAATTCTGATTTCACCGATGTATTTTTCGGTACATTGAACAGATGGCCGGCGAGTTGTGGTTGCCATTTGTGGTGGCTGGCTGTTGAATGAAAGAACAAAGAAGTGTTTGCAAAAATAAATGACATGCCGCCTTTGAAATTTGAAAGAGAAGAGAAAGAGGGGATTAAGTTTGAACTTTGAAGCATGCATCTGATTTAATGGAGGAGAGAGAATAGAAAGATAAGACCATAGTGTGAAACAATGTATTGGAATTTGTAACAAAAGAATACGTAGAAAGAGAAGAAAGGAAACAAAAGAAGACTAAAAAAAGTGTATTGGAATATGTTTAGACTTTAGATGTTCCCTATGTAATTTTCCGTATTATTTTTTTTATTTTTTGACTTTTATCTATTTTTTATTTTTAAGTGTCGGATTAAACTATTTGGACACTTTATACAGTAGCCGTATCCTAAATATTAGTCAAGACACTCCCTTGACCGTGTCGAAGTGTCGACCAAAATTTAGGACTGAGGTTTCGGACACACCTTGTCGGACACGACACTTAGAGACGAGTCCAAGTAACATTGCTTCTTACATATTTTGTGGTAGGACAGGACACTGTTCATGCATGTTATTTGAGAAATCAAATACAAGAGGGAGGTGTTATTGTTGTTAATTCATCTGAAAGGAACAGGAGGGAAACAATTTTTGGAGTTTAATAAGGGCAAGCAGCATGTTGGAACCTCTTTAGAATCGTGAAGTCTTTTTAAACTTGTTTTTATTTATTTATATTATTTATTTTTACTCTCTTTCTCTAATTGCTTACCTTTTTTATTTTGTGGAGAAAGAGGGGGGAAGGGTAATTGTTCTGCATTAGAGATTTTTTCCTTTGTATTTAAATCTGTACAATAATGGGTTGAAGCAGAACGACGGAACGAGTTCTACTGGGTAGTGTTACTGCACAAACTTATTTGGAGTATATGCAATATCTTATATGTGTAGAATTTCGCTATCATTTTTGAAAATGGAATTTTCTTTTCTTTTTTTTTTTTTTTAATTAAAAAAAAAAATAAAGTAAAAAAATTCTGCTTTAATTGTTCTTTTTATTTAAAATTGTTGAGTGGTTGGGAAAGTTGGGTCATGGCATGGTTGTTGGCCCATAAATTGCATAATACTATGAGGTTTATTATCAATTGAACTGAGTGTAAACTTTCAGTAATGAGCTGGGACAAAAGGATTTTTGATCAAGCTTATATTATATCATGAAGAGTAATTGCAGGATCATGCGATTTTTATTGTGTAGGGTGGGATATACACCCTTCCAAGTCATTTATCACCTGGAGCTAGAGATCTGATTCCCAGGATGCTTGTAGTTGATCCTATGAAGAGGATTACAATCCCAGAGATTCGTCAACATACATGGTTTCAAGCTCATCTTCCTCGTTATTTAGCCGTGCCACCTCCAGATACAATGCAACAGGCGAAGAAGGTTTGGCCATGGATCTTTCTGTTGGAATAAGTATATGCCTTTGTAATTGTTGGATATGCTGGGTTCCTGAGTGGGAGACATCACTGACTATCTGTCAGATTGGGTCCCATCGCGCATTAAATCTCTATTGGTTAACCTTACATTACTTATGCCTTTGAGGGTAGTGCAATGCCCCTGAGATATCTCTGAGAAATATCTCGATGATTATGCTCTGTTACTTGCATAAGATATGTTTCTGCTCTTTGATCTTTTTGTTGTCAATATGTGAATTGACCTTTTTCTTCCTACAGATTGACGAAGAGATACTCCAGGAAGTTGTTAGGATGGGATTTGACAGAAACCAGTTAATTGACTCTCTCCGCAATAGGCTCCAAAATGAGGTGTTAATATGTGTAGTATTTCTGCCATCTTAATATTTTTGTATAAATACGGAAACTGATTTCAAATTTGTTCATAGGGGACTGTTGCATACTATTTGCTTTTTGATAACCGCTTCCGAGCTTCAAGTGGCTATCTTGGGGCTGAGTTCCAAGAAACAATGGTGCGTAATTTTTTTCTTGCAGATTTATTTAGCTTGATATTTGTCCATGAGTGACTTGCTTCAAAAGTTCAAATGAATGTATATTGGAGCAACTGGTATTTCTTAGCTTGACAAATTCTGTATCTTTTATCGGTTGATATTTCTTGTAACTTTCAGAAGATTTCATGCTACTCTTAAAAAATTGCAGTGAAGCAATATTGTCTTTTTGGTTTCTTTTTCCTATACTATTGAATTGAAAGCAGTTATCTCTGTTTGTAGCATTGTAGGCTTCCCTAAGTTCCCTTTAAAATGTATTTTCCTTTGCTTTTTTAGGAGAACAATTTTGGCCGCATGCATCCAAATGAAGTTGCTTCTCCTGTTGCTGGGCACCAGTATCATGGTTATGTTGATTACCAGGGAATCGGTTTGCGACCACAGTTCCCTGTTGAGCGGAAATGGGCTTTGGGGTTACAGGTTTGTTGTTATGTACATTTGTTTTTTCTCCCTTGACTTAAATGTTCAGCCTCTGTTGGGTGTCCAGTAATTTATGAATCATTGTGGTAGGAGGTTTATTGTCATTTGTTGTTGCCTTAGCTTTCGCGACCCCCCCCCCCCCCCCCTTTTTTTTTTCCCCTGTGTGTGTGTGTGTTGTTTGGGGGGGGGGGGGGGGGGGCCTTAAAAATCCCATATCATTTTTTATATTCAATAACCTTATTTGAAGCTTGGCATTTTGAGTTTTTGTATTTCTGCTAGGGTTTACCCTTGGTATATTTACCTATTTTTTCAAATAGGATATTGTGCTTGAGAAAAGTAATCAATCAACGTGAATTGTGTATGAGCCTTTGGGTCTAAGGCTGATAAGAAGAAGATAAAAAAAAAGGTATAAAGGTCTGTTGGAAGGGAATCGATGGGAATGGAATTGAAAGGGACAATGTCACTTTCCCATGTTTGGTTTAAGTCTCTTTTTGGGTATGATTTGGAAAAAGAGTTTTTTTTTTTTTTTTTTTCCTCACCAAATTGACATTATATTATTGAAATATCAAACATGCATTTTCTTATTACTTAATCTATCTCTCAAAAACAAAATAGGGATTTGCTGGCATTATTACTACTGCAATAACAATTCACCAAATTTTGTTCTCTTTTGGGTGTTTCCAGAATAGCTTCCCCAATAGGTTTTGATTTGTAAGTTGTGTTATCTATTTGGTTGCAGTCTCGAGCCCATCCTCGTGAGATTATGACTGAAGTTCTTAAAGCCTTGCAAGAGTTGAATGTCTGCTGGAAAAAGGTTGGGCATTATAACATGAAGTGCAGATGGATTCCCGGCATTCCTGGTCAACATGAAGGGATGGTTGATAATCCTGTACATAATTATTTTGGTGACGAGTCCAACATAGTTGAAAATGATGGAGTGTTGAGGTCTCCCAGCGTTGTGAAGTTTGAGGTGCAGGTATGTGTCATTTCTAGATGCTAATTTGTACATATCATTGATTGGTGCCTCCTGCTCTGTATGATTAATCCATCAATCTTTCAAAATTCGCTTATTATTATTGCTTATAACTTATAAGTTGCCCGTGTTTTTGTAAATGCTTATGTTTTAATGACTGAGTTTGAATTTTGTTTGTTTTTTCTGTAGATTTAAATTTTAAAAAAAAAAAAATGATTTGTTGTGAGCATAAGTGATGCATGCCTGACGATTTAAAAGATTACTTCATCCATTTTAAATTTTATTTTTATGTACCTACTTTTTTCTATTTTTGGAAAAGAAAATTTTACCATCTTACCCTAGTGTTTATACCTTTCCACTTATTCTCTTATATTGTTTTCACCTTTATCTTATTCCCGCCCACCCTTTTACTTTATCTCTCTGACTCTATCCATCTATTGTATCATACCTGATTACCCGCTTTCCTCTCCTTGAAACAAGAAAAAGAAAAGTAGTAGTTAAAGTTGTCTTTACGCGGAGTGGTAGGGATCACTTGATATGTTTCTATAATTGTTGCACTAATTCTAGATCATTTCCCTCTGTTTCTTGTCTCATCTCATCTTGCCAAATCATGTGGTAATGAAGAAAAAGTGGAAGCCTAATATGAGATTCAGATTGAAAAATTTGGGATAATTGAAAGTCATGTATAGAAGACGAGTATGTTTTGTACTTTGTTGTAATGTCTCTGTATCTGTACTTCATATTTTACCTTAAAAAACTGGTGCCTTGCCGTCGTAGATGGTTGAAGAAAAATGAAGTTAGAAGGGGCTAACTTTTTGTGGAAATTATTTTATCTTTCATTCAAAATTTAAACAGTACAGTATTGCCAGATAATCTTTCGATCACAGCATTTTAGCACCGTTACTAATCACCTTTGCAATTTGAGTTTCTCACTAGGCTTTTGCAATCTAATATCGCTGCTTATGTGATGTAGGCTGTAATACAAGTAAAATAACATTTTAGCATTGATCTTTTATTTTTTAAGTGTATAAATTTTAACGTGTTTTCTGCTGTGATTGTCTCACAGCTGTACAAGACCCGCGAGGAGAAGTATTTACTTGATCTACAAAGGGTTCAGGGACCGCAGATGCTATTCCTTGATCTTTGCGCGGCTTTCCTTGCTCAACTCCGCGTGCTTTAGTTAGCAATAACCAGCTATCAAATTGTCATAGCAGTCATATAATTTGTATATATGATCTATGGTTCTGTATGTGCATTATTTTTCTTGATAGAGCGAGTTTTATTGCTGACCTAGGTGCTTACCAGGTGTTGATTAATCATGATATTCGAGGAGTATTGTGGTCTCTCCCATCTCATGGTCTGGCTAAGTTTGAATTTACAAAGCCACCATCTCTTGTTATGCAAAGTAGAAAGGCAAAATTCGCCTGAAATGTTTTATTCTCTAGTCTTTTGAATCTCTAATGTGGTCAATGACCATCCCATAATTCAGGATTAAAGATGAAGTTTGGTCTGTTGGCGATGTTAGTATTACCACTAGCTCAAATGTGATTGCCACTTTTAATCAATAGTGTTGAAAATAACGTTTACTAATTTCCCCTAGAGTTTATCTTTTAGTAGATGCATATCGACTTGTTTTGATATATTTTTTGTTCCTGTTTTTGCTTGCAACATATGAGACACTTCTGCTAATGCTTTACTCTTCGATTTAATTCGCATAAATAAGGGGCTGTATTCTCGTAACTTTGCCTTGGAAACATTTTGTTGATTCTTATTAGAAATAATCCAGTACAATTAGTTCTTATTTTATCCTCAATATCTTCGACTTTTCGTTGAATAAATTTTTTTCTAGCTTTATTCTCGAAGTGTTACAACTTCAACGCAATAATTTCGACATTTGCACTTGTATATTGTAAAATTGATGGTCGAGTAGCTGTCTTACGGGTAGAAATAGTTTTTACTTTAGCTGTTGAAGTATATACTACAGTTGCACATTACAAAGTTGTTGCTCTCTATTTGAGTCGCATGGATTTAATTGTGTGAATCACACTGTCATCAATATCTCCTTTTTTCTATAGAACTGATCCAAAATATTCAAAACCCTCATTGTTAAATGATCTTTTACCACCCAATGATTGTTATCTCAAGTATCTATCATCTGTGTAGTATTCATGAATCGTTTCTACTTCCAGACATGGTTATGATGGCGCTTAATCATTATAGGATTCAGGAATCATTTATACTTCCAGACATGGTTATGGCGCTTAATCGTTCTGGCATTCGGAAATCATTTATACTTCCAGACATGGTTATAGGCGTATAGCGCTTAATCATTTTGAACAAAATGTAGAGGGAACTTCAGACATATATAACATATTCTTCATGCAGTGCCTGCAAACTTGCAGATTTGATGCTTACATCAGGAAAATTAGTACTGTAAAGTGTAAATGCAATAACAAATCTAATGCAAAAAAGGTCAGTTTTGAAGGAAATTCATGGTTTTAAAGACGTGAACCAGTCAAGTTCTTGGGAACACGCCATATACTCAGGGTAGACAGCAGTGTAGCACATTGTGCAATTGCTTTTTAAGAAAAAAAGCTCTGTTTGCACTACTATGATGTAGTGGATATTAATCACCAACTTTCAGTTGCTAATTTAGCAGTATGTTAGGAATGCTAAAGAAAGGTACACTCTTTTGTTGGATTTCAAAGCAATCTTCAGGAGTAGCATTCTTCGGATCAAAAGGATGGCAATCAGGAAGATTAAGACCTTGTTTGATCCTGCCAACACGCCGAGAATGGAGAACCTGTTTAGCAACAACAGGCAATCGAGCAGACTGGTAATCTGTTAGAGCAGACTGCAGATTTTCCAAACCCCACTTCTTGAGACATTTGCCTAAGACAGCTGCATCAAGAAGAGACATATTTGTGCTTCTCAAGCAATGAGGAGTCGAGGGATGAGCTGCATCTCCAACCAGTACAACGTTGTCCCAGAAGATCTGATCTAGAGGGTCAGAGTCGTAAATCACATTGACAAAAGGTTCCTCTGTAGCCTTAATGAGATCTACCAGCTCAGGAACCCATATCTTCTCTGCATCTTCTTGCATCTGCTTGATTGTTTCTTTGCTCACTTTCAAAGTAACCGAACTTGCCTAAAAGCACGTTTCACATGTACACAATATTAATACAATATGGCTCCCAGACTGCAAGAAATTGTAACTCTCAATACGAGCATCTGGCAAGTATATTAAGGAATAAAAAATCCAAGGGTCCGACATAGGTACTTGAGGTAACTGTAACATGCTACTATTAGCTGCCTGTCAGATAATTACCAAAAATCAATACCATAATTCAATCAGTTAATTGTCACTAACTCACTAATTACTATGAGTATTTGCTAACTGATGAGTCTGCTTAAATTTGATTTTTTACCTTAATATCTGGCTCTGGCTGATTGATGTACCAAATCCAATTCATCCTTTTGTTCAGAAGCTCGTAAAAAACACAATGAGTTTGCAGTCCAAGATCAAAGTATAAGCATTTTCCGATATCTGGATACACCCTTCGAATCCCTCTTATAGTCTCAGAGTCTTCATTCCCTGAAAAATCAAGCACCCCTCTCCATGCACAGTATCCTGCATACCTGTAAAACTGATGGTTTCATCAACAAAACTCGTATCGTAATTGAAGTAACAATACTAATGCAGTCAGATGAAATGAAAAACTAGAACCTCAGTTTATGATTGGGAAGAAATGTTTGTCGAATTGAAGAGAGACATCCATCTGCAGCAACAAGAAGATCACCAACGATTTCTGTGATTTCGCCTGTTTTAAGTATTTTTGCCTTCACAGTGACTGTATTCTTGTCATCAGAAATGCAGAATGACAGAAACTGATGACCCCATAAGAAAATTTCTGAAGGCAATGAGCTTAATAAAAGGTGATGAAGATCAGCCCAATGAGCTGCTCTGAAGTTGAATTCTTCGTCTCTTGTCAATGTTCGAGTAATCTTCTTGTCTATGTCTGTTACTTGATTCTGTATCAAGAATCAACACCCAAACGAATGTGTGTTTATTAACGTTGAAGTTCACTTGCGTGAAATATTTATGCCATATAGTAAGAGGTTGCGAAAATGTGACAACTAATATTGAATCGAGTAAGTTAGCTACTAATGTTTGTTTAGTATCACTTTGAGAAATCGCGGCATGATGTGGATCAACACAACATGAATAATAGTTCAGGAAAGATGGAGTATCATGATTCATATATAAAATCATAATAGAGGGGATTAATTGGTTACACATGATTGTTTTTTGTACAAATATTTTAACTAGACAGATCTAATCAACAAGCTGGAATAGCTCAGTTGGTTAGAGCGTGTGGCTGTTAACCACAAGGTCGGAGGTTCGACCCCTCCTTCTAGCGTTCTCATTTTTTCCCTCCTTTTTTCTTAAACACCTAAAAACTAAATGCAATCTAATTTTTTCTTCAAAAAAAAAAAAAAAAAAAAAAAAATGCAATCTAATTTTATAATTGTAAGGAAAATAAAATGTACTCTACTTAGACATAAATCACACAAAACCCATATCCTTGTATTTTTTTTTCCTTATTATTGCAAATCAATTTCCGTCAAAGTTATAATACCGGAACGAACCAATATCAAAACCATATAAAATGAATAAAACTATAAAGACCTGGTCAATGGTAAGAGGCAAGGTAGCCTTGTAAAGAGGAGCAGAATCACCGAGCCAAGAGGTGATGATGTTGCAGGCCAAAGGGTTTAGGCCCAACCCAGCACCAGTTGGGCTTCCAGAAGTGGGCCCAACTGATTTCTCAACCACAACAACTTGCCAACCCGCGGATAATAGCGCGTGCGCACACGATACTCCAGCTATGCTTCCTCCCACCACCACTGCCTTTGGTTGTTGCCCCTTCTCACTTCTACTCGTCATCTTGTCTATTGTTTTTTGCTTCTCTCTTTCTCTCTCTAAGTTAGTGAGGAGATACTACTAGAAGTTGAAGAAGATGCTACAAAAATTTAAAAAGTTTTTGTCTTTAAACCCACCAAGTGCAAAGTTTGAGTTGGAGTTTGCCACTTGTTTGCAATAGTTCTAGACTTTTAAAATTATGGCCTTATTTGACAATTAGCTAATATTTGTGTTCAATAAATGGGTTTGGAACTGAATGCGTTATTAATTAATCGTTGTTGGTTTTATATGTTAATGTCCTTATTGATTAATAGCTGTAAACTCGTAGCTTTTGTAAGTTGATTGCATTTTTAACAGGGTCGTCTCCGATAATTTGGTGGTCCTGTTCTAACTATTAAAATTGGGCCCTTCAATTTTTAGAAGACTATTTTAAAAGGTTAAAAATATTATTATTATTATAAAATGGTTTTTTTTTTTCAAGTACAGTACTACAAATTATTATAGAGCTTAAATATCCATAAAACTAAGTTTAATAGTAATTCAATAAAACAACAAACAAAAACTTTTTAGTTAAAAAGTGTCATCCTTCTAATATTCTTTGAAGCAAAATCCTCAATTATATCTTCATAATCAAAGATGAATTTTTAGGTTTTAGTTTGGAAATGGTGGTCTTTTGTAAGGAAGAAGGTGAATATGTATGGTTAATATTTTTATTTTTTAAAATTATGGGCCCCTGATTTTTGGGGCCCTATTCCGTGTGTGAGAAAAAACATGTCTAAAGACGGGCCTGATTTTTAAGTCTGATTAACTTGTGTGGCTAAAAACGAAAAGGATCAATTAAAATGGAAAGTGGTAATATTTTCTGTTTGGAATAGTAAATCACTTGTTTATCACTTTATCTAATACAAGTATAATGAATTGCTTTATGTTTGCTTTTATTAAATTAATATCAAGACAAAATTGTATGTTCATTTATGCTCGTGAAAAACTCAATAAATTCTATTCCTAAATAGTTTTTGTTATAGATACGAAGTAAGCAAATATTTAAGCAAGATTCAATTCTTAATTAATTTGACAAAACCGATTTAACCAAATCAAATCTAATCAAACATATCATGCTCAACTTGAAACCTAATATTTCACATCTAAATAGACGAATATCAAATGACTCATTAAACACCTTTATTCTTAGAGTTCAACCTTGTTCTTTAAAGCTGATTTGCTCTGCTGAAATATGCTATATTCTGCTGGGTGGAACATGCTCTGCTATGCTATTCTAAAACTAGTTTTGCTCTGCCCAGAAGCTCAAAAGAATAAAGTTTTCTAGCCCTTCTAGACCAATATATGGGTTCCTCTATGTTGAGCCCGTGAAGAAAGGGTTAAACCCGACCCGTATACAAGTAGTTACTTGTAAGATGGCATTGACTCCTCCTATGCCCAAAATTAATAGCCCTTGTTCGCCCTTCTCCTCTCTCTCTTTCTCTCTCTTTCCTTCCTGCAATCCTCAATCGTAGGATTCAGCACAGTAATTAGCGATTTCTGGGTTCATAGCTTGAACATTTTTCTTCAAAAAGTATAATTTTTGGTTAGTTGAGGAGAGAGAAAGGATGAAAGAAGTGACAATTTCGTTGGATGGAGTAAGGGACAAGAATATAATGCAGCTTAAAAAGCTCAATGTTACCCTCTTTCCTGTTCGATACAATGACAAGTACTACGTTGATGCTCTTGCTTCTGGTGAATTCACCAAATTAGGTTCGTTTTTTCCCCCTTTTTTCATCTGGGGTTTCTCCATTTTGTCGCATTTTTTTTTTTAATGATTGTTCGATTGAATTTCTGTAGAATTGCACATTTTTTGTTGGTTTTTGTTGAATTTTTATTCTGGGTGTTTGAAAAAATGTTGAATTTTTATTCTGGATATTTGAAAAAATATTGAATTTTGTCCATTTATTATATGAAAATTCTCCATTTTTGTCTATTTGGGTGATTTCCTACATTCTTGTATATTGATTTTGTGGAATTTATGCTTTTTTTTTTTTTGTTGATTTCCTTCGATTTGATTTTTGAATGTGACTTAGGATTAAGTGGGTTCATTTCTGCCTTAGTTGAAGTTTTTGATGTATTTGTTTATACGAATAGAAGTCATGGAACGAGGTTTATTGTAGTAAACTATTGAGCTTTCTCTGCACAAATATAGGGGATCGATTTGGTTATTAGTTATGCACGAGTTATGAGTATTGTCTTAGTGTTGGTAGTATGTTGGTTGATCAAACATTCTTACCGCTTTGTTGATTTTGAACTTATATATTGGAAGCTGTTTATTTTACATAGGGGAGTCATTGTTCAAAATCATTATGCCCTTGATTTTTCTTGCTATATCAATTATCTGTGTTAATCAGACAGTTACTTATGACGATTCATGTTAGCTGACCTCAAATCATTTTGGGTATAAGGCTTTGTTGTTGTTGTTGACTTGTTGTATCAATTATCTATGTTTGCTTGAATTTCCTTAGCCCCAGACGAGGCTTTTGAAAGTACTTGTGAGCAGTTGGCCTTAAGGATAGTTTGTTACACTTCAATCATCTCTAAATGCAGTCTCATGCTAGAGCTTTCAGATTTTTGAACTACTGAAGGTACTGATTGACCTTGTCAGAAAGGATTAATTGGCTAACATGGGTTTGAGCCTTTGAGGGGTAGGGTTTAAGGACGGAGGTTGAATGCTACTATTGCAAATGGAGGCATATATTTGAAAGATAAGTGAAGCATTTTTGTCAAAAAAAGAGTTTTTGCTGGTGCAAAGTTAAGCTAGTTGAAGAAAGATTTTTCTGATTATGGATTTTAGATGTGTGAAAATTTGTTTAAGTTATGCTGGATTTATGACCAATCAGCTTTGTTTTCTTTTGTCAATATTTTATGAATTGGAAAGAAGGTAATACTCATTGCTGTGATGACTGATGATAATTCTAGATGAAGCAAGCTATTATAGGGAGGATAATGTGGCTATGTGAGATTAGTATTATGAGGGTTTTTGTAGAGGGGAGCATTTATGTTGCTGTTCTATGTAGTCTATTTTGATTTAGTACAGTTGTCTACTTGTCTTTTATGTCATTTTCACGAGCCCTTTCTTTTCCTATTGATTGGATTTAGCCTGCCATGGCATTTTCTCCCCATTTTTATCGCCTGCCTCTTTTTGTATCTGAGTCTTATTCTTTCCCTCTCTCTTTGCTTAGCATACATGTTTCTTTAGTTGGCTTTAATGGAATATTTAAAAAGGTAACATGATTGAATTTTTGATTTGTTCATTAGTTTTTAGTTGCTCACGGCAGTAAGGGCTAGGTCTTTTTGGTTCTGTGTGATCTATGTTAGGATAGAACTGGAAATGCATTTTTACCAGAAATAGAATTCTTCGAGGGAAAGAGATGGGAGGGGGGTATGGCTATGTGGGGGTAGCAGGAACTAATCGGGGCTGTCTTCCTTTGGGTACTGTTTCTTTGGAGACAATAATTTCTCACCAGAAATTATTGCTGTTTTGATGGAAAGAGCTGACATTGTTGAGAGGTTTGTAAAGGGGCTCTTTAGAAAATTTTGGAGAGCGGTATTTCCATATAAGTTTTTTTACAGCCAATAGCTGAAAAAGGGTTCTATGTACTTGATTGTAGAATGGGAACATTGAATCGTTGAATAGTTCTTTTAGATGGTCTTTTTAATTTTTTCATTAGGTTGATTCTTTTGCTAGATGAATCCATTTTTTTTTAGTTCTCTACTTTTTTCTTCGCTTGGTGTCTATTCAAGTCTTGGTCTTTTAAACTTTTTTATCATGTTGATTCTCTTGCCATATGAATCCAAATTTGTAGGTTTTTCTTTTTTCTCAGCTTAGTGTATATGCAAGTCTTATTTCCACTACTATGAGTAATAGACTATAATTATTAAACCTGAGTTCAATTTGTTAAATTTCCTTCTTGAAGATATAATACAGTGCATTACTCTATATTGTAGCCACCGTGCAACTACATCTTATACTACTTATTGGTAAGCTGCAACAGCTAGATAGCTTGTTACGAGCTATATAAGATAAAATGCAAAACTTGAGTCCTGCTTTTCCTTTTTAATTTCATTTCTTTTGTCTTAAGTTTGTTACCTTAAGCTCTCAGCATGCAGTAACTTTATACCTTTGTTCCAGTGCTCTTTTTTCTGTAGTGGTGTAAGATGTAATTTGAATAGATTTCAAATCTCAGTCTAATTCTATCTGTTGTATCAAACTGTCCCCTGACTTAAGGTTCATCTCAAGCTTTCTTTTTTCCTTTTTTTCCCCCCCTAAATCTTTCATTTAACCATTTCCTTTTTTTTTCTTTCAAAATTTGGATTTATGGCCTGTCTGGTATATTGTTAATTTTTGTAAAAAACCTCATGAAATGTGTCAGAAAGTTCACATAGTTCAATAGTTGAACGGTTGTGACCTCAAGCAGCTTACAAGTGGTAGACCATTGCTAGTTCATAAGCTTAGTTGTATCCATTTGTTTTGGCCCCTAACATCATTTTTCATGTTGCTGAATCTGCAATCATACAAAAGTTTCAGTTGTTGTCTTTTTAATATATTATTTAAAGAAATGACCTATGATCTATAGAAATGATTCAATGATCCTATCCTAGATATCCCTCCACCTATTTCGGTTAGGATTTGGATGCTGACAAACTTGGTATGAAAGGTAGCAATTCTTGGTTCAGCTTAACACGTTGGCTTTAATTTCCATCTATAAACTCTAGACTGTGTATTGACTTAACATTACTCAATCTTGCTATCTTAAGACCCGAAAAAAATATCATTAGATACACTGCTTATTTGTGTTAAGATTTTGGAGCTTGACTTTCTATATTTGCTGTCTGTCGATGTTTCTTTATAGTGCCAATCTCCTTTCTGATTTAGGTATCGGCATAGGTCCAGAGGATACCGGATCCAATGCCTTTTTGGTGTGAATGCAAATCTTCTTTGCATTGTGAACTGTCACATCATAACCACCAGAATAAAATGAGTATTTATATCATGGGGTGGCTTGGAGTACATGTATAAATTGTGTCTGCCAAATTGTAGATTAATGCAAGATCATGCCATACAGATTTCAGTACCTAATCGCTCTATGATGAAGAGTATTGATGGCATTGGTGTTGAACTACTGATTGTTGTGATCTTTGAAAAAGAAAAACAATAGTGTCTGTGCGTGGCAAATTTGAAATTAACAATGCTCTGTAGTCTTTGTTAGATTGTAGACATTAATTGTTGGGTACTTAGTTACTGTTTTTGCTTTCATGTGTCTCTTCTTTTCATGTTTTTAACCTATTGATATAAAAAATAGCCTTTCCTGCATTATAGAATATGGAAGAAGATTTAGTCATTGCTGTAGATTTATTACGGCACAGTGTTTGTTGATGCAGATATAAAAAGAACCATTATCTGTTTCTAACAAAAAGGATTGTTCTTTTTAGAGGCACTTCTGTTCTTTACTCTGTCAGTGGTAATATACTGGCCCACTCTCCCACGGATGCAATTGCTGGCTGGAACAGTAATGTCACGACAGAATATTTATTCCCACTTGGGATAAAATGAAATAATAATTAATTGTTTTTGTCAATTCTAGTCATGAAAAGACTTTAATAAAACGAAAATGCTAGTAATAGAATACAATGATTATTCTTATGAATTTTGTGAAGTTATTTCCCAATTAGTATACACTATACAATGATTCATGGCCACAAGAAAAACAAGATGGGTAGTAAAAGTAACTTGATTGTGATTAAAATTAAAAACAACAGTGAACCTATCTGTATGTATTAGTAAGCTTATAGGGTAGACAAAAAGAGTGGGAAATATGTAGGTATCCATTTCTAAAGGCTCTGTTTGGAGCCTCATTATTTCTCTTTTTGAGTCAACTAATTAATACTATTATATCCATATCTGTTTTCCAATCGCAGCTTACTACAGTGATATATGTGTCGGAGCAATTGCATGTCGTCTTGAGAAGAAAGATGCTGGAGCTGTTCGGGTTTACATTATGACATTGGGCGTTTTGGCACCCTATCGTGGGCTAGGTATTGGTAAGTATATACTGCTATCTTTCTTGTCAAATCAAGTATGGATCTTATAATCCATCATAATAATAATTTGTATTTGTTAGTGAGATTTATGCTGTTTTGCTCTTTTGTTAGATACAGAATGTTAACTTACAATTGTTTGAATAAAAATGGTAACATTGGTCTAATGGCCCCAAGATTGTTTCAAATTTTATAATTCATTGCTCATAACAGCTAGTTTGTCAAGTTAAATAAGAGTTAATTATTCTTAAAAACGAAACATCATTTTAAAGGTGGCTTGCTTTGTTTGAAATATTTTCCACGTCAGCACTTATGACTTGCTTTGTTTGAAATATTTTCCACATCAGCACTTGTGAGTTGTGACTTGCTTTGTTTGATATTTTCCATGTCAGCACCCAAATTATGGTGCTATCTCTATTTGGGCCGAGGACTTTAGATATCCTTGATGAACTTCATTATGAGCCTACACCCAAACTGAGATTATCTATAATAGAAGTCATCATGGTAGAATTTTTACTGTACCTCATTTATCCAAAAATAAAATTTCCCTTAAGTTTGTTCTATTGTGATAGATGCTCGGTTTATCCATCTGATAGTATGTCTGAAATCTGAATTCTTAACCCTTGACTTCTGTACTCCCTTAATATTGGAGCACCTTGTTTGCTCCAAGTTTTCCGTAAAGATTATACGTCTGGTCTTGAGCCTATAAAAATTGCCACTTTTTAGTTTAGTGCTGCTCTGTGGAATTCTTTTTTGTCTGATGGGTTCTCTGTGGTTTTGCACAGGTACAAAGCTTTTGAATCATGTACTTGAACTCTCCTCCAAGCAAAACATATCTGAGATTTATATGCATGTTCAAACCAATAACGAGGATGCTCTAAATTTCTACAAGAAATTCGGTTTTGATATCACAGATACCATCCACAACTATTACTCAAATATCACTCCAGCAGACTGTTATGTTGTCACCAAGTACCTTTCTCCTCCTCAACCGAAGAAATGACCGCTTTTCTTATGTTTGTAGCTGAAGCTGAGTTTTGAACTTCAGAAGATTGTTTAGTCTCAAACTTAGTTTGTACTCAGTATTAGTTATCATATATGGGGGGGTGATACCATTCTTGTCTGCTAAATCTTGAGATTTTGTGATTTTTACAATTGTAGGATCTTTTCTACAGTCTCTATTGTCCATTCTAATACAAACCAAAACTACCATGCTGTGGCAAATATCAACTTCCCTGTGTTGAAAAATGGGATGATTCTGGTCCTGTTTATTACTTTGTTATTTTTAGCTAGTTTGAGAAGTTAAATTATACTTTGCCCATCTAATTAGTTTGCTCAAGTTAGTTACATTTGTAAGACTCTGAAAACAACATATAGTACTTTAGTACTATGTAGCAGAATTGACACAAGGATTGCAGGAAGGCAACTACCTCTGCTTTTCATTCTACTTAAGGTTGTAGTGCTTGTGGTGAGCTTATTACATGGGTATGTATCTCGAGCTTAGACTGAGGGAGCCTTCCTAGAAAGCATGCTTACCCAAGAATCTCTTAGGAAAAGTCCTAGAGTAGTTTAAACATTCAAAACAATTTTCCATTCTTTTCGGATTTCAGCTTGCTCCTATAGCTCTTACAGTTCATGGTTTTTATTGGCAGGTAATTCTGAATTCTGATGCCGATACAGGGTTGTAATTCTAAGTTTTACTTTACCCGGATATTGTATGGTTGATTGTTGTTAACGATGAGTCGATGATGATGAAAAATTCTTGAATTGGTATGAACATTAATATTCATTCATTATATCAATACAATTACTTAGTCAAACAACTTATACACAGCTTTATTCAGCAATTCATTCACCCAAGCCAACAAGATTATACTCACACAGTCTCAGCAACATAATCATTAGCTCCTGTTACATGATCCTCAGTGACAGAATACCCTTCAGTAGCTTGCAAAACAGCATGAATAAGTATGACAGGGATGGTACCAACAAGCGTGAAAAAAAGATGAAGGCCAGCATCAGTGACGATCATCTCAACCATGGTGGCTACTGCAAGTGCAACAAATATAAGTCGCTTGTCGATCCATTGATGGAGCAACAGTGAGCTAGGAAACGCGCGCAACAGTAACAAGTACAGGACAGTGAAATTTGTGTTTACAAGCAAGAGAAACAATGAGAATTTTCTCTGTGGAATAAGGGTGATTAACAGGACAACCCCTATGAAAATAACATAGAATGGTAGGAAAGTGCCTAAGTTTCTTAGGATTCTAGCAGCAGCTGCTTCCGGAGTCGAGGGTATGTTGAAGACAGACGAGAAAGAGATGTTGATGTTAATGTTGAATTGTGGCTTTGAGGTTGGGCTTTTTGGTTCATGATCATCTGTTTTGGTGGGTGCTGAGTCTGAGGTTGAGACTTGCCTATGTTTGACATTAGTGTTTGCCATTTCTTTGTATTTTTGAGTGAATGAAGCAAGTTTTAGGAGTTAAATTGAGAGGTTAGATATTGAATTTCTTAAATTCGTTTGGTGAAGTTAAAGACCTTAAAGTAGATTTAATTGATAGGCGAAGCTGAGGTAGAAACTTCTGTGTTACTATGACTTAGTCATGGATCAACAACTTCTATATCATTACTTAGTCTTGGTCTTCAGCTTGCTTTTTACTTGTCAAAATAATAAGTATTTGGACTTTTGAAAACCAACAAATAGATGAACATCAGGAACTCTTGACTCTTGAGGGCCTTGGTCAAACTAATTTTTAAACCTTTAGTCCGAAATATATATAGAGAAAGAGCAAAAGAAAGAAGGTTTTCACTATTTGTAATATAGTTGCAAATATAGATGAATGAAGAATGGTAAATTTGCAATTGCATTTCACCGAGTATTTATAGTGAAAGCACATTTCTAGTACTAGCCTTATACAAGTCATGTATTTCAACATATAGATTACTAGGCTTTGGAAAAACATTGCCTATACATTAAATGCCTTATATTTCTACAGTGAATCATGCATTCGGCATTCACATTGAGTATTCACAAAACTCATAACAGAGCGCATTTTTTTCCAAATATTTTAAAATTATAATGAGTTTGATCTCTTAATAATGACTACTTGACCTAGACTTATAATACTTTGTAACATAATACAAATTTGTTACATTAGAAAACTCTCAAACTGACTCAATCCAAACTCAAATTAAACCAACCTGAATATTACATAAACTCAAAAAGATCTAGACATGATATAAGTTGATCTCAACCAACATTGAACCTATCCAGACTATATTAAATCGTGCTCGACTCAACCCAACCACTCAAATTGACATCGTAGATTTGCCCTCTTCTCTTTTTGTTGGAGTCTTATAAATGACTCTTATCATGGGCAAATTTGTCACTAATCAATACTTATTCTGTTCACGTATCTAAAACAACACTCTAGTACGACTATTGCCACGTCGGATGCTCATCCAATCATCTTGATCCAACGGTCTTAACATCAAAAGCAGCCCACAAAAATTGGACCAAAACCCAGTATTACAAATACAAACCATTCAACAATTTTCATATAATTTGATCAAATTTTTTTCCCATAATCTTGAACCCAGAAAACCCAGAAAAAGATAATCAAATTCAGTGAAGAAGAAGATAAAAACGATGTCGTTTAGTTCATCTTTAGCAAGTCCTCAATCTCTGACACTCTTTTCCAAATCCTTTAATGGACAACTGCAACATAGGCGGGCTTCTTCCCGTTTCAGGGCTTCTGCTGATATCCCTGATTTTCTCTCTGCTGATTGGTAATTTTAATCTTAATTCATTTATTTAATATATTTAATTTATGTAATTTGTTATTGTTACAACTGTTATCTAGTGATTAATGATTTGATTCGTGTGCATACTCGCTAGCTTAGTTGATAACGTCTTTGAGGTGGTACCCAAAACATAGTTATGTATAAATTTCGTTTACATCATTGCCCTACCTGAGAAAGCTTATATAGGGTAGTTTTGGTCCAAAAAAGGATTCTAATAAATGGAAAAGTTGAGTTTTAAGTTGTTTAGCTGATTCTTCAATTTGATTTAATTTTGATTAAGTATGTTACTTTTGACTACTTTATAATTAATTAAAGGTATACTCTTTTGGACGTGTAAGCTAGTTTAGTTGGTAACCCATGTACGTAAGTGCTTATTGTGGCTCGTAATGTGTCCATCATTGTGTTAACCGAACAAAATGACATATTTGGACCTTCCTAGTGTTTACGATGGACTAACAATGATTGTTTGAATCAGATAGTAAGGAGTTGTTCTAGCTTCACCAAGGTCAAGTTTGAGACTTGGGGACGCAACTTGAATCTGTATTAGTCGGAGTCAAATAGGCTATTATTAGGAATATTTGCATGTAAAAAAAATATAGTGTCATTGCAGGTCGGGTTTTCATTTTCATGCTAATAGGCCCTAATAGGTATAACATTACCCGAAAGTCTCTAAAGAGGCTCCCACTCTAAGCTGTGTAAGGGGGTGATTCAAATGTATGCACCCTTAAAGGAAAACCCCAAACTTATGTGCTATAATTCTTTTGAGCAATAATTCTCTGAACCCACCTCTCCCTAGACTTTGTATTACAAACCACTGTATAAATTAAGCATAGACTGATCTGTAATCATCACCCCAAACGTTCAATACATCATACTCCGTAATTCTCTCAATTTCGAAGAAGCTGTTTTTGGATTTTTATGTTTTGAGGAAAAAACAAGGAATTAACAAGCAAACCAGTTAATTTTTTTTTTTTACAATCACAAAGGTTGAAGAATATAATGTTTATATCACTCATTTAGTCATCTCAACAACAAAGATTAAGGTTTGCCATAGAGTCCAAATGGAGAGAAAATCTCATATACTCATAATCCATCCAAAGTTCCATAATATAATCTAAAAGAGCTCTTTATATAAGGAAGCAATAGTGCATAAGTTAAAAACCCTTGATAACTTCTAGTAATGGCCTTAGATGACAACTAAATGGTCAAGATCAATTCATTGTATACAAGAAAATCTGTGAATTTCTAGCCAACCCTTGATAACTTCTACAAATGACCCCTCTTGGTAAAGGTGCTCTATCAGTCTTGAACCGAGACCTCCAAAAACTTCCAAAGAAAATATCAAATTCGCAAAAAAGTAGCTTTGCCTGACCCCTCCGAGTTTTATACTACCCTTATGCCTTAACAATTACTTGACTTTCCAAAGAGTGTTTATCCTCTTAGGCCACTTCAGTAGCTTATATGAGTGAATCCAGTGGTTGTTTTAGAGCCAAAAAGGTCACCAATTTGATTTCAGATCATATGTCTAGAGTGAATTAAAGGATCCACTATCACAAAGTATTTGTAACTCTCAACGATTTTCCGGGTACAATGAAGAATAGAAAGCAAACTCCTTTTGTATTTTGGTAAATTGTATCATTCCTTGCTAATGTCAAAAAATCCATTTTGCATTGGTGACTTGCAACTTGTTTTTGGTCCAGTCATTCTTTCACTTGCATCGGTTAAATAAGGACTTATATTTTGGAAACTTGGAAAGTGTTCATGATGATGGTCATGGCTTGAGTCTTGAAACTCATGGATTTTTTTTTTTATTTTACTGAAATTTTTGATTGAATATTACCTCCTTTTTTTTAAATTTGTGTCAGCCTGAAGCTAGACCTGCTTACTAACTTCTTTCACTGAAATCATGCTTGTGTAGGCTTGAAGCTCGCAAGAAGAAGCCTTTCGGTCCAACTCTACATGTAATAAAATTCTACAGAGTTTGTTGTCTTCCTCTAATTCGTTATAAAATCTATTTTAATATTCCATATAGTTTAGTGCAGAGGAAGCTGTTAGTCAGCAGCTAGATGCCCTGAAGTACAATGATCAACCTCGTCAAGATTATGGGATTGAGGTTATGTATAGGGTAAAATTTCCATACTGATGGGCTTCACTTTTTCAGTGTGCTATCCTTCTTATTTTGTGACATTTATTTTTCTTTGCTATCTACAGTTTGCTGGATTTGATCCTTTTGAAAGATCTACTTATTTCGGACCACACTTTGATTTAGGGCAGGTCTGTAAATTCCCTGAATAACTCGTCATCCAAGCTTAAGTTCATTATTTTTTTAATGATGCACATTTGCAGAATAACATGCATTTGAGTTTTCTGTGTCTCCTGCAGTTTGAACGCTTCAGGCGAATTTTTCACCATTCCAGCTACCGAGTGTTGCTTGGCCACAAGGAAAGGAAAATATTGAGCAGCTTATTGGTTAAGGAGGTAATCTTGGAAAATCCATTATATACCAAGAATTGCATCTTGGTTATTTTTGCTTTATTCAGCTAGGGATATTTGCTATTTGAAAGTCTGATCCTGTAATTTAATGTTGTTATAGCTTCTAAACTTCATTGGTTTTATTGTGGCACAGAATCGCTTCAAGCAACGAGTTTGGGTGCAAGGAGCTCGTCCAGCTGAAGAAGAGATATTTGAATTTACCATGGTGCAGGTTTGATGTTTCATCACTACTACCTCTTTTCTTTTGTGGTATCTGTTCTCTTAATTCATATTTCTAGCTTTCTGCATCATCCTTCACTAATCTGGCAGGATAATCTAGCTAAACAAACCATCATAAGTTTGGATTTCTATTTTATATGAACATGAGATTCCCTCGTTTTGTATATAAAGGAGTGGAAACTAAATATCTGATTTTCCTCTTTGATCATTATCAAAACAGGTCGTATTTGAGGAATTTGACCTTTTGCACTGGTAACAGAATTGAATTAAATAAAAACATAAAAAAGGCAGTTCCTATTATAGGGACAGTGCTGATTGCTACTCCGTAGATTTCTATATATGAGCATAAACATAAAATTATCGAAAATTAAGGCCTTATATGATTATATGAACATGGGAAATCGTCAATTATATGTAAAGGGAATGAAATGCAGGAATACTTAATCTTTGATATAATCAAAACAGGTCAGAATTGAAAAATTCGACCTTTGATCACCTTCCGACATCAATGAAATAAAATAACATACGTAGTACAATGATTGGAAATGTAGTTCCTTTCTAGGGGCATTGCTGTTTGCTAGCTTTCTGCATGTACTCCTCAGGCCCTCAGACAGAAGATGATTATTTGTATATGTTATGTGCCTTTGCTGAATATTTAATTTTGATTTTGTTATTTTTCTATTCATCTGAGGGAAGTGTCTCCCGACTCCAGTAGGACATTGTCACAATGACAAGCTAGATTGGTGTTTTAATCAAGGAGTTAACTAACCATAATGCAACTGTATTGTAAAAATTGTGTATAATTCTTAGACAGTTATTAGGCTGGACAACTGACTTGCAGTGATCTGCATGGATTAGTTCGGTTGGGAATATTGGGATCTCTGTAAAGTGATAGATAAATATTCTTACTGATTATGTAAAGATGAAAATTTAGGAGAATGCGGTGGCTCAGAGGAGCACATCCTAATTTCTAAATTTGATTTCTGGGTTCAATTCCTCACCGTTCAGGCAGTTCTCCTGAGATAGGCAGCTGGGATGCTGTGCAAATTTTCCGCTAATTGTTTGAAAATAATAACAGAAAGTATCAGACATGAGTTTATTACTTTATCTTTTAAGTCTTTCAGTTATGTCAATTGCTGATTTTTCTCTTTTTCAGTCCTGTTTTGCACATTTTTGATAAAACTATCTTGATGAGCAGAGGCTTGGTGGTTCCTGGGATGGTTACTGGCTCACTGAGAGTCTACATCATGATGGAGACAGCTTCTCCGGTGGTATGGCTTATTGAACAACCCTCTTGAGAGAGTCGAGACATATGGTGGCACATAATTGCTGCCAAGTGATTACCTCCTTGTCAACCTTCAACAAAGCATGGTATTACAGTGTTGTCTCACCTTCAGAATTTGTAATTTTGTACATAAAAGGTCCAAACTGTTTTACTTGTTCTGCTTAATTATACTTGTAAATTGTTACCCTTGTGAATAAAGCAATAGTGTGGGCTTGGCTTCCTCTAATCCTCTTCAAGTATTTGCTATTATTGTATCCATCCTCTAGCTTGTATGTAAATGTATTTGCTCAAGCGCTTTATTAAGGATAAATATGGAAGCAAATCAGATGACGAGTTTGATTTACATGTCAAGGGTTCTGAAGACCAAATAAGTAGATTCTTTAAATTCAATACTAAACCGTTATTAGAGGCTTGCCTTGAAAGTCTTTTCGAGCTTCAAAATTAAGCTCTTCAGCTCTTGTTCCGTTTTGTGAGCTTTGAAATCAAGCTACTGTTCCATTTAGTCTTAAAATGAAGTAGTAAGTTGGTTTATTGTGGAAGCCCTCAGCTCAGAAATTATGAGTGCAACAAGCATAGATTTATTGTGAAAGTCCTCAGAAATTACGAAAGTAACATGCCTTTTTACATGCTACCTTTTCAGTAGTTGATGCATTTGATGAGGCGATGATAGCTATAAGATTAGAAAATTGAGTAGTGTAAAACTTGTATAGATTTTATCTATGGTTGTTCGATAGTTTGAGACATAGAACACATTTCTTTTATAATGATAGTCGATGCATGGAATACTAGAGAAAACCTAAGTTTGTGAAAGTGATGCCATGGTAGAGACATGGTTTTCAAAACATGGTAGGAAGCACTAAGTAATGCGTTGAGAGTTTAAACATTGTCTTAGAATGAACTAGATTGGGTCCCGTGTCATGCACGGTTATTTCACTAAATTTAATTAATAAAAGAAAAAAAAATATATATTAAAAAATAGCATAGATAAAATATATATGAAGTGAAACATGAAATATAACGAAAGAGTCAGTTAGACAAATGAGTATATTAAAATTACATCTACATGACTACATGTTAGACCATATGAGTATTTAAAATTGTGTATTACACTTAATGGGCAGGAATGATAACCCCGTTTTGATATTTAGTCAATTTTTTCCCTAAATTATGATAATATATGAAAGTATTGGAGATACAAATATAAATAATTTAATCAAATTATCTTACATTATTACATGTATAGATAAAGTGTTTATAATGTTATGCTATGTTGTTAAACTCCCTTCATATTTTTATTAGACTATTCGTATTAGAATTAGGTGAGAAACCAATTAAAGTATTAAAAACAAAATCAAAATTCTCATTTAATAATAATTTGTGTAGTACAAATCTATTATTAATAGATTCGTCATTTTAAATTATATTAATCAATTGAATGAAAAAAATTATGCTGTATTAAAGATTTTTGATACAGAGTACTCCGTAATATTTATGGAAAACGGAGTAATAACTAAAAGGAATATATTATACGAAGTAACTATATATAAAAAATACGTATAAAATATTTGAAATAATATTAGGATAGTTATATTATACCAAACTTCTCAAAGAAGATTTTAGCAAATTAGAAAAGGAAAGCGTTTTTTTAGAGGAAAAAAACTACACCAGGAATTGACACGTGTCATTCCTGGTGTCTGTTTTACTATTATGTTATTATTATTATTATTGATAGGTTATTTTGTCGAAAATATCATGGTTAACCATTAACCACAATAGAAGTAGTAGTATTAGGAGATATAGACTAGACACTAGAATATGGTTATGAGTTTAATACTTTCACCTCTCTTTAGAGTTATGTAAACTTGACCTTACCATGTTTATGGCCAAGGCAAGTATTGGCAAATACTATCATATTTTATACAAAGTACTCATATAATTCAATGCTTTGATCGCTAACAATAAATATTCAGTGGATTAAATTTACAACATACGCAAATAAGATCGTACATGTGAGTGCATGATGCACACCTTACTCTCAAAATTATATCCAATTCAAATTAAAGAAACACATAATCATAAACAAACTATCACCTCCATGGTCCCCATGTTCTATAGATCACAAATTCTTATCATTGCTCCTCATTCTTCAATAAATGTTTACTCTAATTCGCGCATTTCTTTCATACTATAACTAGTGTGTCACCCGGGCGTTGTCCCGGGATGTTACTTTGAGTAATTTCTTTTCGTTTTTTTTTTTAATAAAGTGTTTAAAGTATTACTAATTTGGAATGTAATGTTGAATATTGAAGAGAATATAAAGAATAATATATGTCTCTTTGTTTTTGAGTTTGGATCGATGCAATTTTGTATTCTGCATTTAAATACATTTATGTGGAAGAATAGATCATAAATAATTGGTAGTTAAGATGGTAAGGCATGTGGTGTTTCCTCCATGAGGTTAGCAGTTCAAACCTCTTTATATGCGTTTTTAATTAACATTGCCATGGATTATTGAGTGGTGACATGGCGCGATTCCATAAGATATATTGAGTAGTGACGTGGCACACATGACACATAAACGTTTTTAGGAACGCTTTTTAATATATAAGTATAGATATAGATGTGTATCATGCTCTGTATAATCTAATAGCAAATCTGCATATTAAAAAAAATTATATATATCTACCATTTAAAAATCTTTTACTTTGTAAATTGAAAAATAAATTTCTCTAATTAGATGTTAAAATCCAAGATTAGAGAAGGTAAAATCCTAAAATAAAATGAGAAATTTGAAAAGAAAAGTGAGTAAAATTTTAAAGAGTTGAAACTATACAATATAAGTGCATGAACAATTAAAAATCTCATATAGTTAACCAACGATATAAAATGCGACAATCCTCTTCATTCTCTCTTCACCGTATCGCCACCGCCATCGTCGACACTCCACTCACCTCCACCGCCACCGCCACTGCCATGTCTGCCGCCATCCGACCTCCGGTACAGCTTTCTCTCTCCTCTCTCTTTCTCTCTCATCTTCTTCACCATCTCACTTTCTCTCTCCTCCATTGCAGTTCAGAGGAGGTCGAAGTCAAGGTCGAGGTCGTGGTCGAGGTCGCCGGTACTTCTCCGACCACCCGACCGCCGTCTCCGGCGACGCTCATGTTCAATCTGTTCGTGACTCGAACTCGTCTTTTCAGCGAAATGCTGATTTTCGCCCAATTAATAGCTTCAATTACAATTACAATCGCAATAATTATAATAATTGTTATTATGATTATAATTCTTCGCCGAATAATCGTGGTGGTGGTAATTATAGAGGTAGAACGTCGTCGTTTAATCGGCCGCATAATCAGCAATTAGGAGCTAGGGTTCAGCGGCCGAAGCCGGATGATCATCGGGTTTGGGAGTTGGCAAAGGTTCCTCCCCCTCCTAATTCTGGTAATTTCACTATTATTCATATATTTTTATTGTTATTACTAGTAGTTCATCTTTTTTTTGTAATTAGGGTGATTGTGATGAAATGAATGGCGGGAATTTATGAATTTTGTAAAAAAAAGTTTGCAAAGCTAAATTCTTTATTAAATAAATATTAAAAAAAAAGGTTTGGTAATGCTTTGTTTGAGTTTGAATCAAAAGATTACTGTTAATAATTATTAGAATCGTAACTGAGAAAAAAGGTACAAGAGGGGAGCAATTTTGATTATACATGGCGTATTGTACAACCAAGGTTAATGTTGATTATACATGTGGGCGTACTATACGACCGAGGTTAATGTTTTGCACATTTACTCGTTTGGATTGCTTACATTCTCCTAAATTCCCAATTAACAAAGTAGTGAGTGATTGAGTGTGGGGTGTAGCATCTGCATGTTACACTTGGTGTATATAGGGCACCTTGTGTCTGTTGAGGGAAAGAACAAGGGAATTGGGCTTGAAGTTGTAAGCTTTGCCTAGAAAGTACTTCGTTGGTTTCTTTTATTTGCAACATTTTTCATTTCATACGTACCAATGCATTATCTACCCCTATGTTCCTTTTAATTTTCTTTATTGTCATTATTTTGGGGGTTAAATAAGAACATTGTGGTATTGCTTAGTTCCCTGAGTTAGATAAACCAATTTTTACTAGTGGGAAAAACTTTCAAATGTGTAACATTGGAACAAGTTAATAAATTGTGCAAACTAATAATGAATTTTTTGCATCAATTATTATGGGGATATTAATTGAGAGAGGAAGATTAAAAAACCAAAGGGAGGAAAATGAAGATCTCTAGATTTCTGGAATCTTTGAGCCTTATCTAAACATCAGTACCATGTGCTAAAGAAGTTGACTAATTGAATTCTGATCTCAGGCTTTTTCTGTTGCCTTTTGCCAAAAATTTATGTAGGATTAGTGAATAAAAAATGTTTGCTTATGGGTATGTGATTATAGATATTTGAATCGTAGTTATTGTCCTTAATGACATGTATTATATTTTTATTACTACTACTGACCACCTCGACGCATGGGTGTCTGGAGTAGAGCATAATTGATTAGAAAACTAGTTTGGGGCCGGGCAATACCCCGGTTATATTTAAATACAAAATGAAAAAAATTACCTTGAGTTTAATTTATTTTTTTTTTTGAAAGAACCTTGAGTTTAAAAAATATTTTGGAACTAATACCTTAAGTTTAAATAATAAAATAAAAATGGTAAAATTAGTTGGGGATAAAAAGAGAGTTGCAGTAGTATTTGTTTTACTATTAAGTAGGGAATTACATATAATGCTTAATAAAAAGGTACAATTCATGTAAGAATGTTAATTAAGTAATAAAGTGATATTAATTGCAGAATAGTGGTAATGAAAAGTTGGGACTTTCAAGGGATGCTATGGTTCAAATCTAATCCAAATAGTATTGTGTTGTCATGTCATAATCTATGTGGCGCTATGTCATAAATGTTATGATGACAAAGTATGACACATGTCATCAACATGTTAATCCCTTGGGTTTTAATAATATTATAGATAGATGTTTGAAAAGCTAAATGAGTAGAGTGGTTGCACATTTCTTTTTGCGTATACTGGTCTTTGGTTACCTTTGATATGTTTACAAAACATTCTCTGGAAGTTCGATCTTGAAGTTTGTTATTGACAGCCTTCTTTTCCATTTTAGCATATTCACTAAGTAATTAAAGTTTGTATTTATTGCCATTATGTTCTTTGGGCTTCTTGTAAAAGACTTAGAAACATCTGCATGGTTTGTGAATCAATGTTAGTACAGCCGACCTAATTTATTTATATTTTTGCAGAACGGTTTGTTGTTCTCTCGTATAATATACTTGCTGATTACCTTGCTAATAGCCATCGGAAGCTGTACTTTCACATCCGACGCTATTTTATGAATTGGGAGTGGCGGAAGGGCAAGATACTTTTTGAGCTTCAGTTGTGGTCACCTGACATTATGTGCTTTCAGGTCCCTTCCCTTCTGTCTTTACTAAGCTATAGCTATTGTGTTTTATGATCAACGGGAGCTTCCTTTTTTAATTGATTCGCATGTTTGTATTTGAGCTGCTTAAACTTTTCTTCCTGTTTGTCATTGTTCTTTATACTACTGCTTTGTACTATCTTTGTTTTCTGCTGCTGTTTATTATCCACCCTTTGTCTCGTTCTGTCTAATATTATTATTTTTCATGTGTCATGGCTTATTGGTCAATTTGCTTCCTTATGCCATAGCTAGTTTTTACTCTATAAAAATACCTTCTTTTTTTTTTTTTTTTTTTTTTTCCCCATGTTAGGCATGTGATACTTTGTTGTTCCCAGCTACCACCATACAGCAATCCTAATAACTGTTATTGATATTGCTTTCAACTTTGAGACTGAGAAGCTTATGATCCATTTTCAGGAAGTTGACAAATTTCATGACTTGGAGGAGGACTTGGGGCGTCGTGGGTACAGTGGAATTTGGAAGGTTGTGGTTAACATAAGCACCTCATTATTGATTTATGGATTATTGATTGCTGTTTTTGCTTTCTCTTTGAGTTTATCATCATTAAAAAGAGAGATATTTTCTAGTAATAAATACCTTATTGTTTCGATACACAGTTTTATTCTTCACTTGAAAGGTTGGGAAAAAAAAAATTCATTTGTTTGAATAGGCTAATAATTAAGAGAGAGAATATGTTGTCCTTTCCTCTGCACTTCTATTATGCACGTTGACATCATAATTCATAGCTCCTTAGGTTTTTACTTTTCTAGGAAAATGATGGTGAGTAATTGAGTATTAACTTCTGCTGCATGTTGTCTTTTAAATTTGTGCTACCTTTTATGGTGTTAAAGCACTATAGGAGGTAAGGAGGATAAACTATTTAGTCCATTATTAAGTTTCTAAGCTTGCGAAACTAATGTGTTGCTTTCAATTGATGTACCTATGCTGCTGTTCATGGAGAAGTTTAAGAATTTAAGCTACATATATTAAGCACTTGTGTACGGATTTGAGCCGGTGTTAATTCTTAGTTTCCAAAGGGTCAAGCTATTCTTTATGCTTAAGTAGATCCCTGGGGCTTGAATACTGTTGTTTGTATAATTCCATGGAATGGTTGAAGTTTGATGCAGATGTATGTTGAAAATGCTGATGAGGCCTAATTATTTGCCAAATATACCAGATGCGAACTGGTGATCCAATTGATGGGTGTGCTATCTTTTGGCGAACTACAAGGTAAGGAGTCTTTAAAAGCCTAATGCTTTAACTTGTAAGTGATGATGCCACCTTCATTTAGCTATCATTTTGCTGCATTTTTTGTTGTTCATGTTGATGTTGTGCGTTTCTGGCCAAGAAAAATGTGTCTTTGAGTGGGATATCTTGTGACATTTGTTTGAAATTCATGGGTTTAGGTTCAGGTTGATGTATGAAGAGTGCATTGAGTATAATAAACATGGAATGCGGGATAATGTTGCTCAAATTTGTGTTCTAGAGGTATGCTGCTGATCTTGAATCTTTCTTCCTTCTCCGAAGTTATGTAGATAAAAAAAGAAGTGTCAACCTTAATATTTTGTTCAGCATGCCCATGTTAAAATGCGTTCTTAAATAATCTTTTCATTTTACAGTCATTAAGTCCAAATCAGAATGGAACTCAGATGGCATCATCAACAAGGTAATGCTTGTTTAAAAATATCATTCGTTTTGTGCTGTTATTTTTTGTTAATTTTAATTTTTAGAATTAAAAAATTAAAAATCTTAAAATTAATGATTAAAAAATTTAAACCAATCAGAAGTGACACGTGTATAAATGATCTCCTACAAAGGGTACTTTACCGGTAAGGTTTTTTATAAGATAATACCCCTTAAAGGTTAGATTATTATTGAAAGGTAAGATTATTTTCGGTTAACCGACAAAAGGTTGGATTATTAGAATCAGGTTTTCCTTAATTTTTTAATCTTTCTATTTACTGAGCTTTTGTAAGATAGGCATAGTAACTAGCTAGGATATCATGTCAAAACATTGAGCTAGTAGACTAACTATAGTTGTGAATTATTGGAGGTGTATATCTACATGGAAAAACTAATAGGGGTCTTTCGTAACATTTACTTTCCTTTTTCTTTTCTTGGCTATCGATTATTAATATGCTTTGTTGCTACTTTGCTCTCTAAAAAATGAAATCATATTTTACCACTGCAGCTCAGAATCCCCTAATAGAGTCGTCATTTGTAACATTCACGTGCTTTACAATCCAAGAAGAGGAGAAATCAAGCTTGGACAGGTATCAGTAATTAGTTGATAGTTCACCCTTAAAGGTCCTTTGTGCAACAAAATTTTGTATGAGTATGAAGAGTTTTGGTGAAGGCATTATTGCAATCTATGTCGTCATATATATTACTTGTGTAATAGATGTATAGAAAACTGATTTGCTTCCTCTTCACCCTCTTGCTACTATGAATATGAATAAAAAACAATAAAGAAAGAAAGGGCCAATTAAAATATATAGTGTGTACTTGCTTCTGCTTGTTATCTTACTTGATTGTAATCGTTCATGACAAGCTAATCTCATTGCACAAGTGTTCAACTATGCATCTCTATTTCCTTGATGGCTATCTAAATTTGTTTGTTTATGGCACGCCATTGCCATTAACACCTTATCTGGAGTTTGCACTCTGCAATTTAATCTTCTCTTTTTTTTCTTTTTTTATTTTGTGTGTGTGTGTGTGTGTGTGTGTGTTACGTGTGGAGCGGATTTAATTTTGCAATTTGATTGCAAACGTCAAAAGGACCAGGTCTTTCTCGCTCCATTGTGTATGTAAACGGATAATGTCCTTGTCCTTGCAGCCTTGCTAATTGGAGTCTTTTTGTTGTTGTATGTAGGTGAGGATACTTATTGAAAGGGCTCAAGCGGTATCGAAGACGTGGGATGATGCTCCTGTGGTCTTATGTGGTGATTTCAATTGCACTCCAATGGTATACAGCTTATCTTTCTCCGTTCTCAAGTTAAATTGGGGCACTTATCAATAAAACTAAGTGTCTTCCTTTTGACAGAGTCCCTTGTACAACTTCATATCTCAGCAGAAGGTAAAGTTGGGACCTTTTTATTCTTTGGAATGACTAGTATCCCTCTATAAATGTCTGTTAAGCTATCAAATCTGTGATTTGGCAGCTAGATATATCAGAAGTAGACAGAGACAAGGTTTCAGGACAGGCCTCTGCTGTAATTAGTCCCCCACCCAGACAATATGGTTCTTATCCCAGGTTATTTTTCTCTCTCCTCAAATTCTGCTGAATCAATTTTGCACTCTATTCTTTGGTTTTAGATTTGTAATGATTTCCCATTTTCTTAGGGAACAGCCGGCTGGTAATGTCGCTAGTCCAGCAACTGTTGAGAACAAGAGTATTGACGGAAAACAGAGTAATTCCCTTGAAAATAAGAACGGATTTGGAAGCTTATCTAACAAACTTCAAACACCTGCTAGCCTGCAGCAACCTCCTACTGCTGATTCTTTGCAAAATGTACCCGCAAACTCATTTGAGAAAAACATTGATATAAGCTCAGATGAAAATGCTGATCAGTTACTCAATGAGATTCTTAAAGGTCCTGATTCTACTTCAGTGCTTTCAACTGAAAATGTTGCTATCTCTGGTTTGCCACTGAATGAGCAGGAAATTAAAGAAGTTCCAATATCTGAAGACTGTAGCTTAATGGGCAATACTGATAGATTTTCCTCTGTTGCTGGTAATTCTGACAAGAATGTTGTGGAAAAAGAGACTAGAAACAACTATAGCTCAGACGTTTCTCAATTAGATGAACCTTCAGCTTCAAACCTTGATATAACTGAAAAGGTTAATGAGCTATCACTTGATGAGATTAGTGAAATTTCTGAGGGTGAAGATTTACATGAAGGTCTTGAGGAATCTTTGTCTGATTTTAGCAACGGTGGTGATGGGGAACCATTAAATGTTGGTAAGATTGTAAATTCCTCCGTGGAAGACTAATTGTTAATTTTAACTTAAGTTAGCTTCTGATAACCTGTTTTTACTATTTTAGGTGATTTGGCCCCTGAGGTTGAAACAGTTGATATGAATATACCATATTATGATCCATCTCTGTGGACCACAATGGAAATAGCTACTGCTACTGGGGATGCCAACAGCCGTATTCTTGAGCACCCTTTAAAGCTCAGGAGCGTGTACACAGAAGTGGTGGTAGGTTTTATTTTAGGCTTTTGGCTTTATTCATAATACATGAACATGTGACATGATCTGGAAAAGGTGTGGTATATGTGATTGCTTTCATGTTGTTCCATGGGCAGGAATAATTTATGTGTACTAGCTTGGGCTTATATGGTAGTTATGAACTGGTTTAAAAATATTTTTGTCAAGATAGTCTACCTATGGTATAGTGAGAGTCTGTTTCTTAAATAGTGACATGTATCCACTTGATGAAGTGATGCTGCTGACTAAACACTTCATTTTCTTGTTTCCTTGGTTGATAAGAAACCTTTTTATAATATTCTTTCTATGCTTTTAATGGATTCCAAATTTTTCGCACATAAAATATCTTTTGTGCAATATTATATTACACCTCATAAATGTAGTCTCCTAATGCTCTTGACTCTATGTTACTTGGACTCTTCTACCTCTACTCGTGTCAGATTCTCAACATTTGGACATAGGTAGCTCTTTGACCTTCTTTTTAAACGAAAATCATGAAATATTTACCCTGATAATTGGCTGATTGATTTAGTGTTTGTTGAAATTCGGACATAGGTAGCTCTTTGACCCTTCGTTTTAAACCAAATCATGAAATTTTTACCCTTATAATTGGCTGAGTGATTTAGTGTTTGTTTGAACACGTCTTGCCCTCTCCAGACCCTGAGAAGTTTAAGAATTAAGATTCATTCTAAGCTGCTGCTACAATTGCTCTTATTGTGTTCTCTGTATTAGTGATATTGTCTGAGGTCACCTTTTAATGATCTCTGTTGGGTTTTCTAGGATTCTTCTGGGACAAGAGACTCAAATGGGGAGCCACTGGTAACTAGTTATAACACTTGTTTTCTGGGAACTGTTGATTACATATGGTGAGCTTTACTTCTGCTCCTTTGCTTGTCCTATTGTTTGATTAATGACTTGCTAAGAATTGTGTGGTAGTATTCGCTCACCTTTTGAGCTGCGTCTTGTTCCGAACATAATTTTCAGCTCTCAGATTTAAATCTGTACAAGTGATATTTTGCTTCTGTGGCATACAGGCGATCTGAAGGTCTTTACACCACTAAAGCTCTTGCTCCAATTCGAAAAGATGTAATGCAACGTAGTGGGGGATTCCCAACAAAGGTATATTTTCTGTCAATATTCATATTGTACTGTTCTTTTCACCTTAAAATGATATTATTCCAGGAAAATAAAGGTCAGATAAGGCTGCTAGTAAGTACTGATAAGTTTCAATGTGGGCTACCCAAATTCCATTCAAAACAATGATTAATTCTGGTTTGTGCCAGTTGATTCCAATTTGTTCAGTATAGTGGATTTCAGATGAAAAGAACAGACACTAAATTGATGGATATGATCAATTTGTTTCCAAATAGCTCCTGCTATGCTTATGAAATTGCAGATATAAATTGATCTTGGTAGTTGATATTCAATCTCTGAAATGGCAAATCTGCTAGGTTAGTGCTTCAAGTTTGAACCAGTAGTGAGTAGTGTGACTTCAGTTTATGAGAAGCAACCAACATTAGTTATTTAGTATAGCAGTAATAGCGCACATGAAAATATTAATCCTTATGACCTTATCCTTAAAATGTGTTGCTCAGTGAATAAGTCAAGTGTAGATGTATCATGTACTTGTGTGTCTTCTCAGTTTGCTCTTCAAATTTGGATTTTCTCCATTATTTTTCATCCATTTTCCATCTTCAAATAATAAACCTTACAAATAGAAGGTCAAGATCTTCCTAATTTTTCCACCATGCATCCGAAAAGAATTTTGGTAGCTCATTATGGATTGGTGGACAATTGGACATGAACAGGCAGCTTGTCTCTTTTCTTTTCTTTTTTTTTTTTTTTTTTTTTTGGGGGGGGGGGGGGGGGGGGGGTGGGGGGAGGAGGAGCTGAACCATTCAATAGCCAGAATTTAGTTGCAGGGTATGTCTGCTCCTCTTTCTATATAGCACAGGCTTAACAGATCTAATAATTTTTAATTTTATCTTTATAGTGTTTGTCTCACTTTGGTGAAGTTGCTTGTAGGTAGAATTTTATACAGGTATTTGATAGTAATACCTTTTTTATGTGGTTTTTTAATCAGAAATGGGGAAGTGATCATATTGCTTTGGTTTCGGAGTTGGCATTCGCTGAAAAACAAAATGGATGAAAATGTTGAGCTTCAGTAGCTGACATCTTGGTACTTCCATTTAATTGTTCCCTGTTGTGACTTGGGAGTATAATCCTCTTTACATGTTTCCCATTTGTGGTGATTGAGATTGAAGGGCACTGCAGGAACACATAAGGAAAGCTGATCTTTTCAAATTGTTAGAAAATACAGAATTAGGTTTTTTACAACATGATGCATAATAACTTGTGTACATTTGTTTTTATTTTTTGCTACTTTTGTAATCTCCTCCCCTCCCTTTTTTGTGGAGGCAATGAGATTATATTACCTGTAATTGTTTACTGCCAATCGTAAGATATAAAAGCTCTTCTTCAACTGTGTCTAACTGTCCATGATAATTTCTTTGTGTTGTAAGTCATGATTGTTTGTAGAAGTATGTTAGGAAAGCATATTCTGTATTCCTTATTTTTGGGTGCTTCTAGTTAAGGTGCTTCTAGTAAAAATTATTTCCAAAATGTGTTACAATATCTGTATTTTAGTTAATATTGATAAGGATTTTGCATTGAAGCAAAGAATCATGATCCCTTCTATCTGGACCGAGTGATTCTTTCGAAAACAAGTTTTAGTGATTGTTTCCCTTTTATTTGGGTGATATCTGTTGTTTAGTTAATCTTTGATACTACATTTATAATATTCCAATAATAATCATACAACCTGTCTAGAGAATGCATTCTTCATTCTACTTCAAGCCCCAATAATCCACTCTTTACAGTACTGGTACAAGATAACAGTTGGCTCTTCTGAAACTACTCAGTGAACCCTATATTATGGGCACTTTAAGATGCTTAATGTATAGGATCCCCAACCAGAGTCATTCTACAGGAACCTGTCCAAGATGGTAGTGTGGAGCGGGTCGCTCAAATGAGTCGCCCAGTTGTTAAGCGGGCCTTTACCGGTAACAGCAGCCTGAACAGCAAAGCCAAGGAACCCAACCATAGCTAGCCTGGCATGCTTGATCTCTGCCAGCTGAAGGATCGGCTTCTTTTCTGGGTCAGATGCCAAACCCAATGGGTCGAAGGTTCCACCTGGGTAAAGCCTCTTTTCAGGGTCAAGCTCAGAATTCCTCTGGAACTCGATGTATCCGATGACCAACACCTCAATCCAGATCAATGTAGTCATTGAAAAGGGAAGTGGTTGGCCAAGGTATGATGATCCTTCAATCAGCTCCACCTATAAAATTTAATCACAGAAGAAATTGTCAAGAGAAATTTAGTATTTCCCCAATAGTGCTACAGTAAAAAAAAAAAAAAATAAATCTAAAAAGAAGGCATAAAGGCTACCCGTTAATCCTACGTATTTGTGTTTTATTAATTTTTGAAAGTTCAACTCACTTTCTACTTTAAGGTCTTCAAAGCTCAACTCATTTGTACTTAGATTTATTTATTTTTGGCAAACCCCTTTTACCTCTGTAATTTTTTTTTTAAACCGTACTATTTAACTCTTTCCACTTATTATCTCTTACAAAGTATTATATCCGCAATTTTCTTACTAAACTACTGTAGCTTTCACTCCATCTTTCTCACTTCATTGCCTGTTTCTTTTTTTTCTTTTTTCTTTTTTCTTTTTTCTTTTTTTTTTTCATTTATTTTTAACCAACTTTTCAAAAAAAAAGAGTTTATATTAACTTTCAGAACCAATAGTAATATGCAACTTTAACCTGAAAAGATCATTTTGATCTGAAATCCTACATGTGTGTCTAGTATGATTTCCTGTTAAAAAATTTAGATTTCATCATACTACAATTTCCCTATCGTAAAATCACTTAGACAACCAAGCAAGAAACTTCTCTCAACAATGAATACAAACACAGGAAATCATATTATACTTACCTTGCCAGCATCTTGCCAGGTGACACCAGTAAGCCACTCAACAGTGAGAGCACCAAGAGTAGCCAACATAGCCCATCTGCCATGAATCAGCTCACACTCCCTGAACCTCTGAAGCCCAAAAACTTCACTGTATGGCTGCAAAGCTGTGGACTTAACATCCTCCGACTCGGTCCGGGTCCCAATAATGTCACCAGCCAAATTCTTGGCTAAGTTCTGGTCCAAACCATCATAGTCATATTGTAAATACTCTGCAGGCTTTCCTAGCCCAAATGGGTCAAACCCATAATCACCCACTAAGGTCCCATCTAAATACTCTGGGGCCTTGGCACCAGGGTACCACAATGGGCGGTCTGATGTTGAGCCTGATTTGGGCTGGGCTTTCTTGGCTACTTTTTTGGTTCCAAAACCGAATCGGCACGTGACCTTTCCTGAGTTGGATGGCACGTCAGGAAGACGAGTCCCGATGAAAGATGAGGTGGCGGCAGCCGAGGCCGAGGCCGAAGCCATGTTTGATTTTATTTAGTTGTTTAGATGGATTGGTGGTGGTTATGGGAGGTGTGTTGAGAGTTTAGGACTAAGAAGTGTATGGTTTAGTGGTATGAAATGTTTTTGGTGGGGTGTTTTATTTCTGATGTTTGGGTGATGGGCTATCTAATGTGGGCACTTTTAAGGCGTTGGATGGAGGGAGAATATCTATCTAACGGGTGAGGTAGTTTGGGCCTTATCTTATCTGATTTTGGTAATCTAATTACTGAAGCAAATGTACATGTCATTTTCCTTGGCCCACTTTAGTAGCGTAGCTGTCTTTTTAAAACAAAAAATCCTCAATTTTATTTGTGAAGAGAGCGATAAAGACATTGATGTAAACTCAAAGAGTCATCAAGGCAATAATGTAGTCTATGAAATGAAGGTAGTAGAAATGGTTTAATAAGGGCAATAACGCAAAGAGTTATACGGGCAATAAATCAATAATGTAGACCTCAATTTCAAATTATTTGCAAGATATGAAGGTAGTAGATGAGATTTAATTTCATGTTTTAGATAGTATATTCTAAAACTTTAACCAACTAAAACAATTGACATCCACAATTTTATTCATCTTTGATAGTGGATAATTGCACATAAGCACAATTTTGCAGAACTGACCTAACACATGCTCAATTGTTACTTATAAGTTTACATCTAGTCTTGATATAAATTCAATAACTTATTACTCAAATATAACTAGAATGAGTATAAGCAAAACCTAATTGAGCTAATAATGGATTGTCACCCTAAATAATAATTGTCTCATCTTTTCAATATTTTGTTTAACATATATCCATTTTTATTCACAAAGAAATTAATTAGATTTGGCACTTCTCTTTAGTGTGACTTATTCTTAGTCCAAGAGTTTTGATAATTGTTTATTTTACAAAATTTTCATAAATTTCCATGACCACTAAGAACATGGATGTGTGACCACTATGGACATAAATATGTGTACATAGTCGTTTGAAATGTCAAAGGGTCAAATTTAATTTGTTGATTCATGTTGACTCTAAACTCTCTAAGGTGTAACACCCTCACTTTCCAATCACAATTCATAATATGATGGATTTTTTTAACCCAAACTAGGTTATTATCAATCTCCCCATTTGCTTTTCTTCCTTTTGAAAGATATACTACATAATTATTGTGTTCTATTAATTTTTATTATTAGAATCAATCTAATTTATTTGAACTTATTTAAACTAACCTGACTTATCTAAACATATATATTTGAAATATATATATCAATTTAACAACATTCAATTATTCTATCATTACATTTGAAAGCTTTTTATAAACAGAAAAAATGTCAAAACGTAAAGATTAAAAAGAGACGAAAGGAGTAATATACAAAAAAAAGTCTATCTCGTGATAATTTTTAGGGTCAAGATAGGTACTCTATATACTCCGTAGTTTGTTGGGTACCACAACAAATGCCCCCCAAATACAGTCACGCCAACCTAGAGCCACAACCAGACACCAACCACTAATTTTGGGATAAACACTCACATAGTCACATTCATCATTATACTAAACTCAAAGGTGATCAAAATTCAGATCGGCCAGACCTTAGTGTGAAATGTCATGCCCTAACTCGCAAAAAAGTGTCAAGCCAAAAACGATCTTTTTTGGCTGGGTTCGTGTTTTTAACTCAAATTGTGTTTTTAGGCTTGTCTAAGTTCGCCCATTTTTTAGGGCAGACTAGCTGGTCGGCCCATAATTGAGCACATCTAACTTAACTACAAATATTATGGGATTAGCATTCGTATTCACCATTAAACAATTACCAAAAACTTTAAAATGAACACAAATGGTTTCAATCATATCACCAACAACAATTAAGGAATTCCAATGATCGCCCTAAAAACTTTGGGCAATGTCCAATAATTAAGATAACTAGATTTATTATTGTAAAGGCAATGGAAAGATCTTGACTTGATTTTATACCTCCATTTTTTGCCACGTGTTTGTTTATTGTTTTATGTCACATTTTTAAGTATTCGGTATGTGTCGTGTTGTCGTGTTATAATTCTTATAGCTGAAAATGATAATCCCATTATAAAGATATATCATAAAATCCATATATTATTGATGTTTTTTTTTCCTTAAGCTAAATGTGTTGTGTCATGTTGATCATTTAATTAAACGTGCCATAAACCCTTGAGACTTGAGAGCATTACAATGAGGAAAAAAAAAATGCTCATGAGCAAATATTATGGGCAAAAACCAAAAATAATGTACTATATCAATGATCATTTCTAAATTTGCTCATCCTATGAGCAAAAAATGTAATGAATAGTAGCAAATAGGACCTATAAAAAAGAAAGCCAGCAGCATGAGAGTGAGGGATAGCTCAAGTGGTTAGAGCTTCCCTCCTGATTCCAGGAGATCCTGAGATCGATTCTCATCCTCGCATTTGTGGCTCTCTAAACACCAAAAAAAAAAGCCAAGTATGATCACAAAAATGCTCGTAAGTAAGGGGAGAGAGAAAGTGGGTAGAGAGAGAATGAGAAAATGTTTTTTTGCGTAAATGCTCTAACACTAAGGGTCTGTTCATATTTACTGAAATAAACTAAACTGATTGGAGCTGAACTGAATTAAGCTGAAATGAGTATTTTATGAGAGAAGGAAATTAAGAACTGAAATGAAATTAAGCTAATTTTTTTGTGTCTGGTTTATGTTGTGTCAACTTTTACGAGTCTAAGGGCCTGTTCTCACTGAACCAAGCTGAACGAAACTGAACTGAACATTTTATGAGAAAAGAAAATTAGAAATTAAAGTGAATTGAACTAAACTAAACTGATAATAAGCTAAAGAGAACAAGCCTTAAATCCATCAAAATTATACGGAGTACAATGACTACTTGTAACAAGTATACTGTTATTACTCTAGGATTAGTCAATTGACATTTGACAGAACCAAAAAAAAAAAAAAAAAAAAAAAAAAAAAAAAAAAAAAAGTGGTAATCTTCGTATCGTATCTCCCCTGTCCAAGTCCTCACTTCGATCTGCAGCGGCGCGTCCTAACACCCGCTGTCGAAACTCACCTTTTCTCCCTCCAAAATCTTTTCTTTCCTCTCTACTTCTGGAAATTTCTACGAATTTGCTTCAATTCGAAATTTCGAATCGTCATCAATACTCTCTAATCAATTTGAATTTGCTGAAATTCCTTGGAATTTTTGTCCAATTCGCTGCAAATTCACTTCATTTTTTTATCAAATTGAGTTCAAATCATAGAAATTTCCACTGCTGTATTGTATGATCCAACAATGGCGAAAATTAGGGATAGGACTGAGGATTTCAAAGATGCTGTTCGCCGTCAAGCCGTTTCTTTCGATTACAACGAGGTGCATTTCCCAATTCTCTATTTTAGGTCAAATTCAAATTATTGATGATTGATTGTATTGGAATTACTTGAATTATCATAATATAGATTATAATTGTATCTTGATTGATTCTATAGAATGAATTTTAATTCTGATCAACTTTCAATTTTGGTGTGTTAGTCTAAAATTGCTGCTATAATGGCATCATTCATTATACACAAGCCTCGCGAAAGGACTCCGTTCATGAAATCTTCGTTGAAAACAGTAAGCGGATTAATTTAATCTTCGAGGCGTTTAATTTGATTGGACAAACATTTTTGATGCATTGCAATGCTGTAATGTGCTGATTTTGCTTGGCATTTTTTAATTTATAGCTTGAGAGCATTGGAGAGTTGGAAAAATACTTGATGAAACATAAGCGCGATTATGTTGATATGCATCGGACTACTGAACAAGAGAGAGATAGCATTGAGCAGGAAGTAAGTTCTAAGCTATCTTTATGTTGGACTCATTGTGTATAACTATTGTTTTGTGTTCGAATTCATTGAAGTACTTGTGAGTTGTGGCAGCATGTTCAGTCTTAAGACTTGAGCAAATTGATTGATTCTAACCTCATACTTTACCATGGCTACGTCAAATTTGTTTGATTTTCTTTTACTGTATTTAGATTAATGGGTTTGTGGTAGTGGTTTTAATGTTAATTACTCGTGTTTGGATCAAAGGTAACAAATTTGAGCTCTTCGCTGTAATTAAAATGAGCACAGCAACAAATAAACAAGAGGAAAGACAGAAACTTGATAAAGATGAAGCTATTTTGATAAATATTGGGATTTCATACAGTTAACAAGTAGTGAGCTTTCGAAACATAACTGTCCTTCAGAAACATATAAGACCTTTGCTCTTCATAATTAGCCATCAACACGGCAATATTTGCCTGATTCTTTGTTTAATCTCTATATACATAGTTATACAATGCTCCTCACTTCATACCCTCTAAGCTCTTAAGCTAATCCATTCAATGTTATCTAAGTGAAGCACATTAATCCTTCAAATAATTACAAACCTACCAAGCTGAATTTCACAATTAGCCATTGGAAAAAATGTAAGACCTTGGCAATTCATAATTGATCATCAACAGCTAGTAAACAAAACAAACCTTGATCTTATACCAAGGGATATACCATCGCTTACCTTAATCATAAGAGCTTACATTGAGCTTCAATTTGTCTAGCTACTAATGATACTAAGGCAACAACAATGCACCACATATATTGCTCATCTAAAAGTCTAAAAACTTACTACAAGACTGTTTCACTTGTCTTTATCTGCTATTACATTATCACATAGAGACTTTTGCCTAACTATAAATTGTTGTACAAATACTCCTCAATGTGTTCACTCTAATCTCTGAAATTATTCATTCTTTGTTTTCGAGATGAGCACATTAGTCACATATTATTTATGCCATGATTGTATATCTGATCATTTGATCAATAAACCTTATCAAGCTCATTGAGAAGGTAATTAGTATTGATATTGAGTTCTTTGACAATTGAAATTTGTTCTTTGCAGGTTACTTCTTTTGTTAAATTGTGTCAAAAGCAGATAGAGGTTCTAAAAGCCAGTATAAGTGATGAAGAAGCCAATTCGAAGGGCTGGCTTAGTATGAATACAGATGGTTCAAATGCTGATATTATTGCACATAAACATGGTGTGGTATGTGATTTATGATGGTTGTAGTTAGTTTCTTATCCTGCTAACTAGCTCAGGATGGTGGGTGTTGGGGTGGGGTTGGGTTTCGGCTTTGCTGGTATTGGTGCTTTTGCTCCATTCTTTCATGAGACCTTCTGAGTTCAGAATGCTGATATATCTTTAGGTTTAGCTACCTTAAGTCAAGAAGCAAATTTTGTTGTGCTGTTTCCTATATTTGTGTTATGCTTTTATGTCCTTCACTCCTTGGTTTCTTAATGGATCACGGATGTGTCATGTCTCAGTGGCCCAACATGTACTTATATTTCAACAAGTAGATGAGATAAGCTATCTTATAAGGCTTGATGAAAAATAACGAGGAAAGTTAATTTGTGTGTTAGTCAGTTATTGTATACCTGTTCCCAAATTGAGATACCATAAGAGCGACTCTTTTTTTTCCCTGTTGGAAGTTACTCATCAAAACTTATTGGAAATGATCCGAATTTATTAGAACATTCTGTTGTCGTGAAATGAACTTGGGTATTAGCTGTTGGAACGTATTGTAAATTCTAAATTTTTCCTGAAACTTAATTTCTTAAGGTAAAAAGAACATAGCCTTTGGAGATTATGCATCAGTTCCTTTGCAAGGTTGCCCTGTTCTTTTTAAGAATTCCCTCTTTGTTATTGGTGTATGACTACCTTTCCTGTTTACGTCTTGAGCAGTAAGATCTCTCAATTGCCAATCAATTTTGTATGGTTTACTCACTGGCAAGTGAATCATGTCCCACTGTTGGTTGTTTGATGTGAAGAATGTGGATTAAAAGTTACTGATTCATTATGGCAGCTAAATGTTACAAGTACTTAGATTTAGTCGATTAACTAACCTAACACAGTTGGAAGTTAAATTATTATGGTTGCATTGTGTGGCATCTACATTGTTGCGAATTTTCTTTGTAAAGAAGATAATGCCTATGTTTTCCAGGTTCGGCACATTTCCTTTAATCCCTTATTTTTGAAACAATATACAGGTTTTGATTTTGAGTGAAAAGCTTCATTCAGTTACATCAGAATTTGATCGGCTGAGAGCTATACGGTTCCAAGATACACTGAATAGAACAATGCCCAGAAGAAAACGAAGCCGTGTCCCCGATAAAATTTCAACAGATCGTTTGAAATCAAAACATCCAGAGGCCACGGAACCTGATGAAGTGGAACCCAGTCCCCAAAGAGTCCAAGAACAGCTTTTGGATGATGACACTCGTGCACTTCAGGTTACAAGTTGCAGATGCATCATGATACTTTGAATAGTATCAATACACACTTTATAGTTAGTATTTGGCTGCAGAATTCATCAGAATAACATAAAGATTTAATGTAGGTGGAGCTGAGTAATCTCCTTGATGCTGCTCAAGAAACTGAAACCAAAATGGTGGAGATGTCTGCACTGAATCACCTCATGTCTACACATGTTCTCCAGCAAGTCCATCAGATTGAGTATCTATACGATCAGGTGAGATTTGATTCCATAGTTGATGGACCTTGAAATTAAAGTGTTTTTGCTAAAACCGAGCTACGAATTTTTGGTCTTTAGTTAAATTTAACAACTGTGTAATCGTGCCGTCTATGGAATGCATTCTGAGTTTCTGATCATCACCAGTATGTTAAAGTGAAAAGTAATCTTTTTTGTTCCAATTTCCAAATCTAATATAACAACTGTGTAATTGTGTAGTCTATGGAATGCATTCTGAGTTTCTGATCATCACTGATATGTTAAAGTGAAAAGTCATCTTTTTTGTTCCAATTTCCAAATCTCTCTTGACCCCATATTGTAATCATATGATTTGCAGCTTTTATGTTTTTCCTTGATATAATCGAAATTCTTGCAATCTGTGATATTTAGTAAACCAAAGACATAAATTGCTCCATCAAAGTAGAGCATTTTAGATGAGCATTTTTTCATTACTGCCAGTACCCATGGCATATCAAAGTGCATCTTATTAGGCCTAAGTTTTATGTATAAAAGTGTTGTGCATTAATATTTAAAGCCCTCAAATTATGCTGTATGTATTATATATATTCAAATTGTTAACAGCTATTGCCATATGATGGAAGTAGAACTTGCACATTCCATTAATTTGCTTTTTACCATGGTTAATATGACCATGGTCCAAGTTTCATGTTCATATAAGGCCCTTGAAGGGCTTGAACTAACTGTTCATATGAATTTATTTTTTTCATGAAAATTGAAAAGTTTAACGATCATGGTTCATATTTCATCTGTGTCCCTTAGTTCCTTGAACTTCTTTGTGGTTCCTTTTGTGGTGACAAGTTGGGGAGGTCGTATGGAAAAATAGCTCGACACCAGGGTGATGTCAGAGCATGTACATGTAGTTCTCCATGTTGCTCTAGGAGGAGAGAGAAACTCATGAGCAAACTCTACCCAACAAATAGGGATCTTGAGTTGCTTTTGGGTGGCTCTTCAGTGATGTATACTCTCATCTCAAAAATAACTGTACTAAAAGCCATTTGAGTTGAAAGATTTGAGTTCTGGTGTTTTTTTATGACTACTGTTATTTAATTGTCATCACAAACGACTGTGTTTGGTATTATGTCTATAAGATCATCTGAGAAACCTTTTATTTACACACCATTTGCTATTTTTTGTCTATTCAGGCAGTTGAAGCAACGCATAATATGGTGCTTGGCAACAAAGAGCTTACTCAAGCCATACAGCGAAACAGCAGTAGCAGAGTGTTTCTTTGGCTGTTTTTTGTTGTACTTACTTTCGCAATCTTATTTCTTGATTGGTATAGCTGATGTATGTAGTAGGTATAGAGGATCCAGAAGCTGCAATCGAAAAGGCAGTAGAAAATATGTCCACGGTTCATGACCAAATGTACTGGTGGTGTGAGGCTAACAATTCTCCAATATACAACGTACTTGTGAAAAAATTTCTTTGTATCTATCGTTTCCAGCCTGACACATACAAACTAGGAAATTTCACACTACACACTTTTTTTTAAAACTGTTTGTCCCTGCGTGCTAACATGTTGTAGACTTGTAGAAAACATGTTTACAACCGTGTCATCAATGAAAGTTGTTGGTTTGGATGTTGGATCTTATCTTTTGTTGTTATGAAGAATTTTGCCATTCACCTTCAGATGGTTAAGGACACATCCTTCTTCATGGAAAACAGCACCTATGCCCTTTTACTCTGAATACTCTACATATTCCGGTGAAAGTGGCCGAATCGGGTTTTGGTTGTAGTTTAAAATGTTTGGTGAAATTTTGGTTGTAATTTGCATAAATAAACTTTGATGATTGTAACTCGCAAAATGAATACTTTTATCGGTTGTAATTGACAATTTTTGTTTTTTTATTAAAAAAAAAAAAACTTTTGAATTATCTCAAAACGCTGCTCAAAGGGCTTTTCCAAAATGACTTTGTTTTTTTTAGGGAATTCCAAAATGACTTTGCTTAGACCAATAAGCTACTGGTATATAAATCAGCTGTTTGACCAATCCAATCAGCTCTTTTTTATCAAACCGCTCTTCACCAACCAAACAAGTCCTCAACTTGGATTCCAATTTCCCAAAATAACAGTCCCCTACAATCTGGTAGTTTGGTCCCACCTTTCTGCTGTTCTGCATCATATTTATTCACATGGTATCATATGCTAAATAACGTTACACATTATATTAGTAGTAATTTATCATATGATATTAATATAATATACAGATTATTAGATTATACACATTGTTCTTCTACGTATTACAGGCTACATTACAAATATTTACAAACATCCTTCATTTCAATTATCAAAAAACGAACTCTAACTTCTCTCTTTCTGTTTTTTCACGTTTCTTTGGTTTCTCCGAATTTTGAAGGAAAAAAAGCCGACATTTTTCATCTCAAAATCTTCAATTTCAGGTGATTTCCTTTTCTGGGTTTCATTTATTTTGCATTATAATCTCACTTTTAATTTCATGCTTGTTTAGTCAGATCTAATCTGTTTATGCTTTGGTTGACAATCTGGTAGTTTATTGATCCCGATAAAAAAAAAAAAAAGTAAACTATTGGATCTTTGACTCTTTAATAGGGTTTATGGCCTTATCGACACTTAGTTTTTGGCAAATTTATTGAAGCTTGTCACATAATTAGTTGGACAATTGAACATGTACCCGTGTGTAAAATTGAGTCCGAGTAACATAGAACATTATCGATTTTCTGATTTTTCTCTAATTCTTGGCTTTGTATTTATTTTTACAGGTAATCCGTTGTTCTCTGACACCCAGTTCCTGAATTTGAGGTGATTTTCTTTATAATAAAGAATGGATTTTTATTTCTCTTAAATAAATCTATAACAATCTTAGGGTTTAGACTTTAAATAATCAGGCAAAATTTTGCATTTTCAAACATACCCAGTTAGCTAGATATGATCATGTTCTACTTTTCAGGGAGTAATTCTGAATAATTTGTTGTTTCAGGGGCCCAAATTAATGTATTTTTGATCTGATTGAGTAAATTGAATTGTTGCTGAAGAAGTTATGAGTGAACAAAATCCTGCCACCCCCTTAATGCCCAATTCAAATTCAAGAAAGCTTCCTGATTTTAAGCAATCTATTAAGTTGAAATATGTCAAATTGGGTTACCATTACCTCATTACCCATGGAATGTATCTGTTCCTATCACCTCTTATTGTTGTCATTGGTGCCCAACTCTCCACTTTCTCTTTGGAAGATGTCTATGTCCTTTGGGAGCATCTTCGCTTCAACTTAATATCGGTGATTGTATGCTCGACCCTGCTCGTTTTCTTGGCTACCCTTTATTTCCTTACTCGGCCTAGCCCTATGTACCTCGTGAATTTTTCGTGTTACAAACCTGATGATTCTCGGAAGTGCACGAGGCAGATTTTCATGGATAGGTCTCGTTCCATTGGTACGTTTACAAAGGAAAACCTTGAGTTTCAAAGGAAGATACTCGAAAGATCAGGACTTGGTGAAGATACTTACCTTCCAGAATCTGTTCTTCTCGATCCTCCTAATGTGTGTATGCAAGAGGCTAGGAAGGAAGCTGAGATGGTGATGTTTGGAGCCCTGGATGAGCTGTTTGCTAAAACGAATGTGAAACCTAAGGACATTGGGATACTGGTAGTGAATTGCAGTTTGTTTAATCCCACTCCATCATTGTCTGCAATGATTGTCAACCATTACAAGATGCGTGGCAACATTGTTAGTTATAATCTTGGTGGAATGGGTTGTAGTGCTGGATTGATTTCAATCGATCTTGCCAAGCATCTTCTACAAGTCCATCCCAATTCTTATGCTGTGGTCATTAGCACGGAGAACATAACCTTGAATTGGTACTTTGGAAATGAAAGATCGATGTTGGTTTCTAACTGTTTGTTTCGGATGGGAGGAGCTGCGATTCTACTCTCAAACAAGAGATCTGATAGATGGCGGTCCAAGTATCAGCTTGTTGACACTGTCCGAACCCACAAAGGTTCTGATGATAAGTGCTTCACTTGTGTTACCCAAGAAGAGGATCCCGAGGGAAAAGTTGGAGTTGCTTTGTCAAAGGATTTGATGGCTGTTGCAGGAGATGCCCTCAAGACTAATATCACTACTCTAGGCCCCTTGGTGCTTCCTATGTCAGAACAGTTGCTTTTCTTTGCCACTCTGATAGGAAAAAAACTCTTGAAGATGAAACTAAAGCCCTACATCCCAGATTTCAAACTGGCTTTTGAGCATTTCTGCATTCATGCTGGAGGAAGGGCTGTTCTTGACGAGTTAGAGAAGAACCTGCAGCTCTCTGATTGGCATATGGAGCCTTCGAGGATGACGCTCAATCGATTTGGGAATACCTCAAGCAGCTCCCTGTGGTATGAACTGGCTTATTCTGAAGCTAAAGGGAGGGTTAGGAGGGGAGATAGAATATGGCAGATTGCGTTTGGTTCTGGTTTCAAGTGTAATAGTGCAGTCTGGAGAGCTCTGAGGGGAGTGAATCCCGAAAAAGAGCAAAACCCGTGGATGGATGAGATCCATTTGTTTCCTGTGGATGTCCCAAAGGTATCGTCAATTTCAAACTGAGACGAGCTTGATGAGCCAGCAGTTGCAGCTAAGTATCCCTCTTAGTTGCAGGGTGCTTTGAATGGTAGAAGAAACTAGTTCCTTTCAATTGCTTCTTTTGCAGATTTAACCTATCTTCGGGGTTGCAGTAGATGATACAGCTGATATGCCTCTTGTTGGCATGGGAATGATAACGAATTCGCTTATGAAGTAGAGAATTTGTTATATACTCAGATAAATGTCTAGAGTTGATAAGAGAAGTAGGAAGGTGTGATTAGGTGGAGATTAGAAAGCCTACTAATTTAAGTAGTGAACTATTGATGGAATTAAGCTAGTATTTTTCTTCTTGTTTCTTGGGGTAGACTTTTTGTGTAATTGATTGGTTTAATCTATTTATTTAATCTGACCATCCTATTGCCTATGATTTCTGCCAAAGTAAATATTAATGATTGAATCTTGAATAGGTTTTGCTAGTTAATAGTGTTCAATCTCAGCTAAATTTGATATTTTTATGAGGGCAAACAGCAGTATCTTCTTAATCTCCTTATCCTTCATTAAAGAAAATTCAAGAGTTTACTGTTGCCTGCACAAATTTTTAAAATGTAATTTTTTTCGCAGTTGAGCATTGATTTGGCTCTAGTTTTATCATAGCTTCAAAGACCATCGTGCTGTTACCTTTTTGAAGTTACCAAGTTTATTTTTTTTCAGGCTCGAACGAGCCACAAGGGCATATATAAGAAGTAACAAATTGGGGACTTAATTTCATCACTATGCTAAGATCTTATGAGCATTGAAGTATATTATTGTTCAATTCTTCAAGTTGTTGCAAAAGTTGTGTTTCAAACAAATTTTATGTCAAACAATTTTTTTTTTTTTTTTTTCTAAACTTAAATTATTTTTGTCAAATATTAATTTTAGTAATGTGAAAAGAACACGGTCTCAAGTTGGAAGTTCAAAACAAAACCTAATGATTTTATTTAAATAATTTTAAAACAATTCAAACTTAAACCTAATGATTTATACAAAGCCCATCTTTATAATGTGCAAATAAAATTTTTAATAATTCATAAAACTAAAATTCAGATACAAAAGTCAATAAAAGAAAAAAAAAACCTATCTTTAACAAACTAATGTAAACCGAGATTAGCACTTCCTTCAACAATCACGATTAGTGAAAATGACCAACCCAAAACAGACTTGCATATATACAAACTCCACTATAAAGTGTGGCAAAAGAACTATAACAAAGAAATGACGACCTCTTTGGTAGGTGGCCATAAATAAGAGTGACTATAGCCCACTACCAGATATGGGCTCATAGTTGTCCATACCACAATATAAAATTTTTTATTTTTCCTTTTTCCCCCCTTTTTTTTTCTTCCCTTTCCTCTACATCTTCTTCCTCCCTTAAACCCTTTCCCCACCTCCATGGATAGCTCCCATTGCCAGCCAAACTTCGCCCACCATACCTCCACCTCCGACAGCAAGAAACCCAGCCTACCAGCCACCACCTTGGTCGAAACCCAGAAACATGCAACCGCCTCCGTTATATATCACCGGAAACCATCCAAAAAAATTAAATGACTCAAAAACACAAGAGTGAGCAATGCTATGGAGTACTTTCGACTAATTTTCATGGTCTTCAAATATAGATAAGTTCCTTGTCAACTTATGGCTTTAGCCATTAAAAAGGGTGAGTTCTATGCTGGAAATTGTCTAACTTTGGTCGAAATTGACGACGTTAATTCTTTATCGGTGCTCCGTTATTATTAATTTATATACTGTTATTATTGGTTTGTATACTGTTATTTTTTATTTGTATACTGTTATTATAGTATTGAATATTGTTAGTAACAGGAGAGTGACTACTTTTTTACACCATAGTATGTAATACGAGAAATTACATTTTTGCTCCTGGTATGGGCTCAACAAGCCCATATCTGATAGTGGTCTATCACTACTCCATAAATAATGGTAATGGTAATTCCCTCAAAAAAAAAATATGGTAATGGTAACGGTAACGGTAACGAATTTGTAAGTAAATGTGTAAGGAAAATCAAAGTTCAATTTCATGGTAATAGTAGTCAATCCCCAAATCCAAAATTGTCCATTTTGTTCTATAAAATTTCATTCCCACGGTCCCACCTAATACCTCATCTCAAGTGATAATTGATGGTAATGATAAAACGTGAAGAAAAAACACACATGCTTTAGTATGATCACCATGGGGATTATATTATTATTATTATTATTATTATTATTATTATTATTTTCTAATTTACATGTAAACCTATTCTCATTACCAAAATTTATAATCAGCTACCAAATGGGTCGTAAGAAACAACAGTAATAAATAGCCATTATGGACTTCCATTTTACATAAGTGTCAAAAAGTTTTTACAAACCATGAAAGTACTCAATTACCCTCAACTTAATATGCGAAATGACAAACCACGAAAGTACCCAATTAATAAATATAATAATAATAATAATAATAATAATAATAATAATAATAACTAAAAAAAAAAATTAAAAACCCTATCCAACCAACTAGTGGCCAAAATCAGCCGAATAAGTGGCCAACCGTTGGCCAAAATAAGTCTAACAAGTGGTTGAACCAACATTAGAAACAAGTTTAGCCACTGTTATTTTGACTGTTGATTGTGTAAGCCGCCCAATAAAGGGGAATCGTGGTGAGGTGAAAGTGGTGGCCAAATGTTGACGTTAAATAGCTGTTATGCGCCAATACCAGCAACTATTCTAGTGGCCAAAATCGGCCGAATAAGTAGCCAACCGTTGGCCAAAATAAGTCTAACAAGTGGTTGAACCAACATTAGAAACAAGTTTAGCCACCGTTATTTTGACTGTTGATTGTGTAAGCCGCCCAATAAAGGGGAATTGTGGTGAGTCGTGATGAGGTGGACAAATGTTGACGTTAAATAGCTGTTATGCGCCAATACCAGCAACTATTTAACGTCAATATTTGATGTCCCCTTTTGATTGTTGTTGTGAGGATCGAACACGAGTTCTCTCTATCAAATGTAGTCCCAATCACCACTACACCAACATCTAATTGATACAAGTAACACCAAATATTGACGTTAAATAGCTGTTATGGGTCGATACTTAACCACGTTTAACCACCCTCTAATTTTTACTCGTACAATTTTAAAATCCTAGAAACACAATACTCTCTCTACCTTTCCTCTTGAGCAAGCCACTTCCCTAAATTTAATTTTCTCTCTCCTCAAATCCCTCTATTCTCACACAAATTCATCTTTCTTCCCCAAAAAAAAATAAAAAAATGGCGACTGCTCTTACCGAACGAAGTAGCCCTGCAACAATGGCCGCCGGGAACACCACTCACGGCGATGGTCTACGCCAGTATTATCTCAAACGAATCAACGAACTCGAACATCTTCATCGCCAGAAAACCCTTGATCTTAGCCGTCTTGAAGCTCATCGTAATGAGCTCAATTCTCAAGGTGAAGTAAACCCTAACCCTAACCCTACCTTTATTGAATTACTCACTTCTTCCTTTAATTTCTGTTCTCTGTGATTTTACTATCGATTTTTATTTTTAATTTTGTTTTTTTTTTTTTTTTTTTTTTTTTGTTGGGGGTTGAATTTGTCTTTGATCTTATGTTGGCATTGTTTGGTTTGATCCCTTTTGAGGGTTTTCTTGGTTTTGAGTTTGTAATTTCGTCGTTAACTAGTCAAATTTTTGTTCTTTTTTCCGCAATTTTTGTTTCGATTTGTTTCCGGCTTTATTGCAATTATGATGTTTTAGTGTAGTAATTAGCTGAATACCAAGATTTCAGAAACTTTCGCCTTTACCTTCAATTTACTGTGTGACCGAATTTGTGTGATGTCCTTTTCCTTGATGCTGAATTGCTGTATATAGGGTTTTGGAGTTGTGATTTTGATCAATTTTCTTTCGGGGTGGATTATTGAACGATAACGAGGGAGGGGCCAATTTATTTCCTACTCTGTCTTTGTTTTAGGATCTGGGAGTTTATTGTGAATTGTGATTGGTTTGTGATGTATTGGGATTTGGGTGAAGCTTAGCCTATCATACAATTTACTAATTTCTTCAGATTTTCGATATAGTTATCTGATGTAAGATTCGAAAGTTCGGAATGGTTGCTGTTGCTGTTGTTGTTTATGGGTTTAGTTTCTATCTTGGTATTTTTTTGGGACACATTGTACCATTGCATTTCTGTACTTTTTCAGATTTCAACCGGTGATTTTAATTATATGTGGGTTGCTTAAGTTTAGTATGAAGTTGATTGTTTGGAATGTGTGTGTGTAAACAGAGAATTGTTCTTTTGTGTGGTTTGTGATGAATTAGGTGAACTTTGTAGTTGTTTGATCAATTTTAAATCTTACGTAGAAATTATGTTTATTGCAAGTATGCTTGAAAAGCTTGGCCTTTTTTACCCCACATTGAGTGTAGTTAGATTTATACTGTTAACTCTCTTGGACATGCTCAGTCAGGATGCTCAAAGAGGAACTAATGCTGCTTCAAGAGCCTGGATCATATGTTGGAGAAGTTGTCAAAGTAATGGGAAAGTCTAAGGTGTTGGTCAAGGTAAGCTTATATCATTGTGTACTGAGTCATTTTTCTTTAGCGACATATTTTTTACTATAGAATTAATAACAGTTAATGGTAGTGTTCAACTTTCCAAATTATTTATTATGATAGTAGTCTTATCGTAAATTATAGAGTGAAGTTTCTAATTATTACCAATCCTGTAACAGGTTCATCCAGAAGGGAAATATGTTGTTGATGCTGATAAGAACATTGACATAACAAAACTCACACCTTCCACTAGAGTTGCTCTTCGCAATGACAGCTATGTCCTCCATCTAGTCTTACCTAGTAAAGTTGATCCTTTGGTGAACCTTATGAAAGTTGAGAAAGTTCCTGATTCTACTTATGACATGATTGGAGGTTTAGACCAGCAAATTAAAGAGATAAAGGAGGTTAGCTGTCACTATGTTCACCCCCGCCCAATGACGAGAGTTAATGAGTAGATTGCTTTTGATAAACAAAGGGCATTCTAACTCTTTAAAAATTGTTTCAGGTTATCGAGCTTCCAATCAAGCATCCTGAATTGTTTGAGAGTCTTGGTATTGCTCAACCTAAGGTGAAATTACTGAACCATTTTCTGGTTTTGACCTATTTGAACCTCATTATGTTGAATGATTTAAAAACATTTATGTCTCTGGTTCTGAATACATGCTTTTGTTAACATTAACTCCCTTCTCCGTTTCACATTTATGGGCTTGTGGGAGACTTTCATTGCTATAGTGCGTTTATTTCTTCTATGGGTGTCTTAACCATCACATTTTTTGGTAATCATGACTGTGGCACATCTGTCTTTTGTTTTGTACAGGGAGTTTTGCTGTATGGTCCACCCGGTACTGGAAAAACTCTGCTTGCTAGGGCAGTGGCACATCACACTGACTGTACATTCATAAGGGTTTCTGGGTCAGAGTTGGTGCAGAAGTATATTGGAGAGGGTTCCCGAATGGTTAGAGAACTTTTTGTCATGGCCAGGTTTGTTTCATCTTTTGTTTAAAGCCTGCTATACTGTGTTCATATCCCTATTTGATATTGCATCAGAAGGTTTTTAAACTTACATTATATTTTTTTGTGCCGATTTAGTCTTAATGAACAATGTGCATGACTTTTTGATGTTTCTGTTGTGCAGAGAACATGCTCCATCTATCATATTCATGGATGAAATTGATAGTATTGGATCAGCAAGAATGGAATCTGGATCTGGAAATGGAGATAGTGAAGTTCAAAGAACTATGTTGGAGCTTCTCAATCAATTAGATGGATTTGAAGCATCAAAAAAGATTAAAGTACTTATGAGTTGTTTTCTGAATTGTTCTTAATTATATTATTGGACTATTAATACCTTGTATTTCATTGTCATTGATGTGGCATAATTATCCTCAGGTTTTGATGGCCACAAACCGTATTGATATTCTGGACCCAGCTCTCCTTAGACCTGGAAGGATTGATAGGAAGATTGAGTTCCCCAATCCCAACGAAGATGTGAGTTTAATATATTGGCATCATTTCCTTATTTCACAGCTTTGTGGTGCACTTCGTATTTGCATATTTTCTTCTTTAACTCAATTAACTGTCAAGCAAGTGCTTTATCCCCTCCCTGAAAAACATGTAGCTAAAATGAGTCTCCTACTTTGTACTCTGCTTTATGGACTGAAAGGACCCTTGTTGATCTGAGTAGGCTAGTTCAGTAAGTTTGGAGGGCATGGAGACACTTTCATCAATCTGTTTTCTTTTGTAGGCTTCCTCTTGAAGTTCCTTTCGTAGATTAACCCAAAGTGCTGATGCTGTTGTCTTCTTTTGGAAAGGCTTAGAAATTTTCTTTTATTATACCTTTCTTTGGATTGGATTGAGGGGAAAAAAAAGAGAGGGGGGGAGGGGGTTATTATGATGCGCTGTCTACTGTCATTAAGTGCAGTTAAATTATTGACCTTGTGGGTACTCACATAACCGATAGAGAAAATAATGGTGGCATGTAACATGAAGTAAATTTAAGAACTTAAATCTGCCTATAAAGGATTACAAGTAAATAATTAATGATCCGAATCAAGTGGCAGTAGCTGTTTGGGACTTTGGGTATAATGTACTCATCGGTTTATAAAATATTATTAGGTGCAAACAACATTTTAAGTCTTGTTGATATATGGAAGAAGGAAGATTTTGTTTTTTTTTTATTCCCTAATTGGACGTGGAAGAACATTATATGAGAAGAAAGCACTTAGCCACTTAGTGACTCATATAGTTACATCTATCAATGTACCAAAGGGTGCTCAACCCTTTCTTTGCTTTGACAAGGTGGTCTTTGTCCTTTAAATGTAGTGCCAAGCATTTGGTAATGCATTTTTGAAATACACATGTTATTCATTTGGCTTAGGGTCATGCATTACTAAGCAAGTAGAATCAGCCTTCACTTGCTGTAAGCAGTTTTGAATGAGCTGTTTCTCTTGCATTTATAAACTTAGAATGCTTAATAAAATTTTATCTGAAATTCCCCAACATATTAACAGTGCTTCTACATTATTCTAAATGACTTCGTTGCATCTTTTCAGTCTCGTTGTGACATCTTGAAGATCCACTCTAGAAGAATGAACTTGATGCGCGGGATTGATTTGAAGAAGATTGCGGAAAAGATGAACGGCGCTTCTGGTGCAGAGTTAAAGGTTTGCAGACTGTTGTTTTCTTTCAGCATCTTATATCTTTTTTGGTGTAAAATGCGTATCAAATTTTAGAGCTTTTCAAATGATACAGAGTTTCCAAAGGATTATGATTTCTTACAACATGTAACATGCTATACATGCATCCCTAAAGCATACTTAGACAAACCATTGGCATTAAAATGAGACTAAAGCTATCAGACAACGCTGTTTCCCTTCCATATTGGAAATGCCGATCATTTATTATATGCTTAGGCTTATCTTTTTTTTTTGGTTGGGATAAACTGAAATGCCTTTTGCCTTTTTGGCACCAGAAAAGGGTGTAAGAGAGAGAAAGGGGACAAAGTTTGGCTTGTAAGGAACATTCGACTTTTGTCAGTCTCATAGATAAACTTTGTTTTGTGCTATCCTGCAGAAACATGACACTAGTGAAAATTTGAGATTTAGGTCTGTGAGAGTCTCAAGTAGTTGTTGCTTTCCCATCAAACCTGATGAAAGTTGTGCTGTGCTGATTTTCTGAATCTAAACCTAGTTTATTGGTAAAATGTAATCGGGAGTGATGCAAAGCCGAAGTTTCCTTACGAATATGCGTCTAAGAGCATATATGTTATCCTTGTGAGCTGTGAGTTTTCATTTTATGGAACCCAGAAAAAGTAGATTCTTGTATTCTATTGTCAGTTGCTGAAACTAACAGGATTTGTGCTAGCATGACTAAATTACAAGTACGATGTTTACAAAACAATAATCTGGGAGTTGGCTGTGATAAGCTATTGAATCTTAATAACTGCTTGCCTAATAGTCAATGAATTGACATTTGCATGTGTGAATCTGTGTTTGGCTGTATACCTGTTTAATAGCAATTTTGAATTGAAACAGTTTATCTAATTGATTTCCCCTTTCCCTGTTCATTTATGATCCTGTAAACATAGATGGCTTGGTCTATAAGATTTTCCTGTCGGTGATTTATACATTTATTTTACCAAATTCCTCTACTCTGGTGTGTGCAGGGTGTATGTACTGAAGCAGGTATGTTTGCTTTGAGGGAGAGGAGGATTCACGTAACACAGGAAGATTTTGAAATGGCTGTGGCTAAGGTGATGAAGAAGGATACAGAAAAGAATATGTCCTTGAGGAAATTGTGGAAGTAAAAACTTCATGTCCTTGTATTCTTTCTGGCGGCATTGATTTTCCCATTGAAAAATTGACGAAACAAGAAAATCTTAAACTAGTTACTAGCAAACTAGATAGCAGAGAACAGATGAATGAATTCCTTCCTATATATTTTTTCTCTGGTTTGGTTGGTTATTTGAAGCTTTAATTGCTAAATGTTGATGTATTAGCTAGATGCTGGTGGTAAATTATTTGAAGTTCTATAGTTCTTCTGCAGTGTTATTGTCCATTTCATCCAGAAATTTTTTTGCTGAACTGATTTTGTTTTTACTGAATTGAAATTATTTTTAAGAGAAAGAAAATAAGGCCTTAATTTTCGATACAAATCTACACCTTAAAGTATATGATCTGATTATTTAAAAAATAAAAAGAGGTAATCTGATTGGCCTTATAATGAACTTGAGCAGATTCACTTGTTTACAATTTTGGGTACAAAACCGCGTCTAACTAGACCGTGAATATCCTACACAGAAGAACAAATAGATTATACGGAGTACAATATATATAAACTCTTTTGTTGGATACAATACCGTATCTAACTAGACATTGGATACCCCTACACACAAGCTCAACATCAACTTGAACTATTATAGCTTGTGCATATGAGGAGGGATGGCTTAGATAATTAGATTGAGTCTTGGAGATTCAGGTGCTCCATGGGCGATTTGCGCTAGTTTCGTGACATATTGCTAAATAACCATAAAACATCAACTTGAACTTATTGTTGCGTTTCAAATGTGATTGTATATAAAAAAAAAAAAAAAATTTTAAAAGCAGTACAAAACCTACAAGGGTGACTCTTTAAGTGATAATGAATTAATAACGACGTAAAGTACGGGAGCAATTAAAAATCACCATTTAAGATACTCCCCACTATTGAATATTGATGTTCTAACAAATAGATGTGCAAAAATAATTCATACTCGATTACTCAAATTTATATATAACCAAATCAAGCATAAACTTTACTACGACTTGGACTCGAATCATAATAACAATTGTGATGAATCACTTTTACTTAGATTTTAACTCGACTGAAAATTAGCAATATAATTTAAATAAAACTAGATTGCTGTTTTCTAAAAAACTAGAAAACCATAAAACTCTATTGTAATTTACTTCCTCCATTCTTTTTTACTTGATCTGCTTTGACTTTTACACTATTCACCACCTCATTTGACCATCTTTTATGAATGATATGTAAGGAAAAATATATTCATGTGAGATCTTTTTGAATTCGTCTCAATAAGAACTATCATAATATACAACTTTTATAATTTTTACTTATGGAGAATTAAAATTATTAATCGCTAAAGTTTAATATTGATAAATGTGATAAAAAAAATAGGTCAAGTAAAAAATAACAGAAGAAGTAATATACATATTCGTAACAAGTTCAATTTCTCATTGATAATTGCTACAAAAAAACTAATTCTAATTGGACCCGAATCATACTCAACCGAGTTACTCCATGTGACCTACCCAAATACGTAGTAGATTCAAACATAAATTTAATCCTCCTTTGAATGACCCAAACAACCCAATTGCCACCTCGAAGCAAGAAGCTCATCAGCAGGCCCCAACAGTTCACAGCAACGTGCTCAGTTTCTATCCATCCAGCTCTAGGCAATAGAAACAGCCAATACTATCTCAACACTATGCAACTGATAGTGCTTCATTTGTCTCCACTCAAACTTGTACCCTTTCATTTTCTGCTTACCACTATTAACTCTTTCTTTGTCATAATTTGTGACACTTCAATTTCAATTTCTGGGTTTCAAAGTTCTTATTACTTTCGTTAAACTTGCTGGATTTTCTGCTGAGAAGATGGGTACTTGTGTATTTTGATGGCAATTTGGTGGTAAATTTCTGGTTCAAATTTTGTGGGGTGTTTGATTTTCAAGATGGGTATGGCTTATCTTGAATACCCAGTTGGAATTTCTGTTCAATCTCATGGAAATTGTAAAGATTTTTTTCATAAATTGGAATCAAGAAGCTTCAGCTATCAATCCAATTTAGAGTTTTGTAGAAATAATGCCTGTTCATCCTTAAATTCCAGCTTTACATTCAAGGTATTATCATATATTCATACGATTTAGCTATGTGTAATTATGTTTATTTGATTATAAAGTTGCTGAATTATCATGAATATGGAGAAGATTGCAGTCATTAATGTTGTTGCAACCCTTTTAAGGTGATATTAGAGCAGTTGTTTTCTAGTAGTTCTGTTTAAGACTCTTCATTTTATTTCAAATACCGTCTGATCCTTGACACTCCAACATTGGCACGAATACTTTATGCTTCAATCTGATCAAAAACATGGAATTGTTTGGTGGTATACCCGAGTCTAGCATTTGGACACATACATGGTATGTTTGACATGAGTATGAAAGTCTTGATAACATATGATCTTATTGTTGTTCTATAGGATAAAATTCATCCGGATTCACCCTCTAAAGATTGCTTCATACTCCGTTACCGTAAAAAGTATAGATTTTCAGCTATAAGAAGTCATTTTTGGCTATTGTAGCTTCAAGCTTATTATTGTTGCAAAAAATTGTGGACTACTGACATTGTGATAGGTAGGGCATGGGGTGGAATTTTTGACAATGAAGGACCTTTGGACTTGAAGAGTATGTACCACCAATAAATTAGATTTGGATAAGTAAGAAACAAACTTCAAGCGTGGGGAAGCGAGCTGGCTTGTGGTATTCTTTAGAATGCAAAGCTTATGAAAGGAATGTGGGGAATGTTCCTTGTTTGTGTGAAAGGGAAAATGGCGCAACATTGGAAGATTGATAGGAAGGTGACAAACATACGGGGTTTGTGGGCTACTCTTCATTTTTCCTAGTCTTATTTGCCATCAGTCGTCATGGCTCAAACGAGTGGTAAATTACATCAAGAAACTGCTGGAAGATGAAATTCAATTGAATGATGGGGTTGACATGCATGAGTCAGGCTGTCGTGTCCTTGCAGGGTGAGTTTTTGGAAGCATGTTGTATTTCGTTATTCGGTTGAATGACAAGGATATTATAATGAGTTTTTATAATGGTGTGATTTGTGTACATATGATCGCTCTCAGGTAATTGTTTGGATTTGTGGGTGAGGGCACTACACACGGGTAGTGTGTGGGAAACTAGGAAATTCGAGTCCGATAATGTGTTCTCATCTGTGTGGGACTTGGGAACATCGTCCCATGACTTGCATGGTGTAGACTGTTGGTCAAGTTGTATCTTCCTTGGTGAATTAGAAAGATGATTTCTTAGATGGAGGTGCAATGGTGATGTGCTTTCTTCTAAATGGGTGTCTTCTTGGAAACAAGTCTTCAGTTGGGAAATTGTTGGATTATAGAAGCTGTTGTGTATTGTGTGGGTATTGGATCTTGGAGCCAAGCTACAAATTTGGGCCACTTCTATGCTGCAGCCTATTTGCGTGGAGTGGTTGGCACTTGTTGGGCTGTGAAAAGTGTTGTCCCATGAGACAAGAAGCAACAAGTGATCAAAGTTTCTAGTTGGCAATTTCATAGCTTTGAGATCTTAGCTATTTCCTAGTCAAATCAATATATAAGAAGTTGACTTTGATCAGTATTACTTATACTAGCTGTAATATGAGTCTAAGTGTTTAAGTGCATATATAGGTAGGTTGGGTGTGGAACTCTTGTAGGACCAAGGTTGATCTTGAGAGCCTTGATATAACTTTCGGTGTAAAATCATTGTTTGTTGCTTTTTGTTGTTTCCTGTGTTTATTTCCGCATGATATAACTTTCAATTAACTGCATTAGGGAACCATAGTCCTAAAAGAAGACTTTAGTTGTCTTATAAAATCGAAGTGTATATATATGATAGCATTTATGTTGTTAAATATTGTTATGTTTTAGTCTTTAGGGTAAACTTTTTGGTGTTCGGTTTTTCTTTTCTTGTTATTATTCGGACTATTGTGAACTTTTATGATGCCCCCCCCCCCCCCTCCCCTGTCTAAGTGAAATACTAAACAACACCCGTTTTTATACAGAGTGCTTTGTGATATATCTTGTCTTCTTGAATGCAGGGATTTGCAGGAAGAATTCGAGCTCTTGCCAATAACAGTGACTTTTTCTGGGAAGACGTGCCTACACCTATACTTGATATGGTTGAAAACCCCATTAACATGAAAAATTTGTCACCAAAGGTTGAGAAGTCATGGTACCTTTTTCTTTACACCATTTGGTACAATTATGAATAATAATATTGAATCTTAGTGTCATTATAAGATGAAAATAAACAAGCAGTAAATTGAAGTTTTATGTCAATTGATTAGAATCCTGGTGCAACAGGAGCTGAAGCAATTATCTGATGAAATCCGTGGAGAGCTCTCTCTCATGGTATCAAAAGGACAAAAAAATTTAAAAGCTAGTCTGTCTGTGGTGGAGCTGACTGTTGCAATTCATTATGTTTTTCATGCACCAATGGACAAGATTTTGTGGGATATAGGAGACCAAGTGAGTTATCAGGCCCTTTTTTATCATTATGGAATTCTCTTGGCTCGGCTGTTCTGTTGCTCCTGTTTTTTTTTTTCGTTTCTTCCATTTTGAGATAATTGAGATGTGATACTATGAAGAGAGTTCAACACATATTTATACTCATGTGATGCCTTCTGCATTTGAGCAGACGTATGCACATAAGTTACTCACAGGAAGAAGATCCCTGATAAGTACGCTGGGACAAAAAAATGGACTTTCTGGTTATACTTCCCGTTCTGAGAGTGAATTTGACCCCTTTGGTGCTGCTCATGGATGCAACAGTATCTCTGCTGGACTTGGTAGATTTTAAATTTTCTTCCTACTAGATATGCTTATTTCTGTAGTAAAAGTGAATATTGCTAAATAAACATAACCACACCTCCATTATATCCATCTATATTTCAGGTTTGGCAGTTGCAAGAGATATCAAAGGGAAACGTGAGCGTGTAGTTTCTGTTATCAGCAATGAAACAACTACTGCTGGTCAGGTCTACGAGGCAATGAGTAATGCTGGATACTTAGATTCAAATTTGGTGGTAATCTTAAATGATAGTCGCCACTCTTTGCATCTTAAGCCTGATGAGGATTCCAGGAGACCAATTACTGCACTCTCTAGTTCTTGGAGCAAGGTGCAATCCAGCAAAACTTTTCGAAGGTTCAGAGAAGTTGCTAAGGTATGGTTCTCTTGGTGGTCTTTACTGAAAATAAACTGTGTAATTTTTAAGAGAATGAGCTAGTATCCCCTGCTTCGATGAAATTCAAGTTTAATTTTGTTCCATTGTTATATTAATGAGTTTTTTGTTTTCATATTCCTATAGGGTCTTACTAAGAGAGTTGGTAAAGATTTGTATGAATGGGCTGCCAAAGTCGATGAGTATGCCCGTGGTATGCTGGGTCCTACAGGATCAACACTCTTTGAGGAGTTAGGACTGTACTACATTGGTCCAGTAGATGGGCATAAGGTTGAAGATCTAATTTGTGTGCTACAAGAAGTAGCTTCGTTGGATTCTATGGGCCCTGTATTGATTCATGTCATGACAGATGAAAACATTGGACAACCTAAGAAAATGAGTGAAACAGTGGAAAATCTTGATGAAGGTAATTTATTCAGTAGTTACCTTTATTGCTCTTCAACATCAGTTTCGTACATTATGGCTGGATTCTATATATATGCATATCTATCAGGATGATTCCGTCTGATGCTTTGACGAGTTTTCTCAGTTATATTCTAATCAGTTTCTTGGTCTTGGTTAATTCAGCTTTTTAGCCTGTGGTACAATACAATACAATACTGTTGTTTTGACTCTTTGACACTTGTTAATTGTTTGCTTCCACTAATAGAGATGGATGCTTGCTTTGTTTTGCTAGCATGGTTGAACTGATAACATCTTGATTTTCAATTGAGTAAATATTACGTTTCCACTTTGTTAATACTCGGTTAAGTGGAGGTTTCTGAATTGAAAACACTTGAAATTTCTTTCTTTATACTCATGCATGCGCCAACCAATGAGGAAAGTTAAACCTTTTCTAGCTGTCAGGTTATCACTGTTGTTTAAGGACTCCAATTTGTTAATACTCTCTATGTTTTCATGCTCTCAAAAACTCTAGTTGAGATCAATTGCAATGAAGAAAAGCACACTATGTCGCAACTTGAGGAAGGTGTGGATCTTGATTACATTTACTAATTGATATATAATCGAATCCTTGATGTCCATTCTCCACTCAAGTTGTTTAACAATTCCTAAAATATTAAATAGTTGTAGTGACTTAGAGATTTGTTTATGTACTTGCATATATCAGATTCCAATCTTTTAGAAAAGGCAATACTTTAATGGTTCAGGGGAAATCAAAGCCGATTGTCTTATTCAATGACAGCATATAATTTTAAAATCGCCATAATAGCCAACATTTTTTCAATGCTTGTCCTCTTCTTTTCATTTCAGGCTCAAGTGATATTGATTCATTGATATCTAGAATTGGCCCTCAAACATATGACCACTACTTTATAGAGGCTTTATCATTGGAGGCAGAGAAGGACAAGGATATAGTGGCAGTTCATGCAGGCATGAGGATGGAGTCATCAATTCAGTTGTTCCAAGAGAACTTTCCAGATAGGTTTTTTGATGTTGGAATGGCCGAACAGCATGCTGTTACATTTTCTTCTGGTCTAGCATGTGGAGGACTCAAACCATTTTGTATCATTCCGTCTGCTTTCCTACAGCGAGCTTATGACCAGGTCTTGTCTCCCCTCTCCCTCCCCTTTTTTCATGCATTTTGTCTAATCTTTAACATATTATTACTCACTCTAGGCCTCCTATCATAAAGATACTAAAACATGACAGTTGCTTGACTATGGGACACAAGCGTGGGCCCTTGGCCATAAATGGTTCCGAACAATATTATATGACCCCGGGATGCATCCCCTACCACCCTATGAATTTTTGACACCGGGTCCCGAAATCTCAAAAAATAGTCCGATTTTGTGTATATAGCCTTCAAACTTGGCCTCCAGAGAACATTTTTAGACCCGGCAAGATCATGCATCGAGGTCCTTCCTGGGGTTCCCAAAGGGCCCAAGGAAACCTACTTGGTGCCTGGAATCATCTCATTCATGTCTTGGCTCACCCTTCGTTACCATGTCTTAAGATGCCTTGCCTTAGCCTTCATTTAATTACTATTTGCTGCCTGATACATTGATTTCTTGTAAGCTGCTAAAAATTAAATGATAAAAAATGGCTGCAAATTGGTCATAGGGGAGTTGAAAAACATGTGCTCATTTGTCTCTCCTGTTGACAGATTGTTCACGATGTTGATAGACAGAAAGTTCCAGTGCGTTTTGCTATCACAAAGGCAGGCATGGTAGGTTCCGATGGACCAGTGTGCTCTGGCTCATTTGATGTAACTTTCATGTCCTGCTTGCCCAACATGATTGTGATGGCTCCCTCTGATGAGTTTGAACTTGCTCGTATGGTAGCCACTGCAGCACAAATTGATGATCAACCAGTGTGCTTCCGGTATCCCAGAGGCGCTATTGTTGGCATAGATAACCCCAAGTGTAGAACGCCAATTGAGGTAGTTACTTCACTCTGAAAGTGTGTGCTTTATTTTATCAATTAAATGAGCACAGTAATTAGTTGAAAAACCTGATAAGTAAAATTATTGCTTCCACTTTCTTATCTCCTGTAAAATACTGCAGATAGATTGCTAAACAAGTAAACATAGATTGGCGATGCATCTGTTTTATTCTGTTTAGACCATTTGGTCTAATATTCCTATTACTGCTGATTATGTTTCTGCCTTAATGTAGGTTATTTTATGTTTGATTTTAATTTCTATATTTAATGTGATTGATACTTGTAAGTGTTGTGCACCATTGCCTTAGTTGTGAACTGTTTTCTGTAGAATAGATTGGCAAGGGGAAAGTCCTTATTGAAGGTAAAGATGTTGCTTTATTAGGATATGGAGCCATGGTTCAGAACTGCCTTTTGGCTCAGTCCCTCCTTTCAAAGCTTGGAGTAGAAGTTACTGTTGCGGATGCAAGATTCTGCAAGCCCCTTGACATTAAGCTTGTGAGGGATCTTTGTGATAATCATGCCTTTCTGATTACTGTAGAGGAAGGATCTGTTGGAGGATTTGGGTCCCATGTTGCCCAATTCATTGCACTTGATGGGAAGCTTGATGGAAGAGTTAAGGTAAATCTTTAAACTGCTTTTCTGTTAATTCTTGTTGATAAAATCTAAGCTAATAAATTAATCCTGTCCCCCACCGGCAACATCTGTTTTTTTTTCCTTCAGTTTATTATACTTAGTTGAGATGAACCCTACACCCCTTTCGACTTTTTTTTTTGGTTTTGAGCTTGAATGTAAGGTAATTGAGGAGCTTTACTTGATCTATGGTTTTGGTTTTCTTTCCGACAGAGCCAAGTGCTTGACCATACTCTGATTTTCCTCGGTTATTGCCTATAGAAAACTCTGCATTTAGCTTTAGCCATTTCCAAGCCTGTCAATGATTATTTATGGAGGGAAATGACTTTTAAGGTTCCATAACTTACTGTTCTTATTGGTGAGCAGTACTGAGCACTAATGTTTGGGCTAATATTCATAAATGAGATTGCAAGTTTAAGCCATGGGATTTGCATGCTAGGATGTATTTTCCTCATTTTACCTCTCCACTAGGAATCTGCTGTGCTTGTATCATGTCAAAGCCAATTAGGAGGTACTTGTACAGTTCAATTTTTTATTGATACCTACATACGGTGACACGCTGTATAGAGAAAGTGATGTTGAAGGGGTAAGCTGAGAAACCTATACTTGTGGAAACAAATTTACAAAATATAAATTTCCTGTTGTATAAAGCTGGAGCAGTGTGTTGTCACCTTCTTTCCTTTCACATCTCTGCTTCTGTTGTGTGATTGGCATATCCAAGTTCAAGTGTTTAACCTTGAGCAGATGCAGTCAGCGCTCTTACTTTTGTGATATCTGTGACTCTTTCAGTGGAGACCAATCGTATTGCCGGACACCTACATAGAACATGCATCTCCAAACGAACAGCTTACGCGTGCAGGGTTGACTGGTCATCATATTGCTGCTACTGTATTATCTTTACTTGGTCGGACCCGGGAAGCCCTTCTATTGATGTGCTAGATTCTGGATTTTGTTATTGATTCTCAAGGAGTGACTGATATTAACTCTGGCCATTACAAAGGACACTGGAAGAGTGGTGATAGTTCATGATGCATACTCAGCCATTGGATCACGATCATGTATTATTCTGTACATCCTGTAAACTTTTTTCGATGTGATTACCTAGTTTCTGTTTGTTCTGAGGAAGTTACTGGCTACCCAAGAAAGGATGATCATGCAAAAGGCTTGTAGTCTGCAATGAAGTTGCTTCGGTATATGCTCCACTCTGGTTGCTCTTCTAAATTGGTCATCTGTTTGATATGAGCCTTATATTTCCTATAGACAAGTTAGCATCTTGTACATTATTATTAAGTACTACGTATTGTTTGCTATGTTGTAATATTTTGCATTTTGAATGGCAATATGATAGTCTGTAGTAAGCTATTTGTTGAGCCTTGAAATGTTGTATCAATTGAAATTTTTGCTAACAGTAAATCAATGAATTGAGAATTACCATGCACGTACTTACCGCGGCTTGTATGAGACCAATACACAAAAATTTTGTATGTACCGAAAAATTTAGTAAATATTATTTCATAAAATACTTTTGTAGACGTTTTTTAGTTGAATAATTTAGTAAATTTGATAATATTTTTCATTTTGAGATTAAGGAGTTTAATTTAACTAAAAGTGTATGTAAATCAAGCATGTTTGGCGGAGTTGGTGGAAAACATATTTAGTGACCTTCAAGTTCAAGTCTTACCAACTATAATTGTCTATGATTAGGGGAATCTCTGACCTCCCTTTTTCTTTAAGCATTGACCTGTGTAGCTAAGCTAGCTTTACTTGTGAGAGGTCCTAGTTTATTAGTGTCTTTCAGTAAATTAAAAAAAAAAAAAAATTAAAGGTGCACATATTAAAAAAAAAATAATACTCCATCCGTCCCTTTATTACATGCCTATTTCTCATTTTGCACGGGAATTAAGAAAGTTAAAAATTCCTTAAAATTAATAATTGGGAGTATAAATATGTATGTAGGGTTAGAGAGAGATAGAGAGAATGAAAAAGTGGTTGGGAATTAGGAGAGAGAATGTATTTGGAATTGATGATAAAGTACAAAAAAAGAAAAAAAAAAAGGGTGACAAATCATCAAAAAGAGAATAATATTGTAAAAAAGTATCATCTATAAATAAAAACACGCACTTAATTTTAATCACTCCTAAAAAGAATATAGACATGTAATAAAAGGACGGAGGGTTATACAATCAAGGATCGATGAAATGGAATGACAGTTAAAAATCATTGGCAGGATGATGGAAGATTCAACCACCATATAAAGGAGTGAAAAATCTCTGATGGGTAGCAGTATTACACGTGTCAGAAGCCCACAAGCTTTCTCAAAAAACTTCAAGAAACAGGGGAAAAAAAATGATCCCAATCTTAGATCAATATTTCAAGTGCAAATTATAGAGGGCTGTATTTGATAATTTTCCTGAAAAATTAAAACAAATTTGTAAGATTTTTATTTTATATTTATTTTATATTGATTTTACGGTTATTATTTGCATTTTAATTACATTAAAAGTAACGTGTATCATTCTTTCAAAAAACAAGTAATGTATATCATCTTCATACAGATTAATTATGCAGATTTAATATTTTTAGGTTCATCGTTAAAGGTATGTTAATGTATGGAATATACTGCATGGTATTGCATTATGTCGTCTTATGTTGCAGGAATATTGTTAGATTTTGTATTTATTGATCTTCATGATCACATGTTGTTTTTGAAAGCAATGCATGTCTTAATTTTTATTCTTCTAAAGTTCTAGGAGTTTTGGTTAAGACAACGTTTCTAAATTATAGCTTTCATTTGCTAGAATAACCACATTTTAGATATGGCCTCGAACCAGCCTCGAGTAGGAGGATTACTTGTGCATGATGTTTGTTCTACATTATGAGGGAAATTCAGATTTTTCAAAGCTGATTATAAACTTATACCTTAAACTGATGTGTTTGTAATTTTTAGTTGTTCGCATTGTCTTGAAGCCCCCTATGTACTCGTACGACTTCATTTGCTTTTACTCCCCCCGGCCCTTAGTGTCCTTAGATTCTTACTAATGAAATCAATATGTTGTCTGTAGTTTGTGTTCTTTATGAATTGCGATGGACACACCAACCATCCCGTTTGAAGGCATAGCTAGAGATTTTAAGGGACGATTACCTTTCTATAGACATGATTGGCTTGGAGAAACTAGTATAAAGTAAGTTTTTTGACTCTTAATACCTCAGAACAAGATCCTCTTCAGTTATTTAAATGAAGTTTTCTGCTGTTCCTATCTCATTCTAGTAACGAGATGGTCCAGTAATTGGAAAGGATCCTCACCCCTTTTCCTCGAAAAAGAGGCTATAAGATGATTTATATCCCCTGGCTTGACAAATGCAGGATATTGGCTCCAACAACTTGTATATTTTTTGCGTCTGCTCTTCCTGTAATTGCATTTGGAGAGCAATTAAGTAGGGATACAGGTATGTTGCCTAGTGAACTATAGTCATTTGAAAAAAAACTCGATCTTTTGCATTTCATGTTGCTGAATTGGTAATATTCCTTTGTTGTTAGATGGAAGTTTAAGCACAGTGGAAACACTTATTTCAACGTCTATTTGTGGAATCATTTTCTCCATATTTGGAGGGCAGCCGCTGCTGATTTTAGGTGTGGCGGAACCTACGATAATCATGTACACTTACCTGTACAATATATCCAAAAAGAATGATAAAGTGGGGAAGGAGCTTTTCTTAGCTTGGGCAGCATGGTGAGCTAGAAACTTCTGACAGTTGAAATGGTTAAGCTTCAGTATCATGCTTGACTAAGTATATTACTGATTTATTTCTTCTGTTTTTTATAGGGTATGCATTTGGACATCCCTCTTCCTGTTCCTTCTTGCAATTTTTAATGCTTGCAATCTCATTAGTAGATTTACGAGGCTAGCTGGGGAGCTCTTTGGCATGTTGATTTCTGTTCTTTTTATGCAACAGGCGGTTGAGGTATGCATGGATGTAAACAAGAGGAATGTGCACGCGTAAGTAAATTAGTTTGAATTGATCATTTGATTGAATTGGCGTGTTTATTTGGCCAATGGCAGGGTTTGGTTGATGAATTTCGTGCACCTCATGGGAGAGAGCATAAGGAAAGGGGTGATGATTTCCTGATGATTTACGTGAATGGCTTGCTTGCTCTTGTCTTCTCCTTTGGGGTACTCTTTACTTCTTTGAAAAGCATAAAAGCGCGATCATGGCAATATGGCACAGGTATTCTGAGTTTCCTAAGGGGTTTGTCTAGTTTATTTTGAAGGCTTAAATTTGTCTCTAGGAACCTCAATTTTCGTCATGTGTTACAAAACCTCCCTTGATTTGTCACAGTAACAGTTGGTATATTTTGTCTTGTGAATAACAGGATGGTTTCGGAGCTTTATAGCAGATTATGGGGTTCCCTTCATGATCGTTGTATGGACAGCATTGTCATATGCTGTCCCTAGCAGACTGTCTTCTGATATACCCAGGCGGCTTGATATTCCATCCCCTTGGGACTCTGCCTCGCAATCCCATTGGACAGTTTTTAAGGCCAGTGCTCTTACAGAGATGATGTTATTAGCCTAAGTGACTGAGAACTATCTGCAGTATCCATCTTTTTGTTGATAATTGGATAAGTGCTGCAGATTTGATTAATTTACGTGAAATACTTTACAAAATAGAATTTTGGAATGCAGGATATGTCAAAGGTTCCCGTTCTCTACATCCTTGCTGCTTCTATACCTGCAGTGATGATTGCAGGACTTTATTTCTTTGATCACAGTGTCGCGTCTCAGATGGCTCAGCAGCAGGAGTTTAACCTTAAGAAACCTTCTGCTTTCCATTATGATCTTTTTTTACTTGGATTTACAGTAAGATTATTGATTTATTTCTAAGCATTTCCAATGCTCACTGTTTCCAAAAAAACACCTAGGCTGAATGATCTCTGTTACAATCGTCTTTATCAGACTTTGATCTGTGGGTTGCTAGGACTCCCTCCGTGTAATGGAGTCTTACCGCAAGCTCCTATGCACACAAAGAGCCTTGCTGTTCTGAGGAGGCAGGTTAGTGAGCATCTTGAGAGGAATAAGAAAGGTAAAAATAATCGGCTTCTAATATGATTTGAGTTCAGTTCTTATACATTCTGTTAATGGACCACAGTTGATCCGAAAGAAGATGATAGCCAAAGCTAAAGAATGCATACAGCAGGATGCTAGCAACACGGAACTCTATCAGAACTTGAAAGATGCCTTTTTAGAGACAGAACCTGTTCCTAATGTAGGTGTTTGGTCTCATGTATAAGTATGTTTTACAAAGTCAATTTAGAAAAATCTCGGTATGATTGAGAATAAATTATATCTTGCTGATATCGTACAACTTTTTATTGATAAGTAATGTCATTTCTCTTCTCGCAGGAGGCTGCTGTCTCTAGAGAACTAAGAGGATTAAAAGAGGCTGTGATGAGTCACAATGGGTATCTGAAGAAAATTGATCCAGCTAAGCAGATTGATGCTCACTTACCCATCAGGGTATCTGAACAGAGATGGAGCAACCTATTTTAATCCTTACTCGTTGGCCTCGCTGTTGGAGCAATTCCCATCATAAAAAAGATACCTACATCAGTTCTATGGGGATACTTTGCATTCATGTCACTTGATAGCCTTCCTGGAAATCAGTTTTGGGAAAGGTTGCCACTGCTATTTGTCACCCCAAGTCGTCGATACAAGTAAGTCTTCTTCGTGTTTAAATTTATAATATAGGTAAACATGGCAATTCAGTTTGTTTGGTTAACAAAATTTAATTTCTTGTGCTTATTTTTGGAATGGTGTTTGACAGAGTTTTTGAAGGAAACCATGCTTCATTTGTAGAGTCAGTGCCATTCAAGTATATCATGACATTTACAGTGTTCCAATTAGTATACTTCCTATTCTGCTTCGGAGTAACATGGATACCTATAGTCGGAATTTTGTTCCCATTGCCATTCATCTTTCTAATACCTATCAGAGAATATTTGCTTCCCAAGCTGTTTCCATCTGAGTATCTGCAAGAACTGGATGCTGCTGAGTACGAAGAAGTCATCGCTGTACCTCACTTGTCTATGAATACCAGAGATAAACGATCTATATATATAAATGTAAGTCCTTTCATCTAACGTTTTCTTACAATGTCATCTTACATATCTTCCCTGCTCAACATGGTTGTCAGAGCTAATGATTTTGGATTTCCCATCCACCTTTTTTTTGCAGGATTGTTTAGCTGAATACCAGGAAATGGTTCTCTCTCCAATGCCCAGCATACCAGCAACGGTATGTTTGCTGCTATGCTCATGCTCTCTTTAGTGACACATGATCATCCTTACTGAACTAATTCGGACTAAATTAGCCCCCTTTTGTTCACCCGAGTATAATACTTTCTGATTATGCATCATGAAGTGTTTTCTAATGAGCTCGACTTGATTAACAATATGCTTTCTGTAGTCTGAAGGCTTAATTTCTCAGAAACAGTAAAACAATACAACAGGACACACCCTCTTAGATCTATATTAAATTAGTCTCACCAACAGGATACACCGGCTTACATTCATATTTTGTGTGTAGAATTCATTAATGACACGGTGCATGACTTTGTGTAAAAACAGGAACCAGAACCAATTGATGTAAGCGATGATGGTAATAGGACTCTGTATGACGGGGAAGTATTTGATGCCATGACAACTCGAAGAGGCGAGCTGAAGCATAGAAGTATGAGTTCTCGTAGGTTCCGAGGAAACTCTTTTACTAGATATGAATAGTTACTCCTGTACCTATAATATAGTAAGATGTTCAGAAGTAGTTACTAATCCTAAAATATTAATGATTCGTGATCAAACTTCTTGGTATGCCCTTACAAACATCGCGACAGAAAACAGAATTAAAGTAACTACTGTAAAGGACGCATCAGTAAAATCATGTCAGTTCCTTAATAACAAGAGCTTAGGACAACCAGTTCCGAATATGATTATGAATTCTCAGTTTCAAACTTGTGGGGTTAATTCTGTCAAATTGGAATCAAAATAGAGCAATATCAAATGAATTGAGACCACAAGCAAAGAAGCAAAATTCTTTTGACATTTGAACTTGTAGATTACATTTCCAAAATCATCATACTATACATGATACAAGAACTGAAGTATAGAAAGGATAACTTTTCCTTTGCCTTATTCAGTTGAGCCGTTCCGAGAATTCCCTTACACATATCCCAATCTACGTAAGACTACACCAAAGAGGGTGTAAGTATGGAGTATAATTTTGTGAGCTAGAAACTGGAATTTGTACTTGTGAAAATGACAAATAAAAAATGGAAAAAATTACAAAAACATGTAAGCAGAACAAATCTATGCTATAGGTATTTCCCGTTTCTAAAAATATACAGCGCTCCAAATCCACAAAGCCATCCCTGGTAATGATCGGGAACACCAATTTAATCTTGGCATGTAGTAATATAGTCCTATTCTTGTATAGGCCAATTTTATAAGGCCTTTTGATTTCTGCTGGCTTTGCCAGGGGAATCTTCAATCAACTACTGGCCAGGATTATGAATGCTGCGATGGTCATGGTTTCTAGAGAAGATTATGTTAATGGAAAGCTTACCGACAATGAGCTTTCAAGGAATTTGTTTTTACGAACAGATGAGTGAGAGTTGATCACCATCTCTTATAAGATCAATTTCATCAATTTCAGCACCTTCTAGAGTGACTACTTTCGTACAATGACATCCAAATTTTTTGCTTCCGGTTTCAAGCAGTTCTTGCAGAGTCTTTGGCAACATTACAAGCTTTGTAGTCTCACTTTTCTCCGGGCATCTAAGAATTACTCTAGCTACTTGGTTCCCCAACATACTTGAGAAACCATTGAGATCAGTAGATTCACCTGCAAGTTTTAGAAGTTTGTGATTAGTAACACAGACAGAAAACAATCAAATGAGCTCAATGTGTACATTCTGAATCTCTGATCATATCAATTATCACAAGTCCTCTTTTATAAGCAGTTGACATAAAGACAAGAACTATCTGTAACTCGTTTTTTTACAAAGAAATCCATAAAATGCAGAATTTTTCATTCTTATGATTATTAGTTCATGGCTAATTTGGTATAAGGTGATTGGCCAGTGATGCACTAAGTTGACAGAGTACTGAGGCCCAATTCACTTCAACTAATTAATAATAAGCTCCAGTTTAAATCATTTACTCATTTATTACAGTATCAGTTTTATTAAGCAAAATCTAGTTCTGATTGCTGCATACTAATTTTTTTTGTTTAAAAAGAGCCTAAGTGGTTAAGCAGCTAAAGATAAAACTCATGTATTATTAGCCTATATAATAAGCTGAAAAAATTCAAAGCTGGATACCAAAAACTATAAATATATACAGAAGTTTGATTCAACCAATGCTCACCTCTAGTGGCAGCAGAGACAAAACCAAATAGCGAGTTTTGAAATGTGTCAACCTGACGCCTAGGGTGATTATCAACCTGCGTCATTTGAATTGTGTTTGGAGGAACATCTATTGTACCAGTACTCGGATACTTCATGATCCGAGCAGAAGGACCAGCTCCCTTATCAGGAAATCTTACAGTTGATTCTAGGCTAGCCGCCTTTTTCTTAGATTCAAATAATGCCTTTATATCTTCTTTCCCTTGAAAATCTGCCAAACTTCTTGGTGTCCATCCATCCTCATCATACTTGTCAATGTCTGCCCCTAGCTCTAAAAGGAACTTGACAGCTTTAATGTCTCCATTAGAAACTGCAGCATGAAGTGGTGTAGATCCGTCGCTCCAGGGCAATGTCAGATCTCCACCATGACGAACAATAACCTTTAGCAAATCCAGGTCACCCTCCTCTAATGCATGGCAAGCATATCTATATACATCACCCAAAGCTAGATTAGAACCACGGTCTTTGAGTAGCTTGATCATGGAGTCATTCTTCGACACTAGTGCATCCCAAAGGGGAATGCTCCCTTCAGAGTCTGTTTTAAAATAAAAATTGTATATGGTGGCTCGTCAGAAGTTTGATTTATAACAATAAAATTAGACTAAAAAAAGTGACTTTCAAAAAAAAAAAAAAAAAAAAAAAAAAAAGGAATCTCAATTGAGCATTAGGTGTGCATATTCTGGTCCACAACAGAAAATGGAGAGGAACAAAAGGCTCATGTTGTGCCAGACCAAATGTTTGTTTTTCCTTGTTGAAAAATATTTAGATTTGCACTTCATATACTCATTCATTTATTTCTTTGTATTTTTTTTAGTTACAATCACAATATATAGTTTAAATTCTACAAGAAACCTTAGAATGACAGGAGAAAAAAATTGTGAAAATAACATAACTGCCCAATCCTCCAATTTCTGGTCTAGTGTTTCTTAATGGACAACTATCCCTGCAAATCTCTACAGTTTATTAGAACATCCTCAATGCATCTATTAAGAAAAGAAGAATACAAATGGAAAGACCAACACCACCAACTATTCTAAGTCAAGTTATACAGAATCGGCCAATATTTAGTTCAATGGGCCAGTGGGCCACTGTTCCAAAGTACAACAGAGAATCAAAGAACACAGAAGATGCTTGAAATGAAGATTGCCAAGTGTTGTTTCACATATACCTTTGATGTTTGGTTCTGCTCCATGTGCAAAAAGGATATTTGCAATACTTTCGTTTCCCTTGGCAGCAGCGATGTGCTGGTGTATACATTATCAAAAAAGGATAGTGAGTGATACAAAAAGGGTAAAAAAGAAAAATTCGTAGATCAACCACAAAAACTTAGTATTGACACTGTGTGCAATGTCATGAGCTAAGTGCACTGCATACCAGGGCAGTGCGGCCATTCATGTCTCTCTCATCAGGATGACAGCCTCGTTTCAGCAAGTGTTGCAACAATGGCTCATCATCTCTTGCAGCCGCAAAACATAAACTAAGAGGCAAATCCATTTGACCTTGAGCAAGCATTTTCTCAACATCTACAAGAACAGCTTGCATAATTGGATCCTCCTGATTTTTTAAATGCTGCAACAACAAGCAAACATAAAACTAATGATAATAAAATTGACTTTCTAATGTAGTGAAAACTTCACTACTTTTTCTAACTTTCGGAATTTCATAAACAAAATCAAAATAGGCTTGTTAAACTGTCATTAATTCCTATTTACTGTGATTATTGTGAATTATCAACTAATTGTCGCATATTAGATCACATGTCAATTAAAAAAATTGTTGCATATTAGATGACATGTCAATTAAAAACAACCTCCCAATTAAACAAAGTGTAAAGCTGTTTATATAATAAATTATAAATTCATAAGCACAAAAACCTCTAGAAAATCTGGAATGCAATATTGTAACCATCATACTGAGCCACTTGTATTATATATTTAACCCATCGTCCTAAGCTCCTACCGCCGAGACCCTAATTTTCATAATTTAATAATCTTGTGCTTAAATATATTAATAGTAAAAAACAACTCAAAAACACAAACCTCGAGGAGGTTATTCATGATAATAGCTCCATCTCCAACATTAGCTTGGACAAGATTCAAAAGGGCAGTTCGATTTAGACGCAGTAGCTGACACAATCTCTTGGTGCGCACAGTAAAGAGCTGCGGTCTGTAGCAAAGAACACCTATCTCCCCACATACATCTCCAGCTTTAACCTCCTTAACAACCTGTAAATAAAAGTCTTCAATTAAAAACAGTAGGCATTACACAGAGTCTACCACTCTACCAGCATCACTTAAAGATAATTTGCAATATTAAATATCAAAAGCTTGCCTGTTCAACTCCAAGTTTCTGCACAATAAACTCCTGCAAGAAAAGACGCAGTCAAATGCCAGAAAGTCTACATTATTTACTTCAGAAAGAAAATGAGTTTACAAGACAATAACTATTTACAGTAACTTTTTTGGGATCTATATTTTGTTCCAACATTAAAAGAGCTACAGAAATCCAAATCACTTTCTCATGCTCAAAATCCTGATTAAACATACTAGTGCAAATGGACTGCATGGAACTTTTGTTTTGTTTTGTTTTTAAATTAAATGGGTCTAGAGGAATAAAGAACTACTGTTCCAGGTAGATAGGTTTAGAACCTCTGAACCTGTCTTGGAGAAAGCTTGCTTAGTGTTACCAGTTATATGCATTATAAATGAGAGTTCATTCTCACCATTGTGCCATGGACTAGCACATAAAGATCTGTAGGGGCTTCATTTTGTAAAATCACGTCTTCTTTGGGAGGGAAGTACTCAGCTTTCATCTCTGAAACCTTAATTAGATAGGAAAGAAAATACACAGTTAGCAGCAAAATTAAAAGAGACAAGAATGAAAATTACCCCCTAAAAAAAAAAAAAAAAAAAAAAAAACTCAAACATACAATGATACAAGTATTTTAAATTAACATGACAAAGTACAAAGTCAGAAAAGGACATCTCTAGTTTATAGGACAAAAACCCTGTCTTTTGATATTACATATAGAGGAAATTCAGGCTAGCAACAAGAAGGGATTGTAAGGAAGCAGAAACATACCAGCTGGAAAAGCAGGTCATTTGATACTCCGCGAAATAAGTACACCTTATCAAGCAGAGAATAGAAGAGATAATGTGAAACACTTGATTTAATGGCCTTAGGAAGGGATTCGAGAACCTCTTGCTGTTGCAACCCTTCTGAATCAGCTCTGTATTTCAAACACAAGTGAGAGATCATTTGATCTTGGAGGCGAACAGGAAGCCTATTCCTTTGAGCAAAATTTGAAGCAGCTTGTATTTTGTCCCTCTATGAGTACACAAAACCAAAAATATATAACTAGTTAGCAGCACAATCAAAATATGAATGCATTGCTATAACCATTGAGTTAACGAATAAGGAAAATGCAACATCAGGTATTTGATTACTGTTTGCTTCAAATAAATTTCTAAAGACCAACCTTGAAAGAAACCAAACAAGAAAGCAAGCAAGACTACAAGAGCAGTGAGAGAACAAGGTAGCAAAGTGCACACTTACAAAATTTCTAGTTCGGCTAGTCCCATGAACCACCAAGTTTGTCATATTTCCTATCAAATATGCAGTCAATCCAAGATTGAAGAGCATAAAGAAAATGTCGAAGACCATCTCCCTTATATTAACAGGGTGCAAATCACCATAACCCACTGTTGTGAGAGTGGTTATTGACCAATAAATTGATGTCACATAAAGTAGCCACAAATTTGCAGTCTGAAAGTTCTGAAATGAAAGAGCAATCCAAGTCTTTTTCGGGTCAGGATAATGGGCTGCAAGGAAAAAGTAGAAGCAGGCAGCACAGTGAACCGAAAAAAGAGTCACCTGCAAATGAAAAAGTTTTATAAAATATTAAGCTGGATAAAAATGAAATCTATCAACACCAATTCACTTTGAACTTCTAAATTATACTCACGCAAATTAGCTTTATGCATCGGATCCAAAAGTAGTTGATATTTCGATCTTTCTCCAATCTGTATATGAAGGTGGCTAACATAAGTGTGTAGAAAGTTTGGTAATGTAATTTCCGTACTCCAAGTTACAAAGCCAAGAATTTACCTGGAGAACATCTTACTGACTCTACGAAGACGCCAAAGACGTAACATATTGAAGAGGCCATAGGCATGAATGCTGTCAGGGATGATTTTATCAACAAGTTCAGAAGGGACAGTTGATATGAAATCGAACAAAAACCAGGTTCTTATATACTTCCAAGCAATCAACCTTCGGTCATCAACCAGGAGATACGTTTGTGGATCTTGATATGCGACGAAGAAGGTCAAAATGATATCAATAGCAAAAAATCCATTAACAATATTATCGAGAATAGCTAGGCTTTTGATTGGTTTGTCAAGGAATCCAAATTCGAATGGAGACACCCATGATGTATAAAAGACCAAAATTACCAGAAACATTTCCCATATTCTGCACAAAAAAACATTGTCAGGATATATATAAGTATGCAAAATAATAGAACCTTAATAAAATGCTACATTACTGGAACAAATCTTTGTTTCATGCCTTGTGAAAGAAGGAAAATCGATTCCAGATGCAAGCAAATCAATTCATGGTGCATATAGGCAGTGTCATGGGTGGTGGTCCAATAGTACCCCAGATGAAAATAAAAATCTATAGAAGATTGTTTCTTGCCTTTTTTCCCTCGCTTTACAATATCATTTCTTGCTTCTTAAAACTCCAAAAAGTATTTTAAATTGACACATTGATAAGTTTCCATGAGAAGTCACAAAATCCAACAAATACTGGTGATCACAACAAGCCAAGTTCAACTAGCCTTTTGATCAACTTAACTGGACTTGTTAATTATGCTCAACTCAAGTTTGAAACAAGCTTAAACCAAATCAACTTCAGGCAGATCAAGGGTTGGATTGACTCATTAAATTATTCTAAATTACATAAAGTTACTGTAAAATCCAAAAGACTATATTGTTAAAAACAGGGGTGAAGGGGACTGGATACCTAGTCCAAAATGTACAAACCAGTCCCAGAACCATTTCTATCAGCCGAAGTCTAGTTCATAATGAGCTCGTCGAGATTTTAAAAGTTTTTTTTTCCTACACTTATTGCTATGTACTCTTTCACTTTATTTAAATTGAAATGTAACAATATTGATGTAACAAACTTACTCTTTTTAAACTTAACTTCGTCTTACTTTCTAATGCTCTTCTGATTTACCCCATAAACTGCACCCATCTTCCTTTATACTCCCTCCATTTCTTTTATTTGTCTTGTTTGCTATTTTTTTTTTTTTTTCACAGTTCTCAATGCAATATTGTACTGTAATAGCAATATTTCTAAAATTCTAAGTATGCATTACAAAAATTATAAAAATTATATACTGCGTATTTGGAAACTATAAATTGAGAAGAATCTAACTAGAATTCACATAACTACACTTTGAAGCATATGTATTCCGAAAAAAAAAAAAAAAAAAAAAAAACCTGATTCCATTTATCTTTAACAAACAAATACTCAATTTAAAAATCCATCAAAGCAATTAAACGGCCCATGAAGCAAATCAGGGTCTCAAAAACCGCAAAAAATACATTGTCTAAGCAACTAAATAAATGATATAAAAGGGGATTAAAATACTACCTCCGTTTAATATTATTTGCAACGATTAGACATTTTTCCTCTCTACTCTACTTTATGTCAAATCGTTACAAATACTATGAAACGGAGGTAGTACAAGTCTTGGTCCTGTCTTAGTATAGTCTCTAGTTGACTTGCCAAAACTAATCCAACCCTAATCACTCGACCCATAACTAAACCATACTTGAAATTGGGAAACACGATTGTAACCCGAACAAAAAATTGATCAGCTGCCTTGAACTGACAATTTTGATGACTATCATTGAATATCTATAATAACATACTTTGACAAGTATTAAAAAGCATACATTAAGTTTATAGTTTCAACCACTAAACTGAAAATACATTGACCCAGCCCTTAGCCCCTTACCAAACCCAACTCGGATATTTCTAGCACCCGAGTATGACCACATCACCTAGACTAACTGACTCAAAAAACCCAGTTCAATTGACCGCTTTACTTCATTTTCTAGCTTATTAGTTGACCATTATTTTCTGTTTTGGACCTGAAATTGAAACAGGTTTAACCATTTTCAGAGGTTCAAACCCTGATACTAATTTTTTGGTTACCCCTACACAACTCAGAGTTTTTTTTTTTTTTTGACAGGAGTTCATAACTTTATTTAGCTACATACATTAAAATCCCAAATTATAAGCATAATTCATAACATCAACCATAATTAAAAGCCATAAACCACACAAAAATTAAAACCCACCAAAAAAAATTCAATTCCAAACAACCTAAACAAATGTAGTACTTCATAAAATCACTCTAAAAACCCAGATCAATTCTAACACATTACATGCAAAAATCAACACAAATGCTCAAAAAATTCAAAACCAAGATGAAATTTCATACTAAAATCAACAAAACTATACAAAGAAATAAGATTAAGATTAAAGATTAAACCTATAACGATGATTAAAGGGTGAAACAGTAGAACGGTGGAGAAAAACACCACGACTGCTACGAGCTCCAAGTGAAGGAAGAACACCATTAGAAAGACTGTAATGGCTTGAACCATCAATTGAAGTTGGGTCAATTTCAACTTCCTTAAGATTTTTACCACAAATTGGAGTATTAAACCATGTTTTCATCTCTCAATTTAGCAAATTTCTCTCTCCTCTGTTTTTTTTTTTTTTTTTTTTTTGGCCTAATTCCCCTGTTTTCTGCTGTTTTGCTACTGAGTTCAGTGGATTCATTTTTCTGGCATTGTTTTTTAAGGAAAAGTAGAGAATTATTTTTTTGTCTTAAATCTGAAAATATTTTTTTTGTTTTATTCTTAAAATAACCTTAATGGGGGTATTAAAGGCTGCCTTTTTAAGAAATAATAAAAAAAAAAAAAAAAATTAAAAAATGGGGTATCAATTTTTTGACTTGGGGTCTAATGGGCGGCTATCTTAGTTGAAATGAAATTATGAGGAATCTCGGAATAATGGCATCGATCAACTTCCATGCTGCTGCCATTAAGCCCAATTTATTTGGGTAATGATTCGATTCTAAACTCGAAAACATAATGTACGTAGAATTTATTTAAAATCACGTGTTTTTCGTTATAATAAGTAATGATATGAAGAATCTAATTTGAGTTATTGTCAATGTGTGAAATTTAACTTTTATGTTAATTTGTACGGAGTAGTTCTTACTGATATAACTACTCGTTGATAATTAGAGGAAAAAAAAATGATTATTATAAAAATAAATAAAAAATACATGCCTATTAATTAATTAAGCAAGTATAAAAAATGTATTTGTAATTGATTAGAACTTGGTTGTCCAAAAAAAAAAAAAATTGAACTTGGGAGTATTGTGGAAATATTGAAACAATTAATGTTTGGTGAGAAGTGTCTTTCCTCTTATTAGAAAAATCTGTAGTGTAATTGACATAGGCCAATTAAGGACTGGCATATGAGTTGAACTAGATCCCAAATTTTGGAGTTTGTGATGAGCTATTAATACTCTTATCTTTTGGGTTGATTTTTCGTAATATTAAATGACACCGTTGCTCAATCTCTACTTCTAGTAAAGTAACATGAAAGGATTTATTATTTGATAAGGTAGATTGAATTGAAACCAAATCTAGTAAAGGGTGTGCGCTTGAATGGGTTCATCATATACATTGATTGTGAAGCCATGTCGAAGGTTAACGAACTCTTTTATAAAAAGTAATGTAACGTACGGAGTACTAAATTTTGTACTTCTTTGATTTTCTTTTACTTATGATACAAATTTAGGATGTGTATTTTAGGATGTATTTAGAGAAGGTAAACGAGCGACATTATCAAAATAATTTTAAGATCGAGTTAGGTATTGTGCATATAAATTAATATATTGTTATGTATTTAGAGAAGGTAAATGAGCGACATTATCAAAAAATGTTTTAAGTCATGTGGTTGTGTTGTAAGTAAAGGAAAATGGATAAAGAGTGTGTTAAAGATTAGATGGTTTCAAAAAAAAAAAAGATTAGATTTTTTTTTTTTAAAAGTACATTGAATGTTTTATTCATCTTCAATTTTCATTTGACAGATCTAAAATCACGAGAAAATTCCAAGTCCTAATCATGTGGTTTTTTATTTGACCCATTAATTATGTGTATTATTTACGCAACACAATATAGTGAATTGAATATACAAGAAGTTGTTTATTTTGTGCTGGTAATTGGTTGATGAATTAAAAAAAAAATGGAAAATTGAATTTCTTAGAAATTAGATGCATTCATGTCAAAGTAGAAATGTATACATGCAACGTAACCCAAAAAAAATTTGGCATTCATAAGTACATAAATTTCGTAGACATTGGGACTTGAAAGTATTTTTATCAAGATGGCTAGTAGAGGAGGTAGTCCTAATACATAACAGGCTTTTTGTAAAACATGTTTTGATTGTTCAAGGAATTGAACCCATGATCTCACAAATAATAATAGAGTTCTAAAACACTACACCGCCTTTATATTTTTATAACAATTGTGAAACTAATATTTATATATCCTAAAATTGGGCCTCTTAAAATTTGGTATGATAATAAAACAATTATCTATCTTTCTATAATAAATGGTGATTAAGTTTGAATACAAAACCTATTGTTACAAATTTACCCAATAATTTCTATACGAGGATCATATTTGTAATAATAGCGTCTTGTAATTTTAAAAAAATAACTTTTTAAATGACTACTTTTGTGAGTCATTGTAACTCTGCAAGCATGTGATCATATCTTAATTCCCCTCTCTCTTTGATATATCTTATGTATAAGGTGTTTCTATGATGATGAGATGCCCTTATGATCTTATAATTAGGAATAATTTTCACGCTAGTCAAATGATTCATACTCAAACTCATCAATTAAACCTCAATTTAGACTTCTAATCCAAAATAAAATTCCTACCCAATACTCAAAACACCCAAGCTTTTGTGTTGAAATATATGTAATGTTCCAACCTAAACAAGCCGGACGATACATGATCAACTCAATGCAATTAGCTAGTGTTCGTACATCTATCATTTTGCATGTCAAATGTCATACACACATAAATGCAAAAAATAGCTAGAAAGTGCAAAGTAAAAATTACGAATCACAAAAACGACGACGACAACAACAACAGCAAAGAGGTACCTATAACGGGGATCAAAAGGGGCAACAATGAAGCGGCCAAGGGCGTTACCGCGATTGCTACGTGCACCAAGAGAAGGAAGAATGCCATTCGAATAATGGCTTGTTCCATCTATTGAAGTTGGAGCAACATCACTTAGTTTATCTGCACATACTGAACTCTTCCAAAAATTGTTCATTTTTCTCCCAAAATCTATTCTATATATTATTGTTATCTACTTTTAATTATCTCCTTTCTTTTTCCCAATATTTCTCTCCCATTGTTCATTTATATATCTAGTGGTTTTCTATATAATACAGCTAATTTCTTTTTAAATTTGTAAGATAAGTAACTAACTCAGATCATCTTAACTTAAAAAATAAAAAAGGGGAGGTTTTTCTGATAAACTATTGTAAATGATTGAGTTGACTTCCCCCAGACAGGTAGGTGTTAACTGCTGCTAAGTCGAGCTACAAAGAAATTATTTACATAATGTAAGATTATTAGCAACACGTAATTATTAGTTTCTCTGTCCCCTATTTATTTGTTTGCCCCATTGCGTTTAGTGAGCCGTATTTTAAAACTTTGAACACATATTATCACAGTCATGTTGGATTTTGCTCGATTTGTTTCCACATCTAAGGGCCTGATTTGATTTGTTGAACTGAGCTGAACTGAATATTTTATTAGAAAAGGAAATTAGGAACTGAACTGAACTGAAAATAAGCTGAAGAGAACATGCCCTAACTATTAAGAGCTAAGAAGGGAAACTTACAAGAACGTAACTGTTCTTAAAGAGTTACTTTTTATTAATGTTGAAAATTAAATTATACCTATATTACATTTCAAGTGAAAGTTAAACTCGGCTATCAAAATAAAAAAAAAAAAATTTTAAAAACAAATTAAACTCAATGTCAAACAAATTAAACATTCAGCTCACAACCAACTCGTTTGATTAATACCCATAAGACAACTTATTAATATACTTCGTATTTTTTTTGAGGCGATGTACAAAGTTGTCTAAACTTCAACAAGAGGTAGTCAAGAGCATTTGTCTAATTAATACTCTAATTAGGTCCATGGGAGCAACTTATATGTATTCTTGTCTTACGTTAATTTTTGGGTTTTGCATTGTACAATAATAAAACCTTAAAAATTAAAATAACGATGATTAATTAGGAGCATAATTATTAGATTATGGAAGCTATGTGTGCTAATAATAATACTTGAAAGAGCATTAGCAATGTCCAATACTTTATAAGTGCGTGCCAATCTAATGAAGATGGTAAGTAGTACTGATTCAAAGATTTTACAAAATTTTCAATGCTTCGAAGTAGATTCTGTGTGCTGTGTTGAAAAGGTGTAGTTTTGTGCTCCCCACTTTTTGCCCCTTAAAATTAAATAATCTTATCTATATTTCACGATTTTGTACATATTCTAAATTGTTTTAATAAAATAAGATGTAATTTGACTAAATAATTCACTATTATATTTGGAAATTGATAATCTACCAAGAAGTCCAAGATTGAATAGTCTTGCTAAAAATAATTGATAGAGTATGAAATACATCAGATTAAGTTTTTAGTTGAGTTGGTCCATTAACATGATATTAAGAGTCAACGTGACACAAAGGTCACCGGTTCAAATCTTATCCACCCTTTTTTTGTAAAGTGGAAGCTTAAGTTTGGTGTATTTTATAAAAATCATTTGTAAAAGAAACAGAGGTAATACCTTTTTTTCTTCAAACACTTCTCATTTCATGTTTACTAATGTATCATTTCAACCGTGAATATCTTTATTTAATTTTCAATATACATTTAAAAAAAATGAGTATTACGAAAATGTAAAATGTGATGAATCTAATAAGATCCCAGCGTGTAAAATTGAGATTTTGTAGGAGCTAAAAAGAGTAGGATTCAAAGAGAATGGGGAAATAGTTAACGAATGAAAAAGGAGAACTGAATTCCAAAACTGAGTTTGGGGTAGATTCTAGTTAAAATTTAAAAGACACTGTAGTCACTCAAAGCATTTGAAAATATTATTGGAATTTAATTTTTTTTTTTTTTTGAGATTTTCTCTACGAAAATTGATATTTTTTCCAATTGAGTTATTATTAATTACTTAACCGGTTTATACTTATTGCAGCTTTTATTTTGACCCTACTAAATCCAAGATATAATTTCTAGATCCGTCATCGGCCTCGTATGTTTATAAATTGCATGGTCGTAAAGATGACACTAGCTTAGGTTGGGCCGATTTAAGGAATGACACAACACGACACGTCACAACATGATGCATGCCGCTACGTCGCCTTTAGATGAGAGAAGTCCAACAAAGTATGGCCTGGCACAGCACGACACGACAAGTAAGACACTGTACATTATAATCAATGAAATGTAATTGGTTAAATTAGGAACACAGGCATGACCAATCATACAAGGTACAATGGCACGTGGGTTTGGGTCGTACATGAGCGGACTGACTTTTGAAATCTCCGACTCGACACGACACGTAACTTGTGAGCTGAGCTAGGTCGTGTACCAGGCCTTACCAATTTCAAAGCACATGGTCTACCATGAGCCATGATTCACAACTATCTTTTATATGACCGTGTATAAAGAGTGTGAGACTTGGTTGCAAGTAGTGACCTAAGGTTGTTGCCGTAGTTGGAATTGGTTGAGATCATGACCATTATTTTCTTGCTTGCATATGTAACTAACAATTGCATGCTAAACGTACATTATTGTTGTGTAATGGTGGAAAAATCTCTCTACTTTCTTTGTGCTAAATTTAAGATTCAAGTCAAGGTTTCAAATTGTCAGCAGTTGTATCTTTGTCTTCTAACAGTTTGACCATTGAATTGCAACTTTTCTCTTCTTTAAAGAGCTATTACTTCGTTTGCGTGCAATTGATGAGACAATGCCTAGTTACTCTCAATTTGTATCTTTGTGATGGGTGGCATTTATCCATACACTCCCTCCATTAGTCATTGCCTCACTATTAGTCGTAGCCTCGTAGGTCAAAACTCAAAATTAAAGCACACACCTTATAAAAATAGTTAATTCTTCTACATATTATTAGAATTTTTTTTAAAAAAATTTCCAACACATACAATATACTAATTAAAATTTCTTAAGTTACGTATTACATAAGAAAATATAAAATTATTCACTAGTCTAACAAGATCATCTATGACTAATAGCTATATATGTTTTGAGTTATATAGAGTTTTCTATTGATTGTCGCTAGGGCACACGTGTTACTCTTAACACTTTAAAAGATTCTTCATTAACATAATTGTTCTAACATCAAATGGAAATCTTACCATCCATAATTATATTAATTACTTCCGCCCATCCTTTTTTTTTTTTTCAAATTGCATCACTTTGACTTTTGAACTATTTACATACCATATTTGATTTAATTTTTTATTATTATACAATAGATAAATGTTATCATACAATATATCATTAATTATATTAGTCACAATGCCTATTTTCATAATTAAATTTTGTTATAAGTTTACTATAAATAATTAAAGATATTAATAGTCAAAATTACATCTCAATAAATATATCAGTCAAACTAATGCAGTTAAATTAAAGCAGCGAGAGGGAGTATTTTTAAATCTGAGTAAGTTTATAAATTTCCCCACAAAGTCCACCATTTCAACATTTACTCCCTTTTCTATATAGATTATTAGTTAATTTTTACAAAAATTAAAATAACTGTGTAAGTTAGTATGTGCCTATAAACACACATTGACAAATTAAACCGTTTACAATTAAAATATTATATAAATAACATATTCCATAAGCATTGGAATGTCAACGTATTCTTGAAGGCATGAAAATGTTATTGTCTGGGTCAAAAAGTCAAAAAATTGTGTTTACATCTAAATAAAACAGTCAAATAGAATCAAACTGAGTATAATTGTGATAAAAATATACTAGTAAAAAAGTAAATGCCGTCAAAATATTATTATTGTTATCATCAAACAATGAATTGGAAAAACTATATAAGTACACCAAAGTCTGATACACTCCATTTAATTTTTGAAAGGAACAGAGTTGAAGTTGTTGGCCATTATCAAATATTCATTCATTTTTGTCGACCTAATTGAGTGCAAGTTGCCTATTTATTGTACATCTATACGAGAACGACTGTGACTTTGACATTATATTGGTGGTTGACTTTTATTTTCATAAAATTGGATTCAGGATAGACCATCTTTTATGCATTTTTTAGATTAGATAATGATCCATGCACAATTTTAGATTGAAAGGAAATAAAAATATCTAGGCTTCTTATTATGGATAAAAACCTATTACTCCATTTTAAAAATATAATTTTAAAAAAAAATATGCTCAATATAAACAATTACAGCGGTTGTAATTGTAATATGCTAACTACCATATTATTTCAAAGATAAACAATATGATCGGTTTATTTTTTAAAATTATTATATGGACACAATTAGTTTTCTGATATTTACAATGCAAAAATAATTTTTGAAAATTATAATCCAACGTAAAATAAATATTTTTGGAAAAATTATACAATTATAATAAAAATTATATAAATGAAACTAAAAATTTGATAAATAAAAAATGTTGATAATTCTGTACCGAAAAAAAAGTTATATAACTTATTACTTGGAGAAAATTATCAGTTTTAAACTATATAATCATTAAAACATTATGTTAGTCATATTTCAAACTATTACTATATATTAACTTTAGAAAATTGATAGAGAAAGTAACACCTCAAAGAAGAAAAAAGAAAGTTTACTTGAAAGGGAAAATTTTGTGGAGTAATAATTTAAAATTCTATTTTAGAAATGTTTTGTATTGCTTTTGAAATGTAGAGTTAGATGCAAGGAATTGACTAGTAAATTCTTCACCGCCCTAAATAGTAAATACAACGACCACATGCAACTTCATGGCACAATTTCCTTTGCTTATGTAACTTGCACCAAAATTCTTGCAAATACGTACCAACAATTCCAAGAATGGCATCACCAACAATTAACAAATCAATAACCAAGCAAAACTCAGTAAAGTTAGTGGAAATTCAACTTGTAACTTTAAGGTCATAAGTTTGAGGCCCACTAATTACAAAATGCTGAAAGTAGAGGGATTCTCTTACTTCCCTCCTATACTCTCAAACTCTGATTAAACCTATGAGAGGTGGCGGTTCAGTAGGGTCTTAATCTTACCTTAAAAAAAAACAATAATTAAACTTATAAAAGAAATTAAATAAGAAGCTCCGTATTACAATATTATTTTACCTCCTTAAATTTGTAAGGAGAATTATTTTATCTTGGTAATTTTTTACAAAAAATTTAACCATCATCTACTTATTCGATATATATATATATATATATATATATATATATATATATATATATATATATATATATATATTACACGATAGTACGTCATAAGATTGGAATATTTTACAAATAGTACGTCATTAGTGTATATTTAATATACGGAGTATTTTGCAAGAACGTATATATAATATAATCATAAGATTAAATGGACTTAAAAATCCAATCATGCAATTGAATGTGTATATAAGGCATCCAAAATACTTCATATAATAATGACATGCTTTTTACAATTGTATATGTACTTATCATAAATATTACACGATAGCTAGGAAAATTTTATATAATTTCTACAAAGTATAACATATACGAAGTACTTGTTTTTTTTGAGGGAAAAGTATAACATATACTTTGTACTATCATATGCTATTCTAAACTATAACAATGTCGTAATTAACTATTAAATAATTATTAAAATTAGTAAAGACAATGTACTAGTAAATGATGTACGGAGCCAACGGAGGTACATTGAAAGATAGAGACCATTATTAGAAGTATATGGACTACCGGTACAAATAAAATTGACAATAATACAAAAAAACAATTTCCTTTTTAATGACAATTAATTTAATTAAAAAGAAAAGGATTTGATGACAATGCATGTTTTTTTAATTATCTTTTTTTTGTAATTGTATTTTAAATTATTAACATAGTTTGTATTACAACACTATATGTTGGCCACTCCATTAAAGTTGACTAATAAGAGATTAACTGTCAACCTGACAATGATCTTATAATATAATAATAGTGATCATATATTTTTAGGGCGGCAATTAATTTTATAAATTATACAAAGATTAATTATGATTTAGCCATTACTAGTAGGATATGGACATGTGAATGAATGTATATGGCCTCTCATTTCAAGAAAGATCAATATCAATATTTTATTTTATTTTATTTTTGTATAATAAATTTAAGGACATTAATAAGGCTAAAGGTGAAGGAAGCCGTTGACATTTCCTTATAAACGTAGGGCAATAATAAGGCCATCCCATCCACATGACTAAACATACTATTCTCTAATTATGAGCTCATTTATAGAGTGGATAATATATCCTAAATCATAATGTCATTTTCTTACCAAATCAAGTTGTTCTAGGCTATATCTAGTACAATGCCTTATTTGTTTTCTTAAGACGTGGATCTGGCCATACGTGTTATAATGTTCCTATAATGTTATATACAATTTTAAATTTGAAATAACAGTTTTGTGTTTTTTTACTTAGTTTGATGAGCTACTTCTTATATTGTTATTTGTTAATTGATTGTATGATGTAATTATTTTTTGTTAGGCTTACAAGTGACTGAAATTTTTGGCATTCTTCTAGGGTAACTGAAATTTATCAATTTTAGTATTACATAGAGATTTAATGAATGAACTTAATGCGAATTCCTTTTGTTAATAAACCTATTGTTCCAACTTGATCAAAAGAGAGGATTTGATTGGGATGGTTAAGATGGATTGACTTTGATAAACGAGGTTTAATTTCTTGTTGATCTCAAGTATCAATAGTAATGGTTTTATGGAAATGTTGAGCAATACAACATTGTGACAGACCAAAAGATCAATCTTAAAAATCTTGAAACCTAGATACAACGACTTATATAGCTATATGGATAAAGTTGTTTAGCTAGGGGTGCTAATCGAGCGAGTCGATCACGAGTTAAGGGGTGCTCGACTCGACTCGAAAACTTTTTTCATGTGCTCACCTCATGCTCGTTAATGTTTCGACTCTTCCGAGTCAATAAAACCTGCTCGATTCATGCTTGTGAAAGTTTCGAGTCGAGTTGAGTAGCTCACGATCTGCTCGTTAAAGTTTTAGCCTTTCTAAAATTCTAGGCCTTTGTTATTTTTTTTTTCACTTTATATATATATAGTATATTTTATTTATTATTAAAGATTTACTCTTTCTTTTTTAATAATATAAATTAACTCTTATTAAGTGTCAAATTTATTCATGGTAATAACTTTGTTTGTAAACTCTATATTAATAAAATGCATTATCGAGTTGCTCACGAACTTATCGAGTCGAGTTAGAGCTTGCTCAACTCGTACTTGTTAACATCTCGAGTCGAGTCGAATTCGAGTCGAGTTTGACTGAGTTTTGACCGAGTCGAGTCCGAGTTGCTCAACTCGATTAGCACCCTAGTCTAGCTACATGCCTTCCTGATAGAGCTAGCTCAAGTTGTGAATCATAAGATATTAAGCACGGATTACTAAGATTAGGAGTGTGTAGGCTTCGAATTGAATGGACTCATCCAAAGAGCTATCAGACTTTTCGAGTATGAAGTGGCTAAAGCCCAAATCAGGACAATTATGAAGTGGCTAAAGCCCGAATCAAGACTTATTAATTTCAGTTAAAGAACTAATTAACATGTTAAATGGTTCAAATCAAGTGAATGGTTGTGGTCTAAAAAAACTCAATAACATATACCTTTCCCGTTCCTTTTTACTTAATCAATTGATTCTGCATACACTAACAAAACCTCACATATATTAAAATTTGTTATATACACCCGGGTCATTTGCTCATTTAATCAACAAATGAGCAAATAATATTTTTACTTATTTATTGATTGAATAATAGGCTCTCCACATATATACTTTCCTTATGTATATATAATGAAAGATGGTCAAAGCCTAATATGTAAATAGTGCAAAAGCCAAACAAGAACATAAAAATAAACATAACAAGAATTATAGAAGTCCGGTGGACCAAACAATATTACGAAGAATACATACTTGACGAGTACTAGCTAATTAATTTAACTTGATAGTTGGTAGTGTTGTATGTGTAAATAAAATTTAACCATAATCCCATTCAATATGATTTGAAAATTCCGATTTAGATTTTGATTTTTATGGACATAATAATTTAACATGACTCGACTTTAAAAATTATACCCAACTCAATCTCACCGAACCAACCATAGTACCCCAAGTCCCAAATCGACACCTCTTTGTGCAATGGGTTATGGGTATATTAATGCAATAATGCATGTCTTGCTTGGCACTTTTAACGCATTATTTCATCCCTTCATTGCTAATGCTCGCTCTCTATCTTAGAAATTTATAGCTGCGGAGTACATATGGTTAATAACCTCATATTATTAGAATGTTTGTGGAAATTTGTCATACCACATCTTAAATCAGAAATTGAATAAGTAGGTACTCCGTACTAATTAATAAACGTGCAACAAATAATGACTTGTATCACCAATCACCAATGGCTTGGCCTGCTAGACCGTAGACGGCTAGACCTAACCCTTGAAGCTATGGAATCCCATCCCATGTACTCCACATGACTTGGATGAAAACCGATTGATGGCTTCTCTCCTCATTATACTCGAACTCGACATTTTTGAGCACAATCTTAATGCCTTGATTAACAGTATAGAAGCCACCAGACGTGAGGGCAGCGATTGAGGCAGAACGAAGACCACGAGGTGCCCACATGATAGCACCACCAATGGCGAATGAGATTGCTTTATCCGTCCAAACAGTCCTCTGACCACGGTATTCATAAAAGAGATAAGACGGAACGTCAGTTACTAAGAAAAAACTAGCAAAAAATCCTCCTGTGCGTAAGGTGTTAAAACGCATTGCATTTATTCCGCCACCAAATTTTCTTCTGATTGACGGTGCTCTACGGGCGAAACCCTTGAACAAGTCGCAGAAACTCCCCCCCAAGGTGCCAACCAAGAACCCCGAGCCGGCACTTTCAGCAAAGTGTTCAAAGTTATATTCTCGTCTTTCTGCTATAAACTCCGTGTAGATTGGAAGTTCACTTTCATCCATATCCATAGCTTTTTAACCTGTCATGCAAATGTCACAAGAGGTCTAACATCAAAGGGTACGGTTGCTATATAATTTTCAATTACCAAACAAATTTTAGCCTCGTAATTTTCTTTTCTAGCAATATAATCGATGGTTTTAATTTGATATCTTTCATACGTAGTAATATTAGTATTTAGAATCAATAATTCAGATTTTCGAACCCTACCTACGCTTATTAAATTAAATTAAATTAAATTAAATCAAAGATGAACCCTAGATTGTCAAATTGATAAGATGATTACTAAAACAAACCAAAGACTAACTTACCTCAGAATCTGCTTCGATAGGGAATATAAGAATTAGAAGGCCTCGATGGACAACGTCAAGTGCGATGTGAGTGCGCTTCAATGGAGAACTGAGAGAGAAAGAGAGGGGGGCAATATGACGAGGCACTAGGCAGGGCTATGCATGTTCATCCCTTTTTTTCCTTAACAGAACAATTCAATGGGTTTATTTATAAAAGGAAAATTTGCTTAAAACTCTCTATTAAATACAAGTTTTTGCGAAAAACTACCGCGTAAATTTTTAAGGGTTTTTCTACACTATAACCCTCCTTATTTCACTTTATCTATGTTGTGTCCCTCCATACTGTAACCCGTGGGTACATCGTACATGTATTAATTAATAAAAAAAATCAGTTTTTTTTTACTGATTCATGTTATGTACTTATGTAAATGTATCCTTGTAATTTATCATATTTAGATAATTTTTAAAGCAAAAATAATAGTACTAGTCGATCATCATATAGCTAACATAAGTTGTGAGGGTTTACAAGGAAGCATCTCAATCCATGATTTGGACTAATTTTTGAGGTTTGAAGACCCCAGGGTTGATATATCTCAGGATTGTAGGACATGCATATCGAGGTCTATTGGAGTTATCCTAGGGATACTAGAATATTGTTGTGGTATTATTGTGATATATTTAGGAAACATATCTTGTGCAAAGATATGGTAGAATATTGTAGAGCTTTAGGGGTTTCTTACCCTAATAATATATATACATGTAATGGCCGTGAATATCAATGAGAAGAATACAGAGAATTGCATTCATAATTTGTCTCTGATTTAACAAGGTCATATAATGTTGTTTAGAATCATATATGAACACTAGACAGTCATATGAAATCCCGTGGCAGCCTTGAGTTGATGATGGAGGCGTATGCTGTAGAATAAAATTTTGATAGTTAAAAGCAAAGTGGTCTAAAATTTTGATAGTTAAAAGCAAAGTGTTCAAACCACCAAGATGGACTCTCAAAGTGTCGTTGGGTGTATCGGAGCAACCTCGGCATGTCGGGTTCATAATGATGGTCTAAAATTAAAGATTATATTCACTATTATGGACTACTTTTCACAAGGTTTCAAGAAATGGTATTTGGAATCATATATGACCATTATTTGGTCATAGAAATTTGTGTGGTGACCTTGAGTTGATTATGGAGGTATAAGTTGTAAAATTAAATTTGATAGTTTAATTGCAAAGTGAAGAGTCTTAAGGTCTATGGGAGCAACTACAACATGTTTCTTTTATGGATTCGCACTAGTTAAAAGGAATTTAAAATTAAAGGCATCCACGATATTGAACTAATTTTGTTTGCGAGATTATAAGGAATATATCATAGGATCATATACTGTTTTTTAGAACCGTATATGACCTCTAGTCAGTTATACGGAGTCTAAAGTTAGCACGCCACAAACTCAATAATGGGGTTTCAGAAAACAGTCTAGTTTAAGTTACACGGGTCAACCTTATTATAGCTTACAAGTCCAAATTGGTCAGTAAGCCAGGCCCAATTACAGAATGCGAAAACACTCGTAACGATTTCAAGAAAGTTAGTTATGTTACCAACCAAGAAATGTAACTAACTCATGCTGATTCACTAGTGGAAAAATTGTCATTCGTAACAGGCTATTTGTAACGGGCAAAGGTATGCCCGTTACATAAAATACATCCGTAACGGTCAAAATAAGAGTCCGTTACAAATATATAATATTCGTAACGAGCAAGATACTGCCCGTTACAAATATATAACATTCGTAACGGGCAAAATATTGCCCGTTACGAATACTATATTATTCGTAACAGGCATATTGTGCCCGTTACGAATACTTTAGTCCAATTGTTGGGAAAGGAGCCCAATAGCCCATAGCCCATTAGTTATTGATAGTAGGGTTTTCGCTCTCCAGCCGTCACCCCTCTTTATCCTCTCTCCTCTTATCATTTCCACTCTCTATTTCTCTCTCTACTCTCTGTCTCTCTCTCCTCTCTCTTGCTCACTCTACTTCTCTCATTTTGACGGTAATAAACCGGCGCCATGACCAATATTTCTCCTTCCATATACATCTCTCATCTCGACCATTATTTTGACGGTAATCTTTCTCATTTTTCTTTTTAAATTCCTCAATTTTCATTGCTTTACTCTCAAATTAGTTTTTTGTGGGGGATTTCATGAGTTTTGTGGGTTTGTGAGGGTGGTGTTCATGGCCGGATGTCGACTTTCTGAATTTTTAGGGTGGGTGTTGACGGGTTAGAACAGTTTTTGAAGAGCGTCGGGGTGGTTTCATGGGTTTTGCGGGTTAGTTTTTGTGGGTGTAAATCTGGGTTTTGCGGGTTTGTTTTGTGGGTGTAGATCTGGGTTTTGCGGGTTTGTTTTTGTGGGTGTAGATCTGGGTTTTGCGGGTTTGTTTTTGTGGGTGTAAATCTGAGCTTTGTGGGTTTGTTTTTGAAGAACAGTTTTCGAACAGTTTCTGGCTTCGTGGGTGTAAATTTGGGTTCGTGGTGGTCGGATGGCTGTTGGAAGTGTACGGCGGTGATGATGGTAAGTGTACGGCGGTGGTGGTTGGATGGATGAAATCATGAGTACGGCGGTGGTGATGGTAATTTTGATATTATTAATTTTTTTTTCAATTATGTTTATTTTGGTTTGTTGATTTTTTTTTTTTCAATTATGTTAATTTGGTTTGTTGATATTATTATTATTTTTTTCAATTATGTTAATTTTGGTTTGTTGATATTATTATTATTTTTTTCAATTATGTTAATTTTGGTTTGTTGATATTTTTTTTTTTTCAATTATGTTAATTTTTGGTTTGTTGAAATTATTGAAGGTGGAGCATATAATATCTACAAAAGGGAGCTTAAGAATCAACATATCAGACCACAAAATGTTAAGATTTTCAGACATTGACGAGTTTCAACGGGACAATTTCCAGCAACTTTGAAAATTTGTTGAAGATCTAAATTATTCAATACTAATATAGACAAAACTTGTTTTATTATTATTACAATTATGCTTTGTTTTTGCTATTTTATCATGATTTAAATCTTATATTTGTCTTAATCTAAAGATGTAAACTTGCGACAAGATATGAGCAATTTGATATATTTTGAAGTGATAATGAACAAATTATTGCTTATTGTATACTTCGTATTTAATGTGTATTATACTTTGTAAAAACAAATGTATCTCATTATTTGATAAAAATGATCCAGCATGTGCTAGCACGTGCTGGATTTTTTTTTAATTGCATCAAACACTATTCGTAACGGGCAAAACAAATGCCCGTTACGAATAACGGGTTATTCGTAACAGGCGGATTTTTCGCCCGTTATGAATAACCCGTTATTCGTAACGGGCATTTGTTTTGCCCGTTACGAATAGTGGGTTATTCGTAACGGACACTGCCCGTTACGAATAACATTGTCTATCCGTAACGGCAGTATACGTAACGCCCACTGCCCGTTACGGATAGCCTTTTTTCCACTAGTGATTATATAAGTTTATTCACATTTAATTGGGTTGATAATCATTTTTACTCTACTTAAACCTCTCTCTGTTTCATCTGTTTTCGACTTACAACCATGGCAGAATCTTCTAAACAAAACCCAGAAAAAAATTGTTAACTTCAAAATAACCCCATTAAACAAGTTTAAACTAGCAATTGATGAAAATGGAGTTGATCTTACAGCTCGAAACGTCAATACTAATGATGCTGGTTATCTCGTCCTCAATTCTACTGCATTGCAGGATTTCCAAGGTAGTAATCATCAAGTTGTAGAAAGTTTTAATGATGACTCGAATACCATCTTTCATTTTGGTAAAATCTTTATATTTAAGATTTCTTTTTTGGTTAATGTAGTGTAACATTTATGCATGAATTTGTTATTTTCTTGTACATGGTATAATAATTTCTTATAATGGTATTAATTATCCAATTTAAGTGCTCTTCTTTTTCTTATTGTTGTAATTTGCATTCTGTACTTGCATTTCTTTCTTGATGCAATACTTTTCTATACAAATTTATGGAATTCTATGATAATGTTGTTTAAATCTTGATGTTCTAGTTTTAAAAAATTTATTTCACGAAATGATCCTCCTATTGGATTTGGAGTGGGTGAAGTGACTGAAAATGGAGTTGATTTTACAATTCGGATCGTCGATATTGAACATACTGGTTATCTCTCTTGGTTCTATTAACATTGCTCCAATTATATCATAATTACGAAGATTTTGAAGACTGAAGGTCTAAGATATGAAGTATTTCAAGATTATTGATATTGAAGAGGATATAGAAGAAAAAAAAAATGAAGGTATGTTTTTGTGAAGAATAATGTTTTTGGAGAAGTGTCAAAAGAGAAAATTGGTGATAAGGGCACTGACAACAAACAAAAATTTGAAGACAAATTTTTTTTTGGAGAAGATTGGTGACATGAGCACCAACAAAGTAAAATGGTTGGTAACATGAGAACCAACTAGAAAGATGAGAAAGTTATAATTAGGGGGAGCAAGTTGGTAACACGGGTACCAACACAACCCAAAACATTGAAGATCAACAAAATATGATGAAGAAACAAAGTTGGAATCATTGGTAACATGGGTACCAATACAAAAGACCGATGATGGCTGACAAGAAAACTTTAAAAATCAAGTTTGGAGATCATTGATGAAAGAGGCATCAACGGAGTTTTTACAAGGAAGATTTTTCAAGATTAGGGGTGTTAGAAGTTAATCTAGAAATATCTTAAATAAGGTAGAAAAATCAAGAGAAGATTTGTATCTAGAAAAATCTTGTATTAGAAAAGTCCAGATACATGTAATATGAGATAATTATAAAAAATCTAAAAAGTGAGAAAACACCCCTGTAAATATGTTATGTGTGTATGAGTAACAGGTGAGCAAAACAAAATAGCTCCACCAATGTTATCGTTGATAGAAACTAAAGGTTCTATCAAGAGAGTGATAGACAAATTTATAAAATCATAAAATTGATACTTCCTTCGTTTTTAGTTGGCATGTTTCTTTAGTCACGTTTGTCAATGTACAATTTAAATTATTTATATCTTTAGTTAACAATACGCAAAAAATTATGAAAAGTTGATATTTTAAAAGTATACGAATTTAACAAGATCTCACATGACTATATTTTTCATTACGTATAAAACACAAAACACGGTCAAAAACTCACACGATTATATTTTTCATTACGTATAAAACACAAAACACGGTAAAAAACGGAGGCTGTTTATGGTATTCGACTCCATTAAACTTTCACGTGTACCCAAATTCCATCAGACCCATGGTTTTAATTTGTCACCCTTTACTACAAATTGATGAAAAAAAGCTGCTTTGAGTTAAAGCAGCCTTGAAGATTGAAATTGGCCCTTGAAGGGATGGTGCTATTTGCTGGAGTTTCTGATAGTGCGGTAATAGAAGTTAACAAACCATGATTGAAGAACTTGTATTTGCTCTTTATAATAGTTTTTTTTTCGTTTTTTTATTTTTTTTAAACAGGATATGTGTTGTTATAATGAATGTAAATGTAGATAATATATTTCAGACGAGTATATGTAGAACTCTCGCCGTTCCCTTTTGTTTTTTACGTTTGGAATTATGCACGATTATTAAGAAATCGGGTAAAGTAAAAGTATATTGTAATAATAATTCAATGATTGAAAGTATAATATTCCCTTTAAAAAAGAAAGTACATGTGGGGTGAAGAAAATAAAAAGGAAAAAGGAGAGGGAGGAGAGAGAAAGTAATACGAGTAAGGAGTATTGGAAAATATTAAAATAGTACAAAAAGTACAAATGCATATGGAAAAATAACGATATTTGAGTATTTAAATTGTAAAGCAAGGGTAATTTTGTCCAAATTTTATGACTAAAAAAAAAAGATACTAAATATAAAGAATAAAAAGGAACAATTAAAATGAAAACGTAAAAAACAAAAGAAAACGAAGGGAGTATAAGATAAGTAAATTAAATGGGGATTTTTTTCTCATTTTTTTGACATGTGGACGGGGGGGGGGGGGGGGGGGGGATTAGGTCCTGTTATTTAGAGCTTCTCTGCTTTATTCTACTCTGTCCTGCTCTGCTTTTAGTGCTCTACACTGGTCTGCTATGCTGAAATCTAATCTACTCTGTTATGCTAAAATATGTTCTACTCTGCTCCGCAGTGTGTGGAAGTCTAGCCCTGCACTGCTCTACTGAAATCTGCTCTGCTTTGCCCAGAAATTCAAAAGAACAGGGCTTAAGAAGTATTAAAATTCTGTGTTTCTTTCTTGAAGTAGTTTTTTTTTTTTTTTTTTTAAAAAAAAAAACAACAAAGGTTTCTTTCTTTCTTGAAGTTAAAGCAATAGTTTTGATGAGTGGAAAAAATTCCAAGAATGATTACGTATTCCAAACAACAAATTATCATGATCATTGTCATCAACGTAATTAAACGTGATATGCATAATGTTGATACAATTTCAACTTAAAACTCAATTAATGAGCAATTTTGAACAAGGGCGACTGTACTAAAAAAACCATTTTCTAGTGCAATTGTCATTGTACTAATTCTTAGAAAATGTGATGATGGTTTTTAATACCTAACTAGTTTTTTGGCTCGGGTGCTGCCCCAAGTCATTATTTGTATATAAAAATATTATATTAAAAAAGTAAATTACATTGGTGGTTTTATAAAAACAATATTATTTGTTAATTTTAGTAAATATAAACATCAAAATTCATTATTTAATATGAAGTAACCTAAATGTTATATTTCATCAGTTTGTTTAACTTGTTATAGGGATTTTTTTTCCAGCAATATATCATAAAAAATTGTTCCTTCAAGTAACATATATCGTGGTTAAGGTAAATGTGTTATAGTGTTAATTTATTTTACTTGTTAAAGGAACTTCTTTTTCCAGCTATATATCATAAAAATTCCTTCTAGTAACATATTTCATGGTTAAAAGAAAAAATATTAATTTAGATTTGGGTTACATATTTTAAATACTTAACTATAACCTATATAATATGAATTAAGGTTGAGTAACTTAAAGAAATGAAATTAATTTTATAATCATATTGTTGTTCAATTATACACAAATAAGGTCCCGTTCACTTCACCTTATTTTTGTTGAACTGAAATTATTTTTACTAAAACAAAATTATATTTGCTGAACTTAAATTATTTTTACTGAACTTAAATTAATTTTGCTAAACAGAAATTATTTTTTTTTACTGATTTTCTATTATAATTCTTCTTTAAGAAAACTAAATTTTACTGAACTGAACTATTTTTACTGAACTTAAATTATTTTTAATAAACTAAAATTAATTTTACTGAATTGAACTAATTTTTACTGAACTGAATTTTTTTTTACTGAACAGGGCCTAAGTTGGCAATTAAAATTTTTGAATTTATGAACATGAATAACTATTGTTAATACAACTTGATTATTATAAGAGTTGTTATTGGAGTGATGGTTAAAGTTTGACTTTAATGAGTATGAGTTCATGGGTTCAGATACTATTGCTAATAAATTATTATTTTTTGTATGAAAATATTGATGATTGATAATAGTAGGTGACATGGCAACACGTGGCGAGATTAACAACACGTGGCAAAATTCATAAGATTTGTTATAGGAATGATGGTTAAAGTTTGACTTTAATGAGTATGAGGTCATGGGTTCGACCGTTCAAATACTATTGCTAACAAATTATTATTTTTTGTATGGAAACATTGATGATTGGTAATAGTAGGTGACATGGCAACACGTGACGAGATTAACAACATGTAGCAAATGCTTGCCATTGAGTTTATATATATATATATATATATATATATATATATATATATTGAGTCTGTCTCTTTCTCTTGTTAAGTCCTTTTAATGCTTAAAGCTAGAGACATTTTATCCTTTTAGCATAATTCCCATAATTTTTTTATTAGTATGCTTACATTGGTCATATTTTATGTAGTTACTCGTAATTGGACTAATTATATTAAGAAAATGATTAGGGCAAAAAATAAAGGTCAAGTTTTGAACAAAATTCACAATTTGCGTAAATTTTGAATTTTTTTAAAAAATCTTGATTAAGTAAAAATCTACAAATTTTGACATATATATTGTTTAGTTAATATGGTTATACATGTCAAAAAAAAATGGTTATAAGAAAATTTGAATTAAAGTCCTTTGATTAATTATAATCAGTGTCAACAAAATTGGACAACTTGATTAATATTGGTCGTCACGTTGAATATAATTAGAAGAAAGTAGATGGTTTTGATGAATTCGGTTAGAGTTGGAAAGCTCACTCCTATTTGATAAAATATGCTCAATTTTAACCAATTAACAAAAATATCTAAAAATTATTGAGCTGGCCAATCAACACTTCATAAAATGTGGTTTTGGCATCCATGCATGAGCCCAACTTTTCCTTGGTCCGTTTAATCACAGTGTACTATGTACGATCTTGTTCGTGCTCAATTTTAAACGGGATTCTAGTTATTTGAGCCGAGTCAATATATAATAGGCCAATCGAGTTAAAGATAGTGAATTTTCTCAAGTTGTGTTGTACATTTTACATATACTCCTAACAATTATCAAGTCTATGACGAGTGTCAAAGTTTTTTATACTCAATATAAATTTGGATATCGAATGCTCAAATCAAATGGAGCAAATCATAGTTATATTGTTAACAATTATGTGTTTTTTACTTAATTTGACAAGATACTACTTAAATTGTTAATTGATTGTATCATATAATTAATTTTTGTAAGGCATACAAGTGATTCAATTTTTTCGGCATATGGTTACCCAAATTCAATTTTAGTATTATGTGTAATTTTAATGGGTTATCTTAATGCAAATTCCTAATGTTAACAAACCTATTGATCCAACTCAAAAGTGAGGATTTTGGGACAGTTATGATGGATTGACTTTAAAAAAAACAATGTTTTATTTCCTAATTAATGATCTTAAGTATCAATAGTAATGGTTTTATGGAAATGTAAGGCTATACAGCATTGTGATAGACCAAAAGATCGATCTTAACTCTAGAATCCTAGAAACAACTTATATGCATGAAGTTGTCTAGCTACATGCCTTCTTGATAGAGCTAGCTTGAGTTGAGAAAATTGAGATATCAAGCACGAATTACTAAGATTAGGAGTATATAGGCATCCAATTTACTCACCCAAAGAGCTTAATTATTAGCTAATAGTTAGAGATTAGACTTTTTGAGTATGAAGTGGCTAAAGCCCAAACCAAGACGAGTATGAAGTGGCTAAAGCCCGAATCAAGATCTATAAATTCCAGTTATGAATCTTATTATCCTAGTTAGACTCATTTTCTCTAGCCAATTAGCCAAGAGCTTGACCAACGCCAAGAGCTTACCTGAGGAGCAAGTTGGCCATTAAGGTTCATGTCAGATTGTCAGGAACTAATTAACATGTCAAATGGTTCAAATCAAGTGAAGTGGTTGGTCTCAAAATACTCACCAAAATAAACTTCCCCGGTTCATTTTTACTTAATCTATTTCAGTTATCACGTTTGGTGATACATAAATTTAACCATCCATATCTTTCATTCTCCATAGCTATTATGATAGTAGACATTACTGAGACTATATACATTGACCCACATGAATATGCTTTCCTTGTGTATATACAATGAAAGATGGTCCAAGGACAATATGTAAATAATGCAAAAGCCAAACAAGAGAAAGAAAAAAAAAAAAAAGTCTTATAGAAGTCCGGTATTATACATCTGTGTTTGGACCAAACAATAGAATACATACTTGAGGAGTACTATTATCTTTGAATCACATTGCTCTTGTTATCACATACAAGAGAAACCTGATCGCCGGCTCTAATAAGTTCAATTTGATCAATTTCGGCTCCTTGTATTGACAATAGTTTAGTGCAATAGCATTGAAATTTTTTGCTACCAATTTCGAGTAGTTCCTCAATTGTGTCGGGCAACATGACGAGCTTCACAACCTCACTTTTTTCTGGGCATCTAAGTGTTATTCTAGCAGGTTGCTTTCCAGTCCTAATGGATTTGTCAACAAGAGCAGATGTTTCACCTGAAAAATAAGAGTTTTGTAATTTGGAACTCGCATAAAATGAAGTATACATGCTACTTTTTGAAAAGGGTTAGGTTCATTATTATTGTAAGACACATTTGTATTGGTACCAAATGTACTACGATACCCAGCTGGGGGATTTATGGCCTACAATACCATGTCAGTATGGTTCAGGCTGACATAAGGCCTACACCTTCCTGTAATAACCATCAAAGGAGAGTAACTAACAAGCATCCATGATAGCGGTCTAATATATAGTCTAACTCTTATTGGTGGTGATTGAGAATATACACATACATAATTGTAAGGATAATTACAAAAACACTCCTTATATTCTGCTTATATTCTCTACCATGCGGCCTTAGGATTGGTTCTTTCCCGTACCATTCTAAATTATCAATAAGTAGATAGGAATATGAACCTTCAACCTAGCTCATCTATATACAATCTAGGGTATCACAAAGGCTATGTCCAAAAAGTCCATGCAATTCATGTTTGAGAAATGGAGTAGAGATAAATATAGAAAGAAAAGATTATGCACCAATAATACTCACCTCTAGCAGAAGTAGATACAACTCCGAGCAGTTCGTTATGAAGTACATTACCACGATCTCTAGGGTGCTTGTGAACAATAGACATCTCATGTGAACTAAGAACTGGAGTAGCATCAAATAATGCTTTAATTTCTTCGTTCCCAGAAAGATCTACCATTATTCTTGGTGTCAGCCCATTTTCACCATCCTTGTCAATGTCAGCTCCTCACTCCAACAAGAACCTAACAATAGCAGGGTTTCCTCTGGAAACTGCAGCATGAAGTGGTGTAGTTCCGTTGCTTACAGGCAGCGTTACATTTCCACCATACCGCACAATATCTTGTAATAGCATTAGATTGCTTTGTTCAATAGCATAGAAAGCATATTGAGGCGCATCACAAGAAGCTAGAGTAGCGCCATGGTCTAAGAGTAACTTGATCAAGGACTCTGGATGCTTCTCCATTATTGCATACCATAATGGAACATTCCCTTTCGAGTCTATGAAAATACAATACAAACAAAAACAATCAGAGCCATAATCTCAAAGATGGGGCCGGCTACATATGTAAATACAATCATAAATTACAAATATCTATAATTGAAAAATCTGTAAATGAAGTCAACTAAAATTTGTCTTCATAAGATGTATAACTCTTTCATTGGTGTCAAGTTTGTCTCATCAATATCTTGATAACATCTTTTTTATAAAACAAGTGTGTACTTTTCTGGATCTGTTACTGCACGTAAGTTAGTGCATTATAACATGAATGTTGTAATAGCACCTAGAAGAGCTTTGTAATTAATCAAAAAATACCTTTAATGTTTGGATCTGCTCCGAATGCCAACAGGATAGCAACACAATTTTCATTTCCATTTGCAACTGCAATGTGCTGGAGAAGGAACAACAGAAAAAGAATGCAGAAAAGATTGAATATCAACATTCTACTTTCACAACCAATTCAATATCCAAAGATATATATAAGGAAATAATTTCAAAGAATATACAAGAGGTCGAGTTCTCGATAGCGGGTAGCATTATGTACATACTAGAGCAATGCGGTCTTCTGTGCCTCTTTCATTTGGATTGAAGCCTCGTTCTAACAGAAGTTGCAACAACCGCTTGTTTCCTCTTGCAGTTGCAAACAATAAACCAAGAGGCCAATCGATTTGACTTTGAGCTAACATTCTTTCAATGTCAATATATAGAGATTGCATCACTGGATGATCCTGTATATTCAAATGCTGTGCCAACAAGAAAATTGGTGTTAGTACTCTTACACATGCATGCTAAAGTACCAGTAATATGTTATGAAACATGCAAGAAAGATTAACGAAAAAATCAAGCAAGAATACAAATTTTACTTGGTTCACTAAAGATGAGTTAAATCATCCACAGATGACTGCGAGAAAAGAGTTTTATTGATCATATTACATATTACAAAGCAATGTAAAACCTAAAAAAAAAAAAAAAAAAAAAAAAGAAGCTAACAAAGTATTTGCTAATTACACAATGTAATATACGAATTATATAAAACCCATGTCATGATAATTATCTTGTTTTGCAATGTAATCAACATATAAAACCCATAACCCCATAATTCTGTACAAACCTCTAGGAGATTATTCATGATAATCTGTGCATCTCCAGCATTTTCTTGAACAAGATTCATAAGGACAGTACGATTTAAACGCAGCAGCTGGCACAGTCTCTTGGTGCGAACAGTAAAGGGTTGTGATCTGTAACAAACAACACCTAGCTCTCCACATACGTCTCCTGATTTAAGCTCTTTAACAACCTGTCGATTATATAAAATGAGGGCTTAAAAATATATTGAATTCGCAAATCAAACCCACAAAAAAATCTTGCCTCGTAGACTCCTTGTCTGCAAACAATTAAATTCTGCAAGGAATACAAGTTAAAAGCCAAAAATAATGTACGTGTTTAAATGTTATATGTTCTTTGAGGTAAAAATATGCAAGGATAACAATAACAATAATATGGGTAGTTCTCACCATTGCACCAGCGACTACCACATAAAGATCTGTAGGTGATTCATCCTGCAAAATTACATCTTCATTGGGAGGGAAGTACTCCACTTTCACCTCCGAAACCTTGTATTATGAGATGGTATTATTATAATACAATTCTAATCTATGTTAGTAAAGAGGCAACAATAAAACAAGAATACAAGGTGCGTGGTAAGGTGCATGTTGGAGGAATGGCTGATCAATCTTGTTCTTGATGCGCAGATGATTAAAGCTTGTCATTAGTCCATCTAACTAACTCCTTATAACCCCTCTGGAAGATGGCCTCTTAGGCTCTATTATATTCAGCTAATTTTGTGTGATCTTCAGTACTCAAACTATTCTAAACTCATATTATTTGAACTTCTTGGAGCAGAAGTTATTAGAAAGTGTGTCTGAAATTGTTTTTGTTGTATCATACGGAGTAAATTTTTATGTCCAAACTCATCTGAATTCACTTTTTTTTTTCTTAACCTCAATATTGACTTATTTAAACTTATTTGTATGAACTAACCAAGAAAAAAAATTTACTACATGGTGGTTTAGGTAACAACGTTATATGCAATTTTACTTATAACTTCTCATCACCGCTCTATATTTCCTCTTGGTAAATGGAAACACATGACATTAGATAATTATAAATGATTACAATGTTTCAAGATAAATCTGCATTAGCATACACATCAGCATGAAGTTTCTTAATAAAATTACTTATAATCTCATTAGCATTGCCTACCAAACAAGCCGTGAGAGATTAAAAGTGATGATCCAGGAAACATACCAGTTGGCAAAATACGTCATTTGATATCCCGCGAAACAAGTATACCTTATCAAGTAGTGAGTAGAAGAGAAAATGTGAAATACTTGATTTAATTGCCTTAGGAAAGGATTCAAAAACCTCTTGTTTTTGTAGTCCTTCTAAATCAACTCTGTATTTCAAGCACAAGTGACTAACTATTTGAGCTTGGAGGCAAACGGGAAGCCTATTGCTTTTAGCAAATTTCGAAGCAGCTTGAAGTTTGTTCCTCTAGCATTCAAGAACCCCATACATATGTAAGTCATATTTATCAGTTTAACTCTAATTCAATTGTGTTGAACTAACTAGGATATAATAAATCAGTTACGATCAGGAAACTTTTGCTAAAAAAAAGTGACCTCGATGTAAGCTAGATAAAATAGAAGAGGCAGTGGCCAAAGGTGTAAACATTGCAGGGTAAAAAGATTTTGAAGACAGGGATAGTTGGTCAAACATAGAATAATAAAGCAAAGTGAGTAGAACAAAAAGTTAAAATGTATACTTACGAAGTTCATGTTTACGCTGATCCGACGACTGACTAAGCTTGTCATAATTGCTACCCAATATATAAACAATCCAACACTAAAGATCATGTAAAAGATGACAAAGATCTTCTCCCTTGTATTCACAGGATGAATATCGCCATAGCCAACTTTCGTTAGCGTACTCATTGACCAGTACATGGATACCACATACATATGCCACACATTCTCGGTCTTGAAATTCTTCATTGAAAGAGCAATCCAAGTCTTTGTCGGATCATGGTAGGTGGTAGCCAGGATGTAATACACACATGCAGCACAATGTACCACAAAAATTGTAACCTACAAAAATGATAACATAAAATCTTGTTCAGGTTGGATTGTTATTTGTTATAACAGATGGTGGAGAGGCAAGGGGGAGAAACCCATTAACAATGCCACCTAAAGTAAGCTTTTATACTAATATCAACTATCTATTGCCCCTATTGGAGGACTGGAGGAGTAGCCTACTTGAGTTATAAAGTGAAAGGTTTTTACTTTATCTTTCAGCGTGGGACACCTAAGCCTCACTTCAATTTAACAGTGTATTAAATGATTAAGAGAATACTGGCAATGAAAACTTCCAATACCACTTACGAAAATCGCTTTGCAGATTCGAATGAAACTGTAATTAAACATTCGGTCTTTCTCCAACCTGTAAATGAACAAACTAAGTTAAATACAAGTACTTCCTCTGTTTTCTTTTGTGCACAACATACACTTTTGCACACTTCAAGGAGGAGTGAGCAGTAGCACAAGTGTTTATTGTACACACTTCAGTCAATAATTAGCCTTAGTCGAAAAAAAGATTACCTGGAAAATATTTTACTAACTTTACTAAGACGCCAAAGACGAAGCATAGTGTTAAGTCCATAGGCATGGACATTGTCCGGAAGTATTGTCACCACAAGTTCTGAAGGGATGATCGATATAAAATCGAAAATAAACCAGGTTCTTATGTATCGCCAAGCAATCTTCTTTCGCTCATTCGCTGTAATATAAGAGTATCTATCGATGTAGATGTAGGCGACAGAGTTTAAAAAGATATCAATGGCAAAAAATCCATTTACAATGTTATCGGCGATAGCAAGGCCTCTAATTGATGGTTTTTCTAAGAAACCAAACTCGAACAAAGATGTCCATGCTGTGTACAAAACCAACATTGCCAAAAACATTTCCCATGCTCTACATGCATTTAAAAAAAAATGAGTGTTAGATTATGCAATTCCAATACATGTAGTTGCCAAATTATTTAAAGAAGAAATGTACATGATTGCTAATGGTCTCTTGTCACAGGAAAGACCAAAAGCAACAAGTGATTCCCTATCTCATGGAAAGAGCCACGAGCCAGAACCATAAGGAGATACATAAAATAAAATAATAAACAATGCTTATCAAAAGAAGCCATTGGAAATGAAGCCTCGAAGAAGCTAGGATCGGCAAGTGTACAACTTTGATCAATGAATAGTCAAATACACCAAAGACAAACGGCGAACCAAAGAAGACAAAGATAATGAACTCACAACAAGTAATTAAAGGTGGAGCAACCCGGAACACTTCAAACAGCATAAAACCTCCTTATTCCTTAAGTTGCTTTCTATTTTCAATATATTGCTAGGAAAAGAAGAATAAAAAAAACCCAACCCTCACCCCTAATCTACAATTACGCTTAATTGAGACTAAAATCACAAAACAATCAAACAAAACTTCAATAAGAACAATTACTTCAACAACTTGAACGAAAAGGGGATCAAAACTTAAGAGATTATATGAATTAATGAACAAATTTTTTTTAACAAAAATAGCTCAAAAACAACAATTTACAAGAAGACAAGACAAACATACAAACAAAATCCAATTTAATTCCTGATAAGTGAAAAGTAAACAACAAAATTTGCAAAATGAAATTAATCAATCACATTTAAAAGGCAAATTCAAGAATACATAAGTAGATAAATACAAATATCCAACAAATTAGCAGAAGGTAAATCACTAAATCAAAGTAAACCCATTAATATAGCTATTAATTACACCCAATTACAAGAAAAAAAAAGGGAAATTTGAAAATGAAAGATTGACAAAGAAAGACAAAAATCAACAAGAACACTCTTGCTTAGATTGCAAGAACAAATTGTCTTAGAAAATCAGGGAAAACAATCAACAAATGCAGGGCCAAAAACATTGAATATCTTAAATACCCAAAAAATGAGAAAAGAATTTACCTTTGAAACGCCATTGAAGAATTGAAGGAGGGAGAAAGAAGTAGGCATGGTGAAGTGGCGGAGAGAGGAGGAGTGTAGGAAGAAAACCCCCTCAATTGAGATCATTTTTCTTTACCTTTTTTTTTTTACATCTATTTTTTCTCTACTTAAGAGCGGGTCTTTCTCTCTCTAGAGTAACGACTATAGTACTATGGACTTATGGAGTATCATAGTTGCTAAATTACGAACTACTTCCTCCGTCTCTAATTGTTTGTTTCATATGAGTATTCATTTTCTATTTTATTAATTTAAGATCGTGTTTAGTTCACTTTTTCTTATTTAATTGATTTGATTGTCTGATTTAATCAAGTTTTAACTTTATAAATGCTAATCTGTAAGGAATAAATATATAAAGTGTGGTCTTGTTAAATTCATAATAAATATGTGCTTTAATTTTTGCGACAGTAAAGCACTGGTCTTAAATAGAGAGTATCAATAGTGGAGAGCATTTTAAACGGGGGTTCTTAATCTCTCTCCTATTCCACATCATTAACAACTCTTAATAAGAGTCAATGAGTCACCCTTCATATAACCAAGTGAATACACTAGCTCCTACTTAAGAGTTACTTTTGCTAGTTTTGTACAGATTTTTTACATATATAAAATTGCATGCAAAATACAACAATAGTAGTAATAGTCATTTTTTGCTTAGTCAACATATCGATCTCTTATTTACATAAGTTGTGTCTTCATCAATTGTAAACTCCAAACTAGAAACTCCCATTTCGTTACCTCTTAAATTTTCTCACTCTTTAGGAAGCACCTAAAAATCCCCATAATTAATGCTCTAAAGTATAGAAATTATTAAGAAACACCCTTATATTGAAAATGAGAAATATCAATAGGGAGGATAAAGGGAACATCATACATTCATAGTTTCATAAGAAGGTAGGTTTTGATAAATCGATCAGACACTCAATCCTAAATTTTAGGCACGGTAAGCTTGGGTTAAATTCTCATTTAATCCACTTCAAGATGATTTTCCTTGTCCGGTTGCCCCCCCCCCTCCTCCCTCAAGATGGATGTTTGTATTATTAGGTGGCTCACTAGCACATCATGCACCACATGCAATTAAGTCGTGCTTGACTACATGTGATTCATTTATGAAAGATTATTGGTACGAGCTGAGTCCAGCATGATATAACTATGTCTTGGCTCAAACTACGCAAAGTTCGCTTATGCCAAAACTGAAAACCCTAAGCATAGTATTTGTAAGGGGGAAATACTTTTGTAGGTTGCATATGATAAGCTCTAATAATGATTCTAGGCTCAACGCATTAGCTCAAGCTATACTTGTAAGTTCGCAGTTAACATAAACAACCAATGCGGATATTATTAGAAAATCAGAAATTTGAAGCCCTAATTTCACCAACAAATTGCGGAAAATAAATTTAAAAGATGAATCAATCCAAGATCGAAAAAAAAAATCTCTAGAATTTAGAGAGGCTCTGATACCATGTTAAACTCAAGAAATATGGGAGAAAACGGCTTAACATTTTGCATTGATAATTATCACATATATATACACAATACATTAGGAAACCTAATTAGCCTAAAACTCCTAATAAGATAAACTTAACATAAATACAACCAAAGAACCGAACCGACTCTAATAGATATTAATTAGAGGTGATCATTTGCGGGCTTGGGCGGGTAGCGGGCCGGGCTTATGCTTATTTTTTTGTCCAACGGGCTTCATGTATCAAGCCCGAGCCCTTTTATGCGGGCTTGATACTTTGTCCATGCCCGCTTACTAAACGGGCCGGGCTTGCCCGCGAGCTAACGGGCCTTAAATTTTTTTATTTATTTTATAACACTAATTAATCTATTTATTATTTACATGTGTTAAAATAATTTTGGTAGAGTTCGTTGTCTTAAATTATTTTATCCACAAATAATGATAATATAAATTAAAAACACACAAAGTATGTCATAATATAAAATTAAAATAAATAATTGTAACAAATGAAAGCTTATAGTTCATTATAGTCTCTTTGTATTTATTATTTTATTTTCTTAAATACACAAAGTATTATTTTTATTATTAAATATAACACTAACTAAATAAAATTATTAAAATATTATTATTATTATAAACGGGCCGGACGGGCTAGCCCACGACACATATTTTCTTGTCCATACCCGCCCATTTATATTAACGGGCCGGGCCTAGCTCGCCCCAAAAATCCAATTTTTTAAAAAAGGTTGTCCAAGTCCGCCTTTTTTGCGGACCGGGTTGGGCGGGCTTAGCGGGCCGTCCCGTCCATGAACAGCTCTAATATTAATTGATGACATAATGTTACTATCATCATCACTTCTTTTTAAGGTTGATGTGATCAACTGTATGACCCATAACCTCTTCAAATAAATACTTTGATTTTCTTATAATTTGTTTCGTTGACTTAATTTTTTCCCAATATGGAAACGAACTTATTATTAGAAATTGCTTTGTTTTTAAGCAATTCATCATCTATCGATCATCATTTTAAGACATATCAAAATGACAAAATGCACATTGTCTTAAACATACAACGTGCAAATACTACACCTTTCTCCCAAATTACAATTGCATCAAAAAAAAAAAAAAAAATTAAATAGCACAATTATATCACATCACAAATGCAAAAAATAAAAGGAAATACATGAAGTATGTACATATAGGAGATACCTATGAAAGCCATTGAAATGATAGACAAAGGCGATGCTTCCATTGCTACGACCACCTAGAGACGGAAAGTTGCCATCACCACCATTATTGCCACGACTATTATGGCTAGAACCATCTACAGGAGTTGGATCAACCTTGTTTAGCTTTTTCTTACTCATCATATCATTCGAACTCATCGCTCGAGTGAGTTCTCCTCGTTCAACTCAAGCACCTACGGAGTACATATGAAGTACGTACGTACAATCCCCCTTTCCTTATTTGTTATCACAATAGAATTTTTCTCGTGAGAATGGTTTTTTAATTTTTATTTTTCTTAGTTTTTTCCAAAAAAATAAAATTACGGAGTACATCGAAATTACGAAGTACGCGTACATGCCGAGTATGTATAGTATGCAATGGTTATTAGCTAAGAATGTGGTTGTGGGGAGTATTAAAGAATTATTAGGACTGTTTCTTACTTGATTATAAAATTACGGAGTACATCGAAATCTGCTTGTTACATGTTTTTAATAATACTTGTATGGGATGACTTGACTTTGGTTGTTTTTTGAATCTTTCGCATTCCGTACGTTTGTCGGTTTGTGTATACGGAGTACAGCTTATAAATTTAGACAGTTTTAAATTCATTTTTTTTGTCGTATAAGAGCTACATATATATATATATATATATATATATATATATATATATATATATATATATATATATATATATATATATATATGCAAATGATGTCAACGGAAATAATTGATCAAATAAGCCTTAAATATAAGGAAAATTTGCGAAGAAGGTCTTTTTAAGTGGTCGACCTTGTAATGAAGGTCCTTTTATAAAAAAAGTAGCACAAAAGGTCCTTATGTCCCATTTGGGTTGTGGGGAGGGTTCGTTGACTAGAATTTTTCCGATCAAATAATTATGCACGTGACAACATTAGTTACCTTTTTTTCCCTCGATTTCTCCCTTTTTTCCCTTATGAAACCCTCATTTCAGACCCGAAGTAATTACAAAGTAATTTCAAGGATAAGAATTCAAGATTTGTGATTACTTTGAGTCTGAAATTAGGGTTTCATAAGGGGAAAAGGGGGGAAATCAAAGGAAAAAGAGGGGAAACGAGGGAAAAAGAAAAAATAAGGTAACTTAAGTTGTCACGTGCGATGCACGTGACTTTATTTGGCCGGAAAAATTCCAGTCAACGCCGGAGTTTGGTCAACGGACCCTCCCCACAACCCAAATGGGATATAAGGACCTTTTGTGCCACCTTTTTTTTTTATAAAATGTCATTTCTTACAAGGTCGACCACTTAAAAGAACCTTTCTCGCAAATTTTCTTAAATATAATCCCTCATCAAAGTCCAAAACAACTAAAATAATTGACTATCTATGTATTTTTTTAATTCATGAAAGCATTAATTTTTTTTTATATATATATACATATAGACAGGGGCCGTGTTATAACATATGGAGTAACAAATTGTTAAAGATTACCTTTCGAGCAACACAAATAGTTGCTTCGTATAAGAGAGTTAAACACTTTATAAGATTACATAAGAGGTTACTATATATATAATCCGTCATCAAAGTCCAAACCAACTAAAATACTTGACTATCTATGTATTTTTTTAATTCATGAAAGCATTAATTTTATTTTATTTATTTATTTATTTATTTTATATATAGACAAGGCCAGGTTATAACATATGGAGTAACAAATTGTTAAAGATTACCTTTCAAGCAACAGAAATAGTTGCTTCGTATAAAAGAGTTAGGGCCTGTTTACATAAACTGAACTGAACTGAAGTGAACTGATTGGAGCTGAACTGAACGAACTGAGCTGAAATGAATATTTTATGAGAGAGGAAAATTAGGAGCTAAACTGATTGGAGTTGAACTAAACTGATTAGAGCTGAATTGAACTGAACTGAAATTAAGTAAATATAAACAGGCCCTTAAACACTTTATAAGATTAATTAAGAGGTTACTATTTATATTATCATATCTCTACCCTTTTAAAAGCCAGAACTTGTGTTACTATTCCAAATCTACAGTGTATTTCCGTTTTTAGCCTTCTCTCCTTCTTAGATGCACAGTGTGTTTCCGATTTTAGCCTTCTTTCCTTTTTAAAAAAATTTTCTTTGGTTTTCTTCTTTCACAAGGAAAAAGTGCAGTAGGTAATTCCTTTTGGTGGGGTTTTCACTGACTTGTCTTGGATTTTATTGGTGTGGGGTGTGGGTCCCATCTAACAAAATTGCTCCTTTCTCCTTTTTGGGAGTTCCGTGTTGTTTATTATGTTGTTTTTTTTTTTGGGGGGTTTCCCTTTCTATGAATATTATTAAGTTACTAATCATTAGGTATTATCTGTTAGTTTGCCACGTGTTGTTTATTATTATTATTTTTTTTTTGGGTTTTCCCTTTCTATTAATATTATTAGGTTACTAATCATTAAGTATTATGTGTTAAAAATACTTAATGATTAGTAACTTAATAATATTAATAGAAAGGGAAACCCAAAAAAAAAAAAAAAAGTATTATGTGTTAGTTTGCCACATGTTTATTGCCTAGCCTTTGATTTGTTGGTTCCTTATTTTTTCCCTTCCTTTTTGGGTGTTCTGTGTTTTTTTTTTTGTTATTGATGATTAGTAGTTTTGTTAGGAATTGACTTAGGAAGAAGGGTGGTTATAATTAGTCTTCGAAAGTATGGTTGATTATGGTTAGTCGTTAGCTAATTCGTAACTAACTTATGATTGACCATTTATGTTGAAAAGCAGAGTGTTAAACCACTTTGTTGTGTGGCTTAGTGTAGAGGATACAGTCAATGAGAATTGTTGCTTGCAAGGATGTGGTCTTCCATGTTTTAAGGCCTATTATAGTGTACCATTGTCTTTGTTTCTTTGACTGTCAATGGTCTTTGAGAATGTCTAGACATTTAGTCTTAAGTTGTACTTTTTGGGTGATGCAAAAAATATTAGAAAAATTCATTGTGTGTGTTCCTCTATTAGATATATATATAGAAGTGTTTTCCTTTTTGTGGTCTGCCTGTCACTTGCACTTTTGCTCACAAATTTGATTTTTCTTCTCTTGGTGGTACTAGAAACTCATTTCAGAGTGATTAGTTCTAAAAAAAGAAAGATCAGGTAATTTAAATTGTATTAATTGTTTGGGATAAATGTGTTTGATGCATATGTATCTTGTTCATTATTACATTATTATTATGATGTATGCAACGATTGCCAATAATCTAATGGTCCAAGATCTTGACTATCCATGACAAAGGACAATTCCATGTATTGAAGGATTGTAACAAGGACATACCAGATATATCAGTGTGGTTGTAATATAGATGAATATGCTTTTTATGTTGGTTTTTGATGACTCGATTCTGATTTTCTCTGTGAAATAAAGTGTTGCTAATTTATTGTAAATTTGTGATGAAATGTGCTCTTGAGTTGTCATAAGGTATGGTGATTGATTTAGTTGTTTTGATGGGTATATGTTGTGTCTTGATAGGAGGGGTAAGTGTCTTATGTGGTGTTGCTATTCATGTCATGTGTTGTTAGGGGGGATCTATGTTGTTTGGAATGTAGGTTATTAGTGGTTAGTTGATTGATTTCATGTCATATGTTGTTTGGAGAACCCTATGCATTTCAAGTGTAGGGTGGTTCTGCTTTTTTGGTTATGGTTTTCAACCTATTTTTCTTATTTTGGGTTTTTTTTAGGGTAGATCTGGTGTTCTTTCTGTTTTTTTGTTTAAAAAAAAGGCTTAGGAGATTATATTCCTTCTATCAGTAATCATGTGATTATGACATGTGGACTTGCTTTACATGCTATAGTTATGGTTTTTGTTTAAAAGTTATGAATTCTTAGCTATTAGTAAATGTGCTATTGTTATGGACAGTTAGCCATTCTTTTCTTTTTTTGAAAAGAAGAGGAGGTTTTTAGATCATGTATAGGAAGTGTCCTGTTTTAGGTATAGGTTATGGCTGTCAATGTATGCAGCTATGTTGCTGCTTTATAGAATGTCAGGTGCCTTTTATTATGTTATATGTTTAGAGTTGCTGATTTCAATTAGTTCTGTAGAACTGTTTACAGGAATATTGATTAGCCTTCTAGATTGATTTGGTGCTTTAGAAAAGTAGATGGAACTATTTACATACCTATCTTTGGGTTGCCTATGATGTTTGGTATTTTGGACCTATTTAAGAATTTTATGCCCATGTTTACAGGTCATGGACTTGCCACCCACACAAGTAGTTATGCCATTTCGTCCTCTTCTGAAGCAAATTACCAACTACTTGAACTTTCCTGATCCAGATTACCAGTTTGTTGATGAGCCTGGAAGCATTGCTTGTGTGGTGGTTCGGACAGACTGCGGTCCCATTGCATCTGTTTACATTGGTGGGTATACTAGCAGTGTAGAAGAGTCCTGTGAAGTTGCTACTAGAAAAGCTGTATATGATCTTATGAAAAAATATGAAATAGTTGTTGAGGATGTGACTTATTTAAGGAAGCAGATGTATGATCGCTGTGGCCAATTGTTTTGGTTTAAAAAGGAGGAGCTAGAACGGATTGAAAAGGAGGAACGTAACGTGTGTATGAATGAGGACTTTTCTTTTCGAGCTGAAGATAGTCACAAGAAGATTGTGGTGGACTTTGTTGTTATTTTAAGGGCTATCTTCAGAACTGTTGAGATAAGGTGCACCCCAATTGAAACCATTGAGCATTCTCCTGATGAGTACACTTCCTGGTTTACTGTCATGCCTCATAAAGAGGGAATAGGTTTTCGATGTCTGTTTAGTGATTATTGCCGGACTGTAGCTGCTTCTAAGCAGAGCTTAGCTAGAAAGGATGTGGACTATCTTAGCGATGTCTTTAACCTTGTAATAGTTGATGCTAATTATAAGGTCACTACAGCTAGGTTTGATGCCATCTTATGTTCTTTAGAAAGGGAGAGCTATTTAAGCATTAAGGAACGTGTATTGGGAATTAAGGAGGAGCTGGAGCCTACTATTGTTCTTACTGAACAAGACTGCCTTACTCCACTTGGACAAGAATTTCAGGTTCCTGTGTCTATTCCACCTGCTTTGCCTCCCAAGAAGCGCCTTTTACAGCACATATATGCTGAAACCTCCCCTGTTGCTGATTCTGGTTGTAAGATGGCTTCGGTGTTTCCAGTGCTGGGAGATCTTGATGAATGTTATAAGCGTGTGAAGTTTGCCAAGAAGAATTAATTCCTGATGCTGTGTGCATAAAAAAAAGCATTGCTGCTGCTGTATCACCTAGCTCTTTTTTGATTACTAATGTAGCTAGGTTACTACTATAGTACTAGGATTATAATAGGACTATCCTTTATCTGTTATTGTGATGTTAGGACTATGTCAGGTGGCATTATGTACACCTTCTTTTGTGAAAGACAATTCAATGTCTAGGCTTTTATATGGTGTTATGTTATTTCATGGAATTATGTAATGGAGCTAATCATATCTTTTGCTGTATATATGCTGAAACCACTCTTGTTTAGCTTGTGTATTGGTATTCTAAATTATGCAGAGCTTTAGTTTGCTTATTTCTATAGTGTTTAAATCTTAAAGTGCTAAATTGTTGTTGGCTACCTATTTATTGCATGTTATATTTGGTAGTCAGGACTGATGGAAGGCTAAGCATTGCAACGAGTTTCCCTATGAGGTTACAGTGAATTAGGTGCAGAGAATTATAATTTGTTTGGATATGAGTATGTCCTGTAACATATAGCCACTCCTTTTTAAGCAACCATAACACTGAAGGTTACTTTTTTGACCTGTGAATTTTTAAAATTATTATCTTGTAGATCGTTTTCTACGAGAACCATCATCATCAAAAGGATACAACACTAAACGCCTTAAGAGTTTAGAGTCTGGATGTCAAAATGGAATTCAGAGGTATACATTTTGACATAAAAATAGGCTCAGATGAAGTTATACATATATGAAGGTGTTTAATTCTAGATATAAATCAGTTAATTGAAGCAATAAAGGCTGTTTATACTTTGAAGAATAGATTATGCAACAGTTGCATGTCATAATATGCTTGTTTCTGTAGGATGCAGGCTGTGCCTGCTGCAAAGCGTGCAAAGATATCGAAACCCAAGCATCCTGTTACAAGTAATTCAGTCTATGCTTATCTTTATAGCATTTTACATCTGTATACACCATTTAGATATAGATATATGTGCATTACATATGCATATCATCTGTTTAGATTAAGCTACACATGTTTGAACATTTTTTAAACATGTTGTGGTGAGCAGAGCTTCCTGATGCAGCAATTGGTAAGAAGCTACCTGCAGAGCCCTATCAACTTCCTTCATCTACTGAGTGTTATAAGTGTAGGGCACGGAAATTTGCGTTTGAGACAGCTCACTTTTGTTGTGGTGATGGTGAAGTTCAGATTGCTGCAAATGATTATCCTGTACCACTTGTAAGGCTGTTGACTTCTATGGATGAGGATGCTAAACATTTCAGGCAATACATACGGTTGTATAATAATATGTTTGCATTTACATCGTTAGGTGGGAAATTTGATGCTAAAACTAAAAAAGGGATCTATGTTTTAAGCTACATGGCCAGCTATATCATTATATTCCTTATCTACTTCCTGGAAAAAAAGGACCTAAATATATGCAACTCTATTTTTATGATGGAGAACTTGAAGCTAAGAAGCGCTTAGGTTGTTTTCCAGAGTTAAGGGAAGATGTGTTAGCTATTCTCATGGAAGTCCCTAAGGTAAATCCTTATGCAAGATTCTTTCGTTCACTGGGGGAGATACAAATAACTGAGTCTACACAGATTCTAATAAATAAGACAACTGTACCAGATCAGCGTGTTTACAATGCTCCTTCCACTGATGAGGTTGCTGTCATATGGCCAGAAAATACATCTTCAAGTGAGGCTGAAAGCCCTCATATTCTGGTCACAACAAACAAAGAACCATCAGAACATGATTCATCAGAAGATGGTTTATCTGACGATGATTCACCTGACAGTGATTCATCGAGGAAAAAATCGTGTCATAGAATCATGCACTATTACGGCTGCTATGATCCCTTGCAATATCCACTGCTTTTTCCATATGATGATTGTGGATGGACGCAGGGTTTAAAAAAATGTCTCAGGGTGGAAGGCAACAACTGCAATCACAGCCTGATCCTGTTTCTTCCTGCAGTGTTCATACTGCAGAAGACCTATTGGAAGAAGAAGCAAGACGTTAGTATATTCTGCACTTTTTATTATGCACAAGAACTATACACACACACACAGTATGCAGTTGTAGTAAAAGGGAAAAAAAATATGCACACTTTCAGAAAGGAAAGGATCATGTGATTTCCTGTATTCACACAAAAAACATTAATTTGTGAAATGTAGCTTATTTCTACTTTTGCTGGTCTGTAAAATAAAAAATTGAGTTTTTCATTTGTAGGTGCAAATGGAGGCTCATCGAAGACAGATAAAAATATTTCAGCAAGGGAATACTATACATACAAACTTCAATGCAGGCCAAATAACATGTTGCTAAGAGCAGGCAGATGCTTTCAACAATACATAGTGGATATGTATGTCAAGGTTGAGAATACACGGCTAGATTTCTTTCGTAGAAATCAACAAGCAATAAGGGAAGATCTGTATCAGGGGATCCTTGATACTATTGATTGTGGTGAAAACTGTGCAGCAAATGTGGGTCGTAGAGTCATTTTGCCTCCAACATTCATTGGTGGTCCTAGAGATCTCAAAAAGAGATACCTAAATGTAATGTCTTTAGTTCAGCGATTTGGTAAGCCAGATTTATTTGTTACAATGACTTGCAATGCTAATTGGCCTGAGATTAAACAAGAGCTAGCTGTTGGAGAAAAGGCACAAGACAGGCCAGATATAGTTGCAAGAATTTTTAGAGCAAAGGTTCTTGCTTTAAAGCATTTGATTAAAGAGAAAATGGTGTTTGGGGAAGTAGCAGCAATGATCTATGTGATTGAATTTCAGAAGAGAGGCTTACCTCATGCCCATTTTCTAATCATTCTAAAGCAAGATTATAAAATCAAGTGCCCTGCTGATTTTGATAAGTTTGTTTGCGCTGAAATACCATCTGTTGACAACATGCATCTTAGGAAAGTTGTCCTCAAGCACATGATGCATGGTCCATGTGGTCATTTGGATCCTGAATGTCCTTGCATGAAGCACAAAGAAAGTCGTGGTCGTTGTAAATATGGTTATCCAAAGCAGTACTGTGATGAAACAAGAAATAGTAGTGATGGATATCCATTATATAGAAGAAGAGACACAGGAGAGACTGTTACAATCCGAAAAGCAATCATGGATAATAGATGGGTGATTCCATATAACCCATACCTTTCATCATATTTCGATTGTCACTTAAATGTTGAAGTGTGCTCTACTATAGAAGCCGTCAAGTACTTTCACAGTGGTTCAGTCAACAGATGTTACACCTGTCCAGGATGAAATACAGCAGTATCAGTCAGGTCGATGGGTTTCTCCTTGTGAAGCTGCTTGGCGCCTCTTTGGTTTTGCCTTATATGAAATGCATCCACCAGTTTTGCCTCTACCTGTGCATCTACCCAATTCACAGATTATACAGCTTAGGCCTCATGAACAGCTTACATCAGTAGTCTCAGATAACAAGCGTTCTAGGACCTGTCTTACAGAGTTTTTTCGTATGAATTGTAGGTTACCACCTGGAACAGGCTGGCTGTATAATGAGTTTTCGGAGAACTATCGTTGGGATGCATCTGACAAGCGTTGGTATAAACGGCAAAATAAGAAAATTGTCATTGGTAGATTGGCATTTGTTGGACCTTCAGAAGGAGAAAGATACTATCTAAGACTATTATTGCACAATGTGAAAGGTCCTAAGTCATTTGAAGATTTGCGAACAGTTGATGGACATTTATGTGACACTTTTCATCAAGCTGCACTTAAATTAAGACTGTTAGAAGAAGATGATTCAATTGCTTTGTGTTTGAAAGAAGGCTGTGCAGTTCAGATGCCACTTTCAGTTCGAAAACTCTTTGCTACTGTGCTTATCTTTTGCCAACCCAGCGTTCCTGTCTCTCTCTGGATGAAATATTACACTTTTTTGTCTGAGGATTTTAGACACAACTATGGTTCTGATCCACAAAAAGTGAAGCATCTCACTGTTAAATCAGTTGAATGGTTTTTGGAATCAATGGGAAGCTCTCTTGCTACATATGGATTGGACCATTTAGTTCAGCCTGATGATGATGAAATACGCAGAACAAAGGATATAGAGGATGCATTGAATGCTCCAATACCAGATCAGTGTCTGCAATGCAAGAACCAATTGAATCAGGCTCAACGAGAGGCTTTTAATGTCATTATGGATCATGTTACAAAGCAAATACATGGGGCATTTTTTATAGATGGTCCAGGTGGAACAGGAAAGACTTTTTTATATAATGCTCTATATGCAGAAATAAGGCTTATGAATAAAATTGTCTTGCAAACAGCAACATCTGGTATAGCTGCAGCTAATATCCCTTCTAGAAGAACTGCCCACTCGCGATTTAAGATTCCACTTGATCCTCTTGAATCACTTGCCTGTAATGTATCTAAACAAAGTAGTCTAGCAGCACTGCTCAGAGAAACAACACTCATCATTTGGGATGAGGCTTCGATGGCAAAAAAGGAAAATATTGAGTCACTTGATGTGTTGCTTAGGGATATTTGTAATCCAAATTTATTATTTGGAGGTAAAGTTGTTGTCTTTGGAGGAGATTTCAGACAGGTTCTTCCTATTGTGCCAAAGAGAACACAACGCGAAGCAGTTGCTGCTAGCTTGGTTAGTTCTGCTCTGTGGCCGCTGTTAGTTAAATTTAGATTAACAGAAAATATTCGAGCTAGACTTGATCCAGCATATGCAGCCTTCTTGCTGGCACTTGGGAATGGACAATTGCAGGATACTGAAGATGCATTTGTGCAGCTGCCAGCAAAAATTGTGCAGCCTTATGATGCTGCTACACCTCAGGATATGCATTTGACTTCAGTTGCTTTTCCAGAAATGGATATGCCTCCATTTAGTGCAGACATATTTACAACTCGAGCTATACTCACACCAATCAATGATGATGTGGATACTATAAATACAGTCTTGATAGAAAAATTTCCAGGTGAAGCAGTGACCTATAGGAGCTATGATTCAATGATTGATGATAATTGTAACATCTATCCCACTGAATTTCTGAATAAACTCTGTCCTGGTGGAATGAGCCCTCATGAACTTGTATTGAAACCAAATAGTCCTGTTATCCTACTACGTAACATCTTACCATCATCTTGACTATGCAATGGAACGCGCCTTATATGCAAAAAAAATTTCCCAAATCTCATTGAATGTGTTATTGCTGTTGGCCATCATAAAGGAGAACATGTGTTAATTCCCAGGATTAATCTAAGACCATCAGAGTCTTCGGGTTATCCTTTTCAGTTTCAGAGGAAACAATTCCCTTTAAAGCTTAGATTTGCCATGACTATCAACAAAGCTCAAGGCCAAACACTTAACAAAGTTGTTGTTTACCTACCAAGATCGTGCTTTTCACATGGTCAGCTGTATGTTGCCCTATCCCGAGCTCGACAAGCAGCTAATGTCAGTGTTATAACTGACATGAATGCTGATCAGTCCACTTTTTGTCATGTCAAGAATATTGTTTCTTATGATATTTTGCACATGGCTGGCATCATTTAGGTATATCAGTAAGTTTCCTGTTTTTATGCTCTTATTATAGCAAGCCTATTGCTGATTTGCATAGCCTTTAAGATTAACTGATGAGATCAGAAGCCTGCTGTGCCTAATTTTACTTGATTGTTTCTTTTGCTGCAGGCTAGCCTTTTTCTATGATTTGAATTCTTAATTCTTAGGGATGGTGTATTCTGTGCAGGTATATTGTTAGTAGGTATAGGATCTTAAACTAGAACTGATATTCTGCTTTTTGGTCAGCCTCTACAGCATACTGATATTTTCTGCAATGCATTTCTTAATTGCTACACAGTGATCCAAGAACATTTTGCTGGTCACAGAACTACAAAGCAGCTGATTAGTGTGCTTGCTTGGCGTTGATGAAAAACTGATAGTTTAATCTCCCTTTTTTTAATCTCATTTTGAGGAAATAACTAAGTGCTTAATGTAGCAAGAGCTAGGTTTTTTTTCCAAGAGCATAAGGTGTTGTTGCTTGGATATATGTATTAGAGTGTTTTATAACAATGATCCTATATTAGTTTGTATGTATTTGGAGGAAATGTCTATGCCCAAACTACAATGCATCATATTATTGATAATTGTGGCATGCTGTAAAGTGAAGCAAACTACAATGCCCAGACTACAATTGAAAAATTAGTGATGAAAAGTTGTTAGTGCTTAGTTTAGTGTGTGTGTGTGTATATATATATATATATACATACATATATATATATATACATATATATATATATATATATATATATATATATATATATATACATATATATATATATAGGTACTAGACAAATTGCAGCTCTGATTAGTTACTAATTTGTGTCCATGCTAAAGAAAGAATCTATTATGATGCTTTTTTCCTACGATTAGATGTACATATATGTATTTGATAGCAATTTTCATACGATATTAATGTTTTTAAGACAATGATTGAAAACAGAATCGATATTGTTGTCATTACGCAATCTTTCGCGTGTCATAAACAAGTACATTTTACCAACAAAAAATTTAAATACAACAAGTACACCCAAGAAGAAACACCCAAAGGAAAAAAAAAAGAAAGGGAAAAAAGGAAAAATTCCAAAAGGAAAAACAAAGAAGAAGAAAAGATAAAAGCACATGTATAAGTAATAAATATGATAACCACAAAGGGAGAAATATTGGGGTTTTATTGTATTTTTAATATAAAATTCGAAATAAAAACAAAAACATGTCTTAGTATTGGAAGCAAAAGAGGGAATGTAAAAGGAATACAGACAAAAAATCCAATGAGTACAATTAAGTCAAGTAAACTAGAAGAATTTCAGGAAAAAGGCATGGTCCAAGAAATATGTATACAGCCAAAACAAAAAAAAAAAAAAGAAAAAAAGTACAAGCAATGAAATCTACTTTAGTACTTGAAATGCATGTGATGGGAACAGTATGTTACTGATGGAGTGTTTATGATCAAATTATAGAGTAAAAACATACACAACTATATATGAAAATCTATATGTAAGTTTTGTTCAAGTACATGCTACATATCTATAAAATATAGAATTGCTTATTTTAGGAGTTAAGCTAGCTGATTTTATGCAAAAAATACAACAGAACACTGTTATACAAAACAGTAAGTTTGAATTCTTGCTTCTTCCTTTGAATTTTTTTAAGCTTGATTGTGCTATAAAAAGACTAGGCTTAGTTGTTGCTGAGCAAATTAATTATCTTACCAGTATACTGCAAGTAGAAAATCACTTTTTTTTAAAAAAAAAAGGTGAGGAGTAGGAAAAAGCCACGCACAGAGAAGTAGGAATTGATATTCTTCAACATCAGCAGTCAATCCTCTGGTTCTTGACAGGTATGATTAGCCTATATTCTACTTCAATATATTACCTTTGTTAGCATTTAAAGTTAGTTTTATGCAAGACATTATTAGCTGAACACCCATCCTTAGATTCCATATATGCTTCTATTTATTGTGTAACAGATTCTAACTGTTATGTTTATATGAGAAAAAGTCATTGTTTGTCTGTAGTGTTACTTAGCAATGACATAAAATATGATTACTGTGATCATAGCATAATTAGTTTTGCATGATTAGATTTATAAAATGCTAAGTGAATGAAGTTAGCTATTAATTATTGATGGATATAAAGTGAAAAGTCTAGAATTATTTAATATGATCAGATTTAGAGAATAATGAATTCTTTTGACAAAATGCTGCTGTTTTCAGATAATTATTTATCATTTTGCAATTTAGATATACATAGTCTGCTAATGATGTTTTGTGCATAATGTGCTTGGTATATGCCTATATGCCTTTAAGTATGTGCTCAAGTATATTGACAGATTTCTTGCTTCCAATGGCACACAATTGATGCTCTACTTGATCTTAGTGCTTTATATCCATCTATCTATACTCTTTCTAATATACAAGTTGTAGCTTATGTGAAATCAGTACTAAAAAAACAAGAATATTCAGTTATTGAAATATTTTTACAACAGAACATGTAAATGTGTATGCATTAAGCCAGGACTTATCAAGCTGTATGATTTTGTTTTGTAGTAAGTCTTGTTATGGCACCGCAACGAAAGTTTCTAGATGAACTCGATACATCGAGAAAATCATACAAGGTTAAAGTGCATATTGCAGAAAAGGGTAGAATGCAGGAGTCTGAGAAGAAAATATTGTACCAGTATATTATCTTACAAGATGACAAGGTATAATCTACACATGCCATATACAAACATGCATTTAACTATAACAAATCATAGTGCATGATAAAATACTAATAGAAAACTATATTGTTTATGTCTTTTTTTCTCAGAAAAATCGCATGAAACTGACATTATTTGGAGATCAAATTGAAGCATACAAAGATGTTATCTTGTTTAGAGGAAACTATGACATTGCTAATGCCTTAATAAGGCCATTAGATCCACAGTATAGGTCCAAAGAGTCAGATCTGCCATTTCAGATGACAATAGGCAGCAGAATTCTAATCTAGTCTTTGGATCCTGAAGGAGTACAGGTGTTTCCTAAGTATCAATCTCTTGCTTCTATTCCAAAAGTTTCTACTGAAGATGTTCGACATGGTAAAAAAAATAATTAGCCTAAAAAATTCAATTTCTAATTGAAAAATCCAATCCATTATATGCAATTTGCTTACACATTCTCTTCTTTTCTAGATATACTTGTTATTGTGCTCTATGCTGCCAATGAACCACGCAAAATAGTCACAACACTGAACAAGGAATCTTCTGTTCGCGATTTGATGGTAATAGATCACAGGTACTTGCATGCATACCTTAAATAGACTTGTTATTATCAGAGCATTACCATATAAGTATAATAAATAAATATTCCATTTCATTGTCCATCTACTTTCAGTACTGATTCGCCAATCAAAGTGTGTACCTGGAATGATTTATCTGGAAGTCAGTGTGAACGCCTTGTCTCTGACAGTGAAAATTTCAGAGTAATTGGCATCACAACACTGCATCCTATCACTCGCAAAGGTACACCCAAGAACTAACTAATAAATGCATACTTTCCCACACTATACCCTTCATTATCAATCATATTATAACATCATTTACCCTCCTAAAATCACAGGCTTTCAGCTTGAATCATCCATGTCTACTGTCATAATTGAATACCCTGAAGGCGAAAAGGCAGCTGCCTTGACTGAATGGTATACTAACTAACATGCGCCTTAGTTTCTTTCGATTTAAGACTCTTTGAAATTACTGCAAAATGTATTTGTGATCTACAGGGCAAGAAAGCATCGCAATGTACTGATTGAGCATCAACTTAGAGTCACAGCTGCTTGGAATCCACCTTTAGAAAGAATTCTGACAACAATATCCTTCATCAAAGCCAAAAAAGTACACTTATATGATATACTATCTTTATGCAGCTGTTGTAAAATTCTTTTTAATTTATACTAATAGCAAAACAATAATCCTTATATGATTTTTAAATTACTATATCAAGAATCAAGATCATGCTAATATTTATATTGACAATGCAGGCAGCAAAGACGCTTCCACATGAGATTTATTGGATCAGAGTGACAGCATCTGATATTCAGTATGACAGGCTTAGAGCATATATAGGATGTTCTTACTGTGGAAAGCGAACACAGCTACCACTAGAAACAGTATATGCTTGCATAGCTTGTCAAAGAAATGAAGTGTCTGCTACTTACCGGTAAAAACTACTAACATATTACATTATATAGCAAAAGCAGTATGTTATTGATGGCGATTGAAAACTTAAACCGATTTGTTAATTTATGCAGAGCCACTATTACTTTTACTGCTTCGGATGGAACAGGAGCTCTGCAGCTTACTGCATTTACTGAAAATTCTGTTCCACTACTTGGCATGTCAGCTGAAGATATTTATCACATGAAAGCAATGTTATATAATCCGGAGTTCACATTTGATGATAACAGATATTACTCTTCTTTGCTTCACCTAAATGTTTACTTTACAAATTAATCTAAAATCTATCTATGTTTCATGATGATACTGCTAAGTTTGGCCAAGTAGCTAATAAGCTGCGTAGCACATACTTCTTACTCAAGATTGGCCCTACAACTTCTCTAGAGAAAAACGGCATTCTGCAATGGGGTATCAAAGGTGTGGAGATGGAAGACACAATCACTGCTGGTGGTGCAGGAAGCAGTTCTGGAAATATTCCTGTAGGGTTTGATGTCACAGATGCAGCGAAGACAGCTGATGATAAACATGATGCAGCTGCAAAAACCAGTTCATCTGCAGCCAGAGAAAAAAAGAGCCTAAGCAAGACCATAAAAAAAGAAACAGTTGAGGCTTATAACTCATCAATCTTCAGCCAGGAAGAAGAAGATGCTTGCATATTGGCAGAATTTATGGCTGCAGCAGAGAAAACAGCTCAATCAAGTGCAGGAGATTCTGGTTCAAAGAGGAAAAGAATTAGTGTTGATGATGATTCTGAAATTGCTACACCACAGAAAGATGTAATTGAGCATGAGGTGCAGCCAACAATCAAGGTTGCAAATATCTTGAAAGAAAAGGAGAAAGATCCAGCTTATCATGCAGCAGTTAAGGGCAAGAGTGTTGCCTTTGACACTGACATTGTTTCTGCTGAAGCAAATCAGGCTATTAAGCAGGAGAAGGAAAGCAAACGTAAAGCACTCGTGTTTGAGGATGATGACTCTGATGACCTCTGAAGAAGAAACAGGACACTTATAACAGATCAGTTGGGTAACAGCTTCACTTATTAAATCTTTTGCTATGTACATACTAATTAGCTAAATGCATTAAAAGTAAATATTATGCATAGTGTGGCTATGATAAAGGACAAGTATCTTCAGATTACTTCTCCTATAATAAGACCACATATATAAGCACAAAAGCGGCTATGCTTAAGGCTTTTAAAGGCTGTGGTCTTGAAAAGGAACAGGTTTTACACAAATCCTGTTCCTAAACAACACCAGTTGTTGAAGTGTTATCCTTGACACTCAATATAATCAGCCCATCTTTTGCTGTTTGATTGGTTAGACTCACCTACCAGACCAATCAAACATTATAGTTTTATGTAGGAATAGGTCTCCTAGACTACCTATTCCTATATAACACTACTTCTTAGACTAATCTTTTGCTATCTAATTGCTTGATTAGAATTTCTCAAGCACTATTGTATTTAAACTATCAAAGGAACTTAGCTTCATGTTCCTGTTATTGTAATCAGTAACTTCCTACTTATGCTATCAAGCTAATGCAATATATTATTATGGCTTGCTACTTTGATTACTATGTTAGTTTCATGTGCTAAGTATGCAACAATCAAATAACTTCTTTTTAGCTAAATTTAATATGTATAGATTTTAAAATCAACAAATCTTACATTCCCATTGAATTCTTACAATAGTCGATACATGTAAAATGATCGTCTTATATTGTATATATTATATAAAAAATAACATGACAGATTAACAGCCACACCAAAAAAAACTTATATAATCAAGTTCATATGACAGATTAACATCCACACCAAACAAAACTTATATAATCAAGTTCATATTCTTCTTCTTCATATATATATAATGCAAAAGCTTAGTCTGTGCTAATTACAAACTACTATCCTCCTTTACTAATTACATTCATCATAATAATAGCATCAGCTAATTAATCACTAAGATCTAGCAGCCCCAAAAAACAACCAAAAACCTAAGAACAACAACCTTATCCTAACAAACCAAAAAAACCCCTTACAAACCCTTTGTCTATCCTACCAATACAATTAGTCAGAAATCCTCATACGAAACATCGAAGAATCTTCGCTTGTTTCCTGATTTCCTTCTTGTTGGTTACCAGAATCAGAATCTGAGCCGGAATCATCATCGTTATAACTACAACTCCTTGATTCAGATGCTTCATCGGAATTGACAACAGCTTCTTTCACACTATTAGTTTCTGAATCAGAATTCACATCACTTTCTGGATTCTCATCAGTTTCGTCATCTTCCTCATTCTCTTCATCTTCATCAGTCTCATCGCATTCATCTCTTTCTTCCCCTTCCTCTTCTGCACCAACTCCTTCCTTACGATTAGCTTCAGCATCATCATTGTCTGATTCAATCACGATAACAGGCCATTCTCCACAGCCATCCCTTTCCACCTCCCGTTTTCTTTTCTTACTTGTTTCACCTTTTTCTTTTTTGCTTTCAGCCTTTGAAAGCTCTTGTTCCAGAAATTCCAGATGCCTCTTCATCTTCTTCTCCATTTCTGTAGCATACGAACGGAAACTAGCAACATTTTCTTCTTTTGATTTCCCTTCGTTCGGCCTCCAGCTTTCTGGCGTGAATACTCTACCAGAGGTGGCAGTGCTATCAGTACTTGCCATTGTTATGAAAATTATAGAGATTAAAACTCAAGCAAAGAACAAGATAGACTCTTAGGACATTAAAAAAAAATAACAAAGTCAAAAAATCAACTGAAAATGAAAGACAGAAAATGAACAGACTATCCTTCACACACCACGCAAGAAAGTACACACAATGACCAATCAAAGGCAGGTATAGCAATCATGACTAAAATCTTGAAAAAAGGAATGCTTTATGACTTCTTATGTTCTAGCACTGTACAAGTACATTAAAAATTGCAAAAATAGAAAGTTGCTTTTTGTACATTTCCTTATTTGCACAATATCTATACACACGTGTATTAATCGATTTCTCTATTCTTAGAAACTGATTTGTTACGCATAACATCTCTTTAGACCAATACGACAGCATTATTAACTTTCCCGTTTAAAAAAGCCCAAAAACATTATTAACATTAATATATAATATACTTTAGATCATACATCGATAACGTTTAGCACTTTACAATAAATTTTTTTCTCCATATCTAAAACAACAATAAATTTAAGTTTTTTACAAATTCACCTGCTTACTATTACATATCTACCTAAATCTAAACTTGATTTAGTCACAACACGAAATAATATTACATTAACCTTACATGAAATGGCTAAATTAAATCAGTACAACACATATACAAAATAACAAAATCACCCACACTCATTCCGTGTTTATTGGGCTATCGCGCGCTTTGCACGCGATGGCTCAACTAGTAGTTTGAAATTTAAACTCCTCAAACTTGTAAAGAGGACTATTTTGATGCCGCAACCGCGCAATCTATAGCTAGCTAATTTTTTCGTTTTTATATTCAGGATTAATGGCGTTGAATGTTTTAGTATGCTCCAAAGAGATTTCTATTGTCAAATACTTAAAAACCAATCGCCTACTTTTCATTTGATTAGGTGCCAGTTTAGTATGGTTGCATTATACAAATAGCTATTAAAATTCGAGGTTTGCGTTTTAAAGTAACTTAGGTCAATACGACAAAACAGATTTTTATATTAGGAAATGTATACAATGTTTGTTTATGACCTTGAAATTAGGGATGTGGGCAAAATATTCTAATCCGATCCCTCCATCCCCAAATAATCTTTTCATTTGGACAATGTACGTTTGTCGAAGAAAAAGTTTGACAATAAATATTGTTAATTATCCATTATATAACAATTGAATATTAATAAATTATTCATTAAAACGAATCAAATAAGACCCAACATGACTATGTTATATTTTATATATGAAGAGTAATTTAGAAGATTCTCTCACCTTATAAATAGCGTCAAAAATTACAAATGAGAAAAACAAAAAGGGACGAAGGGCGTAAAACCGAAATCTGACCCAAAAATGAAAAAAAAAAAAATAAATAAATAAATAAATAAACCAAACAGAAAAAACAGGCAACCAAACCAAAATAATAGGGCATGTGTGGGTTGTATCTCTTTAAAATATGAAACCCGAGCTAAAAAACGGGTAACCGATCCAAAGTATTAACCAAACGATTGAAATCTAATAAGGTATTAACCGAATTGACATATAAATCGCAACAAAATTAGTCAAAATTTCTTAATAAAGTTTGTGAATATTTTCAAATTAAAAGTTAAAACGTATCAATCACCATGTAAAAAAGAACTAGGAAACTTGCCATCTTTGCAAAACTTTAAACTTCTTATGTCGCACACTATTCCAATTTTGTACAAGATAATATGGTTCACAGTCTTCACACCATAAAAAGAGAAAGCTTGAAGAAATTCTGAGAATGTACACGAGTAATTTCTCCTTCAAAAAGATGTTGTACATAACATGAATGTACGTATGATAATATATGTGAGCAGTTTCTTAATCACTAAGTTCATTCCACAAGTATTTTTGCTCGTGTCCGAACTTTGGACTTAATCAACAAAGACGAATAAAAGACTTAAGCCTGGACTGGCTGTTGTTAGCTTACATTATTAGTCTTGTCATCGCATACTAGATTAAGATGATCGCCATCTCTAATGAGTTCGATCTCCTCAATCTCAGCTCCGAGTGCAGAGACTATTTTAGTGCAGTGGCATCCGAATTTTGTGCTACCAATTTCGAGTAGTTCTTGAATTGTTTCAGGCAGCCTAACGAGCTTTGTAGTCTCACTCTTTCCCGGGCATTTGAGTATCACTCTGGCAGATGGATTTCTCAACGTCGTAGTGCTTGTAAAATTGTTTATACTAGTAGATGTTTCACCTGCAATGTATAGGATGTTTGTGACTTAGATGTAGCAACAATCAATAATATGAATTCGTTTCGTGTCATATTCTAGTGTTGAGTCACTTAGGTAGGCAGAGTTTAATTGATTGATCCAATTAGGTCACTTTTGAGTCTATTGGGTTAATATTAGGAAAGGTATATTAACTAGCTATATTAATTTTCAAGTGCAGTGTTCACATGGGTCAAAAAAACTTCGTTGAGTTGAGACAATTTTTCCAAGTCTATTTGTTATGGGTTAGGGTGTGTTACATTCACCCGATTTTCTCTTATTAGAATTTATTAAAATTTATTTTAGTTGTAATTTGCATTAGATAACTTTATCAAAGCTTATTTTTCCTGAATTTCACACATTTGAATTTAACTGAACTTATCGAACTTATTGACTTGAAACAAGTAAAAATAAGGCAAACAAAACATTATACCCTTAATCTAGCATTTCCTAGGATGATTTAATCATTTTGAAGGCATGTATATGTGATCTTATTAAATAAAAGGATGATCAACTGTTAGAAATGGAGTAAAGACTAGGAAGACATGTAATATGAAATGCTTGTGCACACTCATTCTCACCTCTAGTAGCAGCAGACACAACTCCGAATAGCGAATTTTGAAAGACGTTAGGCCGACCTCTCGTGTGAGTGTGAGTTTCAGGCATCTCATCATGAACACTAGGAACCAAATTAACCTTTTCTAATAATGTACCAGTACTTGGAAACTTCACTAGGGAAGTAGTAGAACCGACGTTTTTATCAATGATCACTTCATGATCTGATTTGAGGCTGACCCTCTTTTTAGTAGTAATACCAAATAATGCTTTAATCTCTGCGTTTCCATGAAGATCAGCCAATATCCTTGGTGTCACCCCATCTTTATCATGCTTGTCAATGTCCGCGCCATGCTCCAAAAGGAACCTTACAATGGCCACGTTTCCATTTGTAACCGCGGCATGAAGTGGTGTAGTCCCATCGCTCTTAGGCAACGTTACATCTCCACCATGTCGAACAATGTTTTGTAGTAGCTCTAGGTCGTCTTGCTCTACAGCATAGCAAGCATAATGGGGTACATCACCGGATGCTAGAGTTGCGCCGTGGTCAACTAGTAACTTGATCAAAGATTCAGGGTGCTTCCCCATTATTGCATCCCATAACGGAACATATCCTTCTGAGTCTGTATATATGAGAAAATGAGTTGATTAACAATTGTTCAAGTCATCAGAAAAACCCATGACCTTTCTGTCATGTTGGCTCTTGATACCATGTTAAATGAGTTATTCAACTAAAAGTTTAAGTTGATGCGTGGTTGATGCTAAAAATAAGTTTTTATACTCTATCATATAGCACATTGATTTCATAAAATACCTCGGATATTTGGATCAGCCCCATATGCTAGGAGGTGAGTCACACAGTTTTCGTTTCCATTGGCAGCTGCAATATGCTGGAGAAGGCATTTCATAGAATCACAACTAATGTATAAGTAGTGGAGATTATTTCATATGATAAACTGTGTACAAAAATACTAATAGAAAGTGTTTGATAACTCGTCGTAGACTCAGAGTAATCTCTACATACCAGAGCAGTGCGGTCTTTGAGGCCTCGTTCATTTGGATTGGAGCCTTGTTTCAACAAACGTTGCAGCAATGGCTCTTCTCCTCTTCCAGCAGCAAAACATAAATCAAGAGGCAAATCTGTTTGACCTTGAGCTACCATTTTTTCGACATCATTGACAACAGATTGCATTAATTCATCATCCTGTGCAGTTGTTTTCAAACGCTGTGACAGCAAGAAAAACGATGTTAGCTGTTAAAGAATGTAGGGATAAGTATCTGCAAGATCGACGATAAATAAGATTGACATGAGCACTAGACCAATTTGAGGCTTTGAGCATAAATTTTTGTAGTTTGCACAACAAATCATGGCAACTACAGAGTTACAGCTTTAGTACTTTGTTCAAAAGTCACAACATTTTAACGTGTGTAAATAAATTAGTGTGAGATGATCTCGCCTAAAATTGGCTCCAACAATGTTAGACTAATCATTGATTTATCAGCACAAACCTCTAGGAGATTACTCATAATAATTGCTCCGTCTCCAACATTTGCCTGGATAAGATTCAGAAGCGATGTACGATTCAAACGCAGCAGCTGACACAGTCTCTTGGTACGGACAGTAAAGAGCTGCGGTCTGTAACAAAGAACACCAATCTCGCCACACACCTCTCCTGATCTAACCTCTCTAACAACCTGTAAAAAAAAACTTCCAACAATAAACCAAGATCTTGAAGAATGATTTTTCAAGTAATATGCAATTATATCTTTAACAAAGTTTTACCTCTTCATATCCATTTTTATTGATAATCAACTCCTGCAATAGAAATGCATAAATCAGATGCCAAATCTTGCTTCTTTAAGCTATCAATATCTTATAATGATCGAAACTTGATAAACAAGGGAGAAAAAAAATGTCTGTAAGAAAAGGTAAATAAAATAAGGTTTTCGTCTTACCATTGAACCAGTGACTAGTACATACAGATCTGTAGGTGCTTCATTCTGTAAAATCACATCTTCCTTGGGTGGGAAGTACTCTGCTTTCATCTCCGAAACCTAACAACGAAGACCAAAAATAATGTCATAAGGAATTAGCAAGAAAACAAGAACTTATTACACAATGTGCCTGTCAAATGTCGTTAACAAGATGATAACAACAACATCGAAGCCTTAATAAGTTATGATTCAAGAGACTTACCAGCTGAAAAAGCAAGTCATTGGACACTTCGCGAAATAGGTACACCTTATCAAGCAATGAGTAGAAGAGGTAATGTGAAATACTTGATTTGATTGCTTTAGGAAGAGATTCAAGAACCTCTTGTTGTTGTAACCCTTCTGAATCCGCTCTGTATTTCAAACACAAGTGACTAACCATTTGATCTTGGAGACGAACCGGAATCTTATTTCTTTGTCCAAAACTAGAAGCAGCCTGAAGTTTATCCCTCTGTTGTTGGTACAAGAAGTATACATATTTAGTCCTACTAATTGGAGACACGGGAAAATATTACTCGGGCTCTTCATTTTACTTCAAGTGCCCAACTCATATCTGTGACACGGGTATGAGCACTTGACACTATACCAAATCAAATTAATAAATAAATTAGCCGAGTCTGACATTAAAACACGTGCCTAATAAATAAATTAGCAGACTTACAAAGTTTCTGGTACGGCTAGTTCGATGAACCACTAAGTTAGTCATATTTCCTATCAAATATGCAGTCAGTCCAAGATTGAAGAGCATGTAGAATATGACAAAGATCATCTCCCTTAAATTCACAGGATGTAAATCACCATATCCGACGGTCGTGACAGTGGTTATCGAAAAGTAAATAGATGTTACATACAATAACCATAGATTCTCAGTCTCAAAGTTCTCTACTGTAAGACCAATCCAAGTCTTTTTCGGGTCGGGGTAACTGGCAGCTAGGAGATAGTAAAAGCAGGCCGCCGAATGAACCGTGAAAAGAGTTGTCTACAATGAAGCAAGTATCATCATACAAATTTAGATACACAAACACATACAATTTTAATCCGAACAAAAACTAATTAAGGCATCTTTGAGTTCTAATACTCACACAAATTAGCTTGCAGCTTCGAATGAAAAAATAGTTGATTTTTGGATCTTTCTCTAATCTGTGAATGAGTGATCAAAAAAATTTCAATTAGATTACTATCGTGCACCATATATACTTGTTTCACGACCTCTTTAGCAGGCAGTAATAATAAGCAGTAAAGAAAATGAATATGTGTGAATTACATAGATATAAAAATTCTCTTATATCACGTTAACGAACCTACTCAACTAAATATTTAAATTTATGGTTGAAGTTCGTGATTGATTTATTTACTGTATCACATCTACTAAATGAGTCGTAAGCGTATTACACAAAACTTACCTCGAAATCATTTTACTGACTCTACGAAGACGCCAAAGACGTAGCATACTAAACAATCCGTAGACTCGAACGTTGTGAGGGAGGATTTTTAGAACAAGTTCAGAAGGAATCGTCGATATAGTATCGAAAACAAACCATGTTCTAAGGTACCTCCAAGCAATCTTCTTTTTGTCATCGACTAGAAGGTATGTTTTCTTATCGAGGTACGCGACGAAGAAGCTCAAAAATATATCGACAGCAAAAAATCCATTGACAATGTTATCGGCGATAGCAATGGCCTTAATTGATGGTTTTTGTAGGAAACCGAATTCGAATGGAGATGCCCATGCCGTATAGAAAACCAACAATACCAGAAACATTTCCCATGATCTGTATACATAAAATTGTTGAGATTAAATTTAAATAATTGATCATAAGAGTATTTGATTTGTCCCAAAATACCATAATAATGCTTGTTTTGTTGTGTGCATACATGTTGAGCTTCGAGTTTGTTGACTACTCTTGTGTTGAACCTGACTCGAATTGACCTGATCTTAGCGTGCTTAATCAAATGGTTAACTCCTTAAGACTTTAGCTAGAAACTAAAGTTAGTTAGTTACCTTACATTACTCCTTCCACTTCATAATGATTGATTGATTATCTAGTTGACTTTTCTTTAAATTTTATTGAAAACAAAATTAATTTAAATTTCATTGAAAAATGGATTTGTAATCATATATACCAGGTAGAAATAATACAATCATCTAACTCTAAAAATAATCATCATTAATGTGTTAATTATCAAATACTACATATAATATTTAAACATATCTGTAATTTTTTTTTTCATTGAAACAAATTTAAACATACTTGTATAATTTCAAAATGTTCCGTATATATTTCCCCTAGAAAAATACGTATAACAACCAAGATGATGAAGCCAATTAAAGTCGAAGTCAAAGTCTACGAACATAGGAAAAAGGCTCAATTCGAAAAATTCATACAATTTTTTTTAGCCATTTGTAATTTGTAATATCCTTATGACTCATTTGAACCAAAAAATTAAAAATAAAACATACATGAAAGAAATGTTACCTGTAACGGGGATCCCTGGGGGCGATGATGAAGCGACGGAGGGCGATGCCTCGGTTGCTTTGAGCACCCAAAGAGGGCAAGATGCCATTGGTGAGACTAAACTGAGTGGTTGTACCACCAGTTGAAGATCGGTCTCCCTCGTTCAAATTTTTCCCACACACTGAACTCTTTACCCAACTATTCATCGTTTTTAAAACAAAAATAAAAATACAATTATTTCCCTCCTTTTTTTTTGCCACATCTTTTATCACAAACTACAATTTCATTTTCTTTATATTGGTATCTTTTTATGTGAACTTGAAAGAGACTAAAAAGAATTTTTGAAATAGTCAACTTGTATAGTTGTACACTTGTACTTCATTATTTAGAAAGATTAAAAAGATGCCTTAACATTATTTTATTTTATTTTTTTTTTATAAAAAAAATCTCTATGTAATGTTGATTTTGATGGGTTATAGTTGACTTAATTGATCTGTTAAATATTTACTAAACTCTTTTGGGGACGGCTTATTTCGTGTCAATTACGTGTATGTAATTAGGATGAATGATCTAAGAGTTAGTAAGTGTTCCATACAAAGTGTAGAAGTTTAATTTATAATCTTATACTTGATTACTTAACTAAGTAATGTATGTTTGTGTGAAATGAAAATTATATATGAAAATTATATAGTAGTCGTTTGAAGTATGAATATCATAATGTTTTAATGAATATGCAGTCAATTTAATTGACTTATTTTTCTCAAATTATAAAGTATATTTCTTTATTTTTGGTATAAAATAGTATCATCAACAATTTATATTTATCTAATTTTTAGTTTCATTTATATAATTTTGTCCATATTTTATAATTTTTAAAATATAATTTATTTTGTGTTAGATTAAAATTTTAAAAAATTATATTTGCATTGTATATATAATGTGTTCATATTATATTGTAAAAAAAGAGACCTATTATGATAGTCATATGTTAAAAGACCAACTCAACCAAAAGCTTAATCTGATGGTTGAGGTCCAGGACTATATTTTATACTCTATTGGTATCAGAGCTAGGTTTAAATGGTTGAGACCCATGAATATGTTTTATTTATTTGTTCTCTGTTATAACCTCTATTGGTAGTAGACGTAATAGTAGAAAACAGATTAATGAATTCCTTCCTATATATTTTTCTCTGGTTTGGTTGGTTATTTGAAGCTTTAATTGCTAAAAGTTGATGTATTAGCTAGATGTCGGTGGTATCAGAACCAAGTTGGGTTGTGTTGTGATCTGAGCTAGTATTATGGACAACTCACATGTGGGGGGGAGGGGGGAGTGTTGAGCCTATGAGAAAAACCACATGTGAGTGAAAGTATTGTCCCACATTGAAAGAATATAAAAGTATTGTCCCACATTGAAAGAATATAAAAGTGAAGAGAAATATTGGGATGTGTATCCCACATTGAAGAAAAGAGAAAGTCGTGTACACTTTATAAGGCTAAGGGGCTACTCCTCTAATTGTCATATGGTTTTGAGGTGGAACCTCCTTGGTCGTATAAAGTGGACAGTTGTAATGGGTGTGGCCCAGGCCCGTTTATCATCATATCATATTTCAAATACACGAGACTTGATTCTATATACACCAGCACTTAATTAAAAAAAAAAAAAAAGTATTGAATCCTTAGTTTAAACCAGTTTCGGGACTGATGCTTGAATACTTAACTAGGGACTCCTACCCTCTTTCAATCTTACTCCATAAATTTTTTTTTTTTTGTATTAATGTATGAATGTGCGTATGAGAGTATTACAATGCTTTGTAAATTAGCTATTTATACCTAAGGATTTCTAGTTTATGGGAAAATACAAGTTAATCTGCCACATAAACGAATTTTTGTTAATCTGATGACATTTTTGTAAATATATCGAAAAAGCAGGGTCATTTATTCAGTACTTTTGGTGAGCTGTTCAATTACTGTTTGCTTTTTGCTTTTACTGTTTGGTGAGGAAATTACACATGTACCCCTCAACTAGTATATGAAAAGACGCATATACCCCTCCACTGCTATTTGAAAAGACAATTATACCCCCAAATAAACAAAAATTTGTTTATCTGGAAAATTGACTGGGTATCCCTCCTAGTTTACATGGATATTGGAATAATACTGGTTGACTTTAGCTTGCTTTCTTAAATTCTTTGAGTGTGCCCTACAACTTCTAGGCTTCTTAGCAGTCTGGGCCCAACACTGACTAACCTGTAAAAATTACTTCCTCTGTTACACATTATGTGCAACAAATTAAAGAGGTGTGCACATTTTCCAAAACAAAAAATTAAAAGGCATGATTAACAAAGTGGGGGCATGTAATTAGAGTAAAGTGGATGGTTATTTAATTCATCCCACAAACCACCCATCAGGCCACTAAACCGCCCACACCACCACCCAGCAGGCCACCCGACGCCCACCCCACCGAATAAAACCACCTTAGCCACCACCAAGATCCCAACATCCGCCCCGGTCACCTCGTAAACCACCAAGAAATCACCCATAACCAAATAAACACATCCAAAGAACCTCACCCATCATCTCGAAATCGTCGTACCCGCCTCGAAATACCCATCTTCCCTCCTCGAAGGTGGTGGTTGAATTTGAGGGGAGATGAACAAAAAGAGGGGAGATCGGTGCGGTGGTAGTGGTAGTGGTGGTGGCGGTTGAGTGGTGATAGTGGACTGGTGGTGGTGGTGGTGATGTTAGCCACTGAAGGTGATGGTTGAACGAAGGAGGTGCTGAGAAATAAGTGAGAATAAAACTACAGGGGGTTGATTGGTTGAATATGATTAGTTTAGGGATGAATTAGGTAAAAATCATTAGATTAATTTGAGTTATTAATAACTTAATAATATTTGCTTTAATGTATACCCTAATAGTCTAAAATAGCCGCCTTCCTCTTCTCTCTTTTCTCTCTTCTCTCTCCTCTCTTTAGGGTTTCAATTTTCTTGGCCGTTTAGGCCGGAAATTAGACTATTTCCGACCCTTTTCTTCAATTTAATTTGCTTTTTTGTTATTTGATTTGTTTTGCTTTGATTTGTTCTCTCTGTTTGTGAGAGTCTGTCCCAATTTTTTTGGGTTTTTCCCAATTTTTTGGGATTTTGATTCTCATTTATGGATGAGAATTTTATTTTTAGGGTTTTAATAATAATTGAGAAGGTGATTTGGATTCATATGGGTTTAGGGTTCGTCATTAACTCTACGATCAAAACATCAGCGCAGATTGCGAAGGTCTCTACTTGGAAAGATGCAAAGACATCGAAAATCACTACTCGCGTCAAGTTTGAAGCGGTGGAGTGTGAGCTATGCCCGATATGCAAAATAGTTATGATTTTGATTGTAAAAGTTATGTTATTTTCTCTAGATTTGTGGTTTACACATCTTTATTATTGTTGTAGATGTCGTATGGCTATTAATGATAATATTCTTCTTCTTGTAAAAAAAAAAAATATTTGCTTTAATGTGTTAATTGAATTTTAGTAAGGGCATGTTGGTAATTTTATTTTAAAAAGTTTACTAAAATAGAAAAGTTTCAGTTTGTTGCACATAATGTATAACTTCCGTTTTTAGAAAATGTTGCACATAATACGTAACGGAGGAAGTATTTCGGTACTAATATTAGAGTACTCCGTATAAATAAAACGTTGTAAATTTCTTACTCCGTACTATGAATTAGCTAGTATGGTCAACATTTAACCAAAGATAGGGGTGGACAAAGTAATTTCTCGGTCATTGTCTCTGCTTGTGTTTATGGGGCAGCGACCCCAAACTAAGAATGAGTTAATGATGGCTATATTAGTACTGTACTATTTAGTATGATTAAGTCATAAATATGGCCTCCCAGATTGAGGAGGGCCAAATTAGACTGTTATGGACTATGGATATATTTGAAATATAGAATTGTATGATAAACAATTGGTCAAAGTTAGCAATTTAGCAGAAATCCAAACAATTGTTTGGTGCAATGCTGTGATCAATGCTTGCAAGTTCTCCCAGTATACCAGATTGTGTTTTAATTTTGAGACATTGTTAGATTCGTCTTAATGTGTGATGTATATCAAAGTACAGTATTACGTCAAATCTAGCTTTGAGATGCAACTGGATATGTGGTAGTCCGGTAGAGGTAAAAGTCACCATTACTAGTACTTACTGTCAAGTATATTGTTTTCTTCACGTAGAGGCAAATTATAGTTGATCACTATATCTAATTAGCTCGGTCTCAATGACATCAGCTCTGTCTAAAGTACGAGTAATAAATTTTAATTTGATCACAATGGAATGGACAAAAAGAAACAAAAATATTATCATTATATTTTGACATTTAAATTATTACATCTCTAAATAATAATAATAATAATAATAATAATAATAATAATAATAATAACAAAAAATAAATAAAAAAAAAAAAAAAACCTACTTTCCTAAAGCTAAGTCCACAACTTTATCTAACATCTAGTAAAATTTTGACTATACAAAATGCCATTTTACATGAAAAACTCTTCCTAAACTTGCCATTAAAACACTTGGTAACATACTTGTACATACATTATAGACGAGTAATCACAAATTGTTTATTTGTGTAATCTTATAACCTCATGATTAATTTTACATTCCCTTGTAATTTTTTCAATATACAAGAAGTATGGATCATTTAGAGATCGATCGCGGTAACAAGGCAAACTTACCCAATTAAAATTGGACCACCAATCCCTATATTGGTGATAATATACACTAATCCTACAAAACTTGTACCAAATAATATTGGTGATAAACATTATCATTGCTAGCTTTCGGGCATATTGATTTCTTCACATACGAGGCAAAGTTGATCACCATCTCTAATTAGCTCAATCTCGTCGATTTCAGCTCCGTCTAAAGTTGTTACTTTAGTACAATGCCGTCCAAATTTTTTGATACCAAAATCAAGAAGTTCTTGGATGGTCTCAGGCAAAATAACAAGCTTGGTTGCATCGCCCGTTCCAGGGCACCGGAGTATCACTCTAGCCGGTTGGCTTCCGGAGAACGGGGTGCTTAAGTAATTACCCCCATCATTTTGTGATTCAACTGAAAATACAAAGCATTTCACAAAAATTTACACATCATGCACAATTCTCGTCTTATATAAAAATGTACTTATTTCTGGACTTTAACTAAAAGCTTACTCGGACTGTTTTTATATTACCTCTAGAGGCAGCAGACATGAACCCAAACAGGGAATTCCGAAACGAGTTAACCCTACGACGAGGCTGCTTGTCAGCCCAAGTCACTTCTCGTGTACGTGGAGTGACATCCATAGACAAATCAGTACTATTAATCTTCTTCAAAGTAGGACTTGCTTCCTTCTCAGATCCCTTAACATTAGATTGTACACTACTCTCTTCTTTGGAACAAACTACCGCCTTTATATCTTCATTCTTAGCATCATTAGCCAAATCCCTTGGCGTCGTACCTTGAATGTCCTGCCTGTCCATATCCGCCCCGTGTTTTAAAAGAAACTTAACCATTGTAGAGTTTCCATTATGAACCGCGGCATGAAGTGCAGTGCAACCATTGCTCAAAGGCAAGGTTACGTCTCCACCATATCGAACAACATCCTTTAGTAGCTCAAAATTGTCTTGCTCTACTGCATAGTAGGCATATTGAGCCGCATCGCCTGATGCTAGTGTAGCACCCTGGTCTACTAGAAGCTTGATCAAGGCCTCTTGCCTCCCTACTATAGCATCCCATAGTGGAACATTCCCTTCTCTATCTGTATAGCGAAAACTATGTAAATGGCATGGCTTTTATAATTAAGCATAATCTACACAGAAAAACATCTGAAGACTCGAAACACAAAAAAAAAAAAAAAGAGTATACCGGTAAACCCAGAAATGCTGATTTATTTACGAAAATATCATACTAACTGATATTTTTTGATGATTTATTTACATAAATGTCACTAGATAACCGATTTTTGTTTATCATGATAGTAAACTGGGGCTTCCTCCACTGAATATGTACGTCTAGTAGGTTGTTAGCGTACCTTTAAGGTTTGGATCGGCTCCATATGCAAGAAGGACAAGGGCACAATTTTCGCTTCCATTAGCAGCTGCTGTGTGCTGGTCATATGCATAACCAGAAAAGAGGCAACATTCAGAGTCAGTTAAGTAACAACATGATTTGTATTTCGTAAAATGCAGACTTGGAGATGAGTAAATTCTACATACCAGAGCAGTACGCCCATTAGTATCTGCCTCATTTGGATCAGACCCTCGTCTCAGCAAATGTTGCAACAACGGTTCATCTCCTCTTGCAGCTGCAAAAGATAAACTGAGTGGCAAATCCATTCGGCCTTGAGCTAGCATGTTCTCTATATCTCTGAGAACAGATTGCATCAGGGGATCTTCCTGTGCTTTTAAATGCTGCACCAGCCATCGAATAGGAATGTCAAAGATCAGTAACTATAATATGTTTTCATTTATACAATATCTACATTTAATCAACCATTGAAAAAAGCTAAATATAAGTGCAAGCATACAAACCGCTAGAAGATTGTTCATGATAATTGCCCCATCCCCAACATTAGCCTGAACAAGATTCAGAAGAGCAGTACGATTCAGACGCAACAGCTGACACAATCTCTTGGTACGAACAGTAAAGAGCTGTGGCCTATAACAAAGAACACCTATCTCCCCGCATACACCTCCTGAGAAAACCTCGTGACCAACAGACTGCAAGATATATCTTCTATCAGAAAAGTAGCCCTATCAGCTCGAAAAAAAAATTACAAAAAGAAAGGTCTAAAGACATGCCTGGTGAATTCCATTTTTTTCGACGATAGATTCCTGCAAGGGTTGCTTAAATCAGAGGCCAGAGATATGATAAAACTAGTAATAGGCATAACAGGATTGTAAAATATTAGATTAAAAACATTAGTATCACTCCAATAGTGATTGTGTTCAAAAGTACTGAGATGATGAATTCGTCTGTTTAATTATATGCATAGGTTCGGAGAGAAACTTTACTCACCATGGCACCAGAGACAAGTACATATAGATCAGTAGGCGCTTCATTCTGCAAGATCACGTCTTCTTTGGGAGGGTAGTACTCGGCTTTCATCTCTGAAACCTTAAATAGATGAAATAAAATCATCATTCAAGCAAATGTATTTAAGATTTAAGCACAAGATTGAGATTTATACGCTTTACTCGAATAAAAAGCACATAGTTTACAGTCAAAACATTCCAGTAAACTTTCAATTATAGTTTTGATTAAAATCGGAGACATACCAGCTGGAAAAGCAAGTCATCTGATACTCCTCGAAACAGATAAACTTGATAAAGCAGCGAATAGAAGAGATGGTGTGAAATACTTGACTTGATTGCCTTTGGAAGAGAATCAAGAATCTCTTGCTGTTGCAAACCTTCTGAATCAGTTCTGTGTTTTAAACACAAGTGAGCAACCATTTGCTCTTGTAAGCGAACAGGAAGCCTATTCCTCAGTGCAAAACTGGAAGCAGCTTGAATTGTGTCCCTCTAAATCAAACAAAAACCCGAAAAACAAATGACAAGTTAGCATCAGAACAAACTACAGATAAAAATTGACAGTGCCTTAAATATTCTGTTTCTGAAATCAATGATTTTTTGCAGCATTTGTGTCCCTCTAACTCAAACAAAAACCGGAAAACAAATGACAAGTTAGCATCAGAACAAACTACAGATAAAAATTGACAGTGCCTTAAATATTCTGTTTCTGAAATCAATTATTTTTGCAGCATTTCTCAAACAAAAACCCGAAAAACAAATGACAAGTTAGCATCAGAACAAACTACAGATGAAAATTGACAGTCCTTGAATATTCTGTTTCTGCAATTTATGATTTTTTGCAGCATTCTTTAGTTGAATATAAGCATTTGATAGGGCAGTTAAGATAATTGCTTGCATTCAACTATGCAACAATTTGATCTTTAATTCATACAAAGTGTCATGTTTGAACAACAAACAAAGGGAATGTTTTGATGAAAAATATTTAAAACAGCAAAAATATTGAACAACAGTAATGCAAGGACTGCCATACAATACATAGTATGTGTGCTGTAATAAAGAGGAAGAGCAACGAGCATACTCACGAATTTTCTAGTTCGGCTAGTCCCATGAACAACTAAGTTTGTCATGTTTCCTATCAAATACGCGGTCAGTCCAAGATTGAAGAGCATATAAAAAATATCAAACACCATCTCCCACGTATTCACAGGATGCAAGTCACCATAACCAGTTGTTGTGAGTGTTGTGATTGACCAGTAGATTGATGTCACGTAACGCAACCACAGATCTGCGTTGTGGAAGTTGTCCATTTCAAGACCAATCCATGTTTTTTTGGGGTCAGGATAATGGGCTGCAATGTAATAATAGAAGCAGGCAGCACAATGAACCGCAAAAAGAGTCACCTATAAGGACACATACAGCGGTAAGCTAAATGAGAAAATTCCCGGTACTAGAGAATTCTTCTCCTAACAAGAATCAATGTAGAGTTTCTGAAATGTACTCACAGAAACTAACTTCAAACATCGAATCCAAAAATAGTTATAATTTTTATCCTTCTCTAATCTGTCAAAAAATGAAGCAAAAATGTTACAAATTTTCTAACACATTCACATGTTCACCATCATATATATTGTCAAATAAAGCATTAGTTTCCGCTTTATAACAAGGCTAAGAAGATTACTTGGAGAACATCTTACTAACTCTGCGAAGCCTCCAAAGGCGTAGCATGTTGAATAGTCCATAGGCCTGGACACTGTCAGGGAGAATCTTCTCCACAACTTCAGAAGGGACCGTTGACACGAAATCAAACACGAACCAGGATTTCACATATCTCCAAGCAATCATCTTATGATCATCAACAAGGTTGAAAGTTTGTGGATCTTGATATGCAACAAAAAAGGTCAAAATAATATCAATAGCAAAAAATCCATTCACAATGTTATCTGCAATAGCAAGGCCTTCAATTGGTCTTTGTAGGAATCCGAATTCGTATGGAGACACCCATGATGTATACACCACCAAACATACCAGAAATGACTCCCAAATTCTGCATAAAAATATAATTCAAAAAAAAAAATTAGTCCAATAATATGCAAACTCAATAAACTAGTACATAAAAATTGTAAGAATCTAATTAGAATTAACATTATTATAGTATTAATCATGAACACAACATTAAAACCCTATAATAAAAATGATCAAATTAGATCAAACAAAAGATTTACAAATCAAGATAACAAGAAACCATTATGAATACCCAATATTTCAACATTCTAAGATTTTTCTTTTTTTTCTACAAACCCAATAAATAAAAAAAAAACCCCAATCATCATAACCAAAAAAAAAAAATGATTATAACACCAATAGAATGAGGTCAGCTACATGAACCAAGAATTTATCTCGTGTCAACTCGTTCACAAACATTCTCTTACACCATAAGGATCAATCATTCTAACATGCCAATCTCCATGCAATCAAAACAAAAACAAAAACAAAAAAAATTCCCAAGAACAAAAAAGAACACCACCCTACCTATATTCGTGAAGAAAAGGGGAGACAATGTAGGATCGAAGCGCGATACGACGGTGGCTTCGAGCACCAAGCGAAGGAAGAACACCATTAGAGAAACTATATGTGCTACTTCCATCAATGGAGGTTAACTCAACACTTTCATCTATGCCTTTCTTTTCTCTTCCTTCACCCCCACATATAAATGTTGAACTTAACCAATTTTTCATCATTTTTTTTTTCTTGTAATATTTTTCTTCTCTCAAAATTTGTGATTTTATTTCTCTAATTCTCTTTCTTTTTTTTTTTTCTCAAACCTTAGATCCCCTGTTTCTGTTTTCCCTCCATCTTACACGCTTAGTCTCTCTTTAAGAGTCACTATTTTGTGGTAAGATCACGGGAAATAAAATCTTGGTTTATGTTACCGACTTACCAATTCTAATTTTAATTTTACGATTTAAGTTTAATTTATTTGTGTATTGTTGTTACAATAATTCTCGAATTTTTCTTGGTTTATATAACTAATTAAAACCGACCCTTTATTCTTCGATTAATGATTTGAAATTGTTGATGCTATTCTCGATATTTTCTTAAGACACGATAAAAATTGGACCAAAAAATAAAAGGAGAAGTTATGTGTAGTTGGAATCTCTTTTTGATTTTTTTTAAAGGGTGGACGATGATTTCCGTGAGTCTATTCTAATTCTATATGTATGTGATGATTCTTGCTTGTTTGATTTTGATGGTTGTGATATTTTTGGTTATTTGTTAATTTAATGTTATCACCTGATATTAGTGATTTGTTAGCTACTACGTACGAATTTTGTAAAGTTGGCCAATGATTATGGCAAAAAGTAAGGGTACACGGATGATCAATGATCAAAAGCAATGGGAAAGTTACCAATTTAGTGTTTTGGTGCTTTGGAAAGAAATGAGTTATGCCATCCTAACGCAAAGGCACTATACTATTTCGGTGAGCCGTGAGGTCCGCTTGACCGTGCCAACTCTATATTTCGTGGTTGCATTTTGGCTCACCTCGTTATTATGAAAATAATTCACATACAATGATATAAATTTGAACCAATTATCTTTTATATAAAAGAAAAAAAAATTTAAGGATATAATTGTCCAAACACTAACCATAACAGGTATTTCAAACTTTTTAAAAGGCGGAAGTTAATTTTTATGCTTCAATTAGTCAATTCACATATCGAGTGCATTATATTGAAAGTTTGTAACCAATAATAAGTAAGAAGGAATAATATAGCTTTGAGACAAAGTTGGAAAACTTTTTATTTGGCTTGTTGGACAAAACAAAAGTTGATCTTTTTTAGATAAAGTTTTGACGACTTTTGAAACATTGGGGTATGGCCAACTCACAAAAACTATCACTAAACTGAGCATATAACATAAGACTAGAGGTGGTATGCACTATGCAGGGCAACAAATATCAATCGTCCAACTTCAGCATCTGCCACTTGTTAGTTGTCCGTTGTCTTAACGAATAACTATCTGAATTTGACCTCACTCGGTTATAGGGGTGTTCAACAACCAGTCATTTAATAGAACATAAAAGAGCAGAATGAGTGATCTTGTGATGATAAAACGGTTTTATTTTAAAGTTTACCCATATTTATTGGTAAGATAATATGTAAATTGGTAATTTGACTATGGGCATGTATGTAGTCACGTAGGCAATAAAGATGATGCAAGGGGAGGCTAAAAAACCCTACATTTTAAGTAGCTTTGGTTTTGTGAAAACAAAGATTTCAACCATGTTAGTAGATGCAAGATGCTCCACAAATAACCCTACATTTATGTATGTACCAAATATTTACATCACATCCGTTCCGTTCAAAAAAAAAAAAAAAAATTACATCACATAACAGAAACTCAAATGTCCTAAATCCATATTATTATCTTAATTTTAGGATATAGATCATTACTAACTTAAACAAATGTTAAGAAAACATCTCATCTTTTTACATTTTGAAAAGTAATTATATTGTCTTAGCAAACTAAAGTTGGAAACCTTTAAATGCATGTGACTTTAGTGAGTTTGTAATAGTGGTTTAAGACTAAGTAAAGTTGGGATGCTCTTAAAATCTTAAATATTATTCTCTCTTTGACTAGAAGAAGGAATATGTTGGGGCATTCTAAAAGAAGAAGAAATATGTTGGGCCAGAAATTACCCTAAAGTCACAAAATAATAGATGCAAACCATGAGGCCATAATATTTAATAACAACATGGAACCTAATTGACAATGGATTTTTTTTTTTTTTAATATCTTTTTACTCTATAAAAGTATTTTATGTTTTAACTATTTTGTAAGACAATAATTGCCCAAACATGAATAACTTAGGGTCTGTTCTCTTCAAATTATTTTCAGTTCAACTCAATTCGTTCATTTCAGTTCTAAATTTCCTTCTCTCATAAAATATTAAGTTCAATTCAGCTCTAATAAGTTCAATTCAATTCAATTCAGTTCAGTCAATCAGAACAGACCCTTATAGAGGTAAAAGAGAATACACATTCGTGCCTACATTATAAAGACTTATTATGGTAGCCATTACAGAATACTTCATTATTTAAACTTATTTTTACTAAAATAAATACAAGTAAAAAATAAGGTAAACAAATTTAAGCCTATATAAAAATTGATTATTTTCCGTATAATTATAAGACCGTCTCATACAAGATTTTCAACTCAGAGTTTTCATCCCTTATTTCCTAGGGCTTTACCTTGTACCATCATATGGACCAAGCCCAACCAATGCAACAACAACAAAACACAAAAAGGGCCGTATTAAACTTAGCCAGAAAAATCCGATAATTTCCAGAAACTCCTGTCAAATTAGGGAAGAACATCGAAAATCCCTCATTTTTAGAGAGAGAAAGAGAGGTAATTAGCTTAGCAAACCTACAAAAATGGCGATTGCTACTGGTTCATCATCATTGTTGAAGGCTCTTCTCAATCCTAAGAAGAATGTATTGGCTGCTATGCACAAGAGTTCCGTCGACCACCGTCTTCGCAAATATGGTTTGATTTTTTTTCTCTCTCCTCTTTTTTTTTGGCTGATTTTGACCTAATTTTTGTGATTGATTTTGTGTTTTTTGATTTGATTGATTTTAGGCTTGAGATTTGATGATTGTTATGATCCAATGGAAGATCATGATATCAAAGAAGCCCTAGATCGGCTTCCTCGTGAGATTGTTGATGCTCGTAATCAGCGTCTTTTGCGTGCTATGGACCTTTCGATGAAGCACGAGTACCTTCCTGAAGATCTTCAGGTTTTTTCTCTTGCTGTTTTGATAAGCTGATTTGTATTTTGTGATTTTTGGCTTCAAATTCGTTTTGATTTAGGGTTATAGCTTTGATTATTGCGGAAACAAGTATATATTGGATTAGTAATTACTTCTATTGACGGTTTTATGGATTAGTGAATTGCATTGTTGGATAATTCTGTAGATTGTGAAGTTGATTTTGCAAATGAAATGATTTTGTTGTTATAGAATGAGAAACATGAATCAATGTTTGCTTGAAATGCTTTGTAGGTTATTATACACTGATGGAAGTATATAGTGATAATTACATTTAAACTTAATTATTGTTATAATTTACTTGCTAGTTGCTACTTGTGTTTCATTTGGAAGACATTACTGAAAAATAGTGAATAGTTTGTTAATGAAAATGTGGAAATGGATAAAGCAACATTTTTTTGGGGGTTCTAGACCTCACCGATTGATTCATACTGAATAATCATTCTGCTTGTATGTGAGCTGATTATACTTTGTCTGTTAAAGTGTCCAACAAACAACTAAAAAGTTAGAATTGCCAATGGCTTCAATTGGTTGTTGATAGGAACAGGAACTATAGTTTGTATTTTGGACATAAAATTGTAGGTCCCTCTTAGTTCATAATTATTACTGCCTATTGATTCTTAAAGGATATATTCTGGCTGTTGTATCAAGAATTTATTTTGCAAGTTGGAATGCGGTATTTAGGATATGCTAACCATCTAAGACCCCTTGGTGACTGCGTGGGAGGATTAGAAGTTGAGAGCTTTGGTGAAATTGGGAGAGATGGGGATAGAACTCATAAGAGGTTAAAGCTCAAGTATGCTAATAATTTATGTACGCTTGTCGTTGGATTTGGAAATTCTGATATAGTTATGGCCTTGTGGCGTTCTTTATGGAATGAAGGGAGTAGTTGATAATGAACTTGATTGACCAATGAGTCGATAAAAAAATGTAAGCTGTCATTTTATACCTTCTTTAAACTTAATTTCTTGAGATAAATGAGGAATTGTGTTTCTCCTTAATCAGTAGTATATCTATGTTGGATGAATAAGATTCATGAGTCACGTCTAAGGTGTTGACACCTAGGCTGAATGTTACTTACTGAGATTAAGTTATTCCATTGTTGGTTATTTTGGAGTCTTTCAGCAATTTGGTAAGACAGTTAGACAACTATTTATAGTTAAATAGATGGTTTCCAAGTTGGAAAATTCCTCACTCGGATCATTTATTGTTTCTGACATGCTCATCTTGGGTTGGTGCTTTTATCATCTCCAAGCCAATGAGAATAATTAGCGCTTCTTTCTGTGTTCTCACTCACCTAATGATGAGTGGTTTGAGGATTAATTTTGGATAGTGTATATTTGAGTTGGCGATGTCAAATTGGCAGACTGGTTGTGGAATTTTTTTTTATATCTGAGATTACCTCTCCACACTTTGTACTTGGGATCTTCCATGCAATTTTCCTTTTACAACAAAGGTTTTGGGGTACCTGTAATTTGTAATTTTTGGCGAAGGCTGGCAAGATTCTTAAAGAGATAGGTGACTTTGTTGAAGTGCATTGTATTATTTGTATACAACCTCCTGTGTTATCTATGTTTAGAATACATCCCTATTAGTCTTGTAAATAAGATGGAAAAGAGTGAGGGATTTATCTTGGGAAACAATGTGCTTGATGAGGGGGTTTCATTTGGTGATTATCCTTACACTTGGCATAAGGGCTATATCTCTTACAGTGAAGCTCTCAAACGGTAATTTGTTTTGAAGATTTGCTGATGATGAATGTGCTCTTTGACAAAAAGTCATTGAGGCCGAACTTGATAACATAGGAGGTGGAATTGAAGGAGGACACTCACACTCTCATGGTGGTGTTGTCTGGAGCATTTAAAATCTTTGGGGAAGTTGGGTTATTATAGTGGTTTATTGGTGTGCTTTTGGCATAGTGCTTGTGGTGAATGACACTTAATTTTCCTTTCCCTAACCTTCTGAAGGGTGTCATCGCTTAAATCAAGTTTCAATGGGTGAGGGTTGTTTCGTGTTGCGGCACCCAAATAAATCTCCTCACTTTCTGAAAATGCAAATTTTGCCTATATGTTGGTCTATGTCGAGAAATTGTATCGGAATTTTTTTTTTTTTTTATAGAGAATAGGATAGGAAGAGGAAATTTAAGATAAAAAAAGATACTGCATACATGTAAGCTGATATCTTTAGCTATATGGTGGTGTTTTTGGAAGAAAATGATCAGTGGGTTTTTGAGAGAATAGGTGTGAGTTCATTACATGAGAATCTTTCAAGTTAAGGTGAAGTGGTTCAATATTAATATAATATGTCACTCAATGATTCAATGGTAGAATTTGTGTTATTATGTAGATTGAGGCTTGAATTTTTGTGTATAGGTTTGGTCTGTGAGGTTATTTAAAGTGATTCTTTAATCCTATTCCTCCATCAATTTGACATTCCTTGGTGTCTTGAATATATATATTTTTTAAAATACTTTTTTCTTCAGTCTATAGTCCTAGAGATAATTAGTCAAATACTTGTCTTCTTTAATAGATTTGTGTGATCTGCTTCATTTTAGTATCTTCACAAAATTGCATTATGAATATTATGAGTAGAAACATAGCTGGTATTATGAAGGTAACCATCAGGATGTAAAATCATTCTACAAGTTAGTCTTTGGAGATAATTGCCCTTTAATTTTGATTGCTGTTTAAATAGAGTTAGGTTCATTTCCATAATGTAGTTTTTTTTGCTCTCATTTAAAACTTGCAAAAACTTAACATTGTCATACATGTTCCAAACATTGTCATATAACTCTTTAACTAGAGCCTAGAGGACCTCCATAATGGAAAAAATTACAGTGGGGGTGGGGGGTGTTGGACATTATGGTTTTGGCCATGAGAAGAAAAACCATAGGAGATAGAGTTGTGATGAATGTTTAATTTGAAAGATAAACTGCTCCTCTTAAGACTTTGAATTGCTGTGGAAGGCATCAGATAATTATTTATTTGGAGGGGAGGGGTAAATTGTAGCTTCTTAGAATATTAGTTCGGTGCTTTATCACTGCTTCTTGTGACTTGGACCTAGGAAGTCCATGCAATATTTCTTGTTCGTTCCAAATTCTATCAAGGCAATATCTTTCAGGTATTAGGACTCTACTCAGGATTATATGTGAATGAGTGAAGACGGAATATTTATGCTGGTTTATGAGCAACCTAAAGTTAATTTTTGGTTATCATAATGTTCTTTTTCACGGAGTATCTGTTATAAACTGACATAACTTGACAGATTTTGTGAGGTGATATAATGTGGTGCAATGGTGATCATGATTGTTAAACCGGAAATGTGTATAAGTAATCAATAAACACAAGCAATTGAGAGGCTTGAACTTTCCTGGCAAAATAAAACTTATAGAGAACTCTCATCAACTTTCATCTAGTGATCTCTCTTAATCTTCTGTTATTTATAGTGCAAACTCACTGCTTGTTTTCTCTCCAATCCAATCCTAACAAACTCAATATGCACTACCTATAAAACCCCTCCCCTTTGATCGGTTCATTGCAGTATTTGAGTTTTTAGCTGGGCCTTGTGATAGAACTTTGCTAATGTTTGCAACATTTAAACTTATTGATGTTTTTGGAATTTTTTAATCTTCTGATAATCCTGAATTTGGTGTTCGGAATTGCTAGCTGGGCATAGTAATAATTTTCTGTATAATTGTGCATCTCTTTCTTTGTGTCAGATTCCTGAGTAAAATATATTTTTGGGCTTCATTTGATCTTATAACATTTGTGTGCTTTGCAGGCAATGCAAACACCCTTCAGGAGCTACCTTCAAGATATGTTGGCTCTTGTAAGTATTTTTTTTTTTAATTTTCACATTATTGCCATGTTATTTGGGTTAAATAGATTACTAGTTGTTTGCTTTCCCTTTGTTATGATGTATTGTTATGTATTAAACCTGCCAGTGGGGATCCCAATCTCTCAAGTATATGATGATGTTGAGTGAACATAGGTTGACGAAGGTTGTTTTACCTAATGTTGATGATAAGTCTCACAAATAAATGTTAAAATGTGATTGGGATTCTTGCCACCACTTGAATTTGTTTTATGGCAAGAAGGTTTTACAGGGATGTGCATGTGTGATAAGTTTGAGTCAATCAATCAATCAATCAATCAAAGCCTTAATCCCAAAAGTGGGGTCGGCTAACATGAACCAAATTTGATTATTCCGTGTAGTCATCAACATAAATCTTTCTCCTCCATCCCTTACGATCCAAAACTTCATCCTCACGTAAATCCATGCACTTCATATCCTTCCTCACTCCTTCCAACCAAGTCATCTTTGGTCTCCCTCTTCCTCGTTTAATCCCTCCATGGTCCCACTCTTCCACTCTTCGCACCGGTGCCCCCTCGGGTCTCCGTCTTACATGTCCAAACCAACGCAGACGATTTTCCCTTAATTTATCTACAATGCCCGCCACACCTACTTTCTTGCGAATAACCTCATTTCTGATTCTATCTCTTAAAGTGTTTCCACACATCCACCTTAACATGCGCATTTCCGTAACCTCCATCTTTTTAATATGCTCTTTCTTAGAAGCCCAACATTCTGTACCATAGAGCAACACTGGTCTTATGGCAGTCCTGTAGAATTTTCCCTTCAACTTTAAGGGAATGCTGCGGTCGCATAGCACTCCCGTGGCCGCTCTCCATTTAAGCCACCCTGACTTAATCCTGTGGGTCACGTCTTGATCAATGTCACCATTCTTCTGGATGATCGACCCTAGGTACTTAAAACATTCACTCATGGTCAAATCCTTTCCATCCAAACTCACCACTTCATTGCTTGTCCCCCTCTGAGTGCCAAAACGACATACCAAATATTCAGTCTTACTCCGACTTAGCTTAAACCCTCTAGATTCCAACCTTTGCCTCCATTGCTCCAACTTGACATTAACCCCATCCTTAGTCTCATCCACCAAAACGATATCATCTGCGAACAGCATACACCATGGAACCTCATCTTGAATTGGTCTAGTTAATTCGTCTAGAACCGTTGCAAAAAGAAAAGGGCTTAATGCAGACCCTTGATGCAATCCGATTGTAATAGGGAAATCTTTTGTCAACCCTCCGCATGTCCTCACATTTGTTGACACATCCCGATACATATCCTTAACTAGGTCTACATACCTTCGTGGGATACCTTTCTTCAACATTGCCCACCAAAGTATCTCTCTTGGCACCTTGTCATATGCCTTCTCTAAATCAATAAAGACCATATGAAGATCTTTCTTCTTTACCCTATAAAACTCCATCATTTGTCTTATCAAATGGATTGCCTCCATAGTAGATCTCCCAGGCATAAAACCAAATTGGTTATCTGAAATGCTTGTGCATGCCCTCAACCTTTGTTCAATCACCCTTTCCCACAACTTCATAGTATGGCTCATAAGCTTAATTCCTCGATAGTTAGAACAATCTTGAGCGTCTCCTTTGTTTTTATAAACCGGGACCAAGGTGCTCTTCCTCCAATCTTGTGGGATCCTTGTAGCCGTCCATATCTTGTTGAAAAGGTTTGTTAACCAATCAATACCAATCTTACCCAAACACCTCCACACCTCTATCGGTACCCCATCAGGGCCAACCGCCTTCTTAGGTTTCATCTTCCTCAGTGCAATCTCCACCTCTACTCTCCTAATCCTTCGCACATACTCCATGTTGATTTCTTCATCACTCATAGAGGTATCTCCTATCACAACTCCATTACTTCCATTAAATAATTCATCGAAGTACCCCTTCCACCTGTCCTTGATGCCCTCCTCTTGCACTAGGACCATTTGGTTCTTATCTTTGACACACTTCACCATGCCAATATCCTTCCTTGCCTCTTGTCTTCTCTTTGCCATCTTATAAATGATCCTTTCTCCCTCCTTGGAATCAAGCTTTTCATAAACCTCCTGATATGCCTTTTCTTTTGCTTGGCGAACAGCTGCCTTTGCCTTACTCTTAGCCTCCTTATACGCTGCAAAGGTTTCATCACTCCTACATTTTCCTAAGGCTTGATAGCATTCCCTTTTTTGCTTAATTACTGCTTTCACCTCTTCATTCCACCACGAAGTATCTCTCTGTACCGAAGTTCTTCCCCTTACTTCCCCTAAGACCTCTTTGGCCACTCTTAGGAAACAGTTCTTCATTCGTAACCAGGTCATGTCCGGATCCACCTCTCCATCCCAATCCGCTTCTTCAATTACCTTTTCTGTAAAAACCTTAGCTTTTGCATCCCTTAGGGTCCACCATCTTATCCTTGGTTCTTCTTGTCTAACTTTTTTCTTCGCCTTCTCTTTCAGACGAATAGTCATTACCAATAGCCGGTGTTGGGTGACCACACTCTCCCCTGGGATAACCTTACAGTTTATGCAACTTTGTCTATCTATGCTCCTTGTGAGCAGGAAGTCTATTTGAGTTGCATTTGCTCCATTCCGAAAAGTTATCAAGTGTGAATCCCTCTTCTTAAACCAAGTATTAGCCAAAATTAAATCATATGATTGGGCAAAATCCATAATAGCTTCACCACCGGCGTCCCTCTGCCCATACCCAAAGCCTCCATGGACACTCTCATAGCCATCTCGGCTCGCCCCAACGTGCCCATTTAGATCCCCTCCAATATATAACTTCTCTGAGTGGTGGACACCCTGCACCACCTCGTCTAGGTCCTCCCAAAATTGTCGTTTCTCTTCTGCATCTAAACCCACTTGGGGAGCATAAGCACTGATAACATTCACAATCTCCTTGCCACATAGCAACTTCAGCCTTATCAACCTATCGTTCTTCCGATAGACCTCGATCACCTCTTTTGCCAACCTCTCATCGAGAACCACACCAACTCCGTTCCTAGCTCCACCATTCCTTGTTCTGTGGCTCGTTTCTTGCCCAACATACCATACCTTATACCCCAAAACCAAGCCTCGAGCTCCTTCTCCTGTCCATCTTGTCTCTTGGAGGCACATGATGTTCACGCGTCGTCTTTTCATTACTTCTACCAATTCTGCTGATTTTCCCGTAAGAGACCCCACATTCCAAGAACCAATCCGCAAACTAAATTCTTTTCTCCCACGCTCCCTCCTGATCCCAACTCCAAGTCCTTGATTATTTGACACCACAATTGGGCAATATGGCGCGTCGCTTCTGGGCGACGACCTAGCAACCCTTACATACTTATCACTGCACCCGGGTCTGGGAAGTGCAGCGCGTCGCTCAGTAGGGAACGCCCCAATGGCACGCCCTTGCTCATTTGACACCACACTCGGGCAATGTGGCGCGTCGCTTCTGGGCGACGACCTAGCAACCCTTGCATACTTATCACTACACCCGGGTCTAGGAAGTGCAGCGCGTCGCTGAGTAGGGAACGCCCCCACGAAAATATCTGTTTGGCTCATGTCATGGGATGTGACGAAGTTTTATACTGGCTGTCACTGGCCTACCGTAACCCTCCTCCTTTATCCAGGCTTGGGACTGGCAGCGGGAAACCCAAGTAATACATGCAATTTAGAGCCGAAATGATGGAGGTATATTAGTACTTAGCAAGTTTGTAGGTTGAATGGACTTAAGTCAGGTGCTCTGATAGCCAAATGGCATTAGATGTGTTCGATGCTTGTGATTGGGAACTGGTACAATATATACAAATACTTGGATTGCATCTACCTTTCCTTTTCTTCATCTTCATCTCTAGTTAAATGCTTTCTAAATGTTTCTGTATCTTCAATTGTGGTAATTGCTCATCCGTTGGCTGTTAAATGTTGTTGCAAGAATGTAATTATCCATTTATTTTCATTAGATCAAAATTTTTATTTTCAAACTTACTACTCTAGTTAACCTTTGGCAATCCACAGAGTGCGACAATAAGGAGACTAGAACATTGTCTTTTCCTTTGCTGTATACTTTCTGGCATAAGAAGTTGTTTGACTGTGTTGTTGCTGGTGGCTGCAGGTGAAGCGTGAGAGAGAAGAACGTGAAGCTTTGGGAGCTTTGCCTCTGTACCAGCGATCAATTCCGTAAGCATGACACTGCCTGTTGCAGCTGTGGCTGACTTTTGAACTGTATTTCATATGGTGTTTTTGAGGGTAATATGTTTTTTCTTAAAAAAAAGGGCATTCAGTGTTTCAATGAGAGACTTTTGCCTGTTTCTCTCCTTGTGAACAATTCATCTTGCTTTAAAACTTGCTCATTTAGAAGGCATTATTTTGGATTAAATGATACTTCAAATGCTAAATAATATACAGAGTACTGAAATCATGCTTCAAAACTTGGGAGTTCTGTCTATGTTGAGTTTATTTTGACATTCTCATTTATGAACCTCATCATCAAAGCTAGTATGCTGCCTTTTATAGTATGATGCGCTGATGTTTTTATGTTGCTATTTTCCCGTTTCTTATGTGCCCTTCACAATAATAAATATAGAAATACGGGTGACTGTAGTTAAAATTCCAATCTATTCTGAATCGAATATTTGTATCTAGAACTTCAGTTAAAACCTGTTCTAAAGTGGATCTGGAATACATGGTTTACATCAAGTGCTAATAGCAATGTGAAGGGAAGATAATTACCTTAAGGAGCTCATGTGATGAGTTACAACTTACAAGAGAAAAAAGGAGACCTAAACTTGCAACAAAACATTGTGAATTGGGCGAAAGATGCTTAATTCTAACTAGAGTGCATAATTTCTCTTTAAAAAACAAACTGATTGTTGGAAGCAGAATTGGGTGGCGTGCGATCCAAACTTACCATTGCTGATTTGCTGTATTGTGTTGTGATCTCGTTGGTGTAATCTGTTCATACTCTCTTGTCAAAGATCTCTGAAATAATAGGTTTACTCTATAAACATAATCAACACCGATAATATGATAAGACTTTGTGTTGATATTGTAAAAACATCATCTATGAGGTTCAACAAAAGAGATGCATTTGTCAATGTAGACCTGGTTATTGGGCGGGTCGGGTCAGGGTTGGTGCGGGTCGGTTGCGGGTCAGGGTCAAAGAGGGTCACATTTTATAGGGTCAATATAGGGTCGGGCCAATGCGGGTTGATAATGGGCGGGCCTACAAAATATCAATTAAAATGAATATTGGACAGAGCCATTATTAAATACATATGAATACAAATTAATCTATATAATTATTTTTACATTATGTATTTTCTTTATCAACTAAATTGGAAAAACATGTTGGCTCTATATTGATCCTACCCAAAAAGGGCCCTGTCCATTAATAACCCTGTCCATTAAAAGCCCTATAAGCTTGGCCCTGACCCTAATATCATTGGGCTACCCTGTCCAATAACCACCTCTAGTAGTGACAAATCTAAGATAACTCAAGGGATAGACTATTCATAATTTGGCAACAAAAAAAATAAACTAAACAATTAAATTTATCAAATAACTTGTAAATGTGACCAATCAATTTCAAAAAACTAAACGATTTGGGGAATGGGTTTCGAGTTTTGTTGTCATGTCCCTCGCTGCCTATGTCACTATTTTTTTTAAAAAAAATTATTTTAATTGGTTAGATTTACAACCCAAATTTCATGTTACTCAACAAACTTCATGTGAATATCTTTATTCAACAAATTTCATGTTACTCGCAAAAAAATTGTAATATGTTTGTATAAGAAAGTGAGCCTGTGTGCCCATTTTTCTTACTTTCCATCCTCTTCTCTCAACTTTCTCTCTCTCTCTCTTCTCAATCTAAATTATTTTACATTTCTGTAATAAATATACTTTTTTTCTTCAATAATTATCTGAAAGCCATCAACAATTTGTTCAAACTTCACTTCCTTTTTCGGCAACATTACAGTATAGTACTCCTTCCGATCCTTTTTGTTCTTTAAACCCAAGTAATAAAATGGGAGAATCAAAAGACACCCACGTAGTAGAAATCCCAGTAAACCAAGATCAAAACCTGAAAACAGCAATCATGATTCAACAACACCCAATGATGGAAATCTCAAAAAGTCCAGGCCATTTACTCCTCCTTAAACTCTGGCAAAGAGAAGAACACCTCTTCGCCCGTCGAATCGATGTTAACAATCCAATTTAGACGTTAACATATGAAGCAAGGTGGTTTTCCCGGCATTATTTAAACCTAAGAAGAAGATCTTTGCTTCTTTCGGCCATAATCCAAGTAACGCAAGAACATTGTTTTCCAAGGCTGAAATAAGGAAACCAAGAACAAACCTTGGGATTTCAGAAGTAATTGAAGAAATCAAACAACAATCCAAAATATTAAAATACACTATGACTTTAATCACCACGAAAGAATGCAATACAATCAAACCAATTTTCTCCGTTTTTTTATTATGTGCAAAAGGGTATTATTGTAAGGCATAAAATATTTTTTTGTTGCACATAATAGTTAGGTTAGGTCTACAAACCTTAAGAATTGAGCATGATCAACAACAGCTTCAAGATGGCTAAGATTAAAAAAAAATATAAAAGAGAAAGTGAAGGAGAAGTAAGAGATAACTGTAGATAAGCTACAGTAGCACTATTGCTTCTGATTTGGGTAATTTGTTAGAGTGCTTCAATTGGGTTTTGCTGTGAGGGTAATTATTCATCAATTGCATTTGGGTTATTCAATCAGGAATATTGCTCGTTGTAACGCCAATTTTTCAATTTTCAAGTGATCAAAGAAATAATACCGGATGTGATCTGCATACGATTTCAAGCAGCAAGAAGGCTTGAGATTGAAGTTCCGATAAGTAATACGGAGTACAATGGTGAATAACAGTTAAATTCAATGAATTTCACTGATTGCGAAGACAATAACGGGTAGGACCACTATGGTTAAAGGGCTTTTGGTCTAACGTTGTTCTGTGGTAGTAACTTTGCAAAATTGTCTGTCATGAGCTATTTACGTAAATAAGCCCGGTTTATCTAGGAGATGAACTGGGGCCTGCTCTTTTTATTAATGGTTGTAGATTAAGGATTGTAGATAAGGTTTGTAGATAAGGGAAAGTAAAGTTATAATGTCCTTATTTTGCTACTGAACTGCTAATATTTCTCCTACTCCTAATTTATCAGTAAATCAATCAGTGAGGTTTGAGTGAAAATGGCAATCGGTGAGATATTTCTCTCAGCGTTTATTCAGGTACTCTTTGAGAAGCTGGCTAACCTGGCTTCTGCTGGGATAAGCCCTTATCTGAAAAAAACGAAGCAAAGACAACACAAAAGCATCGGAAGATGGCAGCAAGATCTGAGATTGATAGAAGCAGTGCTAAGTGATGCTGAGCAACAACAACTCCACAGCAATGCTGTGAAAGTTTGGCTTCAGGATCTCCAAGACTTGGCCTTCGACTTGGAAGACGTCTTAGATGAGTTTGTAACTGAAACTCGAATTCACGAGTTGGGGAATGATGCTTTACAGGAACATGACTCGAGATTTGGTTGTTCACCCTTCTGTAAGGTACCTTGTACAATCCACATCTTTTTCTATCTCAGTATGATGTACACAATTACTTGTCTAGTTAATATTGGAAAAAAATTCAGAGCTCAAAGTCGCAACTAACAGATCTTGAACAAAAATGCAAAATTTAATACTTCCGTGTCTTGTTTTCGTTGGTACTAAATCCTCCTGTATAAATGCAAAACATATTTGATTTACAGAATATATGTAACTAGATTGTTTAGATAATGACCGAGCCATGCTTGGGTTTTAAAACTAATACGAAGTACTCCCTCCGTCCCTAAATTACATTCCTTTTTCTCTCTATTATGTGAGGAATTAATGCTAGAAAGAGGAATGTAATTTAAGGACGGAGGGAGTAGTAATTGATTATTTTAAATACATAAATGTAAATCAATTTATAAATCCATAAATTAATAAATAAATGTAGATTAATTTATATCAAGTGGGTAGAAAAATGTGCATAACAATAAATAGTTAGATAAAAATGCTCTTAGGAAAATTGATAATTATGTAAAGATCTTTAAAAAAAAATGATAAAGCAGAGTAATATTCTGCTTTAGTATAAAGTAATAGATTAACTACACAATAATCATGTACTTTTTTTTTTTTTTGAACAAACACAATAATAATCATATACTCTATTACCTTAATTAACTTTTTGGCGGAACTAATTTCCTATGTCAGGTTCAGGTACCAAGCTTTCTAGCCAGTTCTTCTAAAGCTTCAAAATTAAAGAGTGCAAATTATTCAGATACCATTGAACAGATTAGCAGCCGCCTGCAAGATATTCTGACCCAGTCAGGAAGTTTAGGTCTCTCACCCCAGACACAGTCGAGAGAAGAGCAGCGAGGGCAGATATCAACAGACTCAACATCTTTAGTACGCGAGCCACAAGTGTATGGAAGAGGTGATGAGAAAGATGAGATAATCCGGCGGTTATTAGAGGATGACCCATGTTGGGAGAACTACATTGTAGTTCCTGTTGTCGGAAAAGGAGGCATTGGAAAGACCACCCTTGCTCAATGTGTTTACAATGATGAGCAGGTTAAGAATCACTTCAATTTTAAAGCATGGGTGTGCGTATCAGATGTGTTTGACGTCAAACAGATAACGACAACAATAATCAATTCAGATAGTACTAATACACATAATTTCATTGATCTTAACGAGGCACATGTAAAGTTGAAGAATCTGCTAGCAGATAAAAGATTCTTGATTGTTCTTGATGATGTTTGGAGTGATGAATATGATCCTTGGGACAAACTTCAGACCCCATTTCAAACAGCGGCAAAGGGAAGCAGAGTCTTAGTCACAACAAGATTAGAGAGGGTAGCAAAGAACATGCTTAAAAGACCAACTCAAAGCCCAATCATTTACTTAAAGGGTCTCTCAGACGATGATTGTTGGCTTCTGTTTCAGCAGCATGCACTTGTAGATGACAACCTGATTGAGATGCGGGATGAAGTTGTGAAGTTGTTCAAAGGATTGCCTTTGGCTGCTAAATCTCTAGGAGGTCTTCTAAGAAAAAAAGATAAGAGCAAGTGGTCAAAGATATTAAAGAGCAACGTATGGAGTGAGGAAAGTGGTGTGTTGCCATCTCTAAGGTTGAGTTATCATCATCTTCCACAGCATTTGAAACGCATATTTGCTTACTGCTCGATATTTCCTAAAGATCATAGATACGTAGAGAAGGATGTTGTTTTGATGTGGATGGCTGAAGGTTTGCTGCATGAGGATGCGGAGGAAAGCATGGAGGACAAAGGTCATAGTTATTTCCTTGATTTGGTACAAAGATCATTAATGGAACCAAGTCGTCCAAATTTAGAAACGCGCTTCAAAGAGTGTTTCATTATGCATGACCTCATCCATGACTTGGCTCAATGGGCTGTAGGTGATGTTGTTTCTAATATGTATGTCAAGAATATTTCTTCAAGAATTCGTTATTTCTCCTGCACTAAAGAAGTCATAAAATACCAACACTGGACTCGAGAGAAAATTGGCCAATTGCGAACATTTGCTTTTTTTGGCAGTTGGTTTGATATTCCTACAATAAAAATGCCAGATTCCAGCTTCCAACGATTTCATTACTTACGCTTGCTGTCTGTGGCTTGCATGGGAATCACAGAGTTGCCAAATTGCATCGGTGATCTGAAGCTCTTACGATTTCTTGACCTCTCATTCAATAAAAAACTTATGGAGTTGCCGGAATCAACCAGCAAACTTTACAATCTCCAGACACTGCTATTGAGAGGCTGTAAATCTCTCAGGAAGTTAGTCACTAACATGGCACACCTAACTGATCTTCGTCACCTGGACATTGATGAAGGTAGTACTTTGATGGAAATGCCCCTGGGGATTGGGAGATTAACAAACCTGCGGACATTGAAAAGATTCTTCTTGACACCAACGTCTGGGTTCAGGATCAGCGAGTTGAAGAACTTGAAAAGTCTCAGGGGCTCACTGGATATCTTTGGCCTCCAAAATGTGGTCAGGAGTGAAGATGCAGAAGAAGCCAAGCTGTATGAAAAATCGAGTCTTGAAGTGTTGAGATTGTTTTGGGGAACTTCTACTTGTGCAGTTGGTCAGAACATTGAAAGAGACGTACTTGACCAATTGCAACCTCAGAAATCAATCACAACATTACAGTTGGAAGGGTACAAGGCCTTGGTGTTCCCTGCTTGGTTAGGGAATCCCTCTTTCACTCAGATGGCTGTCATAGAACTGAAGGACTGTAAAATATGTGATTGCTTACCACCACTAGGGAGTCTTCCGTCATTGAAGAAGCTTTGGGTAGTAGGGATGGATGGCGTTAAAACTGTAGGTCCTGAATTTTATGGTATTGGTTGTTCAAATCCATTTCCTGCATTAAAAATTTTACATTTTTATCATATGAAGTCTTGGGAGGAGTGGTCGCATCCATCAATTGACAATAGCAAGGCATTTCCCCATCTTGCAAACCTTAAAATATTACAGTGTCCATTGTTGCGGGGTAATTTTCCTTCCTGTCTTCCATCTCTAAAAATACTGAATGTTATTCGCTGCCATAAGCTGAGAATCTCACTTCCAAGCTTGCCTTTGCTCCAGGAATTGGAGATAGATGGATGTGAAGAGTTATCTAGTAGTGAAAATGTCGTATGCTGTGCAAACGGGATAGCGCTCACAAGTGTTTCACGATTTACAGGGATTCAGGGCTTTTGGGTACCAGGAATTAACCGTCTTCATGTTCATAACTCCGGTGACAAATGCGACAGTTATTATCTAAATAAACGCTTAAGTTTGGTGGACTGTCCAACCTTGAGTCACAATGCCTATGGCGATTTAGACAACCTCACTTGTGTCGACTTAAGAGGCTGCAAAGACCTGACTATGCTCTTGGAACATAGTTGTCCATCGAGTATAATAAAGCTTATAATCTACGATGACAACTCTTCGAAGCAGCTATCCATGTTAACCAACCGATTCACTTGTCTTCAACAACTTCATATTGAAAGGTGTTCATCTCTGAGCACTGTAGGCTGTTTGCCCCTAACTCTTGTCAGGCTAGTGATCAGAGATGTCAATATAGAGCAGCCAGCTGAAGAGTGGGGACTTCACCTCCTTACTTCTCTAATATATCTTGAACTCGTGGACATGGGAAGCGGCATAGATTCAGTAGAGTCGGTCCCAGGTTCGAAGTTTGATCTCCCCTCTTCCTTGGAGGTCTTAATCATCGGCGGCTTTCCAAATTTGAAATCTTTGTCATACCATAGCCTCCCCAACCTTATTAAGGTTGACATTGAGAAATGTCCTCTGTTTAGCCAAGGAAGCATACAGTTTCCTGATAGATTTAGAGTATATAGTAGCCATGACCCCCATCAACACTTCAAACTCGAGAAGAAACTGTATACTGAGTAATCTCCGCTGTTTAACTTAAATTACGGAGTAGAGTTTTAGGGAGTTAAACTTTCAGCTAAGGTTGTAGTTGTGAAAAGACATTTGGTACGAGTATGTTTTATTGGAACAAGGTCATGAAACCTTAAAACGTATCAAGATTTGGCAAATGTATGTTCACTAGCTTCAATAGTGTATGCATTTAACCTGAAATGTTTCTAAGAGAAACTCTATACCTATAATAATTGGAAAATAATATAATAAAATTAGCTTATACTCAGCATTAAGCTGTGATTATATAGTACTTCCTCTGTTTTTTTTTAGTTGGCACCGTTTGACTTTTACACTATTCACACAACATGCTTTGACTCGTTCTTATGGTTTATAGATACGATAAAACATATTCATGTGAAATTTTGTTTGAATCGTTTCAATGTATATTTTATTAATATTTACTTTTTATAATTTTACAATGTTGATAATTAGATATATTAATCGTTAAAAACATGCGTTGGCAAACGTGATAAGAGAAAAGTGTCAACTAAAAAAAAAGGGGAAGTATAATTTAAGTACTATATTGATACGAACAAACAAAAAATTCTTGTTTATACTTATGATGAAGTATTTTGGTACAAGATGGTACTATCTAAACACAATTTATTGATTTAGTACCAAACTACCAACAAATATTGTGAGTATGAGGGATATCTCAAGTGGTTAGAACTTCATTCTCACCCCCGCCCTTATGGCTCTCTAAACACCAAAAAAAAAAAACAACCGAGATTGTTATAGTCATTAATTCCTTGGTACTATTTGTCATTGCTCTTAATATTTCTAGACTTTGACTTTTGCACTATTATATACTCCTCTCTAATATTTACTAGTTCTTTTTTATATAAAATTATACAAAGTATATTACTCCCTTCAATCCAAATTAGTCTTATTAAGTTGGTTTAAATTAATTATAGGACATTCCCAAAAAAAAAATAAAAAAAATAAATAAATAAATAAATAAAAAAAGAAGAAGAAGAAGAAGATTATATCACATTCAATAATAATAATAATAATAATAATAATAATAATAATAATAATAATAATAATAATAAGGAAATTTTACATTAAACCACCTTTTATAATACTTTAATTGCAAGAAACCACCTTATAAAAAAAATTTCGCAAAAACACACCTTAATTGTAAATTTTTTTGCAATCACACACCTTTTCCCGGAAAATACCCATTGACTTGGTTTTCAGGGGTTGACTCGACCATGAGACGCCCTAAAACCGCTAACCCTCCCTTTTCCCCAGCCACCCACTTCCAGTGGCCGGCGACCACCTCCCTCCTTCGTCGCCGACGACCTCATCCCCTCCCTTTCCCAATTCCCGTCCTTAAACCCAACCCTCAAGCCCTAAACCCAATTCTCGTACCTTCGTGAAGTGCAACATCCATGGCGGTTGACGAACAACGGAGTTTGGGTCTGGGCAATAAATCGAACGACGACGCTTTAGGAGGAAGAGGAAGAGAGAGAATTTGTGGGCGGCGCTTAAGGAAAGTGGGTAGTGGTGGTGGTGGATCTTGGGTTCGGGTGGTGAGAGTGAAGGAAGTGATGGTGGTTAGATGGAACAGGAGGAGAGAGAATTCGTGGGTTGGGGGAAAGGGAAGGGAGCAAGAACACCGTCGCTACGGTAGGGAGGTGGTCGCCTTCGCCGGCAGTGGGGTGGGGAATTTGGTTGGCCGCCGGAAAAGGGAGGGTTAGTGGTTTTAGGGTGTCACGTGCGAGGCACGTGGTCGAGTCAACCCCGGAATACAAGGTCAATGGGTATTTTCCAGGAAAAGGTGTGTGATTGCAAAAAATTTTACGATTAAGGTGTGTTTTTGCGAAAAAAATTTTATAAGGTGGTTTCCTGCAATTAAAGGGTTATAAAAGATGATTTAATGCAAAATTTCCTAATAATAAGAAGAAGAAGAAGAAGAATAATAAGAATAATAATAAGAATAATAACAACAACAACAACAACTTGTTTTAGTATTTGTTTTTTTCTAACTTTTCTCCAAAGATGGTGCACACTCATTTCCTCCACCTTTATTATCTTGAAATTTGCAACAATTTGGGTTGTAGCCAATAATATGGGGCAATAGGATTAGAGCATCCACAATAGATCATAAGCTATTGTAGTTTTGGTTAATCACATTGTTAATTTAAATTAAGGCTATAAACTTCACAATAGCAAGCTGCATGTACAACCTCAATTATAACTTCTAAATATACGAGGTGCAATATACTTTAGCTTTGGTAAAGGCTCGTGATTTTTTGTTGAATCAAAACTTTAACTATAAATCTCAGGTTAAAAGGATTAGAGATGGTGATAGAAATACCACCTACTTTCAATTAAGTACATATAGCATTGGAGGAACAAAATTTCAGCAATTAATTCTCAGGTTAATGGAGAATGGTTGCATATATAGCAAGGATGAGGTCCAAGCAAACACTGGTAATTATTTTAATAACTTGTTCAACAATGAAGACGTGCAAAATTATGATGAGCTCCCAAGTGATATTTTTCGGAATTTACTTCAAGGGATTGGCTTAGTTTTTCTCCTTGACCTTTCACAAGATGTTAAATTGAATTGGTGGTTAAGAATATGGGAGCAGTATAAAGAGTAACTACCCATAATTTGACCAAAAAAAAAAAAAAAAAAAAAAAAAAAAAAAAAAAATTAAAATCAATGATAAAATCATACGATTAAAAATGCGTAAATGTGGCAATTTTTATTTAATAAAAAATAAAAAAAAAATGAAACATATAAGAAAGGAAGAGCGTATGTTCTTTATTTCTTTTAATTGTAGAGACAGGTGTACATGTCCCTCGCTGGCTCCGCCACTATATCTTTTAAATCTGTATTTTAATTGGTAAGATTTGCGATCTTAAACTTAAAAAAACAATGCCACAAATACCATTGTGAATATCCATTAAACAAATTTCATGTTACAGAAAAATTGATTAAAATGTATAAAATGAAACATACAAGAAAGTAAAAGCCTATGTGCTTCATAATTCATTCGCATAGCGGTTACACAGCGGGAAAAAAATATGACCGTTGTCACAACTCTCATAAAATGTGACCGTTAACAAATTCTATCCGTTATCTCCCCCATTTCAAATATCAGGTAATCTCCCCTGTTTCTCTTACTTTCCATTCTCTTCTCCCTTAAACTTTCTCTTCCTCACTCTTCTCAATCTAAACTATTTCCCATTTCTGTAATTTATTTCCTTTTTTCTTCAATAATTATCTGAAATTCATCAACAATTTGTTCCAATTCCAAATTCAGTTCCTTTTTCGGAATCTTTATTGTATAATACTCCCTCCGATCCTTTTTGTTCTTCAAACTCGAGTAATAAAATGGGAGAGTCAAATGACACCCACATAGTAGAAATCCCAGTAAACCAAGATCAAAACCTGAAAACAGCAATCATGATTCAACAACACCCAATGATGGAAATCTCAAAAAGTCCAGGCCATTTACTCCTCCTTAAACTCTGGCAAAGAGAAGAACACCTCTTCGCTCGTCGAATCGATGTTAACGAATCCAAATTAGACAATCTCCGCCGTGAGATCTTCCACCTTTGTCTCTCCTTTCTTGTTTTCCATGCCTTTGTGACAACCCTCCTCTTCACCTCCTCCTGCTCATCGTCTATCCAAGGGGCTCATTCGGGTTTAACCCGGTGTCAGAAATGGTGGGTGCCGTCCTTTCTTGGGGCGGCAACCTCGGTGGCAATAGCGGTCTTGGTGCAAGTGAAATTGTGGAGGTATTGGAAGGTGACTGAGAGGTTGAGGAGGGAAAAAACAGATAGCCGGGCGCTCGGCCGGGCGGTTCAAGAGCTGAGGATGAAAGGGGCTAGCTTTGATTTGGCTAAGGAGATGAGTTTTTGTAACATCAACTATAAGATTAAGAAAAGCTCAAGTGTTGAGATTAAATGGAAGCCTAAGATTTGGTGTTCTAATAATTTGGTTACTTTTTGCTTAATTTTATTTGCAGGACTTGCATTTCCTGCTCCTAAATTGTTTCTTTGCATAATTTGATGGGGTTATTAAGAGCTAATTACAGCAATTGGTATGTAATTAATTAATTAGGAAAATATTACTGATCTTAATTTATTTTTTTTCATATTTTTTTTTTATAGATTTTGATTTTTGTTTCTTAATTTTTTATTCTGATTTTTTTTTTTCAGGAAAATGTTGGACTAACTTGGAAAAAATTGAGATTTGAGGGATGAAGCAATGTGGTCCGGTTGATTTTTTTTTTTTTTTTTTTTTTTTTTTTTGGAAGTAAAAAAGATTGAATTTGATGTACAAACAAAGCAAGTGACCACTACTTGTGTGCTTGAGAGATTAATTTATCAATTTTTTGATTCATATAATTTGATAGAAAATAATGAGGAATATATCAATGATATTTGATTCTTAATTACATGGTGGATTTTTCTTTATTTGTAATGTTACTCTTATTTTTTGGTGGTACTCGTATGTCCAAAGTTAATTCACTCAATTTAATATGATTGTTATACATATACCATGAGTCAATTTATTAAATGACGTAGACAAACACTTAAAACTCTTTAAAACAATATATATAAATTCTTCATTACCGTTTATACGAGTACATTTTCCATAACATGGAAAAGTATGCCAACACTACATTTCATTGTTCAATCAATTTTACCTAATAAAACTATTCTTATTTATTTTATATTCAAGATTAATCAAAAACCTGTACTACCTATGAAAAAAAATTCATAAACTGTTGATAACAAAACACATTTAATGATTTGACATCAAGGGTGTACATAATTTGCTAAAACAAAACATTCTTTATTAGATGAAACTCATATAAAACTTCTTTCATCTAAAGTGTCAAAATCTTACTAAGTAACCCAACTCAAATGATTAATTGATAGATTTATGTTACATGATGGAACAAGAAGCATTAGGGTTATCATCACTAAATAATTGAGTGTATTTCTCATGAGGACCATCATTATTATTACCAGCATATGCTTGAGGTGCATTCTTAACATAGCCAGAAGGTGCTTTCTTGTCATAAGCTTGAGCTGCATAAGGGTATGCTACCATAGTGTATGGGACATATGGCCAAAACTCGGCTCGCTTTCCTGTTCTCTTCACTTTGTTTAACACCCTATTCGGCTCTACGTTTCCGGTTACTGTTACTTTGCTCAGCTTCCGGTTCACATCCACGGATTTCACTCCTATATATATATAAGCATACGCGGACATATTAGTAAATTTGATATTTTGGCAATGTAAAGTATAACAAAGCTCGATCTCTAAAAGCACTTTAAATATTCGATGTCACAACTTAGAATGCACAAAGGAAATGATACAATCAATTAAGCCAACTACACTCTTCAACACGCATATTTATTATTAATAGTAAATTGGTCAAAAAGTGTACAACTCTAGTCCTTAACACGTTCATTACTATGTTTTAGGATTTATACATACTACATGCTTAAAATTAAGATATTTATAACTTTCTAATAAAAAGTCTCAAAAATTACTTTTTAATTTAGCAACTCTTTAAGACAAATTATGACAAATTTTCTGATATCTTTTGATACATGAGAGAATTAGTGTATGCAAGTGATCAAATTAGTGAAATTAGGGAATGTTTAGTGTATGTACATTTGTAGTTTTCTTACAAATATAAATTCACAAACCAAGTGGTAAATAAAATTAGAACATATTAAATGTATTTACCTTTGATATGAATAACAGAGTTTCTGACTCTTCTTTCACAACCATCGCAGTCCATTTTCACCTTGATCTCAACAGTCTGTTGTCACATAAATGGAGACTACGCTTAGTTAGTACAATTTTCGCGGTTCTCATTATATGATTCATATACAACTCTAGTCCTTAGACATCAAAATAATTACTTCAAACCAAGTAAAGAAATAAAAGAATAGAGGGACTAAACAAAAACATGAACAAGAGATCATAAAATTATGAACATTGTACAAAAAAAAAAAATGAGAAAGGTCACCTGCATTGGCTTACGTTTCTTATGCCTAGGGATCGAAGCATCGAAAAAGTCCAAGATATGATTCAAGAACCCCATGTCTTTCTTTCAATCTATCGCGCTTCTCTTACTGATGTCAATGCAGATACAGAGAAAAATACAATCAGAAAACTAGCAAGTAGTTTGCAAGTTGTAATTCTGTTTTGACTTGTTTTTTGGATGTGATCTAACTAGCAGCCTAGTATAAATGCATAATAAGCCCTTAAAAAAGCTAATTTTTGGGTGGGCTAAAGATGGTAGAAAAAAGCAAGTTGTGGTCTCAAAAGAATTATTCTTCTTTTTGGAAAGTAAAGCTAAGCAACCATGTATGGAGGGTTTGGAATAAGTTGATATCCATGGTCCCATTATAAAATCTTATGGTAAGTTGCATAATTCGACGTCTATTATTATAGAACACAAGTATAATTGTAGTATTTTTGACAGCTAAAATCGATAATATACATGTGTATGATTCAACTAACTAATATGCCAATGAAAATGTCAAAAAGTATTGAGAATGTTACAAAAGTTAAGTGATGTAGTCATAACAGATCAGAACAGAATCTGATGAAGAGACTAGAAAACGCTTACTTATTTTGATCTTAGTCAGAACACTCTTAAGAGATCAGAATCTATAGATTGAGACAGTCATCATCGCGATCAGCTGAAGTTAGCTTCAGTCATTCTGATCTCAAGCTGACTAATAATATACTAGTATACATGTACATGTAGTCTATATCCTCTGCTAGATTATTGTTATGTATGACTCTGATTTATTGGGTTTCGACGAAGCTTTAAAGAACATGGCATCCTTATGATCATTGGTAGTTTTGATCATCCAAGTTAGCTATGTTTGAGTTAGTACTTGAAGCTAAGTATTAAATGAGCAAATTGCTAAATGATGCATGGAAATTTTGTTAGCTATAAATGAGCAAAGTTGTTAAGAGTCAATAGCATGTGTAACCAAGTTGCTAAAGATTAAATGAGCAAATTGTTAGATGAGTCAATAGCATGTGTGACCAAATTGCTAAATGATGCAAGGAAATTTTGTTAGTTGTTGTAACATTAAAACCTCGAGAAAAATTAGGATACCTAAATAAAGTTGGAACTAAAGTGATGAGATTTTGTAAAATAAGTCCAGCTAAAGGAAGGGCTTAAACTAACCAAAAGCACGTACGAATGTAGTTATGTACATGTAACCAAATTCACTTGTGGTAAAATATAGAATTCGATTAGTTATCAACTTATCATGTGGGATCTGATTAATTAATTTAAACTACAATGTCATGTAGTAACTTATATTGTCTTTTTAAAAATCTTTTTTTCTATTAAGTTGGAATCCACTCTCATTCATCCATTTTGCAACTCTACTTTTTCACTTGCATAAATTAATGTGCGTATAAATGGATATAGGCAAGTGAATCTCAAAGTACTTGTGCATTGAAGCATTTATCGCATACTATACACAATTTTATGAGAACTACTGTACAAGTGTACTAGTTGATCACATGCATTAATGGTTTACTTAGCTAAGAAGCCTAAGATTTGACAGATAGAGGTACTTTGGAACATTATCATGTGTTCGGCGTTAAATTGCCACAAAAACTTTTCATGATCTTTTAATGTGGATAATAGTCATAATACTATTATAGTATTATTAGTATGCTATCCTAAAATAATACTTGTAATTATCATAAATGTGAGCATGTGAACATGTCCATATCCATCAACTAATAAATGGTCATGGAAAATTATACACACGCCTTTTATAATCTTCAAAATCCAAAGATTTACATACACCGTTGTACATAGATACGGTATAGACATACTTGTATTCGTACGCGTTACAAAGCTCATATGACATGCACATTGGTTGTTCTATGTAAAGACTCTAGTTTAATCTTTTTCATCGCGCATATGAATTTTGAGGTAGGAAGTTTTATCGAGTGAGTCAAGTCTGACATGCTATATGTAAATACCCATACTATTGTACATATAATATAATATTATTATATTTCATAAGTATATATTAATTCATCATGCATGCACATTAGAAAGATAAGTCAATTAGGTTAGCCCCTGATACGTATGTTAATTATGACAAGACATGGATGCAAATCACTATAGTCATCAATCTCATTATTGCCGATATCTTCAATTATTAAAAAGAATAGTTTTGTAAATCAATCAACAATGTGTATGTTGTTGTATAGGTGCCAATTAAAGACAATGGTTAGCTTCTAATAAGGTCTAGCCGTCTTTTTGAATCTGATAGATTATTTTTTATCTTCACGTTTATCAAATCTTGGATCAAGTCACTTCAGATTAGGTCAGGATATTTTGAATTGGGTTAGTACTTGACACCTCTAAGATTATAGCCGATCCCATATGAGCTTGAACAATTTGGAAGAATCTAAAGACTACCACAAGAGGTGGTGGTTCATCACGTTGAAGAGGTACTAATTATCACATGAAAGTGCTCCCTTAACCCCCAAATAAATGGTACGTGCTATTTAAAGCTTGACCACCATCTACTTGATTGCTTGAATATAAAAATTTATGACACTAGACATATCAAATCAATGGTGAAATTCTCTATTAATTATCTGAAAGTAGGGTAAACCTAAATATTAATTGGAACATCTTCTAATTCACTTTCTAACAAAATGTATAGTACCAAACTACCAATATAGTTCAATGAGAAATTTGGGACATTATCATCTAATTGGAGCATAATATGATGAACTATATGATTCTTATATCACAAACAAACAATAGAACACAATTTATCTACTCTTACTATTATCAATTGATTTTAGTATGAAACCTCATTAGGTCTTGTTTGTGGACCGAGCACTCCTCCTCTTTATATATATTGTCCATATTCGTTACATATTGTCTTATTAATATTCATTTCTTAATTTCATATGGTCTTAACATTTAACATGATTTTCTCCATCACAAATAAAAAATAGAATATGGGTTTACCATGGTCCATACTTAATTATCACTAATTCAATCATTTTAAGACAAAAGGACTTAGAAAAGGAAGAAGAACAATTACTAGGATTGGGTTTATGGCTTAACCATTGGGCCTTAATGCTTGGTAACTCACAGAGAGATTTTGGTGGGCCTTGTGTTCTATTTATAACATTTTTACAATGCTGAGTATTTTTATTTTTAAGTTGGTTTACTTTTTTTAATGCTAGTACTTCCTCTATTTTATTCACTTCATTTTTAACTATTTTTTTTATAACTACTATATGCGGAGTATAATAAAATATGTAGAGTAGTTGGATTCATCTCAATATTTATATTTTGAAAAACAAAATAGTTTCAATGTTATAATTATAAATTGGTAAAAATATGAAATCTGAATGAAACAACTAAAATATGGGTGATGTAAATCTTGTTTTTCACTGATTTACTTTACAAATACTACCTATTTATCAAACATTCAAAAAAAAAAAAAAAATTGTGTCAATTTGTCAATATTAGGCATTCTATACAATGAAGTAGCTACTAACTACTACAGTAGTACAAAATAATTACCAACTTTCTTTTTTATGAAAGTCAAGCGGTAAATTATATTAAATTAAGTTCTGTCAAAATTTGGAGATTTTAGGGAAAGGAGTTCATACAAATTCATTCCTCATACGTATTAGTATCCCACCTAGCTAAAGATGGCTCTGGGTCGTGCCGGATCGTGCCTCATGCCAGACTGCCAGGCCCATGTGCTTCAGGGTTAGTTAGGCCCAGCCCATGGCTCGGCCCACGAGTTTCATGTCGTGTCGTGCAGGGCCGAAGTTTTTCAAAATATTGGCTCGTGCACGACCCAGGCCCACATGTCATCCTACGGGGTCGTGTCGTGCTTGCGTGCCTAAGCAAAATTACATTGATTTTAGTGTGCTTTGTCATGTTGAGCCTAGTCGTGTTGTGCCTTATCGTGCTTCTCTCAAATAAAGGTGGCTCACGGCCCACACGCCCAGTACCCGTGCTATACCGTGCATTTTTTCGTGTTCATGCCATGCTTTTTCCATGTCGGGTTTCGGGGCGGGTTGGCCCGACCTAGTTCCATCTTTACACCTAGCCACAGTATGAGTAACAAATAACTAATACAAATCGTACGTAATTCTAATGAGTAACTGTGTGTAGCATTAGATAACTGATAACTAGACCTGGTTATTGGGCGGGGCGGGTCAGGGTCGGTGCGGGTCGGTTGCGGGTCAGGGTCAAAGAGGGTCACATTTTATAGGGTCAATATAGGGTCGGGCCAATGCGGGTCGCGGGTCGATAATGGGTGGGCCTATAAAATATCAATTAAAATAAATATTGGACAAAGCCATTATTAAATACATATGAATACAAATTAATCAATATAATTATTTTTACATTATGTATTTTCTTTATCAACTAAATTGGAAAAACATGTTGGCCCTATAATGACCCTACCCAATAAGGGTCCTGTCCATTAATAGCCCTATCCATTAAAAGCTCTATAAGCTTGACCCTGACCCTATTATCATTGGGCTACCCTGTCCAATAACCACTTCTACTGATAACAACAACGTTCATAATAATAACTACTTCGTATAGTAGAGGGTCATAATCTTACCAAGCCACTAGCTAGTTTGCTACCTTACCATGGGACATCTTTATTCGACCCAAGGCCATACCCAAAAATGATGTAGAAGATAAAACAAAAGCCATTAAAATTTTTTTAAAAAAAAAATAAAATAAAATAAAAAAATAAATAAATAAATAATATAAAAAAATCCCTAAAGTTTTTTAAAAGAAAAAAAAAGTGAAAAGTAATTGATAATTTTAACACGTGTATGGCCATCATAGGTACAACACCTAGGTTAAATATAATTGGACCCACTAATTTTTGTAATGCAATGCGGATTGAAAACCAGAAGGCCCAACTTAAAGACAATTAATAATTGACGTCATGATTAATTTGGCTTGATTAGCGAAAAGCCGACTCTCAGTATTTTGTGCATAATCTTTCGGCCCAATGTTTATTTGCTAAGTGCAAACTTAGCATGTGGTTGCTTCTTTTATCCTATAATCCTATGTCATCTATTCTAACACCCTTCCTATGATCCATTATCCATGCAAGAATTAGATTAGTTAACGTTAATCATACGCTCTATTAATCTAATTATACTGTAATTTATTAATAGTAGTAAGTGGATTACTTGTATTATGTTCATTCTAACGTACTTAGAGTCTGTCTTGATTAACTGAACTGAGCTGAACAAAACTGAATTGAACTGAACTTATTGGAACTGAACTGAATTGAACTAAAACAAAACTAAGCTGAACTGAACTAAACTGAAATGAACTGAACTGAATATTTCATGAGAGAAGGAAATTAAGAATTGAATTGAGCCGAACCGAACTGAAAATAATCTGAAGTGAACAGACCTTAGTACATTATTGTGAGTAGTCATTTTGTTTGATTTCATGTCAATTCAGATTTTTAAGATACAATATGAAATTGCCTTAAATATTAAGTTATATATGAACTTTTCATAGTAACTGATACATATTACACATTAATAAATTAAAATATAGTGTGATGGAGAAATTATTAAAAAAAAAATTACATGCACAAAAATAGCGTATTTATATAAGATGACTTGTTGTCCGATGATTCATCTTACATATTTCAATTCTTTAAATAGTAAAAGTATTATTCTTAAGTATAAGTGTGTGTTTTATTCACCTGATGTTTACTAATCAACTGAACATAATAAAATTAATTTTAATTGTAATTTAAAGATGATTAACTTTTATCAGAACTTATTTTTTCTTAATTAAAGTTATTAGAGCTTAAATAAGTTGAATAGAACAAACGTTTAAATCTTTATGTACCCGCATGTGTCATAGAGGTTCCGAGAAAGAAACAAAGGGAGTCATGGATATACGGCCTTAAGATGAGAGCATACATCCACAATTCCACATGCACTTCCTTAGAAATGGATGAGGCTGGAGTTTAAAATTGGCCCACCCTCAGATTTTACTCATTTATCATACATACCCTGAATTAGTATCATACACAAGTTTACAAATTACTAAAGGACTTAATTTGTATAATTTCTGATTAATGAAAGCCCAACCAAAAATTAAAAAAAATGGACTCAATTCTCAGTATCACTCCATATATTATTTTCTGTCGGTCTATTTCTTTGGCCCACAAATCTTCATGACACGTTCGATGTTCCCCCTCTCATTAAGATTTAAGATTAGCAGATGATTTTTTTTTTTTTTTTTTTTTTTTAAGATTTCATCTCATAGTAATAGCTTTTGTCACTTCTATTTCATAAATTTACTAGTCTCGCAAGTTTGATTAGAGGGGACCTTTTATCGGGGTCATTTGAGGCCTGACCCCCCCCCCCCCCCCCCCCTCTCTCTCCCTCTAAGATTAATTAGTTTATGAATTTAAAGAATTAATTTCACTTTTAAAATATTAGGACATGGTGATTAGTTTTAAGCAAGAGGTAAAAGAGATTCAAGTCCCAGCCCCGCTAATATTTTTGGCCAAGATTCGCCAATGATTTTGATAAATAGTAATAATAACATTTGTCAAAAAACATTTACCAAAGTACTCCATTTGCCTTGAAAAAATTACTCTTAGCAAAAAGCTAATTTATTAAATTCCTATCTAAGATTTTTAATTAAAATAGGAAAGTATGTTTTATCTAAACTTGTCTTTCTGAGTTGAATAATATTATAAAATGAGTTTGGGCCTGCACTCATTGACTGAACTTAGCTGAGCTGAACTGAACTAAACTAAACTGAACTGAAATGAATATTTTATAAAAGAAGAAAATTAGGAGCTGAACTGAACTGAACTGAGTTGAACTGAGCTGAACTGAACTGAATTTCAACGTATGAGAATAGGCCCTTTATCTTGACAATTAATATCTTGAGATGAATTCAACAAAATTTATATTTAAAAATATAAATCAAACAGATTAAAAAGTGGAACACGATTATAGCGTAAATTTAAATACAAACACGAACATCTAAATATGAAACATGTCACATGTGTATTATATGTGTTTAACATGTGCTATGCACATCTTAACATAAAATTTTCTTCAAAAATTTTGCTTTTGAGAGATTTTTTATAATTGTTTGGCAGTCGATGCAAAACCAAAAATACAAGTTTTTATTTTACTTTAAGGTACTCCTTCAAATGTATTGATTCGTACGACTGTCTTTTGTTTTGCAATGGACCAATCTCCTCCTGCGATTCCTATTTCTGCTATGTTTTTAAATTTACTCTTTTTAAATTTCTATTTTACTTATGCCAAGTAGTAAATGCATTAAAAAAATTCAAACTAGTACTGTAATTGTGAGCTTTATGTAACGTTATAAATTAATAGCATAACAGTAATTTAAACAAGCAAAAGAATTACTGACACAGTGACACTGTATAAAGTGTAAAAAGTGTTGTGACAAGGACGAGACAGTAATTGACAACTTAAGTAGCGACAACCCAATTAAATTTTCTACATTATTATAGAATTCATAAAATCTACTAAAGTGGATTTGATTAGTGACTAATCCTATATGATCAAGTTTTAGTCAATGACATCGACTCACATATTGGACTTACACTTTGCAATTTTAGTTTTTAAGAAAAATAAACATTAGAAAACACTCCTAACGATGGGAATTTCTATGATATTATTAAGGATAGGGTCTGTTTTCTTCAACTTATTTTTTGTGCATTACAGTTTCTAATTTTCTTCTTTCATAAAATATTCAATTTAGTTTAATTCATTTCACTTTAGTTCAGTTCAGTAAATCAGAACGGACCATTGTTACAAACTAGAGTTTATTATCTGCTGCAAACTAGAGTTATTACAAACATCAATATCCATACCATTACGTACTAAACGACCCACATTATCCAATCTGCTGCACGATTTGATTATCGGTAGACGTGCTGGATATCCTCCAATTGCAAAACTAAGGAGAGAATGTCTTCGATAATATGCGCGATCTGCCAATGTAATACCCAAATGCCTTTTTATCGAGGGCATGCTCACATTTACTGAACTGAACTGAACGGAATTGAACTGAGCTAAAATGAATATTTTATGAGAGAGGGAAATTAAGAGCTGAACTAAACTGATTGGAGCTGAACTGAACTGAAATCAAGTAATTGTGAATGTGCCCTGATTTGAATAGGTTATCACTTTCAATATCAATGTTCTGAATGCCACATTGAAGAGCTAGTTGGATTCCTTTGTAAATAGTCGTAGCTTCCGCTATAAATACTTTGGCGTTGCTGAGAATAAACGTAAATGCCTAATAAGTTATAATAAGAGTTATTGAATTTTAATAATATTATAAGCTCAAACAAATTTTTATAAGTAGAAATAAGTTTGGATTAATTCAATCGAAAATCAAATGAATAAAACAAAAAACTCTTGGCGCATAGGCTCTATGTATTAAGGATGCAAATAGGATGACATTTTTGTAAATAATGGGAACCTAAGGCCGGAAAATATGATGACAAAAATAATCACTACATACATAATATAGTACATAAAAAGTACTATTCAAACAACTTATATTTTAATAGTACATTATACATGTATAGTAGTTTACAAAAATGTACCACTATACTAAAACAAGAGAGAACATGTATTGTCGTACCCCAGATTGCCTTCCCATATACATGTCAAATACATAGGCCCCATATGCATAGATGTACTCGAATAAAAACCGCAACCTCAAACCATATACTTGTACTATAGCGCTTATTTTAAATAATGCAAAAAGACAAGAAAGCCCTCCTTAGAAAAGCACACTATCCCTAACCAAAACCCAAGAATTGTATGTAAAGCTTAGCCTTTTGCATAAACTTTCAAAAAACAAAAAAGAAGGTTGATGTTATGATGCAAGAAAGCATGTGAGCTTTGGGAACATCTGTTTCTTTACATACGGAGTACTCGTAACATACGAAAGAATAAAAGATGCCCATATATTGCCCAAAAACAAGGCTATTTATCAAAAGTCTTTAATTAAATGATATTCAAAGTAGACAATATCTCCAATTTCATCAACTTCAGTAGAAAACAACAACATTAATTAATGCTTTAATATTAACCCGTTTTAAATATACGAAATATATCAATGTGACACTTCAAAGCACCTCAACATTGCTTAATTTTACACCAAACATAATAACATTGTCATTTTCTATTTTCATTAACATGAATACAAAACTAGAATTATAGATTTCCACCTCCTTCTTAAAAATTGTCTCATCCATCAACTACAGTCGCTTAATTAATGGTTGTATAAAATGAGCATGTAGTTTTGTAATTAGCATGTTATGTGAGATTGAACATATATGGTGCAAAGACTAAAGAAATAGTTTAGAAATCATGTTGATTGACTACAAAATAAATGAGACAAACCCAAAGTTGTCAAAGAGATGAAAAATAATGGAAGCAAATTGAAGAGATTATCTTCCCAGATGCGGAACTGTCACGAGATAAGCACAAATTGCCTGTATGACGTCTAAATCCCAATGTTTAAGCCAACATTTCTCATATGCATAACAAGTATTGTATACAATTGAGTGAGGAAATTAATACGCAATGAGAATACTAACATATACCAAGATACAAATATCAATAGATAACATACATGAAGAGTTGTGTCAAAACATTGAGAAAAATGTCAGCACGTGATATGAATATATATTATGCTCCTTAAACTATTCTGTTCATCTGTATTTCACTTATTTTTAATCTAGATAAGTAACAACTATGTAAATAAAATACACTTTTTTTAGAATTAGCAAAGGATATTCTTAAAGCTTATTTTGTACATCCGGATAATTTGCTTATTAGAATTAGCAAAAATAACACTTTGTGTGCTTAAAACTAAAACAATTAAATTTATGTTATTTGTACCATAATGTCAAAAATATGAATAATTTGATCGACAATGTTATGAACATCATCTTACCCTTCAAATCACTAGTGATAAAATCTCATAATAATAATAAAAATAAAAAAATAAATAATAGTTTAATAAATAGTAAGTCCAAAAAAGCACCATGGTAACCCCACATCCCCTGCCTCCACATTCCACGTGAAGATCGTCAGACATAAACATAATGGCAATTTCTGTAAATTTGGACCATTTCTAAGGGCTTCTTTGGGTATATCCATGCATATAAGCACACCTCTTCTCACTTCTTCTTTGCCACTCTCTCTCCATTTTCATTCCCCTGTTTTCTCTCTCTAAAACTACCTTACATTCACTTCATTTTCTCTCTCCTAATTTGGATATTATTAAGTGGCATTTTCAGTATGGTTAATCTTATTTTCCTGTCGGTGCTTCTAGCTCTTGCCACGTGCCCCTTTGTCTCTGCCTTTACTGATGGTAAAATCTCTCATTTTATCTTATCCATTTAAATTATTGTATGTTGTTTGTAATTGTTTACTTCTATAAAATTTCATTTTATCTTGAACTATTACGGAGAACAATTAGTTTATAAGGTCGTGTTTTCTTCAACTCATAAGTTTGCTTATCCTATTGTAAGGAAGCATAATTAAGTTTTTAAGGTTGTGTTTTCTTCGACTTATATTATTAGGATAAAGTATAATTAAGGGAATTACTCAATGTCACATTTTCCTATACTATCCAAAGGTTGTTATCAAACTAATGTCAGAGTTATGAAGGTTAGTTAGGTAGTCATTTACTTCTTTATGTAACAGAGATTCTAATAATATCTAAGGCTTGCCTTCTATATATAATGGCTATGTTATAATAATGGTGTTAGTGAATCCTTACCAATTTGAACTACAAGTCATTTTCAATATTTAAAAGTTACTACTATGTGCTTTTATTATGGAGTACTTAATTTTGCCAAATTTGTTCCAACACTTCAATGCTTTATTAGCTTGTACTAATGAGTATCGTACTCCTTGCAACAATTCTTGACCCGTGAAACAAACACTCTTACAATCTTACGTACTCATCTTGTTGGAATATATGTTGTCGCGAAACTAATTTTAATCTTGTTGCTATGAAACTGATTCAAATCATATCTATTATTACGATAGCATGACTATTAATTTCAAATTGAGGAAACAATTTTATCTTTTTGTTATTATTATTATTATTTTTTTTTACTATAAAGTTTCATTTATTCTTGCACATCTAGTATGAAACACACACATAAAAGGCAAAATGGGACTACATTGATGTGGAGTGTGGACAATCATTAGAGTTGGGTATTTAATACCACTAGCCATGTCGCAAATGTCACGTGGTGGCCCTAGTAAGGCAATTCTAAGATAGATTAATCAAAATTTTACGACGTTGATGTACACACAGATAATTTATATATTATCTGTCTACATAACTAATTTGTTTTATTTATATAATCCGTTACTCTGAAGAGGTGTAGTTTAGTTAGTATCTTAAATTTCGTGATTTTATCCTCGAGTTTGGGGTGTATTCTCTTGAAATACGGGTATCTTTATCTAACTACAGTATATAATTTGTTTGGATTTTATTTAGAAATATTTAAAATTTGAATTTTAATGTCCTATATAAACAATAATGCGTACATGCTTGAAATTGAGCTCATACAATTTCATTACCCTACCAAAAAAATCTTGTACATAAGCCAAAGACTAGAATATAATGAGATCGACAAAAAAGAAATTACAAGAAAAAATTAAAGTTTTGTAGCAGAAAAACATAAAGGCCGACAAATATTTGTCATTATTTCTAAGTAAAAAACAAACTTTAAAGTATATCTTGATCTTATAACAGCCGAAATCTAGCATATTAAAATTATTAAAAAAAAAAAAAAAATATCTTCATATTCTAACTGCAAAATACAGTAGTTATGGATGCAATATGTATACTTATCCTATACTCATACTGTCATACATATCCCTAGTTTTTTTTTAGCTAGATACGGAGTAGCTGTTCTAGAAACTACTAGCTTCTACTTTTTGGCTGAATACGCTCTGAAATTTGTGTTCAAAGTTTAAACATTGAACATCACTTTTGAATAATTGTTGTTTTAGACTATTATAGGGTGAGATCTTATCTCAACATATATTAATTAACTAAGCTAAAGTTTAAAGGAAAGAATATGTCTGTGTTTTTAAGAAATACGTATAAGGAATGAAATTAGGGTATGTTATCGTACGTTTATTTTGAATTCAATTAAGCTCTAATAAGTTAGTTCAGTTCAGTTCAGCTTCTAATTTCCTTCTCTTGTAAATACGGAGTATTCATTTCAGTCCAATTCAGTCAATGAGAATAGACTCTTAATCCTTAGTAATTAACTACTTTGAAGAATTAAAATTATTAGAGATCATGCTCTCAAATTACATGACATGAGGTGGCTAATTAAAATTGGAAACCATAATTATACAATGCATCACTAATTTTTTTGGATTGCAATTATTTTTTTCATCACAACATAGACCTACACAGTATGTATACGACAATTATTTGTTTATGATATGTGACAATTATTTCCGAACATTCTAAAAATAGTATGTATACGAACAGGGTATAACATAGTCACTCTCATATGATTTCAGGATTACTACCAAATGGCGACTTTGAGAAAGGCCCTAGGCGATCGGACATGAAGGGCACGGTGGTAGTGAACAGGCATTCCATACCAAACTGGGAAATCTCCGGTTTCGTCGAGTACATAAAATCCGGCCAAAAACAAGGGGACATGTTGCTAGTAGTCCCGGAGGGAGCCTACGCCGTGAGGCTCGGAAACGAGGCCTCGATCAAGCAAAGGGTGAGTGTAACAAAGGGAATGAACTATGCCATAACATTTTGTGCAGCAAGAACTTGTGCACAAGAAGAGCAACTCAACATATCAGTGTCCCCTGAATTTGGTGTACTTCCTATGCAAACTTTGTATAGTAGCAGTGGTTGGGATTGCTATGCTTGGGGTTTTGTAGCACTTTCGAACCTTGCTGAGCTTGTTATCCATAACCCTGGTGTTGAGGAAGATCCTGCTTGTGGTCCTCTTATCGACTCCGTCGCTATGCGAGTTCTTTACCCTCCTAAGAGGACTAACTGTAAGTTTTCTCATCGTTGCTCCTTTATTGCTTTGTTCGAAAGATTTCCTATAGAACGGTTGCATAATATGATTTGTATTAGTGACACAATTTTCTCACAATCATCACCTATGTTACTCCAATATATATGAGCTAGACACACTTTAATTTGGACTAATTTTCATAAAATAACCAATTTGGAAGCTTAGGCACGACCCTTTGTTTATCTGAGTCCACTAATAACGTAGTTCTTGACAGTCTTTGTTTGCTTTTTATGATTTTAGAGGTTGGTTATTTGTTTTGGTTGATTACTACTTTGATAAAATTGTGAATTACATAAATAATATATATGTAGTATATTGTAAAGAAACAAAAAATAAGCTTGAAATTAAGCGGTGCTACTTCTGACAATGAGAAGGAATTATCATCTGTTGGTGATCGAAATGAGAGCTAGCTAGTTGGATGATATAAGACAAACTTTCCTTGTTGTTTCTCATTACATTGATGATTTATGCTATTCAATCATATGGAATATTTATTAGGTCTAGATATTATTCATTTTTGTATGGAAAGGCCACGTACAATAAATGAATACCATTCTATGATTCTACTATAGGGATGGCAATTCTAAATGGATATCCGCAAATCCGATCCACCCGAAATAAATAAATGGACGAAAATTCGCATTAAATGGATGAAGGGCGGGTGACGGATGAAGCGGGTGACGGATCGGGTCGGATTCGGGTGGGGCTCCGTTTCATCCGTCACCCGATCCGTCATCCGTTTATCACCCGATCCGTAGTCCATCCACTATGTATGTACTGTATATTTCTAAAAAAATAAATATTTCTAAAAATTCTTTAATTTTATTTTTAAAAATATAAAACAATTCCCAATTAAGTAGTAACGAAATAAGTTCATGATTACGTTAAAAAAAAAAAAAAAAAAAAAAAAAAAAAAAAAAAAAGTAAGTTCATGATTATTATTTTATTATTATTATTGCTATAATTTGGAATAAGAATTTAATTAATGGTTTACTTTTTAAGTTTAAAATTGGCTAAAAGTTTTTTTTTTTTAATAACGTATTAGATTTTATAGTTAGAGTAGGATTATAATTATCACCCGCTAAGCATCCGATCCACCCGTTTCATCCGCGGATGACGGATGGATCGGATGCGGGTGATGGGTTTTGCGGGTGACGGGTGGATCGGGTGGAGCGGATGGTTAATTCGGGTGGATGCGGGTGGAGCTCCATCCGACCCGAATCCGATCCGTTGCCATTCCTATTCTACTACCACGTTCTTGTTAGTTAAGATTACACTATTACGTGATTATCGATTTTAGACAGAGGCATTAAGTATTTTATTCATTAGAAGGTTAAATAAATAGTTTTCTCCATTTTATAATAGCACACAATTATTAAAGAATAGGGCTATAGAAAACCTACACAATATATTGGCATAGGATTAAAATCATGAAATTAATACGAGTCTTCCATTAGAGTAGACACCTATGTTGATATACCACATGGTTGTGCCTAGTATTGTACATACCTAACTAATTTGTGGGCATATATAAATTATGAAAAAGCCGCTATATTAATGAGCTTCATTATCCTTCATAAATTTCAATGTTCACACACATGGTGATTGGGACATTTATATTTTGTAACATGTCATGATTTTAAATTTGTCATTGAGTAATCAATACACCACATGACCCTCCATTTAGCTATGTTGGTTGTTACATATATTGTGTAAAATGTCTACATCATTATGAAAAATTACAAAGTTAAGAGTAGATTTGTCGATGCTAAATTACAATTTTCTATCACATCTTTCGCTTAATTGACAACTCCGTATATGTTTCATTATTTAGTTTGCACTCTTAGAGATTATTCCGTATAATATGTCATGTCATAATCTAGTAAAATGGACTAATTACGTGATTGAATACCATGTCCATATACTTGGCTTTAGCGTGAATTTTTTTTAAGTAAAGCCTAATGTAATGGACCAAAGCGAGTTTATTTTAGACTCAGCCTGGTCCATGATTAGTTCTATGTCTATGTATGCGGATGTACAATAAGTGTAGTGGTGATTGAGACTACACTTGGTAGGAAGAATCCGTGTTCGATCCTTCACAACAACAATTGGGAAGAGATTAGAACCTAACCATCCAAATCTGATCCCCGATCCGGATTAGCCCAAAGGGTGAACCGAGTGGAACACCAAAAAATATACGAAGTAGCATAAGACGGAAGTGAGAATCAATCCAATATATTTAGCAACTGAAAAGGAAACTCTAACCACTTAAGTTGTCCCTCATTGTTGTGAATTTTTTAGCCATGTTGGCTTTTTTTTTTTTTTTTTTTTTTTTTTTAATTTTCTAACTTTATCCTAACAAATGCAGTGAACCTAATGAAGAATGGTAACTTTGAAGAAGGTCCATACATCTTCCGCAACACAACATGGGGAACCCTAATCCCACCAAACATCGAAGATGCACATTCACCACTCCCTGGTTGGATGGTCGAGTCCTTGAAGGCAGTCAAGTACGTAGACTCGAATCACTTCTTTGTGCCCTCAGGCCGACGAGCAATAGAGCTCGTCGCAGGGAAAGAAAGTGCCATTGCACAAGTTGTACGTACCATCCCCGGTAAACGTTACACTCTAAGTTTTTCCGTTGGTGATGCCAATGATGCTTGCGCCGGCCCCATGGTCGTCGAGGCCTTTGCAGGCAAAGACACTATCAAAGTCCCCTACCAGTCTAAGGGGAAGGGAGGGTTTAAACGAGCCGTGCTTCGCTTTGTTGCTACCCAAGCTAGGACTCGAATCATGTTCTATAGTACCTTCTACTCGATGAGGAGTGACGACTTCTCTTCACTTTGCGGCCCTGTGATTGATGATGTTCGACTCCTTAGCATTCGCGGTAGGCCATGAAGGTTGAAGAGTTAACAAAAGGGTGTATGAAAATCAAGATTTTAATTACTACTACTAAAGAAAATATGAAGAATTGTTAATTTGATTGGAAAAAAGAGTGGTAAAACTTAGGTTTTTTCTCTTATATGCGGAGGTAATTATATGTATAATGCAAAGCAATGTATTTTTGTGTTGCGGAGAAGCATTTAGCAGAGATAATTCTATCTTATGCATGTTTTAAGTTTTATATTTAGGGAAGTATTTTCGAAATAAGGAGATATCTAAGTATACTAATGTAAAATAATTGTATGTTGGTCATGAAATTTGGGGTTTTCTTGTATGTTTATTTGGATCTTGTAATGCCAATTTTAATTATTAATGAAAATTAAAGCATATGTATTTAGCTTGATATTTATCTAACATTTTGATCCATAAATTCATCATTGATTTGTCTCACATTTCTAGTGATGTGATGATTAATTGTCTTTGCATTTATCAATTTTGATTCAGCTCATTTTATTTCGACAACAATTCACATCTTGTACTCATAAATCTTCTCGCAAAATAGTGTATATGCACTCAAAAGCATAGTATGTTTTATGCATCTAAATCACAATGTTTGAAGACATAGTTTTGTTTTATTGATATATACTTCGTATAGTTATATGTGAACAGTTGAAAATTAACACACAAAACTAACATCTTCATCCATACATATATTATATCTATCTATCTATCTATCTATCTATCTATCTATCTATACTATATACTAAAGTAATCACCAGAGTTATCCCTTAAGTACACATGTCACATTCACAACAAAAATTTTCCCGCCCAAATATTTTTTAGCTTTTTTTTTAAATTTCTTTTTTTCCCTTAAAAAATAACATGATAAAAAAAATTTAATGAAAAAAAACTTACAATAATTTATAAAATATTTTAAATAATGTATCTAACATGAGAATTTTAAGGATAGACATGATATGAATTCAAATTCAAAAATAAAAAATGTTACATATAAGCCATTTCATTTAAACTAACTCCATTTTAATTGAATTTTATTAATTAATTTATTTATTTTTATTTTCAAGTCTTATTATTATAAATCCGTGCATTTGCACGGGGATAAAACTAGTATATATATATATATATATATATATATATATATATATATATATATATATATATATATATATATATATATATATATATGATCAACTAAGAAAACTTGAACAATTAACAAAAACTTTTGATACAGAGAAAACACCGATAAAACGTATCAACAATCAAACAGAACTTTAATCTACTTAGTCAAAGGTGAACATGTGAAATTGTGAATTATGTAAAAGTCAATACGGTGAAATATTTGTAATTAGAGCAAAATAATAAAACAATTACAATATGCTCTGCACGAGGTATATAAGTAGGTAACGACTTGGAGGAATTTTTATATACACCCAAATGCGTAGTACATCCAAGGGTTGTCATTTTACTCATAAAAGATGCGTCTGACATTATAAAAGTATATTAAAATTTTCAGCGACTTGCAATCGCATAGGCATTATTACAAATTTTCAAAAATTAGAATTCATGGCTCACAAGTAGACCTGTCAATTCTTAACCCGACCCAACTTGACCCGATTTCAAACCCGAATTACTAAGAGATAACCTGAACCTGACCCAAAATTGATCCGATTTGGCCTATTTTTTCTTAGAGGAAAAAAATTGACCTATTTATCATTATTGTTACATCCAAATAATTCAAATCACTTTAACCAAACAATCCAAAGTTTAACCCGAACTTGATTCGTTGACTCGAATTGACATGTCTACTCTCAAAGTCACAAGCATACCTCTCAATCTCTCATGCCATGCCAAGCTCAAAAACGAACTAGTGATTTATCAAGCCCAACTCATACACAACTAACACAAGCAACCCAAAATCCATCTAATTTTCTCAAATAAGCCCCATAATTAACTCCTCTAAAGTCCATTTAACTTGTGGGCTGGACCAAACTTATTTCATATATCCAGCCAACCTGCATGTTATTCTGGAGAATTCTAGAACAACAACCAACTCTCACGTATCACACACAGGTGTCACACCGATTCAAAAATAATTAAAAAGAAAAAAAAAAAAGAAAGATCTAAACGGAACAAAATTCCCCTAAATCCAACGGTGCAGAATCTCGCGTTGGGCAAACGCCACCCCCTTCTTTTCCTCTTCAAAAATTCAAATTCTATTTTTACAATTCCATAAACCCTTCATATATAACCCCATTCTCTAACCCTAGTAGTCTTCCATCCCCCAATTTCTCCTTCTCTCTCTATTTTTCTCTCTCTTCTGTTTTTCCAGCTCAAATTCGTAATAATGGTCAGTTTTTCTTTTTGATCTTTTTGAATTTTTTTATTTCATTAAATGGTTTTTGATTTAATGTTGTTTAAATTTGATGTAATCGGTTGATTTTTTTTTCTTCTTAATTTCTGATTTTGATTTTTGATTTTTGATTTTCTGAGTTTAGGCTTTGCCGAATCAGCAAACTGTTGATTACCCAAGCTTCAAGCTTGTTCTCGTTGGTGACGGTGGTACAGGTAATTTTATTTAGATTTTAACTAAATATATAAATTTCTGGGAATTTAGGATTGATTTATGCAGAAATTGGTGATTTTGTGATCTTGTTTTTGAACTTTTTGAGTGTGATTTGGGTTAGATCTATGTGGGTAATTTGTCCGGGTTAAATTTTCGAATTGGGTTTTTTTGGGTTAATTTTTTTGATTTGTTGCGAGTGTGAAAACGAAATTTGGAGAATTTGTTGATTTGGGATGTGATTGGATGTGCAGGAAAGACTACATTTGTTAAAAGGCATCTTTCTGGTGAATTTGAGAAGAAATATGAACGTAAGTTTTGTTAATTGTTGATTATTATTGCTAATTATTTGATTAGATAGGTGAATAATTTGATGATTGAGGTTATTTTGATTGTACAGCTACTATTGGTGTCGAAGTTCATCCATTGGATTTCCACACTAACTGTGGGAAAATCAGATTTTACTGCTGGGATACCGCTGGCCAAGAGAAGTTTGGTGGTCTCAGAGATGGATACTAGTGAGTCATCTTTATAATTACTATTGAATTGTTCAATTACATGTGTTTCAATTTGTATGATGTCTCGTGATTTCGATGAATTCATCTTCAAATTGTGATGGATACTAATGAGTGCTCTTTGTTGTTATAATTGCCTTTGAAATGATCAATTATTTGTGTTTCAATTCTATCTCATGTTTTCGTTGCAATGTATTCAAATTGTAGTCCGAAGATTGTAAATTTGATGTAAATGATAGACATAGGATTAAGGAAGTGTAATCTGTAATGTGAACTATTCTATTAGTGTTCACTGTTGGCTTCATGTTCGAGTTATATGTGTGAATACTGATTGTATGTTTGTTTGATAACCATTAGTTTGAATGTTGTTTACTTTGCGTGGTAATGAGAAGCTTGATCGAATTTTGGTTGAATTTTACATTATTTGCTAGGTTTATAATCAAAAGATAATACCTAAATGTTTTTGCTTTCTTTGTGTCATTGAGAATGGTGATTAGTTCCAACTGTTGTTGGATTGGTCATTAGAATGTTAATGCTCATATTTTTATGCAACTATTTTTAATTTGGTATATTTTGAAAATTTGTTCTCATAGGTTTGTAATAATCATTGTTTTTGTTTTACAGCATTCATGGTCAATGTGCCATTATCATGTTTGATGTGACTGCTCGATTGACATACAAGAACGTTCCAACCTGGCATCGGGACCTTTGCAGGTGATTTACATTAATTTCCGTTAATTTGGTTGTTTTGTGCGAGTGTCTAATCTTCGTATGTGATCATGTATCTAATTTCAAATTGTTTGCTTCTCATCAGGGTGTGTGAGAACATCCCAATTGTGCTGTGTGGAAACAAGGTTGATGTTAAGAACAGGCAAGTGAAGGCTAAGCAGGTTACCTTCCACAGGAAGAAGAACTTGCAGTACTACGAGATTTCAGCCAAGAGCAATTACAACTTCGAGAAGCCCTTCCTCTACCTTGCCAGGAAGCTTGCTGGGTAAGGTTTACGTTCGCGAATTTAAGTGAACAATAGGCATGTAATGTAAACTATGGAGTTGTTATTGACAATGTTTTTGATGCAGGGATGCCAACTTGCATTTTGTCGAGGCCGTAGCTTTGGCTCCTCCTGAGGTGGAGATTGACTTGGCCGAACAGCAGAGGTAATTATCAGTTTTATGAATTTGTTGGGCTTGGTTGCAAATTTGTGTATGATGTTCTTCAATTAGTGAATGTCAAGAGATTGTTGTGGCTGTCAGATTAGCTTCTTTTTTTTTATGACTTTTAACATATTGTCATATCTGTGTTCTTATAGGCATGAGCAAGAGCTTGCTGTTGCAGCTGCACAGCCACTCCCAGATGATGATGATGACGCATTCGAGTAAATTGGAAGATCATCTTTTTTTCGGTCTCCTTGTGTGTTGAATTTTCTGCCGTCCCTAAACTGTATCACTAAAGATGAATTTTCTTCTTTAAGGGTTTTGGATAGGTAGTAGTAGAGAGTTTGGGACAGTTGATAATGTTTTGTTACCTTATATTGGCTGGCGAGATCTACATTGTATTAGAAAGGTCAGATGCTCGATGTAGAGCGTGACTTTGATGAGACTTGCTTTGTATGAATGTGGGAAGTATTGGATCCCAATTTTATCATTTGCGTTTTGATTCTCGCTAGTTTTCTGCACCATGTTAAGTTGATCTTGATCTAATTTTTTATGCTGATCTTGCAAATGTTGAGGGCTTATTGATCAAATATGCATGCAAAATTGATCGTCATAATAGGTTATCGTTGTGCTTCAACTTTTGCTTATAGAAAGATGTACTTGTGCTACATTACAGTTTATACAAAGTACATAAATTTGAATCATACTCTGTACATTTATTCGTACTGGATTTTGTGATTGACATCAGCTTTAAACATTAGACATTAGAATGGTTTTCGATATAATCTATCCATTTAACAGTTTTTGTTCGTGAATTTGTAAACTAAAGAACACAAATGATGCGTTTACTGGATTACTTGCACGCCATTTTTCATGGACACAATGACCATTTTGTTGATGAGTGGCAAGACTTGCAAGTTGCAACTAGCACACCATTTCATGGACCATAGTATTGAGACAAAGGAGTGTAAACTTTGACAAGATGGTTAACAATAAAAGGAATTTGAGTAAAAATTAGACATACTACTAAAAATTAGTAGTATGTGATGATGAGATTTAGAATTTTTTTTTTTACTATGGAGTAATTGGGATAGAGCAATTGGTACATCTGAATGTGACTAATGTGTAGACAATTACTCATTTAATTCCACACCACTCGTTTTTTTTTGGGTGTTTAGTCAGTCACAAGGGCGGGGTGAGAATCGTTCCCAAGATCTCCTGGAATCGTGAGAGAAGCTCTAACCACTCTCACACTACTCGTAATTAATATGATAAAAGTTAATCTATCAAAATCTATTGAATATTTCCACCAATAATAAGCTACCAATAAATTTTAATAAATAATTCAACTAATTATAAGCTACATAGCCTACATTAACTTTATGATTAATGATTTGAAGTAAATCTTACTGATTAAACAAAGAAAAATATGTATTACGTATTTATCCATCTTAAAATATCTTTATACTTTGTAGATACACGAAATATTAAATATAAAGTACGAGTATAATTTTTTTAATACTTGAATAAACAAGCAATAATCTTTAATAAAGTTGTACTTTGTATATATAATAATTTAAAACTCATTTTTGATTTTCAAAAAAAACACTACTTAAATAAGTAACTAACGCGAAATAAAAGTTACTTTTATTTTTCCATCCATAAAAATAAAAAAGTAAATTTTAAGCTCTAGGGAGTTAGTAACATCAAATATGAGATATAGTTACTATTCTGAACTAATTAAAAATACTCCAAAATTACTAAATTAGTTAGAAAAATTAAGAAGATAGATTTTTAACCTTGAATACAATCCTTGCTAAAGACTCATTAGAGTTTCCAATTGCGTGTTCAGTTGAAGAACAACCTTGCTAAAGATTTTGCCTCAAGCTAACCAGATTTTTCGATTTTCTCAAATTAATTACGTTTTTCTCAAGTAATTTCTCCTATTAATCCCCAAAAATTAATTTCAAAAAAAAAAAAAAAAAAAAAAAACCTTAATATTTTTGCTAGTAATTAATCAATCGATCAATTATTTTTTGCAATCAATCAGCTTGTTTTGCACAGAAATTCGGCGTTCTTCCGATTGACGAAGTAAGATATTGTATTCATTTTCTTCTCAATTTTTGATTCTGTTGCTATTTATTTTTTAGGTTTTAGTGATTGATTTTCTTCCGATTGTATGGAATAATTAATTTCTGGAATTGTTTTTTCTGTTTTTTGTTAATTGATCGCTACTTGAGCAGTAACCCTAAGGTTTAAAGAATCAATTCGTTATTTTTATTTGAAAAGCTATATTTTTACTTGCATTTTACTTTAGTTTTGATAATAAATGTTATTTTATGGAATAATGTGTGATCATGATCTTGTATTGATTTTTAGTTTAAATTCTTTGAGGTTGTTGAAATTTTGTTAAAGAAGGAAATTATTGATGTATTTATTTTCAAAAAAAGGATATCATTAGGTAACTTCAATGAATAAAATGCTTTTTATATGAAATTTTATGTAGTGTTGTGATTCTGTTTAGTACTTTATGATTTGATGAGTAATTGTTATTCATATTTTCTGATCTTAATTTGTGTTGTTGGTTCAGAATTTCTGATGTTAATCAGCGATAAGTTGAATATGAGGTTTGATAGAGGAAGTATGGTGGAGGTCTTTTCTAAGAAGAAGGATCTTTCAGGAGGTTGGCGGTGTGCACAGATTGTGGAGGATAATGGAGATGGTTATACGGTGAGATATTATCGCGGTGCTGGAATAGCTAAAGACGGTGTTGACAAAGTATCCTCGGAAGCAGTCAGGCCTCGTCCACCACCTGCGACGGGGTCTAGAGTTTGGGCTGTTGGTGATGTTGTGGAAGTGCTGGATGATGGTTACTGGAGAGTCAGTATTATTGAAGAGGTTTTGGAAAATGATGATTCATATGGTATCCAGGTGATCGGATCTGTGGATGAGTTCAGAGTGAGGAAATCTGGTGTAAGAGCACGGCAACAATGGAAAAATAACCAGTGGTTTCCTCTGGAGAAGGTAAATATCTGTCATTAATTACCATGCCGAGTATCTTTCTTGTGTGCAACAATGTCTAATTTCCCCAACCATTATTAATATTACTTGCTTATGAGAGTTCATATGGTTTCCTTGCATGGTTGTTTGTACTTAATATATAGGGGTTAACTTATAAATTATGTTCTGTAACTGCAGGATTCTGGAATTGATAAGAAACTGTTATCTAGGGTGCAGAACTTGGCTCAAATGCAAACACAAGGTGACTTTGACATTGTGAAAGATCATGAATATTTCTCACTGTCCAGGATGCAGAAAAGGTCATTTGTGGATGAATCTTCTCCGGAGTGTGCTCAGAAACGAAGGGCAGCAGAGAAGGAAGTTAAGCTTCATGCTGTACCAGACTCGTATTCTTTCAATGGGAAGGTACAGACACCTGATAAATTAAGGAAAACTCATGGTAAGGATAAGGAGCAAATATCTAAAAGAACAACCAGTAACACTAGCCGTAGAAACCATGATGATACCTATCCTCTTGGTAGAACCTCTGAAACTGATTCTGTTCAATGTGAATCATCTGTTGCTAGTTGTAGCATTGGTGATGCGAATTTTGATAGGTTGATCAGCCATTCCTCAGCCAGCTGTAGTCAGGAAAGGGAATCTTTTTGTAGTGATGCTGAATCATTTTATCATAAAGGGGGTGATGAAGCAGTGTCTATTGGTCAGTCAAAACAGGAAGATACTTTAAGATCGCATGAGCTAGAGTTAAATAGATACCGTAGCACCCTAGAAGCATTATATGCATGTGGTCCTTTGAGTTGGGAGCTGGAATTTTATCTAACAAATCTCCGTCAAAAGTATTCTGTTTCAACAGATGAACATTTGATGGAGCTAAGGAGGTTAAAGTCTAGTACGGGCCTTGGTTTGCCTTGTTGCTAGCTAAAGAGGTTTATGTCAATTTGAGTGCTTGGGTTGAGTTCATTTCTAGCTCTTCGAGCTCTTCTTACCCTTATTAGCATATAGATACATGACACACTTTTCTGGGCCCTCTAAGTTCTGTTTAACTACTATCCTGTGTAAAAAAGTTGGGAGAATGTTCAAATTGTACATTCTGAGAATTGTTAATGCGGCTACATATTGTGGAGTAGAATATTAATTTAGTTTCGAATAAAAGTTGTACAAATCTGTTAAGCACACGTGAGACGGTTTAATTGACCTTCCTAGAAGGGATGTTAAACTTCATTACCGATGCCTTAGGTTTTCCTCGTTCTTTGAGTGGACATTGCACTAGCTCTTGTATGTTTTGTACACCTTTTCTGAAGCAGGCAAGAGTTTTCAAATTGTACATGTTGACAGCCTTGTTAATGCAGTGAATAAATGTTTCTTTTACTGGGAATTTCTTGCATCTATTCTTTTGTAGAAGCTAGTAATTCAGAATTTTACTGTAAATCTTTGTTCCTTCCTCTATCTAGCTCTGCCATTATACTGCAGACATCTAGGAAATAAACGCTTACATGCATGTGTGTATTTCTTTTTAATACTTGCGAACAGCTATTGATAATTGTATTTGTATGCTTTCTATATTTAAGTGTCTGTGACTTTGCGGTATAGGTCATGCGTTTGGTAGCACACAGTTGGATGCAGAAAACTGCAGTCCATTGACAGAGCCAAGCTCTAAAGAGATCATGTTTCTTTTTACCTCTGAACTTCGTTGTGATTTTACAGAAGCATTGCGCTTCAAGAATTTGCTGAAGTTTGAGGGTGCGAACATCAAACATCAGTATATTATGCACACTTGTTTTAAAGCAGATTAAAGTTCTCATCATGTCATATTGCAAACTTGCAACGATCGGAGCTGCTGGTTTCGAATCCTGAACTTCACAGTTTCTATCAGCCTCTATGGTGTTGGAAAGTTGGTGACTGCAGAGCAAGAGCTCTGATTAAGCTCACTTTAGCTCTCCAGATTTACACTTTCATTAGAAGAGTTGCTTGAATCTTGAATTGTAATACTATCTTGTATCTATTTTTTTTTTTTTCTTTCCCCAAAGGAACTGTATAATACGGTGTATACTTCAATTACTAGCAATTTTACTTTTGGAACAGAAATATTCACAATTTTACCACGAGATGTACACGCCAAGTTTATCTCTTTTATAAATTTGTTTGATCTAACAATTTGTGTCCTGTTTTATCTTTATCAAACATGATTATAAAAAGAACATACTACAAGTCTACATTGCCTTTTCTTCTCTATTCTCTACAATCAAATACACTTGAATGATCAAAAAATGATGGACCATCAAACATCACATTCCAAAATCAAAATTTCATCAAGCAAAAATTCAAGTGCCAATACTTGAAACATTACTATCACTAGTACTACTACTAATTTCGGACTCCTCATACTCCTTGATCAAATCAGGATCCACATTCTCCTCAGGTTCCCATGTCGGATCCTCATAATCAACCCACTTCACCAAAAACTCATTTTTACCATCATTCCCGACCCGCTTCCCGATAACCCCTTGGGCCTCAGCATACTCAAGCCCATCTTCAAAATCTCTCACCAAATCCTCCCCAATAAACCCAACCTTAACCCACTCATTCTCACCCCCATCTCTCCACTTCACCAAATACTCCAAATTCTCACCTTTCCCTCTTTTCTCCAAAACCCCCTCAACTTCTCCATATTCATAAATTGCCCCCTCCAAAACTTTCACCACATTTTCCAACCCCAATCTCCTCCCAAATTGCATCAAATTCCCCTTGGGAGTAACCCCCAAGATTTCCTTAGCTAAATCCAACGGCGTCCGTCCTTTATCGTCTTCCGCCTCGGGATCCGCTCCTGCTTCTACCAACGCCCGGGCCGCTTCAGGCCGGGCATACCCAGCCGCCATGTGTAACGGCGTCAGCCCGCCACCTGTCACATCCCTCTTATCCACGTCAGCACCATACGTGGCAAGCAGCCTCACACACGTGTCAGACCCGAGCCCGGCCACAAAGTGCATCGCCGTCCTCCCGTCGGAGTCCACCGCGTCCACGTCTCGGGCCGAGTCGGGCCGGGCCAGGATTTCCTCAAGCCCGGAAGCGTCGGCCTTCTTGGCGGCGTTCCACCAGGGGGACTCGAACTCCGAAACGACGTCGGATGCGATGAAGTTGGAGGGGACCCAGGTAGGGGCAATATCGTCTTTCCACTCGATGAGGTACTCCATGGTGGTGGGGGAAGAGGGGGAGACGCGGCTGCCGATGATGCGGTTGACTTCGCCGTATGATTCGTCTTCGTTGAAGGAGTCGTAATCAGAGGTTGTGGTGGGGGGTTGTTGGTGGTGGTGGGGGAGGAGAGAGAAAGTGAGGGGGTGGTGGTGGCGGAGGAGGAGAGGGCGAGGAGAGAGAAAGTTGGGTGGTGGTTGTTGTGATGGTGGTGGTGGGGAGGAGAGAGAGAGTTTGAGGAGGCGAGAGAGGTGGGGAGTGAGAGAAAGAGTGTCCATTGTTAATGGGGTGTGATTGATTTTGTGAATGAAGGTGTTAAGAATCCATGAAAATGGAGGATGAGTTAAGTTTTTTGAGTGGAAATGTGAGAGAAGAGAAAGAGTGTAAGGGGAGTTTTAGCGGGGAAGATAAGAAATTTTATCCGTTTTGTGGTTGGGATTGGATTTCCCTCTTTATCAAATCTTTCTTGGACTTATTTGGGTAATAAGACTAATAACAAAGAGAGTTAAGCTCAGTTAAAGCTTGTTGGTTAGCTTATTAAATTAACTTGAGCAAACTTCAAACAACTCACTCAGGGTTCGTTTGGCAAAGCTCAATCATAGCTTGGTTTAAATTTGTTGATTAGTGATAGATATTATCTTGATGGAAACTCGTTGATTAGCGATAAAGCCTTGGTTTAAAGTAATGATTGAAGTTTAGGAATATGTTGTACACTCTATTAATTAGCTTGATAAAATAACTTGAGTAATTGAACAAACTCGAATAGTCATTATGTTTAACTTGATTCAAATTTCAATTCGCATAGATACAATAATTTAGTATGACACATTTGACGTAAAAACGACATGACTTGACCTCACCAAAGCGGACCCAAATACCCGAATTGACACATCTAAATACATGACATGATATACATAGTATTAAGCTAATAAATTTCCAAACTTCCAATATGTTTAGGCTTTAGCAAGCGTTGCAACAAACTCCCCCACATTAATCAAAAGTGGATGATTTACAAAAGTATGCTTACTTGAAAACTTATTACACTTTTACGTTGGAATGAAACTTAATTACAAAACTACTGTCCACGTAGGTTCGGATAAGTTTATTTTTGTTTTTTTTTTCCAGAGTAAATCGCTATCTCAAGTATCAACTTATGTACTAAAACCACTACTTGAAGTAGCAGTTTTACCCTTTGTAAATTGGTACTCTGTGTATTTACTTGTAGTACTAAAGACAAATTGTTACCTTAAGTCACGATTTTTGACTAAAACTGCTACTTAAGGTAGCGATTTGTCTCTAAAAAAAAAAATTACCCTAAATGTATTCCCAAGTCTACATAAACTGTATTTTCATAAATAAGTTTCATTCCCGTAAAATCGTAAATAAGTTTTAAAAAGCTATACTTTTGTAAAAAGAATTATCCATCAAAAGTGGCCATAAAGAGAGAGACACAAAAAGGCGGGAAAACATATTACGAAGCCGCCAATTTTTTTTTTTAAAAAATAATAATAATAAAAAACACCTTATAAAAAGAAGAGGAAAGCGAACCCTTCTAACTCCCCCCCTCTCTCTCTCATCCTCCATTGGCGCTTACCCCGATTTTTTCATTGAAGCAGCTTCACAGCTTTCTCACCGCCATTTGAAACAGATTTTAAGGTAAGATTTATTTGATATTTAATATCAGTTTTACAATCTAGGGTTTAATTTCACTCTATTGTCAATTTAATCGTCAATTTAGGGTTTTGTTTCACTCTAGTCAATTTAGGGTTCTTGAGTTCTTCTATGGTAGATTAATTGAACTATTGGTTAGAATTATTCAAGTTATGAAAAATTATATCTACTGATTTTGTTGCTTTTGTGAAATTACATTGATATGAGAAGATTTGTATCTAATTTATCGAGCCTAATTTGATGGTTGAGTCAAATTTGGTTACTAATTTGTTGCAAAAACCTTAAATGTTAGGATGGAATTATGAAATAGTGATCATTTTCGCAAGTCTGATCATAATTGATTTACCAGATTCTATTACTGTATTAGAATACTAGAGAATTTGGTTTGAGCGACTTAATTTAGCAGTATTATTGGGTATTTCTATTATCTAATTAGGTTCTGAATCTAAGGTGTCATGCTATATGCTTGCAGAATATGGATACTTCAAATCCTGCAGCTTTCGTCAATGGAGAATTGCTTCGCTTGTATGTTGGGCGGAAGGTTAGGGTAGTTGTACAGGTTATACAATCCGATGGCGGTTCTTTGATTGGGAAATCAACTGATGATCATCAGCTCATCATAAAGGGTTTGCCACCAACTCAGCCACTTACCAAATATGTTGAGGTTATTGGTATTGCTGATAGCAATCAATCGGTTTGTGCTGACATAATGACTAACTTTGGCGATAATTTTGGTATGTACAGAAGTACAGTGAGCTAATCTCTTTAATGTGTTAATGTATTGTGTCAATGATAGGTTTAAATTGCTTAACCTGATTTGTTTGAAATGAAATATCTTTATTTGCTGCACTGTATGAATTTATTAGTAGGTGCAGTGATTCACATACTCCGATAAGTTTGTGTGTGTTGTCTGGTGGCGTGCTCTTTTCTGAAGTCTGTCAATATGGCTTGAATCACGCGTTGTGTTCTTGTTATATTCCTGTATCTTATCCCATCTCCTACTGGCTGCTTTGCCTGAGGGGAGGTTTGGGGTTGTGAATTTGTGATGTACTGATGTGCTCTAGCAGTGTCTAGGTTTGGATTCGCTGAAGCATTTTACCTTGTTAGGTATTGAGTATTGACAAACTACCTATAACAATACAATGGTGTGTGGGGTGGTGACTGTACATATGAAAAATCTGATCAGTGACCACAATATAAATGTGTACCTCAGGCACTGTGTTGACGGGTATTAAATCGCTGTGTAGTGGTTTAATATAGTGGTAACTGTAATTAAATCATCATATATAGGCTTTTTTTGGCTCATGTGAATTGTATCTGAGTATTAGCTCTACTAGACGTTGTGTCGTGCTGTGCTGAAGACATTATTTTGTTGTTGCTGCTGGCCTTGCTGATGATTCTATACATGTTGATGTGTTGAATGTTAATTGACAAATTCTATACAAAAGTGCAATAACATATGCAATTCTACAATATGGTAGCGAGTCTAGTGACTTGTGTTGACTTGATCAAGGCTTTTAATATTTCATTGTTTTCCTGTTTGTTGCAGATCCACAGAACTATAATCAACTGTGCCAGCTTGCTAATGGGGAATACAAGCAATTGTTCATATGAGCCATGATTGCTATTGGCCTATCCATTCTCTCGTAGTAATGTGATTTTTTTTTTTTAGGGAGATGTGAGATTTCATCTAAAAAAACCACCTGCTTTTTGTAAGCCTAAAAAGCTTGAAAGTACTTCTGGTTTATACTTTTATCATTCGAGAAAAATGGCATGGTGAAAGTTTAGTACTATGTACATCGTATATTACAAATCAATTTACTGGCATTTTCTTTCTTTTCAAGCAAAGTTACAACATAAAGTTTTTACTCTGCTACCATTTCGGTATCTATGACATGTTAATCGCCTTAATCTTCAAGTTTATACTAAGAAGGCAGACAAGCTATTCGACTTTATTTCCTCTTTTGATAAAGATTGGAATTTGTTGTGATATTAACAATCAATCATTCCTAATATTTTGGCTGCATCCCTTTCACAATACTGCCTACATGCTACATGCAGGGCTGCTTTTTTTTTTTTTTTTTTTTTTCCGTCTTAATTTTCTCTAGAAGTTGCCAGATCTTCCAACCAGTTCACAATGTTAAAGGTAACTCATTATAGGCAGCATTAACCTATTTAATTCCAAAAAAAAAAAAAAAAAAAAAAAACCTATTTAATTCTATAATACTGTATTTTACTTAACATGTGCAGTATTATTAAATAATCAACAGAGTTGAGAAATCTGATTTTTGTCAAAAAATAAATAAATAAATAAAAAAATCTGATGTTTGCTGAGGCATACTGGCATATTTCTTGTAGTTAAAACAAAAGATGGAAGTAAAATAGGCTGACAAAGCAAACCCAAAACAAGAAGATAATACTTGGCTTGTTTGCAGAATGAAAACAAATTATATAACTCAAATCAAATCAAGTTGAATACATTGAATTATACCTACAATTCTCTGGCATACTTTACCATCAAAGTCTTTAAGCTATACGCCTATACTACAAGAATCATGCTGCAATTAGCACCCTGAGTCATCTACAGACCAAACAGTAATAGCCTAAAGGAGATCGCAGGAGAATTAAACAACCGTGTGCACAGAGTCTTGCTACATTCTTCAGCAGATATCTTAAGATTTCTTCAAGAAAAGAATGAACCAACATAACTGGGTAGTTATAACAACTAGGTTCTGATAGAGATCTTCAAGTTGGAGAACTGCCAAACAAGTACTTCAGGTTGCAAACTGTTGTTTGTAAAACCTTACACAAGATTATCCTCATCCAACTGGAGTTCATCGCTGTCAATCATCTACATTATACTTCATTTTTTTAATACAAGACCTTTCTTGTTTCATGCTTGCTAATGCTCAACAATTCCGTTTAATTATAAATAAGCAACAGATATTTAAAAATTGATACCTGAAAAGTATGAATTAAGATGAACCTAAAAGACTAAACATGACTATGTTTTTCCTTTTGAAAAAATCACCAAAAATTGAGATTGTATAGTGTGCGTAAATAATGTAAATCTAAATATGTTTCATCTTAAAAAACGGAGGAAATAGGTAATGCAACATCATAGGAGTACAACTGTACAAGGCACTAAAGCAACATAAAAGGATCATAAAGACTCCACGTTATCAAACAGTATAACCATCTGACTAGCATCATAAATTCTGATGCCTGGTTTTGAGAAGAGGGAGAGGATACATTTTTTTACCTTACTTTCCCTATGTATCCTATATATAAAGTAAAAGGGGGTTTTGGGTGATAAATTTCACTTTCCCAAAATACCCCTTTTAGCCTTTTCTTTTTTAGAAAAAAAAAAAAAAAAAAAAAAAACCATCACAATGTTTAAAACCACTCATTTTTCTTAATTAGAATTAAGGAGATAATAATATTGTGAAAAAAAAAATCGAGCTTGATAGATTAGTTATATTGCACACGCACGCATTGTGTGCATCTCTTAGCTTGTATATATGATAACACAAAGCTCAAGTTTCTAAAAAATTCATTATACTTGCATAAGCAGTACTTGAACCATAATGCACAAACCTGTGATTCAGTGGCATGCATAATAGTGAGCTTCTCAGCACCCCACATAATCTCATGGCCAAAAGAACACATAATGGAGGCACCTGATTGGGAATTAGAATAACCTCAGATTATTTGGCGGCAGAAAATTGCATGGTCACTGAGGAGCTTAGCTCAGAGCCTCAGACATGGACCGAGATCCTATTTTCTGTGCCACTGCCCCAACAGACGCTATTAGCAAATCGCACATATATGGATATAACAATATGGAAACCATGAAATTTAGGGGGGAAAAAGTATACAACCGATATCTCTATCAGCAGTTCAGCACACATTGTAAAGAAGGCTAAAAATCAGAATTCACAAAAATCTAGAGGTCCATGCAACAGCAGGTGTTGCTTATGTAGAAACTACGAAAATGCTCTAGAATAAGATGGCACAGACCACACCTCTAAGTTTAAAACGGAAAATGACCTACCACATCCCAACCCCAACACCCCCACCCACCCCCCCAAAAAAAAGGGTAGTCTGCATATAAAACTAATTAATATCCAAGATGACAGCTTATTCTAATCCCAGGCCTTTCTGAATATGCACACACGTGAAAAATATATAATCTGAGCACCTAATTACGAACTTTGGTTATTCATAGATGCAATAACTTTGCCATTACTTACATCCAACTCGGCAAACAAGGACCTTCTAAGTTAACTAGTAGAGATGCCCAGCAATTACGCTTCTTATCTCTAGCTATGTTTATTATGTTCAGATCATACTAATACTCAATTTCAAATTCTTCAATCACTCGTAACAATGTTTGTCGGAATCTTCAAACTTTTGAGGCAATATATTATTCTATAATTTAAAAAAAAAAAATTAATGCCATGTCTAAAAGATGACCACCAACTAACAAGGCCCAGCAAGGGATCTTTAAAAAGCATATCGCTCACAGGCCCCAAAGGAGCTGTTCAGCTTCAAGTAGTTTAACTTTAAATATCATTTTTTTTTACCTGGAATGAAGCACAGAAAACAACATAAAAGGGATTAATCACAGCCTCTGACATGAATTGCCTCATTTACAAAGGAGCCATTGCAGATGATGCCCCTTTCTCAAAACTACAGAGGAGGTGGCTAACCACAACATCATCTTTAAGATTGTGGCAGTAAGGCTTACATGTCTGGACAGCTCCTGAAATATGTATGAGAAGCATCAATAATAATTATAGAAGTATCAAGACAGCTAAAGAGAAGTTAGAAACATTACTTCCAAAATAGATAATTAATATAAGATTTTTCAAATGTATATGAATATGGTAAGTATGCAAATTTCATGACTGCATCAACAATTGAGCATATGTACAGTTTCAAATGTCACCCACTTCTTACAAGGCACAAGGTATCACTGAACTTTACAAGACCCAGTGCAATTAAATAATAAGAAAGAAAATCTAAAGCTATTGACAACTCACACCAAGAGACCTTAACCTCCTCAACTCACTCAAATGTTCATCATTCGAAACATAAAGCTTCATACGAAGGTTTGTTAAAGCAGTTTCTTGTTGCCAACTTAAAGGACCAGACGCATATAAAGTTTCTAGAACGCATCGATAACCATATAAATCTAAATCATGTGTTCTTAAAACATCTCCCCCTTCTAACTGATCAACACACATTTCTTCCTCTGATCCCAAATGACTATGTGAATCTGCGTCACTACAAAGAGAAGCACTATCCTGTCTACTTCCTGCAGAAGAATGGCTGAGCAACCTATCAGAAATGGCATTAGTGATGCTACAACTAGCAACAGATGACATAGTACTGACACAATCATTTAGCCCCAGGAAATCATCATGATTTCTACTGTAAGCATTATTAGATCGGATTGTTATCTTAGTAAAATTTTGCATAGTATCTTTACCAAGATTTCCCCTTTGGTTTGTAGGGTTTTCTACCTTTCCAGTGAAGGAATATGCGTCACCATCGATAGCATCAAGCTCAACCGCATTGTCTACTAATCTTCTTTTCTGGGAACACTTGGAATAAACTTTGGCAGTAGATGAATGATCAGAAAAGGACCTCTTCAATGATTTAGGTGGCAAATTGGATTCTGGAACTTCCTGCACATGGGATTTCTTGTGCATCTTGGACGCCAAATCTTCATGATGTTCAGAATCCTGCATTCATAGAACAAAACAAATAAATACTCCGTACAATTTTACACACATGGATTAAAAATCAAAATACTCACAGTATACAATTATATAAAAAAAAAATTAAAAAAAAATTAAAAAACCATAAAAATCTGTTAGTTGAGTGTAAAAAATTATGATAAACAATTGCAGTTCTACACAAAAGCAAACTAGTGTAAATGTCCATAAACAACCAAGATGCATAAAGTCCACTTTACAATTACGCATTAAACAAAACTGAGAATATCAAATCAGAATAGTACCTTATCTATCAGAACCCACTTGTTCTGCTTCCATTCTTGTCTTGCTCTGATACTAGACCTATTAACTTTAAACTCATCCAAAGATCCAATCACCCGGATGTAAAAACAATCATCTTCCAAAACCTCATCGATCACGGAAACCCTCCAGTAACCATCATCTAATACTTCCACAACATCACCAACAAGCAAAATATTAGTACTCTTTGATGGTCGGGGACAAGGCCTGACTGCATCAGCTGAAACCTCGTCAACACCGTCCTTAGCTATGCCTGGGCCTCGATAATACTTGACAGTGTATCCATCTCCATCATCTTCTACAATTTTTGCACACCTCCAAACACGTGAATGGTCTTTTTTGGACAAGACCTCCACCATGGTTCCTACCTTAAACCTCATGATCGATTAATCACCAAATAAAACCTGCAAAACCAAAAGAACAATAAAGTTTAGCAAACGACATTCGAATTCCTACATAACAATTATCATATCAACTCAAACATTAGAAAGAACAATAAACAATAACTAATATATTTGAAGATACAAACAATCTGAAGGAAATGAAAACTTAGAATTATTTTAAAAGAATTCACGCACAATATCTGGACAAAAATTCAAATTAATCCACGATAACCTTTCTTGTAATCAAATACAATGCACAAGAAGATACATAATAGAGTTTCAGATTATCAAAACAATCAATACATTCAACAAATACACAAAGTCACAAACTACATAACATTCTAAAATTCGCTGAGATTAATAGTTTAATCGCTAATTAGGGTTAACTCAGAATTCATCAATCATATACAACGACACTAAAGTAATACATAATGCATCATGCTTATACTGAAATCCAAATAAAATAAAAGAAAATTCAAAGAAACAATATCAATTCATACTTTTTCTAGGGTTTCAATCGGACAAAAAAAGACAAGCACAAGAATCAGAATAAAACTACCAAAAATCAAAGAAACAAACTCATACATATTCCAAAAATCAAAACGCTGATAAATTACAAGATTTACATAAGACGAACAGCGATGAATCGGAGCGAAAAATCAGCAAAAATTAAATCTGAATTTAGAAATAGAGAAGATGAATAGTAAAAAGAAACGTACCTTGAAAGAGAATTGAAAAAGGAGATCGTAAATTCGAAGAACTTCCAATTAATTGATTGAATGAATACGCAATTAGTTGCTTGAAGAAAGAAAATTAGGGTTTGATCAATTTGAGATTTGGGAATGAATGAATGAAAGAGTAAGAAGATAGTTGAAGAAAGAAAAGCCAGGTAGTTACAGATAGGTCGGTAATTGCCTACTTGGAGCTCAAGCATAGGGTAACCTATTTTCGTTAAACTTCTACTATTGGACCCTAAAAAGCCCAAATTACTCTTACTTGCCCTATTATTATTATTATTATTATTATTATTATTTTTTTCTGACACAACTTGCCCTATTTTTAGGTATATTAGTGTGGAGTAATTAAATTTTAGGTTTTGTTCACTCCACATTTAAAAAATTATTCGGTATTTTGTACTCGTATATAAATATAAGTAAAAAGTAAAAATTAAAAGAAAAAAAAATAAAAAACATTAAAAAAAAAATTAGAAACAAAAAAAATCCTTAATCATTAACGGTGCTTCATTTATACGTAGTAACTTACTATTATATCTTGTTCAATTCATTTTATTTATACCAAGCTAAAATAATTTTACCAGATTAAAATTATTTTTACTAATATCAAATTATTTTTACTGATTCTCTATTATATTTGTTCTTTAATGTTAATGATCAAAATTTATTTTTGCTGAATTAAACTTATTTTTAACGAAATAAAATTATATTTACGGGATATTATTAATTAATTGAAGATAACCAGACCTTAACATATATTGAATTAGAATAAATTAATCACTAACAATAGCAAGTTTGTAAGTTTAATTTTATTTATTAAATATGAGTGTGTGACAACGGCCTATTCGCTCGGTAAATAATGCACTAGGGCAGTAGTTTTGTATCAATGGTTTTGGGATTTTGAAAACAAAAACTAAACAAGTTTTCAAACTGTAGGAAAAAAATAAATAAATAAAGCGAAAAGTGAAGATTGAAAATGACCACTATCAAATATCAATCCCTAAATATGTTACTTAAGGGAATACAAAACTAGTTGCAAGTTAGGTCACTATTTTCATGCTAATTCATTGTAATGTATGTAGATAATATACTTTAAAGTTTAAATAACTTATTCATTCTTCAATTGTACCTTCAAAATAATGACTAATTGCAACCATAACATATTGAAGTGATCAATAAATAGCCATGTTGCAACTTGCAAAAATAAAAGAATTGAGAAAGTACCAAATTGAGAATGCATAGATTTTTGACAAATTCATGGTTTGTTCCCAATATCTTATACTAGGTAGGTACCGTGCCATGTACGGTAATTTAAAATAACTAATTTTCAAATTAACATTATATCAAATTTTATGACTTTCGTGTGCTATATTATATCAATTGAATGCTAAATAACAACAACTAAAATAGTTGGAAAAAATAACATTAAAAATAATCAACATGTGTAGTTCTTGGCAAGTATTATTGAAGTATCCATAAAGTATTACTTATATTCATAAATTATTCAAGGAAATAACAAAAGCATCATTTGTTGATATGATTTTTGTATTTCATTGTTTAATTTTGTAGCTTCTATTAAATAATTAAGAATAAATCTCGTTGTAAGTAACGTATGTAGTACATAAAATGTGTTTCCTGAAAAAAAAATACTCCATATGTCATAAATTATGTTAAGAATATTATTTTTTAAGTTTATAGTTGTCAATATATTGTTTTATGGAAAGATACATTAAATCTTCTATTATACTTTTAACGTAATTAGTGCCTTAAATATGTAAAATATTTGTGTTTTTAAATTGAGTTTTTTTCCAAAAAAAAAAGGACACTCCAGAATATGACACGTGTCATTGATGGTCCATGTCTGGGTCCCAACTAGGCACGACCCACAACTGAGTTTAGGCACGACCTATGTGCCAATCCGAAATTTATAAAAGCTTATTCTAGGCATGGCCAAAGTGAATGTACTACTATGGCGTGTTGTATCGTGTCATGTCATGCTTACGCACCTAAGTCAAATTTGTCGTGTCGAGGTGTAACATGCCTCATCATGGTTATCCAAATAAGTTCCTATACAAAATAGCATGTCATGTCATGTCATAGGTCATCTCAATTCGGTGTTATATTTAGTTGTGGCAAGACAATAACTCCATTTAAAGATTTTTTTTTCTTTATTGGTAAAAATTTAGGTCACTGTCTCATACTCTCATCCACCATACACAACCCATCGATGTGGCTAATACCTCCCTCTGCTGGCTCTATATTTACTCCCCTCATACCTTTAAATTGCCACTTAGGGTACATGTAACCTTTTATAGAAACAAGGCAAAAGTTATGCATATGAAATCAAAAGTGAACCAACGGGGTTTTAAATGGGAGTCAAAAAATGTACAATACACCCTCCGTTTTTAAATACTTGCTCCATTTCTCCATGCGTGGAGTTTTAGGAAAAATCAAATAAAGTAATAAATATAGAGGTACAGGGAAGAATAAAAAATTGTAAAAAGCAAAAGTATTTGAGAGAATTGGAGGTGAGAGAAATATATTAAATATTATAAAGGATTTTCAAATAAGAAAATGGAACAAACATTTAAAAACGACCGAAAAAAAAAGTAAAATAAGAATTTAAAAATAGAGAGAGTACTAGTAATTAATTAAGGACGCTTTAAAAAGAAATACGGGGCACGTAAAGGGGCGGAGACCGGAGAGAGTATAGTTGATTAGTTGTGTTAATTGATAACCCCCGTACTTGACAAGAAAAACAGGCGTTGCTCTGTGCAATTCATAAGCTTGTTGATCCATCAATGGAGGAGGAGGGTTTTAGCAGACAAATCAATGGAGATGAGCCTCTCAAAGTCCTCGAATTCTACAGTGGCATCGGCGGCATGGTTTCTTTCTCTCTCTCTTTCTCTTCTCTGTATAACCTGCTCTTTCTTCCCTTTTACTGACAGATTTTGCTTTGAAATATAGAGATATTCGCTCATGAAATCTGGGGTTAACGCAGAAGTTGTTCAAGCTTTTGAAATTAATGATATTGCAAATGATGTTTATCAGCATAATTTTGGGCATCGCCCTTTTCAGGTATTGCCTTAATTAATACCATAATTGTTCTCTCTTTAAATTGAATTAATTGGCTTGTTTCTGATCCAACTTTAATTTAATTGCATATACTTTGTATGAAGTACTATTTCAGTCCGGATTTAGTTGTCACATTACGAGTTCAAATTATGGCGGTTAATTTTGGATGGTGGGAGTAGTAGCTAGTGTTCTGGTAAGGATATTTTGAAAATTTTAAAGTTTTGATTATAATCTAGGAAGGAAGTAAGACTACACATAAAATTACTGAACTTAGGTGATATTGTGGAACTTGGTTGAAAAATGATTTCTAATTGCTTCAATTTTGTTGCATAAAGTTACATAGAATTAATCCTAATGCCTTGCAAGAGAATATGAGATACTACAGAGAAGTAATTAAAAGCATCTTTGTTCGGCGGGTTGGGATGATACCTGGTAGGGACATGGGAGGGCTGATGTAATCATTTTTAAGAGAGGATTTTAAGTCTACTCTTAGGTCATGCTTAGATTGGGGATTTGGGGCTAATGTATTTAGCGAGTAATTTAAGGAAAAATTTTAGAGAATGAAGGGTGGGTGAATATGGTTGTAGATGATATAAGGCAGTGATTGTTTAAAAACAAAGAAGGGGGAAATATACCCTCATTTGGGGGTAGTACATTACCTTCCTCTCCTCCCCCTATCCTTGCATTGTATTTATCATCCCTTATACCACAACCTAAACTCATTACGGAGTATTATTCTCTTTAATTTGACTCCATTACCCTCTTATTGCATTACCCCTAATCCAAACACGTCCTTAAGGTATATAGTATGCAGCCAATGTAGGGACATATTTTGAATGCCAGAGATTTATATTAATCCTTTGCCACACCCTTTCAAATTGGGTCCACTCTCAATGATAGATTAATCCTTCCCAAAAACCTGGGTTGAGCTCACATCACAGTGATCTCACCTATACATAAAGAATGAGCCGTTCTTGTTTTGAGACATTTAGGAATTCCCTAGGTCTCATTTTTCTTCAAGTTTGAATTTGCCAGTGTTCAATTGCATATAACTTTATGAATTAGCTAAAAAGATGTTTAATCTGGCCATATATAGACTTTATTATTAATTGTAAAATTGTAAACTATGTAAAAGTATTTGTTCTAAAATGGTGAAGGTGCTTCATTTATGCAACTAAGGCTTCTTATCATGTTGGGTAGACTTCTTGATTTTCCTTTTGAGCACTCTTGTTGTAATCACACAATTATCCAGCCGTGGGTACTGGCACCTTGCCCACTTGATTTAGGCTGAATTTGTTTGCTTGTTTGGGAGCTGAGTTTGATCTTCAGAAACATACCCTGTGTAGGTTAGCCGTATTAGGTGAATTTGGGGTTTTCTTTTCTTTTTTTCTTTTTAATCAATGTTAACACAAATTACATGGCTTATTCAATTTTATTTTATGCAATCATGACACCAGGTCATCTACACCAAAGAGTTTATAATCAGAAATATCAACTGATAAAATTGATTGCTTTATTCTTTTCAACAAGAAGAAACATAAGTAGATAATATGGGAATGATAAAGTTTATAAGAACCAACATTGACCATTTGTCTTACTGATGATAAACTAATAAAGAATAGAATAGGTTAGCTGAAAGTCCAGAAATTAATGAATTTAAAGAACTGAATTTGTCAGAAATATCAGTTATAACCCGAAGGTATATTGTTAACTGCTTTTTAAGAGATGGGGTACTCAGAAAATAAGATCCAACAACATAGGAACCATCATTTATTTTACTGTGTCTCCTAGTAAATCAGGTGTTACAAGATTCTGACTCCTTACTACATGCTGCAATGCTCTTCTCAACATTATCTTTCTAACCAACTGTCTTTTCTGTGCGTCAGAAACTCTTCCGTATTTTATTTTATAGTTTTAATTATTGAGTTCTCCGAGCTTCAAAAATATGAACTTTTGGATACAATTGCTGGTTGGTATTGAAGTGCTTCTTTTGTTTACAGGGTAACATTCAAAGCTTGACTGCAGCTGATCTTGATAAATATCAAGCACATGCTTGGCTCCTTTCCCCGCCATGTCAACCTTATACGAGACAAGGTGGATGGTCTAATATTGAATAATAGCATTTTCTGCCTGGCTTTTGTCTAAATAATCTATGTGTAGGCCTCCAAAAGGACTCAAGTGATGCTCGGGCATTTTCCTTCCTAAACATTCTTGAGCTTATTCCTCAGTTGTCCAGTGCTCCACTCATGCTTTTCGTAGAAAATGTCATGGGGTTTGAGGTATGCTTCATAGGATTAAATATAGGCATTTAGTGGTTTGTTATAACTATTTTTATTCAATTCTTAAACCTTTTTTGTTGCAGACATCTGATACTCATAACAAGATGATTGAAGTATTGGCAAAAACAGGCTATCTTACTCAGGAGTTCATTTTAAGCCCGTTGCAATTTGAAGTGCCGTATTCCAGGCCACGCTACTTTTGTCTGGTAATTTCTACTGTAACACACACGCGCGCGCTCGCGCACACGCACTTTTTCATGTGTGCATCCACACTTTATTTCTGTTGAATACGGCTTGGTTGATTTCAGAATGGCTTGGCTTCTGCATGATCTTGGGTCCCTGAGTCCTTTTTTAGGTGTGAATGTTGTGGAGTGTGGATTTATTTATGCAAAAAATTAAAAGATTTTACTACTTGGTTAGTTGGTTCATATGATCCTGTCCTTCACAGCTGAAATTTTGTGGTGCAGGATCTTCAATGATAAACTGCCCACTAGTAACTTTTTTTTGGTAACACGTTTAGTAAGGAGATTTTATAGATACATTTGGGCTTTATAGTTGGTCTTAATTATTCAAAGCAATTTGCCAAGTTTGAAAATTGAGTTATATGTAGACAGATGCAATTCTTTCTGAATATGTACCTCATAGTCTTATCCCCTTTATCTTCTTTGCATGTTCCAAATAGTGTCCAAGCATACTTGATAATGAATCATGAAAAGTTGGATGGACAAATATTATAGGGACTGAGCAGCAGCGAATATTGTTAATTTATGCTTAAAGATGGAATTATTGTGGTTTTTGTTTGGTGATTTGGTCTGTGGGCTGGGTTTGATGATATTTTTTAAAAAAAATTTTTAATTTTTTTATTTTGGAATTAATTCATGATCGTCATGGTTGGTCAATTGTAGGCGAAAAGAAATCCTTCTTGTTTTCAATATCCAAGTTTTAATAACAAACTGCTTTACACACCAAGCGCATTGTTTGGAACTGATGATGAGTTGACATGTAATGTCGAGCAAATACCCGAGAGTCAGGATTGTATGCTCATGTCTTGTGAGCCTGTACATATGTTTCTTGAATTTGAAAATTACAGTAATCAAGATACAACAGAATCAGGATGTTCAGATGATGTAAATTGTTCTCCCAATTTATGTAAATCTGCTCAAAGGCTGGACATAAAGGTTGGGGATGATGGCAACTCAATGGATCAGTATTCTGTTCCTCTAAGCTTGATAGAAAGGTGGGGAAGTGCTATGGGTATCCTGAATTCCTGATCTTTTAATGACTGCAATAGCTTTTATCTCTTTGTTCCAGATACATTCTGCATATTTACCCCCTTGGCGCATTCCTTATAAAATAATAGATATTGTATATCCGGATTCAAAGCGATGCTGTTGTTTTACGAAGAGCTATTATCGTTATGTCAAGGGTACTGGCTCCCTTTTGGCAACAATCCAAGTATGTCTTCTGCTGTTTTACACTTTCAGACTTGCTATTTTCATGCCATGTTTATTTGGAATTTATTTTGCTATACATCATATACATACGGTACATTGATGTTTAAAAAATGTTAACTAACTTATCTTAAATCAAGTAAAATACCATCTGTTGTGCTATTTAGTAGTTATGGCCACTTTGTTATGGCTATCTAAAGTTTTTCAGGGTTATGGTTCAAAGGCTGATGTGGTCAAATCAATCTAGAATTAATTTGATTTGCAGGTTGATGATGTGAAGCTTCCCTTGAAATTGTCAGAACGTAGTCATGCATTTGTATTATGTAAAAATAAATATTTATTCAGTTGAATAAATAATAGCGTATAACTTGTATACTATATACTATAATTAAATGAGACTAAGTCTCTAGCTTTTGTGTAATTTTGAACTACATAATTTGAGGCTCATGTAATAGATGATGGGGTCTCGCACTGTTTTTAGGATTATTTAAATTATTAAACAAAACCCAGCAATACAATCTTGTACTCCGTATTTAATTGTTGCTAAGTGTTATCTGATTAGTTTTGTATAAGTGCATCTATCTTTTTTCGATCAGAACTGATGTCACCTGCAACACCAAGCAACTGTTTTTTTTTTGTACCTAAGAAGTACTTTTCACTTGATAAGTGACTCTCATGAAGGAAAATGTGTCCATATGCTTCCTCAATCAAACCTTATAAGTCTAGAACACTATTGTATTTATTTTTTTTAAAAAAGGAAAAATAAATGATGAACCCTCTATGTTTTGGTTAGTCTTGGCAGTTTGCTTGGATCAAACTATTTTGGATGTAATGACAGTTCCAAAGTGGCTGTTGGCAAATGAATTTGTTTAGATGGTTTAGCGGTTGCAAAATATGCTATTGAGTACTTGTTATATTTGCACTTTATGCAGCCAAAGGTGAAGGGTAAAGAATCTTCATTAGAGAGCCAGGGCCTTAGATATTTCACCCCGAGAGAGGTTTGTTTCCCATCACATCTCTTTATTTTTCTTGTTGTTATGGATTAAGAGGTGGTATCTTGTGGTGTCATTAGGTTGCCAACCTGCATTCTTTTCCGAAAGAGTTTTCCTTTCCCGAGCATATAAGCCTCAGGCAACGGTATGTTATACTACGTATATATCTTTATTCATTTATTTGATAATTTTATTCTGCATATGCTTTTGAAGTGAGCATAGGATACTGGGATGGACCTTGTTCTATATCTTGCTCCTCTGTTTTTTAGAAAAGAATCTCATTGCCCTAATAACAACACTTTGCACTTTCCTTGTGTGGAAGTAGTATATATGAAAGGAAATGCATCATTGTGGAAATCGTATCAATTTTTGTGATATTGATGTGTATGTAAGAGTGTGGACAATTTTCTCATGTTGAAACATAAATAACCTGACTATTAAGTATCAAGTTGGATAGGCTTGGTTTGCTGTTCTATAAGTGGTTAACAATTTACTAGCTGCTAATGGCTAATTAGTACTTTGCTGTGTGTCTAATTGAATAAAGTGTGGCAAATTGTACAGTTATGGAAGTTGTATGCAATTATCATAGGAAAAAAAGCAATTTAGCAATGTTAAAACAGTAGAAGATACAATTAAGGTTATTGGGATATAATTATGAAACTATTTCCAAGCATTCAAGAGTAAACTCTAGGATTAGCGGTTTTGCCTTGTTAAGCCACTCCCTACGTCCTTAAAATTTTGCTCCATTTGCATATTGTAACTTTGTAAGAGGTACTTGGAGCATATGTACAATGATGGAGGGAGTACACTAGTAGTGTCATATACACAATACACCTTTAATGTATGTCAATTTCTATACCTGTGTATCTTTCATTTTGTAACCTACTGTTTTCTTCAACTTTTTGATACTTGTGTGCTATGACAATCTACAGTTATGCGATGCTTGGTAACAGTTTGAGCATAGCAGTAGTTGCTCCCCTGATCAAATACTTGTTTGGTAATTCATCTTGATGATCAACTATGGTAGCACCACATCAGCAATCTAAACTACCTGCATCACCCAGCCTCGGTGTGGGAGATGCATATAGTTCTACTGGCACTCAATCTGAGATCGAAATGCATGTGTGGTATTATGACAATGCTGAAGGAAGCAAGCTAGATGCTAGAAGGTTGAGATTACCATAGAAATAGAATTACCTTTTGGGTTGTATGGTTTTGATGGGTGTAGAATTACTATAGGATCAGTCTGCCTCCATGGCAATGTAACCTTTGTATAAGTGAATCGTGTAATCCAATTTTGTAGCTGTCGACAATTTTTATTGATCTTTTAATTACACTTGCATAGTTTCATAATTTTTGAATTAATTAAATACTTCGTATGGTTTAATTATATTCAGGACCTACTTAGAGTCTCAGACAATATTTATGTTCTTTTGTTAATTCTTATATGCTCATTTAGAAATACTTATATCAGTTGCCCTTCCATTATTTTTTGTACAGGTTATATATTTTTTTGAAAATTGTAATAAAATTTTACAATTTATATTATATGGAGTACTATGTATTCAATGATTAATGTAAGTAATGAATGATTAGCATTTAGTAACAAAGTAATACAGAGTACAGCCCTACTATTTATTTAATTTGTCTATTTTTAGGACGTCATGTGGAGGTGGTAGAGAATTTTCATATGAGAAGAAAGAGAAGTTTGGTTGGTGTAGATGGTGACAATTTCTATAGGTTGGCGGCAGGCGCTGTGGTGGTAGTGATTGTGGTGGAGTGGAGTTGTGTGTAGAGGCAGACCGAGGGTGGGCAAGTGGTAGGATTTAATTAAAAAATGGGGACAAATTTGTCATTACCTATTGCGATAAGAGTATGATTTTTCGGCTAAATTTCCTTATAGTTGTAAATTATATTTATAGTAATCAAATCACCAACTTTAATACGTGTAGCCAGCCTAGTTTAAAGATTCTATCAGAATTATAGAAATATTGGGTCAATAATAAAAGAATTACTCCATTTTTTAACAAGCGGTCACATGATGCGCCTGAGAGTACACAGTATTTTTTAAAGGGAGTACCATTAAGTCCATTATGAAGTCTTACAAACCGACTGACAGAGTCACAGCTGACGAAATTATCATCATCTAAATTTTTTCACAAACTCCTTTTTTCACGTAAAAAAAACTCTTAAAAATCACCAAAATCACTCAATTGAAATTACCACCATTCTCCCTCTCTTTTCTTCTCCATTGTCGATTTTCTCTCTCCTCTAAGCTAGTTTAAGCAGCGTAAGAAAGAGATTGTGAACGCCCGCCAACAAAGGTACCCTCTTCTACCCTTTTCCCAATTAGCAAATTCAAGGTTTAATTTTTAGGGTTTTTAGTTTTATTGTAATTTTTCTTTGAGATTGTTAAATTTGAATAAAAATGGATGATTATCAAGAAATGGAGAAATTTGGGATGGATAATGATTTTGAAGGGGGACAGTATATTGGGGGTGAATTTTTTTATAAAAAACGCAAAGAAAAATCAGTTCAATCTAAGGATCAATCACTGTATGGTATATTTGAGGGTAGTTCTTCTGAAGAAGATGATGATTCGTTTTCTGGGAAGAAGAAGAGGAAAAAAGGGGGGATTATTAAGAAAGCTGATTATTCGAAACCCGTAAATTTTATTTCTACTGGGGTTGTTGCTCCTAGTGAGGAGGTAGAGCTTAATGAGAAGGAGGATGTTGAGAATCCTGATGAGGAGGAGGAGGAGGGTGTAGATGGGTTTAAACCGGGTCTCGGGTTGGGTGCTGGGGGGAATGTTGGAGTTGGGTTGGGGTTTGGGGCCGGTTCGAGTAATCGAGGGGAGAAAGGGTTGGGAGGTAGGAAAGTTGATGATGAGAGGGTAGAGGATGATGAGGAGTCGTTCTTGCCGACTGGGTTTGGGAAGAAGATTAAGGAAGGGGCAGAAAAGCGGCGTGAGAAGTCGAAATTGGTTGGGGTTAGTAAGGGGAGTAAGTCTAAGTTGGGGGCAAAGAGAGGTTCGGATGGGGTGGAGGGGAATGTGGGGGTGTTTGAGAAGCACACGAAAGGAATCGGACTGAAGTTGCTAGAAAAGATGGGGTATAAAGGTGGTGGGTTGGGGAAGAATGAGCAAGGTATTGTTGCTCCTATTGAGGCAAAGTTGAGGCCGAAGGGTATGGGTATGGGGTATGATGATTACAAAGAGAGCAAGAACTTGCCAACCTTGGATAATGTACCTCCACCTCCTGAATTAGAGGAAAAGCAAGTGTCTTTGAAGAGGGAGGACAAACTCTGGAAGAAACAAGCTCGAGCTCGTGTTAAGAAGAAAGAGAATATTCTCACTGCGGATGAGTTGTTGGCTATGAAGGAGGAGGCACAAGGACCAGAGTTGGTACTTCAGAAGGTGGTGGATATGAGGGGACCCCAGGTTCGGGTTTTAACAAATCTGGAAAATCTGAATGCTGAGGAGAAAGATAGGGAAAGTGATATTCCCATGCCAGAGCTTCAGCACAATATCAGATTGATAGTAGACTTGGCAGAGCTTAACATACAGAAGATGGACAGGGATTTGAGGAATGAGAGAGAAACTGTTGTTGCATTGCAGAAAGAGAAGGAACTGCACCAGATTGATGCTGCACGGCAGAAGAAGCAGATTGACTCTATGACGGAGGTATTGCAGGTCCTAGATAGTATTGAGGAGGAGAACACATTGGGGAGGTTAACTTTAGAGTCCCTTGCAAAATCTTTTGGAGACCTCCAGAGGAGGTTTCCAGAAGAATATAAACTCGGTAATTTGTCTTGCATTGCTTGCTCACTTGCTCTTCCTCTGTTAATTAGAGTATTTCAAGGATGGGATCCACTTCAGAACCCATCCCATGGCATGGATGTTGTAGCTCTGTGGAAAGGTTTGTTGCAGGGAGATGAGGATTATGATATTTTTGAGGATGCATCAACCCCGTATTCACAGTTGGTGGCTGAAGTAGTGTTTCCGGCAGTTCGAATAGCGGGAATAAACACTTGGCAGGCTAGAGATCCAGAGCCTATGCTCCGGTTTCTGGAATTATGGGAGAAATTGCTTCCGAGTTCTGTGCTACAGTCACTGCTTGATATGGTTGTGATGCCTAAGTTATCTGAAGCTGTGAATTCTTGGGAACCTTGTAGGGAAACAATACCGATCCATGTGTGGGTGCACCCCTGGCTTCCATTACTTGGACAGAAGTTGGAGTCTCTCTATCAAGCTATCCGTATAAAATTAGGAACAGTTCTTCATAAATGGCATCCTAGTGATATGTCAGCCTATACTATTCTATCACCTTGGAAGACAGTATTTGATGCTTCAAGTTGGGAACAACTAATTTCCCGGTCCATCCTTCCCAAGTTGATAGATGTGATGAAGGAATTTCAAGTCAATCCTGCTAATCAGAAACTTGATCAGTTTTACTGGGTCATGACTTGGGCTTCTGCAGTTCCCATTCATCATATGGTTTGCTTACTAGAGATGCACTTCTTCAACAAATGGAAGCAAGTTCTGTACCACTGGCTTTGTACAAGCCCAAACTTTGAAGAGGTTTTGAAATGGTATAGTGGATGGAAAGATCTTTTTCCTAATGAACTTTTGGCCAATGAACGGATTCGGAAGCAGCTAAACCAAGGCCTGGAGTTAATGAACCAGGCTGCTGAAGGTTTGGAGATGGTTCAACCTGGTGTGAAGGAGAACATAAGCTATATGAGGGTGCAAGAACAAAGACAATTTGAGGCTCAGATGAAAGCAACTCAGCAAACAGATGATGTGCCTAAGACCTTGAAAGAAGTTATTGAGGCCTATGCACAGCAGCTAGGCTTGCTCTTCAAGCCTAAACCTGGGAGATTGCACAACCATCACCAAGTATATAGCTTTGGTAGTGTAAGCATTACTGTGGATTCCTTGCATCAGAAAATCTACGCTCAAGTCCAGGGAGAATGGTCTTTGGTTACTCTTGATCAACTTCGACAGATGCAGAATGTTTCTGGTTCAGGACGGCGCTGAGTTTTGCTGGTAGGCTGTTGCGCCACCCCCCTTTTTTGTTAGGTGTATAAGATACTGGTGCTTGACAAAAGATACTTGTGATCCCCCAGTTGGTGGAGCATATTCTTGCATAAGAAATATTACAGCTTTTACCACTCCTTTCGAGCCTTTATTATTGACTTCATTTGTTTTGTGCAGAGGATGGTTGATGTTCACGTTCAAATATTAGATTAGATTAGATTTTTTTTGCCATAGTATTAGCTCAGTACAAACAAACTGATGTTTCATCCTGGGTTCCAGCTCCATAACTCTATGACAGTTAGGGGCAATTTTAGGAGTTTAAATCATTACATGCTGGTCAATTTGATTATATAAAAATACTATTTATTTTCTCAAAAAAAAAAAAAAAAAAAAAAAGTAACAGCTTTCATGAGGTCAATACTCAACTGCGTGACCATTTCATGAGTAGCTTGTTCCATATCGTATTTTTCAAGAAACAACTGAACAATATCTGAGACTGCCTTTGATTTCTGTATGCTCCATATGTGCAATGGAGTTCTTCTTTCCACTTATGTTCCTTTTGTGTGATTATGTATCCCAGATTTATGTAGCTCATTACTGTTATTGGTTCTATGTGCATATTACTCTGTATTGTAGGTCTTTAGTGTTGGTCAGGCAGGAATCAAAACTCTCAATTTAGAAGAACTGGATGAATTGGTTTCGAAATTGAGTTTTTAATAGCAAACTGACTCAGCTTATGAACAATATAAGAGTTTTAGTCTTTTACGAGTACATTTGATTACGAAATAAGTATGCTGATGGAAAAGATGTAGCAAAATATTACAGTGAAAATCACAATAGTTTATAGATTGGTTTGTTCATCTGGGGGATTAGAACCTGGTAATCACTGAATTTGGTTGTCCTGTTTGATGCAGTCGTATCATCTGCAATAGGATGCTCTAAATTGCCCCCTTTTATTTGCTTTTACATTTCTGAATCTGATGAAAGGGGTGAAAAAAGGTTTCAGGATTCAGAGGCTATTTTGATATACTGGTTAGGTTGTCCAAACAGAGAGAAGATTTAGAGATTTTTACTATGCATGAAATGACATACTAGCTGACATAGCATCAAATTTAGTTACACTGGTGAAGTACAGGAAGGCGCATCGAATTATTTAATGGGAGAAGATATTATACCAACATTAGATATTATCATATTACTATGAGATTCTAGTATCTAATTGTTATGAGCAAAGCTTGAGGACTGGGGATGGATTCAACTGTCTTTGACAAACACGTCTATAGCTTGAGTACATTTGCTTCTCTGTCTATACAATGAAGATTTGAACGGCAGCAGCTTCCAAAGCAAGCCAGTCTTGTCAAGCAATGCAGCGCCTTCTGGATTTAGCACCCAATGATAAAAGCTGTTGTTTGTAGGTGATTTCTTGCCAATCAAAGCTAACAAGGCTCTGATCACACCTTATGATGAAGATGATGAGATCTTAGTCCAGGATATGATGTGGTGTCCTGATATCGAGGATTTTTACCGTCTTCTTATCTGCTATGCATAAAAAACACCATTAGTAAGGAACCTATGGATAGTTTAAATAAGAACTGAGAAAATATTTAGTGCCAAAGACAAAGCTGACTAGTACAAAATGCTGACAGCAAAGTGCCACAAGTACTCTATCTGGTTTCTAGAGCCTAATCCTAGAGCTTGAATTTCATAACAGGCATTTAAGCATAAGCAATCGAGTACCAAAATTATTCAAGTAATATGCAAGCAGTTAGCAGTTAGCACTTAGCAGTGTACAAATGAAAAGGCCTATTCCAGAATAGCGATGTTACAGCCAGATTACACAAGTTGGATTTGAGATGGATAGGATATGTAGTCCAATTAGCACGATAAACGGGGGCTTGATGAAAATTATCTAAACAGAAATCAATTGCTAACCTAAATCTTTTCTTATTTGTTAAAATATGAAGTTGATAGCATTGGTTTTATCTAACATGCCACTCTTTTTGTTTTTTACATCATGTTCTTAGAAGTTTTAAACAGTATTTATTGCAGTTTTAGCCCATACTTATTCATTGGACCACACTAAAACTTAATAAATTTCCTTTTTATCGGTCATTAAAGGGGAGTGGAAGCAGTAATCCTCTTTACCTCTGCATAATTATTATACCCTCGTCAGTGTAGATTCTGGAAAACTAAATCTACTTCATATCTTAAAGTACTTGTAACCGAACTCAGAATTAGTCATCCCTTCTTCCCAATCACCCATTTTACGACCACCAAAAACTACCTGCTGGATACCAAGATACCTGCACCAGATGAAAAATTGCTTACTTAACATGGACATAGTGTCACAATGATGTCAAAACTTTATACTGTATAGCAAAATCATCAGAAGCTATGATGGCCTAGATTTAAATCATGAATTTGCTAAAAGCTTAGGCAGAAATGTTACTCTGAGCTTAATACAGTCAAGCAATTCAGCAGAACATCAATGGCAAAAGCATCCGCTGTTCCAAGGTCTACCCTGTTAAAATCACAGATTGAAGATGATTAGCATTATAAACTATTTCAGCGATTTAGGTAAAAGTATGCCAAGAGAGCCTACAACTCATACCAAAATCGGCCCCAGTTATCCTGAAATTCAACATCACTAATATCATGGAATGAAGAAGGCATTACTTTAAGAGCTTTGTCAGCATCATACAGCGGGTCATACTCCATTGAGGTACTCGCCAACTAGAAGTGCACAAAAGATCTTTAATCAATACAACCTCATCAGTGAATCATAATACAGGAAATTTAATGCTTTGAGATCATTGAAAAGATAATTATTCACTATAAACGTGATAGCTGATGAATGGGAAGCTTTCATGCTTTAATTGGTTCCTTCCCCTCGAGTCTAGATAGTCAAACAGGAGGGGAGAATATTGATGAAAGTAAGGGGACTCAAAAGTAACCTTTTCTACATCTTTTCATACTAAGACAAGCATGAATGTATTTCAAGAAGTAAAAGATTAATTACCAGTTTACCAAGAGTAATCTGGGAGAAGGCCAGAGTAACCAATATTGCATTATCTTTCAAGTCACAATTAATTTGTACGTGTAATCTTAAAGTCTGATAACGTTAATTCTATCTCAAACTCATACATAAGTAATGAAGGTTGCAAAATTAAAAAAATCTGATTATAACTATCAACACCATAAAAGATGAATGTACACAAAATATGAGATTTCAGCAAACTCACACCCACACCTCTCCAAGCGAAGAAAAAATTGAAAGGAAAGTACCTGTAGATTTGAGGAATTAAAAGCCCCTAAGCGGCCCATTACATACCAAGCTTGAATAACCTAAGAAATTGACAACATTAATGAGTTGTAGATAGAACAAATAGCATATAGTGCATGTGAGAAGCATCCGGGAGAAGATGGATCCACAAAGCCGAATGCTAAGGTCCAGTAATTTAGTGACAAAAATATCACTTACACTTCCAAACAGATCGACATCCCGATCGGACGGTGATCCAAATAGTTCCACCCAGATGTACGAGTCTAGAGGATTGAAGCTGCCAAGGTACAGGGACAGTAAAAAAAAGGGATAAAGGAAAACAACAACAGAAATACAAAGCTAAAAATATCACCATAGAAATAAACAAGAGATGAGCTAAAATTACATTAATATTAATATTTAAGTGACTAAATTCCTCAACTGTACTCAGTATTTAGAAATAGTCGTTATACAGATATCAGACATACAATGCCTACTGTTCAAATGTTTGCACATGTAAGTATATGTATAACATACTTTATCACAATATACATGTGTAAAAAACTAAAAAAAGCTACAAGTTCCCCATTGACTACAGAGTATCTTCAACAAGACAATAGATAATATGATCATATCAAAGGTTCAAAACTGTATGACAGCTAATGAGTTAAAAGCCTTGTACAAAAGCCAATCAAAGTTACAGATGCTAGTTGGTTTTTCTTGAATAGAATCTATAAGCAAGGATGATTCTTTAGTTAGGGTGTAACGAAATACTTTTACCCTCTATAGGAATGTGGAAGCATCTCGGTAGTTACTTGATATAAGTTGTGTAGTGAGCTGCCCCCTGCCCCATGTTGCTTATTTAGAAGGACAGCACTTTTTTATGAGGGTCTCTACACGTAGTTGTATGAAGGTGTTAAAGCAGTATCTCTTTTTTTCTATATTCGTCTCACAAGTTCAAGCTTGAATCAAAGAAAACCTTTTCAGATTAATTCCCATCTCCTAATATTTTTACTGGTTTATACCCTCGGTAAAAAATTATCTTCTTAAGAAAGACATCAATATGAGCACAATTAGCACATGTTACCTCATTAACACGGGTTCCAACCAAAGTTACCTACTTCCTCTGTTATCTATTAAATTTTACAATTCCCTAACTTAGAAGTTTTATAATAATTCCAATACATCCATTTCTAGTATTGTATTCTCTCTATCTCTCTCTTACTTAAAATGTATGTCTCCCCTACATGTAGCAATTAAACATTTTTTTCAGGAGGAAAAAAGTTTTGGGACATCTCAAAAAAGAAAAAAGTTCAAAGCAAAGGATGAACAAAGTATAATTTATTTACAAAGTATAAATCAAGTACAGCAAAAGACACGGGCATGGAGATAATTCTGGAACAAAACTTTTAACTTACTCTCTAAAGCTGACTTTGAAAGCAAGGACAGAGCCTGTCTTGGATTTTTTGAAATCTCGCCCCTTCTTCCTTACTCTTTCCTCAACCTTTTTAACAATTTACAATGCATTACAGACTTTCCTTGACCAAAACAAGATATAAGCAAAGACTAAGATAATGATACCAAAATAATCATGACCAGAATAAAGTTGTCCAAGACATAACAAATATCCATACTTATTAAAAATTTAAAAGACAACCAAGTAACATGTTTTGGTTCTACAAGTCTTTGTGATGTACATTACTTAAGTGTTCCATTAAAATTGGAAAACAAGCACACCAGCAGTTAGAAGTTTTAACTAATGCCAAGGGACTTACTCCTTGATCATCAACAATTGAGACATAGGTTCAATTCTGTAAGTTGAGGTAGCATTCCACAAGTTTCTTATTGAAGGGAACTGAAACTTGTTCTACAATTTATGGATATTTCCTTACACAAAAGGCAACAAACTTATGGACAAAAACTCCAATAACATAAACACATTAAACTTCAATTGTCAAGGATAAAGCATTAAAAAAAAAAAATGCATCCTCACATTAATACAAACTGTTTCAAGCAACAATATCACATTTTTCTTTTTATTGTTTGTAAAATACTCTTTCCATATACTTGGTTATCATTTACAAGTATATATTAGTCCAACCCAACTCAGATGTGATAAACATCACCCAGTCAAGTTTTAATGTACACTCCCACCACCCAAAATTAGTTCATTGCACTGTCCTAACCTCTCATAATACAGAATTTGACATGTCCCTATACAAAAGTAGTGTTATTTTCACCCTTTACCAATTTTCTTAATTCTAGGGATACATTAAAATATAGTCATAAACCTTTACTATTTCAGGATAGGTTACAATTTATTTTGGACATTCTGATCTGATTTATCTCACTAATTTCTCATGCAATAATCTAATCTGATTCAACTAACACTTTGTATATAAGAGTTCGTCGAAATTAGCAGTTCAAATGTCTAAAACGACTTACGAGAACATGAACCTGAACAAATTAATAATACCATAGCAATTTAGCATAAGCAATCATCAAAATAGCAAAAATGAAACACCAAAATTAATATAAAACATTACAATTCGCATGAGCTTGAAAGCTTAGTAGCAAACCCAGAGTAATACAAAAGGGCTAGAATCAGAGAAAAAGAAGAGTACCCTTTTGCGCATGAGTTCAGGATTACCAATACTATCCCCAAGAACTGCTCTAAGCTCTAAATCATTTTTACACGCATCTTCTAAAACCCTGCTCATCATCATCAAATAACCCCATTACAATTTCAACTAGTGTGTGACCCGGACAATGCCCCGAGTTGTTTCAATGTCACATTATACTATTCAATTTCCAATATACAAACTTCGTAACGAAAATTAGCAAACAAGAAGAAAATAGGTGATTAGAGAAAATTAGAAAAATACTTAGCCCAAGAAGGGTAATTATGGAGGCGGTCATGTTCTCTTCTGTGCTTCTCTTCACGCAATTTGACGAGCCTTCTTCCTCTAGCGCTTGTTCCTGACGCTTTTGCAGCAGCTTCAGCCTTTCTCTCCCCTTTCTCACCATCATCTTCATCTAAGCTGTCGATTGAAGCTGAAGAAGAAGCTTTAATGGCGGTGAAGTTGGTAATTGGATTACAGAGGATAAGAGAGGAGGTCTTCTTCCATGGAAGATTAGGAGTGCCGCCATTTTTAGAGCAAAATGGAGGTGGGGAAGTATGGGGGAGATAACAAGAACAGCCTAATGTTTGCATATTTTGCTGAAGTTGAGTTGCGAGTTTGCGACATGGTGTATTGAATAAGGTGTTTTTTAAGTTTCTATGACAATTGGTTTGATGTGCGGTTATATTTGGCCGAAATATCTAATGCAATCGTTGTATTCCATAATTTTATGCTGTGGAGTCGTGATTAACTATAATAAACGAAATACAAAGTAACTAATTACTCTCGATCAACAAGAAAATTATATAATGTGTTAATGTTTTGAATAGCGGTAAATGAAAAATGATCGAAATATGTAGACCAACTTTCTAAAATATTGCATTAAGTATGTTCTCTAGCGTTATTTAGCATTGTACAAAGATTGTATTATTAGTAGTCTAAGTCTTAGCACTATAGCAAAATTCGTAGAAGATCACATATTTAGTTCATCGTCCACCATGCACCCCAAAGGTCTATTTCACCAATTCTATACTGTTATTGGATAATTTGGAGATGGTATACATCCTTTGTAGTTTGTAGTTTTGTACGCAAGTGTACCCCTATCATCTCCTCTATTTTTAAAGTTCAAATGTCAATTTGAAAAAAGACCTCTGCATATCCTGGTGATTTCTGAATCCTTTCTACGATGTTACAATCCACCCTCAGACTTGATAAAAATGGAACATTTCCTTAATATCAAAATTAATCCACAGAAAAATAGCATACAGACACTGTACATGATTATAAAACTGTAACAGAAACTTCTCTTCAACGTGCCATATCAGCAACAGAATTCTATCGCATTAATGCAAGCCATAAGTCATTACTTGGGGATAGCACACGTAACTTTACAACTGAGTAATTAAAAAAAATGAGGGAAGTGTGAGGAGATGAAAAAATTAAGCAGGCTTAAGATGCCAGAAGTAGTCGCCACTCATAACACTGTAATTTCATCACCTCTATTTAAGATCCATGCCTTGATTGAGAATTGTCTCCAGAACTATGTGAAGAGAACAGGTTAGGATACGTGAATTCTGGATCGTCATCCATTGATGGTATCCTCTGAGGCTGATGAGGGTATGGGGCCTCTTTTTTGAAAGTATGCTCTCGAGGTGGATAGGAATCAGACTCCAGACTAGCTTCATCACTAGTAGCATGTTTTAAACCATTTGAATTCTGGTCATTTCCAAAGTGTTCACCAGAGACCCAAGGATTGGAAACATCATCACCTGAAGCATTTCTGTCATCCAGTTGTAGTTTTTCAGTTGCAGCTGACAGATTATCGTTACTAGCATGAAATGGATTCTCAACATCACTATCAGGGGACTGGATGCCACTCTTACTCTTGGAAAATTCAGAAATTCTGGCCTCTGCAAGACTAGCAGCTGAGCGAGCGGCTGCTGCAGCACGTTCAGCAGAATCAGCAGCAGCATTGGCAGCTGCTAATACATCATGAAAATTTAAGTAATCATCACTTTTGGCTTTTGAAGCCATTGAAGGTGGTGGGGATGGACTGCTTTCTTTAACAGGAAGTGATGCTGATGGTAAAGAGGACGGTGGTGAAATGAAGGGCAAAAATTGTTTAGTCTCCCCAGGAGTGGCTGAAGACTTGGGGGGTTCATGCTTGGCAGACCATAAAGTGTCCTCAGTATCAATGTTAGACTGTTGCAACGGGTCACTTTGCGGAGGAGGAGCAAGTACTTCTGCATCGGCACTTGGCCTCAGTGATCCCTTGGGAACTTCAGGAAACTCTAATTCGTCAAAACTTTCTTCGGATCCAGAAGGCTCAGCAGCACTTTCTTGAACTGAAGTAGATTGCGTAACTTCATCACGTTTTTCTTTTGGAAGTGGAACTTTGGAGCCACTGACAAACTGTTTCGGTCCATTCTGTGAAGAACAAAAGCATCTATCATAATCAAATAGCACAAAAGAATTTTTTAAAAGTCTGCAGAGTATAATACTCACCAGTAAATCTTCATGGGACTTGAAAAGTTCAGACTCTGAAGGAGATGGATCCCATTCTAATTCATGCTCTTCGGCAATTTCTTTCAGCAACTTCAATTTCTTTTCCGCAGATGGAGCACGGACAGACAATAGCTCTACCAACTGCACCGTGATTAAAGCATCTGTTAAGATTCTTGTACATACGTAGCAACTAGCAAGTCCTCATTCATATAAAGTATAAACCACAACAACAATAACAAAAATAAGACCTGTCGGTTAACACCACAATCCGGCATAAGCTCTGTAGCAGCTGCAACGAATTCTTTCCCATATTTGGCTGCAAATGACATCTGAACTTGCAGCAACTCTGGCAAATCTGCACATCTTGGTGCAGCAAAACAAATACTAGATATGGCCTCTTTCAAGTCTAGTGGACATTCCCTGAACAAAAATATTAATAGGTATCAACAACCAAAACCAGACGGTTTATAAAATTTAAGAATGCTAACAAAACAAAAGCACATAAATACAAGTATTATACGAAAGAAACATAATCTCATGTTATGACTCTAATGGAACAGACGTGTTAATAACAGAGATGAATGCATCAACTGCTATACTTGCAAAGTCGAGAATGAAGGATGCCAGCCTGTCAGGGCCATAGGGACAGATATTGATGGCTGCATGGTGCCAAAAAAAAAACCTTGCATAAAATCATTTACAATTTCAGAATCCAAAGAACCACTTTAACATCTACCACAACAACAATGAGAGCCTAGCATGGGACACGTCATTGGAGTGGGTAAATGGAAGTCTGGTGTACCTAGCCTTACCCCAAATCATGCTAGACTAGAAATGAAGCAATTTATGAAAGCCCATGGAGTATCTAGAAAATATAGACAGGAGAAAAAGGGTAGTATAAATAACAAGCAGAAACAATAGGCAATTTCTAAGTAATTTATGCCACTATCACCCACCTGCCTATTAAAAATGATTTTAAGAGAGCCCTACTTGTTTGTTTAGCAAGGAACATCAAGGTTGGGCTGGTGCCTGGTTAAATATAAGGATTAGTTACAGCACTGATATTGATTATTGTCAGATGGATCAGAGAAGTCAAGAAAAGGAAACATTTTCAGAAGTTAAGTTGCTCAGATACCCGATTAGATAGTTCCATTGGAGTTTTCACCAATTTATGAATAGGAACACTAGAGCATGAGTTTGAAGTCCTTAAAAAAAAATGACAACTCATACATTTAAACTAAGGGACTGCTATTTAAATTGAAAGCTTCCATTAACAGCAGAAAAGCATACCACCATTTAGAATTTTAGATAACTCTCAGGAATTAGGAATTATTAACATAAAAAAATATGGCAAACTGGAGGATCAAAGAAATGACACAAAGCAAGGAAACTACTCCTATGACACACAGAGCTATATGTGCAATGAAACAATACCCACAAGGGCACAACAGAATTACAAAATCAGTGTCGAGGCCACAAAAACAGCACAGCAGAAATTGCTCTGCCACCCACATGCAAATTAAACTACTCCTATGGCACACAGAGCTATATGTACAATGAAACAATATCCACAAGGGCACAACAGAATCACAGAATCAATGTCAAGGCCACAAAAACAACGGAGCAGAAATTGCTCTGCCATTCACGTGCAGATGAAAGAAGATCTTGGCATATAAAATCTTAGTTGGTAGGCTTCCCTGAAAAAACAGATTACAGCAAGAAAATTAGGTTTGCTAGAAAGATACTAGAGTTTGTTCCAGATATTTAGACAACTATCAAGATTTTCCACAACCCAATTATCCTGCATGCACCTCATGATGCAATTGGCTCGAGGCCTGCAAGGAAGTGGATCTGAAAAGCAGATTAATTTAATATTAAAGAGACATCGCTTTCAACCGTCATAAGCATTATGAGCAAAATTGCTCATGTATGTATATAATCTTGTTCATCCTAGCAAATCTTTTCACTTTGATCATGGCTGTAAAGTATTGCAAATTGGATCAAATTGAGAATAACTGATAGAGCTCAAAGATAAAAATGAAACGAGTGTAATCTAGGTTCCTCAGACACATCAATGAGACTAGTGTTTGATACAGACATACAGCTAAGTGTCCAGGTCTCAATTGGGCTTTGCATTATATGCCAAAAGTGACACCTCAAGTGTTAATAAAATGTTGGTGTCAAGCACCTGCTGCGCAGACTTAGGTAAAATGAAAAGAGAGTAACATAGGTCATAGTGCATAATAGCATACAGTGGCAGTGTCCAGGTCTCAATTGGTTTTGCATTATATGCCAAAAGTGACACCTCAAGGATTAATACAATGTTATTGTCAAGCACCAGCTGCACATACTTAGGGGAAATGAAAAGAGGGTAACATGGGGTACAATAGTATACAGTACCAAAGAGGTGCATATTAATCATGTTTAGAAAATTATAATTAACTACACGAGGCTAAACAATATGGAGTTGAAATATAAAGAAGACGTGAATACAATCATTTTTCCATTGTTTTTTTTTTTTTTTTTTGAAAGGAAAATATGAAGAGCCTCATAAGCGCACCAAAAGGCTAAAAGTTGTAACTAGAAGGGTGGACAACAGCCCCAAAAAAACTGCTTTATACCTCCAACCCTAAGCTGAAGGCAGATATCAAACCTCAACCAACTAATTTTTTTAACAAACATCTATACATAATCATCAATATAAGGCCACAATGAACAAAAAGGAGTGACAATAGCCACAATTGTGAGGAAGTCACTCCTAGGTCATAAAGTTAAGCAAAACAAAGAACAATACAGAAAAACGGTGTAAAATATATAGGTGTAGATGTTACAAATGTCCTTCCAATAGGGTTATTCATTAACCATTTCGTTTGAGTGATGTCCTCCCTCACGATCATGTGAAAGCTCTTTAGCAATCTAAGGGCAATACACTTATACCTATTTCCTTGGAAATTCTCTTTGAATACAAGTCATTAAAATGCTTTCAAAAGATGAGTCCAGAGAGGTGATACACCAAGAGGCAACTTATTTCAAAGAGTGATTACACCCTCCACCCCCCTCCCCCAACCCCCCAATTAATATAAATTTTGATATATGTTACGCTCTAAATAATTATGATCTTCTAAACAAATTAAACTTGGAACTTCTCTTCGATTTAACCCAAATAGCCCCTATTAAAACCATCCAACAGCTGGAAAGTTTCTCCATTGAAGTCAAGAATGGCAATGAAGATATGATGACACTTAGTGAATTGACTATTTAAGTTACCCAGATTCAATGACGAAAGAATCAAATCTAGGAGGAAGCATTGGAACAGAGAGGCTTGAAAACTGATACTTGGAAATTGGAATCAACTATGAGGTTTGGCCTGTAAAACAGCATCCTGAACAGGCCTTGATCTGCTTTTTGGTGTTATTTGTTCTGTTGCAGACTTCTTATCTTCTTATATATCTCTTATTTGTTCCAGTAAGAATTATTTTACTAATCTCTATCCACCAAGTAGTAATCACAACTTGAATACAATTATATTCTTATGCTCCTCTCAATATTTTATTTACTGTATTAAAATAATTTTCCCTTTATCTAATGCACTAAATCACAGTATATTTTTTAGGAAAACTGGCAGACAAGGGGTTTGGTTATAGCCAAATAGCTTAGTGCCCTTGATAAATCATGCTCTATCAACATGGTTTAGAGTCAACTTACAACCCAGCTTCTACTTGAATGGGGAGAGGGAAGGGCAGGGGAATGCCCACAGAAGATTGGTATTTAAAAACTTCAAAACTAATGATGATGGAATGCCCAAAAGTTAACACGTATGATGATTATTCAATGCTAAGGATTTGGTCAGGTGTACCTTTAGCAAGAACAACATACCATAAAGTTCAAACACTTAACTGAATTTGATAACATCAATTATAACTGGATAAACTACATGTGAATTAGGAAGAATGAAAATAGCAACTTTCTCTTTCTTATACAATCAATTTAAAGGGGGAGGAAATAAACCTTTGAGACTCGATAATGGGAAGGCGGACAGCAATAAGCTCACAGAACAATTCGATGATCTCTTGAGCTGCCATCATATTCTCTTCTCTTACTATATGCTCTACCTGAAATACAAATCAAACACAAAGGATATTTATAATTGACATAACGAGAAGCTAAACAATGTTCTTTTAAGCAACAATATAAATCACAAATGCAGCCAAACAACACTAACCCGAATACGAGCAGTAGCTTCTTGACCAGTCTCAAGAAGCTTCGCAATATCCTTGCGCATCTGCTTAATATGAAGCTCCCTCCGATTCCTCAGCAACTTAATTCTTGGAATCGAAAGTTTCAGTAACGTTTTACTGCCACAAAATTAGACCCAATTTATAAGAAATTCCATCACAACAAGAACATTTCTCCAAATTTATAGCATTAAGTAACCCACAAATCATAAGCTCTTAAAGAATTCCTAAAACCCACATAAACACCCCCACAATTCAGCAAAAAGTCGTCCAAAATTTTGAAACAAAATCAATTTTCCCAACTTCACTAGCTAAAATTGGCTTAATCAATACAATAATTAAGCAAAAACAGCAGTTCCTTCATCTGGGTAATTAAGATCAAGAACAAAGAAATGAACCCAAGAGAAAATTAGAGGAAATGTTACCATTTAGAGCCTTTAAACCCCTTAGCGAAGAAAGAATCAAGCATCGACATGATCAGATGAACAAATCAAGCTCAACCCAATAATCCAATCACGATGAAAGTTAACCTATAAAAAAAATTGATGCCCAATTCAATGTGATTCAAGTATGAACAGAACAAACAAAAGAACCCAGAATCCAAAAAGTTGTAAGAAATGAAAAGAGGAGAGAGAAACTGACCAACTATGTTCTTATGTACGCTGAAACTTAGGGAATAATAGCGAGACACCGTGTGAAATCCGAAGGAAGATGAGATTTTTAATTGGGATTGTGGAGTAGTTTAAATTGCTTACGAATGAAGGATCCTATCTGAGAGTAAGAAAGCTTAGATGATGACAAGATCACATATAAACTTCAAATGGTGGGACTATAATCTATAGTACTGTACTCCGTAACAAAGACTACAAACAATGTAGCCCCACGCGAAGCTGCCCGCATAATGCTGCCAAGTGCCAACTGCCAACCCCGCAGTCTCGGCTCTCCAGGTCAATCGACTCTAGATTCTAGCCGTCTAAGGTCCGGTCGACCTATAAATAAAATGATTAAAGATGATAAATCATTATAAAGTACGGTATACGAATACGAATATCCGACTATAATATGTTGCTTTTACAAATATTAATTACGAATTGCCCATGTCCGTGTCAGCATGTAAATTGGATTATAAAGCACAATGGCTAATTGAATTATAAAGAAAAATATTAATTATCATCTATAAGTTGGATGATAACATCTATTGTGTTTAGGATATCTACATATTAGATGATATACTATATATGCTCTATTATAATCTAATCTAATATATATAAATAAAGTAGGCATTTTTGGAGAGCATTCACGAGCCACATAAGCAAAGGTATATTTTTTACCAATTCAAAATTTGATTTCTATTTTATTTTAGAATTAAAAAATTCACTTGTCACCTAAACAAAAGTGACGAATGAGATTTAAGAATTTTGCCACGTAGTTAAAAACAACGAATAGTGATTTATAAGGATTTAACTTATTTAAAAAACTAAAAATTATCTTTTAAGAAAACAATTATCTTTAGATATAGGATTTATACATCTAAGATAATTTTGATGGTGTTTATGATAAGAAATAAAAATTATTTCTTAATAATAATTAAATTAAAAATTTTGATGCCTACCACTATAAATTGACACATCTTACAACACCAATAAAATTTCATATCAATACAAAACCAAATCAAGCGAATTTTGTGTCATAATTTTGTGTCAGTTTTAGGTCATCAGTGGCTGCGTAATTTTTAGTTTTATTTTTAAAATCCATGTTTAAATGTATATTTGTGATTATTGCTTACATTGTGTTTATTTGGAAAAATGCTTAATGATTATATGTTTATGTTTTGTTTTTTGAATTTTGTTTTTATATGCAGATCTAATTTAATTAATCAACGAATTAAATTCGAGCAATAATGATTGGAAAAACAAAGTATGATAAGGTATTATATCTATATAAATCGTTTACATTTATTAAATTTTTTTATAAACCTTTTTAGTTTTTATTAATTAATTATTAAAACAATTCTTTTGTGATTTAGGTAGCTTAATCAAGTCATCAAATTAACTTAATTGAACAAATTAACGTTCATGCCTCAATTAAAGCCAACTTTGTATAGTTTTGTCCAAAATTAATTGAAAGAAAAGTTTACTCCATTAGTTACTTTTCAATCGTTACAAATAAGAAGCGGCGACTGGGGACGATTAAAAAATTCCAATGCATAGATTTGATGTTGTACAATTACAATTTTTAGATCAATTTTACAAAAATTTTATTGATTTATTTTATAAGACTATAAAGATTAATTTTATATAAATTTTATTTTTGCTAACCTGTTTTATTTATCTAGTTTATTAGATGAAGAAATAGAAGATAAATAGTATACATGTTTTTATTATTTTTTAATATTTCTATTTTAAAAAAAATCAACGAATAATAATTTAGGATTTAAATATGTAAAAAATAAAAAAAATAAAAAAAATCTTTTCACATTAAAGATTTTATCCTTATGTAACCGATAAATTATCATATTTACAATTTTTTTTTGAAAGATATCATATTTACAATTTATTTATATTTTTAAATTCAATTGTCATATAACTAACAACCACAAATAAAATACATAACAACAATAAATAAAGTCGCATTATAAATTACATTAAAAAAATAATACTTTTGTAATAGGCAATAACACTTTAATTAAATTTTTTTTTTGTCTGAAATTATTAAATAGAAAAAAAAATCAAATACGAAAATATCTTTTCTTGAGATTTAAAAAAAAAATCATCTTTAGATATGGGATTTATATATCTAAGATAATCTTGATAGTGTTTATGACAAGAAATAAAAATTATTTCTTAATTATAAGTATTTTTCAATTCGGGGTGAATGATTGATTGCGTTCATGCCTCAATTAAAGCCAACTTTGTACAATTTCGTTCAAATCAATTCAAAAGAAAAGTTTACTCAATTACATACTTTTCAGTCGTTACAAATAAGAAGCAATATCGCACGCATTGCCAGTGACAACAAAATAATGATTTAATTTTTCAAAATACTATTGTTCGGGCGATTGGGGACGATGAAAAAATTCCAATGCATAAATTTGATTTTGTACAATTAAAATTTTTAGATCAATTTCACAACAATTTTTCACGTCCTGGTAAATATATTGATTTATTTTATAAGACTATAAAGATTAATTTTATAATAATTTTATTTATGCTAACATGTTTTATTTATCCATTTTGATTAGATGGAAGAGATATAGGTGTGAACGAAGTTGGTGTTTATATCGAAATAGAAGATAAATAATATACATGTTTTGGTTATTTTTTAATATATTTATTTTTTAAAAAAACAACGAATAATGATTTAGGATTTAAATTATTTACAAAATAAAAAAATATCTTTTCACATTAAATATTTTATCCTAATATGTAACCGATAAAAATATCATATTTACAAAATTTTTTTGAAAGATATTATATTTACAATTTATTCATATTTTTAAATTCAGTTGTCATATAAATAAAAACCACAAATAAAATACAAAACAACAATAAATAAAGTCGCATTATAAATCACATTAAAAAAAATATATACTTTTGTAACAGGCAATAACACTTTAATTGAAATATTATGTGTTTTTTTTTTTGTCTGAAATTATTAAATAGTAAAATAAATCAAATAATTAAAAAAAAAACTTAGAATCTATACGAAAACATATTTTCTTGAGATTTATATATGGATAAACCGTGCATCGCACGGGCTTTCATCTAGTATATATAAATAAAGTAGGCTTTTTTGGAGAGCATTCGGTGCGTCACATAAGCAAAGGTATATTTTTGACCAATTAAAAATTAGATTTCTATTTTATTTTAGAATTAAAAAATAAAGACATGTTTCATGAAATTAATATTGCAATCTAATACAATTGAACAAAGTCTTTAAAAAAACTTTGTCCTACTCAAGTAGAATTAATGAAATTAATGTATAAAGTTGATCTATAGTACGTACTATGTGTCAAAATTATAAGTACAAAAGAAAAATACAAGTTTTTCAACTTGAGAAACATATCATGTATCTCAAAGGAACAAATTTGTGATTTTAGCCAATAAGTAGGGGTTAAATTGTAAGTTTGTCTAACAAATCATTGTATTGAGGCAAATTCAGAAGAACTTTAATGGAGAAATCAGCCACGACAATCAGCTTCAATGTGACATTTATTTTTATACACGCTATTTAAAAAAAAATATGGGCAATGTAGCTAATGCTATTAAGGGCCTATTCTGATTTACTGATAACAACTTAATTGAACTGATTGGAACCGAACTAAACCGATTGGGGCTGAACTGAACTAAAATATTTGACTATGGATTTATGATTTTTAACTATGGATTTGTAATGATATTAATCCACCAATTGTAATCCCCCGTATTTTTAAATATTTTATAAATGAAAATTTATTTTATTTATAATATTTATTTGTATTTTTTCGGATTTTATTTTAAAATGTTTCAAATTATTAATTTGGGCCAAAAATTATTTTAGTACAAATTATTTTATGAGCTTTCATTTTACAATCTATGCCATACAAACAAAGCCTAGTCCATTGCATTTACCTAATTGGCCCATTAATTTTATGAGGCCCAATACTCCTACTTACTATACAACTCTCTCCCCTATAAATACCCCATATATCCCCAAAATTTTCCCCACACAAAAGGTTAGTCTTATTTTCTCCTTTGTTTTATTAATTTGTGTAATTATAATTATTGATTTATGGGTTTTGATTTTATTGTTTGAAATTAATTTAATTAGTATCAAATTGTATTTTGATGATTAAACTTTATAATTTCAGATTTTATAAATGTCATAATTTTCAGATTTTGTAAATTTTATAACCTAGGGTTTTTAATTATTGAAAATCACGATTTTAGGGTTTTTACGAACAATTGATTTAGGGCTTTTATAGTAATGATGTTTGAAATTTTGGTGATTATAAATACTGATTAGTTTAACTTAATCCCAGAATATTTTGAACACGTAAATTCGTGTTTTAATTCTTAGATTTCCATTCGTTAATATTAATCCCGTTTTAATCCCGATTAGGTTCTGAACTCATCCGATTTTGATAAAAAAAGTAGTGTTTTCCATGTGGAAACAATGTTTTAAGAAAGAATCACTACCTTTGGTAATGAGCACCACCTTCTCGTGGCCAAATTCAGCCTCTAAATATGATTTTCGGGCAGTTTTTGATTTTTAACGAAGTTTTTTTTATGCTTTAAATTTTATCCTTGAGTTTTTAAGGGTTTTTGATTAGTTTAAAATGCTGGAATTTTATTTAAAGTAGTATAATTGTGATTTTAATGAAAGGGTGTGATTACCCATTAAAAAGGAGTTTAATTAGGGGTTTTTAAATAATTTTCAGATTTTTTAAAGTAGTCTAAAGTAAATTTAAGTTGCTGGAAATTGTGTATACAAGGAGAATTAATATAGTATTACTGTCCCTTTATGTAGGAGACTTGATTCGGGAATTGTTGTAGTGTAATCGGCTATTTTAAGGGCTTATTTGAGGAAGTGATTATTCCCTAGGAGACTTTTAAGTGATTAAAAGTGGTACAAAGGATTGTTTATACGATGTACGTACATGTCTACTTCGTTGTAAGTAATATCATGTTTAGGTACCAAAAAGAAAGAACTTAGTTTCATGTTTAGAGAACACTTGGATGGAAATTGTTTGGTTATACATTTAATTAATTCATGTGCTTATGTCTATGAGACATGTTTTGGTGAATTGATTATGTTTGTATGGAATTATGGATGCAAGCATGTTGAATTATATTGGATTAATTGTTTGTATGGAATATTGATACAAGCATATTTTTATTGGTGATGTGATCACCATTGTCCTAAATAAGATTAAAGTGAATTGATGTATGATTGTTATGTATGGTCTACTTGAATGAGTCGGCTATTAATTAAAATTGTAATCACGTAAAGTGAAACAAGGATGAGCAATAAAACTCTGGAAAGTGTGCACTTCTAGAGTATTGACAATTATGGGTTGGGGTACACGGTGGTAGCCCGTGGCTTTTCGAGGCTTGTTTGATCAACATGTCCTCTTCTCTTTTGGTATTTACATTTTTATTTTATAATGAAAGTTAGATGGGATCCTACACTAACTTTGTGAGAATGGAGTCGCGCCCATTCTTGCATTGCACTAAACTTTTATTTTAAATGGTCATTTGGGACCAAAATGATTTGGTGGGTTGGACAACCTCGTCTATTGCTTACTCCAAATTAAATTAATCAAACTAAATATAAAGAGTCAAGTGTTTGGAATTGGTTACTAATTATGATGAGTCAATTGAATTGTTTAAGTGTGGAGTCTTGATTAATGAATTCGTTTTGTATGTTTATTTACTTTAATTAATTGAGCATGTTAGGTTTTGTACGTTGTAGCTTGTATGTACTCAGCTTTGCTGATTGTGTTCTTTTGTGTGTGTTTTCTTTTGGTCATGACCTTCGCTTTTCAATGACCCTGTGATGATCCAATTATTACACTTGTATTATTGGGGAGCAGAATTGCACAAGTTAGCTTGATGATGTGAGGTTCGGGGATTTGACATACGCATTGTCAAGGGATTGGTGTGATTGAGAGTATTCGTTCTTTGTGTTGAACTTATCTATGTTTTACTATTTCAATTATGTTTTGGGATTTTAAATATTAGTTTGGTTTAATAAGGGCCTTTATGGTTCCAATTTGTAAGCTTTGACTTATTGGTTTTCTAAATTATATTATTTTAAGATTTAAGTTGGATTTCCGCTGCAATACTTTGATAAAGCCTTAACGTTTTAACACGTGGCGGTAACATACCAATGGTTCTCCACTATTTTATTTAAATTAAGTGGTTTGGAAAAAGGGAGAATTATTGGGGTGTTACACCAATAATTATGAAAAATAAAATGAAGCTCAAAATTAATCCACTTATAGTTTTTTTTTTTTTTTTTTGTTTAAAATTTTTATTTTCATGTTAATTAACGCCTGTGAAATTAATCTACTGTAGTAGTTTGACTGTTAAAAAATGAAACAAAAACAAACCAAAAAAAAACAACGAAAAAAAAACCAAAAATAAAAAAAATGAAAAAAAGGGAAACAAAGACCCAAAACTATACACTTCCATTCCAAATCAGAAAAAAAAAAACAACTTCGCACTTCCATTTTTTTCTCCTCAGTTCGCTATTACACATCGCGCTACACAACCTTCATCTCCGTCCTCCTGCCACCTTAAATCCAAAAAGCTCCTACATCTTTAACTACTATTAGCTGACGTTTGACATAAACATGAACTTAAAAAGATCGGCCTAAAGGCATGCCTAAACTAAATTGTCATCAACAATATCATTAACCAAATCATATAAACAAATAAATTAGCAAAAGAACTGAACTGATTGGAGCTGAATTGAATTGAAATTAAGCTGAGTAGAACAAACCCTAAATGGCTAAATTAATACGAAGTACTTAGGGCCTGTTCTGTTCAGCTTAATTTTAGTTTAGTTCATTTCAGTCTAGTTCTTAATTTCCTTCTCTCATAAACAATTCATTTCAGTTCAATTTAGCCCCAATCACTTCAGTTCAGCCCCAATCAGTTCAGTTCAGTTCAATTTAGTTTTTTTCATTAAATCGGAACGGGCCCTTAAAAAGTGTAATATGGCAATTATTAAGTGGACGGAGGGATTTTGCTATGGGATCCATAATGTCCGATTTGAAACGATTTTGAACGCCTCTACTTAGGGGTAAGCATGGGACGGGTACCCGTACCGTTAGTAATAATGGTTCGGGTACCCGATAACCAATATCACTAAAAGTGATATACATAAACCGAATCGATAAGTGCGGGTATTCGGAGTCCGGGTACCCGGATTTTCGGATTGGTTATCGGGTATCCAATAAGGTTTTCAATAGTGATAATTAAACTTAATAAATTAGTTATTATGATATTTTTTAACACTAATTAACAACAATATCACATGATCTTGACCAAAATATTAATAATATTACTAATCATTGATATTATATAGTGATTATGAACTAAAGTAAGAATTTAAATATTGGAAAAATGGATTTAAGTATAAAAAAAAAAATTGCTTATCAGATCGGAACGAATAATCGTTAATTTTAAAATGATGTTAAAAAACCATATCCGATAACAAATTATCGGAATGGATACTTAAACCTTTATGATTATCGGAATGGTTTACCCTGTGTCCCTGTAGCCTATTTTCACCCGTTTAAGCTTGTGCTTGTGCCGCTGTAACTCCTCCTCCATTGAAGCGTACTCTGAATCCTCCATTGAAGCGGATTTTAAGCTTTCTCCATTGAAGCGGCTTTTAAGCTTTCTCTACTCCACTGAAGCAGGTCAAGCAGCTTCAGAGGTAAGCCGTTTCTTTCTTTGTTACCTCTCGTGTGATTGAGGAGGGTAACAAATACCCTTATCCTCCTCAATCAAAAAATTTCTATTTCTCTCCTTCATTTTCTCTCTACTACTGTTAGCTGCTCTCTTCTGGTGAGGCGTGAGATTGGGGCTTTGGATCTTCATCATTCTTGCAGTTGTTTGTAATTTTTTTAGCTTTTAACTATTTTTGTTTGTTTGTTTTTTTTTTTTATTTTTTTTTTTATTTATATACAATTTTTATTTGCTTTTGGTTGAAAATTTGTCATCAAAAACTATTTTGTGAGTAAATTATACTGAGTACTATTGTTGGAACTTTTGTGTATATATTTGTTCAATATTATTGACAATATTGTTGATTATATTCGGGGGTTAGTTGATACATTGTTTTTGTTCAATTTTGTGTATTGCATTAATGCCTACCAGGTGTTTGATGAAATGCTCAATAGAGTTTGAGTGCTCTTTTCAGTTTTTATCCCGTCTTCCTCCCTTTTCATTCTATCTCGCATATACTTTCCTTAATTTATTGATTCAATAATTGTGATTCTGGGTAAATTTTTGGCACATTCAGACATGGGTATTAGTTACTTTTCAATACCTTTTGCATGATTAGTTATTAGCTAATAGTGATCATCAATTTAGTATTATAGCTAACTTGTTTTTATGGTATTTTAATAATTGTATGTAACTCAATCAAGTAAAATTGCTCATATTAATAGCAAAATCTTCCTAATATATAAGTAGTTGCATTTTCAAGTGATTCCTTTCTATTAGGTAAACCAAACAAAAACAAAGGGAGTAAAGTTTAACTGATTCCTTTCCATGGTTAAAACCAAACAAATGAAAAGGTAATAGTTAAATGATTCCTTTCCCCCCTCTTATTTGTTTCCTTTCCACTCCATTTCCGTTATCCGAGCCAAACGCCCCCTTAATCTATCTAAGGTTCTTCTAAGGCGGATTGTTGAACTATTGATTTAATTACTGAACTTATTAAGGAGTATAACGATCAAATTCGTTGCTTGAAATTTGCTGTTCATATTATTAAGCTAGAAGAAATTAACGTGATTTTTGGAGCATATTTTGATAATTGAGTCATATTTGGTTGATTATGTGTTGCAGAATTTTGTTTATATAACCTTTTAACAGTTTAATGTTAGGTCGGAACTATGAAAATTGACCTTTTCATAGAAGATAAAATTTAATGTATACAACTATGTAAGGTTAGTAGAATGAAAGGTTCACTTTAGGCTGGTTATTTGTTAGTTTTTGTAGAAGATAAAATTTAATGTATAAAGTTTGATGGAAAATTTCAAATGTCACCATTACTTTAAAATGGAGGAGTTTTCGTTTTTGTTAGTTACTTTGTATGTCTTTTCTTTTTCATTTGTATGTCCTAAGTTTGGTTCTTTTATCTTTTCTAGGCTTGCAATCAGTGATCAATGGCCAAACGATTTAACAGGAGTCAAGGTACTCATCGTTACACTATACGTTCTATGTATACTTTTCTTAGGTTGTATACACTATACGTTCTATGTATACTTTTCTTAGGTTGTATAATGTTTATTGGAAATCTGGTTTGTAATTTCAGAAAATTGAATTTATTGACATTTCTTGTATAGTGTATACCCTATGAAAGGCTAAAGAGAAGTGCAGGTGGGTTCTGATTTATTTTGAGTGGTTTCTCAGGTCGTAGACCTTTTACCAAGCTCAAGAGTACTGGAACAATTAGTAAGAAGAGTCGTCAAGCCGAACCCATTGATGTTAGAAACAAGTATCCTGGTTCCCAAGGTTAGAACTGCTTACTTTGTTTCTGTTATGGAGAATTGTATTTTTCTTGATATGGAACCAAATGTGTGTTTCAATCATTGCTCAAACTGCCTCCATTACGTGATGAATTTTTCAGCCTTTTATCTCCATGATACTTCAGCTTCGTTTGGTTTGACGGAAAACATTTTCAACGGAAATTGGAAAATTATTTTTCATAGAAACATTTATTTAGAGAAAAAAAAACAATTGTAAATTAGTTTTCTTTGTTTGGTTTATTACGAGAAAAAGGAAGATGCTTTCCTAGAAAATGTTTCCCCTCCAAACAAACACTTTCTCATGTTGCTTACAACTTTTTGTGCTTGTTAATCAATTTGGAATCAGATGATAGATACAAGAAGCATGTGAAGACTACAACTTTTGAAGATGATGTAGAAGAGGATGTAGAGGAAGAAAATGAATACAATGAAGAAGAGGAGGAAGATGAAGATGAAGATGAAGATGAAGATGGAGATGAAGATGAAGAGGAAGATGAAGAGGATGAGGAGGAGGAGGAAATAGAGCCTCCAACTGAGCCTTCTGTTTTTGATAATCTACTAAAGAAACTAGAAACAACTAGCAATTCACGTGCTGAGGTGCATCAGAAAAGGTAATTGATTTTATTTTTTCTATGGCCAGTAGTCCCCATTTTGTACGTATTATGGAAAGCTGTTTGTATATGCTTTTATTTTCAACAGTACAATGCTGGTTGACTGTTGTTTGCAGTTTCTACTTTTTAGAGCTGGTTTATTTCTACCCTGCATTAGTGATTTAGTGGTACATTGGGCTAACAGTTTGGACAACTACATTTACATGTTAATATTTTGGAGTAGTATTTCATTACATGAGTTGTATGTTTAATATTTCATTGGGCGGACAATTCTGAATATCATCCCCTTTTTATGCCATTCTACGAAATTACTCCTGCTTCGAAATAATGGTTACACTTCACTTTTTAATAGAACCATTGGAAAAGTAAGAGGGAGAAGTGAAAAAACTGTAATATTGTAAGAAAAGAATAATAGATTAATGTATAGTAGTGGTAGAAAAAGAGCAATAAGCTAATAAAAGTTGGCCAAACGTTTAGAAAGAAGTAATAATAAAATGTGAGCCATATATCCCAAAATATAAAAAGTGAAAATTTAACAACTACTTCCTCCGTTCTTTTTTAGTTGACACATTTTGACTTTTGACACTATTTATGGACTCTTCTTTGACTGATTTTGTGATTTACAGTGATGATAAAACATAGTCATATGGGTTCTTTTTAGAATTGTCTCATTGTCTACTTTCATAAAACCAACTTTTTATAAATTTTACTTGTTATAATTAGATATATTAATTGTTTAACTTATGTGTTGGTAAACGTGATAAAAAAGTGTCAACTAAAAATGAACGGGAGAAGTATTTTAAAAGTAATTAAAGGCATAGTTTAACTATTATCTCGAAGTGGCAGTATATGTAAGCCTAAAGAGGCTCTCGTAAAAAGTTAAAATCACCTTACTACTTGTTGACCAAGGTGAGAAGGGGGGGGGGGGGGAATGAAGAATTTTGTTATCATGATATTCATAAGAAAATATTTGGATGTTATATTGATATGAGGTAAAGAAAGACAAATTATGAAGGGAGGTGATTCTGAAGAAGAGAAGGGGGGGGGGGGGTTGTATGAAGAATTTTTTTATCTTGATATTTATAAGAAAACAATTTGGATTTTATTATATTGATGTATTAGTGCTTCAATATCATGAAGAGAAGGAAAAAGTATAAAGGGAGGTGATTCTGAAGAAGAGAGTGATGACGAGGACGATGAAGAGGACGATTTCAATGGTAACTTGTTCTCAATTTGTTTTTTATACTTCTTTTAGTAATCATTAATGCTTATTTTTGTTGTTGTTTACTGGTTCATGTTGATGATCAAAAGAGTGGTGGTGTTCAACGGCAGGGCCTTTTGAAATTTTGAAAACAATGTTTCAACCTGTCTTAACTGTTTAGGAATTGAGCCATGTGCGTTTGAACATTATCAGATGTAATTAGATATTGTTCATAATTAGATTTCCTTAGGTTATTGATGTTATTAGGGTGCAACAAGGAGTTAAGACTTAAGAATAGCTAAGATAAATTTTGTGGTTAATGCTGAATTAGAAGTCCTTTTAACTGTAAAGGAGTTGCTTGGAACGACATACTAAATACCAAATGGAGGATTATGCCTTTTTGTCATTTTACTTTGATTTTGTAGAATTTGCCTTCTTGTCTCTCAAGATGCTGGTAAAACCATAAAAGTTCATGTTGCCATAGGTGGGGTTGGATAAGGATCTTTATGAAAGAAGTTTTGAACTCATGACTTGATTGACTAACATCAAGTCTCCAATGTATCATCTCTGCTTGTTGATAAATTTATTTGGAAGGGCTAAAGTTTCTCTTAAGGTGGGATCTTTTGTGTGGACTTTGATTTGGGTATAATTAACACTAATGATATGCACCAAAGAAGGCCAAGGTTGGCTATATTGCTGGATGTGTGCATGCTGTGCTGTGCATAAAGTGAGTCTTGCTCATGTAAGATGGCAATGAATATGGAGGAGTAAATCTGGGTTTCAGTAATTTGGTGTTCAAGAACAACTCTTAGTGTTGCACATGACTCTTATTGTTTCCTGCTAGAGTTTGACCCCCTTTTGGCTACTACTGATTTAAGTATGTAAAATCTCCAATGGAATGCATGGGATGCACTAGCTTTGATCGACAGTCCTTGGAAACCCAGGTCTTTGTCTCTTTTATACCCCCCGGTCAATGGTTGGTAAACAACTAACAAGTGCCTGATTGGCTTTTTGGAGGAACCCTGGACAGTTGGACTCTAGAGCATCCTTTGCTAGATTTTGATATCACACTAGTGTCTTATTGTCTCTTGGAAGGCATTGTGTTTGTGAAATTGCTATTACAAGATGTGGATCGGCTGTTTTGAATATTGGTCTTGTACTTTTGTTTATTCTTTCCAGCTTCCATTGTTGTCTTGGAGTACAGTTCGTAGCACTAATCAGTTGGTTTTTCCCATGCTTTCTTGTTCTCTTGCTTTTAGGCTCTGATGATAACATTGACAGAAATAGTGGGAAGGGTGATGCCATTACATCGAGTGATGATGAGCTTACTGACGTAACAGTAGATGATGATTTCTCAGATGCAGAGAATGGATTAGGAGAAGACATTGCCGAGGGTCTTTCTAGTTCATCTCAAAGCCAAAGGTGATATACATACTTTAAAAATCATTACAAATTAACAGTGTATGTACAAAACTTGATCATGCATTGTTTTCTTTTCACTTTTACTCCTCTCCCTCTCCCTCTTTTATTTTATATAAATAATAATTTATAGTTATATGAACAAGTTAGTGAGAAGTTTTTGTTATTGCTTTATATTTTAGAACTGGCAAGTAATAGTACCCTGGTTTCCTAAGAGAAAACTAATAACTCATTGATATTTTAAGAGGCAAATAAGATAGAAAAGTTAGTTAATTGGTCAGATTATACTATGGAGGAATATTTCAAAGTTGTTTCTCTTTGGTTGTAGATAAGTGTGAAAAATTCTATTCTTTTTCTTAACATGTAATACTTGGTGAATGCAATTCTGGAATATTCGTATATAAAGCTTGTTGAGATGTTGAAGCTGTTGACGTGGAAGATAAATCTAAATTAAAATGACATTCTCTTCTTTTTACAACAGAAATTTCATGCTGTTTTCTATTTTTTATTTTGACCTTGGCATTATGTCTACTCCTTGTCAGAATTGTTTGAAGTGGAAAGGCTTGAATAGAAATGTGTGATAATTGCCATTGAGTGTTGCAGGTCGAATAGATTTGAAATTGGAGTGAGTTTATATTGTTTTGTGATGCTTTAGTGTTGATATATTTCTCTGGGGGTTATTCATGCAGTAATTTTGGTATTCATATAACCCACAAATTGTCAGCGGAAGACATTGAAAAATTGTTAACGAGGAAATGGAAGTATAGATGGAATATGCCTGCTTTAGAATCAAGCAATTGTATATGGATGGGCACTGGAGATAGTTTTCAGAAGGTACCTGCTCATCCTCTTATCAATATCTTTTGTGCTCCAACTTTGATGTGGAAATGTTGCTGGTTGATCTAAATAACCTACTAAAATCCACGTCCGTACCCTTTTACACTGTCTCATGTTTTATGGCTGAATAGCCAGATTGGGAAAAGCAATTAGGGGTCAATTTCATATTTGTAAAATAAAAATGAAAATGGCTCAGACGGCATATAAGTAAAACAAAATGGCTTGGGCGGTAAAAGGGTAGTGTACTAGTGTGGCTTTTACAGAGCCATTTTGTTTTACTTATACTCCGTGATAGTCAAAGTGATGCACTTAAAAAAAGAAAGGGATAATATCTTTAATTCTTGGAAGACACTTCTTTACTGATCATTCTGGATCTATGCTCTTCCCTCTTGTTTTCTTGAAAACGAAATTAGTCGCAGTTATCACATATTTACAGTTAAAAGAGCATAAGATGGTAACTCATTCAAAAGTATAAGTGTGTTCGGCAGGTTTTTGGACCTTAACATTGATTTGCGAAATGTTTTAGGATTCTGTTGCCACTGCCCCTTACGGTGTCAAATTAAAGCTGTACAAGCACTGGTTGGAGGTCTACAACAAATCTGGGGGCATTGATTTTCAGTCTTCAAAGCAAAGAATGTTTTTCTCTCTTTGTAAGTGAATCCTATATGATGCACAAATTTAATCTTTCATCCCTTTGTACAAATATGTTATTTATTGTTGGTCAGGAAGGTGTTTTTTTTTTTGGGTCGGGGGGAGGGGGTTGTAGTTTTTGTGCTGAGATGACTACTGTAAATGTTATTACTGTGGTGTGTATAATATAAATTAATTAAGCCCTTCCACCTCCCAAAAAAAAAAAAAAAGGGTGTAAAGATTAGATTCAAAAGATGTCATCGGGTACTTTTAGTTCGTTAAATGCATGATTTAGGTGTGCCTAAAGCAGTAAGATGCAAATCCTTTTTTATGATTTTCTCTAGGGAGCTTCAAGGTACTTCTGTGTAAGAGGCATGTCCAAGTGCCTATTAAAGTAGTAATGGTGGTGGGTTTCCACCCCCCCTAAAAATACAACAATTAATAATTCCAGTGTTAATTTAGATATGGTATGGTAGGTAATATGGATATTATTGAGATTTTCCAAATAAGGTGTTCCAAAATGACATACAGTATATTATTGCAGATAGTAGCTTTTTGATTAGCCAAGGCACACTGCTTCACCTCTCATTTATTCCTTGGATTAAGGGACCCATATTGACTCTGTGCACCTCATGGCTTTTAAAACAATCATAAAAAATTATAACACCAGAAAGGAAAATGTCTCCGATGTATTTAACTGGTACATAAAAGTTATGAACCTCATGAAGTGCCCAACTAGTATCAAGCTCAAAGCAGGGCTGACTGAATATTTGAATCAAAGAAAAAAATGTTTGTATTTACTTTACGATTGGATGAAAGTTATAAGCCATACCATTGGAGACCACTGATTTTAATTATTGACTGTGTTTCTGTAGAAAAGGCTTGTCCATCTTTGTGTAGCAATCTCTGCTCCTTAATTTTATGTGTGAACATTATTGGTTTTGCAGCTCATAGCTCTTTGGACTATTGTCAATGCATTTCTTAAACATCTCAAAATGATATTTAGTTGAGATTTGTGACTAAAACATGTGTCATTTGGTGTTTGAATGGTATCTTATTTTCTTGGTTTAAGTTTCACAATTTTATAAGAATAGTTTACTCCATTATTTTTGTTGGTTATACTGTTTTCATTTGTTTTCTTGTTAATTATATATTTTTTTTTCTAATTTTATTTAACTTTTATCCTCAACTTATTACCTCACCCAATGTCTCTCTCTCTCTCTTTTTTTTTTTTTTTTTTTTCCTTATACCACCCCCACCTCTTTTTCTTTCTTACTTTTACTTTCACAAACCCCACACTTGCCTTTTGTCTTTCCTACCCTCCTTGGATTTCATTGCTAGTTTGCTACAATAACTTTTATTGTTAGTAACTTAGTAACGATAAAAACCGATTCATTTTTTCTTCTTCTATGCATGAGCACATGTTAGAAGCAGTGAAGCACATGTGGACCTTAGTGATAATTATGTCAACTCTTTTCATGAAATTCGTCCCTTGAAGATATATTTTCATCATTTTTCTCCAATTTTCCATTGTCGTTTAGAAATATTGACTCTCTCTATTAATTATTTCTATAAATGATAAAAAGATGTTTGGAATGCTTATAGCTTAAGTTTCTCCCTACTAGTGTATCAGAATGGTAGTATGTTACCTTGCATAGTTATTTACTTGCTGCATAATGTGCTTGCTATCTAGGCAATAGCTATAGAGATATACTCCACCATCACAAGAAACCCTTCTATCAAAAGGGATCAGATGAAGACTCAATTACCATGGATGCATATATCATGCATTCGGTTAGTGATCCTCTCAAGTCTCCATTTATTGACTATGAATATCATTCTTGTTTTTATATGAATATTTTTAACACAAAATTCTGTGACATTGTGTTTCTGCTTGTGCCCTTTTCTGTTCAGCTTAATCATGTTTTCAAAACAAAGGATATTATCTCTAAAAATGATGCGAAATTATCCAAGAATCAGGAAACTGCTAGAGAGGAAGTAATAACTAGTGATAGTTTCCTTGATCAGGGCTTCACTCGGCCAAAAGTAAGTATTTGCATTCTTAACCTTTACTTTCTATATTCAGCCAATTTATCAATAATTCACTATTAAATGAAGAACTACTGAGTACTGACTGTGATGTTGAGCAAAGTTTACTGTAGGTGTAAATCTGAGTTTACTGACCTAGATCAGTTTCCTATTTGCATGGGAACTATTGTGATTGTCTTTTTTTTTTTTTTTTTTTTTTTTTTTTTTTTTTTTTTTTTAAGTTGCCCGTATTGGAGTGTTTTTTTTATTTTTATTTATTTATTTTTTTAATAATTAAAATAGCTTCTTTTAATCTTATTTACTTGGTCTTATATGAGCCTACCTTTATGTCTAAAGTGACAATTATTATGATTTTTTATAATGTGTATATGTTTATTTGAATAAATGCAGAATGAGGCAAAAAAAAAAAAAAAAAAAATGTTAAAAAAAAGAACAAGATTGACCACAGCTCTATATCTTGAAGATTATATCTGGAACTGTTAAGCTTCTAAGTTTCATTTGTAGCAGATGGAAAATTGACTATGTACTTGCAATCTATGATTTATATTAATCTGTGTTTTAGATGTGTTCTGTAGCCAAAATAGGCAAGAAGGAGCTTCTTGGTACATCAACATAATTTAGAAGATTTCAGTATTAAGAGTACTAACAGCCTTTAGCTGAACTCTTGACAACTGAAATTTCTCTTATGAAATCTTTGCTTTAAAATTTTATCCTTGATCCCTTAAACTGTGGGATCATCATTCTTTCTCAAATATTCTTTTTCTTTATTAGTATATATATATATATATATATATATATATATATTCTGACTTCTGCTATTCTTAATCTGCTTATTTTAGGTGCTGATACTGCTGCCTCTAGCAAGCATTGCTCTTCGTTTCATGAGGAGACTTATACAATTGACGCCTTCAGCACATAAGGTTTCAGATTTTACTTTAGTATACTCCTATGTTACATTGGGCTCAGGTTTTGCTGATCTTATGTTACTATAATATGGGCACAAAAGTAGGACACTGATAGCACATATAATGCAATTGTTAGAGGTATAGTCAATTATCTGCTTGGGGTAGGGGTGGAGGGAGGATAAGCTGCAGAATAGGCACTGCTCAAGATGTGACAAAACCTAGAAATAGCAGATGCTCACTGATTTCGAGTTGCTCCGAGATGTTATTTCAAGAGTTTGTACCCTCATAATAATTGGATTTCCTTACCAAGCAGGATCAAATTACCAACTAACAAGAAGTTTTTAACGTCACCATCTTCTTCTTGGAAGCTTCATTATTAAATAAGCACATGTTTCTTTTGCAACTAATCGAATAGAATGGTCACAAGATTTCAAACAAATTTTTACAGTAGCAAATGGGCTAGTTATGAGAAGTTGTCTCGTTAACTTCGTATAAATTTTATCATTTAGCAACATCATCATCATCCTTGGCTTTTCAAAAACCTTTAAATTTCAAAGTACTTTAGGGAAAAATCAAAGAGACTTGTCTGATCTTCAAGAGATTTGATACAAAATCCTGTTTGTATCATTCGATATTTTATATGATGATTAAATGAATAATATGGAACTAGAAAAGTTTGTTAGATAGTAATGACTCGAGAGGTATGCTAGTGGGCCATGAGCTATGCATGTAAATTATTTTCAATATTTAGCATGAACCTGGCCCATGTGTCGTCCTGCTTTTCTTCTAACTACTTTACCAAAAATATAACATTTGTTAAGGGAGCCCATTGGGATTATCCGACACATTGGTTAGGTCGTGCATGGGGCTCTGTTTATGGAGGACCAGCAAGAGCCCGGTATGACATGACTATTTCTTGGCCCGTTCTAGGCACGAACCACTTAAGCACAAGGCACGGTGACATGGTACATGGGCCTACATGGCACGGCCCGTGCCCACCTTTATTGACCTGCTTTCCTTTTACCCACTTTCATAATTTCTATGCCTCCCCTTATGGTTCAGTATAGGAAGTATTTAAAGTTCTTTTAAGTAAAAATTATGAAAGTTGATATTTTGAGACCAACCCAATGATATTTACATATTTACATTTATAGTGTTTTATATCTTAGTAAGAAAATATCATGAATAGTGCAAAAGAAAAATTGTTTTGATTAATTAATTGTTAGATTATGGAGGAAGTATTAGTTGGCTATGCTAAATTGCTAACTCTAGGCTAGGGTCTAGAATTTGATTTTTCTAGTTGGCTATGCTATGTGTTTGTAAAAAACAGAGAAGTTAACTATAATGAGCTCTGAGAGATTTTCTTCTCATTGTTAGGTCAATGTGGAGTATATGGATCGGTTCAACAAGGACTTTGGAGCTGATGAAGAAGATGAGGATGATATTGAGGCTAAGGATTCAAAGCTCAAGAAGCCTTCAAAACCTTCTGACTATCAGGCACTTTTTGGTGCTAATAATAATGACCATTTTATGGTTGGGATAAAGTTTACTAGGTATTTTGATCTTGTTATTATCTCTTTGATTGTCTTAATTCTGTAGTAGTATCTCCGTTCTCCAAGTTCAATTTTAGAATCTATAAGGCTGCAAAAATAACCAAAGCATATGCAGAGGGTGCACAGAGTGATATGACAATTCTCTAAAATATAGGTGCTTTTTAGGTGTAATTTTTTTAAAAATTATTTTAATTATGTATTTATTTATTTATATTTTGACTTTTGTACATGTCCTGCTGTCTTTATATTGATTCTAAGTGCTCTAGATGTTACATCCTAGAGAGCCTGGGCTAGTGCTGTTTCCTTAGTTAATATATTAGTTGCTTTGTGAAGTAATATTGATTTCCTGTTTTGCACTGACTATATATGGTACTTTCAAGTTAGTGATCATCTCTAGACTTATTTTGTGGTTGATTTACGGCCTTAAATATCTAAAACACCCCCAAATGCTTTCATAAAAACAAATTACCCATTTTTTCGTCATATTTCCACTAGAATCATGCCCTAAAATCACCATAATATGATTTGGTCTAAAACCTTGAGTTTTTAGTGGATTATAGCTTGAAATGTTTATCTTAAATTACCATATGGATGGTTAAAGGAATTTCGTTCTACTTAAATATAGGTAAAGCTGTGCTTGACATGTAGAAAAAAATAATTATGGTGGTTATGATACAAAAAGATTATTAGTATCAGGTATTGCTCTAACTTTCATATCATTATTGGTCTTATAGTTCTCTGCAGGCTCTAACGTTAAATTATTTTTTGTTAGTTTTCTCTACTGTTTGATGTCAATAGAAGAATATATCACGGCCTCTCTTTCTAACTTGAATGAATGTATGAATTTGTAGATCTGTTTTGCCCAAAATGGAATGGGCAGGGTTATGAACTTATAATTAAGAATCTGATAATCAAGTCGATATCAGGAGTCTTTGGGGAAAGGGGGGTTGCAGTGTCACGAAACAATATAAATATAACAATCTTGCTGGTGTATATCACAATGATGACAAGTGTATCTACAAAGACATGTAACAGAAACAAAATTCCACTCTTTTAAATGCTGAACGCGTTAAATAAGAACTACATTTCAATTATCTAAAGATATGCTAGTGTTTTGTTTTTAATGATCACTTAATTATTTTTTCTTTTTGAAGTGATTTGTGAATGCTGGTAGGTGTTTATAAGAGCGAGTTTTTAATTTTAGTTTTTAATTATATATATATATATATATTTATTTTTTAACTTCATTTTTTTTTTTTTTTTTTTTTCATTCTATGCTTTTCAACCAGGGCCAAATCGTCTTTTCCCAACTAAGAATCACTTGTAGCATTTTAAGGAAGTCTTTGCTGTAACTAAAACCATGAATATGTTTAGATGAAAAGTTGGTTCAAATTGTTTATACTTTGGTTGGTTGAACCGATTAATTTCAGATTGCTGTTGATATATGATGAACAATAGCCATCATTTTACCGTGATAAAGAAATTTATGGTCTTCATTTAGAGATTGTTAAGCAGAACAAACTACATATCTTCATATTTTTTGCTCGTGTCCCAAGGTTGATTTTAGTTTTCTAAGCTTAGCAAGTTTTCTTTTCTTTGCCAGAAAAAGTATAAGGTTGTACAGTGACTTCTATTCTTCAGACATGATTGTTGCCTCACCTCTTGGATTGATTACTGTAAGCATATTCATCTCATGCAATTTTAGTTTTGTGAGCGCTTGGAGGTTTATATTTGGGGTTGTCTAACACTCCAGCATGAAGGGTTTTAGTCATGTTTTATATTATTATAATGTATGAGTGAAGGACTGCAATTTTTGTTTGTCAGAAAATTGGGGAAGCTGAGGCAAACAAAGAAAAAGATGTTGACTATCTTTCTTCAATAGAGGTAATTTTTTAAGTAAACCCTCAGTACTTTGATTTATTCTTCTAATAGTTATCAGTGGTTGCCAGAAATAATATTTGGTGTTTGTCTTCATGGGCAGATTCTAGTCGTAGATCATGCTGATGTAATATCTATGCAGGTATATTGCCTTTTTTTGGTAACATGACATCAATTTCATCTCTTTGCCTCCCCTCTCTCTCTCTCTCTCTCTCAATTTGTCATACATATATGCAGAACTGGTCCCATGTAAATACAGTTGTTGAACATCTGAATCTCCTGCCTTCTAAACAACATGGTGGTGATATCATGCGTATCAGACAATGGTAACCTAGCAATTATTGTTCTATACTTTTATTAATTTATCATCATATCTTTCTTTTACCTTAATAGGTGGTAATTTTACAGGCTCATAGTCAGAGTTGTTTAGTAGACGTCAAGTTTTATAGGATTATACTATTATACCTGCACTTGAGGACCTTTAATGAGCAAGAGTCTACCTATTGTGCAAATATTTAATTTTGCAATTGGGTTTCCTCCCATATTTAGGTACCTGGATGCACATGCACAGTTCTATCGACAAACAATTATTTTAAGTTCTTATTTGAATCCAGGTAATGGTGTTTCTTCATCTCTCTAATTCTACTCCGGTATTTTATGTGCTATGTTAATCAGGTATTTATGAAGACCTTTTGAGCACTTATTAGATCTTGTTGGTAGCTTGTAGGAGTGAGGTGGGGGCCACAGTTGTATGATAGGTTGAGGTAGAGAGGACCTTGGGTAGGTTAGGCGGTTTGGGACTTGAAGTTGTAGGGCTTGGGAAAGGGTGGCGGTTTTTAGGCCAAGGGGTCAGTTGGTAAGATTCTTAAGAGATAGGGTTTTGGGTTCCAAATGGGGATGATGATAAATATCTATAGAATGGCTCTTAGGTAACGGAGCCTTTATCCAATTTCATGGATCCTAAGTCCTAACTCATCCATCACAGATTCTATGAAGGACGTCACCATATGAAAAGCTGATAATTGAGCTCAGCCTTTCAAGGGTCATCACTACACCAAGTTGTTTTGAGTGTGGCCTATTGTTGTGTTGGCTTAGTAATTTTCTAGGTTGTAGGGTTTAAGTTTTTTTTTTCTTACTACATATATATTTATTGTATTTATTAATACTTTTTCTTATTATATTAAGCATATACACATTTGATTGTCTTTTATGTATGTGATATTGTGATGTCTGAATACATATCAATTTCTGTGATGGTAATTTCGATTTATATGATATATTGCAGACATAAATGCTTTGTTCAATCGTCATTGCCTTAACTTTGAGGGAAAGGTAGAGTCTTTTTTCTTGTAACCTTAGCTTAACATCTTAATTTCCATCATGTTATATTAATCTTTATCTAAATCTAATCTAAAGGGTGCATATTTTTCATAGACACCTGATCTAATGTGATGCTTCCTTCTCCAGCTAAGGTTGTCTTGTGAACACAAAGGTGTGTTGCCGAAAGTTATTCTGCAAGTCAGACAGGTGTGTTTCTCTAACTTAAAGGCTCCGGGCTCTGTCCTGGCTCTGTTCAATATGGATTCAAAATTTTGTCTAAAGCCACTTCTTGGACGTGCCAATATTACATCCAAGAATTCTTATTAATTGAATGATGGGATAAGTTTTTTGAATTTCTTATACGATGATAACTATATTAATACAATCAAGCAAAATTTGTCAACCATGCGTCCAAGCCCTCTGTATCAGATTATAAGACATTGTAATCACTTTTTCACTTGTTAAGAATAGGGTAATATTTAATTAAAGACAGACTAGTTTTGTATTTATAAAAATTTCATGGACTGTTTAAAATAATCTATAACCTGATGCTTTTAAAATAATCGGTTCATGTAGCCGACCCCATTCCACTAATGGGATTAAGGCTTTGATTAATTTAATTGATTGATTTGTTTTGAAACAGAAAATTCTAGATAAAATTTGGTATTGAAGGATTAAGTGATATTAGAGGATAATGAATGTAACGTGTCTCAGTCATTTCCACACATGTCTAAGTTGTGTCAGTGTTAGATTCTTACCAAAGACCGTATGGCTATATCATATGTATCATTTGCACTCTTATATGAGGACTCCAAAGGGTTTATCTTGTGTTTCTGTCAAAGTTTGAGGCTTTGAATAATGAAAATGGGATACATTTTCATCATAAGTTGGTGTTTTTTTTTTCTTTTTTTTCCCCTCTCTCTTAAATTAAGATAGGGTTTATGAAATTATGCGAATATGAAGCTATTTTAGATACATTAAATAATTGTCTTTAGTTTGGTTTTCTTGGGTATCTTGTATGTGTATGCATTTTGAATTGAACCTATGGTTCTTCATTGACATGTGGTGCTTTATGGATAGGCTTTTTGGGTTAAAGGGGGAGCTTTGGCTGTGCTCTGCTTCTTGAATTGTCCTTGTCCAGGTGAAATGGGTTGGTTTTGAGATGACCGAAGAGAATTGATCTTCAGAAATGATTGGAGGACCGTATAATCCATATTATGTGGTAGAGGTTGTTTGGAATCTCTTGATGTTTGCGGTCTCTTTATGGTCTGCATCATCCAGTATTCCAGTGCTTACCAACATTTTTTCTTTAGGATGTTTATCTGTGATTGGAATGCTTTTCTTGTAATTCTCTTATTTTTAACTATGGTTTCCCACTTAAAATATATTTTTAATTTTTTTTCCTATTGAAATCTAAATAACTTGATCCTTCTTTTTGTAATTCTCTTCCTTGTATTGTGCCTATTTTTACACAAATTAAATTCCAGTGCTCTTCCCAGTATTATAGTTAACCCTGTCTTACAAGTTGTTGCAGTTCACCTTGTTTCAGGTTGCTCCCTTGTCATTCATATTACTGTGTACATGATCATAATTTTTTCTTAAACTCCCTGAGCCTGAGTTTGTTGCATGTCTAAGGAAGATGTCTTTATTTCAATTTAACCAACACGAACTCATTGTTTACTACCTTTTGCTTGGGATGCTGTGATGTGGGCTTAACAGTCATCACACTCATATTTGAATTTATCCTTACTTTATGTAAATATCATGCCTTCATGCATTAGGATTGTCAGATTGTTTGCAGCTCATGACCATTCCTTTAGTATTACATAACTCACTGATATTTTTTCAGCATCTACTCATCATCACATTTTTTTTTATTTTTTTTTTTGTAGGTTTATGAGCGCTTTGATACTGATTCCATAGTGGAAGCTGACGATGCTCGTTTAAATTATTTTATCAATAAGGTTTGAACATTTGCGATGCATTACTTTTAGCTCTATCTAAGTGAGAAAAAAGATCATCTGAAAAATAAATGATGTGTTGTCAATATTATATTAAAGTGGAAGCCATTACAGCAGGTTTCCCTCCTATACATATCAAGGCTTTTAATGAATGATTGCATGTAGATGTAAACAAGGATCTTATTGGTTTTTAATCAATTGAAGCTTGCATTGAATTCAGATCTTAGTTTGATTATGAAAACTGAGCATGGCTCAGTTTTTAACTAATATCTTCGTGAAATGGGTGTTATTGTACTGTTATATAAATCAGGAAAGGGGGTTTATTGGTGAGTTTAGCTTATGAGATAATACTTATTTGTTGGAAATAGAAGCAGCTACTATGCTTAACAGGATGCGAGGATATACTTATTGTTGCTTGTTTGCACCAGGTATTTGTGAATTGTGATACCAAGTGAATAGTACATCACAGTTGATGTGAAAATAGCTGACAAAAATGAGGGCATAGATAGTGAGGGTAGAGGCTTGGGCTTGGGTGGAGGTGGTCCAGAGTACTATGAGCTAAGAGGTACTGAGACGGATACAGGGACGGGACGAGAAGACGGAAAATTTAAGAATGTAAAAACCGGGTACGGCAAAAAAAAATCTAAAAATTCAGAAAATTAAATCCATACATAAGTCACTTACTACATATTCAAAGGCAATTTAAAGTTTTGACACAAACATATAAATAAACAAAGAACATCAATCTTCAGCAAGCAACTCGTTTTCCAACTCAGGCTCGTCAAGACTTCACCCCTTTTTATTGCGAAATACTAAGTCTGAATTTTTTTTTCCCCACATAAGCTGTTTGTGTAGTTGCCCTTGATATTTGATGTATTATGGCATCTAGCATTTAAGTAAATTTATGGAGGATGCTGGTAAAAATTTTAAGTATCAATATTAATTTTTCATGGCAGGAAGTAGTTCTGTCTTTTTCATTTTCTTATTGTACTATTCAAGTATACTTTGAGTTTCATCTTATTCTTGCAGATATTTCCGAAGATAAAAGATTCCATTCAGGTATATTGACTCTTGTTTTGTATCTAGTTTCTTCTTCTATTTTTTTTTTCTTTGTGTTGATCAAGTGAATAATTTGTTAACTTCTGTACATGTCATTGCACAAATGACTAGTTAACTTACCTACATTCTTTCGTCAAAAATATTTTACAGGGTGGAATTATGCTATTTATAAGCTCTTACTTTGAATTTGTTCGCATCCGGAATTTCTTGAAGTCACAAAATGCATCTTTCTGCCTGTTGGGCGAGTAAGTTCTTAATAAATATATAGTTGCCTGTAACAAATGACTGTCTTTGGATATTGACTCTTTGCAACATGAATCATGATCTAGAGATGCACTGAGAGTTCTATTAACAATATTTTATGGTGGTGGTTAGGTATACAAAACAAAGTGATATATCTCGTGCAAGAAATTGGTTCATCAAGGGACAGCGAAAGATCATGCTCTACACTGAGAGGGCCCACTTTTACCATCGTTACAAGGTACATTCTGTTTGTTTAGGGATTGAGTGTGCAATACTAGATTTTTTAGAAAACACTATTAGGAAGATCACTACCACCTGCTGAACTTAGCATAAGAAAACACTATACGAAGAGGGATGAAGTATCTTAGCATACTCATACTTTCCTATATGGGATCAAAATATGTTTTTCAAACAATGGTTTCCTTACTTTCCCCATACTGATATCTCTGCTGAACCTTTGATTTGTAGATCCGGGGCATCCAGAATCTAATTATCTATTCTCTTCCAGAGAGGAAAGAGTTTTACCCTGAGGTCAGTGTATCTTCAATAGATTGGAAGTTTCCTTTTGATTTTAGGGGTTAATTTTTTGATAAACAATTTTGTATGTTTTACTCTATAACCCCGACCCCGAATACTAAAAAGAAACCTCCCTGAGTCCATGGTATTTATCCGGTATTATTTTCAGGTTCTCAATATGCTTGAAGAAGGATCCCATAACATGACTTGTACAGTACTCTTTTCGCGTTTTGATCAGCTACGGGTAAGCATCTTGCATTCTTGCCACCTCTTTGTATTCAAATTATGCAGAGGATTTTACTCATACCAGTTTGTTGAATACCATTCAAAACAAGTAATGTTACTTATTGGATTTGACATATGAGTACCCAAAAAAGTATACAATAAATATCATTATGTGAAGTGTCCAAGATCTTAACCAATAATATTTGAGTACCAGTACTTTTATTTTTATTTTTTTTATAACCTGAAGCAATATTAAGTTTCTCTTCACAGGAAAATGAGAAAATCTTAATCAGCTATATTTTCACAATCTTAATCAACAATATTGTCACGAGGCCTGAAGACTGAACTCACTAGAGCAAATCTGACTCTCCATGTACTGTATAAACTAATTTTCCATTAATATCTAACTAGTTGAACCCTGTATATCTTCGGCAAAACCCAAGTAACTGGGTGTGTCACTGGGGCTAATCAATGGTTATGAGCTATGCTTTTGCAGGGCTGTTCTCTGTCATTCTCATGTTTAATTCTCACTCTGCTGCCTATTCATAATCTGATTGACTTTATGTGATTTCTTGTTTAGCTGGAGAGAATTGTTGGAAGTGCTGCAGCAAAGAAGATGACATCATCCGAGAAGGGCCTCTTTATCTTCAAATGAGAGCGCTTGCTGCTTGGCTTTATGAATTATAGCTGTTGAGCTGAGATTTGCACCTTGAGTATCAACATAGTTGGTGCACTAAATTTTGACATGAGAATGATCGTCCTTTAAACCATAGGATATGTTTGGTGAAATAGGAAGGTTTCTTTTTTGCAGAATTGTATCTGTCTGTATGTTAGAGCTACTAGCACAATATCTGGTTGTTATCGGTATGTAGGCAAGATTGCCAGAAAAATCTTCATGAAAGGAAAATTTGGTTCCAATATTTGCTATCAGAGAATGAAATTTGGGGCGCATTTTATCATCGGGCCCCATTTCTTGCTTAATGAAGGAACATCTTTGCGTCTTTTTTCCTGCACAAAAAGCATAGAGAATTCTTTTCCTGGGGAATAAATTCGTCCTCTTTTATTTTAAAGGGGTTTTGTGGCTACTGAGTTCTACTTGACCTTTAATTTTATTCTAACCCCATCGTGTAAGGGTGTCATGATGCCAAAAGTTTCTAAGGGTAACATGTCTTGCAGTCTTGGGGTTATGCAAAATATCAATGGATTCAAGTATTCAACGCGCTTTCAATATCCACAGAGTATATTGATCACTCTCCTTGCCCCATTTGTACATGCTTGCGTTTAACATCTCGAGAACTTAATGCTGAAGGTAATAGATTGTCGAAAGAATACACATGGCAAATAAAATATAGTTTAACCCACCTGTTAAACCATCTATGTAAGCTTCAAAAGGAGGGAGGAAGGTAGGTGTTGCACATTAAATTCTATAACAATCAGCATTTGTTAGCAAACAACATAGCTCATGTGTGCTTGGTCCTCGTCAATCAGTGATATTAAGTGGACATTCTGGACAATAGGATCAAAGCAAGAATAGAATTGCAAATCAAACAAAGTCAAGGAGCCAATTGCAAATTAAACAAAGTCAAGGAGCCCTACTTTAAGAAAGTCTATGTTATTATTTGAGAATATCAAACAAGCAATTCACCGCTAAATATAAAAAATGATTAATTCATGTACTTCGTATATGTTAAGCTCCTTTCTTATTTTTGTTTTGTTTTTACTTATTTTAATATGATAATATGAATATTGTCACCACAAAACCATTCATTATTAATTCCAATTATTTAATTTTGGTTTCATGATTCTAAAAGTCATGTACTCCCCATAAGAAAAACCACATAATTATTTATATCTAATAAATAATATTTCAAGTTAAAACCAAATAATAAACTACTTGTATTAAATAATGATACCGATCAAGCTTTACTTAATCACTTAAATTAATTACCGTAGTAAGGAAATATTCTACTATGTAGCTAAACAAGGTTTTGGAGTGAGATTTTGAAATATAATAACACTTATTGAAACTAGGGCAGCCAAAGTGCGCGTTGGACGCGGGGTGGCCAGCCCTTTCGGCTTAATTTTTCTTAGCTTGTGTTTGCACTTGACATAGAGTTAATGGACTAATATAGGAATATGTCATTATTATTTAGCCTTAATTTTTCTTGGTTTGTGTTTGCACTTCACATGGAGTTAATCATCCACTACCGAGGGCTCTTGTCTTTGATGTTGAAGAATATTCTGGGAAATCTAATACAACAAGCTGCACCCTTATTTATTAAGTAGTGAAAAAAACAACGTGCTAACACTTTACATAGGAATTTATGATATTAATATATCTTTGCGCTCATTGACCTAATTGGAAACAACAAGGTACAACATTACAATACATAGTAGTAGCATTAATATATAATAGTATTCAGACACACATGATTTCACAATAATGCTCAAAAATGAACTCAGACAAAATGTTTCTAATCATTTGGTTTTGCAGTAAGATAAGCTTTATACAGCCCCATAATTCCCTTGAATCCCTTCTTGCTTTCTTCCCCTTTTCACTGCAGTCAGTTTGGTTTTCCTCCTAGTACATCTACTTCGGTACAATCATATAATAATTTCATTAGTTTCAATGTCCTTTAAACACAATTATGTGTAAGTCGTTAATTTTGACCTTCACAAATAAAGAAAAAAAAACTCACACATAAAGCAACAACCTTTCGTTGTCTAGTAATTAATGTTGTCATGTAATTAAACTATAACCCCTATTAATTGATGGTTCTTAAGAAAAATTACAAAATTACACATGGAACTACTAAACTCTCGAAAATAATAAGCCACATATAACTCGAATCCGAATTAGTTGGAGTCTACTAGACTCTCGAAAATAATAAGCCAAATTGCCAAAAATAATTTAGGTGGACACTAGGTTATTCTTATTGCACACATACTCACACTCTCTCCATCACTAACGCTCTCTCTCTCTCTCTCTCTCTCTCTCTCTCTCTCTCTCATTACGGTTAAGCAGCAGCTGCCATTGTTGAACCGCGTGTTCCGTCCCTAGGTAAAACCCTAATTTTCTCTTCATCTATCTTTATTCCTTTGATCATTTGTAATTTGCTATTATTCGTTTTTCTAAAATTTCTCATTCGTTTAATCGATTTATGATTTCTGCTATATTCTAACTCCGAATTGTTCCGCTGTCACCATTTTATAGGTTTGCTGTAATTTTTTATGCTAATCAATGCCTAATTTTAGCTGATGTGGAATTGTCCAGATTTCTGCGATTGGGGAATTGTATTGGGGGTTTAAGGTTTAGGGTTCATATAATTTTGATGGATTATGGGTATGTTTTTGGTTGTCTGGTTTTCCTTATTATTATTATTATTATTTTTGTAGCATAGGTGTAAATGTTTTCAATCTATGTTGTTCAAAATGTGTATATAGGTTTTTATATGATGTTGGGTAGGAATTATCTTGTTCTTGGTTGGTGTCTGTTGGGTTCATGAGCTGAAATTGAAATTTTCTGATATTTTTGGTTTAATTTGGTGTGTTTGCGGTGTAACGGATAAACTCGTAACAGTCTGGACTGGACGGCAAAAATCTGAGTCTCATTCTGGTGTTTGACTGTGTCATTAGAGCAAAATCTGCCCAATTTTTCATTCACAAACAAGGAAACTGCGAATGTATGGGCACACATTGTGTAGTATTGAAGGGGGAGGAAGACGATTTGACATTTTTAGTTTGGTAGTTGGTGCTTGGTGTTGCTTTCTCATTGTAAAATCACATCACTTTGTAGCATGCATGCACGTATCTTAAGTTATGCTATTAAATTGTTGTCAAACAATTTCCCTAAGTGCTGTTAGGTAGAGAATTGTTGTGTTGTTTTCCATTAAGCATTTGTCAAGTGTAACTTGCTTTCTCATTGTAAAATTGCATCACTTTGTAGCATGCATGTAAGTATCTCAAGTGATGTTGTAATATTGATTTCAAACGGTTTCCAAAAGTGCCGTTAGGCGTCAGGTAAAAGATCGTTGTATTTTTTTCCATTAAGCATTTGTCCTGCTTAGTGTAACATTGAGAGTTCAAGAGAAATCTAAGTTGTGTCAATATTCGTATGTTTTGCCTTTCTGCTTCTTTTGTCAATAGTTTATAATTTTGTGGCTTTTGTTATATTCTCAGTGCACCTGTTTTGTTGCTCTATAAAGCTTTCGTATGAGTTTTGGGAATGAAACTTCTTATGTATCAGATAGAGTATTAAAACTAAGAATCCAATTTGGTGAAAGCTGGCCTTATATTTGCCATTTTTTTGGCTGTGTTGAATATTAATATGATTATTTTGTGTTTTAGGATTCTTATATCAATATGGTTATTGTTTTGTTAGTCTAGGAGATGCTTTAATCTGCCAGGTTGCTCAAATTTTCTTTCATTCATTTTGTAGTTCTTGAGTTTTATCTCTTTTGTAACAGAGTACAGGAAAACTGGCTTGACTTTTAGGCACCAGGAGGGAGATATGGCCAAGAAGAAAAACCCATTTGTTTTTTTGGATGTGTCTATTGATGGAGATCCATATGAGAGGATGATTTTTGAGGTACTATTTTCCATGTAACATAATTGAGTGCTGACAGGGGTGGTGTTAATGTGTTATGGCTGTTATCTATTTGATGACTTTGCCCCTATTGTCTGTCTACTTCATTTTTCCTTTGATTCTCTCGAGAAGCATTTTCGCAATGTTTTTTCTCTTTATACCTTTTATTGAAACCTAGAGATGTTAATGTTTAATGCTTTGTTTCTACAGCTCTTTACTGAAGCAGCTCCAAAGACTGCAGAAAATTTCCGTGCGTTATGTACAGGTAATAACTATGTGTTTTATTTCCTCCTTGTTGCTTCCTTGTCTTTGTTGATTCTCAAATTGCAATTTTGATATTGGTTTTTCCAGAACTATTCTTTTAATATATTCCATGAATGTGAACACAAAATGGTATGGCTGCAACCTCTTTTTTGTTTTGTGTTTTCATTTTGTTTTTTAAATTCAAAATTTGGTGCATTGTGGCTGGTTGTTTCACTGGTCTTGGTTATTTTTTGTGCTTATGCATCCATATAAAGCAGTGAGCTTTTCCATTATGCCATTTATTTGATAGTTATTGCTGGAAAATGGGAGGTCATTCAACTAGCGGTTGTTGGTCTGTTCCGTGTTTATACAACTTAATAAAGCGGTGAGCCTCCCCACTGTTATGCCATTTAATTTCCGAGCTCTTACTAGTAATTGGGAGGTCGGTTGTTATGATAGTAGATTGAGTGCTTTTGTAATCTTTCAAATGTCTGCATGGTTTTCTTTCATAGCGTATCCTCTGTGAAAATTGAAATTTGTGATGTTATAAATCCACCACTCAGGCCTATATTTGAGTTGAACAAATTTGTATCTACAGTTACTTACAAGAAATACAGATATTGCATTCCATTGCTGTTCATGGGTTGACTTTTAGTGGTGATGGTACCCTAATTCTTATAGCTTGTGTTGTTTCTTTGGATCTTTTAATTGCTGTTTTTATAATTACTCTATTATTATGGTTTTTTTATTGGTGTTATCATATTTAAGATTTAACATTTCGTTCAATCTTTTAAATATGAAAGAATTTTCTGAATTTCCAGGTGAGAAGGGAGTTGGCCCCAAGTTGAGGAAGCCCTTGCACTACAAAGGGACCTTTTTCCATCGGATAGTGAAGGGTTCTATGGCTCAGGTATCTTGGGTTTGATTTTTGCTCTTTAATCTTAATTGTATTCTTATTCTTCTCTTTATTATAATTTTCTGCCTGAACATGAGCTAGAAGTGGTCTTCCTGTTTCATTGGTGAGTTATCGTTGTTTATGCTGTAGGATACAGGGCTGATGGTCACACCTGCTTTTCTAATGATGTAGTTTTAAGGTTGTATTTGCTATGTTTTTTATCCAGCATGATTTAGTAAAGGTTATTTGCTTTGTACCTGATTATATACAAAAAAATTTCTTTTCTGATGATTAATTGATGTTTGTTCCTATTCTGTAGGGTGGAGATCTCCTCAGAAAAGAGGGTATGTGCTGTTTCCATACTTGATCTCTCTGTATCATGACTATACTCTGAACTAAAATGCTCTTTTTATGACTGACTGAGGCTGAAATATTTTGAAAAATGTAGTTCATTTCATGGCAGGATAGGGGATACATTGAGAAATTTTCATGTGTGCCTTTTCGCTTTATGATTGCAAATTTTACTGTTATATGGTTGTCTGTATGATACTACTATCTTCCTAGGTGTTCTCTTCCACCTAGTTGTAATATAAGTTGATCCTTTCCTGTTTTAAAAATATAGGGAATACATGAGAAATTTCCATGTGTATTATTTTATACTTCCTCCGATTTCTTATAATTTACTCACTTTCCTATTTTGAATGTCTCCTTTTAATTTGCTCGGTTGTAATGTACTATTTTTAGAATAGGGGCCCTTCTTATTACTTTCACAAATAATACCTTTTATATCACATTTACTTTTATTTCTCCAATATTAAATGCATTTCTTGGTAACCATGAAAAGCCAAGTGTATAATTTAAATGAAAAGGAGGGAGTTTAATTGAATGCTTATATTTTAACACCTGTGTTGTGACCCCTGAATGTCAATGCCCCCAGTTTGACAGTATTCTAGGCATGTGATATTATTGACCGAGTATTATATAAGTGGATAAAAGTTAGGATAAACATTCTTGGCTCTTGATTTCTTGTTTGTGAATGAAAAGTTTATTTCTTATTTGGCTATATTTTTGATGGTATGCCTTTTCTTGTTCTCAGGCTTGACATGCCTTTTTTCATCTGTATATTGCAGGTTCAGCTGGGGAAAGTATATATGGGGACAGATTTCCAGGTAAAGTTTTGACTTTTAGCGTAGCAACAACCTTAAGCCTTGAAGTGATTTGCTCTGATAACTGCACATTACTCTTATCCTTAAAAGATAGCCACATTAGAGTTATGTGTTCAATCATTTTATTATAACTTAATGTAACTTCCAACCGATAAAACAATCAAAGATAGTGTGCTTTGAACTCTAAATTTAAATGTTTCTTATCTATGGACAACTGAAGTACTTAATTATGTTCTCTTTTGAGGTAGAAATACAAAAACCTTAAGTGGTATAATATAAATGGGATTAGATGGAGACCATGGAGTTGGCTCACTCAATTAGCTGGCTGACAAGTTTAACAATATTAATTAATTAGTTAAGTTAGGGCTTGTAATGCAAAATCAGATGTTCAAATGCATGCGTTAATCTTCAAACTCATTCTTGGTGTGATAAACCTTGCCAAGTCATCACATCGAGAAGAATTATCATATGCTCACCCTTAAATTATTGGGTTATACTTATAGGTCCGAATGCAGTTATTTAGTTTTCCCGTTACAGATCTATAGTGAAATCTGTGCAACACTTGTGACTTTATGGCTTTCCTATGAAAGTAATCATATCTAGAAGAAAGAAAGAATAAACCTGTACACCCTTGTATTATTGGGTTATAGGTCCGATTGTAGTTATTTTATTTTCCCGTTTTTAAACTATACTGCAATCTCTGCAACACCGTGACTTTATGGCTCTCAATCCTGTTGCATTGTGAGGTCTGTAACCCACTCGACGACATATTCGTATGTATCTTAGTTTGACAAAAGTAAATGTTGAGGAATGAATAAAGAACAGCTGTGGTTGATGTATCCCGAGTCTTAACTTCTTGGCTTACTTAGCTGAGTTTGGTGAATGGCTGTGTGTATATGCATGCATTGAACACATGAATGTGTATTAATTTATGTACACCGTTTTTGTCTTATATGGCTGAGTACTAGAATTTTGCCAGTGTCATTGCTCCATGGTTTGTTTTTCGAGTCTTGAATAGATCTTCTGCATAGTTTCAGATGAGTCACCAAAGCTAAAGCATGACGAATCTGGTCTATTATCAATGTCTATTGCTGACAGAGATGTCCGTGGTTCTATATTTAGTCTTTTGTTCAAGGCTAATCAGAATTTGGACAGGTTAGTTTTCACCTTCACATGTATGATAATGTATGATGGAATGTTGATGTTTGGGACTTGTGATTTGACAAGGGAGCACACTTTTCTGGTTCTGTTATCCTTATATAGATAGATATCTATGTTCTGTGTAAATTGCCTAGAGATTGCATGCCTTAATGCTCCCTTTTTTTCTGGCAGAAAGAATATAGTGTTTGGGAAGCTTGTACATGGTCATGAAGTTTTGAAAAAAATTGAGGATGCAGGTGATGAAGATGGAAGTCCAGCTGTCACAGTTAAAGTTTGCAACTCTGGTGAATTGAGTGAGAGTGGTAAGCACTACTTGATTCTATCATGTGTATGTGACGTGGAAAGTTTATTGAATTTCTGCATCTTAATATTCCAGTTTGGATATCTCGAGCTGAGACTTGTTGGTTGTGATTATAATTCTGTCCATTGTTATCTTCTTGATCTATTCCATGCCAAATTCTACTCTGTGACATGCAGAAAAGAAGAAACTTGGTAAGAAGTTGGGAAAGGAGGCTGGTTCGGAGGCTTATAGTCATGAAACACGACGAAAGGGGAAGCATAAGAAGTCCTTGCGAGATAGAAGAAAGAAAAGAAGAAAATACTATACATCTGAATCAGATGGTTCTTCTGATAGTGATTTGGATAGTACGGAATCCGATACAGATTCTGAAACTGATGCATCCTCATCAGATGTCAGTTCCTCTAGTGATGACAGACGAAAGAAGAGGAAGAAATCTTCTAAGCGTGATAAATATAAACGTGGGAAGCGCAGAGATAGACGACGTGATAAAAAGCGCAAAAGGCATGACAAACGTTCAAAACGCAAGTCAAAAAGGTGATTTATTCTAGATTGTTAAAATCTATCTCTTATATTGTAATTGAGGTCAATGTTGCGTGAGGTCATATCCTCTTTTGATTTACTTGAATGTTTTGCAAGATACTATTTAGAAAAATTTCTGGTGAGAAATTGGAAATTCCTTGGACTTTATTATATTTATATTTATAATATAGTTGTGCAAAGATGTGATTTATTTGTGGCTATGATCATACGATGACAATTAGTAGTTTTTTTTTTTTTTTTTTTTTTTTTTTTTTAATTTTTTTGTGCCACATGTTTTCCATTTATCAGGTGAATGACCACCTGGCACTCCAGCCTCCCCTTTTGAGTTATTTTAAGTAGGGTGGAATTATTTTGCAAAAATATTCTATTGATTTGATTTGAGATGTGTGATCTTTATTCATCAACACGTACTCGAATTTATAGAATATGCTTTTGATATAGTGTTTAAGTCTTGTTGACTCTCTAATGTTGCGTTGAAGGGCTTCCGACAGTCTAAGTGACACTGACAGTGAAAGCACCGAGGAAAGCTCTGAGGATGAGGGTAATGCAAAGGACTTTAATCAGAAACACAAGGACGATTTGCAGAAAAATGGTATTATAATTTTCTCTTAGGATGTACCTCGAGTATTTCTGTATCTTAACCACTCTTTCTTTAAGTCAAGCTATAATTGTTCTATTGATCTTCCTGCTTGCGTTGAACTATAATTAAGATTCCATCTTTTGTGATTTTTAGTTCAATGCACATATTTGGATATGGTTATCCTAGAAAGTGCTGGCTGACTGGCTGTTGATTAGTTGTTTACATTTTGCAAGTTTGTACTGTGTGACCGTTTGCTCTTTTAATACTTATAACTTCCATCACCAACAATTGTTATATTGAGGCTTGTTTTTATTTATTTTTGTCAAGTGTACTTTGTTGTGTCTGACACTAGTATTTGCAGCTGGGGACCATCCTCCTGTGGTTGAGAATGCTGCCATAGTCAATCATCACAAAAGAAGCGAAGAATCTGATAAGTTTGATGAACTTAGATCAAAAACAGAAAATGGAGAGCAACGAAGCAATGGCTATGATAGAGATGCAAGATCTGGCAGAAATGAAGATAGACAGCCTGATGTGGTGGAGGACCACCCAGGAAAATCTAGGTCTACAATCAATTCTTCTTACATCTCTAGTCTTTATGCTTACCGATTCTTGCTGGTATTTTATTAAAAGTTGATGAGCAGGAGCCGGAGTGCAAGTCCTAAAAAGGCTATGAGTAAAAGTATGAGTATCAGCCCCAGGAGTATGAGCAGGAGCAGGAGCAGGAGTGTGAGCAGAAGTCCAAGTGTTAGCAAGAGTCCCCCTCCAGCTGTACAGAAAAGTCGTAGTGTTAGCCGAAGTCTAGTGAGAAGTGCCAGCAGGAGTCCAGCTAGGAGCCCTAGTAGAAGCCCAGCTAGAAGCCTCAGCAAATCCCCAGCTAGAAGTCTGAGCCAAAGCCCACCACGAATCCGTCCTCGACGAAATGCCAGTGTAAGCCCTGTCACGTCCCCACCTCGAAGAAGTCCCAGTGGGAGCTACCGAGGAGGCTCATCCCAGAAATCAATTGGCAGAAGCCCAGGACGAGTCGGCAGGAGAAGCAGTCCAAGCCCTGTTCGTTCTCGTAGAAGTGTGAGTCCTGTAAGATCTTCTCATAGAAGCTTAAGTAGAAGCTCAGGGCGAGCTCCATCAAGAAGAGTTGCTAGCCGTAGTCCTGTTAGGTCTCCGAGGCGGAGTTATCGTCGTAGCTACTCTAGAAGTCCTGGCCGACGAAGCCCACCTATTCGCCATAGGAGTATGTCAAGAAGTGCTTCCCCTGATGGGTCACCAAAACGTATTAGAAGAGGTAGAGGTTTTAGTGACAGATTCTCTTATGCTCGAAAATACAGGACCCCTTCTCCTGATCGTTATCGGTTTGGTGGCCGTGACAGGTACTGCTTCCTATAACTATATAAACTATTGAGGCCTTTGGGTAACTGTAATTCCAAAATATTAATTATTACATACTTGTTTACATTTTAGGTATCCCAGTTACGGAAGGTATTCTGACCGTTCTCCGAGGCGTTTCCGGAGCCCTAGAAGATCACCCATAAGGTATGTAGTGAGTATTATTGTTACCTTGGAATATTTACTAACTTGAAGTGGAAATTTTCTAAAATGATGCTCTGAAGTCAGGTTCTTAGTGACAGTTAGTTTCGATTGGTTAGACTGAGTATTATGATCATAAATTCTTGGGTTTACATAAATCTTGTAATACTTCGAAGAACCTGCAAACTTTTTTGGTTGACTTGCATGGGTGGGCTTATGCAGCTATGTGTCAGTGCAATCTGCCAATATGTGTGAAATATCAGATTGAAGTCATCTGTGTTTTGCCTAAATATCAAATATGTGTGAACTAGCTGGCTAGCTGGACTAAGTACAGTAGGGATCTTAACAAAATCGTTTGGCATCGTAAAAATGCACGTGGTTAAATAAAATAAGTTCATATCTGACCTGTGAAAGGAGCTTTGTAGCTTGGCAGAAGTGCATTACTGATCCAGTCTTGATTGCCTGATCTGGCACTTGATTTGTTGATTTAACCCAAAACTCTTGAGTACCTAAAGAGGAATCAAACCAACTCAAAATTAGCCAGACCCATGGGAAATGTTCCCAGAGTGCTAAACTGATTTTGACTTGACCAAAGTTAGAAAGGATCATATCATGTAAACAAGAACACCTTGAATCCAAGCTGGATTGAATACGAATCATTTATTTTAGTTTAAAAAATCAAGTATCTTCACAATCAAATATTTAAGGTACACAAAATGTACAAAACTTTGTGGGGAGTGGGGATTATAGTATTAGATAGAATATATAAGTTATATTCTTAATTAATAGTCCATTTAAAGTCCAAAACCATCAAATTTGTGGGGAGTGGGAACTATAATTCGTAGTATTAAATGGAATATATAGTTTCATTCTTACTTAGTAGTCATGACTTCTATAATACTCCCTCCGTCCCTTAATACAAAGCCTCATTTTGTTTTTGGATAAACCAAAATACAATGCCTCTTTCTATTTAAAGGTTGTATTTTTTGACATTATTACCCTTTTTTGATGAGTTGTCATCTTTTTTCCTTTACTTTTTTGTACTTTTAACATCAATCCCAAAACTTTCTCTCTCTATCTCTTCAATTTTTTTCAACTACTTTTTCTTTCTATTTCTCTCTCTCTAACCCCACATGCATATATGTACTTTTAATCATTAATTTTAAAGAATTTACAACTTTCTTAATTCCCGCGCAAAAACCAAAAGAGGCTTTGTATTAAGGGACGGAGGGAGTATATGAGCAAGGAATTCAATGTCCGGATCATCGAAGAAGAAAGAAGAGTGTATGATAAATATTAATTCATGGATATATATATACTCCCATATAGGTAATACTTGCCTAAAGCAATTTAAAATATCAACTACAAAGTACTGTTTTCATTATGTGTAGTAACTGTAGCTCTTGAACCTAGAAGAACTGGAAATTGGCTAGAGTGTAGAATTAGTTCCGTTGCTATAAAGATATTGGAGAGTAAAAGTGACAAAAAGAAATGTTTATTTGATAAAAAGTTGTTCCATGAGAATGTCCCTAATGAAAAAGACTAACATCTTCAGTGTACATGCTTTGTGTTAAATATACTCTGGGTTCTCAATGAAATAACAAGAGAAGATGAAATGATGATGTTAGTAGGTGTGATCAATGCTTTCATTTGGTTTTTTATATTTAACTTTTTGAGGGGGATGAGTGAAAACTTTGTACCTGGAAATTATCTCCTTTGTTGTGATTCCAAACCTCATGCACCATAGACCCATAGTGACCAATTAAGCTCTGTTTATGTTTAGTGTGAAAAACTTTACTCGTAATTTTGTGGATCCATTCCTTAGCAATGTAAGGTGTTCACAAGAGTGAAAGTCTTTTGTTGATGGTTAAATATATTAAGAGCTGTTTCATTCACAAATCTCGTGATACAAGTAGTGACTACCCACTTAGTAATTCCTGTGACCTAGTTCTTTCTTTTAATCATACTATATGATGATTCTGAATGTTGCATTATGTTGGCCTGGTTGCTGGCCTTTAGGCAGTTTCTTAACATTATGATAGGGTATTAAGCTTTAAGCTGTTTTTCTGCACACAGTCACACACCCCTAGTAAGGGAAACCCTGTGGGCATAGTTGTAGTTTGGGTAGTAACCTTTGCATTAATTTTGATCTTTCGCAATCTCCAATTCTTGAGGTCATTGTTGTATGCTTATTTCACAGATATAGAAGACGAAGAAGCAGGACAAGAAGTCCAAGTGTGTCACGCAGTCCACCTTACCGTCGTCGTTATAACCGAAGTCCCATTCAAAGTCGCTCTCCAAGTGATCCTCCCAGATACCGTGCATCTCCTCGTGCTGAGAAGCGGTTGTCTTCTAGTCGAAGTCGAAGCAGGAGTGCATCAGCTTCAGGGTCCTCTAAGGGCTCCCCACCTCCAAAACGAGCTAGCAAGGACAGGTCTCAGTCTAGGTCATCATCTGGCAGTCCACCAGGGAAAAAGGGCCTGGTCTCTTATGGAGATGGCTCTGCTGAGGCCAGCCCTAGGTAGAAAAGTAGCTTTTGAGATTCTGTGCATTCCTGCGCTATGATAGTTGTCCGGTGGAGGGTGTGGCCAATTTCACATTGTTTTGGTTACTCTTTTCGGTTGAGCATATCTGAGGCAAATTTATCTGTGGACTTTGTGATTAGTAGTGCTTGTTTGTTTAGTGTATGTCGAAAAAATAGATTTTACCGGATTTTGGTCTTTAGTTACAATAGGGTGTCCTGTACTCCTGTCTCGGTGAATATAATCATGTGAAACAATGTATGAAGTTAAGTGTTTTGACTCACATTGAATCCCGTACTGTTATTTAATTTGTTCACTCGTACATTGGATGTTATAATTGGTCTTTCTCCTAATGAATTATGTTTCCAATGAGATTTATTACAGTATTATAATATTTATTATTGATGATAGGTTATAATACCGAGTACGAGTATGATATTATACGAGTAAGGTGCAAGGTTAGTGTGATTAACATACGATCTTATTTTGTCATGCATTCCTGGTGAGATGGAGGAACGGTAATTAATAAATTGCCATTGTAAACACCTACTCCCCGAGACGAATTTAACAAAATTTTACATGACTATATTCGCTCTTATAAATAAACGGTAATATATGGTTAAAGTTTCCTAAATTTGACCCTAAAAGTGTCAATGGGGCAAAAATAAAGAGACGGAGAGAGTAATGTGTATCTCTAATTTCGTAATAATACAACAATAGAATTTTTAGAAGGCGTACAAATTGTGCATTTGTGCCATGTGAATTAAGAGGTTCAAATTACATTACAAATTATTTATCATTTCTAGTATCCATTATCAATTCCCGAAGGGTCATTACTGTACAAGCCATAAAGGGAGACATAAAATAAACTAGAGATGAGTTCCCTCCAAAATATACTAATGTAGTAAACTAGTCTCATAAAGTGGTATAAAGAGCCCTGAATAACAGTTGTGTAGATGAGAATTGATCTCGTGTTTAGGCTTCTAGGGTGTTTCGAAGAAAAGTTGAAAACATATTTTCATACCGTGTAATGGTTTAGGTTCCAAATCTCATTAGCAATATTATAGGTTATATGAATTATTGTTTCCATATTGATTTCATTATTTGAAGCTTACATGTAAGAGGAAAACAAATAAGTAATCTTATTACTTATCAAGATTAATTAAACAATGTTTCAAAAAAAAAAAAATTTACTTAAACAAGACCCCCGCATAATAATAATTTGATATTTAAATAAATATCAATATTCAAGCAAATTATTCAAGCCTTACCCTCAAAAAATAAATACAACCATTTTAATGAAACGAAAGGAGTATTCAAAAACATAATCGATCTCTACATACGTTAGTCTTCAAGCATGGACACATCATATTCCATTTCTTAGTTTGATTAATATTATTAATATATGACTTTTACACCTCTCATGACCTCCCCACTAAACTACTTACTAATTAAAATCAAAGTTAAGCAAATTAAGGATTAACAATTATATTGCATGAAAAGAACAACCCACCATCCACTGAAAATTAAAGTAACTCCCTCGATATTAGCTTCACAAAACATGTTAGATTCTTGTCTTTTCGAATATAAGCAAAACATGCAATCCTCTTAAACACGTTTTCTCTTTAGAATCTGTCCATTTATAAATTAATTAACTTAAAAAACTTAATCATTTATCAAATTTTAAGCCATGTAATTATGGTCCCCTCGGTCCCTTAATGATCCTATTAGTTGAAATTTCGAGACAATTAGTGAAATGTGTGGCTCTACAAATAGTTGTACCTATCATATGTGCAAAGGGACATATTCATAACTTTGAAGTGTTACACTAATCAAGGTTAACCGTGGCATTCGATGAACACGTGGAGTAATTATGGGTTGATTATACATTATTTAATCACAATTATGCCAAGATCATATAATATTCCATGGATCTAAACACATTTTTGACCATGCTCAATATAATTTATTAGTAGTAGTTAGTGTTCTGGCAGCAACATACACAGGCCAATTTTAGACAGTGGAGAACATGGAATCTAATGAGATTTGACTTTATTTTATGCACTTTATCTTACTTAGAAGCATATTATTAAAAAAAAAAAAAACATATAAATATATATTATATCAAACCATTTCATTAAGGAAAAATAAGAAGCACTTTAAGGTATGACTTTTTAGTTCCAATTTCTAATTTGAAGAAGAGGTATAAAAGGGTTGACATGTTTAGATTGATAATCTAAATTATTAATCCAAATTAAAAGGAGTTGACATATAATTTGTAAGGATAAATTTTGTGCACGTAGACTTGATTAATATTGGTTGCTTTATGATGTATATAAAAGTGAGCATCTTCTTCATATTATATTTAATTTGTAAGGATAAATTTTGTCATAAATGGACTATGAAATTGTAGGTTGTGGTAATCATTTTTAATTTCTTTTCAAAACCCAACTTTTTGATTATTAAATACTATGAATTCACCTTATGATGATAGATATTTTTTGTTTAGTTTATTTTCAGTAAAAGATGAGTTCCCATTAAGGATAGTGATCCTAGATCTTTATGTAAAGTTGTCTTATTCACTGATCATTAAATAAGCTAATCTGAGCTGGTTGTACCCATCGATAAAGAATTAACTTTTTTTTTTTCGAATGATTATACTAGTAAATTTATAGGTTCCATCCTATAATAATTGACAACAGCTTCTTATAATTATAAAGTAGTGCTCATCTTCTCTTAATATGGAAGAATTAAATCAATTAATATGTGAGTTTAACATAGAACCTAAAAATATGAACTTATCAAATCATCCAAGATAACTTACTATATAACAATTGCTTTAAGAGGTCAGCAGAAATAAAGGACAGCCCATAATTAAAGAGAGGCAAGAATTAGTGTTAGAGTAATTTAATTTATTGTGAAAAATATGAAAACTGTATGGCTTGACTACGATGAATAATAATGTATGATGTAGAAGTACAAATGACATTTTAGGGAATACTTTTACAATTATACAATACAAGTACTCCTTTCGTTTCATAATGTTAGTCTCATATACTATTTTGGGCGTTTCAAAAAGATCTACCCATATTGAATATATTTCATTTATAACTTGATTTTTTTTGGAATTAATTGGTTGTGGATTGATGACATGACTCCAAGTAAAGGAAATCTTTACCATAAATTATGTAATTATGACTTGTGATTTCCTAATAAAAAATCAAAAAAGTTAAATAAGGTAAACTAATTATGAATTATGTTGTACTTTAATGTTAGATTCCAAATATATTTCTTTTCTTATTTTATGTGATTGATTTCATATGGGACTAACATTATAAAACGGAGGGAGTATATGTTATACCTTGAACATGTGATAATGTATTTTCAAAGCAACAAAAGCATTTTGAACATTAAATTACATTATTCTGTATTGGTAAACAAAGTGTATTTTAAGATATTATTGTTGGACTCAGAGTTGTATACAAAACTCAAGATTGGGTTCCGTTTTTATCATTTACTTTTTGTGGATCCCTCCAAACCAAGAATAAATATATATTGTTAAAATAGTTTGGTGCATGTAATGTTGTAATAGTCACAGTCTAAATTAAAAACCGAAATCTACAAAAATGTTTAAAAAAACCATGTAAATATCAACTACACAAATCCTATAATTTAAGGCCTTTTGTTAATGCATGTATTTCGTGCATGTCTCAATATCCAAGCAAAATATTTATATTTAACCTTGGTATGAAATATCTATATAATTTTTAGATAACCAAAATTGCTCTAAAATTAGAAAAATAAAATCATTTTGGCTGGCTAGTTAGTCCACCAATGTGCTAGGTTTGTCACTACTCCATATAGGCCATATTACATGGGTTTGGTAATTGGTAGGGCAATTTTACTAGATAAGGTAGAACAGATTCTTATGTACAGTACATCACTGTTAAGTGGGTTAACAAATCAAATCATTAGCTGATTCTATGAGTAAGGTTAATGACAATGCATTTGATATATAGATTAATAGATATTAGTAAAGTTAACACAGTACTAGATAATTTACCAAGCTGCCAAATTTTGTAACAAGTAATGCAATAAAACAATGGGTAATTATTCTATCTTAACCCACTCCTTTTTTTTTTTTTAATCAGGTTTGATCGGCACATTTGCCAAGACGCAAATTTGACCATTAATATCTTTAATTGTTAATTAGTAAAAATTATAACTAAATTATATTATGAAACTAGACATTATGACGAATCTAACAATATATTAAATAATAACATTTATTTATTTTATATAGGTGAAAAAATTAAGTCAACCATGATATGTAAATAGTGCAAAAATCAAAGTGATGCATTTAAAAATAAACAAAGAGTATATTTTAGCATTACATTAACATGGCTGGAATCCACTAGAGCTTGGATAATAACACAAACACTATAATAAGCATCACAAAGTACTACTCCCTCCGTCTTCTATTAATAGTCTTTTACGGGCATTTTTCACGAGAATTAATAAACACAAATAAGAATAGTTAAGTACATTGAAAAAGTAAATTGACATTGGTATGCAAAAAAGTAGAAAGAGAAAGTAAGAAAAGTACACGGGAAAACAAAATTTACATGGAAAAGTTAAATTTGCACAAATATTGTTGCAAATTGGAGGGAATTTTGATAAAAAAATTAATATTAATGTTTGTTGGAAAAAACAAATGGGGTGAACATTTTAGGACTAAAATTTGCCCATAAAGGACTATTATTTGGGAACGGGGGAGTACAAGTCTACAATATGTCAATAACTCAATAGATAAGTAAACCGTAACATAACCAATACTCCTACCTCTATTTCAAATTACTTGTAACGATTAAACACTTTCTACTCACACTGTTATGTTAAATTGTTCTAAATAATGTTACACAAACCGTATATATTCCTATATGTTAAAGTGACCATATCACATTTGTACACGAACCATGCACCGTGCTGGGTTGAGCCAAACTCGGAAACAATTATTCTAAGGATGTAGCAGAGTGCAGTAGTGCACACGTGTGGTAGGGTAATCTGCTGCTCTCGCCTGGTCTCTCCCGGTGGACGAAACTATGAACAGTAGAAGCATTATGCCTGGAGGAGAGAGAATCAACACTCTCTTTTTTTTTTTTTTAATATTATTTTTTGAGAAATCAAACTCAAATACTGTAAATTTTTTATTTTTGATTGTAAAGAGAAAACAAAAACACTTATGCTTTGAAATTTCACTTTAATCATACACCCAAATTCCAGGTTAGTACCCAGAAACTTTTAATCAGAGATAATACCATTTACATTGTTTTAACATTTAAATGTTCATAGTATGAAAATCCCACTTCATTTTTAGCTATGTTTATTGCATTTTTACTTGGAATATTTGAATTTCTGGAATTTTATTAATGGGTATTCATTTATTCAACCATTATGATGAATATGTACAAAAAATCATGGTGGAAAAAACCCAGAATTGAAGAGCTTTTTATTGCATAACAAAAATTATAAGTTTTTAATTGTTAAAAGTTTATGAACATTTGTTATTTTTATTGAAAAGTTGTTGTTTGATTTTTTTGGGTTGGTAATGCTTTACCAGCTATAATACAAGCATGGATTCTATATATAATGTGCAAAAACTAAGACCATGTTTGGTTGGGTGGCTAGGTCAAATTTTTGATTTGTTTGTGGATTCCCTTTTCAAAAAAGGAGTTCTACTTTTTTGGGTTTTTTTTTAGAAAAAAACTTTTTATCATCTCTTCTTTTAGCCTCCAGAAAATTCATCTCTCTTGTAATTAATACTTAGACCTTAATTAGTGCTTTTTTATCTTTCTAATTAGTTTATTAATTTAGGATATTTTCTGAGTTCAAGGTCGGTGAGTGTGTGTATTATCATGGTCTATGATGTTGAAAGTTGGCTAGAGGTGATTCAGATTCTTGGGTTTATTTCCATTTTGCCCCCATTTGTTTGTATAAATAGGAATAGCCAGGCTTGAACTTTGTCATTGTGGTTGAGTGGTTAAGCAAAGATGAATCCATGTCGTGATGAATTTCGCGGTTCAGGTTAGTTAATAGAATAGACGAATCCATCCTTTTAGGATTACGGCTTTGGCAATGTAGTTTTTGTAGTAGGGTGGTCAATAGAAAGTTTTTTAGCATTTGAATTAGTTATTTGTCCTAAGAATAATTGGAAAGTGTAAGAAAGTTGTACATTTAAGGAAAGACTAAAGAGGGGGGTTGATTACCTGGTTTGGGAAGGAGAAGAATTGAACCTTTTTAAAGTAATTTATTATAAGGGATTTGTTGCCTAGTTATTGTCCTAATGGAAACTTATCTTGGTCATTCATATTGGAAGTGGGATATTAGGATGGAAACTAGAATTTATTGAAATGAAGTCAATGAGGAAAAATTACTTTTCGTTGTTGAAATTCCCTGTTATTGTTTCAGGTAGTGAGGACATTGAAGAGGCTACTCCTATGACAACGAATTTGGAATTTGGAGGAACTCATGTTGTCAGGCCTAAAGGGAAACACCAGGCTACTATAGTTTGGTTGCATGGAATGGGTGACAAAGGCTTGAGGTAGTAACTTCAGTAAACCGTTCAATGAAAGGCATTCTAGCGTTTTGCTTTTTGCTTCAATATTCTTGCCCATTCTTAAGTTAAATCCTTGATAGGCTGACAGCAATGATAAGTTATCATTCTGTAATTGTTACTAATCAAACTTTGTCCAGGAAAACCTGATTTGCATGGACTAGGTTGTTTTGGGAGTATATTTTTCTGATTGATCATACACGCATATGCTTTAAAGCATATAGTGTAGATATCGTAAATCCACTAGGATAAGTATGTGTTATGCTGACCTATACCCAATAAGAAAAAGGCAGGAATATGTTTGGTAACAAAAAATACGGTGTGTTAATCATGCGCGCTAGCTGCTAATTTGTTCCGTGCTTTTTAAGAAACCTTCTCAAAAATCCCCTTCTTGTTTCGAACTCCTTTGAGAATAATTCCTTCCTGAAGTCAAACTCAAAAGTGTTGGTGAGTCATATTGTTAAAACCTGGCATATAGGGGACCGCAGAAACACTATCTTGCAAGGTCCTCTGAACATGTATGTTTGTCCAATTTTAACATTATTCACTCACAGCATGAGCAAAACAGAGAAGGCTATATTCTATTTCATTTTTGGTTGTCTTTATATGTAAACAAAATATTCTACTGCTCTTGGAAAGGCATATACTGTGCTTAAGAGAGTATTATTTGATGGACCTTCTGTAGTTTTAAAGTGGTCCAAATGTGTTTCTTGGTTATTTTATGTTTTCTTTTTCAATATTGTTAACTTTGAAGTCCTTTGAGTGCTTCTCCATCTAAGTAGGCTGGATTCTTAATTTCATACAAAAACTAACACTGATATTCTAATGCTGCAGCTGGTCTCAGCTCTTCGAGACCCTTCCCCTTCCAAATGTAAGTTTGGGCAGATTTTTCCCAGAAAATTTGTGTATTCAGATAGCAAAGACTTCCATTTGCATTTTTCTTATACTATTTGTGAGCTCAGATTTTATAGTATGATAACCATGCAGATTAAGTGGATTTGTCCAACTGCTCCTACTCGCCCAGTTGCACTTCTTGGGGGATTTCCATGCACTTCTTGTGAGTACTGTGGCTATCATTTCTTAGTCACTACTGGCTCTAACACTTCTGTTTTGGTATCTACAGATTTCTAGTGTGTGTATATTTAACTTTAGAAGTCTTGGTATGATAATGGCAGGGTTTGATGTGGAAGATATGTCGCAAAGTGCTCCAGATGATTTGGAAGGTTTAGATGCTTCAGCAGCACATATCGCCAACCTTCTGTCCAGTGAACCCTCTGACAGTATGTGTGTTTGGATTTCAGTGTTACATGATAGCTTAAAGGCAATATAATTTTGGCTCTAGGTCGTTTTATACATGAGCGATATCCCTCTCTTGTCATTTAAACGTATTTGTTTATAACTTGTTGAAAAACTTTTGACAGATTCCTACTTTCTGTTTACGTTGATTATTTCTCATACTTATCTGTGGTTTCCTATTTCCCCCCTCGTATTTTGTATGTTTTCTGAATATAAACGCTGCCTGACTTTTACTTTGTCAAATCAATTTCCAATTTTCCATCTATTAGTTGCTGACAAGAGACCTTTTTTCATATTACAAAAATCCTTGCTCTTCATATTCCATTTTCTTAAACTGTCAACATGTCTCACCCATATTATCATAATCTAGCTTTTGTTTATCTGTTTTCTGGACCTGCTATTAGTGCATTTTACCTGTATATACCTAGTTGATCATACAAGATTAGCGGTGAAACTTGTTACTGATTGCCAATAGTTTTTTAGCCTAATTATTTTTTTAATTAGTGCAACACTTATCTAAAGGTGATAAATGAGATCTTACGCTTCACCTTTTTATGTTATGTTTCCCTACTGAAGAAAATATAAATACCAATCAAGCTCATAAACTTCATCAACTTGTCAAAGCACTTCTCTTCTATAAATTGGTATTAACCTTTGAACTACTACTGCAGTCAAGCTTGGTATTGGAGGTTTCAACGTAGGTGCTGCAATCTCTCTGTATTCTATGATATGCCAAGTGTTAGGGCGATACAGGAATGGAAACCCCTATCCTATCAATCTCAGTGTAGTTGTTGGACTAAGTGGATGGCTGCCATGTTCAAGGTTTATGTACTTTATTGATATGGAACTCAACATTTTGTTTATCAAGTTGCATTTTTACAAAGTGGAATCTTTTTACATTAGAATCCTTGTGCTTAATCATAGTTTTAATTTCTCAGTTCATTGAAAACATGGATGGAAGAGTCTCAAGAAGCTCAGCAGCGTGCAGCGTCATTGCCCATTTTACTCTGCCATGGATCAGGTATTCCCATTTCTTTCTTATTGTGTTATTTGCTTGTCATGACTCGTGATGTTATCTTTTCTCTTGCATCTAGTTCTACTAGTCTTTGAACTTTAAGACTCCTTTTTGTTTCATTTTCTTGCCCCCTTTTTTGGATGATGCCAATTGAACTTTGAATCTTTGTGACACGAAGCTAATTTAAGAATTTATTCCCATACATAATTTTGAATCTATGTTAACTTTTGATTCGATTTTTGTACTATTTTTTCGTAAGATACCCTTCATAATTCATGACTTTTCCGTAGTTCATACTAAAATAATTTATGATGATGTCTTATTTTGCATCTATTTCTTCTACACTTCAAGTTTAAAGATGACTTTTTGTTTCAATTTTTTTTGGCTGATGCTAGTTGAAAATTGAAGAAGGGTAACACGAAGCTAAATCTAAGATTTATTTCCATAAATAATGACTTTATATCCTATTGTTGTAAACTACAAAATACGGAGTAATATTTTGTAAACACTTAATAGTTCATATCACTCATTTACAAAGTACAATTAGTGCCACTTCCCTTCATGAAGTATGCACGTCTCTTTATCTCAATTTATCATAGAAATATTCTAAATACCTAACACTATGGATCTACAAAACACCCTTTAGCCTTTTCATCAAGGAGCCATAGTAACTCTTCGTCTAATCTTTGTGTTTCAGCTGATGAAGTGGTTGCGCACGATCATGGAGAGAAAGCTGTGGAAACCCTTACTTCACTTGGATTCCAGAATATTACTTTCAGGAGCTATGATGGGTACATGATCCTTGTATTAGCTACAACACTTACTAAAAGATGAACTTCCTTGAAATTTGGTCTTACCATGTTGATTTTTATTAAACAGGCTAGGTCATTACACCATCCCTGAAGAAACTGAAGAAGTCTGCAAATGGCTAACCACAGTGTTGGAGCTTGAAGGGACCCCTTCAGATTCCTAGAACCGTTATACGCAGTGATATGGAAGTAAACTAAAAGGCAAAGTACCTTATCAAGAGCAAAGCTAGCTAGCTATATGTTGAAATGCTACTAATAGATGGCAATAAGGAAATATATTTATAGTATATAATGAAAACATGGTATAATCCTTGTATCTTGAAAAATATTATTCGCATATGAAATATATTACATGATGTTCTCTCTTCATAATCCTTGGACTATTGATATTTTCTACCATATGATGAGAAAATTTACTCTTTACTGTACTGAGTTGATTAATAAATCCGATGTAGAACTTACTTGTGTCTTGAATATGTATGATGAGAAATCGAGCTTGTTATAGATTGAAATACCAAAATCTCCCTTGACCTTAATCCGCAGTCTGCTTATTGTAGCAGGAGCAAAGTGTCAATCAATCTGGTACTTGAGGACTTGCAAATTTAATGTCTATTTACCAAATTATTTATGAAACTAAGACTGCGCAAAATGTCCTAAGTACCCTTAGTAAACCAACCTTTAGTTAGCCACAAAGGTGGAACTGATATTTCGGCCCTTCTTAGTTGCCTAACTATTAGGCAATTAGCTAAACTCTTAGAAGTTCTGTACCCAAATCTTTTATGCCTTCTTATAGAACTCAGTTTTTCTGAGATGGCTGATGGAGATAGATGGCCAAGCTCATTTTGAGTCACCAAAATTGAGATAGGAAAAAGGCTTCCACAAATTATAGATAGATGTTCCATTTTACAATGGTTGAAATAATTCAAAATTTCTGAATTACAACTGTAGAACATCTTGTGACAGTTTATCAATTTGTGTACTTGTCAAATTTATTTACTCGCTTTCTTAAAACCCCTATAAATATTCAATTAGAGGGAAAAAAAGAATAATACCCCTAGGAGCAAAGAGAAGGAAAACTGAAAGGAGGTTACATCTTGAGATCTCGGCAAATACAAGCAGATTATGGTGGTATGCGACCAGTTGGAGTTCATAATATCATGATGCAGCTTGTCAGCAGAAGACCCAGATAGTTGATCTCAAACAACAAATATTTTTTCCACATCTAGATCCAGAGTTCAGAAGACCAACCTTTGCACTCATTGGTGCAAGCTGTGATACACGAAATCATATGATGCCTGGAAAATCACATAAAAATTATTAGAGAATGACACAGCTCACCTGAATCTATTGATAATAAACTCCAAATATGTTCAGTGGAAAAAAAAAATTGATTCACTCACCTCAAACTGCATGTGAATAAGTATGAATCTGGTATCTAAATAAAATGTTTAACCTCTGTTGTCAAGGTTGCTGCTTTTAGAATACGGGGTAAGCGGAGGAAATGAAGGCACAGCACGCAGTACAAATTTGCGGCTACATTTTACGGCTTCTGAGGAATTAATATGATTGTGAGGGGGAGAGATCCGCTTCTTATTAGGGGAGCTCAGTTTTACAGATTTAATGGGGGTAGGTGACTGCTTCAGTATCTCAGGGGTGTCATCTTCAAATATGTCAGATTGTTTGCTACCTGTACCAAATTCTTTGAGTTCAGAAGTGGCCAACTGTGTGATTGGAGTAATGGGTGAGCTTCGCCATCGAAGAGAACTACTTGGTGCCAGAGGACCACTTTCAGCAAAAGACTCAGGCTGTGATATATTTCTCAAGATGCTATTTTTTACATCAGGTTTTGCCAATTGGGACGAACAATGTGCATTTACGGACTCATCATCACCTGCAAGTACTAATCTGTCTTCTGTGTTCTCCGGGCCTTTCTCTGCGTCATGAACACCTACATCCGTACATTTATTTTTTTCTAACAGTTCACCATGGTTCTGTGAATTTGATGGAGAAGCTGGGTTTTCTTCAGATGTCAACGTATCAGTATGAGATTCTGGAGGGTGCAAAAATTTCCTGAAGGGTAGCCGAGATTTGAGAGCATTCTTTTTCTGGCTGCATCAAATAAAGACCATGCAGTTAGTGAAATGAAACTTCAAAGATACAAGGACCAAAGACTTAAGGCAGATATAATCTTACTCTGAGCACTGCAATGCTGGTGTAATTGGTGTCAGGTTAGGAGAACTGTGCGCCCTACTGCTGACTAAACTATTATTGACAGTCATTGTTCCTTCTGACATTTCAACAGATGCTCTCTTAAGCATAATTTCTCTGGCAATATTATAATCTGCAAAAGGAAAGCATCATTATTAATATTGAGCAGATAAGCTCAATGACAAGGCAACATAACTTCAACACAATCCATGCAATCAGTAACTTTCTTTTAATGCCCTCAATAACTGCAAGTTGTGTACATTAAGCAGGATGCAACTAAGCTAATGATAAATTCTATGTTTGCACCAAGTCTATTTAAAACAAGAAGCTATAAAAGAAGGCATAGATGAGACAATTTGATGGAAAAAGTATACAATTTGGCCCCACTAACATAGGTAATAAGTCCAGGTTAAGGTCTTGCTAAGAGATTGAAGCGTAGCAAAAACACATTAAATAACTATGATAAAAAAGCAAATTAAGAGGGAGTTTGTTGTAGAAACTCTACAAAGTATACCATTGATATCAACCAACACTAACATCATGAGCAGATTATGGTTATGGTATCATTTGGCAACCAGCAATAAGTCCCAAGTTGTTTTAGCATGTTTGACCGATTAAATAGAAGATTCTCTAACAAGCATTTGATAAATTACTAGTCAGGAGTTTTCTGTAAGCTTTTTGGATGCATATATTGACAACAACAAAGAAATAGATAAATAAATAAAACAATTTAATCTAAAATAGGTAAATAATTGGTAATCAAATGGTTTGTTGTTCATTTCAATATGCTCCTTCCATAGCATATTGAAAAACAGCATACTGACCCCATCCCACTCTTCAATCTAATTCATAACAAACACCTCTAAAAGTAGATTAGCTAGTCAAATCTATTACGACTATTTAGCTTATGAACAACTCTGTTTGCTCCAATATACTATTTACAAAAATCCTAAAAGCTATAGGAGAACAGACAAGCTCCTGTCAACAAAATTTAACATAGCAGCTTACTTGTACAAAATAGTATAATTCAAATTAGGAATAAACCAGGTCTATGCAATATTTTATCAGTTTGTCAGCAACTGAAACAGTAGGTAGCCCCAAGGCCCTCAATAGCTGATGAGAATAAAAGACAATATTGACTCTTCATTATTCTAACATTGCACATATGCAGGATGACAATATTTATCAAGGGATGAACACTATTCCTTAATTTTTTACTTCAGCACTGATAAACCAGCTTTTGCAGGTCAGACCAGATCAAATACAAGTATACGATATTCCTTAAATTTATGGTTCAGATGCATTCATTAATGATTTATGGTTCTTCTCTGTTACTGATTCCTTTTGTGTTCACAATTTAGTCAAATTCTTGCTCCCATTGAACCATGTAAAATAGCCTCTTCATTTGGTTAAACTTTATTGTAAATCAGTAGGCTCTCCATGGTAATTATCAGAAGAAAATTTCCACTATAATTGTTACTGGTTTTATGCCAACATAGCATCTACACAAGAGTACAAGACTATGCACTGCACCCCTAGAAGATTTTCTATATAACTGAGCCTAATTTACAATCTTAGCTTCATTGTCCTTACCATAAATACACAACCTATATTAGATCGTTAGATGTGGCAAAAAATTAGATATATATAAATGCTCCACTCAGCTTTAAGATAGTAATTAATAAGCATAACCAAAAACCAAACAGATATTTTCGTGGGGGCGTTCCCTACTCAGCGACGCGCTGCACTTCCTAGACCCGGGTGTAGTGATAAGTATGCAAGGGTTGCTAGGTCGTCGCCCAGAAGCGACGCGCCACATTGCCCGAGTGTGGTGTCAAATGAGCAAGGGCGTGCCATTGGGGCGTTCCCTACTGAGCGACGCGCTGCACTTCCCAGACCCGGGTGCAGTGATAAGTATGTAAGGGTTGCTAGGTCGTCGCCCAGAAGCGACGCGCCATATTGCCCAATTGTGGTGTCAAATAATCAAGGACTTGGAGTTGGGATCAGGAGGGAGCGTGGGAGAAAAGAATTTAGTTTGCGGATTGGTTCTTGGAATGTGGGGTCTCTTACGGGAAAATCAGCAGAATTGGTAGAAGTAATGAAAAGACGACGCGTGAACATCATGTGCCTCCAAGAGACAAGATGGACAGGAGAAGGAGCTCGAGGCTTGGTTTTGGGGTATAAGGTATGGTATGTTGGGCAAGAAACGAGCCACAGAACAAGGAATGGTGGAGCTAGGAACGGAGTTGGTGTGGTTCTCGATGAGAGGTTGGCAAAAGAGGTGATCGAGGTCTATCGGAAGAACGATAGGTTGATAAGGCTGAAGTTGCTATGTGGCAAGGAGATTGTGAATGTTATCAGTGCTTATGCTCCCCAAGTGGGTTTAGATGCAGAAGAGAAACGACAATTTTGGGAGGACCTAGACGAGGTGGTGCAGGGTGTCCACCACTCAGAGAAGTTATATATTGGAGGGGATCTAAATGGGCACGTTGGGGCGAGCCGAGATGGCTATGAGAGTGTCCATGGAGGCTTTGGGTATGGGCAGAGGGACGCCGGTGGTGAAGCTATTATGGATTTTGCCCAATCATATGATTTAATTTTGGCTAATACTTGGTTTAAGAAGAGGGATTCACACTTGATAACTTTTCGGAATGGAGCAAATGCAACTCAAATAGACTTCCTGCTCACAAGGAGCATAGATAGACAAAGTTGCATAAACTGTAAGGTTATCCCAGGGGAGAGTGTGGTCACCCAACACCGGCTATTGGTAATGACTATTCGTCTGAAAGAGAAGGCGAAGAAAAAAGTTAGACAAGAAGAACCAAGGATAAGATGGTGGACCCTAAGGGATGCAAAAGCTAAGGTTTTTACAGAAAAGGTAATTGAAGAAGCGGATTGGGATGGAGAGGTGGATCCGGACATGACCTGGTTACGAATGAAGAACTGTTTCCTAAGAGTGGCCAAAGAGGTCTTAGGGGAAGTAAGGGGAAGAACTTCGGTACAGAGAGATACTTCGTGGTGGAATGAAGAGGTGAAAGCAGTAATTAAGCAAAAAAGGGAATGCTATCAAGCCTTAGGAAAATGTAGGAGTGATGAAACCTTTGCAGCGTATAAGGAGGCTAAGAGTAAGGCAAAGGCAGCTGTTCGCCAAGCAAAAGAAAAGGCATATCAGGAGGTTTATGAAAAGCTTGATTCCAAGGAGGGAGAAAGGATCATTTATAAGATGGCAAAGAGAAGACAAGAGGCAAGGAAGGATATTGGCATGGTGAAGTGTGTCAAAGATAAGAACCAAATGGTCCTAGTGCAAGAGGAGGGCATCAAGGACAGGTGGAAGGGGTACTTCGATGAATTATTTAATGGAAGTAATGGAGTTGTGATAGGAGATACCTCTATGAGTGATGCAGAAATCAACATGGAGTATGTGCGAAGGATTAGGAGAGTAGAGGTGGAGATTGCACTGAGGAAGATGAAACCTAAGAAGGCGGTTGGCCCTGATGGGGTACCGATAGAGGTGTGGAGGTGTTTGGGTAAGATTGGTATTGATTGGTTAACAAACCTTTTCAACAAGATATGGACGGCTACAAGGATCCCACAAGATTGGAGGAAGAGCACCTTGGTCCCGGTTTATAAAAACAAAGGAGACGCTCAAGATTGTTCTAACTATCGAGGAATTAAGCTTATGAGCCATACTATGAAGTTGTGGGAAAGGGTGATTGAACAAAGGTTGAGGGCATGCACAAGCATTTCAGATAACCAATTTGGTTTTATGCCTGGGAGATCTACTATGGAGGCAATCCATTTGATAAGACAAATGATGGAGTTTTATAGGGTAAAGAAGAAAGATCTTCATATGGTCTTTATTGATTTAGAGAAGGCATATGACAAGGTGCCAAGAGAGATACTTTGGTGGGCAATGTTGAAGAAAGGTATCCCACGAAGGTATGTAGACCTAGTTAAGGATATGTATCGGGATGTGTCAACAAATGTGAGGACATGCGGAGGGTTGACAAAAGATTTCCCTATTACAATCGGATTGCATCAAGGGTCTGCATTAAGCCCTTTTCTTTTTGCAACGGTTCTAGACGAATTAACTAGACCAATTCAAGATGAGGTTCCATGGTGTATGCTGTTCGCAGATGATATCGTTTTGGTGGATGAGACTAAGGATGGGGTTAATGTCAAGTTGGAGCAATGGAGGCAAAGGTTGGAATCTAGAGGGTTTAAGCTAAGTCGGAGTAAGACTGAATATTTGGTATGTCGTTTTGGCACTCAGAGGGGGACAAGCAATGAAGTGGTGAGTTTGGATGGAAAGGATTTGACCATGAGTGAATGTTTTAAGTACCTAGGGTCGATCATCCAGAAGAATGGTGACATTGATCAAGACGTGACCCACAGGATTAAGTCAGGGTGGCTTAAATGGAGAGCGGCCACGGGAGTGCTATGCGACCGCAGCATTCCCTTAAAGTTGAAGGGAAAATTCTACAGGACTGCCATAAGACCAGTGTTGCTCTATGGTACAGAATGTTGGGCTTCTAAGAAAGAGCATATTAAAAAGATGGAGGTTACGGAAATGCGCATGTTAAGGTGGATGTGTGGAAACACTTTAAGAGATAGAATCGGAAATGAGGTTATTCGCAAGAAAGTAGGTGTGGCGGGCATTGTAGATAAATTAAGGGAAAATCGTTTGCGTTGGTTTGGACATGTAAGACGGAGACCCGAGGGTGCACCGGTGCGAAGAGTGGAAGAGTGGGACCATGGAGGGATTAAACGAGGAAGAGGGAGACCAAAGATGACTTGGTTGGAAGGAGTGAGGAAGGATATGAAGTGCATGGATTTACGTGAGGATGAAGTTTTGGATCGTAAGGGATGGAGGAGAAAGATTTATGTTGATGACTACACGGAATAATCAAATTTGGTTCATGTTAGCCGACCCCACTTTTGGGATTAAGGCTTTGATTGATTGATTGATTGAACCAAAAACCAATCCTCTTTAGATTCAATACTGAAGAGCAAAGTAGTTCTTTACTTCTTTATAGCAACCAGGCGCTAATCAAATTTAGCTACCACTTGGCCAGGCTATTTTATAATGCAGCATGACATGATTGTCGCAGCTCAAGGACTAAGCAGTGAGCAATCCAATCTTCAATCTACTTGAATTATTTACTCAGCCCTTGCATATGGGTCAAGGATGTGATGAGTTGATTTTCAAGTTTCAACATAATGAATATGCATAAAACTCTACGGAAATATCATCTTGCTATGTTTGGCATAGTAATGAGAATTTTTAATATTCTTTCGCTTGGATTTGTTTGGTCTGTTATGAAGGATATAGAGCCATCCCTAGGATAATCAAAAAACTTGAGACCCAACCAAAAAATGAGAAAGAGAAAGGAAGATCTTGAATATTGCGGAGTAGACCAGAGTGACAATTTATCATAGTACGGAATACAACAACAACAATCACAGCAACAGAGTAAAAATTCAATTGCTTGGTAAAAGAAAGTGAAGGAAAGGTACATGAATACAAAGTCTATACACCAGCACTAGCCCAAGAGGCATTAGAATATCAGATCAAGCACCACAAGTTGCTCAAGAGAGTATTATTTCAAAAGGGATCTGAGTTTACATAAAAGTTGCTAGTATAGTTGTCCAAGACTAAAGAAAGTCAATCCAGATCAGACAGTTGTGTATGAAGAGATATAGTTGTGTGGATAGATCTCACCAAAATTAAGTGCAATAATTAGTCGCAGAAAAGTGGAATTGACTCGTTGGCCTAGTAGCTTGCTCAAATATAAGCTGATAAACTACAGACTCTCATGAAAAATGACTCCTAGTACTGTTTAAAAGCAGATTAACAAATTGAAAAGAGTTTGGCATAAACTAGAGATATAGCTGATCACCATTTCTACATCCTTTTCAGCTCTTCATTTAGCACGTGTGTTACCAATTACCATTTACATGACAACAAATAGATTAAGGTTTGACAAACATACATGTTAGTAGCAATAAAACTATCTAATGTGCTCTAAACCATCATACTATAATGGAACCAATAATGGGGAAAAAAAAAGGTAAGATCAGTTTGCCATTCTATCTGCCTTAAACAGTTAAACTCACACCCACATTTACGCCCAGGCCCATGCCCATAGACATACCCACACCCATGCCCATACACACACCCACACACACACAAAGGGCAATAAAAACTTCTCAAATATAATTTACCTTCTCTTATTCCATATATATTTTTACATCCTTCACAACGGCATCCTTCAGAGCATCCAACATTAGCCTGTTAGTGTTAAAAGGTCAGCAAAAGACATAGGTATGTAGCACAAAGCCATATACTATATGAAAAAATAAATAATAATAATAATACAACAAAGTAAGGAACCATCACTGTTTGGTGGTAAAAGACCTGATAGCACTCGCAATATTTCTTAAGACACATAGATTTTTTGCAATTGCATCCTCTTTTATGCCTTGCCGAGGATGGAGTTGACAGATTGCTGACAACCTGCCGATATTGAAAACAGATAAGTAACAACTCTTCCAAAATACATTCATGATATAGGGCATATATAAGCAATGGTACCTTGCTGCTGGTAGGAGAAGCTGTGACAGTCTGCAAAACTTTTGGAGCAAAAGCGAGTGGATTTCTGGATTCAATTTGTTGTCTTGTCTCTAGAACTGTATCTTCATATTCAGGTCGATTAAAGCATCCTACGCAGGCACATGATTCACCACAGTAAAATCCCGCAGCAAAACAATCACAATAGCTGCAATCAAACCATCAAAATCATACAGGCAACAGTGAGTACAATGCATCAACAACTGAATTAAGTACAGCAAAGGGGCAAAAACACCTACAGTTTTAAACATTTGGTCTTTCTGCAATTACATCGCTTGGTTGTGTCATCATCGGTAGAGCTTGAGGTCTTTTTCCTGGAGGAACAATGTCAGAGTCCAAGCAAAAAGATTTATTTACAATTGACTTGTAAGACAGAGATTTAATGCTTGCCTCTTCGTATTTGGGCTTCCAAGACTAGACTCAAAATTTTCCACAAGATCTGAACTTAATGTAATCTTTTCATTTATAATTGTAGAAGCAGCATGTAGCTTTGTCTCAATGGCATTGTTAGATCGTTCGATAGCTTCTGAAGCTGTGGTGTTGTCAGACGACGGTAGTGAGCAGGCCTGATGTCGATCTATCTCCTCGGAGCTAATTAAAACTTTCCCAGTTACATTAGAGGCATCGACCTTTCCATCTGATTGATTGCTTGTGAGAAATAGCAATTTTTTTCTTTCCACTCTCATCACAGATGACTGCTGATTAGTAAATGCACTATCCGTTGATCTGGGGTAAACTACACTGTTCAGATGCAACCCTATACCTAGTGGCTTGGAGACGGCAACAGCATGACTATCAGTAACTGAAGAAACACAAGTGTCAACAGCAGGTTTAGAGAAGTTGTTCATTTGCTCACTCCCTAATTTCCCAGTGGACATATTAACTGATTCTTGAATCTGGGCACTAGAAATGTGGTTCCAAAAACCAGGTCCATCAACAGAATTTATCCTTTGACTCTCATCAAAAAGACAACGTCTGAGAGTGCCACGTTCGAAATGACTGGCCTGCATTAGGGTTAAGAAAGTTGTAGAAAGGTATAGTTATTTTCACAAAGGAAATAGAATATGAACATCAACTGACTTAATGACGTGAGAGAACACTCCACAACACTCACATGCATAGATCTCAAAAAACTTTTGCCTTTAAAATGTGCAATTAAGGAGAAAGACCTAGGAAAAACTTAAATAATGTATTCTGAGACGTAAACTTTGAAAATCAAATCGGGGTGAGAATAGACATATTGAGAGTTTGAGGAGGAAACAAATAGACCTTCAAAAATAAGCGGGGGTACTGGGGGAGGGTGTGTATCTATAATCACCTCATTGAAAGAATCTCCAGTTTGACATTTTTCGGATGTATGATCTGTCAACAAACTGGATGAGGCACCCGAACATTCAGAAGATGAAATTACATGCCGTGGTTCATTTTTCACCAGTCTAACACTGATTCTGGACTTTGCTTGTGAAATTCTTTTACCCTTTTGCAATGCAGAACCATTCAGGCCCAGAGTTTTGCCATTTCCAACATCTATTTTCTCCAAACAGCCACTTTCTAAAGAAGGTTGGGCATTGTCAGATTGTAATTTTTGTGAAGAATTTGCACAATTGCCAGGGTCGGTTAAGAATTCATCAAGGCAACCAGATGGACTGCAATGAGCATCCGGAGCTAACTTTTCAGTGTTGCAATTCTTTTGATCACCATAAGCCAAACGATTATGAAATTCAGGTTCTATTTTAACAGAACCACCCAGATCCCTTTCATTTTTGTGACAGTTGTCATGATCATGATCATGATCTTGTGAACATTCTGAATTAGGCCCAGAAGATTGTAGCTTCCTGAAGGCAATCAAAATCTCACTTACTTTCTGAAGCAATAAATAGTCACTAAAAAGAAATTTAAGGAAGTTTATCAGCAAAAAAACATGGTTACATGCCTGTTGAATAAATTTGTTAGTGAATTAAAGCGCGGTGATGTAAATACAAGTGGAGGTGAAGCTAGCCCAGGGAATCCTTGGGCAACAGGTCCACCTTTGACAGGCTGTATGGGAGATAGGTTGCTTAAGTAGTTGAATACAGGTGAATCCTGCAGAATAGAATTTATTGCAAATTAGACATTATAGTCGGATGACATTTGAATGTTAAAGTTAATGTAGGTCACAAGCTATTCTCAACTTAATTTCCTTACGCCCACAAGTCCAAACAATAAGCATGGAGATAATAAGTATTCTGGTGCTTTCTTTTTACAGGAGTTTAAGAAGAACAGGCTAGACTTGGAAGCATGTATATAACAGCAAAAATTCCACAAGAGACTATCCATCCATATGAAAGAAAACATTTTCTTTGAAACCCTCACGTGCACACTTAGTCTCAAATAAGTCCCAAACTCCCAATTGATCTTTGTGTTTATTGTAAACTCAAATTGAAACCAAATGCTTTAAAGTGGGTGATCTGGCTCTTCTATCTTCAAAGTGCTTAGAAGGATTTAACATAAATGCTTAGGGTGTGCAAAGGCAGAAAGAACTAAGTAGTCTTTCATCATCAGTCAATACTTAAGGTGCATGAAAGAAAATGCCAACCATAACCCCTCGGAAAAATACATATATCTTCACAAACACAGAAGTCCATGGATGCCTCACAAAGTCGCAAATTTCCTGACTCCTAAGTATCAACTCACTCCAAATGACCATGGTTTAGTGAACCAGATTAGAATGAACCCGAATTACATGTCAAAATGATACTTCAATGTGGGCCACATGGCTCGTGATTCCTACATGACTAAGTTGATTTTATGAGGGTATAAGAAATGAGTATAATAACATAAGAAAAATAGTGCCACCGTCACTAATCATTGGTCTAATACCAACTATATTCCTAACCCTATGTATTTTAAGGAACATCCTTAGAACCTGATTGAACAGGTTTGCAGTACTGCACACCAAAAATGAGAGCAATGGACCCTGATTCTACTATATGATCAACAAACACATCTGACATTTGAAAGAAAATTACCCCCCCCCCCCCCCGGTCTTTTCCTCATGAAGGTTGGACTTATGGGTTTTGAACAGGTTTGCACACCTAAAATGAGAACAATGGACCCTTGATTCTAAAATGTGATCAACAAACACATCCGGCATTTTGAAAGATCATTACCCCCAACCTTTTGCTTGTGAAGGATGGACTATTGGGTGAAAGAAATCTTCCATCCGAGAGAACTCAAACGGACATTAATCCCAACAAGCTACACACTAAACTGAGAGCACAACCCCACTAATTATAACATGAAGAATCAATAGACCATACACTTTAACAAATTCCATCCTAAGTCCCAATTGTGTACAACATTTTTGTGTGTGTGAGGTGTAAAACATAATCATGGTATAGTATGGATATCAATCTGCAACATTTTCAGCTAATGCCCAATGGTCTATAAGAAAACACCTACAAATTTGATGCTACATCATATAACACTCGGAGACGGGAACGGGGACATTGGATATGTGACTGCAGGAAACTTGGAGAAGGGGATGCAATTGAAGGGTCAAGGACTAGAATACTCATTATCATTGAGACATCCGTCAAACCCACTTCAAACCCTACCCACATTTGCACCAAAATCATCAATTTCAACCTCAATTTGCTGAATACAAGTAGATGATTACCCCAATTAACAACAAAATGGAAGTAGATTAGCCGATGAAAGCAAAAACTACATAAAATTGGCAGTGGATTTTTGTGCAAAAACTAAAAGATCTAGCATTTGATTACTTCAAATGAACTTAAAAATCAACAAAGCACGCTGATTTTGTTCAAATTTAAACTGAAATTACCAAAATCAAAACATTAAATTAGATAGAAAATTAGTAGGAGGAAGAGATTGATACTTGAAAAGCAGAAGAATCTGATGGAGAAGGATTGATTAATTTGATTTTGCGGGTGTTAGCAGGAGTAGATTTAGATTCTGGAGTGTCCATTTTTGCGAAAAACCCTAACCCTAATTGAGAAATGTTGCAGCTGTAGTAGAAAGTTGAACCCTCATCACCTGAAACTGACTGCTATTAGTGAGGAGATATGTAGAGGAAGAAAAAGAGAAAAAAATTACACTTGTATTTTTTTACTATTTTGAATTATAAAAATGGAGGGAGAAAATTATTTTTACTCATTTTCACTTATGAAAAATAGGGAAAATAGAATATCAAATAAATAATGGATGGAATTGCCAATATAACTTTTTTTAGGAACAAAACATATATTTGATGATAATTTAAGTATAAAATACTTTATTCAAAAAAAAAAAAGTATAAAATACTTAAATTTTTTAAACCGGTGAAAAATTATAAACGATTTTCATACAAAATGCTTTAAAAAATTAAAAGTTGTAAATTCCTCAATTATTATGCCATTTTCTTTTTAAAAACAATTTATATGTCATATTTTAACAAAATTCTCTACATATCATCCATGATTTTCTTGTAGTAATGAAGGATATATACCAAAATGCAACTTTGAATATTGTCATTATTTTGTTGCTTTAAAAACTTATAATTAGATAAGAATAGTTTTGTGTAAAAAAAAAAAAAAAAAAAAAAAAAAAAAATAGATAAGAATAGTTCATCCTATTAGAATGCCAATAATTATTAAAAAAATACTTTGTAGATTGTTTATATATGATGTGGACAAGAAATCCCTACCTTATAAAAAGTGGGAAGTTGTTCTTATGAACAGTGGTCGGACCTTTATACCCTCAAAATTGTTTATTTACATTATTACCCCCACAATAGTGTACACCTTCTGCCTTCAACTTTCTCTCTCCTCTCCATGTGTTTGCGAAAGTGAAGTATTAACTGCTCAATTTCATCTCTGTCCGAATTGCCGAAGAGAAGTGAACTCAGAATTGCAAAATTCATCACTTCAATGGAGAAAGTTCTAAATTTACAAGAAAATTCTAAATTTACAATTCTCCATTGAAGTGCTGAATTTTTAAATTCTGAATTTACAGTTCCAATTGAGCAAAAATGATACACGAGATGACATCAAAGGAGCATTTCGTCGTCCATCGGCTGGTGACGACCACGGTGAGGAAGGGGGCGGCGGCGGAAGATGACGGCCGGACTTTATGGGAGGTGGGTCACCGGTGCCTCTTTCTCTCTCCTCTCTATACAGTGCAAAAATACAAGGTTTGTACAAAATATTATTTCTGAATTGTGGCCAACAATTGGTTTAGTATTGATTTATACTCACAATTTTAGGTACTCTAAGAATTGCACTTAGCCATGTCAGAGCCATCATCATGAGGCAAAACAATAATCCCAGCAGCGCCTTAAATCTTATAATCAGTCAATAGCAACCTAGAAAATCAGACAAATTAATCATATACAGCAATAATTCCAACATTCCATAATCAGCAAATACGCCTGAATTAAGATATCATACACATCAAAACGAAGGAAATGCAATTAAATACATCTTATCACCTGAGGATGAGCTCCACTTTTGAATTCTTATAACAAGAAACACATACTGTATCAAGGGTTTTTGATTTTAAAAATGACAATTTGTACAAAATACAAGGTTTTTGATTGTTGTTTATTTGATGGCTATATTTGTAATAGTATAAATACATTGATTAAATTATTGATTTTTCTAGCTGGGAAATTCATAAAGTGAAATTGATATGTAGTTCATATTCGTGTAAATCAATGGCATGTTTGTGAATTAGTGTGAGTCTTTTGTTCAATTTTTATGTGTAAAAGTACACCATTTGGTATATGATTTCAAAGTTTCAATACATCTACTGTATTTTGCTCTTTTTTTCACATAAGGAGATTTCACTTTATTTTTAGAGAGTGAACTCTCTTTAATATTACAATTATAAAACTTATCTTGGATATTATTAGCTTGTTTATGCTACTTGTTGGTACTTATTGCTTTAGTTTATGAAGCAAACAATTCTACAGCCAATTGCCCTGCTCTATTGTTTTTGATTTGTCATGAAATTCTCCTTTATTATTGAATTAGTTATACGCTTTTAGCCAACATCGTTTAGTCTTGATAGTTTACATTTATGGGCATATATATATATGTTTTGAAGTTTAGTCCGCAACAGGGTCTGAAGGAAAGAATGTGGGGATGTTGATTTGGTAAGGATCAAACTTTAAGCTTTATTGATATTCGGGTAGGGTATCTTTTCAGCTTATGTCAATCTTTAGAGCAAGGCTTCCTTTTAGTTGGTGCACTCTACAATTTCAGTTCGGTGAGGGAGGAGTTGAGTACTTGTATCCAGAAGCCTTTGATTAATTTTTAAAACCACTCTGAGAGTATTAGAGCTTCAAGCACAATGTCTGCATCGATAGGCTTCATAACCTATCTATCAGTTATTGCTTATTCTGGTTCGAATATGATCATAGTAGACCACATCAGAAAAATTCAAGTGATGGTTTATTGAATACTAAATTTCTATCATCCCTTCATCAAGCTTCTGTCATTATGTGACGAACATGTGTGATTCCAAGTCATATATTGTCATGGCTTTATTGCCTCTGTGATGTAGATTGGACTCCGCTAAGGATGTAACTCTTTAGCTGAGGCACGCGCTGCTGGGTTCAGTGAAGAGAATAAAACTTTAGGTGAGATGTGGGAGACCATTCCCAAAAGTGATTTTGTGATGCTACTGATTTCTGACTCTGCTCAGGTTTATGTCTCTCTGCAATCTTGCTCCTCTAGCGTGGAAGTTTTATTTTCTCACATTTCTCAATTGCATATTTGAATTAGTTCTCAATTACATATTTGAATTAGCGTGGAAGTCTTTAGCATTCTTGGGTTGTCTTATGGATTTGTTTTGGGGCACCTGCAGTCTTTGGGAAAGGAGTTTCCCAAGAATTTCAGTGTGATTGCTGTATGCCCAAAGGGAATGGTGCCTTCTGAAAGGAGGTTGTATGTCCAGGGTAGAGACGTCAATGGTGCTGGAATCAACTCTAGCCTTGCCGTTTACCAGGTTTGGTTCTTTTCATTGATTCTTGCTAATGCATTGTTGGCGGTGTGCCTTTTCTTATGCTTGAATTTCCACTCAATATAAACGTGTTTCGTCACTGCAGAATTTGTGTTTTGTTTAGTATCTTAGACTTCTGGACAAGAGCGTTACAGTATGTACTATTATTTTCTATCAAAGAAGATAAATTATATCTACAATTTCTCAGTTACTATTAATTTTAACTTCTATCTCTAATTGGTAACTCAGTTAAATGGATGAATTTGAAAGGTCTACTCAATTAATAAGTAATTAAATGAGAAATAGAATAAGTCCATGACAACATTATTTACTGCCTACTGAAGAACCAAAAGGTTGTTGATGCAGGATTATGGTACAAAATAACTACGGTGAAAGGTGGAAGAAAGCAAGTAGGGATTCAAGGGAATAATCAAAGGTTAAAAGAAAGCAAGAAAGCAGCTGTACAAATCAGAGCTATTTAAAAGCAGCAGGTTCTCGAATTTACTTGTCCAACAACTGAAAATTTCACTTCTATATGTGATGGGTAAGCACAATGTTTCTTTTACCCCATGAATTTTATTTTTTTAAAAAACCGAGAAACTTCACATTATTTAATTAAATTATTGTTTCATATTGTAGCAGATTTCCCACAATATCCTACAACATCAAACACAAGAATGAGTGCTAGACAACGAACGATTTTAGGGATTCCAAAACCTAAACGGCAAAAGCAATCAAAGACAGGTGAATATCTCTAAATAATAAGCTATGCATTTCTCTGAGTTTGTAAAGAGTTGTCTCAACTAAATGTCTATTTTAAACTGCTTATAGCTGGTGCTGCAATAAATATCGGCCAATCGCTGCCTACTAAGCCCATGGAGTTGCCTGCCCCTCATTTTTGCGATAAGTGTCGTGCCAAAAAAATAGCCTTTGAGTCATTGCATTTTTGTTGCTGTGATGGTGAAGTTGAAATTGCTTCTAATGCTTTACCCCCTGAATTAGATAAACTTTATACTTCTAATGACGATGATTCGGATCATTTTCATACATATTCTCGCCTTTACAATAACCTCTTTGCTTTTAGCTCAATTGGTGGATCAATGGATGGGGATATTCATAAAGGAATATATGCTTTGAAGGTTCATGGCCAAATTTATCATAATATTCCTGACCTCTTGCCTGATAATGAACCACCACAATATTTACAGCTTTACTTCTACGATGCTATGTTTGAGGCAGAAAATAGACATCGTCTTTTTCCAAACTTACATCCGAGTATAATTTCCTTGATCATGGCTATTATGCTTTTGAATCCATATGCCAGGTTTTTCAAGTCTCTTCGGGAGACTGAAGTCACTGAAGAGACTGAAATCAGGCTCAATAAACACCCCGTTCTTGATCAACGTGTTTACAATGCTCCGACATCCGAAGAAGTAGCTGTGATATGGAGTGAAGGTACTTCATCTAGCCAAAGCAACATCCCACATATCATTGTTCATGGGAAATCAAACAAGAGCCATAGGATATATCATTATTATGGCTGTTACGATCCTCTACAATACCCGCTTCTATTTCCTCGAGGTGACTGTGGGTGGCATCACGGTTTACTAAAAATGTCTCACGGAGGACGGTCCCAGGTGGAAGACCTTTCAAATATTGTCATTTCAGACAATGTTCAAGAGGCAGCTGATTTGGTAACTGAAGAAGGTTCTGGTAAGACAGCTAATTGTGACTACTTACACCAAAAACATGTTAATTCATTTATGTCATTCCCGTATTAATCATGTAAATGTAACTACTTTTATAAAAAAAAATGGAATTGCAGCTGCTGCTCGGGGGAAGAAGGGCAAGCTTATTTCTTGCAGGGAGTACTATGCATACAAGTTTCAAATGCGTGCTGGAAATTTCATCCTACGGGCTGGGCGGCTGTTCTTGCAATATATTGTAGACATGTATGTCAAGATAGAGAATACTCGGCTGGATTTCTTTAGACAAAATCAGGCACAAATTAGAGCTGAGCTATATCAGGGTTTAGTAGATACACTTGAAGGCGGTGAAGCAAATGCATCGAATGTAGGTCAGTGTGTTATCCTCCCTCCTTCCTTTTTAGGGGGGCCTCGTGATATGCAACGACGTTATCTCAATGCTATCGCTCTTGTACAGCGTTTTGGGAAACCGGACTTATTCATAACAATGACCTGCAACCCAAATTGGCCAGAAATCAAAGCAGAGCTGGCACACGGGGAAAAAGCACAAAACCGACCCGATCTTGTAGCTCGTGTTTTCAGAGCAAAGCTTATAGCACTGAAAAAAAAATAAAAGAAGAACAAGTGTTTGGAGAGGTGGCTGCGTTCATTTATGTAGTTGAGTTCCAAAAACGTGGCTTGCCACATGTTCATATGCTCATTATTTTAAAGCCGGAATTTAAGATAAAGCATCCGGACTCATTTGACAAGTACGTGTCTGCTGAAATTCCTTCCCATGAAAACCCACACTTACGAAAAGTGGTCTTAAACCATATGATACATGGCCCATGTGGGAAGGATAACCCTCAATGCCCATGCATGAAGCATAGAGGAATGGAAGGGAAGTGCAAATACGACTACCCTAAGTCTTTTTCTGATATTACAACAAGCCATGAAAGTGGGTATCCTGAATACAGACGTCGGGACACAGGGGAGTCTATTGTGATTCGAAGGAAAAGGTTGGACAACCGTTGGGTCGTTCCATATAACCCTTATCTATCTGCCTTATTCGACTGTCACTTGAATGTGGAGGTATGTTCAACAATTCAAGCAGTTAAGTACCTTTACAAATACATTTATAAAGGACATGATCGGGTATCATATAACATACAAGCTTCATCAGGCCCTGTAAATGAGATTGAGCAATTCCAAGCAGGCCGTTGGGTATCCCCTTGTGAAGCCGCATGGAGAATCTTTGGGTTTGACCTGTTTGAGATGAGCCCACCAGTAGTAACATTGCAAATTCACCTGCCTAATCAGCACAGTGTGAGGTTCTCTCCCAATGAACAACTAGCCTCTGTTGTTTCAGATAGGCGCCGAGCCCGTACTTCATTAACCGAGTTCTTCAGAATGAACAACACTGTCCCAAACATACCAAAATACACATATGCAGAATTTTGTGAGCATTATGTGTGGAATCATGGTACAAAAACATGGTCTAAGCGGGCTAATGTGCGAACTACAATAGGTCGTCTGACTTTTGTGGCTCCATCCGAAGGGGAAAGATATTTTCTCAGGCTGCTACTAATCAATGTAAGGGGACCAAAATCATTTGAAGATTTACGAACAGTCAACGGCCACCTTTGTGCAACATTTCAGGAAGCAGCCTTGAAACTTGGCCTCCTGGCAGAAGATGACGCCGTTGATAAATGTATGGCAGAGGCTGTTACTGCACATATGCCAACAGCTTTGCGTAAATTATTTGCTACAATATTAATTTTCGGAATGCCAAGAGATCCCCTAGCCCTTTGGCAGAAGTACTACATTCATTTGTCTGAAGATATCAGACACCAAAATCCAGGAATGGAAGACAAAGTGAAGGCCCTTACTGTGCAAGGGGTTGAGCGTTTCTTAGAAGAAATGGGGAAAACTTTGGAAGAATTTGGCCTAGGGGTGTTGATAAGAAATGCAGACTCCGGACTACGACAAACAAAGGATATTGCTGATGCACTCAATGCCACAATACCAGTTGAATACATTGAAGCCATTGACAAGCTCAACCTTGCCCAACGCGATGCCTTTGATTGCATCATTAAACATGTGCAGCTTAACAAACCTGGTTCATTTTTCGTTGATGGTCCGGGAGGCACTGGCAAGACATACCTTTACTGTGCATTGTATGCTGCTGTTAGAAAAATGGGCAAAATAGTTCTTCCAACAGCTACGTCCGGAATTGCTGCCTCAAACATAGTGACTGGGAGGACAGCCCATTCACGTTTTAAAATCCCCCTTGATCATACAGCTTCCATGTCTTGCAATGTATCTAAACAAAGCAGCTTAGCTGGTCTTCTACGAGAAAGCTCCTTGATTATTTGGGATGAAGCATCAATGGAAATCAAGGAAAACGTAGAGTCATTAGACTTGCTGCTTAGGGATTTATGTGATAGCAGTACAGCTTTTGGTGGCAAGGTTGTTGTCTTCGGTGGGGACTTCTGGCAAGTATTGCCTGTGGTACCCAAAAAATCACAAAAAGAAGCCGTACAAGCGAGCTTAGTCTCTTCTTATCTATGGCATGGTTTCAAACGAATACGCCTTAGTCAAAACATGCGAGCACGGACAGATCCTGCATTCTCTGATTTCTTGCTTGCTTTAGGGGACGGCCGTATGCAAACAGAAGAGATAGTTGACATTCATCTACCAACACAACTGGTTGTGCCATTTGAGGATGAAAACTACTCTCTGGACCAGCTTCTCAGGCAAATATTCCCGGAACTGACCGCAGGTAGTTTCAGTTCCAGCATCTTCGCTGAACGTGCAATCTTGACTCCCCTCAACGATGATGTTGATGAGATAAATACTCTGCTAATTGCAAAACACCCAGGTCATGCTGTAACCTACAAGAGTTTTGATGTGTTAATTGATGAAAATTGCAAAATTTACACAACTGAATTCCTAAACACTTTATGCCCCGGAGGAATGAGTCCACATGAGTTGGTTCTAAAGGAAAATTGCCCCGTTATTCTGCTGAGGAACCTTGCTCCAGCCTCTGGCTTATGCAATGGGACACGACTCATATGCAAAAGATTCTACCCCAACATGATTGAGTGTGTAATTGCAACTGGCCATCATGCCGGTGAATATGTATTTCTGCCACGCATTGACTTGCGGCCCTCTGCCTCAACTAATTACCCGTTCCAGTTCCAGCGAAAACAATTCCCAATCAAGCTTTGTTTTGCTATGACAATCAACAAAGCCCAAGGACAAACACTCACTCAAGTAGGGATATACCTTAGACGACCTTGCTTCTCTCATGGACAACTATATGTTGCCCTTTCTCGGGCCAGGAATTCTAAACATGTAAGGGTACTGACCAAGCCTACAACTGAAGATCAGCATGTATACAGTGCAAAAAATGTTATTTAGTTTGAGATCTTACTACGATCAGGTGTTACACAGCAATCTCCTTCAAGGTCAGTATAATTACAACCTCTTGATTTATTTTTAATAATGTATGGCGCTCACCTAATGTGTAGCTGCTAAAGTCAAAACCACTCTTTTATGACAGGAACAGCTGAAACAGGAACTTCGGTCTGCTTATCTTCACGATGTCCCGTAATTACTGTGTCTTTTGTTAATAACAGATAGGATCCTTATATGAAACAAACAATCTATTACTTCTTCTTCTGAAAATGACAAGCAACTACTTCCTAATTACTGTGTCTTTTGTTAAGATTTCTACTTGGAATGATATCTACATTATATGAATGTTGTCTTGCTTCAAAATTACCCCTTTATTTCTTTTTAAATCATTTAAACATAACAAGAGTATAAGATTTTGGTGCAGGACAGACGGTACCCACCATATATGGCTGCGCTGATGAAACTAGAATTCTGCTGCTACTCCTAACTCTGTTTCTTCTCCTGCTGTAACAACATTCTCTTTACTCAAAGTTTATGACGAACAATTGAGTACCTTAGAAGTACTTTAGAACGTTATTATATCAATGTATGTTTTGTAACTTCGCTTACTATATTCCATATATGCTTGCAGTACTTCTTGTACCAGATTCTTCGAGGGCTTAAATACATACATTCCGCTAATGTCATACATAGAGATCTGAAGCCAAGCAATCTACTGATAAACGCTAACTGTGATCTCAAGATTTGTGATTTTGGTCTTGCACGACCAACCTCAGAAAACGAACACATGACTGAATATGTTGTCACTAGATGGTACAGAGCACCCGAGCTATTGCTCAATTCTTCTGATTACACTGCTTCAATTGATTTGTGGTCTGTGGGCTACATATTCATGGAGCTCATGAACAGAAGGCCATTGTTTCCTGGCAAGGACCATGTTCACCAAATGCGACTATTGACAGAGGTCAGATTTTCGGAGACAAACTAGAATCAATTCATTTTACTCAAATAGATTGCTTCCTTGCTGTCAATATTATGCCATTTTCCCTCAACTCAGCAAATTGATTCACATTATTCTAACCTTTCATAATTGAGAATGTGATGTAATTTTAGTAGAAAATCTTCTTTAATAACTCATTACTACTCTCTTTTATAAGTATCTTGGAAAGTTAAATCATATTGTTAACTAGGTACGAATATGTGACAGTTAATTTCAGACACATCCTGAAATACTATATACATGTCACTGTCATTTTTGGAGGGACAGAGTATATGAATGCAAAATTAATAGGTTTTATACATGCTGTGTTTCGCTGTTTCCTTCCATATGGATTAGAGATGCACTGATTGTTTTCACTTTGCAGTGATGTGAATCGTTACTGCTCTACATTGACCAAAAAATAGATAAAATAATTAGCTTCTCTTGGGTGCTTGGCTCATTGGTAGTATATAATGTAAATGGGAGTGAATTTTAAAGTTAACTGAGGATAGGCACCCTGAATCAAACGCCGGACCATTAAAAAAAAGTGAAAGAAAGATTTACTTGTGAATAAGCGTTCTCAGCAGATCTTAGCAAATATAGCTTCTTACCATGCTCTTATTATAGACTAAACAGCTATAATCAAATTCAATAGAAGTTCTATTCAGAAAGAATTTATTCTCATGATCTGTCTCTAAGGAAAATATCTGTTTTTGCAGTGATCCTTACGTTCTGCTCACAAATCATGGGGTGAATGTTGCATGTGCACACGCACTAGACCAACTTCAGCAGCTCAAACTTCAACATTCCATGAATTTGGTAACTTCATATTCCAAATCCTTACATTTTTTAATGACTTTTGGCGTAATACTTAATTCTTGTATGGACAACATATGTGTAGTAGTTGTGAATCTTGTGATGCTTCAGAAGGTATATGAATATATGACTATTACAAGCACTTTTTAAAATCTTTTATAATAATAATTTACTGTGATTTATAAACCCACAAACTCTGCTGAAAGAATTTGACATTTCCTACTCTTGTTATTACAATCTTGCTGTTTTGCTTTGATTAACTCTATTATTTTCTGCAATTTTGATTTTTTCAGTTGGTGATACATTCTTCTTAACTTAGTAATGGCAGATTATGACAGAAAATATACTGGGTCTAAAATAATTTGGTTCATTCATTTTGACAGTTCTACTCTATAGACTACCATTTCTTCAGCCAGAACAAACTTCACATCCATATGATTATTTGGTTGGCATTCCACATAATATTCATTAGGCTGTTAAATTGAGAGGTTATAGTACATTTATTGCGCAGCATCTTCTGTTAACAAAAAGTCACAGGCAGCTTCAAATACTACTTAGAAATAATTAGCAATAATTACTCCTAATTACAAATAACTACAGTATAATTCTTTTCAAATTCTTTGCATTTAGATCTTATTATCAATACAATTAAACTCTAATTAAAACTAAGCACAGGAAATGCAAAAGTTTGAAACTGAAATATTGGTCTTAAACAACAATATATATTTATATATATGTCGTTTATTCTCTGTCATTTCCACCAACGCCATCCAAAGTATCCTCCACTTTTAAAAAAGGTCAGTATTGTTCAGTAAACAAGTATTATATCACATTGGTCATATCCATATCGTTTCTTAACTTACCTTTTCTGTTTTGCATTGTACATATATATTGCTGCAGAGTTTAACCATGAAGCCAGAACAAACTTCACTCGGGAAACTAACTCCAAGCACAAAAGCTTACAAAGTCAGAGCCAAAGTGATAGAAAAATCTCAGCCACAACAATCACCAAACAAGAAGCGCTACCAACGCCTTGTATTTGAGGATACTGAGGTATGTTCACTTTTTTACTAGGCACTAAAAACAGTAATATAAAATTTACAACTGCTTGTAATTCTGCTATCGGCCATAAAACCAAAAAACATGAGGAAAATACAGATCTCGTTCACAGATTTAATCAACAACCAAATTACCAAAAAAAAAAAGGAAACTCACAACTTCAACACCTAAAAATCACTTACATATTCAACATGACATTTATTAAATTAGTTTATACGAAATGTCATGATTGCCGAGCAAACAAATCTATGAGTTCAACAGTATAATTTACATTGCCATGCAGTAAAAAGACTTAAAGAAGCAGGGTCACTTTAGATATGATCAGGTGTATTGGATTTTTATGGCACATATATTCACTTGAACTGTGCTATGCAGGGTAACCATCTTGGAGGTACTCTTTTTGGTGATGAAATAGACACTTTCAAGGACGTCCTGCAACTAGGGAAAGAATATGAGATCGCAAATGCTCCACTGAAACCAATAGATCCAAAGTACCAAAAAAGAGAAGATGAATGCCAGATGACATTCGGCGGACAAACGATCATCGAACCACTAGACCCAACTGCAGGTCCAGTTCTGCCAAATTATGTCTCCATCAACTCAATTCCAAAAACAAGCTTCAAAAATGAACGCTTTGGTAAGTACGGTGCTAACCAACATCAACTATATTGGTAACAACACTTTATGTAGCAGTCACTAACCGTATGTAACATGTCACACAGATTTGCTTGCTGTTGTCCTTTACATAGAAGAGGTCAGGAAAGTACCAACATCAGGAGGAAACATGATGGATGTACGTGAAATCATAGTCACTGACCAAAGGTACGTAAACAATGACGATAATACCATATTATAACAATGTAATCCACCATTTATACAAAACTACAAAAGTATCCATGACTCTATATTCCATGATAAACAGCACTGAACAGCCGCTGACCATCTCAATGTGGGGAGGCCTTGCTGTTATTGACACTGAGAAGCTTGCAGGTTGGGTGCTAAGCCCAATAGTTGCAGCCTTCACTCACTTACGGCCAACCACATATAAAGGTAGCCTATCATTTCTTCTCAAATTGTTAAAATACCTTAACACACCGACTAATTCAAAACCTTAAAACATGTAGGGTTCTCCCTTGCAAGCTCAATGTCAACTACTATCATCTCAGATCCTACGGGGGAGGAAGCACATGCTCTTCGAACATGGTAAGCAATGAAAAACACGATATACTTACAATATCTAATGCTAATCAACTGTACTAAATTCGTTCAAAACATCCTAGGATGAAAGAAAAACAAGAAATGCTTCTTGACCAGGCAACAAAAATACTACACATCAGAACACCATCAAGAACTACAGCAGCGAAAACTATCAATGAAATTGAGCAAAAAAATGTAAGGACAACAACCCACACCCCGCTACATAACAAATACCTACCTATTAACAGAGGACTGATGCATTTTCATAAATCGCAGGCTGCAAACACAATGCAAGAAGAACGCCATTGGATACAAGCCACTATCCCTGATGCTCAGTTGGAAAATCTAATTGCTTACCTAGGATGTAACAACTGTGGAAAGCGTTGCCAGGAAGCAAAGGACGCAACTTTCAAATGCCTAAACTGCTAAAAAAAAACAGTATTGCCGCAGTCAGGTAAGAATCAATTCAAATCAACAAATGCAACAACTACAATAACCAAAATACTAATGTCCCTTTACACGCAGGGTAAATTTCACAATCGATGTGAGTGACGCCACTGGGACACTAAGACTCACTGCTTTTGCTGAAGACTGTGAAAAGCTCCTTGGTCTCCCTACTTCAGAGATATATGAGAAGAAAATGGCGGTAAGAACGGAAAAAAGGGGGAAAGGCCATATAATTCACATAAAAACTCAACAAAAACAGTCCTTCAAATCCAGCTTTCTGATTTTTTTTGTGCATTATTGGGCAGGGTAATTGGCCAGAATTTGAAGATATAGCTAACAACCTAAAGGTCAGGACCATCAAATTCCAAATAGCACCAACAACTTCTCTAACTAGAATCGGGGTGCTCAAATAGGCTATCAAAGACGTTGAGATTTGACGAGATATGAAAGTGCTGCAACAAAAAAAAGAAGTAGTCGTTTGTCCTAAAACGACACCTTATACTTAGCTACATATTTACAATAATTTAGTACTACCATATAAGAACACTTTCTGCATATCAATATATCTATCTAAGTACTCCGTACTACTAGGATTAATCTTAAATTATGTGCCATGTAAGAACTCTTTTATTGAAATCAAATAATAAATGGCAAGTTTAAAGACCATTGAACCACTCCAATTGATAGTCACAGCACCAACTCATTGCAATTACAAATTACAATTACTGTACATTTCAACCTAATAGCACCACTCCAATATGATAGCCACGTAAATCACAATTCCCTTTACAAAACAACAGCCCACAAACAACTCAAATGAAAATTAATTAACCCAAAAAACAACTACCAAAACCTCATAAACAAAACACAATCTAAACAAAAAAGGCAAACCGCTTCGCGCGCATCGCGCGCGTTGGCTCCCCTAGTAAGATTAAAAGGGAGATGATTTCAAGTACTTATTAGGGTAGTTTTATGTAATATCATGGAAATCATTCTAATTTAAGAACTTAATTAGAAATTCTAATTCCTCCATCCTATTAATATTGCAACATACATTCTATTTGATAAATATCTCAACCCCCCCTCCCCTTGGGCTAGCTAAACTTGTGAGAGATGTTGGTTTAGTAGAGTCTTTCATCTTACCTTAAATAACAAAAAAAAATAAACAATTAATTTTAAAATAGTTTCGAATAAGGTGCAACATAACTTTGATAAGTTCTTGTAAAAAAAAATGATAAGTTTATGTATTGATCATATAATTTCAGATAATTACCAATTACTGAAGATCGAGTGAGTAAAATGTATCATAAGAGGACATTTTATTTGAGGTATTCAACAAAAGTTAAAGGAAAATCAAAAAGGATATGATAATTCTATCGATTATCTTCACAAACATACCCCCAAGTATTTTCATACTCTTTTGTCACTTTATTTTCTCTTTTATACCTTGGTTGTAACCTTAGAACTCTAACAATTATAGCCACAACAGAATTTTGTGCTTTTACCAATTGCATTCAACAGTCGCTAAAACACAAATATCGATCGCTAATTTTTTAATGACGGTTGCTAATAGGAGTTTGCCAGAGATCAATATGTCACTTGATATAACGACTTTTGACCATTAGTAGGTTTGTAAAATAATTGATTATCTTATTATACTGACCGTGTATCGGCCACAAAAATCGACCACATGACTGGTCGCGATATACCGATATTGCTTCAATGGTCAAAGACCAACCATCAAACCAAATAATAATTGCCAACTACATTATCAATCAATAAATAATGTCTGATTTGAGTCATTGCACTTAGGATTTTTTTCATAACCAATCAAAGTAATTAGGCCAAATTTCTTCTTGTACACTTGAACTTTAATTGATTGTCTCAACATTGAGATCGGAAATGTTTTTTCTTACATATGGGCATAGGCATTCTATTTTATTTGAGTCACTCAGCAAGCTGCTTGCAAAACTCAAAAAACTCTGCAACCCCTCTCAAAAAGCCAAGCTTAATATTGTGCCTATCATATATGTCACAAATCCAACTCCATTTTCTTCTTTACATAATAATATAATCCACATATCTCACAAAAAAAACATGTTAGTATGCTACCAAACACTTTAAGAACGCTTACAAAATTCATATAAAATTTACATCCAATTCATGTTACTTCATGTTTTAGTATTAAGTCTATTATCGTTTACTAACATATGCCCGAAGATACCGAAGTGAATTTTCATGCGAAAAATAGGATACAGCAAAATAGTTAGGGTGTGATGAATATATATATAATTAGGCTTTTTCGTGAGAAAATTCATGTTCATCAGGCTGAGTAACAAAGCTAGTAAATCTAGGGGTAACTTCGTACATTTGCACAATTAATGAAGGGTAGTGTCGTAACTATAAGCATATGAATAGAAGACGGAAATGTGACATGGCAAAGTTGGAAGTTAGTCAAACTAACGTGCCTGAGTCAACAAAATTCCAAGCGTTACCATCCGCCACTGGGAAATTCGCACTTCCCCCAAATTCCTCAAATCCCCAATTTAGAAACCCTAAATTCCTCAATTCCCCAATATCGAAACCCTAAATCCATAATTTGAAAAATTGGAGAAATTGAACCTTTGTTAAAGTTATTGGAAGTCGACAGTGGTCAGAAATACGATTTCAACCGGATTTTGAAGTCGTCAAAGCGTAGCTGGCCAGGAGTTGAATCGTCTTCGCAAAATTGTGTGAGGGAGCTGGATTCAATGTCGATTGATTTTAAGCTAGCTGACCGATCTACCACATCTTCTCTGGTGCGACCTCTGTCGTCTCTTCTAATGGGCAATTTGAGTTTAGAGCAGAGGAAGAAGATGCAGATCCACGATAAATATTTATTTTTTCTGGAGAGAGGGGATGGGGATGGAGATGGGGGAAGGACTGTTAGTTTGTAATGAAACGACGTTATAATAGCCTTTTTAATGATGCAAAATTTTGCCGTCAAAATAGCCAGGTCACCATCAGTATATTTCAATATAAAAATAATACTTTTGGTGAGGAGAGCCCACAAATGTAGCTGATTAACAACATTTTGTTAATCAGGCTGATCAACCGGGTCGGCCTCCTTTTTCGTATAAGCAAAAGTGATTAAACAATCTCTAATTTGTAAAAGAAATAGATAAATGATACAGAGTAACATGCATGTTTAAACAAACTTTTTACTGTGAAAATATTTAAATTGTTGCACTCATCAATTCTAGTAAATTCTATCCCTGTCTAAGTCTTTAACACCCCCCACCCCCCGAAAAAAAAAAAATCTACCCCAAACACTGAAAACAAATAGTTAAACCAAGTAATAAAGATGTTGATTAACACACAACTTAATCTAATGGCTTTCTATTCAAATTATATACACTAAACATAATCCAAATTTTATTACAATTTACAACCCACCTTGATAACAAATCAAGGCAATTACTCTAACTAGATGTTGATTAACACACAACTTAATCTAATGGCTTTCTATTCAAATTGTTTTTCAAAATTATTCATTGTATATAATACAACTAAACATAATTAAATACTATTTACCTCGGCTTCATTTATTTTTGGTATCCAAAATGGCATAAAAAAAAAAATTTGTTACTATGAATAATATGTAAATGACTAATAGGCCTATGAATATGTGCTTAGACTTTAAACTCGAATGTCGTTTGAAAATGTTAAGGCTTGTTTGACATCATTTTTGGTTTTCAGTTTCCTTTTTTTTGAAAACTAAAAACCAAAAACAAGAAACAAGAAAAAGGTGTTTTCACTTTTTTGTTGTCAGTTTTCAAAATCATCATAATTTTAATAAATATAAATAATTTTTTATTCATTATGTGACATATATAATAACTTTTAAAAAACAGAAAATCACAGCGTTGCCAAACGAACCCTTAGTTATTCAAGGCCACACTTAATGCAACAACCATGCGGACCAATCCAGCCCAGTTCTCTCGTCAAGTCCCAGCCGTACGTGAGCCTGAGCCGTCAAGCTCCCACGCTACTCTTCGCAAAGTTGCGAATTGAAGCCCACTAATCTTAGCCAAACAAATTAAAGAAACACACATTACACATTACACATTACACATTAAAAGGCCTTTCTTAACAACCAATTCACCAAATCCCAACTACATCAATCAAAGCCCACTCACATATTCTCAATTTGCATTGGTTAGTTGCATAGTCTTGCACACGTTAATTTATCAAGCATAATTTGTTTTAAAAGTAGTAGTAAGGAACACTCAAATTGTAAGATTACGCCTAGGGGCGTTAACGAGCCAAGCTTGCTTGTGAACTGTTCAAGACTTGGGTTGGTCAAAGCTCGTGAACAAGCTCGAGTTTTTTGTATGATAATTTGTTTTCATTTTTTTGTAATGAATTAATTATTAACATTTAACTTTGTTTCATATTTAGGACTCGAGATCAAAAATTAATTTTCAAAACTCTAGTTGCATTCTCGCGGAGTGTTAGAAATTTCGTTCATGATATTTGTTATTGATTATTTATGTAGAAGAAGAACTAACAAAAGAAAGAGTTGTGCCTAGTTGATCTGCCAGATCAACGAAATTTGTTAATCTAGGGGTGTAATCGTCTTTTCATCTACCAAGTGAGGGACACATGCGTAATTTGCTACATAAAGTCAAAGACAAGTTGCATAAAGTCATCGGACATTTGTAAAAATTAAAGTACTAAACTATTGGCCAAGCTTTTGCACATATTTACATGATATGCCACCCGTTAACAAAATTTTGTTAATCTGGCAGATTAAGTTGTATTTGCCGCAAAAGAAATAAGAAGAAAATAGTCCCACATGGAAAGATAGGAGCAAGGGATAGAATTTAAGAGTTATAAGAGCAAAATTAGATTGTCTTTATTTAAAGTATGGCTATCCATTTGGGCCTTACTGATTTTGAGCTTAACAAGCCTTGATCGAGCCAATTTTTTTTTTTTTTTTTTTTTTTTTTTTTTTTTTGAAAGAAGTCCTAAAGGACACTAAATTTCATTAATATAATCCATACGACATCTACAATTGACAATAAACGATAATGAAAACGAAATTTAAAAATATCAAACAAGAATTAACCGAGGAAGGACTAAAAATCCAAATACATAAATATAACAATTCGGCATATTCTCGATTCGTTGTTGTTTTGGGTGTTTTTGTCCCTTGGGAGAGTTACGTCACGAAGTCTGATCCGGCTGAGCCGTACCTGCAAAATAACGGAGACTCCGGGTGGTTGGAGCTCCGCCTCCGACGGTCAAGTTAGTAACTTGAAACGGAATAAAGAGAACGAAAATTTAGGTGGGTATCTACTCGGATTCCAAGCTCAGGTCTTTCTCTGATGTAAGAGAATAAGGGTTTAATAAATGGTAAAACGTGCCCTCAAAATGAGGGACATCTCCCTATTTATAGGGTCTTTGGGAATTGTGCCCCTGATTAGGTCACTGAACCCTAATCATTGGTGGGCTGCGCCGTTTTACGGCGTTCTCGGGATTTGGGCCTGAAGGCCGCCTTTTTTCCTTAATTTCTTGAGTGACACGTGTCAAGCAGGGATGGGTCCACTCTGGGCCATTCTGATACTGACACGTGTCATCCTCTAATTGGACCACGTGGCAGGGTAAAATTACCCTAAACATTTGCCCCTCACAGATGTGACGTGGCACGCCACGTGGCATCTGTGACACATGTCACGCTCCGGTTGGCGGTAATTTTACCATTAAAGAGTAACCGTTCACCTTCCGGGTAAATTACGAAAATGCCCCCATATTTACCCTTTATATATAGCCGTTTTACCCTCATAATTTTGTACGTTTACAAAAATTTTCTAAAGAGAAAACTTTGAGAGAGCAGAAGTCATCCGTTTGAGTCAGATGCGAGTAAGAAAGTTTGTTCTCCATCAACCCAGCCGGACCCGCCTACCTTCAGATATCACATCCAAAGGTACCGTCTCTGTCTCTCTCAGCTCTTTTTCTTTTTTCACCGCTTGTACATATTTCTTGCAATAAATGGATGCATCACCAACACACACGGCACAACCTAGGTTAGAGTCCAGCCGGTCATCAGGGACGGCTGAGTCTAGGACTGGGAGTGTCGTCTCGGGGTGTTGGGACCACCCTTTGCCTTGGATTCCGACCAGTTATGTGTTTGTGCAGGACACTAGGGGTGTGCAAAAATTCAGGGTACCCTGATATGGAACCGGAACCTGTTCGGAACCGCAGGTTCCAAACCCGAAACCTGTTGATCAGGTTCCGGTTCCGATTCCGGGTAATAAAATTAGGAACCTGTTGCAACAGGTTCCGGTTCCGGGTAATAAAATTTTGGATCTAGAACCTGTAGGGTACCTTGTTAGTACAGGTTTCCTATAGGGTACATGAAACCGGTACCTATATGGTATTAAAAATTCTAGACAATTAGTGTTGGTTTGTTATATTTGAAGTACTATACTAAAGTTGTAAGCTTTTATTGTGATCATCTATTTTCAATAAAAATAAATTTGTCCCAATTTATCAAGTAACTATTAAACTTACTTTGACAGACAGGGTACCCTGTTTAGGAACTGGAACCTGCAGGTTCCGGTTCCGGTTCTCAATTCTTAGGAACCTGTTGCAACAGGTTCCGGTTCCGGGTCCTGATATTTTTACAGGGTACCCTGCTACGCTCACCCCTACAGGACACCATGGCTCGGACAATGCAGACGACAACTGATCCAAATTACAAAAGCGAAGGCTCAGGCGGCCGAACGCCTGAGGGAGAACTGTCTGGTCAGGGAGACCAGACGGCTCTGGAGAGATCCTCTCCGCGCGCCCCCTCAACTCCCGCTGATTCCTTCTTGGAAGAATGTGACCAAGGCGGCGATGAGGCCGCCTCTGCCCCCTTGACCCAAAATGAGGAAGAGACGGAGAGCGACAGCTCCGCCTCTACTTCTGAGAGCAGTGATGACTTACCCCCGCTTCAGGATAGCGAGGAAGAGAGAAAAAAAAAACGAGAAGGACGATCCCTTCAACATCCACGTCTCCTCCAAGGACCGGATCCAAATGGAGGAAATCTTAAAGAATTTTATGCAAATGCACCCGCTAGGAGACGGGTATAGGATCCGGGTGCCGCCTGAGAATGGCACCATCGCCTGGGGGGACGATCAACAGAACGCCAACAACTATTTCGGCTGTTATGAGGCGGCGTTCAAGGTTGGCCTTCGCTTCCCCCTTCACCAGGCGGTGAAGGCAATTTTAAGAGGCTACGGCCTTGGAGTCTGGCAACTTACCCCCAACTCTTGGACAAACATTCTGGGGTATGTTGCCGCCTGCGAGTTCTAGGGGCTTAACCCCGGCTGGGAGGCTTTTGCTAGTATGCATTATCTTAGCAGAAGCCCAGGCGGCTGGAGGGCGTGGTACACTCTAACCACGCAGCCCCAATATATGATGACCTTGGACAAGGTCTCGAAATTCGACGGCTGGAAGCACAGGTTCTACCTGATGTCAGCTCCAACCAGACGGGAGAATTATGAATTCCGTCTGTACAATAAGAAGCCCGACTTGTTGGGCTGGAAGTGCGCTCTTCCCCGGATCCCAGAGGAAGATTTTGACAAGATCATTGAGGCAGACTTTTTCGGCCTCACAGACGCAACTTTGTCAAACGGGGAAACAATAAAAGTCCCCAAGAACTGGATCCCCAAGAGCGCAAGGTTCAGGGACGAGTGTTTCCTAGCTTCCTGCGGGCTAGGACACATGTTTACCAAACGTATGCGCCTGAGTTTATATCCGTCTGTAATATCTTTCTATTAGAATTGATTTATGATATTGACCAATTTCTCTTTTTGCAGAAGAAGCATTAAAAATGTTGCAGACGGAGAAGACTCCCAAGCGATCCTCTGCAGTCATCCGCAAAGAGCTTGCGGAGAAAGTTGCGGCTGAGGTCAAAGCTAAGGTAATAAACGCCTGACCCTTTCTTAAATTGATCTTAAAAACTATTTTGCCCGGATGCTAACTTTAACTTTGGTTATTTTCGCAGGGAGGAGAGGTTGGAAAGACGTTTGAGAAACAACTCAAACGGGCTAGGGAGGAGACCCCGCTGTTCTCAACAAAATCAAAAAATCCACCTCCGCGTCAACCCCTGGCGCCTCAGCCGGGCATCAGAAGATGCGGATAGCGGGGCGAAACGAGAAGGTAGGCGGCAGCCTGGGCCTCAGCCTCGTTAACCCCGTAACAGCGACCGGGGGGTTCTCCACGCCTACAAGCGGTTCCCGCTTGGTTGGCTCTGAAGGTAAGAACCCTTTTGAATCCCCGCTTAAGCTGGGGTGGCCTTTGCGGGTGAAATCCCACTCTCAACAGACGTCATCTTCAGACGGTCGGCAACAAATAGGTGCTGCCTTAGTTTCGCACTCATCACGTATTGATTGTGGTGCAGATCAATCTCCCCGCTGGCCAGACGTCCAGAAGCATGCCAAGGCCATGTTGGAAGCCGTCCGGAAGAGGGATAAAGACAGTATCCCTGGGATAGAGGCATTCAATGTGGAACGCATTCTATCCCTTCTGGCTGAGGTAAGAAACTTATCAAATTTATTTCTTTCCAAGCGTTTTATCTCGCCTAAAATACTCATACCGCATGCTTTTTTGCAGGCCATGCTGCGAGTGGACGGGCTCAAACGTCCTTATTCCCGCAAACGGGAAGAGGTAAAAAGGGCCAAGAAGTCCGCCATAGACGCTGATAATATTGCTTTACACTCGACTATCGTAAATGAACTTGAAAATAAAGCAATCATTATGACACAGGCGTCTAGAATCCAGCAGCTGGAGTCAGATCTGGAGACGGCCAAACAGCGGGCGACTGATGTTGAGACGACCTGGAAGGAGGCAGAGGAGGCCCAGAAGAAGGCTGATGAGAGTGCCAAAAAGGCTGATGAGGCGCTCAAGAAGGCCCACACGGACCTTGGCTCACTTTAGGGTGTTTCTGAAGAGAACACCAACCTGAAGGCCAAGGTTCAAAAACTGGAGAAGGAAGCTGCTCATGCTCAGAAGAACTTTGCAGCAACCCTGGAGGCGGAGCAAAACCGCCTTGTTGCTGAGAGTGACACTGACAATGATGCCCGTATGAAGATCGCCTGGGCTACGTTGTACCCAGACGCGGATTACAGCGTCTGGGCACTGGCACACAACTATGCCGAGTACGTGATGTACTTGAGAGAGCAAGGTGAGCCAGAGCCTGACTCTTTCGAAGCCTGGGTCAACTCCAACAACGAGCCGTCTGTACCTCAGCTACCTGGTCCGGGTGAAGCATAAGAGATTCCCTCAGATGATGAGGAAGAGGACCAGGAGGAGCCGACTGCAGGCCAGAAGTGACTTTCCAGCGGCAGTATGCCAATCTCTGGTTTTTTTTTTTTTTGTATTTTCTTTTACTCAGCGGCAGTATACCAAAACTTGTTTTTCCGGCCTGTGTGCCGAGTATCTTTGTATTTACCGGCTGTGGAGCCGGGTTAATTAACAATTTCTCCTTTCTCACGGACGGGGTCCGGTTAACATTTAATCCACTACAACCGTTTGATTGGGTGGAATTTTAATGAATGGACCGACTGAGTCGGTTTTGATCATCTTGCGTTTGCGTTTGAATTTCAATTTTTGCGAATTTTAATTTTTCATTTTTTCCTAACTTATCAAAAGCCTGGCTGTCCTTGCCCCTGGACGGCTGTGTGATTGGTTTCAAGTGGAGTTGGTTGATTGACTTGGTAACGTCTGATGCTGCAAAGAGTATGATGCGTTTGTAAGTCAATCAATCACAGTAGTGATTGCCCCAAACCAAGTGCACAGCCGTACATCAACAGGCGTTCCAGTCACTACTGAGAAGCCAGAACAAACTTCACTCGGGAATATCCATATCGTTTCTTAACTTACCTTTTCTGTTTTGCATTGTACATATATATTGCTGCAGAGTTTAACCATGAAGCCAGAACAAACTTCACTCGGGAAACTAACTCCAAGCACAAAAGCTTACAAAGTCAGAGCCAAAGTGATAGAAAAATCTCAGCCACAACAATCACCAAACAAGAAGCGCTACCAACGCCTTGTATTTGAGGATACTGAGGTATGTTCACTTTTTTACTAGGCACTAAAAACAGTAATATAAAATTTACAACTGCTTGTAATTCTGCTATCGGCCATAAAACCAAAAAACATGAGGAAAATACAGATCTCGTTCACAGATTTAATCAACAACCAAATTACCAAAAAAAAAAAGGAAACTCACAACTTCAACACCTAAAAATCACTTACATATTCAACATGACATTTATTAAATTAGTTTATACGAAATGTCATGATTGCCGAGCAAACAAATCTATGAGTTCAACAGTATAATTTACATTGCCATGCAGTAAAAAGACTTAAAGAAGCAGGGTCACTTTAGATATGATCAGGTGTATTGGATTTTTATGGCACATATATTCACTTGAACTGTGCTATGCAGGGTAACCATCTTGGAGGTACTCTTTTTGGTGATGAAATAGACACTTTCAAGGACGTCCTGCAACTAGGGAAAGAATATGAGATCGCAAATGCTCCACTGAAACCAATAGATCCAAAGTACCAAAAAAGAGAAGATGAATGCCAGATGACATTCGGCGGACAAACGATCATCGAACCACTAGACCCAACTGCAGGTCCAGTTCTGCCAAATTATGTCTCCATCAACTCAATTCCAAAAACAAGCTTCAAAAATGAACGCTTTGGTAAGTACGGTGCTAACCAACATCAACTATATTGGTAACAACACTTTATGTAGCAGTCACTAACCGTATGTAACATGTCACACAGATTTGCTTGCTGTTGTCCTTTACATAGAAGAGGTCAGGAAAGTACCAACATCAGGAGGAAACATGATGGATGTACGTGAAATCATAGTCACTGACCAAAGGTACGTAAACAATGACGATAATACCATATTATAACAATGTAATCCACCATTTATACAAAACTACAAAAGTATCCATGACTCTATATTCCATGATAAACAGCACTGAACAGCCGCTGACCATCTCAATGTGGGGAGGCCTTGCTGTTATTGACACTGAGAAGCTTGCAGGTTGGGTGCTAAGCCCAATAGTTGCAGCCTTCACTCACTTACGGCCAACCACATATAAAGGTAGCCTATCATTTCTTCTCAAATTGTTAAAATACCTTAACACACCGACTAATTCAAAACCTTAAAACATGTAGGGTTCTCCCTTGCAAGCTCAATGTCAACTACTATCATCTCAGATCCTACGGGGGAGGAAGCACATGCTCTTCGAACATGGTAAGCAATGAAAAACACGATATACTTACAATATCTAATGCTAATCAACTGTACTAAATTCGTTCAAAACATCCTAGGATGAAAGAAAAACAAGAAATGCTTCTTGACCAGGCAACAAAAATACTACACATCAGAACACCATCAAGAACTACAGCAGCGAAAACTATCAATGAAATTGAGCAAAAAAATGTAAGGACAACAACCCACACCCCGCTACATAACAAATACCTACCTATTAACAGAGGACTGATGCATTTTCATAAATCGCAGGCTGCAAACACAATGCAAGAAGAACGCCATTGGATACAAGCCACTATCCCTGATGCTCAGTTGGAAAATCTAATTGCTTACCTAGGATGTAACAACTGTGGAAAGCGTTGCCAGGAAGCAAAGGACGCAACTTTCAAATGCCTAAACTGCTAAAAAAAAACAGTATTGCCGCAGTCAGGTAAGAATCAATTCAAATCAACAAATGCAACAACTACAATAACCAAAATACTAATGTCCCTTTACACGCAGGGTAAATTTCACAATCGATGTGAGTGACGCCACTGGGACACTAAGACTCACTGCTTTTGCTGAAGACTGTGAAAAGCTCCTTGGTCTCCCTACTTCAGAGATATATGAGAAGAAAATGGCGGTAAGAACGGAAAAAAGGGGGAAAGGCCATATAATTCACATAAAAACTCAACAAAAACAGTCCTTCAAATCCAGCTTTCTGATTTTTTTTGTGCATTATTGGGCAGGGTAATTGGCCAGAATTTGAAGATATAGCTAACAACCTAAAGGTCAGGACCATCAAATTCCAAATAGCACCAACAACTTCTCTAACTAGAATCGGGGTGCTCAAATAGGCTATCAAAGACGTTGAGATTTGACGAGATATGAAAGTGCTGCAACAAAAAAAAGAAGTAGTCGTTTGTCCTAAAACGACACCTTATACTTAGCTACATATTTACAATAATTTAGTACTACCATATAAGAACACTTTCTGCATATCAATATATCTATCTAAGTACTCCGTACTACTAGGATTAATCTTAAATTATGTGCCATGTAAGAACTCTTTTATTGAAATCAAATAATAAATGGCAAGTTTAAAGACCATTGAACCACTCCAATTGATAGTCACAGCACCAACTCATTGCAATTACAAATTACAATTACTGTACATTTCAACCTAATAGCACCACTCCAATATGATAGCCACGTAAATCACAATTCCCTTTACAAAACAACAGCCCACAAACAACTCAAATGAAAATTAATTAACCCAAAAAACAACTACCAAAACCTCATAAACAAAACACAATCTAAACAAAAAAGGCAAACCGCTTCGCGCGCATCGCGCGCGTTGGCTCCCCTAGTAAGATTAAAAGGGAGATGATTTCAAGTACTTATTAGGGTAGTTTTATGTAATATCATGGAAATCATTCTAATTTAAGAACTTAATTAGAAATTCTAATTCCTCCATCCTATTAATATTGCAACATACATTCTATTTGATAAATATCTCAACCCCCCCTCCCCTTGGGCTAGCTAAACTTGTGAGAGATGTTGGTTTAGTAGAGTCTTTCATCTTACCTTAAATAACAAAAAAAAATAAACAATTAATTTTAAAATAGTTTCGAATAAGGTGCAACATAACTTTGATAAGTTCTTGTAAAAAAAAATGATAAGTTTATGTATTGATCATATAATTTCAGATAATTACCAATTACTGAAGATCGAGTGAGTAAAATGTATCATAAGAGGACATTTTATTTGAGGTATTCAACAAAAGTTAAAGGAAAATCAAAAAGGATATGATAATTCTATCGATTATCTTCACAAACATACCCCCAAGTATTTTCATACTCTTTTGTCACTTTATTTTCTCTTTTATACCTTGGTTGTAACCTTAGAACTCTAACAATTATAGCCACAACAGAATTTTGTGCTTTTACCAATTGCATTCAACAGTCGCTAAAACACAAATATCGATCGCTAATTTTTTAATGACGGTTGCTAATAGGAGTTTGCCAGAGATCAATATGTCACTTGATATAACGACTTTTGACCATTAGTAGGTTTGTAAAATAATTGATTATCTTATTATACTGACCGTGTATCGGCCACAAAAATCGACCACATGACTGGTCGCGATATACCGATATTGCTTCAATGGTCAAAGACCAACCATCAAACCAAATAATAATTGCCAACTACATTATCAATCAATAAATAATGTCTGATTTGAGTCATTGCACTTAGGATTTTTTTCATAACCAATCAAAGTAATTAGGCCAAATTTCTTCTTGTACACTTGAACTTTAATTGATTGTCTCAACATTGAGATCGGAAATGTTTTTTCTTACATATGGGCATAGGCATTCTATTTTATTTGAGTCACTCAGCAAGCTGCTTGCAAAACTCAAAAAACTCTGCAACCCCTCTCAAAAAGCCAAGCTTAATATTGTGCCTATCATATATGTCACAAATCCAACTCCATTTTCTTCTTTACATAATAATATAATCCACATATCTCACAAAAAAAACATGTTAGTATGCTACCAAACACTTTAAGAACGCTTACAAAATTCATATAAAATTTACATCCAATTCATGTTACTTCATGTTTTAGTATTAAGTCTATTATCGTTTACTAACATATGCCCGAAGATACCGAAGTGAATTTTCATGCGAAAAATAGGATACAGCAAAATAGTTAGGGTGTGATGAATATATATATAATTAGGCTTTTTCGTGAGAAAATTCATGTTCATCAGGCTGAGTAACAAAGCTAGTAAATCTAGGGGTAACTTCGTACATTTGCACAATTAATGAAGGGTAGTGTCGTAACTATAAGCATATGAATAGAAGACGGAAATGTGACATGGCAAAGTTGGAAGTTAGTCAAACTAACGTGCCTGAGTCAACAAAATTCCAAGCGTTACCATCCGCCACTGGGAAATTCGCACTTCCCCCAAATTCCTCAAATCCCCAATTTAGAAACCCTAAATTCCTCAATTCCCCAATATCGAAACCCTAAATCCATAATTTGAAAAATTGGAGAAATTGAACCTTTGTTAAAGTTATTGGAAGTCGACAGTGGTCAGAAATACGATTTCAACCGGATTTTGAAGTCGTCAAAGCGTAGCTGGCCAGGAGTTGAATCGTCTTCGCAAAATTGTGTGAGGGAGCTGGATTCAATGTCGATTGATTTTAAGCTAGCTGACCGATCTACCACATCTTCTCTGGTGCGACCTCTGTCGTCTCTTCTAATGGGCAATTTGAGTTTAGAGCAGAGGAAGAAGATGCAGATCCACGATAAATATTTATTTTTTCTGGAGAGAGGGGATGGGGATGGAGATGGGGGAAGGACTGTTAGTTTGTAATGAAACGACGTTATAATAGCCTTTTTAATGATGCAAAATTTTGCCGTCAAAATAGCCAGGTCACCATCAGTATATTTCAATATAAAAATAATACTTTTGGTGAGGAGAGCCCACAAATGTAGCTGATTAACAACATTTTGTTAATCAGGCTGATCAACCGGGTCGGCCTCCTTTTTCGTATAAGCAAAAGTGATTAAACAATCTCTAATTTGTAAAAGAAATAGATAAATGATACAGAGTAACATGCATGTTTAAACAAACTTTTTACTGTGAAAATATTTAAATTGTTGCACTCATCAATTCTAGTAAATTCTATCCCTGTCTAAGTCTTTAACACCCCCCACCCCCCGAAAAAAAAAAAATCTACCCCAAACACTGAAAACAAATAGTTAAACCAAGTAATAAAGATGTTGATTAACACACAACTTAATCTAATGGCTTTCTATTCAAATTATATACACTAAACATAATCCAAATTTTATTACAATTTACAACCCACCTTGATAACAAATCAAGGCAATTACTCTAACTAGATGTTGATTAACACACAACTTAATCTAATGGCTTTCTATTCAAATTGTTTTTCAAAATTATTCATTGTATATAATACAACTAAACATAATTAAATACTATTTACCTCGGCTTCATTTATTTTTGGTATCCAAAATGGCATAAAAAAAAAAATTTGTTACTATGAATAATATGTAAATGACTAATAGGCCTATGAATATGTGCTTAGACTTTAAACTCGAATGTCGTTTGAAAATGTTAAGGCTTGTTTGACATCATTTTTGGTTTTCAGTTTCCTTTTTTTTGAAAACTAAAAACCAAAAACAAGAAACAAGAAAAAGGTGTTTTCACTTTTTTGTTGTCAGTTTTCAAAATCATCATAATTTTAATAAATATAAATAATTTTTTATTCATTATGTGACATATATAATAACTTTTAAAAAACAGAAAATCACAGCGTTGCCAAACGAACCCTTAGTTATTCAAGGCCACACTTAATGCAACAACCATGCGGACCAATCCAGCCCAGTTCTCTCGTCAAGTCCCAGCCGTACGTGAGCCTGAGCCGTCAAGCTCCCACGCTACTCTTCGCAAAGTTGCGAATTGAAGCCCACTAATCTTAGCCAAACAAATTAAAGAAACACACATTACACATTACACATTACACATTAAAAGGCCTTTCTTAACAACCAATTCACCAAATCCCAACTACATCAATCAAAGCCCACTCACATATTCTCAATTTGCATTGGTTAGTTGCATAGTCTTGCACACGTTAATTTATCAAGCATAATTTGTTTTAAAAGTAGTAGTAAGGAACACTCAAATTGTAAGATTACGCCTAGGGGCGTTAACGAGCCAAGCTTGCTTGTGAACTGTTCAAGACTTGGGTTGGTCAAAGCTCGTGAACAAGCTCGAGTTTTTTGTATGATAATTTGTTTTCATTTTTTTGTAATGAATTAATTATTAACATTTAACTTTGTTTCATATTTAGGACTCGAGATCAAAAATTAATTTTCAAAACTCTAGTTGCATTCTCGCGGAGTGTTAGAAATTTCGTTCATGATATTTGTTATTGATTATTTATGTAGAAGAAGAACTAACAAAAGAAAGAGTTGTGCCTAGTTGATCTGCCAGATCAACGAAATTTGTTAATCTAGGGGTGTAATCGTCTTTTCATCTACCAAGTGAGGGACACATGCGTAATTTGCTACATAAAGTCAAAGACAAGTTGCATAAAGTCATCGGACATTTGTAAAAATTAAAGTACTAAACTATTGGCCAAGCTTTTGCACATATTTACATGATATGCCACCCGTTAACAAAATTTTGTTAATCTGGCAGATTAAGTTGTATTTGCCGCAAAAGAAATAAGAAGAAAATAGTCCCACATGGAAAGATAGGAGCAAGGGATAGAATTTAAGAGTTATAAGAGCAAAATTAGATTGTCTTTATTTAAAGTATGGCTATCCATTTGGGCCTTACTGATTTTGAGCTTAACAAGCCTTGATCGAGCCAATTTTTTTTTTTTTTTTTTTTTTTTTTTTTTTTTTTGAAAGAAGTCCTAAAGGACACTAAATTTCATTAATATAATCCATACGACATCTACAATTGACAATAAACGATAATGAAAACGAAATTTAAAAATATCAAACAAGAATTAACCGAGGAAGGACTAAAAATCCAAATACATAAATATAACAATTCGGCATATTCTCGATTCGTTGTTGTTTTGGGTGTTTTTGTCCCTTGGGAGAGTTACGTCACGAAGTCTGATCCGGCTGAGCCGTACCTGCAAAATAACGGAGACTCCGGGTGGTTGGAGCTCCGCCTCCGACGGTCAAGTTAGTAACTTGAAACGGAATAAAGAGAACGAAAATTTAGGTGGGTATCTACTCGGATTCCAAGCTCAGGTCTTTCTCTGATGTAAGAGAATAAGGGTGTAATAAATGGTAAAACGTGCCCTCAAAATGAGGGACATCTCCCTATTTATAGGGTCTTTGGGAATTGTGCCCCTGATTAGGTCACTGAACCCTAATCATTGGTGGGCTGCGCCGTTTTACGGCGTTCTCGGGATTTGGGCCTGAAGGCCGCCTTTTTTCCTTAATTTCTTGAGTGACACGTGTCAAGCAGGGATGGGTCCACTCTGGGCCATTCTGATACTGACACGTGTCATCCTCTAATTGGACCACGTGGCAGGGTAAAATTACCCTAAACATTTGCCCCTCACAGATGTGACGTGGCACGCCACGTGGCATCTGTGACACATGTCACGCTCCGGTTGGCGGTAATTTTACCATTAAAGAGTAACCGTTCACCTTCCGGGTAAATTACGAAAATGCCCCCATATTTACCCTTTATATATAGCCGTTTTACCCTCATAATTTTGTACGTTTACAAAAATTTTCTAAAGAGAAAACTTTGAGAGAGCAGAAGTCATCCGTTTGAGTCAGATGCGAGTAAGAAAGTTTGTTCTCCATCAACCCAGCCGGACCCGCCTACCTTCAGATATCACATCCAAAGGTACCGTCTCTGTCTCTCTCAGCTCTTTTTCTTTTTTCACCGCTTGTACATATTTCTTGCAATAAATGGATGCATCACCAACACACACGGCACAACCTAGGTTAGAGTCCAGCCGGTCATCAGGGACGGCTGAGTCTAGGACTGGGAGTGTCGTCTCGGGGTGTTGGGACCACCCTTTGCCTTGGATTCCGACCAGTTATGTGTTTGTGCAGGACACTAGGGGTGTGCAAAAATTCAGGGTACCCTGATATGGAACCGGAACCTGTTCGGAACCGCAGGTTCCAAACCCGAAACCTGTTGATCAGGTTCCGGTTCCGATTCCGGGTAATAAAATTAGGAACCTGTTGCAACAGGTTCCGGTTCCGGGTAATAAAATTTTGGATCTAGAACCTGTAGGGTACCTTGTTAGTACAGGTTTCCTATAGGGTACATGAAACCGGTACCTATATGGTATTAAAAATTCTAGACAATTAGTGTTGGTTTGTTATATTTGAAGTACTATACTAAAGTTGTAAGCTTTTATTGTGATCATCTATTTTCAATAAAAATAAATTTGTCCCAATTTATCAAGTAACTATTAAACTTACTTTGACAGACAGGGTACCCTGTTTAGGAACTGGAACCTGCAGGTTCCGGTTCCGGTTCTCAATTCTTAGGAACCTGTTGCAACAGGTTCCGGTTCCGGGTCCTGATATTTTTACAGGGTACCCTGCTACGCTCACCCCTACAGGACACCATGGCTCGGACAATGCAGACGACAACTGATCCAAATTACAAAAGCGAAGGCTCAGGCGGCCGAACGCCTGAGGGAGAACTGTCTGGTCAGGGAGACCAGACGGCTCTGGAGAGATCCTCTCCGCGCGCCCCCTCAACTCCCGCTGATTCCTTCTTGGAAGAATGTGACCAAGGCGGCGATGAGGCCGCCTCTGCCCCCTTGACCCAAAATGAGGAAGAGACGGAGAGCGACAGCTCCGCCTCTACTTCTGAGAGCAGTGATGACTTACCCCCGCTTCAGGATAGCGAGGAAGAGAGAAAAAAAAAACGAGAAGGACGATCCCTTCAACATCCACGTCTCCTCCAAGGACCGGATCCAAATGGAGGAAATCTTAAAGAATTTTATGCAAATGCACCCGCTAGGAGACGGGTATAGGATCCGGGTGCCGCCTGAGAATGGCACCATCGCCTGGGGGGACGATCAACAGAACGCCAACAACTATTTCGGCTGTTATGAGGCGGCGTTCAAGGTTGGCCTTCGCTTCCCCCTTCACCAGGCGGTGAAGGCAATTTTAAGAGGCTACGGCCTTGGAGTCTGGCAACTTACCCCCAACTCTTGGACAAACATTCTGGGGTATGTTGCCGCCTGCGAGTTCTAGGGGCTTAACCCCGGCTGGGAGGCTTTTGCTAGTATGCATTATCTTAGCAGAAGCCCAGGCGGCTGGAGGGCGTGGTACACTCTAACCACGCAGCCCCAATATATGATGACCTTGGACAAGGTCTCGAAATTCGACGGCTGGAAGCACAGGTTCTACCTGATGTCAGCTCCAACCAGACGGGAGAATTATGAATTCCGTCTGTACAATAAGAAGCCCGACTTGTTGGGCCGGAAGTGCGCTCTTCCCCGGATCCCAGAGGAAGATTTTGACAAGATCATTGAGGCAGACTTTTTCGGCCTCACAGACGCAACTTTGTCAAACGGGGAAACAATAAAAGTCCCCAAGAACTGGATCCCCAAGAGCGCAAGGTTCAGGGACGAGTGTTTCCTAGCTTCCTGCGGGCTAGGACACATGTTTACCAAACGTATGCGCCTGAGTTTATATCCGTCTGTAATATCTTTCTATTAGAATTGATTTATGATATTGACCAATTTCTCTTTTTGCAGAAGAAGCATTAAAAATGTTGCAGACGGAGAAGACTCCCAAGCGATCCTCTGCAGTCATCCGCAAAGAGCTTGTGGAGAAAGTTGCGGCTGAGGTCAAAGCTAAGGTAATAAACGCCTGACCCTTTCTTAAATTGATCTTAAAAACTATTTTGCCCGGATGCTAACTTTAACTTTGGTTATTTTCGCAGGGAGGAGAGGTTGGAAAGACGTTTGAGAAACAACTCAAACGGGTTAGGGAGGAGACCCCGCTGTTCTCAACAAAATCAAAAAATCCACCTCCGCGTCAACCCCTGGCGCCTCAGCCGGGCATCAGAAGATGCGGATAGCGGGGCGAAACGAGAAGGTAGGCGGCAGCCTGGGCCTCAGCCTCGTTAACCCCGTAACAGCGACCGGGGGGTTCTCCACGCCTACAAGCGGTTCCCGCTTGGTTGGCTCTGAAGGTAAGAACCCTTTTGAATCCCCGCTTAAGCTGGGGTGGCCTTTGCGGGTGAAATCCCACTCTCAACAGACGTCATCTTCAGACGGTCGGCAACAAATAGGTGCTGCCTTAGTTTCGCACTCATCACGTATTGATTGTGGTGCAGATCAATCTCCCCGCTGGCCAGACGTCCAGAAGCATGCCAAGGCCATGTTGGAAGCCGTCCGGAAGAGGGATAAAGACAGTATCCCTGGGATAGAGGCATTCAATGTGGAACGCATTCTATCCCTTCTGGCTGAGGTAAGAAACTTATCAAATTTATTTCTTTCCAAGCGTTTTATCTCGCCTAAAATACTCATACCGCATGCTTTTTTGCAGGCCATGCTGCGAGTGGACGGGCTCAAACGTCCTTATTCCCGCAAACGGGAAGAGGTAAAAAGGGCCAAGAAGTCCGCCATAGACGCTGATAATATTGCTTTACACTCGACTATCGTAAATGAACTTGAAAATAAAGCAATCATTATGACACAGGCGTCTAGAATCCAGCAGCTGGAGTCAGATCTGGAGACGGCCAAACAGCGGGCGACTGATGTTGAGACGACCTGGAAGGAGGCAGAGGAGGCCCAGAAGAAGGCTGATGAGAGTGCCAAAAAGGCTGATGAGGCGCTCAAGAAGGCCCACACGGACCTTGGCTCACTTTAGGGTGTTTCTGAAGAGAACACCAACCTGAAGGCCAAGGTTCAAAAACTGGAGAAGGAAGCTGCTCATGCTCAGAAGAACTTTGCAACAACCCTGGAGGCGGAGCAAAACCGCCTTGTTGCTGAGAGTGACACTGACAATGACGCCCGTATGAAGATCGCCTGGGCTACGTTGTACCCAGACGCGGATTACAGCGTCTGGGCACTGGCACACAACTATGCCGAGTACGTGATGTACTTGAGAGAGCAAGGTGAGCCAGAGCCTGACTCTTTCGAAGCCTGGGTCAACTCCAACAACGAGCCGTCTGTACCTCAGCTACCTGGTCCGGGTGAAGCATAAGAGATTCCCTCAGATGATGAGGAAGAGGACCAGGAGGAGCCGCCTGCAGGCCAGAAGTGACTTTCCAGCGGCAGTATGCCAATCTCTGGTTTTTTTTTTTTTTTGTTTTTTCTTTTACTCAGCGGCAGTATACCAAAACTTGTTTTTCCGGCCTGTGTGCCGAGTATCTTTGTATTTACCGGCTGTGGAGCCGGGTTAATTAACAATTTCTCCTTTCTCACGGACGGGGTCTGGTTAACATTTAATCCACTACAACCGTTTGATTGGGTGGAATTTTAATGAATGGACCGACTGAGTCGGTTTTGATCATCTTGCGTTTGCGTTTGAATTTCAATTTTTGCGAATTTTAATTTTTCATTTTTTCCTAACTTATCAAAAGCCTGGCTGTCCTTGCCCCTGGACGGCTGTGTGATTGGTTTCAAGTGGAGTTGGTTGATTGACTTGGTAACGTCTGATGCTGCAAAGAGTATGATGCGTTTGTAAGTCAATCAATCACAGTAGTGATTGCCCCAAACCAAGTGCACAGCCGTACATCAACAGGCGTTCCAGTCACTACTGAGACGGTGTTTGTCCGTCTTGGTAGAGATTTCATAGCCATTGAACAACTCTTTTGCCCCAATTGGGGTGGGAAGTGCAATTTTTAGAATAAATAACCTAAGTGAGAACTTCAGCCGGTGACAGACTAATGCCTCTAAGCATCCGGTATCTGGAAACTTTATCGTTCTTCATAGGTCATTTCGGTCAGACGGCTATGAGTTGACCAATTTGGTCGTTCAATTTTTGCCATCTGCATGGGTACGTAGAACCGACAAATAGTCTGTTCTCTGCGGCGATTGCACCCGGAGGGGTGTCGCCGGACGCCTTTGTCCATGTTGGGACATGCGATTTTTTAAAATGAGCAACCATCCGGCCATTTTAGCCTTTGGTCTTGTTTAAGACCGGTTGTATAGCCGCCAAACGTTTTTGTGCTTAGCTTTTAATCAGTTAATTTACACTAAGTGTCGAACTTAGTTGGTTAAACCAAAAAGCCTGTCTGGGTATTACCCAGACGGACGGGCAATTATTAAATCATACCAAGTATCAAACTTAAGTAAATATACAAAAGGATCCGTCTGAGTATTACCTAGGCGGATAATCAAAAAGCAACAAAACAATTTTGCAAACAAAGTCTGAATCTTTATTAATTGACTGATTGTTTACAAAAAACTTACATTCTCAGAAGTAGTACTTTTTCAAATTGTCTACATTCCAAGTTCTAGGCAGGCGCCTGCCGTCTGGAGTTTCCAGGCGGTAGGTGCTGTCTCTCACTTCCTCATAGATCCGATAGGGGCCTTCCCAATTTGGAGTTAGCTTTCCCAGCTCATTTGCCCTACCAGTTGCCTCCATTTTTCGTAACACTAAATCGTCAACTTTCAAAGGACGCTTGTGTACTTTCTTGTTGTAGGCTCTAGTCATTCTCAGACGGTATATCTCATGACGCAAGGCGGCATTGCCCCTGCGTTCTAGGAGTGAATCCAATGCCAGGCGCATTGCTTCCCAGTTTGCCTCTTCATCATATAGCATGACTCTGAGAGTCGGCTCGTAATGCTCGATGGGCAAGGCGGCTTCAGCACTGTAAACCATGAGAAATGGGGTTTCACCGGTTGCCCCTTTTGCTGTTGTCCGGATGGCCCATAGGACATGGATTAACTCTTCTGCCCATAAGTCACCCAGCATTCTCAAGCTGCTCTGAGTGAGGAACAACATGTTCTTCATACAGGGCTGCTTGTTGTTCTTCACCAAAATTACTAGAATTTTCATCAAAAATTTCAGCACCAAACTCCTCAATTCCGTAAAATCCTCATGAATGTCACAATTATTATCATAAATTGGAGAATTAATATTTACATCTTCCGGGCAACTAAACGGAAACATTTCCTCAACGAATTTCACATCACGGGACACAAAATTAACTTTCGACTCAAGGTCATACAATTTCCATCCTTTCTTCCCAAAGGGTTATCCCACAAAAATACATTTCCTACTTCAACTTGCAAATTTGTCCCCATTTGTTTTCTGATTATGAGCAAAACACAGACATCCAAAAGTACGAAGTGCATTAAATAAGGGAGGTTTATTGAACAAAATTTCAAATGGAGTTTTATTTTGTAGCAAGGGAGTGGGTGTATGATTAATTAGGTAAGCAGCGGCAAGAACACATTCCCCCCAAAAATATATAGGCAAATTAGCTTGAAACCGCAAAGCTCTCCCAACTTCAAGAATGTGCTTGTGTTTTCTCTCAACCCTCCCATTTTGTTGTGGAGTCCCCACACAAGAGGTTTGAAAAATAATACCAGTAGCAATAAAATAATCATGCAAGCAATTAAATTCAGTGCCATTATCACTTTGCATCACCTTAATTGTTTGAGAAAATTGTCTATCAACCATTGCAACAAATGCTAAGAACATTCGTAAAACCTCAGTTTTATCAACCAACAAGTAAATCCAAACGGCTCGGGAATAATCATCAACAATAGTAAAAAAATAACGAGCTCCACACGAAGAGACATGTCGATATGTACCCCACAAATCACAATGTATTTTCTCAAAAATCCTAGAAGCTCTACCATCACTTAAAGGAAATTTATCTCTATGGTGTTTAGCACGCATACATACCTCACACCCTTTAACGAGACTATGTGTATTACTACTGACATGAGGAAGCAACTTGACCACTTTTTCGGAGGGATGACCCATTCGACGATGCCACAATTCCAAGGTCGAGATAGCTTCACCAACACCAACATGATTCACCGAATTTGAATTGCTAAAATAGTATAGTCCGTCTCTCCTAGCTCCCGTTCCAATCAACTCCTTCGTTTGATCCTGTACAACACACATATAAGGGTTAAATTGGACAACACAATTAAGCTCATCGGTATTTTGTGACACAGAAAGCAAATTGCAACTCAAATTAGGAACATAAAGAACTCCGGTTAGGGTTAGTTTATCCGACAAACGGACATAACCAATTAAAGAAGCCAATACGGTATCGCCATTGGGAAGACCAACCGGACACTCAAAACTCTGCGTATCGAAAAACCATGATTTGTCTCCGGTGACATGATGAGTTGCCCCTGTGTCAATAATCCAAGAAGTAACATCAAATTTTCCAGTCAAGCGATTGTCGAGAATAGTGACATTGCTGAGCAATCCTAACTGCCCCCCTGACTGCCATAACCATTACAACCTTGATCAGGGATCGCACAACTCTCTCCAAGTGTTGTACGGACGACAGATTTAGGGGCCTCTCCGACCAACTCTGTGCGGTTGTGGTCTGGTTGTGCCGTGTGTATAGTTGTGATAGATGTTTGCGGTGGAGGTGTATCATCATCTCCCACCATTGTATGAGTTGAAAAAAAAAACAAGAAATTTAACCTGATACCATGCTAAATTAGAGAGAATATGATCGATAGATTAAACTCAATCACTTAAATTACAATGATGATGGCCATAGCCAATAAATAATACATCCTTTCCCTAACCCGATAGAATTAGGAAACAATCAAAAGATCCCAAAAAGATATTATGCTAGGCATAAAATATATACTAAGCATAAATTAAAAAAAACTAAATATATCCTAATAATTTCCCAAAATATATCCACCAATACTAACTATGTCTTATTATGGGTGTAAGAATAATAATAATGAGAAACCTTTCAAGGAAAAGCAATGGAGCAATTTTGTTGCCCTTGTTGTTTTGATGATCACACAAGTCAAATGATCACACAAGTCAAACTTAATTATATTTGGAATCTAATGCTTTAATGTATGTGTAGCTATGATATATGTTATAGGAGAAGAAGAGTTGTTCAAGCTGAGGATCTTGGAGCCAAGAAGAAAATAAATACATTCTATAATATTTCTTTGCAGGAATTGAAGCTTCGGAGTAGGAGCTAAAGAATGAACACTACGAGAAAATTGTCTTTTCGTAGCGATTATTTTGTAGCGATTATACATTCGCTACAATATGCAAGTATGTTTGTGAAATAATTAAGGAAATCGTATCATTTTACAATCGCCATTGTTTTCCCATATAAAATCGATACAGAAAACATAATAAATTAATAATACATATCTACACTATTTTTGCACATTTATAAAATTATGAGAAATTGTATCATTTACAATCGCCACTAAATCCCAAAAATTGATAGGAAAAGCATTTTCTACACTAGATATATAAATATTGTGTGAAAAAGAATACATAAATATGTCATAGTTTATTGGTGAAACATTTAATATAAGAGTTTGAGGTTGAATGTTGGAATCTTGTAAAGATCATATGTATGATTTTTTTTTAAGAAAATGAGTTCAACATTTATAGCGATTGTAATCGCTACAATAATCACCACGATTGGATGTAGTTTTTCGTATCGATTATTGAGACCAACCCCAGCGATATTGAAAATCACTACTAAAGGCTAAGGCAACGGGGGATATTGTATCGAATGATCATTGGTTGGGAAAGCTTTTTATTGCAATTACAATCGATACTAAAGGTTAAAATAATCGCTACGAAAAGGTTATTTTCTTGTAGTGGAAAAGATTTTTGGAAGACTCGGAGTACGTAGAGACTTCATTAGAGAATCAATAAAGACTTAAGTATTTTCATATTTTAGGATTTATGTAAGTGAAAGTGAATAGAAGTTTGATACCTTAGTGCAATGCGTTAGTAGGTTTTAAAAAAATAGAATTTGAGTTGCTTGAATTTTGGAAGCACTTGTTCAAGAATAATATCTTTTCTAGTTTATCAAAAATACTTTTTTATCTGTTTACTAAACTTGCGCTTCTAGCTAGTATGGAAGTTTTGTCAAGAATTACAATAGAAGCATGTGTTTTGAAAACAAATACCTATTAAAAAAATTTTAACTTCCACAAAGTTGTAAAAAGTTTAACTAGCACTACCACTCTAACAATTCCAGCTAGAATATTCGGCATGTAGGTTCCACTTTTTACCTTTATCTCATAAATCACCATCTAAATTGACTAAATTACCCTTTATAAAGGTAAAAAGTGGTAAAAAGTGAAACCAAAATGCCGGAGATTTTAGCCGAAATTGTTAGAGTAGTAGTGCTTGTTAAAGTTTTTATAATTTTGTTGTAGTTCTTTTTAAAAACAATTTTAATAGGTAATTGTTGTTAAAATACGTACTTTAATTAGTAGTCGTTGACAAAATTTCCTTCTAGTATTGATTAAGGATTTCTCCACTAAACTAGCAAAACTCTTCTTGTAACTTCGACGTGCGTGCCCTGAATTTTAGGACATAATTGAACTATTGGAGGCTGTAGGAGTTACACCTCTAGACTTTTGTAGCAACTAGCAAGTAGTAGTGTTTGAATCAAGCTATGGTTTTTCTATAAATAGAGAAGTTGTTTTCTGGAAGAACTCACCTTGCTAAAATATATTCAATCTCTATCGCTCTTGCTAGTTAAAGAGTCGCATTCCACTTCAACTAATAACTTTCTTAAATTATTTTCTTTCATTAAAGTATTTTCTTTAAGAGTTGTAATGGGATAGGTGTTGAATTGGGGAGTTTGAGTGAACTCTAGTGAAGTTGTGAGAGAACGAGAGAGAAGAGAAAGAGAAGAGAAGAGAAGAGAAGAGCAATACGTTTAGGGACGACTTACTGCTAGGAACTCTAAGTTCATTGAGGAATTTAAAGATAGAGTCTTTAGCCTGTTAGTGTTATAGGTTGATTGCCCTATTCTAGATTCTAGTTAGGGATGAAAGTTCGATTTACGGTGTGGTTTATATATAGCCCAAACCGAAACCAAACCACATTAAGTCGATTTTTGGGAATTTTCAAACCACACCACACCATATTACTATTGAAACCGAACCCAACCACACCGTTTTAAATTCGATTTTTCAAAAGAAAGCCTAACCACACCAAAATTTTTCACCCTCTTCCTTTTTGCTCCATCTAACTGGTCATTCACTCCAACATCGCCCACATTGGTTGACATTCTAGGACATTAAAACACACAAGTTTTATTATTTTTTTGGCTTTATATATATGTGGGGTTTAGTATTGGGCTAGGCTATAATTTGGATATGGGCCATAATTCGGTTTGGATTTTGGTTTTTTTAAAGCTTAAAACCAAAACCAAACCATATTGATTCGATTTTGGGATTCCTCAAACCGCACCGAACCATATTAGAAAAAAAAAACCGTACCACATTTCTAATTCGGTTTAGTTTGGAGTTTAGTTCGATTTTAAACCGTATTAGTTTCATCTCTAATTCTAGTAAAAAATCTTTCCTAAAATCCAAAGTGATCGAGGTTTTAAGGCAAAGAAGTTTTCCACACTAAATTCTCTTTGTGTCTTTGAGTTCCTTTAATTAGCTAATTATTCATTCCGCATAAAGTTTTCTAAACTTTCCAATATTACAATTCACCCCTCTTGTAATATTCTTATAGAGTAACAACTTCATTTTCTAATCTTATCTTGTTGGGTTAACAACTATAATTTGTTTACTTTTTGTCTATGCATTGGCGAAACAATAAAGTAATTAAGAATATACAGAGTACTTCATACATACGTAGTATATGATTATCAATCACTTTAATTTAACAGCTAGTTTTATTTCTAATCTATTCTTCATTAATAATTAGATGTACCATGTACGACTGTACAAGTGATGTGAAAATGTGAAATATGTATGCATGCAATATACGTAGTACAAGTATTTATTTTACAAACCGAAAATACTTTTGGAATTAGTGTATATTAATAAAGTACATGTTTCATTCCGTACAAGATTGACTAGTACTCTTAACTAACTCACTATAGTAGCCAAGTAATGAAAATTGGCACATTTGGTGAATTGCTTGGTGCACTCCATCAAAAGCATGTATCTTGCCCCCATTTATGACTTTGGTATGGAAATAACTGCAAGCTAGAAGTGGGGATACCATAATTTAATTTAGTCAATCACTCTCATTTACCTTTTTAATAGTTGCAACTTATAATTCAATTTTCAAGTTTTCTATGTGTATGGCTCTATGCTAGTGGGCTACACCGTACCACATAGACGGATTTAAGATTTTGATTTGGAGGAGCACTTACACGTACGCACGCACTATCATATCAATACAATATACTATGCATTTAATTTCCAAATCACAAAAACTACCTAAAATGAAAAAAAAAAAAAAATATTCACAAATGAATAATGTAGTACAAAACCCAAATCGAATTGCAAACCACACTATCTATGGGCCATGGAAATCATGTAATACTAAGAATAATCACTAAAGCAATACCTTTTGTTACTTGTAAGTAGTAAGTTGTAAAGTAAGCTATATAGCATTGCATCAAATTTCTGTTTTGGTTTTTGGTAGGGCGCATGTCATTAGGCGCAGTGGCGGATCTTGGCCAAAAATATTAAAGGGGTTAGATTTGAATATTTTACCTCTCGCTCAAAATTAATCACTATGTCCTAATATATTATAAGTAAATTATGTTAATCTAAGCTCATTAACTGATAAATTGCAATAATTTATCAGGTGGCTCCGGTGAAAGGTCCCCTCTGTTCAGGCCCCCAATGTATATTTACTTTGAATTAATTGACAACTTCATTCCCACATTATGGACCTAAAAAACCTAGCTAATTTTATTTGTAAATATAGATTTTATTTTTCTTATGTAATCCATAGTTTCATTGGTTATGGTTTCAAAAACATAATCTCCTTGCCTTTTCCAAGTGTATAGTTTTATGGGTTCATGTTCATCTCCTAGAGAATGGTGTTTTATGATTCTTCCTTTTTTAAGATAGTAAGAAAGTTAGAGAGTTAAAGAAAAATTGGAAAAAAAGAAAAATGACAGTAAGAAAAAGAAAAGAAAAAGAGAATAAAAATAAGGGAAGTGGGGGTATACAGGGCTGTTGCAATGTTTTTGGGGACCCTGTTCTAAATTGAAAAAAATGGGCCCTTAATAATTTGAGGTAAAGACTAGAATAGACCCGGTCTACAATAACTTATTATAGACCCAATCTTCTAGTATACCATACAAATGTGATTATATTATACGAAATGTGATTATATTACTACAAAAGTGATTATATCATTCTGAAACTGTTATGTAAATGTATCACTCAAAAAGTGAATGTATCATTATAAAAAGTATCAAATAGTAAATTACATCAGTCAAAAGATGATTTTTAAATTTTATCATCCTAAAGAAAATTATATAATCTCATTAAATGATTTACTATGAGATTATATAATTCAAAATATGACTCACAAAAAAGATAATTATATCATCTAAAAATGTGATTATATCATCCAGAATGTGAATATATTATTTGAAAGTGTCAAATTTTGGGTCTACAATAATTTATTGTAGACCGGGTCCATACAAGACCAACTAATAATTTGAAAGAAAACATACAAAATTTTAATTTTTAACCTATTATTTACGCCATACACAATTAGGTAACCCTTATATATTGGGAAGATATTTAGCAGCTTGATAAGAATAATTATGAAAAATTAAAATTAATTGCTTAAATATTTTGCCGTTGTTACGGAATACGAATCGTTTAATTTTTAATTTCACTGAAATTAACTTTTTTACGCCGAAAATTTGGAATGGGGAAATATTCATTACAATTTCATGGAATTGAATTGATGTAATTGTGAAAATACTAATTTGAATTGATAGAAGAATATGAAAAGTGTTAGAAATTAATACGGGAGCTTGGATTAATAGAGAGAATATGATGTGCATTACAAATAAGTAGGCTCTTGAAAGTTGCAGCACTGTAAAAAAAATTAAATAAGAATTGAAAAAAATAGGCCCTCTAATAATCGGGGCCCTGTGCTAGGGAGCACTTTGCACTCCCTAATCTACGCCCATGGGGGTATAATATGGTCAAATAAAACCTCGAAGACTTCTCAATTCCCATCATAAGGCATTAAACCCTCAACTATCTTTATCGAAACTCTTACCAATAGTATTTTTTTACCACCTTTTTCCTTTGATTTTGAACTAATAATAAAATTTACGAGGGAATAAAAATCATGAGTAGTAATAATTTCTTGTGTACGTTCCTAGAAATTGTTGCCATGCAACTTTCACGTTGTTTTGAGCCTCGTCTTGTTCACCGAATCTAACATGCACGAGCGACTCTAAAAGATCATATGTGAATTTACTCTTACATTATAAGCTAGTATAGGACGGTATATATGTGCCATATCCATACGTGTTACAACATTTTCAAATTCTATAATCTGGTTATCTAAATCTTACTAAACTTCAACTACTCAATTCAAATTCGAGCTCGATTATGTCTTAATTGGAGGTAAACTCACCCAAGTTGTGTTACTGGATTTCCAAATTTTGAACCTGAGACCTTGATCAATTACTAGGTTTGGAACAATCCCTTACGTACTAATAACGGATCCAACTAACCACTTGTTGCCTCATCTCAGTATGCATGACACTTGAAATGCACACATAAGATACATGTGTTTATCCTTTCACGAGAATCAATCAATTGAATTATGGAAGCTAATTACTTATCTATAAATAGACTAAAAGTACAACCGCTGACATCATATTGTCCACATGACAGCTTTATAAGAAAAATTTTCCCGCCTAAATAAAAATCTGACGTCATTATATTTTCTTTGGTTTCAAATTTCAAATTTAATTTCTCCTCCTCTCAATTTATCTATACTCTTTAATTTTTTTTTTCTATCACCAACTATTGGTATCTAATACATCTTTCCCTTGTGTTTCATCGAACAAAATACTTTAATGTATATTTTTTTTTCTATTTTCCTTTATATATTACGGAGTACAAGTTTAAAATCATTTTTTATTTTCTTAATTAAAATCGTACATTAAAAATCTAACTTCTATGTATATGCTTAAATTTTCATATTCGATTTTGTTCTTCTTCAAAATTAATTTATAAAATTAGCATTTACAACTAATGGTTATGTCTCAATAATTTTCTTATACGTAAGAATACACAAAAATATATACTTTATATTTCAAAGAAACCTGTGCATCGCATGGGAATAATCTAGTATATTAATATTTGATTGCTTTGAAGTAGCGAGCATTTTACTAATTAAATTCGTAGAAATTCAAAATTTTTTTGTAAGACTGATTGATTGAATAGTGGAAACCTACTTGTTTATTAATACTACATCCGTTAATTATTATGTGCAACAAAGAGATATTATTTGTGAGACATAAAATATTCCTTTGTTGCACATAATAATTAACGGAGGTAGTATATACAAGATAGTAATAAGTTACATATGAGATAGTAATAAGTTACATATGAGCATATATAAAACATAATGACATAAGCTCGTAATAAACATTCTTACGCATATATAATCTATATTCCCAAGTTGAATCTCGATGTTTAATCGATGGTCTGCCATAACAAAAGCGTCTAAACAAATTCTTAAAAATCCTATCAGATAAATTGAGTATGCATACAATATAGTCCAGTAGTCCACCATATTGTCCATAACTCCATATATTATATATTCATAGGTAGGCATAGCATCAAAAGTTCTTAATATTGTGTGCTTAGTAGGTTTTATGCGGGGATGAATATACTTCATATGATATTTGAAGATTTGGCATGTGAGCTATACGCCCTCCTACGGGTTTTTGAACCCTTTAATAAACAAAATATTTGAATTGTATAAGTTTTAGGTATTTAAAAATCGTATAATATATATGCATATATCACGGAGCTATAAGTTCCTAATGTACGTACTTCTTATTTATTTGGTATACCTGGGTTGGTAATTAGAATGATGAGATGCATGCATGCATAGAAGGGTTACTAAAAGAAATCCTTACTAATTTTTTCTTCTAGCTATTATCCTCGTCCATACTTTCTTTTTCTTTTAGTCCATATTTTACTTCTTATTATTTCTATCTCCCTTCCTCTTAAAACAAACATTAGGCTTATTGGCATCATTATACTTTCTTTTTTACCCCTATGGTGAAACACCCTATATGTATATACGAATTACCTTCAAAATAAAGTATGTACATCAAACATTGGATAGTGAGAAAAAATGATTACTGTTATTTTACTCTATAAATAATGTTGGGTGTACAATTAAATCTTCACAATTTACCTTCTCACCCTTTCTCTTCTCTCTTGTTATACTTCATTTAATTTGTGATTCATTCGTAATAGTAATTTTTTTTTTTTTTTTCTACAGTCAAATTTTATTTATATCATTAACCAATTCCGACTTGGCCCATTAAATATAATTATGACCAAATCACTTTAGAATTCCATTAACATGAAGTATCATGCATCTTATTAGACAATGAAATAATATAATTCTTTGTCTTCATTTAAGTGTTTACTTGTTAGATATATAGAGCAATGCCATGAAGCAAAGTGACAAAATAGGCCCCACAAGACACTAAGGTTTTGTTTGCTCTTTTAAATTTCGGCTAATGAGTGAAATTAGGGGTTGTCTAGGAACCCTTTTGACTTGTATGGGACATATATAAGCTTGAAGTACAAAAGAGGAATATTCAAATTGGGGAGCACCACATTATCAAAGGAGATATGACCCATCTTTATCATTAATTTAATTACCTATTAATTTATATATTGAGATAAGAATAAAGAGTAGGGTCTAAGGGGAAAAAATTACATTTAATTTTATGAATATTCATCTTGTCTAGACATTGCAAATGTATAGTATGGATCTTTTTTATTTATTCTTTCTTATCCAATTCTTTTTATGAGAATAAGCAAACTAGATAGCTCAATCTTTAGTCACTTAGCTTGCAAGTGTATCTTTTCTTTTAGGTCTTCGAATCTATTTAGATTGGTCAGTGATGGAGGCCCTTTATATTGTGGATGAAGGAATTAAAAGATTACATGGAAACGGTTAAAGATCTAAATTTAGTTTGACTAGGTTTGAATTGAATCATAAGTTGAGAATACAAGGGCAATTGCTAAACATAATATAATTAGGAGATTTATGATAGACGGATATATATAATTAAGTTCCCTTAGAAAGATAGGTATGTTTAAAGGTAGATTGAATACGAGATTACTGTACGTTTCTCCTAGGAGTAGATCAGAAGAACTAGGAAGGTACTTATTACCTTAGGGATTAGGCATAACTCTTGAAAAATTACGTCACCTTATAAATATAATTAGAAAAATAACAAATGAGAACATATGTAATTACTCAAGTACACATTACACATGCATGATTAGTCTCTCAATTTTAAGTTTTTCGTTAACAAATAAAATTACTTTTTGACCGCCTTTAAAACGATGTAAAATTTCATAATGAAGTATGCATGTGCGTACAAACTAAGCCCATAAACACTCATAATTTAAATTTTGCTACATATAACATTCAAATTCCTAATTATATATATACATATATATATACATATATATATATATACACATGTATATATATATATATATATACATGTATATATATATATATATATACATGTATATATATATATACATGTGTATATATATATATACATATACATATACATGTATATATATATATACACATATACATACATATATATATATATATATATATATATATATATATGTATATATATATATATATAAAATTGAATTCATACAATATAGTTTTTAAACTAACTAAAGATCAATACATGCAAACTAGGAAGACCGAAAAACTTAGCATACAAACCTAAGCTAAGTGTTATATATTGTCGTTCTCAGGTATAATATTTCATCAATACTGATACCGATGAATAATATCTTACTGGCTCATTTGAGTTCTTTATTACAAAATTCAATCTTTGCAAGTACAATTTCTTGAACAACATAAAAATTTAGGTAATCAATGATAATACTTGATAAAGAGCCTAGGTTAATCATAATTAAAACTATGAATTTTGATGCCATTTGATGTACAAGTAAATATTATAGATTTAGTTTCATGAGTAGCTCAACTAATAGTACACTATGATCAAGGGGGACTATACATTTGGTAACTTGTGAGCATCATACCTGGTCACGTGCCATCACGGGACACAAAACACTGGCTTGTTAAAAGCCATGCAAAAATTGCATAGGTAGAGGCAAAATTTTTGTATAATAGAGGACATACATACAAGTATATATGAAGAAACTAGCTAATTAAAGGGCAAATTTGTAATTTCACTTTAGTCTGCAATAGTGCCCTTTTTTTTCCCTTTCTTTTTCCCTATAATAAGCTTTATCAGAATTCAAAAATCATTTCATTTCCCTTCTTTGGAATCTAATCTTTAGTGACAATATGGTAATAATTCCTATACTTCTTTAATTACTAATTATATCCAATAAATTGAAAAAAAAGAAGGAATTATTACCTTTGAGTTTATTTATACTATATAGTTTTGTAATTATATTTTTTTAAAAATAATGTATAGTTTGGAACTTTTGATGTAAAATGTGATGATTCATTCAATTGTTCAAGGAAGCCAGCTCAAAGATTTGAAAAAGAACATTCTTTTTCTTCTCTCTCTAATTTCCTCTGCTGCCTCAAAATCTTCTCAAGAATCGAGGCTCTTCTGTATTCCTTTTTCCCTATCAATAAGCTTTTTTCAGAATTCAAAATTCATTTATCTCATCTTTGGAATCTAATCTCATATACTCACTTACGTATTTAGCCATACTACTACGTACGTGCTCCTTTAATTGCATACAAAGTACAATTGTACTCGACAAATCAATTTAAAGAATTGAAGTGTTACACCTACAAAAACCGAAAAAACTAGGAGTATTTGGTAATTGATACCGAGTATAACTTTGTACCACTTAAATGAATTATACAGAGTAAATTATTACGAAATATTACTCTTATAAAACTCAATTAATTTGCAATGTTTTTATTTATATATGATGTTTGCCATTATCTAGAATAAGCAAGATAAACTTGACCCCTTAAAAATCCTCTTTTAATTAACTTATATAAAAACATCCAAATTATATTTTACAAAAAACTTACATTACACGGTATGGATGGATAAAATTGACTTAATTTCTTAAATTGTACCCTAATAGTATGGCTAGCTTAGTTAGTGATGAAGAAACTAGTTTTCATTTATAATTGGTTATAATAATCACACTCAACAAATTAGGCCGAATATTAATCTATTAAATAACAAATTATAGTTAAATACGTACTTTACTCGTATATTAGATCTTAAATGACTCTATTGTATGTTAACTTGAAATAGGTTGTTATGATATGGTAATCAATATCTAGTATATTAATCTTCCTGTCACATCAATTTGAGTCGGTTAAATTTCAATCCTTAAAATCGAGTCTCTTAATCTCAAGTACATATAAGAGTTACTTCAGGTAGCACTATTCGAGTAAATTGCGTTCATATGAGTCCGTCGATAGTCTACACAATCTGCCTAATTATACACTTCAAATAAATAAAAAATCTATCTAATTATGTTTTAATTTATATTTTAATAGTTAGGAACTTTTAATGTGATGATTCCCATTATTCAAGAAGCCAGCTCAAGCATTTGAAAAGGAACATTCTTTCTCATTCTCTCTCTCTTCCTTCAGCTGCCTCAAATCTTCTCAAAAATCGAGGCATTTCTGCATGTTATATAAACCATGCTTAACCCTTCACAAACCAAACTCATTCTTTCATACCCTAATTTCTTTCACCTTTCTCTAAACCCCAACTACAAATTTCATCTCTAATCATTTCCTAGCTCTCCAAGGTAATTAATTAAGCAAGCTCTCTCTTTATTTATTATTATTATTATTTTTCTTCATATAATTGTCTTCTTCTTTCATGTTTTTCTTTTAAGGAGAAAATGAGTGCAAGTTGGTGGATTTATAGTTTTTTTGTTTCTAAATTTGTCATTTTCTGAAAATTAAGGATATATATTCTTTTTTTTGTACCTTAAAACAAGGGATAATGGTCTCTTTAGGAGCTTCTATGACAAAATCAGTGGAATTATTACATAGTTTTCCACTTATATTTTTTTAAACTACAAAAATAATAAGGCAATAGAAAAACTATGGGCTAGTAGCTTTTGTACGATTACCATTTTGGTTTAGTTGCATTGTCTAAGCATCTCCTAACATTTCCCACTTTCATAAACAAACATACTTGTATATCGTATCTTTTTTATTCCCATAAAATAAGGATGAGTACCTAATTTTGGAGGCAATAAAGAAGAGTTTCCTTGTTTTCAATATCTTATATTAACATATCGCTTCCTAACTAGTGGGTTAGTTTTTGAAAAAAGTTTCAGTATTATTTAAATTGAAATTCGTTTACATCATTGCTCGTGCTCGTGACACGTACTTAGAAGTGTTGTTGACTGAATATATATTTTTTGTTTTGAATAGGTAAAAAAAAAAACATGAGTAGGCCAGGTGATTGGAATTGTAGGTCATGCAGCCACTTGAACTTCCAGAGGAGGGATTCATGCCAGCGTTGTGGGGACCAACGTCCTGATGGCCGAGGCGGAGGCGATTTCGGAAGCTTTGGAGGGAGGTCAGGTGGGCCCTCCTTTGGTGGGGGTTTTGCCGGGCCCGATGTTAGGCCCGGTGATTGGTACTGTAGCATTGGCAATTGTGGGGCCCATAACTTTGCTAGTAGGTCTAGCTGCTTCAAGTGTGGGGCTTACAAGGAGGAATCTGGCTCTGGTGACATGGGCCGCTCACGTGGATTCTCTTTCGGTAGCGGTCTTGGCGGTGGCGGACCGGGTGGCAGCGGTCGCTCCGGTTGGAAATCTGGTGATTGGATTTGCACTAGGTACGTAATAATGTTCCTTTTATCTTAGTATGTGTACAATTTCTTATAAATTTATAATTACATAGAGTAAACTATACGGAGTAAAATATATACTACGTATACAATTCTATATTTTAATCATAAGAATTATGGTAGTACACTAGTACGTACTATGTATACACTACTGTTATTAATAACTAAGTACCGTACATATATCATTATTACTTTATGTACAAGAAATGGAATGTCATGTTACTTATACTATACGTACCATGTAACGCGTTATAGGTCGGGTTGCAACGAGCACAACTTTGCTAGCAGGACCGAGTGCTTCAGATGCAGGGAACCAAGGGACTCTGGCAGTAACTCTGCATATTAAATGCATCGGTTCTTAAGTTTCAAAAAATTTCACGGTATGTAGTATGTCCTCAATAATTAGCTTTATTTTAATTTAGATATTGTACGTACTTCCTCTGTCTGAAAATAATATTATTAACTATGTGCAATTGTGCATGCATATTGTAGGCTGATCGATCATTTGTTTTGTTTTGGCCTTTAGGTAATGCATGCTACGGAAGTACGAAGATAAACGAAGAATATCAAGTTACTACATGAGAGGGCTGAATGAAATTAATCTACTTCGAAAATTTTAATTTCCCTCTAGATTTTCCTTTCTTTTTTGAATTTCATTGTTAGGTCATATTCGAGATAATTCATGCTAAAAAACTAGAAGTTTTAGACTTCATGAGCTTATTATTAATTTTGTTACTTTTTGATGAGTTTAGTATGATAATCTATTTAACTAGCTAGTTATTTTGGTGGTCTAAGCTCATGTCACTTTAATTTGTCCCTTTATTTCCCTATTTTTTTTTTCAAATTTTTGTTTTTAAATTGGTGAGAGAATCTCTCAGCCATCATCTCTTTATGTAGTTGTTGATGTTCTACGATGCAATGAGAGTTTGAATATTATTAGTAATATTTGCAAATCCTTTTTAATTATTACATTTATTTCTTGTTTTAATATAATCATGGTAATAATAATTTAGCATCAATTTCAAAAATGTATGCAATAATCCTCAATTCTCAAGAATTATTCTTTTGCTTTTGCTTTATGGGAATAAGCTTTGAATCATGACTTTAACAATTAACCCTGAACATCTCTGCAAAGTTGTTTAAAGCAAGTCACATTTAAATTATGGACCACAATTTCTTCTTTCGCTTCATGCAATGCAATTTGCACATTATTATCATTATCTTTCAATCAATAAATAAGAACAACATATACGTAATTAGTTAGTATTTAGGGCAAATAATTGTATCAATACAATATAATGTGCACTATGAAAGTGTTTATAATATAACTTTCAATGCTACTCCGACTTAATAATCAACATCAACTATATGTGCATGCAATAGGATGAACTGATTCAATAGTAAATGCGTATGTAATATAAATAGTCAAAATATTACATGAATTGATAATTAATCATTCATCTCATAGTCCATTTATGAGGATATGGTGGGACTTAATTAGGCCGGGTTAATTAGTAAACTAAAGTACTAGGATAATACAATTAAATCATAAACACTGTATATAGACCTGAATGCAGACTAAGGAAATGCATAATAAAGTAACATAAGGCGGTACTTGTTGTACCTTTTTGAGAAGAGAAATAGATTGAGTGATAAAAGAAAACCAGCTCATAATATATAGTGGGCCAAATTAGAGTAAGATAACAAAGTTTTTAAAAAACATAATAGAGTAAAAGTGGTAAAAACTCTATAAAACAATACTAAACAAAAAATAGAAAAAAAAAAACTATAAAACCAACTATACAATTGATACCAATTATACAATTATACAATTCATACAAATTGATACCAATTGATAGAATTAATAATTTTAGATACCAATTGATACAAATTGATACCAATTTATACAATTATACAATTCATACCAATTGATAGAATTAATAATTTTAGATTTTTTGTCAAAAAAAAAAAAAAAAAAAAAAAAAAAAAAAAAAAAAAAAAGATTCAAAATACCTTATATATGGTGGACTATAATCTAAAAGCCATTTACCTCCCACCATGTGCACCCCTTTAATTCCATTTTCAAAAATTAAAGTGGAGAAAAAAAAATAGAATCTGTTGCTAAAGCAAATAATCAAAATTATTATTAGTCAGAGGCAATAAAACAATACTTTTTATATTTTATTAGGTATATAATGAAGCTTTATACTCCGTAATAATTAATAATACGGAGTATAAATAAGGTAGCTAGGTACCTTTAATTTATTCTGTCCAAAAAATAAATCTCACTTGGAATAGTATATATATTTGCATGAACAATGATTGACAAACAAACGTTAAGATCGAGTACGTAACATCAATTGTATGTGTCACTACTATTACAACAATACAACTTCTTTTTCCTTCTTTAAGATAACATCACGTTCAAGTAGCATGGGAGCTTTTTTTCTTGAGGATTTATCAAATTAAATATTGAAATGTCAGCCTTAAAAATCTTGTTAACAACAATCATTGAGAGGAATATATCAGAAGATTTTATTAGGCTAATTATTTTGATTTAGGTAGGTGCTTCTTCCTGGGAGAACTCACATGTCAATGGAAGATTCGACTTGAATCCTGTGTTATTTAACTTTTTTTTTTTGGGTTATTTTAGAAAAAATAAGTTTAAAATTAATTAATATAAGTTCAAGAAAAATATGTTTCTCTATTGTGAAAATAAGTTTATTTATATAGACAATTTCAAATAATTTAGATATAAAAATCCATGTAAATAAGTTATAATGAGATAAATCTAAACAAAATAAGCCAAAAAACCTCTATTGATCCATGCGAATCATATAGGAATAAGATACCTTCTAATAAATGTGAGGAGTCATGATATTCTCCATGGATATATGTTATATTTGAGTTACTAATCGATTTAGATAGGAATACATTACTATTTTAATTTTGTATAACAAGTATACATATACGAAGTATTTTTATTTGTTTTGAACATAAAAATAATTTTATTTTATTTCCTTATAGGTCAATTGCCTTGAGTATTATCTACTCTTTATTTTTAATTTAGTTGATAAGGTTTCATTGTTATTTTTTTTTTTTTTGGTTTTTTGGTGAAATAATTAGGTTTTATTGTGTATGTCATTAATCCTCCCTTTATAGTGTAAAGAAGGTCTAAAACCCTTTTTCATATTTATTTTTCTAATTTACATAGTAAAAATTTTGGAACGATTTCACGAAGTTATTTTAAACAAAATTGATAGAGTTATGAACAACCATGGGGCTCTAAGCATCATATGATCTTAAGCTTTTCACCAAGTTGATCCTTTATTTGATATAATAGCAAGAACAAGTCTGGCAAGAAGGTAACAATTTCAGATTTCATCTACCATTCTACCCCTTCGTTCAAAGTGAAATTTTTGTAGTTGAGTATGAGTAGTAAGACACATGCATGCTACATCAATATTTCAAGTCTAAAAACACCCCTCTCATTGTAATAGAGTATATCAAACTATTATGATTTCAACTTAACTTTTTGATTGAGTTGGTCCTTTATTTGACAAAAATTATGAGAAAACTTCCTCCTTAAGGACCCGTATTATGGCAAGACTATGTATTTAATCACTAAGTTAATTACTCCAATAAGAAAGTGATCAATTGAATAAATTAATTACATCACTTTAAAAAAAAAAGAAAAACAATATAGTTACAATCATTAAGATTTTGCATGGCATATTAAACATATAGAAATCACATAGGATTCCAAAACTTTTAGGGCAGTTGCTTTTATCTGGTTTCATTCTCTGACCTCTTAAGAGATAGTAAATCTTTAAACTAGTTAAGTTAGTAGTGGTCAAAAAGTGGACCAAAACCATTGATTAGTTGTTGTTACTACCCTCCATTACATGACTTTTAGTAAGATTCTTTGTCTACCTTTGAGCATTGCTTGCTTTATGTTGCTTCATGTGCTCAATTGACGTTTGTAGTTTTAAGACTATCTTACCATATCATTTCATTTCATGTCAACTGGGTCCATTTTTTGAGGGGGCTACCCTTTGCTCTTATAAGGTAGCTTCGTTAAAGTGGCTTTGCATAACTTGAAGACTCTTTATATGCATAAATTAGTGTAGCAAATTATCGATTTCGTGTTTGAATTTAATTTAGTGGTTTTTCTTTTTTTTATGCTACTAAATGAGGTGTTCAGTTTGTAGGAGACAAATCAATTCAAGACATATTCTAACAGTCTTTTAAGGAGTAGATCGATCAACTTGTCATATCGATCAAGAATTTCATTTTGTCTTTTATCAATGACCCTATTTTCACATAAATTAAGGTGTCATTACTGTCATATAAGAGGTATACATGTTCAAATGAAATTAAGATGAACGAGAGCCAATTGATGATTTAGTTAAACCACAAAACTTGATATAAGGTAAATATTTTGAGAATGAAATCCATAATGGGCTAGCTATATGTAAAGAACATCATTAAAATAGGCCCAACATGTGACCCCAATAAACTAAGGTGATGAACTTAGTATTAGAACCCTACATGTATGATTGAACATGTGCCATGCAAATATTATCCGAATATTTCTACATAACAAAACTTTCATAAAAACATATATAGATTTTATGTTATAATCATTTCATATCCTAAATTACAAAAGGCGAGACAGTGTTATAGCTGATGCTAGATACACAATTATTATTCATCGCCAAAAAATTTCCAATCTCGAAACTTATTGCCTCAATAGCATTGATACACACTCTCATATAGCTCTCATGTTTAGTCGTCTACTCTTTGTCTTTCTTATATACCTTCTATTTAAAATTAGTCGTCACGTTAATAGTATTATCTGAACTGATAATCTAATCATTGATTTAAATGTGGATAGTAATTGAGAAGACGTAGCTAAACTAAAATGAAGATCTTCCATCATTTTAAAATGATTAAAATCATAAGAGGACGAATTTGTGCACAAATTCGTTGGAACAAAGTGATTACAAACAATCAAATATAAATGATATACAAGTTTATATTGTGGACACGTCTAAAACATAAAATTGCATTGATGAGATAAGAAAGCGATAGACTAAACACAACTTTAATCATGAGACTAAGAAATGCGAATTTAGGCCCACAAAAGCAACAAGCCAAGTTTTGTTTGAATTCAGTGGATTTTATTCTATTTAATTTATTTATGACTTTTAATTTAATTAATTTTAATTAACACTGTGATGGTCAAAATGGGTAACAAAAACTAGGTAGCTTTTACTCTCATCTTTATATGTAAAGGAAAAAAGAAAATGGTTAATCCTTTTTGAGAATTTTTATTGCCCTCTTCTTTTTCTTTACAAATCCAAAAATTGAAAATAAAAGTTCTAATTTAGGTTGGTGGGCCGTATTTGACCCAATTTTATGATAATATTATGCATTGTTTGTTGTTGCTAACAATGCCATATGCTTAATGCTTTGCCTACTTGAGGGCCTTTGCTTTTGAGCTTTCTCGAAAGCCAATTACTTCTTTCTAAGGTCACTTTAGGTTTTGCATATACTAGAGCTATCAAATATGTCATATCGTTCGATTCTTGTTGGTATTAAAACGCGACAAAAAAAACCTTTGTTTCTAATTTGATGTGTTTATTCATATTTTTAAGGGAATTTGACGTGTTTAATTAAGCATGTTAGAACAACCCTTCTTTTTTAGAAGGAAGCATGTTAGAATATTTGATAATATGGAGTAATTAGATATTCTATTTCGATAGACTTACATATAAAATTATAGGCCTGAAAAATATGGAGAAAAACTTGAATTACGTTGATTGGGTCGATATGTACAATCAAGCAATCTGATTGAAGTTTACAATTCTATGTGTTGCTTAATTAATATCTATTGTAATGGTATGAACTATAAGGGCGGGATGGATATTATTTGATTGTAATAATAGTATAATATGATAAATTTTCAAAGTCTATATAAACCCTTAATTAGTGTGTGACCCGGGCGATGCCCCGGATTGCTACTTTGCACTTGTTGGTTTCGAGTTTAAGTCTTGCTATAAACATTTTTTAGTTGGCAAACTCAAGCATTACATAATGAAAACAAATAGTATGATAAAACACCAATTAACTTATCTAAGTTAACTATAATTTTGTTGGATAAAAAAACACAATTAATAAATGGCTAAGATGGTAAGGCTTGTAACTTAAGACTTGTTAGTTTTAAGTTCAAGTCTTATTATAATAATTTTTTAGGTGCAAACCTAATACATGTTGTGAAGATGACATGTCATGTTTATAGTGACATGTGGCACATATTGTTGAAATGTTGAACTTAAAAAAGGTGACACATGGAACATGTTCTGTTTTAGGAACGCTTTTTAATATATAAGTATAGATAGATATAGATATAGATGAAGAAGAGGTTGACACATTTAAGCCTAACACAATTTCATTTTAAACCTAAATTGGTAATTTTCTGGCCAAGCTTAATTATATATATATATATATATATTTTAATATATACTTCATCTTGGTCATCATGTATTTTCTTCAGTTCACATCCAAGTCTGTTGTCTTAAATTAAATTGTGTTGCTTCCTACAATCATATATTACAAATAATATCATATGATTACAATTTAACAAGTTTTATCGGAAAAATCACACATTAACATATTGTCTTAATCTTATAAGACAAAGATCTAAACATTTACTAGATCGAAATTGACCCGACTAAAAAATCAACTCCGTAAAAGATAACCCGACCTAAAATTGATCCAATTTGAAATTGACTCGAGCTAAAGCCGACTCCATTTGAATCCGAATCCAACCTAACCAAACTTGAACAACAGTTTCCTATCTAAACCTGAAACACGAAAGTATGACATATCCAAATTAACCCAATCCGATTTGAATGATCCATCTGCATACCTTGTTTGATATAATGGAACTAGAGTTGATCAAAAGTGGCCCAACCCGATTTTGGGCAAGTTTTTCAAAAAATGTAGGCGAGCTTGGGAAGACATTTTATGCGAATTTAATTGTTTTTTTTTTTGGCCCGGCTCAAAAAATGGTCCGAAAAGCCCACACTACCCGGCCATCTTGGGTAGGTTTGGGCACAAACTTTTCCAGCCCAAAGTTTGGCCCGCCCCAGCTCGAGAATCGGGCTAAAGTGACGATCGTGATGAACGAACTAATAAATGAATGTGGAGATCATGCACGATTGCACGTTGAGTATGATTTTGGCGCGAAGCATATTATAGATTTATGGAGGAAGACTTAAGTTACGTAGTTTTTGAAAACTCTTATGGGCTCAGCACAAAAGAGAAAGGTGCATCCGCATACGGAATTTGACTTGGCCAGTTCAATCGGTTTGGGTACTTTTGAACACCCCTATGTTTTAGCATTATTTGGGTAGCATGTTATTACTACTGTTGGAACCAATGTATCCATAGAATACAAAACACGCAAATTTTAGGCTCTCAGGTTGCGCCCAACAATGAACATTTATTTACTACAACCAATGTATCCATAGAATACAAAACACGCAAATTTTAGGCTCTCAGCCAATGGCTGAGGTTGCGCCCAACAATGAACATTTACTACAACAAAAAATGAACATTTATTTTTAAATATTGTAGTATATAAAAATGAACATTTATAATATAAGAGTAAAATAAAGATAAATTGTACATTTAATATTTTATAACTGAACATTTCTTTTTAACCAAAGAACCGAAACATTATACTTCCTCTATTAATGGTTAATTGCAACAAAGGAATATTTTATATCTCACAAATAATACCCCTTTGTTGCAATTAACCATTAACGGAGGAAGTATTACATTATGAAAGAAACCATATGATTTCAAGTACATAGTGACCCAAAAAAGTTTGCCATGCATGTTGGCATGTTGCTAGTGAAGTAAAATTAGCAAACATGAAGACCATCTGAAGGAACCAAACTTAAGCAAACAAGGCAACGAGCTAATTAAGCTAAGGGGCCGTTTGGTTGGGGGTATTCATCAAAGGGAAAGGGAATCAACCTGATTCCCTTTATTGCTGTTTGTTAAACATTTTTTTCATTCCCTTTACCCTCTCCATTCCCCCAAATTCTTCCAAGTTCATTCCCCACCCCAAGGTATTTTCATTCCCATTCCCTAGCCACCACCACACCACCATATCACCACCTTCCTACCTATCCACACCACCGGAAAACCCAACCACCTTCCGATCTGACCCTTGCCGCCTCTCCCCCGTCCCTCGCCGTCCCCCGACCCTCACCGCCTCTCCCCCGTCCCTCGCCGTCCCCCGACCCTCACCGCCCCTCCCCTCCCCTGCAAGAACAACCCACAACCCCGTACAACCCTTGAAACCCCTCCCTATTTCCGGAAAACCCAACCACCTTGCGACCCAGCCCTCGCCGCCCCTCCTGATATGTCCATTTTATATAGTGTTTTACCCCGTCCTTTGGTCATAATTGGTAGTGTTTTTGGCTCTTTAGAGCCACTCTTATTATTAATTGGTGTAATCTAGTGTTTTCGTAGTTTTGATTGAGTTTTGTAGGGATTTGGACCTTTGGAGCATTTTCCCGGAATTTTTATGGAGCAACTACGAGCATTGGAGGAGCACGACTAATTTTCATAGCCCAGGGCCGGTTAGAGTCGTCAGATCGATGATTAAGGGTTTGGTGCATGTGATACCGAGGCATTTGGACCGAGTATTCAAGACCCGAAGAGAAAATCCGGTTTGGGCCGAAGAATCGAAGCCCAATCGAGAAGTCCAAGTTGCAAAAGAGTGTGGCTCGGCCAAAATAGGCTCCACCCGAATGTGCGCCCCGGCTGGGCGGGGAAGAATACTTTTCCCCTATCTCGCGCCTGGACGGGCGCGAGAGACGCCCATAATAGCAAAAAAGGCGGGCCCGGTCGGGCGGTGTGGCCCCCGACCGGGCGCGGGTTTATGAGAAGCTGACTTCGGCGATTTTCGTTAGTTTTAATTTGGATTAATTAAATGTTTAATATAAATAAGTTTTAGAGTTTTTTAGTCTCTCTCTCTCCTCTTTTACTTCTATTATTATTTCTCTTAGATTTTCTCTCTCTCCTTTTTTAATTTTTTTTATTCTTTCTCTTAGATTTTCTCTCTCTACTTAGTTTTTAGATCACTTTCTCTCTCTACAACTTTGTTCCCTACTTTGTTCTTAATTCAAATCCTTAGTTCCGATTACTTTGGTAACAATTTCTTCTAATTTAATCTCAGTTATTTAATTTATTTCTTTCATCATGACTTGTTTAATTGCTTTGTTTAGTTTAGATTTAATTATGTCTGAGTAGTTTTCTTTCTAGGGTTCATGGGGATCCATAAATAATATGAAGGGGTAATTTATTGTTGTTGATTGTCAATGCTTGATTAATTTCCTATTGATTGATTTAATGCTCTGCAACTAGATTAGCGCTGGTGTTTTTTTTTTTTTTTTTTTTTTTTTTTTTTTTTTTTTAATGTATGAGTTTAGCAATATTGATTCGAGATTCGAGAGATGAGAACTGATACTTAGGCTTAATTTCAATAGGCAGGTTAATTTATAAATGGTTAAGTCGAGATTCGAGATATGAGATTTAATACCGGTAGATTAATTCTGTGATTGTAATAAGTAGCGAGAGCCCTTTATGATCTGATTAATTGATGCATTGATTATTATGTTTTACTCTGGAATGTTATTTATTGGTGAACCTATGCCCTAGGCCTTTATTCATTGATTTCTCTTTACCCTTAATCTTCGTAGTTTAGTTTCCTTTCTATATTATTAAATTGTTACTTAATAATTTAGATTACTTTAATTAATTAGGAATAGAAAGACCAGTTTCCCTGTGGATTCGACCCTACTTCCCTATCTGCATTAGTTAGAGGATTTAGGATTTACTTTTGATTGGGTGATACGACTTTAGCCTGTCACCTCCCCCGACTGTAATAACCCGTATTTTCTAATTAATTAATTAAGAAATATTTTATAAAAGGGTATTTTAGTAAATTTATTATTTGAAGCCAAAATAATATTTGAATTTTGGCGCCAAAAGTATTTTTGAAAACTAATCATTATTTTGGATAAGATTTATTATCCATTTATCCTATTTAAAAACCGGATTATTTATATATTTTGGATATTTTATTTAGGAAAATTTGCCAATTACTACCGCAAGTTAATACTACTTTGTAAATTACTACCGCAAATTAAAAAAGTTGTGAATTATTACCGCAAAAATTTTTAAGATGTTGCGATTACTACCAAACCCCCATTAAACCCAACTATGACGTCATTATATCCCTTTAACCCGTGTTTGACCATGGTTAAGGGCTTTAACCAGCCCCCCCAAAAAGAAAATGGTTTAGGGATATAATGACGTCATGGTTAAGGGCATTAACCATGGGTTAAAGTGATATAATGACGTCATAGTTGGGTTAATGGGGGTTTGGTAGTAATCGCAACATCTTAAAATTTTTTGCGGTAGTAATTCACAACTTTTTTAATTTGCGGTAGTAATTTACAAAGTGGTATTAACTTGCGGTAGTAATTGGCAAATTATCCAATCCTTTTATTTAAGGCAAAAACTATATTTTATTAATTAATTGATATGTCCAAAAATTCCCATTAATTAGCTAGGAATTTCTGATTTCCTATGTGTAGGAAATCTAATTTTTATTAGTTATTTTGTTGGTGAATAATTGGTATTTAGTTAATTAATTATTTTTATATTATTTATACAATTATTTTATTCCTTAAAATCGAGCAAAATCTTCCTAAATAAATCTAGAGGAATCCGAATATTTGAGCTATGGTAAGCTCAATATTTTCGGTCCTCATGAATTATTTTGGGGGAATTTATTTGATAAAATTATATTTTTAATTATCTCTCAAAATCTCTTATTTTCGTTGATTCTAATTCTCCATCTTTTTAATATCTAATCATCATATTTTCTTGCCATTCATTCTTCTTAATTATTCCACAAGTAATTCTAATTTCCTTATTATTTTTCATGACATACATACCTTCCATATTCAAGTATACACAATCACCTTAATATCAAAAATTTCCTTAATTCTTTTACTCACTTCTCCAACTAATCCCTTAAACCCTACTTACCATAATTCTTCCCAAATTCTCTTGCCATAATTCTTGAATGACTTAGCCTATAAATACCCCTTTATACCTCTCACATTCTTCACACCAATTCTCTTCTTTTCTTCTCAATTTTACACAAATCATCCCGTTTATCTTTGAAGCCAATTTTCGGGCACTTCTGGTCAGTTTTTGGGGTATTAATGTTTCACAGAAGATTGTTCCTATCAAAAAATAATTTATTTTAGGCTCAAGAATCACCCAATTCGGAGTTATATTTAAGGAGTTATGGCCTCTGCAAGCTATGCCTATTCTTTCCAACGAAAATTCAACTTTCTTTAAACCTATTCCTTTATCTTCTTCATGGTTAGTTTTCCAAAATACAAATACCTATTTCAAAGCTATAATTTTATATAAAAGTATTATTTTAAAAGAATTTTATAGTCCATGCACATTAGATTTGAGTTTATGTTGTGATAACCTTATGTTTATGTTATTTGCAAGGTGTATTCGTGATTGAACTTTGAAAGTGTGAAGTGTTGATTGATATTCGGAATCAAGGTTTTTGATGTGCTTTTTGTGTGGTTTTTCTAGCAAAGATCAAGGTACATTTAGGTAGCTAGATACCTTTGAAAGTGATTGGTTTGAATAACATATTTTACATGATTTGGTTGGTAATTGACTTAAATTGATTTGAATTATGATTTAGAAATAAATTCTGTTTGAAGGTATTGATTTTAATAAAAGTATTTTGAATGATTGATTTTTAAATCATGTTTTGAATGGTTTGAATAACTTATCATGTTAAATAAAGGCTTTGATTTTAAAAGGTTTGTTGAATTAAATAAAAGGTTTTTCAAGGAAGAGTTATTGATTTTGAAAAGTTATTAATTTGAGATTTTATTCTCAAGTATTTATTTAAAAGGTTTTGATTTTGAAATTTTGTGAAATTATTAAAAAGGAATTTGAATTATATTGGAACTATTGGATATGAAAAGGATTTATTGTACCATTGAATTATTATTATTAATGCTTTATAAGCATGTTAGTAATCCCACTATGCGGATTTAGTTTATTGATAAGGCCTTGGACTTTGTATGACCGGATCTTTCCTCAAGAATATCCTTGTAACATAAGGAGACTAGCTTGGGGGGTGTGCACACTTGGGAGAGGAATTGGTTTTATTGGTTTAATTGGTTTATTACGAGGAATTGCTTTTTAATATGAGGAATTGGTTTTTAAAATAATTAGTGGGCTTTTATTGATTATTGATATTGGAATATTGAGAATCGGTTTTGGAATAATGAGTTTTGAATTTATTGGATTAATTATTGGAATTGGTTTTATAAGCATGCATGTTTGCAAATAAATTGAGTTTGCACTATCTTGCATTGATCGTACTTAGCATAATTTTCTAATCCGTATTTCTTGTTTGTTTTGGTTCGCCCTGTTTACCGTAATGGTAAGCAGTGTTGACTATTTTCAGGTGGAGTCATGAATGAGCATATGAGAGTCCAGGGATTTACTTCACCTAGTTTAGGAATGTTGGTCTTGTCTTTAATTTGAGTACTCATATATAACAATGTTACAATTTTTATAAGTATTAAAAAAAGAAAGTTGAGTTTTTGCTGCAAGTTTTGTTAATGAGTTAAGTATTTTGAGTAGCCTTGCGTAATCACGCGGCAGTAATACGCCCAATTCTATCTCTACGGTATAATTATACGTATTATACTGGTATTTCCGTAGAGGGAGATTTGGGGGTGTTACACCGACCTTCGTCGACCCTCCCCCGACCTTTGCCGCCCCTCCCCTCCCCCGCAAGAACAACCCACAGCTCCTTACAACCCTAGAAACCCCTCCCTATTTCCGGGAAACCGCCTCCCGCCTTTTCCTCTACCCTCGAAACCCAAGAGGCTAGGGTTTCGAGGGTGGAGGGAAGGACAGGCGGCGGTTTTCTGGGAATAGGGAGGTGTTTTCAACCATTTACGGGGCTAGGAAACCCTACCCTCGAAATATGCTTTTGCAACGTTTTTACGAGACAGAGACTTTTGCAGGAGGAGGGGAGGAGCGGCGAGGGCATGGGAAGAGGCAACGAGGGCATGGGGAGAGGCGGCGAAGGCCGACGGTGGTTGGGGGGGGGGTGCAGCGCATGGTGAGGTGGCTAGATGGTAGTTGGAAAAGGTAGAAGGTGAAGAGATAAGTTGTTGTGTGGTGGTAGTATGGTGGTTGGACTAGTATGTGGCTTCATTCCGTCCCTTTATTTTTTGTAAACAAACAACAATGACAATTTGAGTGATTTTCATTTCATTCTCCTTCTTTTCGTTTGTTCATTCCATTCCAGTTTACCCCCTATCAACCAAACGGCTCCTAAAAGTAAACAAAAGAAAAAAAGTATTGGAAATAAATAAAGTTAGTGCTTAAAGGAGGGCCTAGGTGAGACTTATGAAGAGTAGTGTAGGGAATAATAGGCCTCTACTTTATTTTTCTCGTATTCATGTGCGCTTTCTGATTAACATGCAATCATTTGGATTATCCCTAAACTTGTTTAATCTATGTTGATTGAATATTAATGCACGGACAAAACTATTATTGGCGATCACTTGAATTATAATCATATAAACCCTAATAAGATTATTAATTATCTTATTAAGCGTGATTACAAGTACCAATTCTCTTTAAACATGCATAAAAGGTGTGATCAAGCAATAACAATAAAGCAACATAATAATAATATTCATAATAATCATAAAAATAATCATTGTTTCGGGGTATTTTTACCCCCTTTTTATAGACAAATGAGAGGCCAACAAGTGGCCCGATTATAAGCCGACACGTGGCATCCTCCTCAGCTAAATAAAGGCCAATAAGAGCATGACACGTGGCCTAAAGAGAGATATCAGAAAATGAAGGGCTCAAAGCCCATTAAGGAAACATGCCTAGCATGAAGGAAACCCTAATACACGTGTCAACCACGTATAGGGCATCCAATCTTCCTAGGTTATGAAACCCTAGGAGCATGATCTCCCATTTTCCTATAAATACCCCATCATTTCATGATGGAGAGACAACACACGATTCCCAAAGGCACAATACCCAAAATATGCTCTCACTTCTCTCTACTTTCTCTCTCTAAAATTCCGTTTTCCGATCACTAACTTGATCGTCGGAGGCGGATCTTCGGTAAATAGGAGTTCCGTTGTTTTGCAGGTGTTCGGGCCGTATGAGTGTTGCATCCCGGATCTTTCTCTCGTGGGAATCCATACCCCCCTTTCGGGTTATCCAAAAAATGCCCAAAATATTTAGCGCCGTCTGTGGGGAGACACATCTGGAATGACACTTAGCCATATTCGAACACCAAATCATGAAGTAGAGCCCTTTGTTACTAATGTAACCCAATGTGGGGGCAAAGTAGTAATAATCTCATATCGTCGTCCTTAAGAGAATAAGACGAAATCTCGTCTAAATGCAAGATGTGGGCGGAAAAATCAAACATCATTATTATGATTGAGAAAAAAAAAATTATTATAAAAAAAAAGAAGAAAAAAAAAGGGAAAAGCCGCCCAACTTATTTTGTGAATGTATTATTGTAGCACTACTATTAGCACTATTATTATATTAGTTTGCATGGCAACTACCTGTATACATGCAAATGTGCACATATATATAAATATATGCTCAAGGTATTGCACATACTGTACGTTTGTGAGAGTTGTATTCATCAAGTCCTATATTATTGCATGGCTATGTGTTAAATTAATGTCAAAGTGTATTTCTCTGTATTTCTCATAGAAGTCTCGGCCACAATACATCAATATATACTCCTAGAATAGTTTAGGGGACATACCCTAATATTCTCTAAAGATAGACTTCCTAAGATAATCACAATATATCACAATAATATCCACTAACAATATTCACATATTTGATATTATCCCAATACCCCCCCTCAAGTTGGAGTATAGGGGTCACAAATGCCCAACTTGCGAAGAAGAAATTCAAACTTAGCTTTTCCCAAAGCCTTTGTAAAAATGTCCGCCAACTGAACCGTCGTAGGCACGTACGAAGGTATAATTGTCCCATCTGTAATCGCATCCCGAACAAAATGACAATATGATTCTATATGTTTTGTTCGTTCATGAAACACTGGATTCTGCGCTATGTACAACGCAGACTGACTATCACAATAAAGATGCATCCCATTCTCATGTTTAACACCTAAGTCACCAAGAAGACGTTTCAACCACTTCAATTCACAAGTCGTTGCATTCATACAACGATATTTTGCCTCTGATGAAGAAAGAGCTATAGTAGGTTGCTTTTTGGTCTTCCATGACACTGGAGACAAACCAAGTAGCACAAACCAACCACTTAAGGATCGTATGGAAAGAGGACAACCTGCCCAATCTGAATCACACCACCCTTCCAACTGTAAAGCACTATCAGATCTCAATAAAATTCCCTGTCCCGGGCTCTTCTTCAAGTATCTAACTACTCGCAGAGCTGCTTCCCAATGCTCAATCTTGGGATTTTGCATGAACTGTGATAAAATGTGCACAGAATACGCTAAATCCGGTCTCGTCACCGACAAATAGATCAGACGACCTATAAGTCGACGATATTTCTCAATATCACGCAAGTTCTCACCCTGCGCCAAGGCCAATTTGTGATGTTGTTCCATCGGAAACTCTGCAGGTTTGGCCTCTAGTAAGCCGGCCTCAGTGATAATGTCAACCGCATATTTTCTCTGACAAATAAATATCCCCTGTGCATTCCGGGCTACCTCTAGCCCCAAAAAATATTTCAACACTCCAAGATCTTTCATCTTGAAGCAATTTCCCAAATATGATTTAAAATTAATCATAGCAGATTTATCGTTCCCTGCAATAATTAAATCATCAACATATACTAACACATTAAGCTGCATTTTTCCCTTTGTCAGAGTAAATAGAGAATAATCATAATATGACTGTTTAAAGCCATAAGATTTCAAAGCCGTGGCTAGCTTTGCAAACCAACATCTGGGAGCCTGTCTGAGACCATATAAAGCTTTCTTCATCCTGCAAACTTTATCAGTGTTGTTTTTAGCAAAACCAGGAGGTATTTTCATGTATACCTCTTCCTCCAATTAGTCACCATGTAGAAATGCATTGTGGACGTCCATCTGATGCACTTCCCAATTTTTCACAGCAGCTACGGCAAGAAATGTTCGTACGGTCACCATCTTTGCCACAAGTGCAAAAGTCTCATTGTAGTCCAGTCCTTCAACTTGATGGTTGCCAAAAATTACCAGTCTAGCTTTTAATCGTTGCAGGTTACCATGTTCATCATATTTCTCCTTGTATACCCACTTGCTTCCTAGTGCCTTCTTCCCTGGTGGTAATTTTTCAAGAACCCAAGTCCCTTGGGCCTCAAGAGCAGCTATCTCCTCGGCCATAGCTTTCCTCCAACCCTCGTGTTTCATAGCCTCTTTGAAACTTTTGGGTTCATTTCCTCCTGTAATTGCTGCAATATATGTTCTATGTTTTGTTGAAAAACGGTGAGTATCAATATAATGTGCAAGGGAATATACAGTACCTGAGGAAGATGAGGTTGTCACGGGTGAACTTTGATGTGTTGTCGTAGATGGACTTATATTCCGTATTGTATGTGTCACAAAATCTCGATACTTGGTTGAAGCAAACTTTTGTCTCATGCCTTTGCCCATACTTGTATCACTGTCCTTATTAGATGTAGGAGCCTCAACTCCCACGTCGCACTCCCCTGTACCATGCTGCTGTTGCATGCATTCACTGGCAGAATGCTCTGTCTGAGCTGGTTGCTCTGTGTGAGCTGGCTGCTCTGTACGGTCAGCGTCACCACCAGCACCAGCGCCCGCTGGAAAATCAGCTGGTGTGGCAGACATTGGGCTGGTGGGGGATACGCTGCTGCCAGCGGCCGCTTGATCACCAGCGGGCTGAGCAGTAACGTTGTCCTCACTACCCTCTTCGTCCCATTCATCGTTACTATATGCTTCCTCCCTTGTTTCTATTGTATTTTGTGAATACCCGATTTTTGAACTCTCAAAAGGAAATTCACACTCACGAAATTGAACATCCCTCGATACAAAAAATTCATTTGTTTCCAAATCATATACCTTCCATCCCTTTTTCCCAAAAGGATACCCCAATAAAAGACAACGTCGACTTCGACTCGCAAATTTGTCACCCTTGCTACGTTGATTATATGCAAAACACAAGCATCCAAAGACCCGAATATACTCATATGAGGGACTTTTACCAAATAAGACATCAATAGGGGTTTTATTATTAAGCAACCTAGAAGGTGTCCTATTTATCAAATGACAAGCCGTTTGCACACACTCACCCGAAAATCTCAAAGGTAAGTTTGCTTGAAAACGCAAAGCTCTAACAACGTTTAAAATATGTTGATGTTTGCGCTCAACCTTCCCATTTTGTTGAGGCATACCCACACAAGAAGTCTCAAAGATTATCCCATTAGCAAAAAAATATTTTCTCAAGGAGTTAAACTCCGTCCCATTATCACTACGAACAATTTTAATGTCATAATTAAATTGTCGTTTAACCATAGAGACAAAATTAAGAAACATGACTTCAACTTCCGTTTTATTATTGATCAAATAAGTCCAAACTCCTCTAGAGAAATTGTCTACTATGGTTAAAAAATAATGAGCCCCACAAGACGAAGGAGTCTTGTAAGGTCCCCATAAATCAACATGAACTAACTCAAAAATGCGACTAGCCTTATTTTTGCTAATAGGAAAATTACTTCTATGTTGTTTTGCCCGAGGGCATACATCACAATCTTTATTTTTAAAACTATTACTAGAACTACTCACAACTGGAAGAAATTGCATAACTTTTGTGGAAGGATGCCCCATTCTTTGATGCCAAAGCTCAAACAATCGATTCCCATCAACTGTCAAAGCCTTCACCTTAGGAACACCACGGAAGTAATAAAGTCCATCTACCCGTTCACCCGCTCCAATCACCCTCCTCGTCATTAGGTCCTGTATAACACAAAGTTTATTAGTAAATTGAGTAGTACAATTTGATTTATCACTCAATTGATTCACTGAAATTAAATTGCAATCTAATTGGGGCACAAAAAGAACGTTGTTAATTGTCAAGCCTCCTTGCAATGTCACCGAGCCAATTTTCAATGCACTTGCACTCTTCCCATTCGGCAATCCCACCGGACACTTAGGAATATTAGTCACATTATGCATTAAAGAAAGATCACATGTCACGTGATTAGATGCACCGGTATCAATTATCCATCCTAACTCACCGTGAAGTTTGGGTTTGATACTATTTAGATGATCCAACAATTGTTGGATTTGTGCCGAAGTAACCCCTGCTAGGCCCCCTCCATCTGTTGCAGTGGAAGAATTAAAGTTGCTGCTGCCTTGTGTGGAGTGAGAGGAGTGCTGCCCTCCTGTCTTATTAGCACGGACAGAGGCTGCCCCCCTCTCCCACGACCCCCTGTACGGCCGCCCCCACGGCTACCTGCTGCACTGCCACGTCTCGGTCCCCGACCTCCACGAGGGAGATCACCCCACCATTCCGGAAAGCCGTGAATTTGAAAGCATCCGGACTCATCATGGCCTTCACGATTGCAATGATTGCAAAATTTGTCACTGTTATCCACCGCACGCGACTTAGACTTCGAGTCATGTTGAAGTTTGAAAGCCACAACATCCTCACGAGCCGAGACCATAGAAGCCTCACCTCCACGCAACCTCTCTGCCTGAGTCACCTGTGATAAGCTTTATCAACACCGGGCAGCGGTTCTTGAGTCAATAATTGGCCTCGAATAGGGGCATAGGCATCCTCGAGTCCAATCAAGAAATAATGCACATAATCATCCTCACGAATTTTCTCCACTTGCGCAACGATGTTGCATTTACAAGCACCACACGAACAAGTTGGAACCGAGACATAGGCATTCAACTCATCCCAGATTTTGGATAATCAACCAAAATACGCAGCAATGGTCTCTGTCGATCCTTGCTTGCATTCCCCTACAGATTTCTTCAATTGACACAGGCGTGTGCCCTTCACCACACAAAACCGATTTTTCAGATTAGTCCACAAGAGTTGTGCATCATCATAATCACCAATGGTAGACCTAACTATGGGGTCTAAGGTGTTAGTAAGCCAAGAGACTAGCATGGATTGCACAGCCACCCAATCCTCTAGCTTGTCCGCATCAGTCGGTTTCACCACAGTTCCATCAATGAACCCGAATTTTCGCTTCCCCTTTAGAGTAGTCCTCACGGCTCTTGCCCACTCATCATAGTTTTCACCCCGAAGCTGAATAGGGGTGATAACATTCCCTGGAGCATCACTCGATCCAAGGTGAAACGTGAGATCCACCTTGGTTGTCTTCCCCCCGTCACCAGACATTGGTTTTTCTTCCTTTCACTCGTGAATTATGGAAATTACTTGTGGAAATTTTTTTTTTTTGGATCTAACCTAAGCTCCTGATACCATGTTAAATTAACGTCAAAGTGTATTTCTCTGTATTTCTCATAGAAGTCTCGGCCACAATACATCAATATATACTCCTAGAATAGTTTAGGGGACATACCCTAATATTCTCTAAAGATAGACTTCCTAAGATAATCACAATATATCACAATAATATCCACTAACAATATTCACATATTTGATATTATCCCAATACTATGAAAGCTTGGAAACCAGGCCATCTTGCGCCCAGTCATACGGCTCTAAGCTAAGGCTGCCAGCCAAGGGAGTTAGCATTAATGCAAGTGGCCATCAGTGTATTGTGTATATCGCACAAGCAATGAAGGCTGGAAGAAATATGAACCTTGGTGGCTCAACAAATATCCAAGCAGCCCGTCCAAGCAAAAACAAGAAGCTCGTGGACACCAGCATATCTACTCGTACAGGGTTGCCAAGCAGCCTGTGCGAGCCAAATTGAGAAGCTCGTGGATACGAGCATACCTACTCGTACAGGGCAGCCAAGTAGCCTGTACGAGCCAAATTAAAAAGCTTGCTTACATCAACATAGATATACTCATACAGGCCGAGTAGAATGTCAGGGCCATTCCCTAACTAAATTACTCGGCCATGAAGACCACACGGTCGATGAATCCATCCGGCCTTTTATAATGGACGGACGGATGAACATCAGGAAGTCCTAAAAATCGCCCAAGGTATTTTTACCTAAGCGGGGCAAGGGCATGCCTAGGCGTACGAGCCCTTAGAAATTTACAAGTTGAGAAATACTTGAAATTTCATGAGTACGTCCTAGAGATAGTATCAAAGGACGACTCAATACCACCAAATAAAAAAATCATATATATATACAAAAGTATATAAGCCGAATGACCAAAAATATTGAACATGAAAAGATTGAGTGTACACAAGTGGACGACTCCACTAAAGCCGTGTACAAATCAAAGTTCAATACTTAAGCCTAAGATGCATGTATAAAAGATGAATGGACATCTAGCATGCGTGTACAACAGATGGTTAGGCCATGCGTACGATTCATTGTTGTATTATTATTAAAAAAAAAAAAATTTGCCTAACAACATACACGTATATGGCTACAATAATGCATGTATATATAATATTTTATATACTACTCTTGATAGAAACAAACTCACGAAGTATTGCATATTAGCATATATATGAAATGCATACCGCAAGAGTAAACGGTTGTACCTTAAACTCATGTAAACAATTAAGCTTAAGGCTCGGTTTCATGAGTAAAAATATGCAACTTTTGAAGGTCGTATAATGTTGAGTGAACTTGCAAAGCTAGCTAGGCAGCAACATGAAAGCAACAAATTAAAGCTGGCCGGGCTCCTCATGCCGAGTGAAATTACAAAGCTCCACCCATGAGAACATTGCTACTCGACCAAGGCAGCGACGCGGCATGAATGAGCTACAACCTGGCCAAGTTGCTCCCACGCAAAGCTTAATGTTCTTAAATTGATACGGCCACGGCAGGATGGCCGAGTAAAAAAGCTAAGCATGCCCCTGAAAGCATAGATGGTCGGCCAACCAAAGCTAGGTGTCCGAGTTGCCATCATGCAAGGCTCCATGCTGTACGGCCAAGGCATCGAAGGAGCAGCCGAATTAAGTTGGACGAATGAAAATGCGAAGCTCGCCCCTGCAAACATAGCTACTCGGCCATAACAGCGAAGCAGCTTGTCTGGCCGAGTTGCCCGTCAAAGACGCACCACATTTTTAAATCTAGGCGGTCATCAACCTTGGCTGTCCGAGTGAAATGGGTAAGATCACCCTCGAGAATATACCAGCTCGGCAAGCTGATCAAACGGACGCATGAAAGTGAGAAGGCCGAGTTCCCTAGGAGTGTCGATCCTCCTTCCCAAATTCACACGGCAGCTAGTGTGTTAAGTTTGGTGGCCGAGTTGCTTATGAGCAAAGGCTAACCTCTTTGTTTCTAGGTGGCCATCGAGCCAAATGAAATTGCAAGGCTCCTCCTCACAAGCAAAGTTGGCACGTTGAGCATTAAAACCATTAGTATTGCATATTTGGTCGGCATATAATTTAGCTTCAAGTTCATCTTTGTAGTGATACCAATATTATTATATTATTACAAAAAATATAATAATAGTATCATAATGAGTATGATAACAAAAACAATAATAGTTGTAATAATTATTATATGTTTAATGTTAAGAAGTGGAGTGAAGAAAAGATACTGCACTAATGACGGAGTAATATTGGAGAGTTCATTCTCATGATAAACCGAGTACCTAAGCTTGGGTACTTCCATTAGCGTGCATCTATGCGGCACCCCATGTCTGAGTATGTATCAAGCCAGGAGCGTGGAGTACATGCCTACATGGCAAGGTTGTACAAGCGACGTACCAAGTGTTGAAGTGGGCCGAGTAAAGCGACTAAGCTCATCCTCTCGAGCATAGCTACTCGGCCAAGGTAGCCTAGAGTGGCCAAGCTTCCTATAAGAGAAACACTAGCCTTGCCGAGCAGCACATAGTCGAGTAAAAAGGCAAGAGATGCCCTTGAAAGCACAGGCGGACGACCAACTAGAGGTGGGTGTCTGAGTTTCCCCTCAAGCACGCATCATGTTCTTGATTTTAAGCGGCCATCAATCTGTCTGAGCTGCTTGTCCAACTGAAATGAAAAAGTTTGCCCTCGCAAGCATGCCTGGTCGGCCATGGAAGGATGTCCGACCTGCCCTTCAAAGAAGCATCATGTCTCCGGTTTTGTGCGGCCAACACTTTTGCCGAGTAAAATGCGAAAGCTTGTCTTCGCAAGCATAGCAGCTCGGCACCCATCTTCCAAGAGCTAAGCTACTCAGATTTCTGGCCGAACACCATGAGAAGCAAAGCTATTCTGCATGTTAAGCATGAAAGCCATCCATATTGCATATCTGCTCGGCATATAACTTGGCATCAAGGTCATCTTTATCATGATATCTGTTTATGCTAATTTTTGTTAAGTGGGATTGAATATCAAAATCTAGGCTACGAATCAACTAAATAAAATCGAAAGCAAATAATAACGAAAGCAATAAAACGACACAAGGAATTGTTGACGCGGAAAACCCAATGAAGGTAAAAACCGCGGGTAGAATGAGGATCTACCAAACTTTCACTAGGGCAAAAATGTGGAAAAATGCATACAACAGATGTTTATAGCTTATGAGTTGCTAGGTTGCAATGTGTCGATGTTCGTAGGTGTCCCCCTTTATATATAAGTGTTCCAACATTGAATTATAGTCGTTGCTTTGGAGATAAAGTTCCAATCCTTGATTCCCGGAATTCAGTTGGTGAAGGATATTTTCTGTTTTGATCTTCAACGGACTAGAGAAGGCTGAGTTAGACCAAGTCTTCTAGCTGATCTTCTTGCGGAGAAATAGGGGACTAGTTAACTGACTTCGTCCTTCGTCCATGGCGAAGAGTCGTCGTCACTTGACTTTACTTTAACTGACGTTGACTTATATCTATGAATTTTTACCCATAACAATTTGCCCCTAATTGCTAAATGTGGATTGCCACATACACGTTTGGCAATTAAAAAATAAAAAAACAATTTAAAAAACAAAAAAGACACAAGGAAAATCAAAAAATACAAACAAACGTGGGTTTACTTGGGGGTGTTTCCGTCATTTCGTGTGGAAGCACGTTCTTCAATGAGCAGTTACTCCATTCTCCACTTTCTCACTCTAATCGTCACTTCTCTGCCTTTAATTACTGCAGCACGCTTCCTCCTTCCCCAAATTTCTACACCATTCCTTCTTCTTTCTTTGCTTTTTCTTTCTCTTTGGCACAGATTTTTTTTTTCCGGTGGTAGCGCGCGGCGGCGATTCAGAGTTTCAAGTGTCTTCGTTTGCCAGGTAATTTCTTCAATTTACTTTCTTTGTTTGTTAATTTCTTGGGCGAAATGTCGAGCAAAATTCCCAAAACTAGAACTAGGTTTTCCCTTCGTATTGTTGAAAAAAGAGAGACGGCTCCTCCGCAGACAAAGCCGATGACCCAATCGAGATCATCCAGGGCGCCGGAGATGAGAAACGACTTTATCAAGACGGCGGGTTTTCCCGACACAACCTTTGCGCACATTCCGGGCCCCGGTCAGACAGTGAAGGACTGCCCGGAAGGTTTCGTAGTGTTCTATAGGTATCCATTTGCAGAAACGGGGATTACATACCCTTTCCCGCCTCTAGTGAGGTCATTTTTGGAGGTTTTAGGTATCAGCCCTGGTCAGTTAATGCCTTCGGGTTGGAGAATTCTTTCTCTGATCGCAGAAAAGATCAAAGACTGGGAGGAATCTTTTACACTGTCTGACTTAGCTCTAGGATATGGGATGAAAATGGGGGAAGATGGGTTCGTCAGTTTGACCAAAAAAGGAAATAGGCTAGTTTTGAACACGGACGTGAACGATAGGGGATGGAAGAAGTGGTTTCTTTTTGTAAAGAGAGTGTCTCTGGGTGTCGAAGGCGCATGGTTGACGGAAGGTTGGCCGTTGAAGGGTAAGTGTTTATTTTTCAATCATCGTTTGTTAAATTTGAATTGGCTAAATGGGTTGATCCTGGCTTTACTTTTGCAGAATTGGATCTTGGACTTTCGGAATCGTCGGAGATATCATCGGTAAACGTGAAGAAGTTCCTCTCCCTCAGTCCTTCGGTCAGGACCTTCATGAGGAAGAAGAAGACGACGGCCACACAGCCATCACAAGAACAGGGGACGCCGACGAACACTTCTCAACAAGTCGAAGACTCAGAAGAGACAATGTCAACTCGTAAGCTTTACGTTGTCTTTTGACTTTTGCTTTGTATATTTCATATCTTGGTTCGTGTGTTCATTTGCGGTGTTTCGTGGTTTTGGCAGAATCTGCTGCCCCAGGTGCTCGTCGGGGACAAAGCCTGTCCCAACAAGAGGCTGATTTGCGCATGAGAAGGAAGCGGGGTCTTCCTCCCCCAGATCAGCAGCCAATGCCCGTGCCTGAGAAGGTAGAGACGGTGTCGACTCCAGTCTCTCAGAGGACTGTCGACGACCAGGGGACCATAACTTTGTCGCCGTCTACTCCTCCTAAACACCAAAAGGTCGACGACGAGCCTTCAGTACCAGACATCCTGGCGCGCTTCCCTGCCAACTTTTTGGAAATGCGGAAGGGCGATCAGCACTCTCTCTTCCCTGCTTTGAATCAGCTGCTATTCCCTAAGTCTAGGGAGCTTTTGGCTGGAACTTCTGCGCTGGACCTAGCTTCTGAAGCAGCGTCGGCTCATCTCTACGTAAGTTCATTGTACGGCTTTGTTTTGTTTGGTTTATTGAATCAAAGTTTTTTTTTTCTAGTTTATAACTTGAGATGTGTTTGGACAGTGTTTGCAAAATTCATTGGTGTTGAGGGATAGGGTGATTGGCTTGGCTAAGGAGATAAAGAGGTTAGACAGTGCTGCCAAGAATGCTGAAGATCAACGTAGGACCGCCGTCAATGCTTTTCAGAGGACGAAAAGGGAGCTGGACGACGCCAGCAAGAAGGTGGACACTTTGGAGAGTCAAGTGTCAAACCTACAAAAGAAGGCTGAGGAGGAAGCTGGTCAGTTGAGGGGGCAGTTGAAGGAGCAGGCCAAGAGCTTAGAGGACAAGGTCGGGGTCATTGCTGCTAAGGAGGAGGCTCTGACGAAGGTGAATGGGGATCTGACGACTGTTCAGAAGGAGTTGGAGGACGCCTTGGACGACTATGCTGAGCTGGAGATCAAGCTGAAGGCGAAGCTTATGAAGCAGTTTCTGGATGGGAAGGCTTCAGAGTGGCGTCCCCAGGAGGTGATCGACCGTTTTCTGGCTAACGGTGGGGATCTCAAGGAGTTAGAGGAGGATGCGGCAGTGGCGTCGACTGCTGACTCTGGCCCAGGGCCTTCTATCATCGTTCCTCCACCAGCTGTCGAGGACGAGGTTCGGCTTTCCGTCGTCGAGGATCAACCTGCTACTGACGTGGGTCAGCCTTTGGAGGGTGCAGAGGAGTTGCAGGTCGAAGGTGTCGATGACAATGCTTCAATCGATGACATCATCAAGGAGGTCGTCAGTGACCTTCCCGTCGACGGAGCTGATGCTTGAAGGCCATCGTCTGTGATGGTTTTATTTTCTGTGTTGTATGGACTTTTGTTCCTTCTTTTTTGCAAACGATGTTTCTTTGTCGTTGTGTTTTGTTCCACTTGAGGGCAAGTGGCTTTTGGATTTTCTTGTGTGCAGGATACTTGGTACATTTTGCTTTTGTATGCTAAGTATTTCCTTATTTTCTGTGACTTTGCCTTTCGTTCATCTTGTGTTCTGCAAAATAAGATGTCCTGGCCAACAGTTTTTCAAAATATAAGTATGTAAAAAAGACGTTTAAAATATTGACATGTCAGGAATTTGAAAAAACTTTGGAAAAATTCAACTTTTATTAATCTTATGATAACATTTTGAACAAGTCAGAATACTGAAATTTAAGAAACATTTTACAACTGTTGGTCGTGCTTTGTCGAGAGCATTGTATAATTCAGGCCTTTCGTTGCGATGTTTGCCAATGCCCCTTGCGTCCCAGCGTCGACGCTGAACACTGAAGTCTAGTTCTTTTGTTCAGGTGTCGGGTGTTTAGCGTCGGACGCTATGGTCAGATTTGTCCCGGGTTCTCGTTGTTTTTACGATTGTCGTCGGAACGGTAGTTTTCTTTATTGCAGTCGTCGTCCGTTGCTTTGCTTTTGCTTTACTTCGTCGCTACTCTGCAAAACCAACATGGTTAGAGTACCGTTGGCCGTTGGCGTGGCCAACGGCCCTCCGATGCTTAAGTCAGTACACTTAATCATAGAAAATTCGAATGAACAAAATGAATCTGGAAATCTGTTAGAGCGTTACCTCTTCGTCGACGAAATATTTTGACGACCACTAAAAGTGATACTTCCTGAGATGGGTTGCGTTCCAACTCCTTGGAACGGGATTACCTTGTTGGTCCGTCAGTCGATAAGCACCGTTGCCGACGACCTGTGTGATCTCATATGGCCCTTCCCACGGAGGGGCTAACTTACCATCTGCTGGGTTCTTTGTGTTCTGGAACGCTTTTCTAAGTACCCAGTCACCTAGCTGGAACGTCTTGGCCTTGAAATTTTTGTTGAAGCTTCTTGCGACGATCTGTTGTTGCGCTGCCATTCTGATTAGGGCCGTTTCTCTTAATTCCTCGGTTGCGTCCAGGCTGTCTTCCATTTCTTCCTGGTTTCTTTCTTCCGTCATGAGGCCGACGTTGGGAATTCAGCTTCTACTGAGAGGACGGCTTCGCATCCATAGACGAGGGAAAAGGGTGTTTGCCCCGTTACCTCTCTTGGCGTCGTTCGGTTGGCCCACAGGACCGCTGGGAGTTCGTCGGCCCACTTGCCTTTAGCTGCTTTTAGTCTTTTCTTGATGGCTTCCATGACGACTTTGTTGCTAGACTCAGCTTGTCCATTGGCTTGCGGGTACCTAGGTGTGGACGTTCTCAGCTCTATGCGGAACTTCTGCAAAAAAGAACGAGTTTTATCGCTAATAAATTGCGACCCATTATCACAGACGATTACTGACGGGATCCCAAACCTGCAGATAATGTTAGTCCATATGAACGCAATAACTTCCTTGTCTGTAACCTGTTTCAAAGCAACTGCTTCAATCCATTTAGAAAAATAATCAGTTAGTGCTAACATATAGACTCTTTGTCCTGGTGCTGCAGGGAGCTTCCCGACGATGTCCATTCCCCATCTCATGAAAGGCCATGGTGTCAACGTTTGATGCAATGGTTCTGAAGGCTTGTGAATGGTGTTGGCGAATCGTTGGCAGCTGTCGCACTTGGTTACGTATTGCATTGCGTCTTCGTGGAGCGTCGGCCAGAAGTATCCTTGTCTTTTTGCAATTTTGGCTAGTCTCCTTCCCCCGACATGGCTACTGCATACTCCGTCGTGCAAATGGCTGAGGATGGGTTGTTGTTCATGTTTTTGGATACATCTTTGGGATAGTCCTGACGCGGATTTGTGGAATAGAACTCCGTCGACCATGTGGTATCTAGAGGCTTTGTATTTAAGCTTTCGGGATTCTGTTTTGTCATTGGGAAGGATATCTTTGGTTAAGTAGTCTATGATGGGTTTGGTCCAATCGTCGTCTTGGGTGATGGCGTCGACGGGTAAGATTTCTTTGGTTGTGACGGAGGGTTTTTGCAGGTGGACTAAGGGAATGTTTGTGAAGGTGGTCTTTTTGAGGGCGGAGGCTAGGTTTGCAAGTGCGTCTGCTTGGGCGTTTTGGTCTCTTGGGACTTGTGAGATGGTGAATGGGTCAAAGTGTTTGGCTTTTTCTTTGGCTATTTCGAGGTATGCCGTCATTTTGGAATCTTTTGCTGCGAATTCACCTGTCATCTGGCTGACGATCAGAAGGGAATCACTGTATACGTCTAGGGCTGTTGCTCCTAGGTCCTTGGCGACAATCATTCCTGCAATCAAAGCTTCGTATTCCGCCTCATTGTTAGTTGCCTTAAAATCACAAGATATAGACCTTACTATCATGTCCCCTTGTGGCGACTTTAGCACCAATCCCAGGCCAGCTCCTCGTTGGTTGGACGAACCATCGACGAATAGGATCCATTTGCTATTTCTTTGGACGCTGTTGATTTCTTCTACCTCCTTGTCGGGGACGGCCTGTAAGTCGGGGCTGAAGTTAGCCACAAAATCTGCTAGGGCCTGCGACTTTATCGCTTTTCTAGGTTGGTATTCGATGTCCATTGTGCTCAGGTTGATGCTCCATTTGCCTAGTCGACCTGTCAAATCTGGCTTTCTCAAAACAGACTTAAGTGGGTAGTTAGTCATCACCACTACGTGGTGGGTTTCAAAATAATGCCTGAGTTTTTTTACGGCAGTAATTAGGGCAAGAGCCAATTTCTCTAGGGATGTGTATCTTACCTCGGATGGGAGCAGTGTCTTACTCACGTAATAAACTGGGAGCTGCCCAGCCTCGTCGTCTTCCCTCGTTAGAACTGTGCTGACGGCTACAGCGCTGACGGCAATATAAAGCTGCAAGGTTTCGTTAGCTTTTGGTTTCGACAGGAGAGGTGGCGTCATTAAGTATTTTTTCAGTTTCTGCAACGCTTTTTCATGATCGTCAGTCCATTCAAAACCTTTATTTTTCCTCAGGACATTATAGAAAAGATGACATTTATCTAACGATCGTGAAATAAAACGGTTTAATGTTGCCACTCGTCCTGTCAGTTTTTGGGTTTCTTTAACATTTCGGGGGGATTGAATATTTACTAAGGCCCTGACCTGGTCGGGGCTAGCTTCAATTCCCCTTTGTGTTACTACATAGCCCAAAAATTTACCAGCAGATACTCCAAATGAACATTTAGTGGGGTTCAGTTTCATACCGTACTTACGCAATACCTCAAAGGTTTGACGAAGATGCCCGACATGATCTTCTAACTTCTTAGACTTCACCAGCATGTCGTCGATGTATACTTCCATCGTGTCCCTTAGTTGGTCCTTGAACATTCTGTTGACTAGCCTCTGGTATGTCGAACCTGCATTTTTTAATCCAAAAGGCATAACTTTATAACAATATATACCTTTGTCAGTCATGAAGGCCGTCTTCTCTTGATCGTCCGGGTGCATTAAGATTTGATTGTATCCGGAGTAGGCGTCCATGAATGTTAGGAGTTCGTGACCAGCTGTGGCGTCGACCAGGGCGTCGATATGCGGGAGTGGGAACGGATCTTTTGGGCACGCCTTGTTCAGGTCGGTAAAGTCGATGCATACTCTCCACTTGCCGTTCTTTTTGCTGACGACTACTACATTTGCGAGCCAGTCTGGATATTTGACCTCTCTGATTTTTCCGGTGTCGATCAGCTGCTGTACTTCGTTGTTAATGATTTTGTTTCGTTCTGGAGCGAATTTTCGACGCTTCTGCTTGACAGGCTTGTGATTCGGATCGACGTTCAACTTGTGCGAGATGATGCTTGGGTCTATTCCAGTCATATCTTCATGAGATCAGGAGAAACAATCCTTATTCTCTCGGAGAAAGGCTAGGAGGGTTTGCTTTAGCTCGGGTGTTAGGTTGGCTCCGACACGGACGGTTTGGTCTGGTTTTTCAGGGTCTAATGGTATTTCGTCAATTTCAAGGTCGTTGGGATTGTCTGGTGTCGGGCCATGCTGTAATTACTATGCAGTTCTCATGGTAGGTTTTAGGGTTGTTTTGTAGCAGTGTTTGGCTTCACGGGGTTCTCCTTTTATTTCTTGGATTCCCCACGGGGTTGGGAATTTGATTGACTGGTGGTAAGTTGAGGGGATGGCTTTTAGTCGATGGATCCATGGTCTGCCCATTATGGCATTGTAGGTTGAGGGACAGTCGATGATGTTGAACTTTGTTTGAGGGTTTAGGCCTCCTGCATAGGTCGGTAAGGTTATGTTTCCGAGAGTCGACATGCCTTCGCCGCTGAAACCGACCAGAGTTGTTGACCTTCTGGTGATGTCGCTATCTTTCAGCCCCATAACCTCCATAGTGCTCCGGAACAGGACATTTGCGGAGCTGCCTCCGTCGACCAGCACCCTTCGAAGCAGACAATTCCCGACGATCAGCGAAATTACAAAAGAATCTTCATGCTCTCGGTTGATGTTGTTGATGTCGTCGTCATCGAATGTAATTGCCATTGCTTCCAATTCTTTCTCCTGGGGATCTCTGATTTCTTCCGGGACATCTGCATTATCTATGGTAGACTTTGCGATCCTTTTGGCTGCAGAATAGGTTAGTCCACAAATATCTGAACCACCAGTAATAACGTTAACTGTTACCTTGGTTTCGGGTGGTTTTGGAGGGCCATTCGTCGCATTTTCTGGCTTGGGGCGTCCTGCGTCGGCGCTCTTTTTCCTTCCCAGCAAATGCTTGAGGTTACCTCTCTTCAACTGGAAGGCGACCTCTCTGCGCAGGGCATAGCAATCTTCCGTCTTATGGCCATGGTCACTGTGGAATTCGCACCACTTGCTCATATCCTTCTCCGATTCGGGCTTGTTGCTCTTCATCGGCCAGCGCACTTTGTTGCCTAAGGGCTCCAGCTCTTTGACCACCGCCACGATGTTGACATCGAATCCATACTCCGATATTTCGAGGTATTGAGGGGCGTCGAGGACCTGTTCTACCTGCACAGCATTAACAGAGCGTGATCTACCTTATGCCTCGTAGGGCTGGTGGCGCCATGATCCTCTTGGAGCTTTGCGGTCGGACGGGCCTCTGGCATTCGGATAGGAGTTGCGGTTGGCGATATCTTCGTCGAAGCGCATCTGGGCCACAGCTCTTGTCCTGACTTCTTCAAAAGTTGAGCAGGGGTACTTAACCATATCTTTGTACAGATCTGAATCGGTGTGCAGTCCCCGGAGGAAGGCTTCGATGGCAGTCCTGTTGTCGACGTTCTTGATCGACACCTTCTCTTTGTTGAATCTGGACCAATAGGTACAGATCACTGGTTTGTTTGTCGAACTGCCTGCTGCTTTCAAAATGGGAATAAAACTTGTTAACTAACATAGCAAAACTGGTTATACTACCTGGTTCGAGTTTGCCGAGCCATTTGAGGGCGGGACCAGTCAGCGTCCCGCCGAATGATTTGCACATGCATGCTTCCCAGCAATCGAACAGGATCGAGGCCTGCCACATCCGCTGCTTGTAATATTCTACATGCTGCTCCGGGCACGTCGTCCCATCATAAAGCGACGCAAACGTCGGAAGCGATACTCTTCTTGGAATCCGGGCCATGGTCAGCTCGTCACAGAATGGCGTTGCAGCGAACCCATCGGGAGCTTCTCTTTGAACTGGGATCGGGACACCTGGCATCCTCTTCATCATTGACAGCACCCTGGAGTTCTGCTTTTCCAACGCGACCAACCTCTGGAGCAGGATCTCTATCTGATTCGGCGGCTGGTTGTCTTGATCGTTCCCTGGCGTCTGAAAGCTTCCTTGCCCGACGTTCCTGATTGGGGGGTTCCGATCTATCTCTCCGTCGCTGGACTCGGTATCGGTATCATGCGGAGATTCAAGGATGTCCAACGGCGGCATTCTAGGGACCATATCCAACTGCCTTGGCTGGCGGCGACGAGTGCTGTTGGCTGACTCCAACTGCTGGCAGAGTTTAGCTGCGTCGGTCTCTGACGCCTCCTTTTCCTTGCTGAGGCGCTCATTAGATTCCCGGGCTGCTTCGAGGTCCGCCTTGGCTTTCTCATAGGCCTCCCTAAGTTGTTCTGGGGTCATTTCGCTGGCTGACATTCTGAGGTTGAAATAGGGTTTTTCTGGATCTTATCTAGTTGTAGCCCCACGGTGGGCGCTAAATTGTTTATGCTAATTTTTGTTAAGTGGGATTGAATATCAAAATCTAGGCTACGAATCAACTAAATAAAATCGAAAGCAAATAATAACGAAAGCAATAAAACGACACAAGGAATTGTTGACGCGGAAAACCCAATGAAGGTAAAAACCGCGGGTAGAATGAGGATCTACCAAACTTTCACTAGGGCAAAAATGTGGAAAAATGCGTACAACAGATGTTTATAGCTTATGAGTTGCTAGGTTGCAATGTGTCGATGTTCGTAGGTGTCCCCCTTTATATATAAGTGTTCCAACATTGAATTATAGCCGTTGCTTTGGAGATAAAGTTCCAATCCTTGATTCCCGGAATTCAGTTGGTGAAGGATATTTTCTATTTTGATCTTCAACGGACTAGAGAAGGCTGAGTTAGACCAAGTCTTCTAGCTGATCTTCTTGCGGAGAAATAGGGGACTGGTTAACTGACTTCCTCCTTCGTCCATGACGAAGAGTCGTCGTCACTTGACTTTACTTTAACTGACGTTGACTTATATCTATGAATTTTTACCCATAACAATATCAAATTAAATTATTACTAAAAAATATAATAATAATATCATAATGATTATAATAACAATAACATTAATAATTGTTATAATAATTATAATTATATACGAAGTATGTTAGTATATACTTGATTGTATGAGCAGCTTGTTTCTAAGTTTTTGGGAAAAAGCATGTATGACTGTGCGATCGTCATATTGCTCAAAAATAAGATGATTTGCGGCATTAAAAGATTGATAAGCTCATGCTTAGAGGCTGATCCCTCTATTGTTGTTTGGCAAAATCTCGGCATAAATGTTGTTTATATTATTGCAAATGTCGAGCCGACGTCCGAGCAGCTACATGGCCGAGTGTAAAGGGAAAGCATGCCTTCCCAAGCATAGATACTCGGCCTCAACATAGAAGAAAGTATGATACTTGTCGAGTACCCTAGCAAGTCCAAGCATCCATGTGGCCGAGCTGCCCGTCCGAGTGTAATGGGTAAGCTCACCCTTACAAGCAATGATGGTCGGCCAACTAGAGCTCGGTTGGTGTCCGAGTTTCCATCTCGCAAAGCACCATGTTCTTACTTTCATACGGCCAGCTACTTGGCCGAGCAAAAAAAAAAAAAAAAAAAAAAAAAAAAAAAAAAAAAAAAAAAAAGCATACTCGGCCAAACAACCAACAGCATGGTCGAGTTGGACAGCAACACTTTTGCCGAGTAAAATGCGAAAGCTTGCATTTGGAAGCATAGAAGCTTGGCACTCATCTTCCATGAGCTTAGCTGCTCAGTATGTTGGTCGAACACCATGTGAGAAAGCAACAGCCGAGTTGCATATAGCAAAGGCTCACCTCTTTGTTTTAAGCGGCATTCTTGCCGAGAGAAATATCAAAGCTCGATCTTCCAAGCATAGCAACTCGGGTATGCATTTACTCGGCATGATGGCCGAGTTAACTAGGCGAGTGTCATAAATGAAGAGCCGCAACCTTAGAAAATTGCTTGAATATTGAGTTGCGGCCTACCTGCAAGCAATCCATCATAATTATAATGATTTTGATGATGATTATTAAATGATTGTTATATATTATCATTATTATAACAATTATGATTATATATATGTGCAGTCACTTGCATGTGACAGAGTAGATGGTGCAAAAAGTTGTAGTTAGGCAATCATGCTAAACTGCTGTAGTAACACTGACACCTAGAAAGTCAAGAGCCGAGTTGCAATTGAGTGAAGGCCCATCTCTTTAATTCAAGGCGGCATTGAAAGCGGAATAGACTAAGTAATTATAATAATTTGGATATGTATATATATAGACATTTCCAGGTCCAAGCTGCTATATGCACAAACAGCCGGCCGGGCAGCACCTTGGACGACCTTAAAAGAGTGTCTGACCTGCATTAACTTTCAAACCTGTCCGAGCTACCCAAGAGGCCGAGTAAAAACTTGAAGATGGTGGGACGGGAGCCGAGTTGGGTGTCTGACCTGCTGTAGAGCAATAGCCCATGTTCCTAAATTCAGACGATCTGTAATATGGTCAAGCACAAGCTGTCCGAGTAACCTTTGATTTGGCACATTCCTTTGACTTCAGTGGAAAAATCAAGCATCATTATTATGATTGAGAATATTGATTTCAAAAAATAAAAAAAAAAAAAAATTCTCATTTCAGGCGGACAGGTACTAAGTCGGCCATGGCTAGGTGTCCGAGTTGCTATTGCGCAAGGGACCTCCTAACCAATTTCAGGCGGACATGTTCTTAAGCCGACCATGGCTGGGTGTCCGAGCTACTATTTAGCAAGGGGAATCCTAACCGCTTTGAGGCGTACATGGAATGAATTGGCCAATGTGCCAACTAAAGTTAGATGGTGGCCGAGCTACTATTGAGCAAAGGACCACCTCCTCATTTTTAGGCAGACGTTGTCTTACCATGCTAGGTGGCCAAGCTACTACTTAGCAAAGGACCACCTTCTCATTTTTATGCGGATAAAAGCCTGATCGAGCTAGGTGGCCGAGCTGCTATTAAGCAGAGGAACCTCCTTCTTATTTCTAGGCGGCCTTTGCAAAAGAAGTTAACCAGCACAAACAATTCAGCACCAAGGTAGAACGACTAGCTACTATGGTTCCCTCACCGACCGACCAACATCTTGTCCAAGTAGACGTACGTGTCATCCCTCGAAGATGGGCATGCAAGACAACTCTAAGCCAATATCATAGCTACTTATGGACGACCCTCCTTAGAAGACTAAGCGGGCGGCAGCTGACCAAGTTGCAGGAAGGCGATTATTGAAGAATGAGCAGGGGCTAGACGACACACATGCCGAGCTTCCAAATGTAGAGTCCTAAGACTTGTACAAGGGGCATTAAAAAAGTCACCCAGACTTAGTACGCTCCAACGGAATGGCATCGGTGACGAGTATTTAGCAACATAGATCAAGGGCAAGGCATTAAAGTCCTAGCCAAATCATGCAGCGTGCCGTATAACGTCATGCAACATCTGGAGTGGGGCCTCTAGAGATTCGTCCAACAACAAAGTGAAACCAAGCACCAAGATGAGGCCTGTCCAAAAATAATCAAACGGACATGAGGCTAACCAAGCGTAAAGTCCTAATGGATAGGGGCAAGTATGCAAGTGATAGCAAAGCAACTTATCTGATCGAGCTGGCCGATGCATGAGCTGAAAGGCCTAGCTTGAGAATACAATCTTCCTTTTGGAAGATAAATTGGAAGAGTTAAAGTGTCGAACAACTAATGAGAAAGCAACCTTCCTTTAGAAGGATAAGCAGCAATTGTGAAGAGCCAAGTGGACGAGGATCATTAGGCCTCGACTTATTACTAAAAACTGCAAGCGGCAACAAATTTCTAAAGCCTAGTGAAATTAGGCTGAGTAGGCCCTCCATGAATTCAAGATGCCTACTTAGTGTCCGACCATCTACACAAGCATTAATTGCTCACAAGATAGCTTCAAGGTCGGGTATCATTACAATATAATCAAGATGATAATCGAAGATAGAAGAAAGCTTCAAGGTCGGGCAGCTCCTTCTAGCTTTTGAACGGCCTAATTACTATAACAAATGCTAAGTCGTCACATTTTATTCAAGTCTTTGAAATACAAGCCACCCCGTTGGGGCAATAAGGAAAGACTAAGGTCCCAACGTTCCTTATTGAGTAGCCACTTCATGAATTAAGGACAAAGGTCCCTTATTATAAGGCCTCGGCCAATAAACGTATTAATACCTTCGGATAAGCCTCCCTTAATAGGGCAATGTACAGATCTTTATATGATCCAAGTGTACATTGAATGGCTCCTTCATCCAAACAAGTACAAAAACTCTAGAAGAGGTTGAGATGTTCATACATCACCCCCCAACTATGAGTCTATGAGTAAGACTTACCATACAAAAGAACAAAATGGCACATGTGCCGAGCTCCCATGTAAGGAGAAAGCCAAGATGGAAGATACATACGACAACATTGCCAAGTATAATTTCTAATACGATGGTAAAACACTAAGTATAATCCCGAAGATTTACTCGGAAAAACACATTGTATAGCTTAAACCTCCAAAGTAAAAAGATTCTAGGCGGCTGAAATGTCGAATAGAAATCTCAAAGGTACTCCAAAATGTAGGAATTCTAAGCCCATGCGCCAAAAAGAATTCTGAAAGCAAGGGCAAGAAGTCACAGATGGTCAACTTTTGCCCAACTAAGTCCGAGCCCAATTGAGTCATAAGTGACAAGGGCATAGGACGAAACTTCTTGGTTAATAAGAACTTGAAGTTATTGGGAGGGCCAAAAATATAATGTCAATTGACCTCTCAAAGGTTAGTCCAAACAACTAAAAAGTCGTTGGACGCCTAGAAAAGATAAAGGAAAATCCATCCCACGTGGCATAGAGACGAGAATAAGAATCTCGGAAAATGTTATATCTAATTCGGCACAGACACGAGGCAAAGCCCCTCGGCAAGTGTTAAATGTTTGTCGGCATTATCCTAGTCTAAGTTAATTGAAACCTTCAAGACTAAATGCCGAATGAATGCAAAAAAAAAGCATCTAAGCCTAATTGGCCATTAAAGAAAAAATGTCTAATTGACAAATATATTTTAACAAGCCTAGGTCCAAAATAATCCTTAGAAGGATAGACCAAATAGGGCAAACCTCATGAATAAGAGGAATTGAAAAACCTTAATAGCTAATCAAACCTTGTAAGAAAGGTACCTTAAGTAACCCATCAATCGCAAGACAATCAAAGTGGGGCTTAAAAAGCATAATGATTGACATCTATCTAGTTCAAGGGAAATCATTATTATGATTGATTAACTTAGAAAATATCATACCGGCCAAGGTATAAAAATTTTCCAAGTTAATCAAACCTTTTTTTGAACTAGACAAGATGACGAATTCAAAGAAGTTATAAATTCATTTTCGAGAGGTATAATCCCTCTTGAGAAGAGAAATCACCCCTCTCGAGGGGCTTATGTTTTGGGGTATTTTTACCCCCTTTTTATAGACAAATGAGAGGCCAACAAGTGGCCCGATTATAAGCCGACACGTGGCATCCTGCTCAGCTAAATAAAGGCCAATAAGAGCATGACACGTGGCCTAAAGAGAGATATCAGAAAATGAAGGGCTCAAAGCCCATTAAGGAAACATGCCTAGCATGAAGGAAACCCTAATACACGTGTCAACCACGTATAGGGCATCCAATCTTCCTAGGTTATTGTAGGCGTCGTTTGAAGCGCACCTACGTTAAAGCATGTGGTGAATATGCTTGGCACTAATAGGAAGTGGGAATTGACATTACGATTAGGGACAACGATTAGGGACAAATAAAGTAGGGAGCCGCCAACAAGTTTTTTGTGGAACTTGTAAACCGTTCACGGATCATAAAAAGGCAACCACAATAAGGGACAACGATAGGCAACAACGATTGACCCGTGAAGGTTACACCCCATTCATAATCCATGAGATTACTAACTCCATATGGTTCGGAACCACGAAAGGAGGATCGAGGATGATGGTACGAAGTGAGTCATGGAGTCACATTCGCCCGTATTGGCCTCTACTCGATTCTTATAGTGAAAAGTGATTCCTGCGATCTCAAAGGCATATAAACAAAATATTCAATTCGCTCCAAACTATCATTAAGTTAAATTGGTTTAATATTAATGCAACACATAATTCTAAAATATTGTGATCACTTGATTTAATAACAAGATTAAAAAGGATCCTAAACCAGTTGTCCAAATTATCTTATTAGGCGTGATTTTCAATTACATATTCTCTTTAAACATGCAATATGGTGATCAATAAAAATAACAAAATAACATTAATATTAAAACCAATTTAATCACAATTCCAACAATATAAATCGTTATAAGAATAATAAAAATAAAAGGAGCATGATTCTTACTTTGATTCTGTTTGTTTGCAACTACAAAATAATAAACGAGTTAATAACTTCAAGGAAATAAATAAACGATAATTAAATTAAATTAAATAAAGTATAGTTGATTTTGGGGCCAAACCCTCAAACAATTCTACCTTTCACGCCTTGGCTTAAGGATAGAACCACGAGTAAAGTATGGACTCCTTTGAGTACTTGAAGAAGGAATTTTGAAGTGAAAAGGGTAGGCTAGTGTTTAGGCTAAAGCATAGAAGAGAGAAAATAAAATAAGAGAATTACTCGGTGCCCCGTTCATCAGAAATGAGGGGGTATTTATAGGGAAAATGTGCTGAGGGAGCACACGGAACCCTAAAATGATAAAAACCCTAAAAAAGTATCCCGTGACACGGTCAAACTGTACCGTGACACGGGAATCTCCACCGTCAGACGGTACACTTTCCCGTGACACGGTACATTTCTGGTGTGACGCGGGAAATTTTCAGAAAACGGGATAAAAAACGCGTTAAGGGTTTACGCGGAAAAGACACGGAATGTCCCGTGTCACGACAGACCTACCGTGTCACGGGAAATCCCACCGTCAGACGGGAAGGATTCCCGTGACACGGTAGGTACCTGCCGTGGCGCGGGAAATTCCAGCCTGTTTTTCCGTCTAAATACAATTTTAACCCTAATTTCCTTCGGCATTTTAAGTGCCGATTGATAATTTCGGGCCTTTTCTGACTTTTTATTATTCGGACTAAAATAAGAAAATAATAAAATAAAAATAAATAAAGGGTTTGGGCCAAAAATAAATAATAAAACAATAAAATAAAAAAAAGGTTTGGGCTAAAAATTAATTAATAAGTTTGGGCTGAAATTAAAACTATGCTTTTACCAAACATCAAGACTAATCCATGGACTGTTCAAAAATATGAATTTAATAAAATACGATTTTTTAAGCACTCTCGGGATTAAATACTAAACCCGACCAATAGTGGCGGTGAAAGGTTGTTCATCATCGGGTTTGGTTTTGGGGAGATATTTTTAGGTGTCTACAGAAGCCCCCACTTTGACTGAGTTTGTAGAAATGTCAGTTTCGAAAACGATAGTCAAAGTAGTCGATAGGGACGGAGAATGATTTAAGACGTTCTGTGATCCTAAATCATTCTGTATACGCCGATACCTGCAGAAAAATGTTAATTCCACAGATAAAAGAGTAAAGGGATAGAATACGTATCTAACACCAGTGTATTGGTGACAAACGAATTTGGCAGCTTCCTAAGCTTGAAGGAATCCACCGAGTGACATTTGTTGAAATGTTTTCCATGCTTGAGGAAAGCCGACTGAAGAGTTTGGTAGTTTTCTAAGCCTGAAGAAAGCTACCGGATAATACTTTCCATGTCTGAGGAAAGTCAACGTATGAATTTGGTGTCATTCTATGCTTGAAGAATTTCACCGATAATGCCTTCCATGATTGAGGAAAGCCGGCAAAGGAATTTGGTGGTTTTCTATACTTGAAGAAAAATCCACCGATAACGCTTTCCATGCTTGAGGAAAGCCGACTTGGCGGTTTTCTGTACTTAAAGAAAAATCCACCGATAACACTTTCCAAGCCTAAGGAAAGCCGACTGATGAATATGGTGTCATTCTATGCTTGAAGAAATCCACCGATGATGCTTTCCATGCTTAAGGAAAGCCGACTTGGCGGTTTTCTATACTTGAAGAAAAATCCACCGATAACGCTTTCCAAGCTTGAGGAAAGCCGACTTTGCGGTTTTCTATACTTGAAGAAAAATCCACCGATAACGCTTTCCAAGCCTGAGGAAAGCCGATTTGGCGGTTTTCTATACTTGAAGAAAAATCCACCAGATAATACTTTCCATGCTTGAGGAAAGTCGAAAGATGATGAGATTGCAAGTCTCTGTGTATCGAGAACCTTGCGTCATGAAATGATGGTGGTCCGCTTGTCCCCGGACGTGGGCTGTAGATGGTCCGCTTGTCCCCGAACGTGGGCTATAGATGGTCCGTTTGTCCCCGGACGTGGGCTGTACATAAGACCTGCAAAAATAAATTTGCCAATGGACTCGTATATACTGTGATTGACTTGACCACTGACTTGACCAAGTTTGACTTGATGTGACATGACATGTGTATGACTTGTGAGTGTGTGTGTGTGTGTATGTGTGTGTGCAGACACAAGCAAACGAAGATGCAAAAGCAAAAATTTTCTGTCAATTTTTGTCATGAGTGGAGGGTACCGACTTTCTCCCGAAAAAGAAATATGTGAAAATTGAACTTTTATTTTCGAACTTCCTTCGATGAAAACTTGGAAAAAGTTTTTGAACTTCCCCAAAATAAAATAATGAAAAAGGAAAGAAGTTTTGAACTTCCTCCTTGAGCAAGACAAAATGAATCGTATGAATTGAATTGCTTGTCCTGAAAATAATGTATGCATGATGCATGTTCTTAGGCCAGGAGGATAAGGACAATTACATCATGTGACACGATAGATGAATGAACTTAAGTCATGGAGCTAAGCATCATATATGGTGTAAAGAAGTGATCTTGAACGTCACTTAGGTCTGGAAGCTAAGCACGTATAAAGATGAAGTGATTATTGCATAATGAACGTTGCCTAGGTCAAGGAGCTAAGCACGATATGCTTTGTATGATTAAAAATCATTGATATATAAATGTTTTTTAGCACGTTATGCGATGCATGAAACAATGAACATTGCTCAGGTCAGGAAGCTAAGCAAGTATATATAATGTTTCTTCTAATGAATGTTATCTTTAAATATGATGAAACATGCATAGTGCTGAAACAAGATTTCATGATAAAGGGCTCTTAAAAGTAAGGATGATTGATATGGGTATGGATGTGTGAGTGAAGTGTGTGAATGTGATACTAAGGCTGGCTGCAAGGGTTATGGCGATGGAAAGAGATGTGAGAAGAGTTAAAGATGATGACTCTTCAGGCTGGGTAAGCTAATGTGATTTGGGTTCAAGCCCCCAAGTCTAGCTCTGAATGGGTAGGGATATAGAGATAAGCATTGGATATTCTTTGACTCGATCATGCATAGATATGAATATGAATGTGGCCGCACCTCAATGTGAGGTTGCCTACGTATCCGTTAGGAATCAGGCCGAACGTAGCTCTAACCGAACTTTGCACAAGTGTATGTACACCTCAAAGAGATCTTTCAAGGGTTGTAATGTGGTTAAGTTGATGGTTTAAGGAAGAAAGGGATAAAAGGCTCACGACCCGAGAGAATCCCCAAGATGTGTAATTTTGGATTTGAAAATTTTGAATTTTGCAAGTTTATTTTCAACTTTTTTTTTTTTTTTTTTTTGTTTTGAATTTCTTTTTTTCTCTTTTTTTTATTCTTTTGAATCAATGTAGACAATCTCAGATCATGCGGTCCATCACTCACTTAGCATTCATGTTTCTCAGGCACGGTACCAAGCACTCGATGAGAGACGCAATTTGAGACGTTTTCATATCAAAGACATTGGAACACTTGCCTTTAGACATTGTTTTATTGTTGCTTTGCTGCTTGCTTTTTTTTTTTACTTGCTTTTTGAATGTTATACAATTACACATCTTCCAATCCCAGGGTTAAGTGAATGTGGGTTGAAGAAATGAAGGCCAAACGTTAGACGAGGCTCAAAATGGTTGATGAAGAAATGGAATGTGATTGAACGATTAATAGGGAATGACATGGTTGCAAAGGTGCCTCAAGTCATTGGTGTACCTTGGGTTTAGTTCGGTAATTGATTTTTTTTTTATTGAGAATGAATGAATGAATGAATGAAAAATTCTATGATCGAGATGTAAAGGAAATTTGCTCATTTTATTAATGGAAAAGGTGAACGAAACACATGAAACATATAAAAATTAAAAATGGAAAACCTATTCTAGACATGAATGGGGAATGGAGATGAATGATAAAGAAAGAAATCATGAAATCTTGCACAAAGGATCTGCTGTGCGCCTTGTGTTCATTACTTCTTGCCGCCTGGAGGGACAAGAAGTTTGTTTGCATCCACCAAGTCTTGAATGATGTCCTTCAAATTCCAACATTGCTCCGTAGTGTGTCCCCTTCCTTGATGGTACTTGCAATGGGCATTGGGATTCCATTTGGCGCTCCTTTCTTCAGGTTTTGGATCTGGAAATGGTCCAATAGGTGTGATCAAGCCTTGACTGTAAAGGCGATCAAAGGCCGCATCATAAGTCATTCCTAAAGGACTGTAAGTTCTTTTCTTCTTGGGCAATGGAGTATCAAGAGCTAACACTTCATTGAGATCAACTTGGCTTATATTGTTGGTAGTATTTTCGTGCTTAGAAGACGAAGAAGAAGGATGGTCGTTCTTCTTGTTTTTCCAAGTGTTATTATTGTTACTACCAGCAGTCTTTATTAGCTCATCCTCGATATTGATGCCGATGTCGTATACAGCTTTGAAAGTGTTCAGTGGAAGAAATTTGAGATGTTCCCTATATTTATGAGTCGGATTTTGAATAAAGAGGCGAACCATCTATCTTTCTTTGGGAGGATCTACCAAGAGTGAAGATGTTTCCCTCCACCTGTTCAGGTAAGCGGTGAAGCCTTCATTCTCTTTCTGTTTGAGAATGGAGAGTTCACGTTCAGAAGTTTTGGTTTGAATGTTACACTTGTAACGATTCATGAAACTGTCGGTGACATCTTGCCAAGTCGCAGTATGCTTGACATCTAAGGAATAAAACCATTGTTGGCAAGCATGTTCTAAGGATAGAGGGAACACCGTAGGGAAGAGTGTTACGTCCAATCCCTTAAGAGCCATGGTTGCAGAGAACGCCTTCAAATGGAATATTGGATTGTCAGTAGGCTTGAACTTTGGAATATCAGCAGTGGAGAACTTTTCAGGGAGTCTGTCCTTCACATCCAAAGGAGTGGGAGGCCGTTCCACATAAGTGAAATCCTCAGAAATCTTACTCATTTGTTCCTTCAGTTTGTCAAGGGTGGAAACAGTGACCTTGTTTTGTTCCATGGTAGTGACCCTAGTGGTAAGGGTTTGCATCATGGCAGACAGTGCCTCGATGGATTTGTTGATGTTCCAATATCTTCTTTAATGGCCATTGAAAGGTGATGAGTAATGGAGATGGCAAAGTTTTCTTTGAACACCTATTAGATCTGAGAGATTGTTGCGGTAATGACTCGAACAGTATTAATCTATCCCTGTTCCTTGACCAAGTACTGTGAAATAAAATAATTCACTTAATTGTTTGACTCATTGCTCAAGATAGGAAAGGAAGGAAAAATAGACATTTGAAAACATGTGAGAAAACTCCACTCATTTGTTTATTATGACGAAAAAAGGGTGCATGAACCTAATATACGATCATAAACGACCTGGTGCACGACTCGAGTCGGAACATAAAGAAAGTGTGTGGACTATACTTGACTCGTGAGTGACTAAGTGATGTTATAAGACTCGTGGTATGATCGTATGGCTAGACATGTGAACAATAACCAAAATGACTGACGCGAGGACCAAATTAACACGGAAGACTTGACTGACGCGGTTTTTTTTTTTTTAGAAAAATCCACCGTGTCGCAGTAGAAATTTGCCGTGACACAGTAGAGTTTCCCGTGGCGCGGCAGACTTTTTTTTTTTTTTTTTTTTTGCAGGTCCACCGTGCCACGGTGGACAGTCCCGTGTCGCGACAACCATTCCCGTGCCACGGTGGATGCTGACGTGGCACGAGATTTTTTTTTTGTTGCAAGTCCACCGCGCCACGGTGGACTGTGCCGTGACACGGTGGACAGTCCCGTGTCGCGGCACCCATTCCCGTGCCACGGTGGATGCTGACGTGGCACATGATTTTTTTTTTTAAAAAAAAAATCATAATTTTGAAATTCTACTTGTTTATTTTTAAATGGAGGATACCATCCGACTTACTCCGAAAAAAAAACGACACAAAAAACAAGACTACCCTAAAATACGGTCAAAAAGTAGTGCACGACTAAAGAAAAAAGTGTGTGACACGATATGTGAGTGATTAGGTGAGGTTATGGACGCGTGTTTTGACCGTACAACTAGACATGACACCAAACCGGACACAACATCCACATACGTACGCACAAGATTAAAAAAAAGACTAACAGGACACTTTTCCTGGGCACCGTGTCACGGTGCAGACTGTCGTGACACGGTGCAGTCTACCGTCAGACGGTAGTGAGCCCCGTGTCACAGCACTGTTCACCGTGGCGCGGCAGAACATGTCGTGACACGGTGCACAGTTCCAGGTTAGTTTTATGGTTTTTTCCAGATTTTAACCGATTTTAGGTGCGTACTAATTACTATGTGAGAATAAAAACCCTCGGTCATGGGTTAAACAAAAGAGTAAACACATGAAGGTTAGCACCAAACAACCACATAGCATTTAGGCACGATGATGTGAAAAAAGTTCGCAACCTAGAGTCAAGATCTATGTTCAACTATTGGTCAAGCTTTGGGTGTCAAAAGGGTACCATGGTTAAGAGTTTGGACGCGTTAGCAAGGCAGCCTCCCTTGAGGGTGTATGCCAACGGGCGGCTCCGCGAGTTCGTGATGAAATCGAACTCGACTCCATGGTTTGGGTGAATTTAATAACTCGGATGAACCCTTATTTCCATGAGCGTTTTTGGGTCGATAGAGCTTAAATTCCCCGGAGCTAAGACGCATGTAGAACACATTCGTTTTTTCAGAAAAATCGAAGGAAGTTGATTGTGCGAAGAGAAAATAAACCACCAGACTGATTTTAGGACTGCCGTGACACGGCAAAAATTCTCGTGTCACGGTACTGTGCACCGTCAGACGGTGCACTGTACCGTGACACGGCAGTCAAAAGATCTGACTGGTGCCCTGTTTTCCTTCGCGCGCAACCAAGTTATCCAATTTTTCCTACGGGACAGACCTGAATGCGACGTTAAAACGTCGATGCAGATGCAAAAATGCCAAATTAATCACAAGAATATTTTTTCAAGAATCTTTCAAGTCTCATCCACTCATCTTAATTAAATATCGATCACTCAAATCGATAAATAATTAAGAATCCTCCCCAATGGAGTCGCCAAATTGTAGGCGTCGTTTGAAGTGCGCCTACGTTAAAGCATGTGGTGAATATGCTTGGCACTAATAGGAAGTGGGAATTGACATTACGATTAGGGACAACGATTAGGGACAAATAAAGTACAGAGCCGCCAACAAGTTTTTTGTGGAACTTGTAAACCGTTCACGGATCATAAAAAGGCAACCACGATAAGGGACAACGATTGGCAACAACGATTGACCCGTGAAGGTTACACCCCATTTATAATCCATGAGATTACTAACTCCATATGGTTCGGAACCACGAAAGGAGGATCGAGGATGATGGTACGAAGTGAGTCATGGAGTCACATTCGCCCGTATTGGCCTCTACTCGATTCTTATAGTGAAAAGTGATTCCTGCGATCTCAAAGGCATACAAAAAAAATATTCAATTCGCTCCAAACTATCATTAAGTTAAATTGGTTTAATATTAATGCAACACATAATTCTAAAATATTGTGATCACTTGATTTAATAACAAGATTAAAAAGGATCCTAAACCAGTTGTCCAAATTATCTTATTAGGCGTGATTTTCAATTACATATTCTCTTTAAACATGCAATATGGTGATCAATAAAAATAACAAAATAACATTAATATTAAAACCAATTTAATCACAATTCCAACAATATAAATCGTTATAAGAATAATAAAAATAAAAGGAGCATGATTCTTACTTTGATTCTGTTTGTTTGCAACTACAAAATAATAAACGAGTTAATAACTTCAAGGAAATAAATAAACAATAATTAAATTAAATTAAATAAAGTATAGTTGATTTTGGGGCCAAACCCTCAAACAATTCTACCTTTCACGCCTTGGCTTAAGGATAGAACCACGAGTAAAGTATGGACTCCTTTGAGTACTTGAAGAAGGAATTTTGAAGTGAAAAGGGTAGGCTAGTGTTTAGGCTAAAGCATAGAAGAGAGAAAATAAAATAAGAGAATTACTCGGTGCCCCGTTCATCAGAAATGAGGGGGTATTTATAGGGAAAATGTGCTGAGGGAGCACACGGAACCCTAAAATGATAAAAACCCTAAAAAAGTATCCCGTGACACGGTCAAACTGTACCGTGACACGGGAATCTCCACCGTCAGACGGTACACTTTCCCGTGACACGGTACATTTCTGGTGTGACGCGGGAAATTTTCAGAAAACGGGATAAAAAAACGCGTTAAGGGTTTACGCGGAAAAGACACGGAATGTCCCGTGTCACGACAGACCTACCGTGTCACGGGAAATCCCACCGTCAGACGGGAAGGATTCCCGTGACACGGTAGGTACCTGCCGTGGCGCGGGAAATTCCAGCCTGTTTTTCCGTCTAAATACAATTTTAACCCTAATTTCCTTCGGCATTTTAAGTGCCGATTGATAATTTCGGGCCTTTTCTGACTTTTTATTATTCGGACTAAAATAAGAAAATAATAAAATAAAAATAAATAAAGGGTTTGGGCCAAAAATAAATAATAAAACAATAAAATAAAAAAAAGGTTTGGGCTAAAAATTAATTAATAAGTTTGGGCTGAAATTAAAACTATGCTTTTATCAAACATCAAGACTAATCCATGGACTGTTCAAAAATATGAATTTAATAAAATACGATTTTTTAAGCACTCTCGGGATTAAATACTAAACCCGACCAATAGTGGCGGGGAAAGGTTGTTCATCATCGGGTTTGGTTTTGGGGAGACATTTTTAGGTGTCTACAGTTATGAAACCCTAGGAGCATGATCTCCCATTTTCCTATAAATACCCCATCATTTCATGATGGAGAGACAACACACGATTCCCAAAGGCACAATACCCAAAATATGCTCTCACTTCTCTCTACTTTCTCTCTCTAAAATTCCGTTTTTCGATCACTAACTTGATCGTCGGAGGCGGATCTCCGGTAAACCGGAGTTCCGTTGTTTTGCAGGTGTTCGGGCCGTACGAGTGTTGCATCCCGGATCTGTCTCCCGCGGGAATCCATACCCCCCTTTTGGGTTATCCAAAAAATGCACGAAACAATCATGATAATCATAATAATAATTAAAATAATCATGTTAAAGCATAATAATAATAGCAAGATCCTAGGCATGATACTAACAAGATTAATAACAAATAAACCCTAGCATGTCACTAAACAATAAAAATCAAAGCTTTAACCCTAACATGATACCAACATGATATTAGGAAACAATAAGAAGCATCGCAGGAATCACAATTGTCATATTTGATATTAGAAATTATAGTCATTACCCTAAACATCATAATAGCAACCTAAACATGATTTCTATAGCAAAATATCAATAAATCAATTAAAGCACTTACTTGGATGCCTCGTATATCTTTCTAATAACAAAATACACGCGTTAGTAACTTCAAGGAAAATAAACAAACAATTAAATCAAAGAATTGAAATAGAGATGTGGGACCAAACCCTCAGAAATTAAAACCTTTCACGTCTAGGGCGAAGGCAACTTCGAACTTGGCTAGGTGTTTCTAGATCTTGTGAATGCGGAATTTTGTATGCAAAAGGCTAGTTTAGAAAAGAGAGAGAGAGAAAGAGTAATCAAGAGATTTTTTATGAGAATTTTTGATGGAAACTAGAGAGTTGATGATGGAAAACGGAGGTTTTAGGAGGCTATTTATAGAGAAAAATCAGAGTTTCGAAAAGAATAAAACACGACCGCAGCGCCAAACACGCGCCTTTCGCCAAACGACAAACCTGTCGCCAGACGCCAGGTAACAGAGCTGTCGTATGGCGCGGGAAATAATTTTCCACGCGTTTTCTTATTTTGATAAAATTTAATCGTACGAGAGGGAAAAATCGTATTTTCCTTAAAAACACTTCTTTTATTTTGATTAAAACTCTTAAAAGTCAACTAAAGTAAATTTATCAATGCTAATTAAATTAGGATTCTAGAAGACTATAATCAATTATAATTACATTAGGAATGATAAATCAATAATAGGCCCTCCTCTAGATCATTGGGCCACATATAAAAATCAAACCGGGCTCAGTTTAGTAATTTGGCCCTAACTTCCTTACTATTCATCGAAATTGGGCTTATAATATATCGTTGGAAAGCTCTTTTCGAACCCGACCCAAGTACACCATTATTGGACCCTTTCCATGGACCAAATTAAACTGAACTGGCTGTTTTCTTAAGATAGGTTTTCGAAAACAGAGAGAAAGAAAAGAAATAAAAACTAACCGCAACACTAGACTTTCCACACTTTCACTTCATTCGATTATGATTCGACGCGAAAGGTACTCATCACCGGGTTTGGTTTTGGGGAGACACATTTGGGCGTCTACAAGTAGCATCATCATCATCATCATCAGTTTGGAACAGTGTTGGGGCAATGGTGTGAGTTAATTCTTGAGTGTAAACAGAGTTAGTTAGATCTAGAGGAGAGAAGAAGTGAAAGGTAGGTTCAGCATCCTAGGTACTAACAATCCTAACCCTTTCCCCTCTTTTGTTAAAAGTGGAGTTAAATGCTAAATATTAATTAAAAAATTATTTTATTAAAGATTAAAATGAGTAATAAAATAATAGTATTATAGTAATTAAGGGTATTAGAATAAAAATAATGTAAAGTTCTTAATGTTTGATCTACTCAACAATAAAATCCAAAAAATGAGCTAAGGTCCTTAATGTTTGGTCTTGTCAGCAATTAATTAAGGTCCCTAATGTTTGGTCCAGTCATTATTCCAAGTTCCTAATGTTTGTTATAGTCAGCAATTTGACCACCCAAAATGGTGGATGAGGGACTAAGGGTCTGTTCTCATTGACTGAAATGAGCTGAACTCAACTGAACTAAACTTATTAGAGCTGAACTGAACTGAACTGAAATGGATATTTTATAAGCTAGAGAAGTAAATTAGAAGCTGAACTGAACTAATGAGCTTAGCATTATTATTATTATTATTATTATGAAATTTGGCTTAAATTATCATTAGCAATATAATTAGACATAAAGATAAACTGATATGAATTGAACTGAACTGAACTTATTAGAGCTGAACTGAATTGGATTGAAATGAACTGAATTGAACTTAAGCTGAAGAGAACATGCCCTAATCTATCAATTGACAAGTTGTTTTTAACTTTTGATTTATACTTGCGATTTGTGAATTGTAATGCATTGATAATAAATAAATTAGTCACTAACATATGTATGCTTAATTGCTTAAAGTTAATCTCTAGAAATTATTGGCCCCGAAATAAAAAGTTTCAAGATCCGCCATTAATATATTATTTACTTGTAGATCGATGGAAATAATTAGTTTTGAGCATGAGGACAGAGTATGTAAGTTTGCCTAAGTTTTCAAATGACCTTCTAGATTATGTGACTCTATTGACCTTACTGTCCATTATATATCAAAACAACCTTGTTGCACATGAAGCTAGGGCTACCTTTGGATTGCTTATATAATTAATGACCCTGACTACTACATGTTCATTGTTTCCACAATAATGACGTGGCCTGGCCTGAATTGAAGTCTCAACTAGAAACTTGGCCCTACCCGAAGTAACTCGATCAATTCTTTTGTTGAAATTCCAACTAGACGTTTATAAGCTACCTAAAAAAAACTATAATGAAAAATGAAAGGGTCAAACTATTTGTATTACGAAGTACAGTAACAAAATCATCATGTAGCACTCAATTATAGAATTTGAATATTAAATAAACTTGAAGTTGCCATTACAATACATTCTACAGCTATTAAAAAAAAAAAAAAATTACAGAAAAGATTAATAACCAAACTTCATGCCAGATCGAGGTGCATTGGTTGGACTTAAAGATAGAGTGAGATAATTACTCGTTGTAAGCAGCAATAGTTTGTAATAGAGTAAGAATAAAGAGAATAGTTGCCGCGATCAATGATATACTTGCCCATGGATGGCTGAAGTATCTCCTCTTTAACAACGCCAGCGATTTATTCCAAGAACTTGAAGCGTATTTATTCGCTTTTTTACTAACTTCCGAGTAATAAAATTGGTTTCGTACTCCTACGGTAATTCTGGGGACATTATTGAAAAATTTGATTGCATCTTCATCGCTGCCAAGATGATTTTTGAGAATCCTTGCCTCTTGTAGTACTTGCACATCTTCCACAGTGTCAATTAATTTATCGAAGAATAACATATAATCATTGATGTAAGAATTCTTAGGATAATGACATTGTTCAAAGTATAGGAGGTTTCGCAAATAGGGTTCAGTGTCAGTATCTAAAACTAACTCTGGAATCTTAAACTTTCCTTTCTCAAATGTGATATCCAATGGACTCTCAGTGACAATTACCTCAAATTTGACTCCATTGTCGCTTAGTTTTTTTGCAGTGTTTGGATAGCTGCAGACTCGATCGTCTTGATGTGTTTGCAGTGACAAACGTTTCTTTCTAATATCTGCATGTCTGAAGCAACACATCCTCAATAAATGCAACAGATGCTTAATGGCTGTTGGATCATCAGGACAAGAAAAATCCTCAACATTGATAACGGAAGCCATGCTATCCTCAACATCGGTAACGGAAGCCATGCTATCCTCAACATCGGTAACGGAAGCCATGCGACCCGTAACTTTGATAACGGAAGCCATGGTTGCCTCAAACCCAGGGAAACTAACGTCCATAATGTTTAGAAGAGCTATACATTCAAATTCATAATTAGGTTTCTCGACCAGCCAGCCAAATGCTAAGTCAAAGAAACCCTGGAGAACAAAATAAGGAAGTTGGTTTTCTAGTAATAATAAATCTTTGGATACGTAAGGGGCTAGCCCCTGTTGCTTTTCTGGAACGGGCATGTTATTTAAGAAAAATTTATTGCTCTTGTTTTTTATTTTGTGTATCTCAAAAAAATCAGTATTGTTTAAGAATAAGTAAATGATGAATGCAGCATCAAGCACTATCATTTGGATAAATAGTTGGCTAGGGATATTAATTCTTTCTTCATAGCAATCACCGATTATTGTTTCCTTATTTTTCACAAATTTGATGTAATGCTTCAAGCTAGGATTATCATTCAAGGGATGTTGTAGGAAGTATTTCAAGGAAGTCCATTTTAGCTCTTGCATAGCCTTTAGAGTTTCATCATCGTAGTACATGGGACCAATCGACACAACTGAAGGTCGATAAAATTCTTCCTTTCCCTTTCGAATAAAGGCAGGAATTTTATTAATTAAATACTTGCCGCCGGAGCAAACATCTTTGCGTCGCAATGTTTCTTCCATATAAATTGCTATCTCATCTTCACACTTTTGATCTGACATTGCTATCTCATCATCACTCGACATCATTATATATATTTGTACAACCCAGACCTGTAATTATGAATTATACAAATGCACTCTTAAGACAAATAAGTTTTACTGAATTCAAATACTGAAATAAGTTCTAATAAGATCGCATCAATAAGACATTATAATAAGGTGAATTCACTTTAATAATTCAAAGTTGTGCGAATATATATATATATATATATATATATATATATATATATATATATATATATATATATATATATATATATATATATATATATATATATATATATATATATATATATATATATATATATATAGGAAGGCTCTCGTGAGAATTTTTTTTATGTTAGAATTTTTCTTATGTGAGAACACTTTTTATGTTCTAAATTTTAAATCTGATATTCTAAACTTTTCCTTAGGTGTTTTAAATTAAATCAAATGTTCTAATTTAGTACTCACATGTTCTAAACCATAAATTATTTAAGTTTGATGTCATATATTTTAAATAACTTGTTCTAAAATTTTAACTTATATGTTCTAAATTTTAAAACGTGTGTTCTAAAATTTTTAATTATATGTTCCAGATTTTAAAGCGTATGTTCTACTTTTTTTACTCGTATGTTCTAAATTCTTTACTCACACTTTCTATATTCTATATCAGTTTGTTCTAAATTTTTATTCACATGTTCATAATCTTAAATCAGATGTTCTAAATTCTACTCATATGTTTAAAATTTCATAAAGCAAATTTTATAAATTTTTAATCACTTGTGCTAATTCTTAAATCAGATGTTCTAAATATATTACTCACACAAATGTTCTAAACTATTACTCATATGTTCAAAATTTTAATATGAGTCACATGTTCTAAATTTTAACTCGCGTGTTCTAAATTTTTACTCACATGTTCTAAATTTTAAATCTGTTCTCATATAAGTATGAATAATTCTCACATACGGACATATTCTCACCGGATCCCTCCCCTATATATATATATGTGTGTGTGTGTGTGTGTGTGTGTGTGTGAGAGAGAGAGAGAGAGAGAGATATGGTGAATAGATTTCTGAAGTTAGGATATCTAGGAATACTTAGGATGTTAAGGTTTTTTTTTTTGTTTTTGAAAACCCGTAATGGGTGCCTTATATTGATAACTTATCCATCAAAACATAAGGAGACACTTCAAAAGGACAAAGGTTCTCCCAAACTTGTTCAAAACCGTAAGGCAAAACAGGAGCTAAGTTATGGGCAATTGTATTCCCATCTCGCCTTACATGGCACCACAAAACAGAATTAAAATCAACACAAGAAGACAATATATCATCTAAAATAGCATCAAGATCAGTGAAGTAAACCGAGGTCTTCGATAATCTGGAGATGAGAACTTGACAGTCAGCTTCTAAGATAATATCCTTCAAGCCAAAGCGTTTGGCTAGCCTGACTGCCATAGCAGCAGCTTTGCTTTCTGCCACAACAGGTGGCCAGTAAGCTCTGGTGCGCCTGGTAGCAGCGAACAACACCTCCCCCTGCCAGTCCCTTGCAACAACGCCAAGCCCCACCCACCCCACAACGTTTAGCGAGGCATCACAGTTGAGTTTGATCGTTCCCTCGGGTGGGGGAACCCATTTCTTCGAGATTCTACAAGTAGATTTCTTGGCACCACCTTAAATCTTTCGAGCATAGAGGCCACAATCAGAGGCAAGTCGTCTGAATACTCGCTCAATTATCACAGGATGGCAAGTGTCTTTTCCATTAAAAATCATGTTATTCCTTATATTCTAAATGTTCCATAGAAGGATGGCACCCCTGCAGAGCTTCTTGTTCTCTAATTTGCATCAAGATTCAATTAATTCTAAGAAGGACATACCAGTGGGCAAAAGGGACATCTCCATGCACTCACAATCTACCCACAGGTCACGAATAGAAGGGTAGTCAAATAGCGCATGCTGCAGCGTTTCTGGGCATCCCACACACCATGGGCAATCCGAGACATCCGTCATGTGTCTGAACTTGAGGTAGGCTCTTACAGGTAACATACCTGTACATATGCGCCATAAGAAATGGCGAACTTTAGGTTTGACCTCTAAATTCCAGATATCGACCCAAGCTTTATGGAAGAGATCAAGGTTGCATGATTTTCCAAGCATATAAGCAGAATTGACGGAATAGCAGCCATCCATTGAGAAAGCCCACATTAGAGAGTTAGGCCCGGCTGTAGAGCTCAATGGAACAGCTAAGATGCTGCGAGTATCAACTTCATTAAAGATGCTTTCAATTCGCTGCACATTCCAGTCTCGGACCTCAAAATGGTTCAAGTCACTGACACTTGATACCTCTTCATTGCTAGGAGAGGTGATAAATCTGCTTTCTCCGTCGTCAACCCTAGGATCTTTCCAGATATTGACTGTTGTCCCATTCCCAATTCTCCAAATACTTCCTTCTTTGAAAAGAGCTTTTGAAGACCAAATTCTACGCCACGAGAAGCTGCCTCCTACCCCTAAATTAGCCTCGAGAATACTCTTCCCTGCATAATACATGGCGCTTAACACCCTATTCAAAAGTGAGTTCGGGTAGCTCATTAAATGCCAAGCTTGACGGCCAAGAAGTGCATCATTAAAGACCTTCAAATCTTGAAAACCCATGCTCCCAAGACACTTAGGGGTGCAAAGATCCTTCCAACTTTTCCAGTGAACCCTTTTCTGATCCTTCTCTTGCCCCCACCAGAAACATGCAATTATGGAATGAATATCATCAATAATCCCTGCCGGAATTTTATACACCTCCATGATGTATGTCGGGATTGCTTGAATGACAGATTTGATGAGAATTTCCTTCCCTGCTCTTGATAATAATTTCTCCTTCCACCCTGTAAGCTTCTTCCATATCCTATCTTTAAGTGCCGAAAAAACCATCTTTTTTTATTTTCCAATAATGGTCGGGATCCCAAGATACTTCTCATGTTTTTCCACCCACCGCATCATCAAAATTTCTAATAATTCCTCTTGCTTCGCGATGTCAATTCCGTTGCTAAAAGAGGCCTCCGATTTGTCATAGTTAATTTTCTGTCCGGAAGCTTATTCATATATGTTGAGAATATCAACAATTTTTAAACACTCCCTTCGGTTGGTTCTTGTAAAGAGAAGACTATCATCGGCAAAGAGGAGATGGGAAATTTCCGGCCCTCTTCGACTAGCTCTGACCCCGTGGATGTCACCATCAGAAACAGCTTTCCGTAGGAGCCCTAGAAAGCATCCGCCACAAGGATAAAAAGATACGGGGAAAGCGGGTCTCCTTGACGCAGACCCCTAGAAGGAGAAACTGACCCACACACATCACCATTGACAATAAAAGAATTTTTTACCGACGTTATTACACACTCCATTATCGTCCCCACCCATCTACTTTCAAACCCCATTTTGAGAAGCAATTTTTCCAGAAAATTCCATTCAACCTTATCGTAGGCCTTACTCATATCCAACTTCATCGAAATTTCCCCTTTCTTACCATTACATCTCCTTTTTGTCGAATGAAACAGTTCCAAAGCGATGAGAGCATTATCTGTAATTAACCTTCCCGGAACAAAGACACTCTGATTTTCCGAAACAATTCCTGGAAGAATCGATTTTAGCCTCATTACAATGGCTTTCGAAGCAATTTTGTACAACACATTACATAGAGCAATAGGCCTAAACTCAGACATCAAGGTAGGAGATTTAACTTTCAGAATAAGAACAATGTTAGTATTATTTACAACGCCAAAAGACTCATTACCTTGTAAAATACAACTAACTCGCTTCGAAACATCGTCACCAACCATATGCCAAAATTTTTGAAAAAATATAGCATGTATACCGTCGGGCCCTGGAGCTTTGCAAGAATGCATTTGTTTCAAAGCGGCATGTATCTCCTCCTTGGTGTAAGGGCGAAGAAGCTCAGAATTTATTTCTGGAGTGACCATTTTATCAATCGACTCAAGCACTTTCTCACAAACTGTCTCATAGTGTGTCCCTGCCGAAAACAAGTCTTGATAGAAATTCTCAACAATCCTCTCAATGTCAGCGTCATCCTCATACCAAATGTCATCCGAGTTGAGCTGACCCTTGATTTCATTTTTACTCAGACGTTGAGATGCTTTGTGATGAAAATAGGAGGTGTTCCTATCTCCATCTTTAATCTCCGAAGCCCTTGACCGCAAATGCCAGTACGCTTCTTGTCTATCAAGTAGCTCATCAAGTCTCTTTTCAAGGTCAACACACTTTGATAAAGACTCATTTGACAGAGGTTCGTTCTTTGCTTCTTTCAAGTGGGTTTCCAGCTCTGCAATCTGTTTTTCAAGCTCATTAAACTTGGTGCCACTCCAAAGCCTAATGTCCTTTGCTACGCCTCCCATACAATCTTCCACCTTCCCTATATTGCTCCCCATGCTTCACGAAAGGAGCCAGCAAGTTTCAAACCGGAACCTCTTTTTCTTTTTTTTCTTTTTCTTTCGCCTTTGTATCCCGAACCTCAGAAAAATCGGGGAGTGGTCTGACTTATCGGGAGCAAGATTTTCCACAGTCGGATTGAGGGAGAGGTTGAGCCACTTATCATTCGCAAAAAACCGATCAAGTCTCTCTCTGACGAGAGTTTGCATAGTCAGCCGGCACCGTTCCCAGGTAAACCAATGACCCTCGAACCCCAAATCATGAAGCTCGCAATCTTGAAGTACCTCCCGAAAGCCTGCCATAGCTCTTCTTTCATTGTCCTCCCCTCCCACCCTTTCCTCACACGTCAAGATCTCGTTGAAATCTCCCCCAAAAACGATAGGACCATCAAAGTTTTCACACAAGCTCCTAATTAAAGTCCAAGTCTTGCTTTTATTTCCCATCTCAGGCCAACTGTGTAAACCCACAAATCTCCAACAAGTCCCCTTATCATTTTTTATGTCACCACAAATATGGTTTGTGAGAAGGAAACAAAAGAGAAAACTCAATGGTATTATTCCAGTAAATACATAAACCGCCAGCTCTACCAATACTACTAACACCAAATGCATAAGAAAAACCAAACAGAGATTTTTTATTTTCAGCAATCTTATTATTTATTTTTGTTTCAGACAAAAACACAATATCAGGAACCAAAGAAGTGCACCACTTACGTAGTGCTCTAACTGCACGAGGGCTAGCTAACCCCCGGCAGTTCCAGCATAAATTACTCATTGTGAGTGGCGGGGTTGAGCCATGTCAACCTCCACCGGACTAGTAGAAGGGATTGTCACCCCAGGGATTGATTTGGAACGTTTCCCAGAAGATGTCTCATCTAATTCCGCAACTTCAGAAAATTCAGAGTGCTTCCTTTTGCCCATCAGAACAGCTTCCTCGCCCACTTGCCCATTGAGTTGTCTATGTTCTTGTCTATTCTCTTCCAAGTCTTTCTTTGTGAGCCATGCAGTCCCTGATTACTTGACTTATCATTGTCCCCTTGAGCTGGTTCCAAAGTGCTGGGGGTTTCTTGGCCGGAAGATAGGCTTGCTTGAGTCAAAGAGTTGGTCTGAGGCTGCTGCTCATTCTGTGATTGCTGCTTGTTAGTCTCAAGGGATGTCTGAGAATTCCCAACTTATCTAATTAATTGGCTTTCCTTCCCCATAGTCAGAGTTCCATGAACACCCTTAGGTGTCTCCCTTTCGAGGCCAGCAAAGGACAGTTTGTGTACCACCCCAGGTGGGCCCTTTCTTATCACACCAAGGCTGTGATAGCCTGGTAGCATAGGAGCACTCGGATGCTTGAGTTTTGACAGCCAAGCCTTCTCCTTTTCACGATCAAGCATAGTGAGTCTAGTTTGCTTCTTCGGAGAAGCTTTAAGCCAAGGTCCATATTCATAGACCACTTCCTTGCTTATGGTCGAAGCTTCAAAGAATTGACATTCATTTTTAGTGTGGTCTATCCTCCAACAATAATAGAAAAATTCAGTCAGACGCTCATATTGAATTCCACACCATTTCGAGCTCGAATGGCCTGTCGCAAGTTTAACTCCTCTTCGCAAGGGTTTATTTGTATCAATTCGTACTTTAACACGAAGAAACTCGTTCCAACCAAGAGGGTCAGAGTCATCATAGTCAATAAATCCACCCAGATGTTCAACAATGTCATGAGCAAAATCCTCCTGTTAAAGGGAACGTCTTTGATTCGGATCGAATCCAGAAAGGTGTGTAGGAAAATCTGACTTCAGAGGATTATTCATCACCCATAATCTCATTCAGAAGTAGCAATTTTTTGTCAAAAAACCAAGGACTACCTTCAATTACCCTAGCCTTATCCTCCTCATCGAAAAACTAAAAAACAAATAAATTTGTTTCCACCATTCGAATTGCCACATTGTTCTTACAATTCCAAACATTCAACAAAGTTCTTTTCATTGCCTCTATATTATAATGCCATACCGTCAACAATTTCCCCACAAGAGTGAGTGAAATTCAAGTCTTAGTATCATCATCTTCTCTAGCGCCGAGGGATCCGATAACAGAGTTTTCTTCTATCTTCAGTCAAACGCAGCTTCTCCCACTCTTCAATAAGGTCTTCAGCCATCGGGAACGGGATCAGGGAGAAAATTCGGCCGGAAAATAGATATTTGAAGCCAAACGAACGAACAGAACGGAACCGCTAAACCCTAAGCAGGGACGAGAGAAACTTTTACCCTAGGCAGGGACCTGTTAGCCGGTGAACATTTATGGTAACTTAGGATGTTAAGGTATTTAAGAATATTAAGGCTTGTTATTCCTATGTCTATATGTATATTGTAATGTGGCTGAAAAGAATGAATGGGATAATACAATGTTAAAAATACGATTAATTTTTCCCTCATATCGAACATATTTACTTTGAATAATTCCAACTATGGATTATTATTTAGCAATCTAAACTTCGATGTGTATTTTCCTCCCCGATAATTTTTTTTTTCCCATCACCGACACCAACCTCAACCTCAACCCCGTCATCATCAATGCCGATCAACCCATTCGAATGAACCCAACTGCGAAATCTCAGCAACCAACCTTCCAACACACCCGAAACCACCCTCAACCCAACAACAATACTTCGGCGAGGCGTATGGCGATGCCAATTACGATGGTCGGTGATGGGTTTGTGGTGTTTTGGTAGTGTGGGGCTTTCTGAGTGGGAGTTTTGCGGGTGGGGTATGCGGGTGGTTGCCGGTGGTTTTAGTGGGTTATAGGCGGTTTAAGGGGGTGGGGGATTGCAGCGGTGGGGTTCGTGGCCCTTGTGGGTGGGAGATGGTGGGATGATTTTTTTGGGGTGATTTATTAATTTATTTACCTGGATTTAGAAATTCCGAGTTAACTAAGAATAAAATTACATACAAGATCACAAGGAGTATAAAAAATTACATACAGATTTAAAAAAAAAAAAAATCAAATCAAATGGTGACCTATTTGACAAGTTACTGATCATTTTTCTTGTTTAAAGAAAATGTACATTAAACTTTGTATTGATAAAGTATAATCTAAAGTTTATCTTATTAGAGAAAGTCAATAAAAGTTTATATTATTCTCGTGAATTTTTCCTATTAATATTCAACTAATTAAGTTATTTATGAGAAAATAATGCATTGATAAAGCAAATAATATTATGAAACAGGGGAGTAGTTGCTAAAAAAATTCGTAAAAGTGATTACTTCAGCAAATTATGAAACAGGGAAGTAGTTGCTAAAAAAATTCGTAAAAGTGATTACTTCAGCAAGAATAAATTATATTTAGCAAAACAAATGCAATAGTTAGATTTTGTTGAGTCAATAACTTTAAAGAGCAATAACTTTTAAAAAAAAACTCATATACTTTATAATAAAGTTCAATAAAAATTGCCTCAAAAAAAAAAAGTTCAATAAAAATTTAAGCTCAACGAAAATATTTTAAATAAGGTAAATAAATACCAGATTTAGAAAACGGGACCAATGTAGAGTGATTCTCCTTCAAGGCTTCAATTATAGGGAGTATATTATACATGGGGAAAACTAAATGAGACAAACTGAAAAAGCAAAATAAAGAACTAAATTTGAAAGCTTGCTATTCATAATAATTTCTTAATAAAATGTGAGCAACATGTTAAAATTATATGAAAAACAAGTGCGGGACTTACGGCTAATTGCAAAGCTGTAGCAACAATTGGATTGAAGATTGAACACGTACACTGCGCCTCGCAAGGTACCCCGAAGAGAGTGAAATTAAAATAAACTTTGGATAAAAAAAATATTTTCTAATTTTTAGAACTATTAGTAAAATGTATGTGTAATTCTTTGCCTTGTACTGGTTTACGTTTTATACAGCTTTTCAACTTCTGCTTGACATTATTGTTTCACACCTATAATCAAAAGTACTACCTTTGGTTTTTAAGTGTTACATTTTGATTGGTATAAATTTTTTGGAAAATTAATGGACTTCAACCTAAATCAATGTAAAAATTGTGTAAAAAAAATACAGTCCGATTTGTGTGTAGATGACCACACCGTGTGACCTTTTATAAAGAACAAAATAACCCCTATTACACTTTCCAAGTAACCACTATTATACTCACCAAGTAACCCATATAACACTAACCAAGTAACTTATAACATTAGCAAAGTAACCCCTATAACACTAACTAGGTAACTCCTATTACACTAACGAAGTAACACCTATAATGGCTAGCCACACGGCGTGACCAACCACATATAAGAATTTGACAAAAAAATATAACAAAAGACAATATGAAAATAGGGTTACTCTCATAAAAAAAAAAAAAAAAAAAAAAAAAAAAAAAAAAAAAAAAAAAAAAAAAGAGAGTCATTCTTTCATTAGTCATAATAAAAATAAATAATAAATAAATGAAAGAATAGGGGTTACTTGGAAGAACAAATGGAGTAACTTTTTTTTTTCTTTTTTTACGGGTACTAATTTTTACTATTTGATATTACTCGTATAATATATTTGAATTACTTTTATAAACAAATAGAGTTAAGGGTCTGTTCTCATTGATTGAACTCAGCTGAACTGAACTGAACTGAATATTTTATAAGAGAAGGAAATTAGGAGCTGAACTGAACTGAACTGAACTGAACTGAGCTGAGCTGAACTGAATTGAACTGAACTCAACTGAACTGAATTTCAACGTAAGAGAACAGACCCTTATTCTGATGAATAAATGTGGTTACTCATTCAAATACATAATAATTACTCTTAATTATAAACCAATGGGGTCACATCGTGTGACTAGCTACACACAAGAATTACTAATCTAAGGTCAAACTAGTTCACTTCAGCTCTTTTTTTTTTTTGAAAAAAAAAAAAGCGTTAGGGGTATTTCTTACAAAATAATACTCCATCCGTTTTTAAATACTTGCTCCATTTCTCTTGAACACGCATGCCAATGCTAATCTTTGATCACTAATATATTTAATTATCAATAAGTATAAATTCTAACAGTTGAAAATTAATAATCTATTCATTGAGATGATTCCGACAAGTACCCATAAAACTATATTTTTTCTTATGTATAAATCACAAACGTTAGTTAAAGTATGACAAATGAATAGTGCAAAAATAGAAATGGAACAAATATTTAAAAACGGAGGGAGTATTAGGTAAAATAATTTTAATTCAGTAAAAATAATTTTAGTACGTTTAGCAAAAATAAACTTTGTTCATTATAAATAATTCTAGTTTAGTAAAAAATAGTATCTTTTAAGAATAAATATAATAGAGAATCATCAAACATAGTTTATGTTCAGTAAAAATAATTTCATTTCAACAAAAATAATACAGAGTATCGATTTTATAAAAATAAAAATAGTTTAACAAATATAACATGAAATGAACCTGACCTTATCATCGTACTATTTGGTTCCAAGCTTCCAACACGACTATTCCCATGTGAAAAAATATTTACTTTTTTTCAAAGCAACTGTTTTTATTTACAAAATATTCACATAATCTCAAAGCAAATATTTCCATTAGTAAAATATTTACCACTCTCTAAAAATAAATTCTTCCAAAGATTTTTTCTCAACACCAGAGTGAAAAGTTATGGGTATTAGGTTGGAGTAATAAATAAAGGAGGGTAATAAAAGTCATGGTAGCAAAAACACAAGTGAATATAGGTGATGTTGTTGATAAGGTGTTTGTATAGTAAATGAAATAAGGTATTTATGACATGAGGAAAAGAGAGGGGTGGAAGAATAATTATTTTCATAAATAAGATAATAGTTATCCGCCATCTCCTAGTGTAACCATTACCCCCACAATGAGGGTAATATACCTAATAAATAATAATAGTTCCCCTATCTTCACCTATTACCGATTTACCGGTTTACCATACCACCATTACATAAAACTCCTTACAATTACTCCATCCGAGCATGCCGTAAATGTAGAAAAGTGACTGAGGAGAGAGTAGTACCAAAACAGATGAAACAATAATGATGTAGGTTTGTAACTTAGTAAGTTGTGAGTGAAGAAGGGATAAGGTTTGAGTGATGGTTGTGAGTTGAGAGTACTAATGCGGGCCAACAAAAACCTATGAATCTGAGGAATTGAATGTCACATTAAATAATTTGAATCAAATAAATTGGAGGCCTTCCAAAGTTGCAAGGTCCAAATTGTCTTCAAGTACGGAGAATGAAGAACAAAGTCAGTCGTGGTTTATACAGTAGCATTGTAGCAATTTCATTATGGGAAAGATATTTTGCATATATAGACTGAAATTTGAACTGTTCATTGTCGGATTTGGTTTGATTTGGACCCCAAATCACGAAATCAAGGTTCGTAATTATTACAAACTGCACCGTCAAGTACGGATTACTGTGATGCGGTTTGTAAACTTTGTTTTTGGTTTGTAATTTTTCCTCTATATATAAAGTGTGAGGTGGTTTTGCATGATAAATTGTACTTTTTTAAAAATACCCTTATTATTATTTTTTTTTTATTAAAAAAAACAAACGACGTCCTCATTTTATCAGGTTACACCTGCATTTAAATATGAATGGACGAACATACCCTCACCAATATTCCATGTTTTTCTTCTCTCTAACTCAATGAAACATTCTCTCGTCCTAACAAACCACCACCGACTAAGGGCGAGCCGAGGTCATCGTCGAAAATTTATGTCGTGTCTTATTTTTATTTTTATTTTTTTATTTTTTGTGTGTAGGCCAAACACCTAGTTTTTTCAAAAATCCTAGGAGAAAACGCCTAGAATTTTCGAAAGTCCTAGGAAGAAAATAAAATTCTACGCGTTTCTTCCCGTGGAGTTTTGAAATTTAAGGTGTTTCTTTTCCAGTTTTTGTGTGGTTTTTGTTTTTATCACAAGTTTTGATTCTGAACTCATATTAAGACAAATAATATACTGTTGGAAAGCTCTGGACGTCTACTTTCCAACCCATTTAAAATTATGTCAGTATCATTTTTATATCTTAAGATATTTCCGAAATAGTGCAAGGAATCGGTTTTGGATCGAGTTTAATATTTTAGCCATATCTTAGAATCTAAAGATGATATTAACTTGATTATAATTGTGTTAGAAAGTAGACATCCAGAGTTTTTCAACGATGTATTATTTCTCTTAATTCGACTTTAAAATCAAAAGTTATGATAAAAACAAACATCAAAAAAAAAACTAGGAAAAACGCCTAAAATTTTCGAAACTCCATGGGGAGAAACACCTAGAATTTTAGTTTCTCCCTAGAAATTTCAAAAATTCTAGGCGTTTTCTCCAAAGATTTTTTAAAAAACTAGGCGTTTGAATTCCATTCAAAAAAAAAAATTTAATAAAAAAAAACACGACTTAAACTCCGATGATAACCTCGCCCTCGGTCAATGATAATTGTAGGTGGTTTGTTAAATTAGGATCAGAGAATGTTACAATATTGAGTTAGAGAGAAGAAAGACATGGTATATATGCGATGATATGTTTATCCATTCATGTTTACATGTGGGCGTTATCCGGTGAAATGAGGACGTCGTTTAGCTTTCCACAAAAAAAAAATTACCATATTTGTTTTTTAAAAAAAATTCAATCTTTTCTTTTTAATTTTACTAGAGAGAACAGTAAATTTTTAAAGTGTTATTTGTATGTTGAGGTAAGTTTTGGTAAAATTAATTATTATTATTGTGGGTAGTTATGAAAATACAGTTATTGTGGGTAGTTTTGAATTGGAGGAATGTCATATCAAATTAATTTGAATCAAATAATTAAATTGGAGTCCTTACAAAGGTGGTTGTGAGTTGAGAATACTAATGTGGGCTAACAAAAACTTACGGATTGGAGGAATTTCGCATCAAATTAATTTGAATCAAACAAACGGGAGGCCTTACAAGGTTCCAAAAACTCTTCAAGTACGGAGAATGAAAAGAAAGTCACTTGTGGTTCATAGCAATTTCAATTATGGGAAGATATACATTTTGTGTAGACTGAAATTTGGGCTGTTTCTGGTTCGATTTGGTTTGATATGGATCTCAAATCACAAAATTAAGGTTCATAATTCTTTCAAACAGCAACAAATTGCACCTTAACTAAAAGTAAGGTTTTTAGATCCAGTGCAAGAAAAGAAAAATCACGTAAAACTTCAAGTAGAACTTCTTTAGATATTGTGTTTCAAGATAGAAAGATTGCAACTTGATATGTCTAAAGACTCGAAACGTGTTAGTATAATAAAATTACGTAAACAATATAATATGTCACTAATCTCTGAATTGAAGGCATTTAACATTGCATTAATGGATTATTACCAAAAACAAAAATACAACATTAAGTTACAATTACGATCTAATATCAAATTTACATAAAGTAGCTAGGTTGCATCTTGAAAAAAAAAAAAAAAAAAACCGCAACACCGTGAATATGATTCATGTGTCTAATTTCATAGCAGTAGCTGACATGACAACATCAGCAAGAATCTTCAAAACATTCAGCATTGGCACTCGGACTACTTGTAGATGAAAGCTGCAATAGTCTGTAAAAGAGTAAGTACAAAAAGTGTGATTGCAGCAATCACTGATAAAATTGTCCATGGATGATTAAAGTATTTGCTCCTCAAAATAGCCATCCATCGATTCCGACGTTTTGAAGCGTAGCGATTCAGAGCATTGCTGACATTGGAGTAAACCTTGTATGATTCAAGCACATTTTTTCCAATTAAAGGCGGCACAAAACCAAGGCCAATTACCAAAGTATTTGTCTGTATCATGTTTTCATTGATTTTCTGCATGTATATTTAAAGGCGGCACAAAACCAAGGCCAATTACCAAATGCCCATGATCTTTTCTTGAAGACACACTTCAAGGAAGTGCCTGGAAAAGGCCAAGTGGCTGCCAACACGAAAGCCAAAAGGATTGCGGTAAAAACTTATTATATGACTTGATATATGGCAAATTAGCAAAGTAGAACTCATTATATGCTTATTTGAATGAATATGAATGAATGAGGATCATAAAGTGACTTATGTGTTTATTTTTCTTGATTTCTATCCATAGGAACCTAAAAGTAATTGATATTGGAATGCTAGAAGAAAGAACGAGTTCATTTGATTGAAAACATAGAAAATAGGCATGGTTTAAGCCATAGGCCAAATTTGCTTGAATTTGGATGAATAAGGGTCGTAAAGTGACTTATGTGCTTATTTTTCTTAATTTCTATCCATAGGCACCTAAAAGTAATTGATATTGGAATGCTACAAGAAAGAACGAGTTCATTTGATTGAAAACATAGGAAACAGGCATGGTTTAAGCCATATAGGCCAAATTTGCTTGAATTCGGATGAATAAGGGTCATAAAGTGACTTATGTGCTCATTTCTCTTCATTACGATCCATAGGCACCTAAAATTATTTGATATTGGAATGCTAGAAGAAAGAACGAGTTCATTTAATTGAAAACATAGAAAATAGGCATGGTTTAAGCCATATAGGCCAAATTTGCTTGAATTTGGATGAATAAGGGTCGTAAAGTGACTTATGTGCTCATTTCTCTTCATTACTATCCATAGGATTCTAAAATTATTTGATATTGGAATGCTAGAAGAAAGAACGAGTTCATTTGATTGAAAACATAGAAAATAGGCATGGTTTAAGCCATATAGGCCAAACACTACAAGAAAAAGACCGTTTTCCAACGGACTTTTTTCCTTGGAAACAACCTATTCTCCGTCGGAAAGCGGGTTTCCGACGGAATTCCGTCGGCGTTGGTCCGTCGGAAAAGGCATCGTAGGAAAAATGACATTTTCCGTCGTAAATTCCGTCGGAAACACTTTTCCGACGGAATTTCCGACGGAATTTTCCGTCTGAAGACAATTTTCGGCACTGGGAAAATCCGTCGTAAATTTCCGACAGATTTTACATTCCGTCGTAAATTTCCGACGGAGATTCCGTCGGAAACAATTTCAACCGAAATAACTTAAAAACACCGCACCACCATCGGCACGGCGTTTAACCACCTCCAACCCCTAACTTACCCACCAACAGACCTATATCCCCACTAGTCCCCACTGCAACAAAAAAACAAACATAAAAAAAAATCCCTACCCAAAACCCAGATCTACCCACCACCACCTCCCTCCCTTCAGCACCAATTTAAACCCCACGTACCTAGATCTGCCGACCACGACACCACAATCCAAAAAAAAATGAAAAAAAAATCTGACCACACATCACCAACCCAACCCCCAAAATCGAAACTCCAACCACCACCACCACCACCATATATTTCAAAAAAAAAACCCCAAAACAAACTTAAAAAAATAAAATCAAAATTAAGAAAAAAAAAGATAAATACCTTAATTTGACCAAAAATAACCTCGAAATTGGGTTTATAAGCCAAATTCGACCATGAAAACTCTAGATCTAAAGTTTTCATGGTCGAATTTGACCCAAAACCTTCGTTGTTGATGTCATTGTTGGTGCCGTTTTAGTTGATATCGATGTTGTTGGTGTTGTTGCGGCGGAACAATGGTAGTAAGGTGGGTGAAAGAGATGAGAGAAGATGAACGAAAATTAATAAGGGGGACAGAAGGGGATCGAAAAGGAGACAGAAGGAGGTCGAAAGGGAAATAGAAGGAGAAAGAAAAAGAAGGAGAAGGGGGGCAGAAGGAGAAGGGGGACGGTGGTTGAAAGAGGAGAGAGAAGAGGAATGAGAAGGTGAAAGGAAAGAGGAGAGAGAAGAGGACCGAGAGAATGAAAGAAGAGATAGAAGGAGAAGGGGGAAAGAGAGATTAGGGGCGGAAAAGTGAAGTGGGGGATTTAGGGTTTTTAGTTTTTAAGGAGGTTGTTTGTTTTGTTTTTTTAAAATATGTTGCGACCGAAATTTCCGTCGGAAAATGTAATTTCCGACCGAATATTCCGTCGGAAAGCCCATATATTCCTACGGATTTTTATTCCGTCGGAAATTTCCGAAGGAATAAAAATCCGTCGGAATTTCTGAGTTTTTCGACGGAATTACATATCCGTCGGAACCAATCCGTCGGAAATAGGCCTATTTCTAGTAGTGAACTTTGCTTGAATTTGGATGAATAAGGGTCATAAAGTGACTTATGTGCTTATTTTTCTTGATTTCTATCCATAGGCACCTAAAATTATTTGATATTAGAATGTTAGAAGAAAGAACTAGTCCATTTGATTGAAAACACCTAAAATTTCAGCCATATAGGCCAAATTAGCTTGAATAATCAAGAATAAAAAACCTTACCTTATATTGTTGGTTGTTTTTTTATCAATTTTTTTTATCTTCAATATTTTGTAGGAGACCTACCAGAAGAAGCTCGAAGAAACAAGGAGTCAGGGGATTCAGAAGAGTCCTATTGAGTTGTACTGGGAGACGGTGGGTGGGCGCAATAAGAAGGGTCGTGTGAAGGGACTTGGCCAAAGTGCAGAGCTCTACTATGGCAACCGGATGGGTCGAGTTTCCCGTTCTTCACAACAATACACGTCGTCTATCATTTCTCAGATGTAAGATCAGATGGAACATAGGGTGCAAGCTCTCCAAACTCAAATGGAAGTCGAGATGCAAAGCCGAATTGACTCCCGAATGGCTGAAATAGAGAGGAGATACAAGGAGAGTATGGATGAGATGATGATTCGTTTCACCAACAACGACTCATGTTCCACCATTCATCCTCAGCATCGAGACCCAAGGGACGACCCGGGTAGTGGTGGAGCAGGCCAGGGTACCCAGGCGATTGCGTAGCTTAGCTTTAGTCTAGCAAAGATTCACTCTAACATAGCTTTTGTTTGGTATGGATACCAAATTATGGACAATCTTTTGTACTAGGACTTATATATATATAATTTCGTAGGTTAGTAATTAATTTTTTTTAAACAACAACTTCAGGTTTTGAAATGCATTTTTTTTTTGTTGATTTATTATAAAAAAAATTCAGGTTTGGAAATGCATTTTTTATCAAAAATTTCTGGCGGGTAGGAAGGTCGTTCCGACGGATTAGTTCCGTCGCAAATATAAACTTCCGACGGAATTTTTCCTCGCAAATAAAAAATTCCGACGGAATTTTTCCTCGCAAATTTAAAATTCTGACGGAATTTTTCCTCGCAAATATAATATTTCGATGGAATTTTTCCTCGAAAATATAAATTTCTGACGGAATTTTTCCTCGCAAATATAATTTTCCGATGGAATTTTTCCTCGCAAGCTTAATATTCCGACGGAAATTATATTTTCCAACGTAAAATTCCGTCGGAATATTAAGCTTGCGACGGACGTTTTTCCGTCGGAAGATTGCGACGGACCTTCAGTTAAAGTCAATTTAAATTCCGACAAAGTTATTTCCGTCGTAATTTCCGTCGGAAATGAGGTTTACATGACCAATTTCCTACAAAGGGTTTTCCGATGGACGTTTCTGACGGAATTCCGTCGGAAACCTCATTTTCGACGGATTTTGAATAAGTTCCGACGAACTTTTTCCGTCGCAATTTTGCTGTTTTCTTGTAGTGAGTGTGTGAGAAAATATTATTTCAAGAAGAGTCAAATGATGGTGACTCTTAAGCTAGGTAATCTAATGATATAGGGATCAAGCCCCCAAGTCTAGCTCTAAATGAATAGGGATGAACACAGGGAATCCCTTGATATGATCACGGTGTAAGTGTGTGAATGTGAATATGAATATGAATGCATTTTTATTACGGCCGCACCTCGATGTGAGGTTGCCTACGTATCCGTTAGGAATCGGGCCGAACGTAGCTCTAGCCGAACCTCGCACAAGTGTGTGTATACCTCAAAAAAGTTTTTTTAAGGGTTGTAACGTGGTTAGGCTAAAGGTTGAAGAAGAAAAGGACAAAGGCTTAAGACCCTCGATAAGCCCCCAAGGTGTGCAACCTTGCTTTTGAATCTTTGTATATTTATGCTTGAGACTTTCTACTCTTTTTTAGCTCTTTTTTCTCTTTTTTTTTTTTTTTTTTTGCTTTATCATTTATTTTATTTTTATAAGTGTGGGCAATCCCGATCATGCGGTTTATCACTCACTTGGAATTCATGTTTCTCAGGCTCGGTACCGAGCAGTCGATAAGAGACGCAATCTGAGACATGTTCTTATCAAAGACATTTTCATATCAAAGACATTGGAAAATGAATTCAAGCATTGTCTTCATGAGCATAATTCGAAGTTGTTGATGCTATTGGAGGCTGAAATTGATTAAATTAGGTATTGAATTGCTAATTGCAGGTGGTAAATTGGTGTTGAGGTGGAGATGGGTGTTGCGGCTGATAGTTTAGGCTGGTGGTGATGGTGGTTGTTTGGTGTTTGCGGGGTGGGCGGTTGTTTGGGCTGAGCTGCTAGTGTTTGTTGTTGTTATTTGTGGTTGCATTGTGGCATGTGTGGAATAGGGCGGTTGACCGGCGGGATGAAGGCTGTGAGTTTCCCGGTGGGCGATGGGGCTGGGGTTCCGGTGGACAGTGTGGCTGGGGTGGCCAGGGAAGGGAAGGGGGTTTACTGAATTTTTTTTAATTTTTTTTTTTATATTTTTGGCTAATTAACTCTTGACATGTGACATTTATTAAAAAAAAAGAAACTAACTTGTTTAACAGGTAACTGGTAACTGAGATTAAAGAAAGTAAACAACCCCTAAAGTTGGGATTATTATTTACAATTTTTCCTAAATTTTTTAGAAAAACAAAAATTATGCACATTTTTTCAAAAATTATGCGCATCAAATTTGTGGTTTTTTTTTGTTTGCACATTTAGCTAAAAAAAAATGCACATTTAGTATAAAAATTATGCACAAAAAATCCTTCTCATTATTCTTATTTTAAGGAACTTCTCATTTGATCCGATGTATATATTGGGTTGGGATCAATCTAATGAGAAGTTTCTTAGAAAGAGAAGGATGAATTGTGCATAATTTTTTCACTAAGGACCCGTTCTCTTCAGCTTAATTTCAGTTCAGTTCAGTCTAGTTCCTAATTTCTTTCTCCTATAAACAATTATAATTAAGTTCAATTCAATTCGTTAAATTACTTTAACTTGAACGAAATTTTCCATTGATTTTGTACTCCATGAATAAAGGGAAAAACGATTATATGAAGCCAAAATTTTGATTACATATTGATCAATTTAATTATGAAATTAAATAAAATATAAGAAATTAATTAATTTGAACCAGAAGAATGAATGTTGTAGGTTGAACATAAAGCTTTTAGATAATATAGGTTGAAGATGATATAAGATATTTTTATACAATTGTCTAAAAGAAGAAAAAAAAAGCTTTTAAACAAATAAATTTAACCAAACTAGAGTTAATGACTTGATGACTAGACTTGATGACTGTGTAATGATTTGATGACGAGACTTGATGACTAGACTTGATGACTGTGTTAATGACGTGATGACTAGACTTGATGACTGTTTTGTTGAGGTATTGAATTCGACGGCTAGAATTAGTCAATTAAAAAATAAATGGATGAAATTTAATCTCTTACCGTAGTCGTCCATAGTCGTCCGTAGTCGACGACACTGCTAGAATTTTTAATAATAGTTGATTGTTATTACTAAAAAATCTCAATAATGTATTAATGATCAAACTTAGCTTGTGCATTGATACATGTATCGATTAAATTATTAACAATTGCTTTGAAATAGAAGAAGTCAATTTTTGAGGGGTTTAGTGTTCACTTAAAGAATTTCAAATGTACTTGCTTTATGTTCTATGTATTTTTTGAAATGTTTGTCATACATTTCACTCGTACTTAATATTAAAAATTAACATACCGCACAAATATAAATAATACTATGGAGTAGTTACTATTATATTGCACCAAAAATTTATAAGTAATTGGTAAAATTACACTCATTGACACCAACTTAAGAGTATGTGTCAAATATTGACACGAACTAGTGTCACTAGTAAAATTGACACCAACTTGCTCAAAAAAGAATAAAATTGACATTAAAGGTACTAAAAATTCAATAATACTCTACATATGGCATCTATATAGTCTTATCTTTCCAACACATTAAGGGGGAGTTTGGTATGAAAATTTGTAACATAGGAAACGTAAACAAATAAGTGTTTCCGTTTCTATTAGTTTGGTATGAGCTATAAGTAACAAATACCGTTTCCAAAGGGTAACAAAATCCCCCAAATTGTTACCCTTATCCAACTAGTGGAAACAAAATGTGTTTTTCTCCTCAATCATAAACTCCTCAATTTGTTTCCATTTTATAAAGATACCAAACATATATATTAAAGGTAACGTGTATCATTACTCTTTCCCTTACTTATATAAATCCTTTCCATTCCATTTACGGAATTTATACCAAATGCCCCCTAAGAACTTTTTAAAACAAGTGATTGTTGAAAAGGAATTTTATATACTTGTATAAGTGTTAATAGTTACGTAAAGTTAGTTGTTGAGTGCTATTTATGTCAATTTGGGAGCAAGTTGGTGAGTATGGTGACAATTTAGCAAGTGATATAAGTTGGTGTCAATAATGACAAAACTTATCAAAGTTGATGTCAATGGTTCTAATTTTGCCTAAGTAATTTTAGGATTACTTTTTTTTTTTTTTTTTTTTTTTTTTTTGAGAAAGTACCTAGTAAAAAAAATGTCTGTGAATTTACCTTTTAAAATACTTGTAGTAAAAAAATCACGTAAAACTCCAAGTAGAACTAATAGTGTCTCAATAAAGAAAGATTGCGGCTTTGTATGGTATGATAAAATTTCGTAAACAATATAATACGTCACTAATCTCAGAATTGAAGGCATATAAAATCCATTAATGGATTATATCAACTACAGAATACGGAGTACAATATTAAGTTACAATTACGATCGAATATCAAACATTCAAACATGCATAAAGTAGCTAGGTTGCATCTTGAAAAAAAAAAAAAAAAAAAAAAAAAAAAAAAAACTCAACACCGTGAATATCAAACATGCATGATATTAGAGTTTGGTTGTTATATTTATGTTAATATTGTATATTTGGTTAGTTTATCTTGTTAGGAGTTTTAGGCAAGTTATGTATTGTGTATATATATGTTATTATTATCAATACAAAAGGGTAAGCCGTTTTCTCCACAATATTCTTGAGTTTAACATGGTATCAGGCCTCTCTAATTTTTAGAGAAATTTTTTTTCGATCTTGGTTTGTTCTTCCGCAATTTATTTCCGCATACAATTCTTGATTTAATTCCGCAAATTTTCTTGTTTAATTGTGAGATTAGGGCTTCATTTTTTTTACACATATTATTTTGGTCGAAATTAGGGATTTCATACCCTAATTTCGTTGGTTTGTGCGTGCTACTATTGTGGTACGTTGTTGGTTTGCTGTTGTCTTGTTGTTGCAAGGCCGTGGGTGTGTTCGTGAGTGTGCTGCGCCTATTGCTAGCGTGGTGCGTGGTCGTTTGCGGTGCATTATTTAAGGTGTGCTGCAGTGCGTTGTTGGGTGTTTTGCATTGTTGCTGCTCGTGTGAGCAGTAGGTGCTTGGTTTGGTGGTTTGTGTTGTGGTGCTGCGGTATCGTGGTGCTGCGATTTCTTTTTATCCTTGTGCGTGTGGTGCTGCGAGTGTGGTGCTATACGTGTCTTGTGGCAGGGTGCCTTTCTTGTGGTTATCCTCTTCATTCTCTTTCTTGAGGTTGGTTTATGGTTTTTGCTATTTTTTTTAACAGAAAAAATAGGTTGGTTTTTGTGGCTTGGCTCTTCATTCTCATTGTTGTCTTACATTGGGGTGTTTTGTTTGTCGTGTGGTGCAATATTTTGGTTTATTTATTGCATTGTTAAGGTTGGCACTTCTTATTTGTTTTCCTATTAATTAAAGGAATACATAGTTAGTGCATTATTGTGGTATTCTTTTTATTAGAGGATATTCAGTTGGTGGCTCTTATTTTTATTTTACTTGCTGTTGAATCTCTTGTGGGAGCAAGTTGGGTATTTTTGGTTTGTTTGTGCAATTGTGGTGGTTTCTCTGCAATTTGGTGGTCTTTGTGTTACACAAGGTATCTGTGGTTCTATAGCCCGTCTCTTCGTTTATTGTTGAGCTGGTTTTGTGTATTTTGGTGTATTCTGGTGAAGTTTGGTGTTTTACTTGTTGGTGCGTGTGGTTGGTGCTCCATTGTGGTCCTTGGTTTATCTTTGGCTATCGTTTGAGGTAGTGTGCTATTGAGCTAGTTTGGTGTTCTTTTTCAATGGGGGCTCAATCTAACCGTACATTTGAGCGTGTTACTGACGCAGATCGTAGGAGTGTTCCTACTATCACTGATGAGCAATGGAAAGAACTTCTATCTGTCGTTCAGTCCTCGAGTTCTTCGTCTATTCGCACCTATAATTCAGGCGATTGGCTCATTGACACTGGAGCTTCAAATCATATGTCTGGTAATATTGATTTATTTACACATTTATCTGATATTTCGTCGCCTGTTGGTTTGCCTAATGGGAAGAGCACTACTGCTACAAAAGAAGGGAGAGTTATTTTGTCTGATAATTTAACTCTTGATAATGTTCTTTATGTTCCTGCTCTTAAATGCAACTTGTTGTCTGTGTCTCAGTTATTAGAAAAACAATCCTATTTTGTTATGTTCACTAACAAGCTATGCATTATTCAGGACCGCAGTTTGAGGAACCTGATTGGAGCGGGGGAGCAGTGTGATGGGGTCTATATTTTTCGTTCGGTTCGTGCTCGGAATCCTCAGGCAAACAAAGTGGTGATTTCAGATGCGAGTTTGTTATGGCACAAACGTCTTGGTCATCCGTCTATGCAAGTGGTTAGTTCTCTTCCGGGAGTTTCTTGTAGTAGTTCTTCTGGTTGTTCGTTTGATTGTGATATTTGCTTTATGGGGAAACAACCCCGTAATTCTTTTCCATTGAGTACAAACAGAGCATCTGGTATATTTGATTTGATTCATTGTGATATTTGGGGTCCTAATAAGATTGTATCTAGTTGTGGTGCTCGTTATTTTTTAACCATTGTGGATGATTTTTCTCGTGCTACATGGGTGTTTTTGATGGTTGGTAAATATGAAGCTTCACAGTTGGTTCGTGTGTTTTGTGCTATGGCTAAGACTCAATTTGGTCGTAAGGTGAAGGTGGTCCGTAGTGACAACGGCCAAGAGTTTCTCAGTTTGGGATCTTTCTTTGCTAAGAAAGGTATTTTACATCAGACGTCGTGCGTTGACACGGCTCAGCAGAATGGTCGGGTTGAACGGAAACATCGTCACATTTTGAATGTGGCTCGTGCTCTTCGGTTTCAGGCTAAGTTGCCGAAATATTTTTGGGGTGAGTGTGTTATGACGGCGGTGCATCTCATTAATCGCACACCTACTCCGGTTCTCAAAGGAAAAACGCCTCATGAGTGTTTATTTGGTCAAATACCCTCATATGATAGTTTGCGTGTCTTTGGTTGCCTTGCCTATGCTGCTAATCGTCCTCGGGTTAAGGACAAGTTTGATTCACGGAGTCGCAAATGCATTTTTGTTGGTTATCCTCATGGAAAAAAGGGGTGGCGCCTTTATGATTTGGATACTAACGAGTTTTTCGTAAGTCGTGATGTTCAATTTTTCGAGGATCAATTTCCATACCTTGCATCTCTTCCCGATGATAGAAGATTGTTGTGGGAAGCATATTTTTCGACTCCGCCATTGTGGGATGATTATCAAGATGTTAATTTTGGTGCTAATGGGGCAAATGCGGGGGATGAGACACCCGAAACAGTCCACCCCACAACCCGGTTGTGGCAGCAGCAGCCACACCACAACCGGACTGTGGAGTCTGCTGCCATCGCCCAGCCAGCGGCCGAGCACTCAAGGGCTGGCATTCCAGCTCGAGCTACTAGTCAGCCCGCTGGAATGCCAGCACCCACTGGCCAGCAGCAGGGCAGCAGCAGCAAGCAGGCTGCACTGCCACCCCGTGTTCAGCAGCAGGGCAGCAGCAGCGAGCTGGCTGCACTGCTACCCTCTGCCCAGCAGCAGCAGCACCTGCGGCAGACTGCTCCGCCATCTGCACAGTCACCGCAGGTGGCTGCCTCCACGGACCAGCCGCCATTCTTGCCGGAAAATGTTCCGGCAACCCCTGGTACGGTGGATGGTCATGGTTTTAATTCGGGAATAATTTTGGAGCAAGAATTAAATGACGAAAATATTGTTATAAATCCAGATTTTTTGAGGGGGAGTTCGTCCGACAATTTAGGTCGTGGTCACCGTGAAAAGCGGCCTCCTTCGTGGCATCGAAATTATGTCACTCATACTATCATCACTGAAAATATAGACCCCTCTACATCAACTGTCGTCCCTCCTCAATCACATTCCTCGGGTAAACCTTTCCCTATAGCTTGTCATGTTGAATATAATCGTTTTTCTAACAGACACAGGTGTTTTCTGGCGATGATCACTAAGGGAAAGGAACCGTCTTCTTTCAAAGAGGCGGTTAAAGATGTCGGTTGGCGTAAGGCTATGCAAGATGAGATTGATGCTCTAGAACGCAATGGCACATGGACCGTTGTGGATCTTCCTCCAGGCAAGAGGGCTATTGGTAATGGTTGGGTGTATAAAATCAAGTACACCGACAAATCCAAGGTGGAACGTCTCAAGGCTCGTTTGGTTGTTTATGGCAACCGTCAGGTTGAAGGTGTTGATTATAATGAGACGTTCGCTCCAGTTGCAAAGATGACTACGGTACGTATCCTGTTAGCTGTTGCTGTGTCTTTAAATTGGGAGTTACATCAGATGGATGTTCATAATGCGTTTCTTCATGGTGATTTGGATGAAGAAGTATATATGCAGTTTCCTCCAGGGTACGGTACTCCGACTCCTGACAAAGTTTGCAGGTTGGAGAAATCTCTATATGGCTTGAAACAAGCCCCGAGACAGTGGTTTTCTAAACTGTCAAGTGCTCTGCGAGGTTTTGGTTTTAAAAATTCCCATGCTGATTACTCTCTATTTAGCTATGTACAGGGCAGTGTTTCTTTGCACGTTCTTGTATATGTCGATGACTTGATTATTGCAGGCTCCTCTCATGGTGCTATTGTTCGATTCAAAGCCTATTTGAGCAAATGCTTTTATATGAAGGATTTGGGTTTGCTTAAGTATTTCTTAGGCATTGAGGTTGCTCGGAGTCCCGAGGGCATCTTTCTTTCCCAACGAAAGTATGCTCTAGATATTTTGACTGAGGCAGGTATGTTGGGTTGTAAACCCATTGATACTCCGATGGAGCAGAATCATCGTCTTGCACATGCTTCCGGTGAGCCGTTTGCTCATCCGGAACAGTATCGTCGTTTGGTTGGTCGTTTGGTCTATTTGTCGGTCACTAGACCGGAGTTGAGTTATTCAGTTCATGTTTTGGCACAGTTTTTGAGTGTTCCACAGGTTTCTCATTGGGATGCAGCCATTCGTGTTCTGCGCTATCTTAAGGGTAGTCCGGGACAAGGTATTTTGTTGCGACCTACGACGGATTTACAATTGACGGCGTTTTGTGATAGTGATTGGGCGGCATGCCCCTTGAGCCGGCGTTCCTTGTCAGGTTATTTTGTTTTCCTTGGCCGTTCCCCTGTTTCTTGGAAGACTAAGAAACAGCCTACTGTAGCCACATCCTCTTCTGAAGCTGAATACAGGTCTATGGCTCTTTCTTCCCGTGAGTTAAAATGGTTGAAAATGTTGTTGTTTGTTCTTGGAGTTAAGCATTCAAAGCCTATGCAGTTATTTTGTGATAATCAGTCGGCTTTGCATATCGCAAAGAATCCGGTGTTTCATGAACGTACGAAACATATAGAGGTAGACTGTCATTTTGTTCGTGATGAGTTGTTAAACGGTAATATTTCTACCTCATATGTTTCGACGGGTAATCAGTTGGCAGACATTCTTACCAAGGCTCTTGGACGACAACAGTTTGGTTTTCTTTTACGCAAGTTGGGCATTCGTGATTTACATGCTCCAACTTGAGGGGGAGTATTAGAGTTTGGTTGTTATATTTATGTTAATATTGTATATTTGGTTAGTTTATCTTGTTAGGAGTTTTAGGCAAGTTATGTATTGTGTATATATATGTTATTATTATCAATACAAAAGGGTAAGCCGTTTTCTCCACAATATTCTTGAGTTTAACACATGAAGTAGCTAGGTTACAATCCAAGTCGCTGATTTCTTTGCAGTAGCTGACATGGCAATATCGGCAACAATCTTTAAAACATTCAGCATTGGCAGTTGAACTAATTGTAGATGAAAGCTGCAATAGTCTGCAAAAGAGTAAGAACAAAAAGTATGAATGCAGCAATCACTGACATAATTGCCCGATTTTTGCAAATGTTGGTGAAAAGATTTACAACATCATCATCACTTCCTAGACGATTACTCAAAATTTTGTTTTTAACCAACACTTGAACGTCTTCCACGGTGTCAATCAATTGATCAAGGAAGAGAATATAAAAAATGAAGTGAGAATATGTTCGGTAATAATGGCATTGTTCAAAATAAACCAAGTTCCGCAGGATAATTTCTGTGGAATCTTCTATAACTAATTTTGAAATAGTAAGTTTCCCGTTAGCAAATGTAACATTAAATGGATTGTCAGTTTCACCTGCCACAAATGTGACTCCTGCGTCTTTTAGTTGCTTGGCAGTGTAATAAAGATTATGAGAATCCTATTATATAATGATGCTGGTGAAGCCTATTATATAATGATGACGGGCAGATCAAAGACACCACTTGGTGTATGTATGAATCTGAATCAGCTATTGGATTTGTATTATTTGTGCTCAAAGAAAATTTACAACATATCCATTGGAGATCCACCAAATGTTGAATGCTTGTTTCATCTGTGATTTTTTTATCATCAATTATACTCTTCATAGCCTTTCTTCCAGGGATATCACTATTATTGCATATAAATGTAAGAGTAGCATTAATAAGAGTATTAGTTCTGTACTTTCCACCAAATGCTAAATCATAGAATCCCTTGAGAACAAAATATGGAATTTGATTCTCCAACCGAAATAAATCATCTCGCGCATAAGACAGTTGTGCGCTTAAATTATTCCCAGCTAAAGGTATATCAATTGATTTCGCAAACATAGCGCTCAAGAATAAGTAGACCAGGAATGCAGCATCAAGCACTATCATTTCAACAAACTCCTTGTCATCAGAGAAATTAAATTCTTGCTGATAACATTTGCGGATTTCCTCTTCCTTATCCCTTACATAATCAATGAAAGGTTTCAAGCTTTGACGAGCATTATTCTTGGGATGTTGAAGGAAGCAATTCAAGTAAATCCATTTAACCTTTTGCATGGTTTCCAGTTTTGGATCTTTATAGAATACGGGACCAATTGACATCAATAAAGGCTGATAAAAATATTCAATAAAGGCTGATAAAAATATTCATGCCCCTTCAACATATATTCAGGAACTTTATAAATGCACCAATTCTCGTTAAAAGAAACATTCAAGGTGTTCAGCTTGTTATGCATTGAAGTTAGCACCCCATTATTTTCATCTTGCTCTGTTATTTCATTTTGTTGAGCGTTGTTTTCCATCTGTACTGTATGTATTAATCGTATAGTGTAAGTATATGCCTGATTCTTTCAAATAATTTTCTCAATATGTCTATAAGGCAATAAATATATAGAATGTAATCAATATATATGGAGTATATCGACTTTTCAAATTCTCAATATACGAAGTATAGCAGCAATGATAGCATATGCTTTACCTTATACGTTTCATCAAATTCAATAAACCATCAAATTTAATTTTAATTTTATGTTTGAGGGTTGATGTAAGAAAAAATTGGTGGGACCAAGACAATATATAGGCAAAAGCTAACGAAAGTCCCGGGGACGTTGGATAATTAGATTTATATATATCCCCTTCCCTTAAAAAAATAATTTTTTTTTAATCTTAATTATCATCATTCATAAGATGAGAAAATATATTATATATATATAACTCTCAATATATAAAACACATAACGTATTTGTTTATTTTTGTGGTTGATTTCAGGTTGATTTTTTGGGGTGTTTCTGGTGGTGGTTGGTGGTACTGAGTGGTTTCACTAGTAGAAAAAACAAATTGGCAAGCGGTTCAAACCCCCCAATGGCAAGCGGTTTTGAACCGCTCCCTAATGGGGGGCTTGCCAATGGCCATTCAAATGGCAAGCGGTTCAGAACCGCTTGCCTTTTGATGAGAATGGCAAGCGGTTTAGCGCCAAAACCGCTTGCCATTACACTTGACATACTCTTATGTCAATTGTAATGGCAAGCGGTTTTGGCGCCAAACCGCTTGCCATTCTCTTCAAATGGGAAGCGGTTCTGAACCTAAACCGCTTGCCATTCCTTTTTTTTTCCAAAATTATAATTAATTTGTAATAATATAATTAATGACCTGTTTTAATATAAATAGTCATGTCTTAATTATAATAGGGACCTGTCACAATGATATTAATATTATTAATAATAATACAATAATAACATGAAATAAAAATTACATATATATATCATATCAAAAGTAACATCATTGTAATATTGAATTAACAATAATATGTAAGTACACCAAAATGTGTAAAGATATATAACACCATCAATAGCTACGTACTAATCATAATTAATATTAATATAAAAAAAAACATATACTAACTAAAATAATGTTCATCATACTAATAACTAAACTCAAGCTCACTAATTAATTTGGTGTGTGTGCACCCACTCCGACAATACTAATAGATGCCATCAAATGTCACGAAATAAGCCCAAATGTCGCGAATTTCATCGATTTCTTTGCTTGTTAACGGGCCTTCCCTTTGAATCGCGCAAACCTTTAGGAAAAAAAAAACAAACATTATATATATAACACTTGACTATTATAAAAAAAATTCAAATAATTAGCTAGCTAGGACTAATTGATGCCATTTACAAATCACATCAAAAGAGCATTATGCCATTTACAAATCACATCAAAAGAGCATTAAGCATTTTACCCATTGATGCCCCACATAACTCCTATATGACTTGTACTTTTCCCATTTTCTACATTTCATATCATATGCACTAATTCTCATTCAAAACAAGTCAATATTACCTAATCTTAGGTGTCTAAGGCTTGAAATCACATCAAAAGAACATTTTACTAAGTTTTAGGACGCATTTTATACAAATGCCCCAAATAAGGCCCATATGACTTCTACTTTGCCCATTTTCTACATTTTTTATCAAATGAACTAATTCTTTATCATAACATGTCAATATTACCTAGTATTTGGTGTCTAAGACTTGAAATCATATCAAAAGAACATTTTACTAAGTTTTAGGACGCATTTTATACAAGATGCCCCAAATAAGGCCTATATGACTTCTAATTTGCCCATTTTCTACATTTTTTATCAAATGCACTAATTATTTTTCATAACATGTCAATATTACCTATTACTTGGTGTCTAAGACTTGAAATCACATCAAAAAAACATTTTACTAAGTTTTAAGGCCAATTTTATCCAAGGATGCCCCAAATAAGGCCTATTGGACTTCTACTTTGCCCATTTTCTACTATTCTAGTCAAATGCACTAATTCTTTCTCATAGCATATCAATATTACCTAATCTTAGGTGTCTCAGGTTTGAAATCACATCAAAAGAACATTTTACTAAGTTTTAGGACGCATTCTATACAAGATGCCCCAAAAAAGACCTATATGACTTCCACTTTGCCCATTTTCTACATTTTGTATCAAATGCACTAATTCTTTCTCATAACATGTCAATATTACCTAGTATTAGGTGTCTAAGGCTTGAAACCATATCAAAAGAACATTTTACTAAGTTTTAGGACACATTTTATACAAGATGCCCCAAATAAGGCCTATATGACTTCTACTTTGCTTATTTTCTACATTATTTATCAAATGCACTAATTATTTATCATAACATGTCAATATTACCTAGTACTTGGTGTCTAAGACTTGAAATCACATAAAAAAAAGCATTTTACTAAGTTTTAGGGCCTATTTTATCCAAGGATGCCCCAAATAAGGCCTATTGGACTTCTACTTTGCCCATTTTCTACTATTCTAGTCAAATGCACTAATTCTTTCTCATAACATGTCAATATTACCTAGTCTTAGGTGTATCAGGTTTGAAATCACATCAAAAGAACATTTTACTAAGTTTTAGGACGCATTTTATACAAGATGCCCCAAATAAGGCCTATATGACTTCTACTTTGCCCATTTTCTACATTATTTATCAAATGCACTAATTCTTTATCATAACATGTCAATATTACCTAGTTTTTGGTGTCTAAGACTTGAAATCACATCAAAAGAACATTTTACTAAGTTTTAGGACACATTTTATACATGGATGGCCCAAATAAGGCCTATATGACTTCCACTTTGCCCATTTTCTACATTTTGTATCAAATGCACTAATTCTTTCTCATAACATGTCAATATTACCTAGTATTAGGTGTCTAAGGCTTGAAACCATATCAAAAGAACATTTTACTAAGTTTTAGGACACATTTTATACAAGATGCCCCAAATAAGGCCTATATGACTTCTACTTTGCCTATTTTCTACATTATTTATCAAATGCACTAATTCTTTATCATAACATGTCAATATTACCTAGTTTTTGGTGTCTAAGACTTGAAATCACATCAAAAGAACATTTTACTATGTTTTAGGACACATTTTATACATGGATGGCCCAAATAAGGCCTATATGACTTCCACTTTGCCCATTTTCTACATTTTGTATCAAATTCACTAATTCTTTCTCATAACATATCACTATTACCTAGTCTTAGGTGTTTAAGGCTTGGAATCACATTAAAATGCATTTTACTAAGTTTTAGGACGGATTTTATCCAAAATGGCCCAAATAAGGCCTAGTTAACTACTACTTTGCCCAATTTCTACATTTCTTATCAAATGGACTATTTCTTTCTCATAACATGTCACTATTACATAATCTTAGGTGTATAAGGTTCGAAATCACATCAAAATAACAATTTACTAAGTTTTAGGACGCAATTTACCAAAAATGGCCTAAATATGACATGTATGACTTCATTACCAAATTCCCTATCAATTACTCAACAAGTTCAAAAAATTTTACCACAATGGCCAAATTCACTTTCAATTACGCACCAAGTTCATAAAATACTACCACATTCCCCGGGCTGCTACCAAGGCTGCTGCCATATGGCTGCTGCAGCTGCCTGGGCTGCTGCTGCCGTGGCTGCTGCTGCTGCTTGGTCTGCTGCCATGGCTGCAGCAGCTGCCTGGGCACCTGCCTGTGCTGCTGCTGGGCTGCCTGGGCAATTATTGATAGGGAAAAAAAAAAACCCATACCTCCGCAACGTGTTGAGCTTCCGTGCAACAATTGACTATGGCAAACATAAACCTCATCACGTATAGGGCACAATCAACTCCGTTGTCTTGTTGCGCACACTTACATGACACAAAGGTAATCTAGTCATGCATAGCCATAATCGAAGCCAAGTTTATTAAACAAAGCACTGTTCAAAGCATTACCTTTGCATATTTCCACGTTGGACCCGCAACAGAACGGCAATTTAGCTTCTTCATAACACTTTAGGAAAATAAGTTCAAAGTAAGAAACATAACTACTCAATAACTTAGGTGAGGATATTTAACAACAGGAATCAATATTTACCCATTCAGTAGGTTCTGCACTAGCAACTTACGTGGTGGCCAAGTACTAGCCGAATCAAAGTAGTAGATTGTGTTATTAGAAACACATACCACCATAAGGCTCCAATGAGCACTGCATATATATTTTCACCAAATAATAATCCATCAGTGTTAGACGTCAACATATATACTTAAAATCGAAGAAGAGACATACATTCACTACCTAAGTGAGATCAAACGTCCAAGAACAGTCCCAACCGGGGACTATTCAAGACTTTCTCCTAATGAGAAAGACTCGAACGGGTATCTAGGCAAATGATGATGCAAGCATTCAATAATTTGCATTTATATGACATTCAACTAACAATACACAAGTTCATTCATTCATATATTGCTAATTAAATTACCTAAAATCAAACTAAGGTTAACAATCCATTCATTCATTCATAGCAATCCATTCAAACATTATAATTTACTAACCAAATTTAACAAACTAACATGTTAACTAATAACTATTTTCTTCAAAAAATTAACTTTAAAGCTACTCATATTCAAACAACATATATATATATATAACATTTAAACAATTAAAGTAACAATTAACATTATGGAATAAACAAACAATTAATAAAACAATTAAGATAAATGTGTTCACCAATTAAATTTGAAACCCTAACTTTAAAGTTTGGAATAAACAAACAATTAATACATATTTAAGTAAAGTTTAGCAAGAGCTCACCCTAATTTGAGAGTGTGAAAGAGAAGGATTGATATTGTGGGGTGAGAGTTAGACTTGTGGTGGCTTTGAAAGAAGTAGTAGCTTCAATTAGGGCAGGGAGAGAGAGAGGTGTGGTGGTGGGGCAAAAAATCAGAACACACACCACCAGCCACCCATGAATTGGCAGCCGCACCCCCACGAAAACAGCAGCATGCAGCCACGAACACCACCAGCGACCTTGAGCAACACCTCCCCACGAACGCTGCAAATTTTCGCACAGGAGCAGCTACAAACAAACCCACGAAAATTAAAAAAAAAAAAAGAGAGAAAAGGGAGTGAAAGGAGTTGTGGTGGTGGCGGCGGCGGTGGTGGTGGAGTATGCTTGAGAGTGGAGTTGGAAGCAAGGAGTGAGAAAGAGAGGGGAAGTGAATTAGAGAGTACTGTTCGAATTTTTGGGGAAAAATTCGACTAAGTGCCGCTGACTGCTGAGTTTCAATTCCCGCAATTTTTTTTTTTTTGAATTGGCAAGCGGTTCAACCCCGAACCGCTTGCCAATACATGTAATGGGAAGCGGTTCACGCCAAAACCGCTTGCCATTCTAAAAAAGAGTTTTTTTTTTTTAAAAAATAGGGTCTTTTGAAGCGGATTTGAAAAACCGCTTGCCAATTGGGGCTTCCCATTTAGTTTTTTCTACTAGTGTTTACGGCAGTGGTGGTTAGTGGATTAAGGTTGCGAATGGTGGTGTTAGGTGAGGGGTTGTGGTTGTGATTAGTTAGGGATGTGGGCAGTAGGGGGTATGAGTAGGTTAAAACCGTCAGTATTTCGTTTATCGATACCTTTTCCATTGGTAATTTGATTTTGTTTTTTTGTTTGATTGTTGGTGGAAATAGTACGATAGGTTTGTAAGTGCAACTGGTATCTTCATGCAAAAAAAAAAATTAAAAAGTACTCCCTACGTTTTTAAATACTTGCTCGATCTATTTTTTCATGTGCGAAATTTTAGAAAAAAATGGAGAAAGTAATAAAATATGAAGGTAGTGGGGTAGGTGAAAGCATAAAAAAATTAAAAAGCAAAAATAATTGAGAGAATTGGAGGAGAAAAAAAAAATGAAATTAGTAAAATATTTTGTTTGGTCTACTAGTTGAGAGAAATGAATTAAATATTAAAAATGGCCTGAAATAGAAAGTATTTAAAAACGAAAAGAGTATTTTCTTGTCAGATTTGTAGTTTTAATTTTTTTTTGAGCCACAAAGAGCGGGGGTGAGAATCGATCCCAAAATCTCTAGATACCTGGAGGAAAGCTCTAACTACTTATAAGCTATCCTTTACTCTTAGATTTATTTGATAAACTAGTTTTATTAAAGGAAAAATACACTTTAATAATCCCAACTATGGACGATTTACCTACAATAATCCCAACTAACGTTTATTCTACAATAATCCTAACTATTAGACAAGTTTTCCATCAGCAGTCCAAAAAACCGGTTACCTGCTGAAAAGGTAAACTTTTTTTTTAAATGCCACATGTCAACACATGATTGGCTTAATTTTAAAAAAAAAGAAATCGATCCCCAGATTCAACCAACCCAGCCAACCGCCGCCAACCGCTGACGTTCCTAGCCACCCACAGCTTATCGACACCGGCCAACCACCTCCCTAACCTACCGAAAATGGCTGGCTGGCTCTCCTTTTCCTCGAAACACACACCCCCGATCGACCCCAACCCCCTAAACCACTCTCCTCCCTTCCCTCCGCTTCGCCGAAAAATCGATTCAAACAAAAATAAACACAAAACACCGCCCATTCCTCCGCCACCAAAAACGACGACCCTTCTCCGTTTCCCCACTCTCAAATTCGTCCGTTTCGATGGTGAGAGAAGGGAGGAGGGTCAGTTATAGCGGCGAATTCAAGTAGGGGGCAGGTTTCGAGGGTTGTTGTAGCTTAGGTTGGTGGTTTTCGGGGTTGGCGTGAGCTAGGTTGGTGTTTTCGGTGGTCGGAGGTGGGTTAGATGAGTGGTAGAAGGTTTCACGGGCAAGGGTTTCGGGGGTGCTGTGGTGCGATTTGGGTGGTTTGGCCGGTTTCGGGGGTGCGGCTGGTCGTGGGAGATGTTTCCGGCTTGGGTGGCTAGAGAAGGTGGTATTTAGGGTTGGGCGGCAGGAGGTGGAGGTGGTGGTTGGGCGGCAAGAGGTGGACGTGGTGGTTAGGGTTGGTTGCCAGATTTTTTTTGGTTTTTTTTTAAAAATTTTTTTTGGAACCACTCACACGCTAACACGTGTCAAACAACCTACAATAATAGGTTGATGACCGGCTTGGGACTGCTGGAGGAAAACTGACCCAATAGTTGGGATTATTGTAGAATAAACGTTAGTTGGGATTATTGTAGGTAAATCGCCCACAGTTGGGATTATTAAAGTGTATTTTTCCTTTATAAAAAATTAATTTATGTATGAGTTTCCGAAATAATCAGTGTTGATTAAACTATGGGAACTGTTCTAGTGTGAGCTTATTGTTTTGTCCAAATTTCAAGCCTTCATGTCTACCTAGCTTCTCCCATCTAAAACAAAGATATGGCACTAAGTGAGGCTATCTTTAATACAACACTCTCACTCATCGGCTTGCCCATGACCGTTAAATTGTGACTCGAAATCTAGTAGGGATGACTTTTAACGCTTATATCTCTCAAACTACAACTGATTTTGAGGTGATTCAAGTTAGAGGTGATAGTTTGGTTCAAGAGCTTTCCAGCGATAGGTCATATGCCCAATTCCGATAAGAACCGAGAAAGTTATGACCGTTTTACAAAAACCTGACGAATCTGGAAATTTGCAACGAGGCTGCGAGCTATAGCTCTACGCGAGTGAGCTATAGCTCGGCCCTATGAGGACATGCGGCAGGCATGAGCTAGCTGCAGAGCTATAGCTCGGTAGTTAGGTTATTCTAGGATAATTTAAGGAATATTTCCTAAAATTATATATTTTCTATGACGGCTATTTGAGTATACTTGGGGGAACAATCTTAGGGTTTTATTAGGGTTTCCTTGTGTTATAAAAGGACCCTTTAGTTGATCAATTAGATCATACCTTATTGAGCCATTAGATTTAAGACTCCTTGTATTATTCTCTCGTTCTTTCTCCATTATAGTGAAGAAGCTCTCGAATCCCCCACCCGTGGATGTAGGTCTATTTTGATCGAACCACGTAAATCCTTGTGTTGTTTGTTTATCTTCTTTATTGTTTTTCTCGTTCTTAATTTCATTGACTTGTTCCGCATTAATCAAACATAATTACACCCTAATTTCCTAACAAGTGGTATCAGAGCCAAGGTTTTAAGGTCTTAAGGTTTAGGTGTTTATAGGTTAGTTTGATTAGATTATGCCAATGAAATTTGATATTGAGAAATTTGATAGGCAAGTGAATTTTTGGCCTATGGCAATTGAAGATGAAATCCATCTTGGTTCAAAGTGGCTATCACAAGGCTCTTGAAGGTGTATCCAAAAAGCCTTCGGGCATGACGGTGGATACGTGGGAGGAGATCGATTTGAAGGCTCTTTCGGCAATTCAATTACGTCTCTCTGATGATGTTTTGAGAGAGGTTGCCAAGGAGACGACTTCTGCGGGTTTGTGGTTGAAGTTGGAGTCACTTTATATGACAAAGAGCGTTACCAACCGTCTACTATTCAAATCTAGACTTCATGATCTTCGTCTAGAAGAAGGTAAACCGCTTAAGTCTTATTTAGATGAATTCTTCTCTATTATTATGGATTTGCAAAACATTGATGTTGAGATCGATGATGAGGATATGGCTATAAGGTTGTTGTGTTCTTTACCGCCTACGTATAAGCATTTTCTAGATACTCTATTGTATGGTAGAGATGATTTGAGTTTGGAGGATGTTAAGGATGCCTTAACCCAGAGAGATTTAATTGACAATAAGTTGGTTAATAAATCTAATAATCCTACTCAAAACAATGCTTTAGTTGCTCATGGTGGTAATAAGAATTTTGGTAAAGGAAAAGTTTGTAACTATTGTCATGTGAAGGGTCATATCAAAGCCGAGTGTTGGAAATTTAAGAAGAAGAATGTGGAGAAGTCCAATGAGGACAAATCCGCAAATATTGCCAATACCGACGATGATGATGATTATACACTTTAGGGTTACGAGCTTTGGGTCGGGGTTGCGGTTTCTACGATCTCTTCATGATAAGTTTCCCTTTAAGATCTCTTGGAAAAACGAGAAACCGTGTGGATTTTTGGTATGGAGTCTATGATAGATTGTTCTAGATTTTCGTTTGTGATTAAGTAGCAAACTTGGTTATGCATTAGATTTTGTTCTAGTTATGCTATTTCTTATCTCAATTTTGGTACTTTTGTGATTTACTAAGTACAATTGCAATTTAGAAATTCTTGATGTAATTTTTATTTTTCTAGAATTGCTTAAGTTTTTGATTTTTTTGAGATGAAGAAGTGTTTGAAGAGAGTTTGGTCAATTTTGATAAGCATGCTTGGCGTCGGGACATTATACTCTCAATCTAGGCCATGTGATGGTTTTGTGTACAGAATTTTGTGTTCGGAGACGCACCGGTTCATAAGTTATGGATGATGTCCGTTTGGTGATAGCCTAATGTGAGTAGGCTTATGGATTTTTGTTTAAGGTGGAGGTTTTATGTTTTATTATGAGCATTACTTCTTGGTTCTTGGTTCAAGGTGGAGTTACCTTGTTTTTGGTCGATTTCAAGTCAAGGTGGAGATTGTTAAATTGTGACTCGAAATCTAGTAGGGCTGACTTTGAACGCTTATATCTCTCAAACTACAACTGATTTTGAGGTGATTCAAGTTGGAGGTGATAGCTTGGTTCAAGAGCTTTCCAATGATAGGTCATATGCCCAATTTCGATAAGAAACAAGAAAGTTATGACCGTTTTACAAAAACATGACGAAGTTGGAAATTTGCAACGAGGCTGCGAGCTATAGCTCTATGCGAGTGAGCTATAGCTCGGCCCTATGAAGACTTGAGGCAGGCATGAGCTAGCTGCCGAGCTATAGCTCGGTAGTTAGGTTATTCTAGGATAATTTATGGAATATTTCCTAAAATTATATCTTTTCTATGACGGCTATTTGAGTATACTTGGGGAACAATCTTAGGGTTTTATTAGGGTTTCCTTGTGTTATAAAAGGACCCTTTAGTTTATCAATTAGACCATACCTTATTGAGCCATTAGATTTAAGACTCCTTGTATTATTCTCTCGTTCATTCTCCATTATAGTGAAGAAGCTCTCGAATCCCCCACCCGTGGATGTAGGTCTATTTTGACCGAACCACGTAAATCCTTGTGTTGCTTGTTTATCTTCTTTATTGTTTTTCTTGTTCTTAAATTCATTGACTTGTTCCGCATTAATCAAACATAATTACACCCTAATTTCCTAACAATGACTCCATGAGGAGAACTTTATGAAAAAAATGGAATTTTGTCTTTCGACTCATGAGTATTTACAAAAATATCCATGAGGAAATCCTCAAATGGCCACAACAATAGCAAAAATTTATTGCTATAGTAGCGTGCATGGGCCATGTAACCAAATTAGCAAAAAAAAAAAAAAATCGCATCTATACTTCATATTAAAGAATAATGTGATAAAAGTAAAATTAAGGTAAGTTAGGAAAAAACACAAAAAAAAACCCGGACGCTATATTCTACCCTAGTCTTCTATCTCGCCTCTCTCATAAACTCTAGCCTTCATTTTTTAATTTTGAAGGGGCTTCCATCGGATATCACCGGTAGAAAGCCCCAATCTTTATTTTCTTTTGATTTAAGTTTTTTGTTTCTTAGGTTACAATAATGTTTCCTTCGAAAGACAAGGTTTTTTCGATCTCCTTTAAAAGACAAGGTTTTTCGGACTCCTTTAAAGACAAGGTTTTATTTGTGTTTAATTTGGTCTCCGGTTGTACGGGGCTAAGATTGATTATAGCTCGGATTTGGGTTACGGAATCAGCACAAGAATATACTTCCTCCCAAAATTGCGAAGCGACGACAAATCCACTCAACAAGTGTATGAGACAACGAATCGAGAATGTGCCGAATTGTTATATTCATGTATTTGGATTCTTAGCCCTTCCCTAATTAATTCTTGTTTGATTTTGTTAAGTTCGTTTTCATTATTGTCAATTGTAGATGCCGTATGACTTTAATTAATGAAATTAAGTGTCCTTTGGGACTTCTTTAATAAAAAAAAAAGAATAATGTGATAATAGTAATGTTTAGGAATAGAGAGAGTGGTGTGAGGTTTTTTTTAGCCCATGAATGTGTGAGAAGTTGTAAAAAAAAATACCCATGATATAAAGTGGAAAAGAGGAGTGAGAAAGTGGGTAGAGAATTTTTTTTTTTTTTTTTTGTTTTTTTGCCGATAAGTGAGAATGGTTGTAGCAGGACGACAATCAAAGGCAGTATTGTTGGCATATAATGATAAGACTTACCCTAATATAGGTCCCGGGCTCTTATGTACGATAGAACAATTACTAGAATCCCTTATAATCCTCTATTAACATTTTTCACATAAATAGTTAAATATGTAAAATTACATTTATAATACGAAGTATATAATTTAATAACTCAATATCAACCAATCAATTTTTGTAGGTAGAACAGTATTTCCTTGTACACACATGAAAAATCTTAACATTATGCATTTATGAAGCTTGTCATAAAGTATAAAAATGTATAAGAAACAAGTAGATATGTACCTCAAATTGCAAGAGTTCGTTGTTGCAACGAGGCGAAAGGTAGACGACTAAACAGAGAGGTTGAAACTTGAAATTCAAGAGTACTCGAGTTTTGAAAGCAAAGCAAATATAGGCTTTGAATAACTATTATCCTCCCTATCACATTTATGAAGTGCGAAGTATATTGCAAGTTACACTTACAAATATATACGGATTGCGGAGTATATATATAGTAAGTCCTAGGTAGTACCGTAGTAGGTACTAGTACAATGTATCACCTACCCCCATTATCAACCAGACAGCCAATGTTGACTAGAATCTTTAATATTTAAGTCAGCTAATTAAAGTAGCTTTTTTTTAAAAAAAAAAAATTTATTTTTATTTTTTTGAAGAAACAGCTTAAAAGTAGCTTTAGATGCTTAAAAAAGTAAAACCTAAAAAGATAAGGTGTTTAAGTCTCTCTAGAATTGTAGATTTATTATTTAGCTATGCAATATTCAAAACTACAATTAGCCTTTATTTAATCCTTTAGTCTTATAAAGTATTTAATTCTCTTTTGTTCAACAAATGTGGGACATTTACATGTGGTAATACTTGAGAGGTCCATTATTCAACAGAAACCACATTGTAACTGTTAGAGGACCAACTTAACCAAAAACTTAAGCTTATGATTGAAGCTCAGGAATATGTTTTATACTCTATCGCTCCCCCTCACATGAAAAGCCCTTTGGGCTTGAAATGTGGATGCAACCAAGCCCTCCCATACCTGACGCGAATTAATTCCACTTTGAAAGAGGGGTGGATGAGATTCAAACCTTATGTCACGGTAGCTCTGATACCATGTTAGAGGACCAACTCAACAAATAAGCTTAAACTTTTGTCAGTAATAAGTTTTATACTCTATCAGTAACCTTTGCCAATCCTCCAATGGAGGTAATTTTATGTGAGGACTTTAAGACTACATGAAATAGTAAATAATAAATGCAGCATCGAGCAGTATCATTTCAATGAAATCATCACTAGGAAGACTTATTTTGTGTTTGTAACACTCATGATTTTTTTCTTTCTTTCTTACAGTTCTTATATAAAACCCGAAGCTGTTATTAGTGTTATACTAGTAATATTCTAGAAAGTATTTCAAAATTTCCAGTGAATCCATTTTACCTCTTGCATATCTTCAAGTTTTGGATCCTTATTATAGTAGACAGGACCAATTGAGATGTGTTAAGGCTGATAGATTAAAAAGTGTTTAAATTCTTATAGTTATGTACTTATCTATTAATTAACACTAATAAATATTTGTACAAATCAAGCACTACCTACACGGCTAAACCCTGCACCCACTATAATAAATTTTAATATTTTATAGATAAATAATTTGTTCACATTTGCTACAAATTATGAAATTAGTACAATTTAAAACCTGTAACTTTTTATTTTGATAATGTGAAATACGTACTACATGTTCGTGACACACGAAACTTCTTGATAAAAGTTGAAAAAACCCATTAATGGGTTCACAATGATGCCATATAGGAGGCTCGGGCAATTTGGTGGAAAATTTTTTTTTTTTTTTTTAAACAATAGATAATAATATAGACATGTACAAAAGAGCCATTTTAAGTGATTTAAAATTGATTTTTTTTTTTTAACAATTAATTTGAAACGGAAGAATGAAGTCAATTTTTGAAGGATTTAATGTTCAATTAAAGAATTTCAAATGTTCTTGCTTTATGTATGTCCTATGCATTTTTTTTAATGTTTTTTATACATATTACACATACTCAATGTTTAAAACATATATCACGTATGTATAAATATTATTTTTGAGACCCCCGTACTTATAAATATAATAAATGTATTAAGGAGTAATTACTCTTGCACCAAAAATCTATAAGTAATCTAAGAATTTTTGTTAGAAATTACTTACTATAATTTTGATTTTGTGAGAAATTATTTAATAAAAAAAATTGTACATAATTACCTTTTAATATTTTTTTATTTTATTTTATTTTATTTATTTATTTTTTTTTTTTTGCAAAAGACCATATGTCGGATTTCCACCATTGACTCAGTTCTCTAACATTGATCGTCCACATGCTGATCACATGACTTTTTAATTTTTTTTTTCTTTCTTTCTTTTTCTTCTATGCCCCACCAGTAGTGCCACCTTCCTCACCACCGTCCCACCACCACACCATTGTGAACTAAAATACTAAATGCAAGGTTTTAGGTTCAGTGCAAGAAAAAAAAAATATCATGTAAAACTCCAAGTAGAACTTCTTCATATCGTGTCTCAAAAAAAAAAAGTTGCAACTTGCTTTGTCTAAACATGCTAGTATGCCTATTGATCCAGCTTGCATCTTTTGCCGTTCTGCGTCTGAGTCAGTTGAACATTTATTTCGTGATTGTCAGTTTTCTAGTCAGCTTTGGGGTCGGTTGGCTTTGCCTTGTTGTTCAAACACTTCTTCTGCTTCTCCATTTCTTGGTTGGTTTGAAAATATCGTCTCTCTTCTGGCTCATGATAAGGACTGGAATCAGTTGGATGCTTTCTTTAGTTTATGTTGGCCAATATGGATAGTCAGGAATAATGCTCGATTTAGATCTGAAGTCTATTCCCCTCAGTTAGTTCTTGATTTGGCCTCTTCTTGGCATGCCCGGAGTAGGGATGCCCGAGTTTGGGATCCTGGTACGTGTAGTGCTCCTCCGGGTTTTCCTTTTCGGTCTACGATCTTTTTTGTTTTAGGGCCTATGCACCAGGATTATGAGGAGATTCTATATGTTGACGGTTCGTGGGACTCTACTTCTTTTGCTGCTGGAGCGGCCGGGTTGGTGTTTTCGCCGTATGGACTCTTCTACTTTAGTTGCTGGGGGAGCGTCATGCTATTCAGCGGGGTATTTCCAAGTTGTTGATCTGTACAGACTGCATTTTAATCCCACGGCTTATTGTGGAGATGGGTTTTAAGGTCGTTTCAGTTATGTCGTGGATTCGGGATGATATTTGCAGTTTGATCCCTTCCTTGTCTCTTTGTCACATTCAAAAGGTTCCTAGATCTTCAGTTGTTGAGGCTCATCGGTTGGCTGGTGCTGCGCGTCGTCGTCACATTATTTCTTTTGTTTTTTTATTTTGTTTGTAGTTCCCTTTGTCCAAAAAAAAAAAAAAAAACAAAAAAAACAAAAAAAAACAAACATGCTAGTATAATAAAATTACGTAAACAATATCATATGTCACTAATCTCCGAATTGAAGGCATATAAGTATATAACATTGTATTAATGGATTATTATATTACCAACAACAAAATACAACATTAAGTTATTACAATTACGATCTAATATTCAATTTACATAAAGTAGCTAGGTTGCAACTTGAAAAAAAAAAAAAAAAAATTCACACACAAAAAAAAAAAAAAAAGAAAAAAGAAAAAAAAAAAACCTCAACACCGTGAATATGCACGATTCAAGTGTCTGATTTCATAGCAGCTGACATGGAAACATCGGCAACAATCTTCAAAGCATTCAGCATTGGCAGTTGGACAACTTGTAGATGTAAGCTGCAATAGTCTGTAAAAGAGTAAGCACAAAAGGCATGAATGCAGCGATCACTGACAAAATTGTCCATGGATTATTAAAGTATTTGCTCCTCAAAATAGCCATCCATCGATTCCGACGTTTTGAAGCGTAGCAATTCAGAGCATTGCTGACATTCGAGTAAACCTCGTATGATGCAATCACATTTTTGCCAATATTGTTGATAAACTTTACAACATCATCATCACTTCCTAGATGATTACTAAATATTTTATTTTTAACCAACACTTGCACATCTTCCACGCTGTCTATCAAGTCATCAAGGAAGAAAATATAATTAATGAAGTAAGTATTATCTTTCAAATAATGGCACTGTTCAAAATAAACCAAGTTCCGCAGGTGAGATTCTGTGTTATCATATATTTTTAATTTCGAAATCGTGAGTATCCCGTTAGCAAATGTTACATCAAGTGGATTCTCAGTTTCACCTGCCACAAATGTGACTCCTGCGTCAAATAGTTGCTTGGCAGTGTAACAAAGACGACGAATAGAATGCTCATCATCAGTTTCCGTCTTGAGATGACATAATGATGGCGGACAGATCAAAGACAGCAGCTTGTGTATGTATGAATCTGAATCGGTTGTTGGATTTGTATTTGGTTGGTTGCGCAATGGTGTGCTCAAAGAAAGGCAACAACACATCCTTTGGAGATCTAACAAATGTTCAATGTTTGTTTCATCTGTAATTTTATTACCTTCAATAATACTCTTAATAGCCTTTGTTCCAGGGCAATCACTACTAGCAATGCCTAAGAATTCAAGAGTAGCATTAATAAGAGTAATAGGTCTGTAGATGTGACCGAACGCTAAATCAAAGATTCCCTTGAGAACAAAATATGGAATTTGGTTTTCCAACCGAAATAAATCATTTAATGCCGCGCAAGACAGTGGTGCTAATAAATTATTCCCATCTAAATCTACATGAAACCCGGGCAAATTTGTTTTGCCGTTGAAGAAGTAGTAGATCAGGATTGCAGCATCAAGCACTATCATTTCAACAAACTCATCACTAGAGAGTCTACTTTCTTGCTGATAACATTTGCGGATTTTTCCTTCTTTATCTTTTACATAATCAATGTAAGGATTTAAGCTTTGACAAGCATTATTGGGATGTTGAAGGAAGCAATTCAAGAAAATCCATTTAACCTCTTGCATGAGTGCTAGTTTTGGATCCTTATAGTATATGGGACCAATTGACATGAATAAAGGCTGATAAAAATATTCATGCCCCTTCAACATATATTCAGGAACTTTATAAATGCACCAATGCTTATTAAAAGAAACATTCAAGGAGTCCAGCTTGTTACGCATTGAAGTTAGCACCCCATTATTTTCATTTCGTGGAGTGTTGTTTTCCATCTGTATTAATCGTAGAATGTAAGTATATGTCTCATTTTTCAAATTTCTCAATATGTTAACGAGACAGTAAAGTATAGAAACTAATCAATAGACGGAATCGACTTTTCAAATTCCCAACAAATGATAGCATATGCTTCACCTTATTATTATATCTTCTTTCATCAAATTCAAATCAACATCAACTATATTTAACTAGAACTAGTCTCTTCGGAGACATCTGATATTTAACTAGAACTATGATTTAAATTTTATGTTTGGGGTTGATGAAAGAAAAATAATGATACGGTATAACCAAGGTCATTTTAAAAATAATACTCTTTTTTTTTTTTTGGTAAATTCTCAACGGTGACCCCCTAACTTTTGCTACGCACCAATGGGGACTTCCCTATTTTTTTATTATACAAAATGACCTTTATTATGAAATTTATCTCACTTATGACATTAATATTTATCATTTAGTTAAAAAAAATAAACTAACTATGGTTAATTTTGAAAAAAAAAAAAAAGAAAAAAACCTAAAAAGAAAAACCACTAACCTAGCCACCACCTCCACCCTCATCCCCACCACGTAGCTAGGCCAGCAACACCTCTACCCTAACCGGAGCCACCAAACCCCTCATCTAAAACGCCGACCTCCCACCAAACCGCCGAACTATCGCCCCCACCTTTTCCACCACCTAGAACTAAACCCTAACCTCAAAACTTTTTATCCTCTGACCTTTGATTATCGCTGTGGGGTTGGTTTTGGTCGAGGAGGGGTGGTGGGTTTAGGGTTTGAGGTTTCTAGTTTGGGCGGGGATCGAAGAGAGATCGGTGAAGGAGAAGGCAGAGAAGAATGAGATAGAGATCGATCGGTGGTCGAACCTAGGTACGTAAATTGATGGTATGTGGATGATCGGAGTTCTGGAATTCAGGCGATTTAGAGGTGGTGACGGTGAGAAGGAGGAGAGAGAGTGAGGGTCGTGGGCGAGGATTTAAGAATCGAACCTTGGCGGTGGTCGATGTAGAACTGGCGCAGCATCACCGGAGGTCCGGGATAGCTTGAGTAGCATCGGTGGCGGTCAGAGAAACCTAGGGTAGAGTCGCCGGAAAGGGTGATGGTGGCTGGAAGGTGGGGGTGGCTGGTTTTTGGTGGTTGGGGTTAATATTTAATGAAATAAGGTTATGAGTGAGATGAAATTTTTAACTAAGGTCATTTTGTATAATAAAAAAAAAGGAGGTCACCATTGGTGCGTAGCAAAATTACCATTGAGAATTTCCCCCCTTTTTTTTCTTTTCATTTAAAATCTTATCATTATTTATAAGATGAGAAATCTTCTATATTACTCTCAATATATAAAACACGTAAACTAGCCATATTGGATTTAACTTGATTTTGTTCAATCAATAATTTATTAATGTTTAACTAGCTTTTCTATAAATATTCAACTAATTAAGTTATTTATGGTCAAAATAATACATTGACAAACGAACACAGAAATGGAAATAACATATAAAACAAGGGGAGTATTTGCTAAAAATAACTAAATTAAAAGATGGTTAATTATGCAAGAATAAATTATATTCAGCAAAAAAAATATTTAGATTTTGTAAAATCAAAAACTTTAAAGCGCAATAACTTCAAAAAACTCATATAAAAATATCAATAAAAAAATTTTAATCGTTAAAAATCAATAACTCTTTTTAAAAACTCATATAATAAAGAGGTTGTAAAAATAATTTAAGCTCAACGAAAATATTTTAAGTAATTAAGTTAAATATACCATGTTTGGAAAAAATAACAAATGTAAGGGATATAAGAGCGATTTCGTTAAAGATATGAGGTATTGGAAAATATATGTATGATATATTTTCCGTATGTATCTTATTACGAGAATAATATATCCAAGTTTATTTATGTTAAGATAATTGTAGACACCCATTTGTGTCTCCCCAAAACCAAACCCAGTGATGAGTATCTTTCACATCGAATCATAATCGAATGAAGCGAAAATGTGGAAAGTCTAGTGTTGCGGATAGTTTTAATTTCTTTACTCTTCTCTCTGTTTTTGAAAACTTATTTTAAGAAAACAACCAATCCAGTTTGGTTGGTCCATGATATGGGTCCAATAATAGTGTAGTTGGATGGGGCTTGTAAAGACCTTTCCAACGATATATTATAAGCCCAATTCCGATGAATATTGAGGAAGTTATGGCCGATTTACTAAGTTGGGCCCGGTTTGAGCTTTATGTACGGCCCAATGATCTAGGGGAGGGCCTAATATGATTTATCATTCCTAATGCAATTAGGAATGGTTTTAGTCTTCTAGATTCTTCTCGAAGGTTCTTTTCATTCCTAATTCAATTAGTATTGATAAATTGACTTTTGTTGACTTTTCAGAGTTTTAATCAAAATCAAATAGCATTTTCAAGGAAATTATATGATTTTATCCTCCAGTACGGCAAACTTATCTGATTTTCGAAAACGCGTTAAAATTAGGCTTGGCGCCTGACCCCAAGCTTTGGCGCCTGGAACCAGGCCTGGCGCCAGCCATTGGCGCCTGGCGCTAGTGTTGGTGCCTGGCGCCAGTTAGCTAGGGTTTGCGCCAGCTCTGTTTTTTGAGCGTCAAACTCTGTTTTGTTTATTTTATCTTTTTGGTTGATTTTCTCTATAAATAACGTATTAAAAACTCCGTTTTCATTCACCAATTTTCACCGATTCTCATATACATTCATCATTCACCAATTCTCACGATCATTCATCTACAATCAGTTTTCTAATTCTCTCATCTCTCTCTCTTTCCTTAATTCTAACTTTGCTTTTACATACAAAATTCCGCATTCGCAAGACTTAGATACAGCTAGCCATATTCGAAGTTGTCTTCGCCCTAGACGTGAAAGGTTTAATTTCTGAGGGTTTGGTCCCAAATCTCTATTTCAATTATTTAATTTAATTGTTTGATTATTATTTTCCTTGAAGTTACTAACGTGTGTATTTGGTTATTAGAAAGAGGTACGAGGCATCAAAGTAAGGGCTTTAATGGTTTTAATTGATATTATGATGTAGAAAACATGTTTACATTGTTATTATGATATTCCTAGTATCATGTCTAGGGTAACTTTAATATTAAATATGATTGTTACGATGCTTTCTATTCTCTTCCTAATATTTATGATTGTTAGTATCATGTTAGGGTTAAAGATTTGATTTTTATTGCTTAGTGACATGCTAGGGTTTGTTATTAATTAATCTTGTTAGTATCATGCCTAGGATATTGCTATTATTATGCTTTAATATTAACATGAATATGATTATGATTATAATTGTTATAATTTATGATGATGATGATGATTATTATTATTATTATTATTATTATTATTATTATTATTATTATTATTATTTTGATGATGATTATTTTATTTATGATTATTATAATATTATTGTTCATGATTGATTATTATTATGTTGCTTGATATTTATTTATTGCTTGATCACACCTTTATTGCATGTTTAAAGGGAATTTGTACTTGTAATCACGCTTAATAAGATATTTAATAATCTTGTTAGGGTTAATTATGATTATAATTCAAGTGATCGCCAATAATAGTTTATTTGTGCATTATATTCAACCAACATAGATAAACAGGTTTAGGGTTAATCCTATTGATTGCAAGTTAGTCAGAAAGCGCACATGAATACGATCAGAATAAAGTAGAGGCCTAGTATTATGGCAGGTTCAATCTCTTTTAGATTGGATTTGTACCTTCATCCCCGAACCCTTATTTGGTTCTAGACCTTATGGAGTTGACGATCTCTTGGATCGTTAAGGGGTGTAACCTTCACCTCGTGAACGGTTTACAAGTTCCTAAAACTTGTTGGCAACTCTTTTGCTCTATCTTCTTCCCTTTTGGAAGCCACCGTACTTTAGTGTATGATCACAGTGGGGTTCAAGCTAGTGGGATTTAAAGCTTGAAATTTATTCCCTACAATAATATTTAGTGAATATATCGTTAGGATATATGGTAAATCTTTTAAGAATATTGTTTCCTATTTTATGATTTTAGGTTTTGTATAAATACTTAACCTATTGATGAATAATAATGAAACAATACAAACAATTCTTTTATCTCTTTCTCTCAATTTGTCATGGCATCAGAGCTAGGTTAAGTTGTGTTGTGATATGGGCCAATATGGACAACTCACATGTGAGGGGGAGTGTTGAGCCCATGAGAAATCCCACATGTGAGTGGTGTGTTGTCCCACATTGAAGAGTGTAGAAGTGTTGGAAAGTGTATCCCTCATTGAACAAATAAGAAAGTTGTGTCCACTTTATAAGGCTAAGGGGCTACTCCCCTTATTACTATATGCTTTGAGGTGGAACCTCCTTGGTCGTATAAAGTGGGCAGTTGTGTGGGTGTGGCCCAAGCCCGTTTATCATGGTATCAAGAGCAGGTTAAATATTGGGGTCGTTGACAAAAATTTTCCCCCTACCGGTGGGTTAATTAGAAAATTGAACTCACCGGCGGGAATCATAAATTTCACCCAAAAATTCCGCTATGCAATTTTTTTTTCTTTTTTGTGAGTTGATTCGAGCATGATTTTGCTCCTTTGGATATGAGTTTGGTTTTGCTCTAAAATAAAATCAATAAGAGATTTAAGTGTGGTTTACTTTGAAAAACCAATAAGAGATTTGAGTGTGGTTTACTCTAAAAGACCGTTAAGAGATTTGAGTGTGGTTTACTCCGAAAGATCATTAAAAGATTTGAGTGTGGTTTACTCTGAAAAACCAATATTTAATTGGAGCTCGGGTTTGCTCTGAAAAACCAAAAAACTGATATCTTTGCATGTTCAAAAAGAGTGACGTTCCTGCGTAATTGATGACCGATGAGTTCAAAAAAGATGAACGTTCTCATCATTGAAAAAAAAAAAATTAAGGCGACATCAACAAAGTAGTGCACCTCAATCGACTTCAACAAAGTGAAAATTGAAGGCGACATTAGCAGAGTATTGCAACTCGCTCGACTTCAACAAAGTGAGGAATTTCCAATCGCAACGTTCGTGTTATTGCCGTTTCGATTGTGGGAGGGTGTTAGAGATATGATATATTGGAAAACATATGTGTGATATATTTTCCGTATGTATCTTATTATGAGAATAATATATTCAGGTTTATTTATGTTAAGATAATATTTAGTGAATATATGGTATATCTTTTAGGAATATTGTTTCCTATCTTATGATCTTAGGTTTTGTATAAATACTCAACCTATTGATGAATAATAATGAAGCAATACATGCAATTCTATTCTCTCTTTCTCTAAATTTGTCAGATTCTCCATCAATTATAGGGAGTATAATATATATGGAAAAAAACTAAATTAGACAAACTAAAAAAGTAAAATAAAGCATATATAGGCCCATGTTCACTTTATCTTAAAAAAATAATCTCAGTTTAGTAAAAATAATTTCATTTTAGTAAAAATAAGTCTAGTTCAATAAAAATAAGTTTAGTTCAATAAAATCTGTAACCTTAAAAGATGAAATATAACTGAAAATCAGTAAAAAAAAAAAAAAAAATGGTTTTAATTAGTAAAATTAATTTAAGATCAGAAAAAATAATTTCAAATCAGAAAAAATAAGGCGAAGTAAACGGGACCTAAATTACAAACTTGTTTTACATTCATAATAATTTCTAAATAAAAAGTAAGACACCATATTAAAATATTCAATATTTAAATGTTGGAATGTGACTCGAGAATCAATCGAGGCTTGGCATATAAGCTAAGGGGATGAATTACTTGTGTTAAGCAAGGAAGCATTGGATGGGTCAACTTCAACTGGGCATATCTCTCAAACTACTTATATTTTTGAGGTGATTCAAGTTGTAGGTGAAAGCTTGTTTCAAGATCTTTCCAATGATAGGTCATAAGCTTAATTCCGATGAGAAACGAGGAAGTTACAACTGTTTTAGTACGAGCTATCTGTGCTGACCCGAACAGGGAATGCACGTCCGTGCCAAACTTGGCACGTTCGTGCAGCTCCAATTCCAGACGACCAGTAGCTTCTAGTCTGATTTATCTGGGCTAGCGCGTCCATGCCATTCTTGGCACGCTCGTGCCTACCTGATGCTCTGTCCCGATTTGTCGTGGGTATAAATACCCATTTGGGGTTATTTTGTTTATTATCCCCAAATTGCGTAAAACACAATTAGAGTTAGGGTTCTTGTTCTTGAAACCCTTGTGCTTTAGAGTGGAAATTAGTGAGAGATTACTCTTGTAAACACTAATTATAATTAATACAAACATTCTCCTTGTTCTTGGGTGGGTTTTATAGTCTTCAAGTAATTGCTTGAAGGATTTTCCCATCTTCCAATTTCTTGTCTCTTTTACTATCAAATTTCTTAATTATTCTTTCTAATTACTTCAATTATCAACCATTTGCTCTAACATTAAATTATATGAAAAACAATTGCGGGGACTTACAGCTAATTGCAAAGCTGTAGCAACAATTGGATTCAACACGTACACTGTGCCTCGCAAGGTACCCCGAAGAGAGTGGAATAAAAATAAACTTTGAATGAAAAATATTTCGTACGTTTTAAAACTGTTAGTAAAATGTACGAGTAGATCTTTGCCTTGTACTGTTTTAGTTTTTATATAGCTTTTCAGCTTCTGCTTGACATTATTGCTTTACATCTATAATTAAAAGTACTCCCTTTATTTTTTAAATGCTACACTTTAATTCATATGTAAACTTTTGTATACACCCAATATACACTAATATTACTATACATCGAGTAGTATAAGGGTAACTTTTTGCCTTTTTTTGAGTAACTTTTAACATCATACAATTTTTATATAAATAGACAGCAAGAAAAGTTTTGTAATGATAATTTAATTACATTCAATAACTAATAATAGATTTTTAGTCATTTAAAATATGGTTCTTTACTAATAAAACGTAGATAATTTTTATTTGTATTGGGTTACTTTTATGCATATTGGGGTAACTTTTATTCATTTCAGGGGAACTTTTGATCACTTTGGCCTATATTTATAATGGATGTACAATAATTACATCCGATTTTTTTTAAAAGTTTGTGTTTTTAGAAAAATTAATGGACTTCAATTTAAAACACTGTAAGGAGTACATTAAAAAAAATAAAATAAATAAAAAAAAATAAAAAATGTTATAAAATAAGGAGAAATATAAGAGAGATTGATAGAGAATATATCAGTGTATTTCTATTCCATATAATGGGGTATATATAAATACGATACATTAGGGTTTGAATGGATAAGAATATAAACCCTAGATCTAGATTGTTCCGGTATGATACAAAGGAGGATAATGGATATCCACAAATATTTCATAACACTCCCCCTTGGATGTCCATTATCGAAGATTGTGCCTCATTAAAACCTTACTACGAAAAACCCTGTGGATAAAAACATAGTGAAGGAAAAAGAGTACATCATTCTTCGTAATACGCTCGAGATGCTGCCTCATTAAAAACCTTACCAGGAAAACCCAATTTGGGACAAAACCATGGTCAAGGGAAAAAGAGTGCAGCGCGTATTTTCTCCCCCTGATAAATACATAACTTGAGATCTTCTAGTGTCGCAACAATGAATCCAATATGTTGGATATCTTCTAATAAGTTGGTAAAATATCACTTGTTGATCTTCGACTCTCCTAAGCTGAAGTTGCATCTTCAATTCTTCAAGTCTTCACGTGAACATGTGAAGTGTCTTCATTTCACCATATATGTGTTTATCTCTAATATCACCATTCCAAATCTCTATTTAATAGTTGATTAAAAAGGTTAAACTCATGCGGTTATGACTTCTTCTGGAAGTCGTTAATAATAAATATTGGTGATCATTATTTGATTTAACATTCATTAATGATAATTTGATGAAAAACTTGATATTATTAATGTCATTCTTCAATCTCATATGAATTATAATATAAAATATGTAATTATGTACGCTAATCATGGTTCTTCTAGACCATGAGAAAACATTCTCGCGCATAAGTATTCCATTGATATTATTTAGATGTTTCATGATTGACATGATAGCTCTCTTATAAATACAAATAGTAAATCCTACTAACTCTCATATGCTCAAACTTTAGGCTGAGATGTCAATAATGTAGTCACAAAGACTTTTCAAGAGTTTGATAATAATTGCAATATTCAAGACATAAAAATTTGTAGAGTTGGGCATTTAATACGTCATATATAAGTTCTTCAGGAACTCCTTTTACATGATTCATAACATGTTATTATATAAGTGTCATCAATAATTTCATTACAATTATAAGCCTATTGGAATATAAATATCTCTTTCTAATTTTTCATCAAAGTTGTAAATATGTCTTGCTATATTTTGAAAGAACATTCACATACACCACAGCCATTGTAAGAAATTAGTCCATGCAATATGAGATATATAAAACATGATAACATATTAAACAAATTATATAATGAGTAATGCATCTAACTTCCTACATATGCAATAAACCATTAACCTATGACTCACATGTACATGAATATAAGACTCAAAATGATGCAAGACACTGTACAGCGTGGATTTAAAAATCCATATTTCATTGGACTTCGGGTCTATGATAAACTTATGATCATTATCATTATGTCGACATCAAAATGTACATGTATTTCAGATCCCTTACTTGTGGATTTAAAAATCCATATTTCATTCCATTATGCATATGCATATTATTCATCGGTTCCATTATGTACCGGTATCATAAAATTCCTTTAACTTACATTCCGCATGCTATTTTACTATGATATCTTAATACATTTCTCATTGGTACCATCATAACTTTTCTAACATCATAGGCCATCTATTATATTCAGATATCTATACCACTTTAGGGTATTTCATACACTATGATATTTATATACTATTACACTATTAGTGTCAACTGCACTATCTTGCCAAACATCATATCTATTAAACATATCTTTATTTTGGAACCGATCATACACAACCTACACTTCAGGTGTAGTGATTCAAGTACAATTGGCAAGATTTTATCTCAATGTATACACATAATTAATATGACCAAAATGTATCTTCAACGCTATGCAACATGAGTCATAACTGAATACAAATCAAATCATAAATGTGCAACATATCTTGATAATATATATACAAAAGTTGGCATATATATAACTTTTCAAACTACCATTATAGGGATCATATATATTCTTTATTTATTTATTTCGATTTTCCCAACTTTTGCTATTTCTTCTCCCCCTAAGTTGGTAATATATCTCTTTTATAGGGGCGTCTGATTCTATACCAACTTAGTATATAAATTTGCATTAAAATTCATTTCAATGGGAGGATCACAATCAAAATTTATCTCTTCTGGAGAACAATTTCGATGAAGAATCATTTATTCATTAACTTTATATTTCATGTGTATTTATTATTAAATATTCAATAATATTTTCTCTTCTGGATATCAATGTCAATGGGGAGACATATGTTGTGCAGTTGTACGTTTTTCTTTCTTCTCCAGTTTAATATGTGCTGACATATAATAGCCCCAATCAAAAGAATTGTTATACAAACATAAATCACTTGCTCGTAATTCTAGTAGGTGATGATCTTCTGGATCGTTAAAGACTTAAATAGTGTATTTGGTGAACTTCTGATCACTTGATAGTTGACAATAATATATAAGTTATTTTGGTGAACTTCTGGTCAGCAATTACTCCTTTATCAGCCATTACTCCTTTATATAAAAAAAAATCAAAACATATTAAATCTTGAAATTTTCATCAATACAAATTATTATAACTCACAATCCAAATATAACTCAATCTCAATATTACGTCTTGCCATTCAATTCATTTTATATATTTAACATTGAGAAAGCGTCAGCACATTATCAAATGAAACTTCAGGTTTCCATTACAGGTAATTATTATTAAACCTGGATGGCCTAATTTAATTATCACATCCAATCACTTCTCTAAATTTGAACTCTGGTCAGTTTTCAACACTAGTGATCACTTTATTTAACTTACTATATGGATGGCCATGAATGTGATGTGATTTTAGAACACCAACAAGTGTTTCTTTATACAATTGGCAAGACAATCAATTAATATTTTATCCAATAATTACTCATACTCTACTGGAGTTTATACTATAAACTTGATACATGTTAATCTTGTTGGATATTTCATACTCTTCTGGAGTCTTTTATATAATCATGAAACATATGAACTTTACTAAAAGTGATTTCTCTAGAAATGTAATGATATTTACCACTTCCTCAAATTTGTCATTGTCAATAGTGACTCCTTTCCTTTTCAAAGATACTTAATTATCTTTAGAACCTATTGATTTATCACGCTTCAGGCATGCTATAGGTTCATCAACAATTGATGTTGTACTCTTAGGACATCAATTTTAAATTAGAGCATTTACAACTAGTATATGATAAATGTCATTTGTTTATATCCATCTTCAGGATGGTATCATTTCAAAATATTTAATGAACATATGGTCACTTTTATTAAATAAATCGTTGATATTTAAGTTATTGTATGTATCAAACTGACCATCAATATATTTTATTATTTATATGCAAGGGTTACATACAATCTCCCCCTAATCCTTGCATACGGGTCCAACAACCTTTAAAATCCTTGCAACTTTTAAGCCATAAATTCTTTTGGCAATGTCATGTATCAAGTAATATGTTCCTTTTAGCAAAAACATGCTTATATAAAATTATACTTATAGAACACTTATCATGTTCCTCATGCCCAATTACGTTCATTGACAGTTGTATCCTAGCGGTTTAGCACTTTAAAGCAATATATATGTTATGTACTTGAAACAAAATTGCCCTTGGCTAATCAATAAAATATAAACAACCTTAATCATAAAACCAAATATGATGTATAAGAAAGGTAATTTATCAAACAAATATAGAATTGCTTTCATGATTGTTATGGAGTGCCTACTACATACTATACTCACTAAAGCCAAGTGACCAAGTGGGATTCAAGGTCAAACAATTGTCAGATACAATAAACAATTAACTTAATGCTTTGTTTGAAAGAAATTCACATGATAAATCTCAAATCTATTATTAATTATAGAAAATAATAATTTGGCATTACTATTGAGTCCGTAATTATATTATTGGACATTTGGACGTACCTTTACTAGTGCAGAAGATATAATTTGCAAATTGATCACTTCAAAAAAAACCAACTCCATATGTGCAAGTCATATGTAATTATGACTCTTATAAAGATATATTTGATAATACCTTTTATTTCTTGAGTATATACTACCAAAAAAATTAATATGATATAATAACTTGATATAATTAATTAATGTCTAGACTCCTCAAGATATTGTTACTTGATTTATCTTATAATCCATTACAAATACAACTGTTATTTAGTGAACCAAAAGTGTATACATATATATAATTCAAATAAATGATAATACTGATAAGGTTATTACTATTATTCAAGCCATAGACTGTTGCTTAACGATTATCTTATTAATATTGTTAAGCATGTATATCAATCTTGTATAGCTCCAAAGATAAGAATTCTAATTCCTAGCCTTTTGTTGAAACTGGTTACATATCTACTGATTCCATAGCAAATTACCAAAACAAAAGTGAAGGCCTATATGCAATTAATATTATAAGCATGTAGAGAGTAATTACTGCTCGACAACGGTATCAAAATTAAAACATATTCAACAAATGAAACTCATAAAACATTGAATTAACCAGTTTGATCAATACCCCACTTGCTTGAACAATATCAATCTCCAACAAAATATAAAACCCACTAATCCACTTAATTACTTGGACATTATTAATTTGCGTCATAATATAGTGTAGTCATAGACCTCATATTGGTACATCCTACTTTGAATCATTGGTAGCTAATGAACCCAAATACTCATACTCTTTACATAAAGCAATTTGATAATGAATTAATATAAATAGTATATAATGTATGTGTACCTTTATTACTATTCACACATCAAAAACCACCAAAATTCTTAAAATTTAAGGTAGTAAAATATCATGAGACATTATGTAAACCAACAATTATGTAACCACATACACCTGAACTTAGAATATGTAACGTTAATTATAGAGAAAAATAATGATAACTTAACATTTAACTACAACACAAAACAAAGAGATAATGCGAGTTCAATAATCGAATATGGACACGAAACTTATAAACGGAACCTAAATACCAAAGCAAGAACATATAACGCATCAAATAGAAAGCCCAAATCTCCCCATCTAAATCTAGTTACTAATGAACACAAATTAATTAAACTATTAAACTAATAGAACAAATTCAATATATTTATTTAGGTGAATGAATCAATCGAATAATCCTAAAAATTAACAACATCATATAATTCCTTCAATAAGATCTCTCATCATTCAATTACCAAAAATAAAATCGAACAATTCAATTAGATACCAAAATACAGAACAAATAACCATATTCATCATTTTACGAAAAAATAAAATATCAAAAAAAAAAAATTGAAGAGATCATACCCATGAGAGAAGTATCGAGAAGACTGCGAGTAAACAAAACCTGATCAGTAGGATTAATAGTACCAGGCTCAATTTCACGTTGTTGAAAAGTGAGAATGCTTGAGATGCTGGTAACGAGCAAAACAAGAATGGTGCCGCCAAAAGTGGTGATGACAACAGGTCAGCTTTGGCAATGGAGTTCTTTAATTCGGATCTAAATTAAACAATTTGCGTAGAGCTTTGGTGCTGATAACGTGTTATAAAATAAGGAGAAATATAAGAGAGATTGATAGAGAATATATCAGTGTATTTCTATTTCATATAATGGGGTATATATAAATACAATACATTAGGGTTTGAATGAATAAGAATATAAACCCTATATCTAGATTGTTCCGGTATGATACAAAGGAGGATAATGGATATCCACAAATATTTCATAACAAAAAAGACATTATAATGATGTTAATATTTTGGACTTTTTGTGAATTATTACCTTATAAGAGATATAAGAGCGATTTTTCATCAATTATAGGGAGTATAATATATATGGGGAAAACTAAATTAGACAATATTAAAAAAGTAAAACGAAGCATACTAAATTGAAAGCTTGTTTTACATTCATAATACTACCTCTGTTTCTTATTGTGTGCAACAAAGAAATATTTTATATCTCACAAATAATATCCTTTATTGCGCACATAAGAAGAAATGGAGGTAGTAATTTCTTAATAAAAAGTAGGACAACATAAAGTATTAAATACTCAATATTTAAATTAGGAAAATTTGTCAGAAACAACCTTTTAAAGTGTCCACTTTACTAAAAACAACCTTTTAAATTTTTTTTTGCAACTTCAGACCACATTATAAATTTTTTTTATCAAAGACAACCAAATGCTACTTTCCGGCGTTGACTCTATTTTTCCCGATGTTGACCATTAGTGTGCAACGCACATGACCTCGTATATTGCTTAATACACCAATTTTCCCTCCAATTCACTCGTACAAAAAGAGGGATGAAAGAGAAGCAGGGGTTTTAATAGGAGTTAATTGGAGGGGAAAAGGGGTGTATTAAGCAATATAGGAGGTCACATGACTCGCACACTCGTGGTCAACATCGGGAAAAATAGAGTCAACGCCGAAAAGTAACATTTGGTTGTCTTTGATAAAAAAATTTTATAATGTGGTCTGAAATTGCAAAAAAAATTTTAAAAGGTTGTTTTAAATAAAGTGGACACTTTAAAAGGTTGTTTCTGACAAATTTTCCTTTAAATTATATAAAAACAATTGCGGGGACTTACGGCAAATTGCAAAGCTGTAGCACCAATTGATTCAACACGTGCACTGCGCCTCGCAAGGTACCCCGAAGAGAGTGAGATTTAAAAATAAAAATAAAATAAAATAAAATAAAATAAAAAAAACTTTGAATGAAAAATATTTCGTAGGTTTTAAAACTATTACGGAGTACTATTAAAATGTGTGTGTATTCTTTGCCTCGGGCTGGTTTACTTTTTATACAGCGATCTTTTCAGCTTCTGCTTGGCATTTTTGTTTCACCTAAATCCAAAGTACTCCTATCGATATATAATTTTTGAAAAATCAATAGACTTTAATATAAGACACTAGATGAAGCCCGTGCGATGCACGGTTTGTTTGATTTTTTTTAAATAATGTTTTTTTTTTTTTTTTTTTTTTTTTTTTTTTTTTGTATTTATGAGCCTAAAATTTGTTATATATTTAGATAAAATTCCTAATATTAAAAGATAATATATAATATTTAATTAATTTAAACTTAAAAATCTCATTCGCCAATTTTGCTTACATGGCATTTAAATTATTTAATTCTAAAAGAAATTAATAATCTCTTATTTAATTGGCTACTACTAAGATTTATAATCCTACATGGCGCGCTGAGAAAATTAGATCCTACGTGGCTCTCTAAAAACTCGGGAAAAAACTCCCCTTTATATATATATATATATATATATATTAGATTGTAAGGAGTATCTTAAAAAATTATTATAAAAGATAATGAGATTAATATTTTATTAAACATAAATACTTATAGATATGTGGCTAGTGTGGCTACTTCACAAATAACGTATTTAATTACATATTAAGGGTTAAATGATGAAGAAACGGGGTTACTTGATGTATAAGAGATTATTTCAATGGAAAAATAGGATTACTCTCACAAAAAAGTCCGTTATTCTTTCATTTGTTATAATAAAAATAAAAATAAAAATAATAATAATAATAATAATAGTGTGTTTAAGTAGGGACCATAAGAGGGGAGAGACAACTAATATTTAAATGAGTAAGTTGCTAAAAAAAGATGTGAAATACTAAAAAAAAAAACCATAAAATGAAAGTGTAACACTTTATATAAACGACAACAAAATGAAAGTGTATTCCTTTGTTTCTAATTAATTAATACGTTTAACTTTGTCATTTTACTATTAAATACTTACTCTGACTATCATTTTTAGTAATATAAAAATAAATTGTAACATAAAATATATTGTTAAACAGATATTAATATAAGTTTTAATATTGTTTACTAATATTGATCATGTAGTCAAATTAGTGCATTGACATTTGCTAGCTTGGCCGTGTCGGTTCTAGAAACAGAAGGAGTAACAAAAAATAACATACGAAGGGAGTAATAATTTTATTTGTGATAAATTTTCCTTCCAAAATGTTATTTTTTTTTATTTATTAAATTCAATTAAAAATATGAAATTATATGCACATAATTAAGGATTTTACGTGTAGATATTAAACACATTTAAATTTCAAGTGTTGCCTAAGCTAAGTCATTTAATTTCAATCAATTCCATTTCAATTGATATCATTATTAATAAATCTTGTTATCATAATTAGCAATAATAATAATGTAGATTTGTAATTTTGTAAGTTGTGAGTGAAGGGATAAGGCTTGAGTGATGTTCGTTTAGGAGTTGAGGGTGAAGAAGGGATAAGCTTTGAGTGATGGCTGTAAGTTGAGAGTGAAGAAGGGATAAGGTTTGAGGGATAAGGCTAACAAAAACCTTCGAATCGGAGGAATTTTTATCAAATTAATTTGAAATGTCAAATTTAATTGGAGGCCTAGCAGGGTCCGAAAAGTCTTCCAGTACGGAGAATGAAGAAGAAAGCCACTCGTGGTTTATAGCAATTGTTCAATAATTATGGGAAGATATTTTGGGTAGACTGTTAGCTGGGAAGATATTCTATGTATGTAGGCTGAAATTTAGGCTGTTCATGTCCGATTTGGTTTGATTTGGATCTCAAATCACAAAATTAAGGTTCTTAGTAATATTGGGATGGATTATAACTAGTTGAGTCAATCAAATATAGGGTTGATATAAAAAAATAAAGCAAAAAAAAGTTAAATAATAAAAACATCTAAATTAAGTATCACAGTTAGCATAATTAATACAAGACAAAGGGCTCGTTCATATATACTTAATTTCAGTTCAACTCCAATCAGTTAAGTTCAGCTCCAATCAGTTCAGTTCAGCTCCTAATTTCCCTCTCTCACAAAATATTCATTTCAGTTTAGTTCAGTTCAGTTTAGTTCAGCTCCAATCAGTTCAGTTCGGTTCAGCTTAGTTTAATAAATGTGAACATGTCCTTTAATTCTTACTCCAACCAATCAATTACATGTTCATAAGAAAAGGTACGGTCTAATAATACCAAAGGTACCTTGATGTGGTCAAGACAAAGGAATAATAACAATACTCATAATCTCTAATATAGTATTAACATAACATGCACCATCAATTAAGAATGAACATATAAATAATTTATTGAGAATTTGAATGAAAAAAATCAAATAACAATCATGGCTAGGATTCAACCTAAATCAAGAATTTGGGAACTACTCACGCATATTAACAAGAACAATAACAATAATTACAAAACATTAATTGAAAAATTAATTAAAGAGAATAAGAAAATGCCGAATCTTGAATTACAATGAAAAATAATTCACCAAGGAGTTTTTATAATAAAGTTATAAAGCTAGGAGTTTAGGATAAATAAGAAAATCAAAATGGGCTAAATCGTTCAAGCACAAACGTGCCTCCATGAGGCAGAAATGTGCCAATTTCCTTTGCTGACGTGACCGCTCTACTGCGTGCATAACTTGTCAAAATCGGCCATAATTCGAGATTAAGAGTTTTATTTGAGGAGTGTAATATATCGTTGGAAAGCTCTTGAAGTATTCTTTTCAATACAATACAACAATATCATTTGTAAATCAAAATTATAATAAAAAGTGTACGAGACTCATATTCGTCAAGTCTTTTATATATCAACGGTTTGCTTCATTCTATCTCAATTTTGCCTTAAAGACACGAGTTGAGATCCTTGAGCGAGATACCTTCATGCTCGTTGATTATTGGTAGAGGGATATTCGGTCGTTGGACGATCACCCTCAAGCCAAACACTATTTCTACCTAAACTAACCTAAGACAAGTCTAGGGCAAGTAGAGGATCGTATCCACAGGGAATGGGTATGAGTACACCGAGAGTATGAAACGGTTGCAATCTAGTTCGGTCACAAATTGGAGGTTTGATTAAATAACTACTATATGGAGACAAACACTAGGGGGGAAATGGGGATAGACACCAACCAAACCAATGGATCAAAACAATAGGCAAGCATGTACACAAATTGGATGATAGAGAGGGCACTCAACATTGTCTTCTTTTGAAGTCACCACACTAAGCATTCTTAAACCAAACTCAACTAGCAAGATAGGCCAACCAAGTCTTAACAATAGGAAGTAGACTACTAACTCGGGTTTGTCTTTCGATCGGTTCGAGATAGTACTAAGGCACAAATAATTGGGATTTCTCACCTAATTACCGCAACTAAGACTACTACATCATCCAAACGAGGTACCGTAATCAAGATAGAAATTCGGTCTAATCATACAAGAAAAGGTTCACTTCTCTCGAAACTACAACACTAAGCATTCCTAAACTAAACTCGACTAACAAGATAGGCCAACCAAGTTTTAACGATGGGAAGTAGACTACTAACTCGGGTTTGTCTTTCGATCGGTTCGAGATAGCTTAGTACTAAGGCACAAATAATTGGGATTTCTCTCCTAATTACCGCAACTAAGACTACTACATCATCCAAACGAGGTACCGTAATCAAGAGGAATTTAGCATAATCATACAAGAAATGGCTCACAACTAGACCTCATCTTTCAATGCAAGCATAGAAGTGAATACATGAGCAATAAGTGGCCATCCAATTACACATGCAATTAACCAATTCTTTAACAATCAATCATCAACCCAAAATGAACATGCAAACACAAACATCAATTAACCCATGGCTTGGTTGGGTCTTCATCCAACCCCTAGTTAAGAAACTACTCACTAAACATGGCGAGGGACATCAAAACAACAAGTTCCAATTCAAACATTAAGTTAACAAGTTGAGAGGAGTAGTAGGAATAAGGTAGATCGGACATGCAACAACAATTAAGCAAGATCAAGAGAGAAATTAACAATTCAAAGTAAATAAAAACTGAAATTAAAGAGTAAGGGATAGAGGAAAGAGATTACTAATGAAGCTTCAAGGTTGAGAAAATGTTGAAAGGAAGAATACAAACTTCAATTAATCTACTTCAATGATAGAGTTTGAGAGAAACTAAGCTAATTAATAAGAGTTTAGAGAGTTAAGGGCCTAAGAAGACTAAAGGGAAGAAGGTGATCTTCTCCAAGGAAGAAGATGCAAAACTGAAGCTAAGTCGTCCTATTTATATGCCCAGAAATTACATCGTAAAATCCGTCAAAATTAGTCTTCAGAACAGGAGGAGCGCCCGCTCCAGTAAGTAGGAGCGCCCGCTCCTGGGTGTGGAGCGCCCGCTCCTGGGCTCTCTGCACGCCCTCTCCTCTTGCACCAGTTTGAGGCAGTTTGTAGAGGATCGGGGAGGAGCGCCCGCTCCTTGGAGGCTGCACGCCCGCTCCTATATGTGCAGGGGGAGGCAGAATGTGGTGCTGGGATGAGGAGCGGCCGCTCCTCTAAGGGTGCACGCCCGCTCCTGCCTGATATTGCTCCCTCGAGAAAGTCTTCATGCTCACGCTACTTAACCATAATCTCATTGAACCTACAAACACGAGCACACACATAAAAAGAAACGGGAAACCCAAAAGATGCAAGTATGCACAGAAAGAGTTAGAAAAAGGGATTGAAGTAGGGGAAAGAGTACAAAATTGTGTTTTAAAAAGCCATGATAAGTGGACAAATAAAACACTTATCAAATTCCCCCAAGCTAGCCAATTGCTTGTCCCTAAGCAATTCACTTGGCGCAAAAGAAACCAATAGATTAGTCCGCTCAAAGAAAAGCACATGTACAGATAAAAGAATCCTTAAGCAATAAAAACTCGAGTATGAGGTATATGCCTAAGATCAACCACGGTCATGACTAGCCAAGGCCTAGCTAACCTTCCCGAATGTACTCAACTTTGGTCCATTCAACCAATCTTACCGCGTCCCCAACACAAAGTTCAAATTCCCCCTAATGGTAGTGTCTCATGACTCCTCGAAGGAGCCGGAAGAAAAATAAACAAAAGAAGGTTTAGAACACTCGACATCTCAATGATAAGTACCCTCTCCATATGCTTGTGAACCAACTCCCTCCACCGACTATGGCTTCAACTACTCTACTAACATTACAAAACTCAAGGATTACGACACAAGTTAAGGCATAGAGAAAACTAGAAGTGCTTTGCAATTAAAGTCAAGCTAAGGTAAATAGCACTAAGAGCAAACCTAAAGAGGTTTCTAACTTTGACCCAAATTACAAAATATGAATAAACTTGAAATAAAAACGCACCCCCAAGCTTGTTTAATTGCTAGGGTGATGGCTATTCATCACTTCTTTTCTTTCCCTTCTTTTTTTCTTTTTTTTTTTTTTCTTTCTTTCTTTCTTTCTTGGTTGATAAGTGTTTTATTTGTCCACTTATCATGGTATTTTTAGCACAATTTTGTTGTCATTTTCCCCTCTTTATCCCCCTTTCCGACTCCTTTTTGTGTATGATTACAACTTTTGGCTTCCCCGTTCCTTTTTATGTGTGTGTTCGTGTTTGTAGATGCAAGGAGAAATTGGTCACATAGCATGAACATGAAGAACTATATTGGAAGCAAAGCACAAGAGGAGAGGGCGTGCAGCCTGTTAGGAGCGGGCGCTCCTGCCTGAACTGCCACATTCTGCCTCCCCTGCACTTTTAGGAGCGGGCGTGCACCTATATAGGAGCGGGCGCTCCTCCCTGTTTTCCTACAAACTGCCTCAAATTGCTGCAGGAGGAGAGGGCGCGCAAGATCCAGGAGAGGGCGCTCCAGCCTGAGGAGCGGGCGCTCCTCTATGTAGGAGCGGGCGCTCCTACATGCAGACCCGACTTTTTGGGCGGATTTTACAATGTTATTTCGGGGTGTATAAATACGACCCTTGGCTTCAGTTTTCTGCATCTTCTTCCTTGGAGAAGATCACCTTCTTCCCTTTAGTCTTCTTAGGCCCTTAACTCTCTAAACTCTTATTAATTAGCTTAGTTTCTCTCAAACTCTATCATTGAAGTAGATTAATTGAAGTTTGTATTCTTCCTTTCAACATTTTCTCAACCTTGAAGCTTCATTAGTAATCTCTTTCCTCTATCCCTTACTCTTTAATTTCAGTTTTTATTTACTTTGAATTGTTAATTTCTCTCTTGATCTTGCTTAATTGTTGTTGCATGTCCGATCTACCTTATTCCTACTACTCCTCTCAACTTGTTAACTTAATGTTTGAATTGGAACTTGTTGTTTTGATGTCCCTCGCCATGTTTAGTGAGTAGTTTCTTAACTAGGGGTTGGATGAAGACCCAACCAAGCCATGGGTTAATTGATGTTTGTGTTTGCATGTTCATTTTGGGTTGATGATTGATTGTTAAAGAATTGGTTAATTGCATGTGTAATTGGATGGCCACTTATTGCTCATGTATTCACTTCTATGCTTGCATTGAAAGATGAGGTCTAGTTGTGAGCCATTTCTTGTATGATTATGCTAAATTCCTCTTGATTACGGTACCTCGTTTGGATGATGTAGTAGTCTTAGTTGCGGTAATTAGGAGAGAAATCCCAATTATTTGTGCCTTAGTACTAAGCTATCTCGAACCGATCGAAAGACAAACCCGAGTTAGTAGTCTACTTCCCATCGTTAAAACTTGGTTGGCCTATCTTGTTAGTCGAGTTTAGTTTAGGAATGCTTAGTGTTGTAGTTTCGAGAGAAGTGAACCTTTTCTTGTATGATTAGACCGAATTTCTATCTTGATTACGGTACCTCGTTTGGATGATGTAGTAGTCTTAGTTGCGGTAATTAGGTGAGAAATCCCAATTATTTGTGCCTTAGTACTATCTCGAACCGATCGAAAGACAAACCCGAGTTAGTAGTCTACTTCCTATTGTTAAGACTTGGTTGGCCTATCTTGCTAGTTGAGTTTGGTTTAAGAATGCTTAGTGTGGTGACTTCAAAAGAAGACAATGTTGAGTGCCCTCTCTATCATCCAATTTGTGTACATGCTTGCCTATTGTTTTGATCCATTGGTTTGGTTGGTGTCTATCCCCATTTCCCCCCTAGTGTTTGTCTCCATATAGTAGTTATTTAATCAAACCTCCAATTTGTGACCGAACTAGATTGCAACCGTTTCATACTCTCGGTGTACTCATACCCATTCCCTGTGGATACGATCCTCTACTTGCCCTAGACTTGTCTTAGGTTAGTTTAGGTAGAAATAGTGTTTGGCTTGAGGGTGATCGTCCAACGACCGAATATCCCTCTACCAAAATGGCGCCGTTGCCGGGGAATGGCGTTGAGCATTGAGTTACTTGTGAAACATGTGAGACTAGTTCATTTGTATAGATTTGTTTTTCTTTGATTTCTTTGACTAACTTTTTGTTGTAGGTGTTAGTGAAGAAACCAATCTTCGAATTTTCGTCAAGCTAGTGACGTTAAAGAAGCGCTCCCGGGAGGCAACCCGAGTATTTTTGCTTTTCCTCTAAAAAAAATAAAAAAAAAAATTTGCTTTTAGAATAGTCCTCAATGAGGATATTGGATTGCATGTGATGGATATTTGCTTTCTTTTGGTAATAAAATTTCGAGCATGGTTTAGATGCCCTTGGTTGAACATAGAATTGGCTAGTTTAGGCTAGTGTGACAATAACCTTACTGAATGTACGAGACCTAAAGTCTAGGATTGTGGTAAGAAGGTTGTCGCCCATATCAAAGGAATTTGAACCCCAAAAGGTAGTAATTGATCCCATATTGTTCCCAAAAGTGAGGTTGTAATATTTTCAAGCCTACTACATTTTGAATGAGTGGCAAGGATCCTCTTTGATTTAGTACCTAGATCGACAACTTGAGTCCCAACTCCCAAGATCGCGGCCTAAACTACTCTTAGTGACTGATGAAGGTTGTTATGTATTGTTTATTCACAAAAAATTAAGGCATATCATTCTTGTTTTCTTAGTTCAATTTTTTAATTTATTGTAATTAGTAGTTAGTGATGTAAATGTTCAAGTTTGAAAAAAAAAAAAAAAAAAAAAAAAAAAAGAAAGAAAGAAAGAAAGAAAAAAAAAAAAAAAGAAAAAAAGAAGGGAAAGAAAAGAAGTGATGAATAGCCATCACCCTAGCAATTAAACAAGCTTGGGGGTGCGTTTTTATTTCAAGTTTATTCATATTTTGTAATTTGGGTCAAAGTTAGAAACCTCTTTAGGTTTGCTCTTAGTGCTATTTACCTTAGCTTGACTTTAATTGCAAAGCACTTCTAGTTTTCTCTATGCCTTAACTTGTGTCGTAATCCTTGAGTTTTGTAATGTTAGTAGAGTAGTTGAAGCCATAGTCGGTGGAGGGAGTTGGTTCACAAGCATATGGAGAGGGTACTTATCATTGAGATGTCGAGTGTTCTAAACCTTCTTTTGTCTATTTTTCTTCCGGCTCCTTCGAGGAGTCATGAGACACTACCATTAGGGGGAATTTGAACTTTGTGTTGGGGACGCGGTAAGATTGGTTGAATGGACCAAAGTTGAGTACATTCGGGAAGGTTAGCTAGGCCTTGGCTAGTCATGACCGTGGTTGATCTTAGGCATATACCTCATGCTCGAGTTTTATTGCTTAAGGATTCTTTTATCTTTACATGTGCTTTTCTTTGAGCGGATTAATCTATTGGTTTCTTTTGCGCCAAGTGAATTGCTTAGGGACAAGCAATTGGCTAGTTTGGGGGAATTTGATAAGTGTTTTATTTGTCCACTTATCATGGTATTTTTAGCACAATTTTGTTGTCATTTTCCCCTCTTTATCCCCCTTTCCGACTCCTTTTTGTGTATGATTACAACTTTTGGCTTCCCCGTTCCTTTTTATGTGTGTGTTCGTGTTTGTAGATGCAAGGAGAAATTGGTCACATAGCATGAACATGAAGAACTATATTGGAAGCAAAGCACAAGAGGAGAGGGCGTGCAGCCTGTTAGGAGCGGGCGCTCCTGCCTGAACTGCCACATTCTGCCTCCCCTGCACTTTTAGGAGCGGGCGTGCACCTATATAGGAGCGGGCGCTCCTCCCTGTTTTCCTACAAACTGCCTCAAATTGCTGCAGGAGGAGAGGGCGCGCAAGATCCAGGAGAGGGCGCTCCAGCCTGAGGAGCGGGCGCTCCTCTATGTAGGAGCGGGCGCTCCTACATGCAGACCCGACTTTTTGGGCGGATTTTACAATGTTATTTCGGGGTGTATAAATACGACCCTTGGCTTCAGTTTTCTGCATCTTCTTCCTTGGAGAAGATCACCTTCTTCCCTTTAGTCTTCTTAGGCCCTTAACTCTCTAAACTCTTATTAATTAGCTTAGTTTCTCTCAAACTCTATCATTGAAGTAGATTAATTGAAGTTTGTATTCTTCCTTTCAACATTTTCTCAACCTTGAAGCTTCATTAGTAATCTCTTTCCTCTATCCCTTACTCTTTAATTTCAGTTTTTATTTACTTTGAATTGTTAATTTCTCTCTTGATCTTGCTTAATTGTTGTTGCATGTCCGATCTACCTTATTCCTACTACTCCTCTCAACTTGTTAACTTAATGTTTGAATTGGAACTTGTTGTTTTGATGTCCCTCGCCATGTTTAGTGAGTAGTTTCTTAACTAGGGGTTGGATGAAGACCCAACCAAGCCATGGGTTAATTGATGTTTGTGTTTGCATGTTCATTTTGGGTTGATGATTGATTGTTAAAGAATTGGTTAATTGCATGTGTAATTGGATGGCCACTTATTGCTCATGTATTCACTTCTATGCTTGCATTGAAAGATGAGGTCTAGTTGTGAGCCATTTCTTGTATGATTATGCTAAATTCCTCTTGATTACGGTACCTCGTTTGGATGATGTAGTAGTCTTAGTTGCGGTAATTAGGAGAGAAATCCCAATTATTTGTGCCTTAGTACTAAGCTATCTCGAACCGATCGAAAGACAAACCCGAGTTAGTAGTCTACTTCCCATCGTTAAAACTTGGTTGGCCTATCTTGTTAGTCGAGTTTAGTTTAGGAATGCTTAGTGTTGTAGTTTCGAGAGAAGTGAACCTTTTCTTGTATGATTAGACCGAATTTCTATCTTGATTACGGTACCTCGTTTGGATGATGTAGTAGTCTTAGTTGCGGTAATTAGGTGAGAAATCCCAATTATTTGTGCCTTAGTACTATCTCGAACCGATCGAAAGACAAACCCGAGTTAGTAGTCTACTTCCTATTGTTAAGACTTGGTTGGCCTATCTTGCTAGTTGAGTTTGGTTTAAGAATGCTTAGTGTGGTGACTTCAAAAGAAGACAATGTTGAGTGCCCTCTCTATCATCCAATTTGTGTACATGCTTACCTATTGTTTTGATCCATTGGTTTGGTTGGTGTCTATCCCCATTTCCCCCCTAGTGTTTGTCTCCATATAGTAGTTATTTAATCAAACCTCCAATTTGTGACCGAACTAGATTGCAACCGTTTCATACTCTCGGTGTACTCATACCCATTCCCTGTGGATACGATCCTCTACTTGCCCTAGACTTGTCTTAGGTTAGTTTAGGTAGAAATAGTGTTTGGCTTGAGGGTGATCGTCCAACGACCGAATATCCCTCTACCAAAATGGCAACGGCGCCATTTTGGTAGAGGGAATAATCGGTCGTTGGACGATCACCCTCAAGCCAAACACTATTTCTACCTAAACTAACCTAAGACAAGTCTAGGGCAAGTAGAGGATCGTATCCACAGGGAATGGGTATGAGTACACCGAGAGTATGAAACGGTTGCAATCTAGTTCGGTCACAAATTGGAGGTTTGATTAAATAACTACTATGGAGACAAACACTAGGGGGGAATAGGGATCGACTCCAACCAAACCAACGGATCAAATCAATAGGCAAGCACGAACACAAATTGGGTGATAGAGGGGGCACTCAATGTTACCTTCTTTCGAAGCCACAACACTAAGCATTCCTAAGCCAAACTCAACTAACAAGATAGGCCAACCAAGTCTTAACAATGAGAAGTAGACTACTAACTCGGGTTTGTCTTTCGATCGGTCCAAGAAAGCATTAAAGCACAAGCAATTGAGATTTCTCACCTAATTGTTGCAACTAAGACTACTACATCATTCAAACATAGTGATAAGTGTTTTATTTGTCCACTTATCATGGTATTTTTAGCACAATTTTGTTGTCATTTTCCCCTCTTTATCCCCCTTTCCGACTCCTTTTTGTGTATGATTACAACTTTTGGCTTCCCCGTTCCTTTTTATGTGTGTGTTCGTGTTTGTAGATGCAAGGAGAAATTGGTCACATAGCATGAACATGAAGAACTATATTGGAAGCAAAGCACAAGAGGAGAGGGCGTGCAGCCTGTTAGGAGCGGGCGCTCCTGCCTGAACTGCCACATTCTGCCTCCCCTGCACTTTTAGGAGCGGGCGTGCACCTATATAGGAGCGGGCGCTCCTCCCTGTTTTCCTACAAACTGCCTCAAATTGCTGCAGGAGGAGAGGGCGCGCAAGATCCAGGAGAGGGCGCTCCAGCCTGAGGAGCGGGCGCTCCTCTATGTAGGAGCGGGCGCTCCTACATGCAGACCCGACTTTTTGGGCGGATTTTACAATGTTATTTCGGGGTGTATAAATACGACCCTTGGCTTCAGTTTTCTGCATCTTCTTCCTTGGAGAAGATCACCTTCTTCCCTTTAGTCTTCTTAGGCCCTTAACTCTCTAAACTCTTATTAATTAGCTTAGTTTCTCTCAAACTCTATCATTGAAGTAGATTAATTGAAGTTTGTATTCTTCCTTTCAACATTTTCTCAACCTTGAAGCTTCATTAGTAATCTCTTTCCTCTATCCCTTACTCTTTAATTTCAGTTTTTATTTACTTTGAATTGTTAATTTCTCTCTTGATCTTGCTTAATTGTTGTTGCATGTCCGATCTACCTTATTCCTACTACTCCTCTCAACTTGTTAACTTAATGCTTGGATTAGAACTTGTTGTTTTGATGTCCCTCACCATGTTTAGTGAGTAGTTAATTAGCTAGGGGTTGGGTGAAGACCCAACCAAGCCATGGGTTGATTGATGTTTGTGCTTGCATGTTCATTTTGGATTGATGATTGATTGTTAAAGAGATGGTTAATTGCATGTGTAATTGGATGGCCACTTATTGCTCATGTATTCACTTCTATGCTTGCATTGAGAGATGAAGTCTAGTTGTGAGCCTTTTCTTATTATGGTTATGCTAATCTCCTCTTGATTATGGTTCCTTGTTTGAATGATGTAGTAGTCTTAGTTGCAACAATTAGGTGAGAAATCTCAATTGCTTGTGCTTTAATGCTTTCTTGGACCGATCGAAAGACAAACCCGAGTTAGTAGTCTACTTCTCATTGTTAAGACTTGGTTGGCCTATCTTGTTAGTTGAGTTTGGCTTAGGAATGCTTAGTGTTGTGGCTTCGAAAGAAGGTAAAATTGAGTGCCCCCTCTATCACCCAATTTGTGTTCGTGCTTGCCTATTGATTTGATCCGTTGGTTTGGTTGGAGTCGATCCCTATTCCCCCCTAGTGTTTGTCTCCATAGTAGTTATTTAATCAAACCTCCAATTTGTGACCGAACTAGATTGCAACCGTTTCATACTCTCGGTGTACTCATACCCATTCCCTGTGGATACGATCCTCTACTTGCCCTAGACTTGTCTTAGGTTAGTTTAGGTAGAAATAGTGTTTGGCTTGAGGGTGATCGTCCAACGACCGAATATCCCTCTACCAAAATGGCGCCGTTGCCGGGGAATGGCGTTGAAAAAAAAATTTGCTTTTAGAATAGTCCTCAATGAGGATATTGGATTGCATGTGATGGATATTTGCTTTCTTTTGGTATTAAAATTTCGAGCATGGTTTAGATGCCCTTGGTTGAACATAGAATTGGCTAGTTTAGGCTAGTGTGACAATAACCTTACCGAATGTACGAGACCTAAAGTCTAGGATTGTGGTAAGAAGGTTGTCGCCCATATCAAAGGAATTTGAACCCCAAAAGGTAGTAATTGATCCCATATTGTTCCCAAAAGTGAGGTTGTAATATTTTCAAGCCTACTACATTTTGAATGAGTGGCAAGGAATAATTCCAAGGTAGCACATGAATAATTCCAAGGTAGCACATGGTTTCATTGACTAGGTTGCTTTAGTATGGTAATTAGGTGAGAAATCCCAATTATCCGAGCTTCATGCTAGTTCGGAGCGATCGAGAGACAAACTCGAGCTAGAAACCCACTTCCTATCCTTGAGACTTAATCCTTATCGTGTTAGTGCTTAATCTAGGGAGTACTTATGTTGTGACTTCGAAAGAAGGCAATGTGACTTCATAAGTAATCCCTTTTATTGCACTAACACGATAAGGATTAAGTCTCAAGGATAGGAAGTGGGTTTCTAGCTCGAGTTTGTCTCTCGATCGCTCCGAACTAGCATGAAGCTCGGATAATTGGGATTTCTCACCTAATTACCATACTAAAGCAACCTAGTCAATGAAACCATGTGCTACCTTGGAATTATTCATGTGCTACCTTGGAATTATTCCTTGCCACTCATTCAAAATGTAGTAGGCTTGAAAATATTACAACCTCACTTTTGGGAACAATATGGGATCAATTACTACCTTTTGGGGTTCAAATTCCATCCAAAATCATGAAAGTAGCATAATCTAATTACACAAGAAAAGACTCACTCCGAAGCCCCATCTTTCGATGTGAGAAAAGGGATGAACACATGGGCATAATGTGGCCAACAAAATACACATGCAATTATCAATTCAAGCATAAGCAACTATCAATCCAAGGTAGCACATGAATAATTCCAAGTCAATTAACCATAGCTTGGTTGGGTCTTCACCCAACCCCTAACTAATAGACTACTCACTAAACATGGTGGAAATTACTCTAACAATTAAATCTAGGGTTTTCATGAATTCAAATAAGCTAGGAAAGAGATGAAACAAGGATGGATTAAACATGCAAGAACAAATAAACAAGATTAAGGGAGAAATTATCAACTCAAAGCAATTAAAATTAAAAATTAAGAGCAAGAGATAGAGGAAAGAGATTACTTAATAAACTTCAAGGTTGAGAAAATGTTGAAAGGAAGAATACAAACTTCAATTAATCTACTTCAATGATAGAGTTTGAGAGAAACTAAGCTAATTAATAAGAGTTTAGAGAGTTAAGGGCCTAAGAAGACTAAAGGGAAGAAGGTGATCTTCTCCAAGGAAGAAGATGCAAAACTGAAGCTAAGTCGTCCTATTTATATGCCCAGAAATTACATCGTAAAATCCGTCAAAATTAGTCTTCAGAACAGGAGGAGCGCCCGCTCCAGTAAGTAGGAGCGCCCGCTCCTGGGTGTGGAGCGCCCGCTCCTGGGCTCTCTGCACGCCCTCTCCTCTTGCACCAGTTTGAGGCAGTTTGTAGAGGATCGGGGAGGAGCGCCCGCTCCTTGGAGGCTGCACGCCCGCTCCTATATGTGCAGGGGGAGGCAGAATGTGGTGCTGGGATGAGGAGCGGCCGCTCCTCTAAGGGTGCACGCCCGCTCCTGCCTGATATTGCTCCCTCGAGAAAGTCTTCATGCTCACGCTACTTAACCATAATCTCATTGAACCTACAAACACGAGCACACACATAAAAAGAAACGGGAAACCCAAAAGATGCAAGTATGCACAGAAAGAGTTAGAAAAAGGGATTGAAGTAGGGGAAAGAGTACAAAATTGTGTTTTAAAAAGCCATGATAAGTGGACAAATAAAACACTTATCAATTATTATCTCAAGATTAGCCAACCATAATCAATTTGCATCTAACTTATTACCTGAAATTCATCAAAACACAAAAAAACGGAGAGTAGTATAGCATAACCTAAACAAATAATTAATGTAAATATGCACTTTAAACCTCTAAATCTGTAAGTAAATGAGAGTAAATTTGCACTTAAAATGTGTACAGTACAAATTAAGACTTATTATTAATGTTAGTGTAGCTAAAGCAATTGTATATATTATAGTGTAAAAGTTAAATTGTTGCAAACTTGCAATCCCAATTAATCAAATCATAATGGGAATGGCCCGAATGTATGGCTAAACTTTTATGAGATTTATAGAGCTTTATGTCATGTTCCGATTTCCCCAATACTTTTGTCCAATATACGAAGTATATTAATTTGATGAGTAATTATTTTTGTTTTCGACAATGATGATAAGTTAAAATAGAAACATAATTTCGGTGTGGGTAAAGTGTATTAGTAAACAAAATACAAAAGCTTATATTATAAAAACTTGCCTCTCGATTAATGAAATAAATAACATATAACATACGTGTAAAAAAAACGAACCATACAACATGAATACATTTATATTTTCATATTTTAGAAAAAAAAGTCAAAGCTAGCATATGAAAAGTCAAATAAATGGATGCCTTAAGGAAAAAAAAAAAAAAAAAAATTGAAAAGTATTGTCTTAATCGTTTAAGAGTATGTGTCTATATATGTGAAGTTGAATAATATTACAAGTACGTGCAACTAGTTGATGAAACCAGAAATAGTCTGTAACACAGTAAGAATAAACATTATGCCTGCAAAAATAACAGATATTATAGCCCATGGATGTTGGAAATAATCCCTCTTCAAAATCGCCTTCCATCGATTCCTGGGTATGTTAGCATATTCAACCAAATCTCTTTGTATAGCCCCGTAATTAAATTTCGTGCTGTAGTAAGTTGGGTCGATTTTGTTGAGGACATCAACCACACTTTTATTATTGAGTTCCTTATCAATGATAACACCACTTTGCACTAATATTTCAGCGTCTTCTACGGTGTATATCAATGTTTTAAGGAAGTAGATATAATCATTGAAGTCATCATAACCCTTATTGTGACATTGGTCATAATATAAGACGTGACGAAGGAAAGATTCTGTGTAATTATTGAACTCAATTTTGGGAAATAGTAACACCCCATTATTCTTGTTAAATTTGATTTCCAGTGGATTCTTACTCTCATGATCATCACTTGCCACAAATTTGACCCCTGCTGCGTGCAAGTCCTCGACTGTAATCGTAGATTTTGGCAAATTAGAATGAAAATTACCCCACTTATTTTTGCTAAGTTCATCTGAAGGCGAGTAACAGATCAGTACGAAGTTAATAAGATTGTTGATGAATAACGAACTGTTTTTTTTTTTCATTCTGTCAACAACTTCCCTAGTATTGACAATGCCGTCTCCAAAGATCATATCAAAATTGGCCATGTATTTATGAGTAACATCCCGAAAGGAAACATTATTCGTTCCAAATGCTTTTAGATACAGATCTTCGAGTATGAAAAACGGAAGCTGATTTTCCATGAGAAATAAAGGGGGATCCCCAGAATCCCTGGTCGACAAAACACGTAGAAACTTTTGCCATTGCTCGAGAGGAGGTGTTATGTTATAATGATAATAACACTCCGTGAAAGAGTAAATAATGAATGCAGCATCGAGCAATATCATTTCAATGAATTCATCACTAGAAAGACTTATTTTGTGTTGGTAACACTCACGAATTTCATTTTCCTTTTTTCTTAAGTTGGTTAAATTTTTATTTATTTATTTTTTCCCCATTAATCCTCACTAATTCCCCCAAAAATCACCTTTTCACCCAAATTTTCTATTTCAGCCCATGTCTCAAGTCGGGCCAATATTCAGGCCATAAATTACGTGCCCAAACCCGTCCAAATTAGCTGGGTCAGGCGAGCTTTTTGAACCAGATAAAAAAATAAACTAAAATTGCATAAAATCGCATTTTCAAGTCCACCCAAGAAATTTAAAAACGGAATGGGCCTAGTTATGGTCCAGGAAAATCTACCCAAAATCAGGTCGGGCCGGGCTGGGCTAGCGGTCTGAGCTCACTTTAATTAGCTCTTGAAAAACTTAAGTTGATACATACAATCAAGCAATCTGGTTGACATTTAAAATTCTGTATTGCTTAATTAATATCTGTTGCATGTAATGGTATGTTAAATCAGATTGACCAAAATGGAACATGAACTATAAGGACGGATGGGTATTCGATTGTAACAATAGTACACTATGATAAATTTTCAAATTCTATGTATAAACCCTTAGTGAAGAAGAGGTTGACACATATAAGCCTAACGTCATTATCTTAAACCTAAAATGGTAAATATTCTTGCCAAGCTTATATACGTAGCCATTCTTCTTAGTCATGTTTTAGAAAAACTTTCATTTTTTTTCGTTCATTAACATGTTGGCTCAATCATATAAACCAAATATCTAAACATTTATTAGATCAAAATTGACCCAACTAAAAAAATAAATCCTATAAAAGAAATGCCCTAACCTAAAATTTGATCCAATATGAAACTAACCAAACTAAAATCGACTCCATTTGAACCCGATTCCGACCTAACTAAATATGAATGATTAAAACTTACATAAAAGTACGTATGACATATATCCAAATTAATCGATCCAATCTGATCCAAATGACTCATTTGTCATACCTTGTTTGATACATAATATAATGGAAGGTGACAGTCGTGATAAACTAAGAAATGAATGCGAAGAATTGAAGATCACATTGAGTATGATTTTGACGCGAAGCATATTAGAGATTTTTGGAGGAAATTTTGAGCTATGTAGTTTCTGAAAACTCTTATAAGCACGTGCATGGCTACAAATTGGGCTTGCTATGCTTTGGTGACGTGGGCCTTTTGGGTTTCAAAATTTGAAGCAGCCCAATCCTAATCAAATGGGCATGGCCGCACGAAATTTTTATGAGATCTATAAAAGTTTTATGTCATATTTGGATATTCCCAACTTTTTTTGTCAAATATTTAATTTTTGACATTGAAAAATTCTAACAGAAACATTACTTTGAAAAGGAGAGAGTATATTATAAATATACAAAATATTAAAACACAGGGAATACACGTATAAGAGTATAAGTATGTTGTTAGTTGAGACGATTAATACAAGAGGGGGGTGAATTGTATAGAGTTCCTAATGACTACTTTTTGCGGATAAATAAACAATGCGTATAGGAACTTAATAAAACACACAGATTTTACGAGGAAACCTTCCAGGGCCCAACTGGAAGTAAAACCTCGACTCTACCTTAGGGATTTCAAACACATAACACTTCACTATAATAGGGCAAACACCAAGTTACAACCTATTAGACACGGACCTTTATTTCACAAGTTCCTCACTGGACTTGCTACTTGATAGGACCCTATCCTACCCAATCTAAGCACCACACTTAGATTCACTCGTACCACCAAAGTACTACACGTACTACCAAAGCACAACTACTTGTACCACCCCAGTACAAAACTCACAGCCTCACCTAGAAGCTAACACAAAACTGTATGTAACACAAATTATAAATTCACCCAAATAACCCAACCAATACAAATATAAGACACCTAGTATGATAGGTAAGCAATGCACGAAATCCGAAACTAATATGACAAATTAGAAGCTTGGTAAACTTACTCAATTAAAGCACTGTGATTTCTCCACGCATAAACTCAGAAGAACCTAAATCATTTTGCTCTCTACTATTTATACAAGTAACACTCGTATAGAAAGTAGGTTTTCTAAAAAGATAAATATGTTAACTTAACTTATCTTTTAAACACGGTTTTAGCAAACCAAGTGGAATAAAATCTTTTCCGAAAATAAGTTTAAAAATATTTTTATTAAGAAGACTTATTTAACAAATCAAATTTAGAGAAAATAATCTTTTTAGAAAATCTTTTCCTAAAATCTATCTTTTATTATTTTCCATATTTACTTTATTTACCAAGTAAACTTATCACGTTTCTAATAAATTTCGTGCACTAACCTACTTACCATATTAACAATAATTTCTAAGATAAAACCTTAACTATTATTGCTGCGCCGCACTTTTGATCAGGTAAATTACTTGAGCTCCAAGCATATCAAGTTCCACCAAAGAACTTAAACTGCTTGTCTTCAAGTTCCTGTTAGAGAACTTAGTTCTTGTTAGAGAACTCTTCCTCTGATTTGTTTAACTTCTTCAATAAAGATCTTCTTCAAGTCTTCTTAGTTTCAGATGGTTCTTCAATCACCAAGATCAATCTGCACCTTGACTAATCACACACTAGAGAATCTTTATTAGTTGAGTTTGATTTTAGTTCAAGTTCCTCATCATCAAAACCATTATGCTTCAACATATGTAAAGTTGAATGAGTTAACAAAATGAAATACATTTTTGTTATGGTCTATGGGATGGGTGAATCATATCACTTGTAAATAATGTTTAAAATCTTATAGTTATGTACTACTTATCAATTAATTAACTCTAATAATTTAATAAAAATTTATGCAGTACGTGCATCCTGTAGTCCTACACCCACTGTAATAAATTTTGTAATTAAAGTTTCATAAATAAGTCGTTTATAGCACAATTACAAAACCTTAAACTCTTTGTTTTAGAGCTGTCAATTCGGGTATTCAAGTCGGGTTTGGGTCGAGTTAAATTAGGTCTCGGGTAAAATCAGGATCGGGTTATGTCGGGTCAATCTAGCTTCAAATCAGGTTCAGGTTCAGGTTCAGATTCAGGTCGGGTCAATTTCAGTTCAAGTTATAACGGTTCGTTCACCTTTTCGAATATAGGTCGGGTTCAATTCGAGTTAAAATCAAATCGGGTTCAATTTCAGGTTCGGGTTGTGTTGTGTTGAGTCGGGTTTGAATGGGTTAACAAGATGCATGGTACATTCGGGTTTGGGTTAGTGTTGAGTCGGGTTCTGGTTCAAGTTCAATTCTAATAAATATCGATGTGGCCAAGTTAAACATATATACGCGTAATAGAGAACAAAAGTTATATAAACTGAACAAAAGAATTTATTAAATCGGATTGAAGGTTTACAGAATTATACCAATATATAAGCTGAATAAAATGTATATAAAATTTATTAAACCTTCCATGACACGGGTTCATGTTTTAGTTGATTTGGATACTAGTTCAGGTTCGGATTGTTTTCGGGTTAGATTAAATCAGTTGACGGTTACTATTAGGTCGGGGCAGGTTCGGGTTCAGGTCATAAAGTATTGGATCAAATAAATGAGTTTTCGGTTAAGATCAGGTAAGGTTCAAGTCAGGTTACAAGTCACTAGTTTCACCCCATTGTTCGAGTACAGGCTGGGTTCAGATCTTTGTCGGTTAAGGTCGGGTCACTTTTTGACAGCTCTAGCTATAATCCACACTTTTTGAGAAAATTTTGAGGTTTCGGGGCCCGGTGGCAAAAAGTATTGAGACCCTAGGGGATATATCTCGGGGGTCATATAATGCCATTTGAAACCATATATATGATCATTATATGTTGTCATAAACGTACGTGGTAGGCTTGAGTTTACGAAATCAATGCAAGTTGTGAACGGGTAAAATGACCGTCGTTTAAGGGCATATTGGATGGTTCCACTGACCCAATTGGACACCTGGAGGATATTAGGGATCATGGTAAACATCTCGGCAATTTTTATTTTCGGGTGAAAAAAGGTCAATAAATCACAAAAATGAAGGCTATAATCAACGCTTTTTGATGAAATTTTGAAGTTTCGGGGCCCGGTGGTGAAAAGCCTTGAGTCCCTAAGGGTACATATCGGGGTCATATAATGTCGTTTGAAACCATATATGATCATCATATGTTGTCATAAACGTCCGTGGTAGGCTTGAGTTTACGAAATCACTTCAAGTTGTGAACGGGTAAAATGACCGTTTAAGCGCATATTGGACGGTTCCACCGACCCAATTGGACTCTTGGAGGGTATTAAAGACCATGGAAAACATCTCGACAATTTTTATTTCTGGACGAAAATTGGTCAAAAATAATAACAAAATTGAAGGCTATAATAATCCATGCCTTTTGAGGAAATTTTGATGTCTCGGGGCATGGTGGCGAAAAGCCTTGAAACCCTAAGGGATACATCTCGGGGTGATATAATGTCATTTAAAACTATATACGATCATTATATGTTGTCATAAACGTATGTGGTAGGCTTGAGTATACGAAATCACTACAAGTTGTGAACGGGTAAAATGACCGTTGAAGGGCAGACTGGATGGTTCCACCGACCAACTGGACTCCCGGAAGATATTAGGGACCATGGTAAACATCTTGGTAATTTTTATTTTCGGGAATAAAAGGTAAAAAAATTACAAAAATGAAGGCTATAATCCGCGCTTTTTAAGGAAATTTTGAGATTTAGGGGACTGTGGAGAAAAGCCTTGAGACCCTAAGGGATACATCACGGGATCATATAATGCCGTTGGAAACCATATATGATCATTATATGTTGTCATAAACGTCCGTGGTAGGCTTTAGTTTACGAAATCACTGCAAGTTGTGAACGGGTAAAATGATCTTTTAAGAGCATATTGGATGGTTCCACCGACCCAATTTGACTCCCGAAGGATATTAGGGATCATGGTAAACATCTCGTCAATTTTTTTTCCGGGTGAAAAAAGGTCAAAAATTTACAAAATAGAAGGCTATAATCCACGCTTTTTGAGAAATTTTGAGGTTTCAGGGCACGGTGGTGAAAAACCTTTAAATCCTAAGGGATACATCTCGGGGTTATATATTGCCATTTGAAACCATATTTGATCATCATATGTTGTCATAAACGTACGTGGTAAGCTTGAGATTACGAAATCACTTCAAGTTGTGATCGGGTAAAATGATCGTTTAAGGGCATATTGGATATTTAGTTCCACTGATCCAATTTGAATCCCGGAAGATATAAGAGACCATGGTTAACATCTCGGCAATTTTTATTTCCGCGCTAAAAAGTTAAAAAAATTACATAATTGAAGGCTATAATCCACGCTTTTTGAGGAAATTTTGAGGTTTTGGGGCATGGTGGAGAAAAGCCTTGAAAACCTAAGAGATACATCTCGGGGTCATATTGATGTATCCATTTTATATAGTATTTTACCCCCGTCCCTTGGTCATAATTAGTAGTGTTTTTGGCTCTTTAGAGCCACTTTTATTACTAATTGGTGTTTTCTAGTGTTTTCGTAGATTTGGTTGACTTTTGCAGGGATTTATGCTTTTGGAGTATTTTCCCGGGATATTTAGGAGCAATCGCGAGCATTGGAAAAGCACGACCAGAGTTTATAGCCCAGGGCCGATTAGAGACATCGAACCGGTGATTAAGGGCTCGGTAGATGTGATACCGGGGCGTTTGGACCGAGTATTCAAGACCCAAAGAGGAAACCCAGATTGGCCCGAAGAATTGGAGCCCAATCGAAGTCCAAATATTGGCCCAAATGATCCGCCCGGCCAAAAAGGCTGGCGCCCGGAGGCGCGCCCGGCCGGGCGGGAGAAGCGCCCGGTGACGCGCCCGGCCGGGCGCGAGATTAGCTATTAGAGATAAAAAGGCGCGCCCGATCGGGCGGTGCCTCGCCCGATCGGGCGCGTGTTTATTTAGGAGACAATTAGAGTCGTTTTAATTTGTTTTAGTTTAGGATTTTTGTACGGAGTATAAATACTCCTCCGTAATACGATTTTAGGAACCTCTTCTTCTTCTCTTAATCCTTTCTCTTAGACTTTCTCTCTCTACTTAGTTTTCTCTCTCTAAACTCTCTCTCTAAACCTTTGTTATTATTTCTTTGATTAATTCCAGATTTATTTTGGTGACGATTTCTCTTCCCTTAATCTTAGTTATTTATTTTATTCCTTTGATCATGATTTATTTTATTGCTTTGCTTAGTTTATATTTAATTATGCGTGAGTAGTTTAATTTCTAGGGTTTATGGGGATCTAATAAAATATGAAGGGGTAAATTATTGTTGTTGATTATCAATGCTAGATTAATTTCCTATTGATTGATTTAATGCTCTGTGACTAGATTAGGCCTATCTTTTATGCATGAGTTTAACAATATTGATTCAAGAATCGAGAGATGAGAATTAATGTTTAGGTCTAGTTTCAATAGGCAAGTTAATTTATAAATGGTTAAGTCAAGATTCGAGAGATGAGATTTAATACCGGTAAATTAATTGTGTGATTGTAATAAGTAGCGCGAGCCCTTTACAATCTGGTTAATTGATGCATTGATGATTGACTATTATTGATTGTTGGTATTGCATGATGATTTCTTATTGGATTGTTTTAATGTTTTACAATTGCGGCTTGTAAAAGTATAACAATATTAAATTGATGAATCGAGCAGATGTTAATTTGATATTAAAGGCTATTTTCGATAAGAACTTAGATCTAGTAAATTGCGAGAGCCTGTTAGGTCTATGTTGGTTAATAAATTGCGAGAGCCTGTTAATCATGTTATTTATGCAATGTCAATGATTTATTACCCTATTTTACCCCGGAATATTATTTATTGGTGAACCTATGCCCTAGATCCTTTTATATATTATTTTCTCCCTTTTCCTACTCTTTTTAGTTTAGTTTCATATTCAACTTTTGATATTGGTTACTTAAATAATTTAGAGTATAATATTTAATTAGGAGTAAAAAGACTTGTTTCCCTGTGGAGATCGACCCTACTTCCCTATCTACTTTAGTTAGTGAATTAGGTAATTATTTTTGATTAGGGAATACGACTTTACCCTGTCAAAATTTGGCGCCGTTGCCGGGGAAACGATTTTATTTTTATTTCTGATTATTTTTGTAGTCTAGATTATTTTCCTTTTGTCTCAGAGAGCGTTAGTTCTCTGAGACAAATCTCATATTTGCTTCTAGTTTTTGTTTATGCCCAGGTGTTCCAGATCAGGTTACATCCCATTCGATCCTGAGATCGAACGTTCCTTCCATAGACAGAAAAACTTCTACAAGCAAATCCTGGCGGATTCTAGTGATAATAACAATAATCACCGAGATTCTCCAACTGGTTCTAGCAATTCAGAGGCATCATCAGACACAGAATCAGAGATGGCGGTTCCAAAGAAGCTTAGTGATTATTCACAACCAAAGCTTACAGATTTTCCACATCTCACCCCTACTCCGGCTCTTGATGGGGTTCAATTTGAAATCAAGCCTCAATTTATAACGATGATAGAGAGGAAGCAATTCAGTGGAGCCAAGGGTGAAGACCCGAATCTTCACATTGCCGACTATTGTCAATATTGCAACACCATAAGGCAAGCCGGGGTCACTCAAGACCAAATCAGGGAGATTCTCTTTCCCTTTTCTTTAACTGGAAAAGCTAAATTGTGGTTTAATGGTTTAAATAGGACTACACTTGGTATAACTGACTGGGAAACTCTTGTTTTGAATTTTTATAACAAATATTATCCTGTAGAGAGAACAGCAGTACTACGGAGTGCGATTCAGAACTTCGCCCAAGAAGCCGATGAGTCTTTATATGAGGCTTGGGAGAGGTTCAAGGACCTACAAAGAGAATGCCCTCACCACAATTTAGCACAATGGCAGTTAATCCAAGCCTTTTATAACGGCATTGGAAATTCTTCTAGAATAATTTTAGACTCTGCAGCTAGTGGGAGATTTATGAATCTTAATGTTGATGATGCAGGTCAGGTTATTGAAGATATGGCGATACATAATTCCCAATATGGGAATCCCAGAGGATTTGCTAACAAGGGGAAACATAGCGTCGACTCTGTATCCTTTTTGCAAGCTCAACTGACCTCTATTTGTCAAAAATTAGATAATCTGAGCACTGCTAATGTAGCTAATGTTTCTACGATTAATAATAATTCTAATGAGGCTTTCTGTGAAAATTGTGGTATTATAGGTCATTGGGAGCAGGATTGCAGGAGTTCCGTGGAGCAAGTTAATGCCTTCCAAGCTTATAGGCAGAATAACCCATACTCCAACACTTACAATCCTGGGTATCGGAATCATCCATACCTTTCCTACCGGAGCACTAAAGTTCAAAATCCACCACCACAAGAACCACAGGTGCCACAGCAACAGCAGCAGAAATACTATCATCCCAATGCTGGCCAAAAGAATCAACCACAACAACCCCCCTCATCTTCAGACCCTTCTTTGGGGGAAATTAGAGTAATGTTGGTCAATATGCAAAAGCACATGGAGAGCAGAGATGCGACAATTGATCAAATTCTAGCGCATAACAAAATTGTAGATAATCAAATTGCGCAACTCTCCGCTACTCTACAAGCACGCCAACAGGGAGCCTTGCCGGCACAGCCGACTAGGCCTACGGATCAAGCATTTGCAATTACTCTAAGGAGTGGTTCAAACTATGAAGGGCCCTCTATGCCCAGAGTTGATGAACCTATTTTATTAAATAATGCTAATCTTGATTCCATTAAACCAAACAATGTAGTTGCTAGCCCTACAGGGCTAGAGGATAATACTAACACATCTAATTCTACATTGCAGGGTAAAACTCGGGAGAAGGTGGCTACTCCAGACAAAGAGAAGAATGCTCAAAAGCCAATTATCAAACTTCCTTTCCCCAATCGTCAATTGAAGACAAATTTGGATAAGCAGTTTGGTAAGTTCCCGGAGGTGGTTAAAGATTTGAAGGTAACAGTTCCCTTTACTGAATTGATCACACAAATCCCCTCATATGCAAAATTTATGAAAGAAATTTTGACGAGAAAAAGGTCTATTAGTGAGGTAGAGACAGTAGCTTTCACTGCAGAGTGTAGTGCCGTACTTCAAAATAAGTCTCCACCTAAATTGAAAGATCCGGGTAGTTTTTCTATCCCTTGTCATATTGGTAATATACTGATTGATAATGCATTATGTGATTTGGGTGCTAGTGTTAGCGTCATGCCATTATCTATGTGTTCTAAGTTGAATATGGGTAAATTAAAAGCTACCAATATAACTCTGCAAATGGCCGACCGTTCTTTCAAATACCCCCTCGGTGTTTTAGAGGACGTCCCCGTTAGAGTAGGTAAATTTTATATACCTGTAGACTTTTTTGTTCTTGATATGGCTGAGGATATGAAAACCCCAATTATTTTGGGTAGACCATTCCTTAACACTGCAGGAGCAGTCATAGATGTTAGAAGTGGTAAGCTAACACTATCTGTAGGGGACGATAAAGTGGTTTTTAATCTGAATAATACCCTCAAAAGCTCCATGACTGAGGAGAAATGTTTCAGTGTTAATGTGGTTGTAAAGTATTCTAATAAGCCCCAAGCTCTTGAAAAAGATCCCTTGGAGGCGGTATCTTGTGTTGCATCCCTTTCAGATGAGATAGACAAATGGCAGAAGGAAGTCGATGCAATAGAAAGAGCATTCTACAATGTTGGTCTTAGTTTCGAGGATGAACAAGTGGAACCGATAGAGCAAGTTGTGCGAATCGAGCCTACGGTAAGTGTTCCGCCAGATCGAGTTGCAAGTGTTGAACACAATGACAATTTGAAGCAACATTCGATCGAAGAAGGGTTTTTAGTGCGTAGCATTGAAGATCCCCCAGTCCAAGTCATGGAGGATCCACCAGATAAGGCGACTTGGCGTCCCACAGGTTATGTCAGGAAGCCGCATCGCAGCCTAAACATCGCTAGACCGGGTGAGAAACCACCCGATCAAGCGTTAGGCCAAGGGTCTTAGGAATTATACTTGGTAAGAAGGTCGTGCGGGACCTAGATAAACCAGCGCTTTGCGGGAGGCAACCCGTATTTTTAATGTTTTTTAGACCAGTTTTTCTTTTAGTTTTCTTAGGTGAGGAGAGATGAGGGAATTTAATGAGTTTTTTTTAGTATTTGTACAGGTTTGAAGGAAAAGAGTTAGACATCTTTTTGAGAACAGAAGGAAATTAGCTCTCCTCGAATTAGTCTCGGGCCCGACCGGGCGAAGCTCGCCTGATCGGGCGCGAGAGCAGTTTTCAAAAATAGGAAATTTCGCCCGACCGGGCGAGAGGCGCCCGACCGGGCGCGAATTTTGACTTTTACGGACTAATTTGTCCGCCCGATCGGGCAAGCCTCGCCCGATCGGGCGCGAGAAGTGAAGAATTTCTGGGCAAAATTTCGCCCGATCGGGCGAATGGCGCCCGACCGGGCGCGAGAACAAGATGGAAAATTTTGGCCAGATCGCCCGATCGGGCGACCCACCGCCCAACCGGGCGCGAGCTTCCGCGTCTCTTCTTCTTTCTTTCTTCATTTCTTCTTTCCTCCATTACTTTCTCTCTCTAAAACTCAAATTTTCCCTAACTTCTCTCTAAGATTTCTCCTCCATTACCAATCCAAATTCAAAACTTTTTATATATTTGTAATCCTCTCTTCATCCTCTTCACTCTCATACAAAAATTTTTCAATTTTAATTCAAAATATTTTCGACCCATTTCTCTACATGGCTTCAAAGAGGGCAAGATCAATTTTTGGTAGGAGCTCCAGCTCGAGGGAGGAGTACAAACCAGACTTACAACTCCCGTATTGGCCGACGATCCGGATCGTGAGTCGGGAACAGAAAGAACGATTGGAGCATTTGGTCGGTCGTGAGGTAATCCCTTCTCGGTGGTTACACCGCCCTACCTTAGAATCATATGGTTTGTTTGATTATGTTAAACGATTTTTGAATGATATTGGCATGAGAAAATTCGTTGACATGCATTATCCTACATACCGAGAACTTACATGTGAATTTTTGTCCACTTTTCATGTTGTTAGTAGTAGGAATGGACCTAATTTATTTTTCAGGTTAAACAATAGAAATATTAGTTTAACTTTTGTTGAATTTTGTAAAATTTTTGAATTAAATTCTGAATTATCTCACCAGTGGCATGAAGATTATAAAATGGGTGATTTATATTTTTCTTTGACTGGTTTACCTGCCCCCGACCCCCAACATGCTAGTACCAAACCCATTCACCACTCTGTCCCGAAAATCTGGCAAAGGTTTGCGGGATTGTGTTTCTTGGGTAGGGCCGAGCCTCATAACGCTCAAACCAACGAACTAGCTATAATAGGACATTATGTATACGGGTTCGGGAAATTGAACATAGGCAGGTTCATAGTTCATCACCTGAGTCGGCATGCCACAGCCAGCACCACTTCCAAGTCCCCTATCCGTTTAGGTGGCCTTATCACTCGATTAGCGGTGAAAAAGGCCGGTTTTGTAGTAGACGGACCCCACCAGCTGACTAACTGTGGACCAGATACCTACATGACTGCTAGGTATTTTGAGGATGTGGGGTGGGTTAGGCCGGATAGTGAGCAGACACCCTTTTGGTGTATTCGGACTGGGAACGAGCAACCTTTGCCCATTTTTCCTCTTCCCAGTCCAGACTTGACCGCCTTTCCCCCAGGGAAACTTTCTTACACCTATGATGCTTTAGTTGCCAACGCTAGGGGACAGGCACCACCACCACCAGTTCCACCACCTCAGCCCCAGCCCGAGATGGCCTTCTCTCCACCTCGTATGTCTCATTCCGTCCCTCATGTTGACTCTGACCCAGTTTGGGATTTTCAGAGTATAGGTCAGGCCCTAGGACGTATTGAGCATGCACAGACTGACCTTAGGAGGATGGTGGGCTCTATTGACCACAGGTTAGGGTACTTAGAGAGGAACCAGGGTAGAGCTCTCTACCCTATGTACGATGATTATGCTCGTCGGGGCAACATTCCCGACGACGCTATCCACCCTGACTGGTTTCAGCCTCCACCCCAGGGATACGGTAGGGATCCCACTGCCCGTGGTATTTACTCTGACTATTCTTCCTTTTTCGGGTACGGGCAGGACATTCCTTTCGGAGGACCGGCGGGGGGGGGGAGTTTTCACGCTGACTATTTTGTTGGTAGCTCTTCTGGTGCAGGTGGTGCAGGAGGTGCGGGCTTCGGCTCGATGGACGAGGATGATGAGGACTAGCTATGCTGGGCTAGTTTCCGAGCCAATGAGGACATTGTCTGATTCTGGCTTGGGGGAGATTTTGGTTTGGTATTTTTCTCTTTTCTCTTTTCTTTTATTTTTGGTTTGTTTTCTTAGGTTAGATTTTTCGCTTTCTAGGTTAGCTTTATTGCTTTATTTATATATAAAAATACAAAAAAATTTGAAAAATAAAAAAAATCCAAAAATACGTTCCAATGAATTATAAATTATGCTTCCCTGTGCCCCTTACTTTAGAAATTTGTTTTGATCCTTGGTAATTGATGATAGGCATTGTGGATTAGTTGATCATGATATGATGTTTGATTGCCTTGAAACCTTTACATGCGTCAATTTTGTCCAACTACTTGTGAATATAGTGCTTGACTAGTTGATTTGGTAAGGAATGTGTGATAGTTCCATTTTTCCTGGTATGTCAATGAATTTGAGTATTGGTTTGCAACTATAAGTAATGTTTATATGATTCATTATTATGCACATTGTGGAGGACGAAGGCATTTGTTCTTTTAGGTAGCCTCCAGATATTGTAGATACATTTGTTCCCTTCTTGCTACCCATGTTGTTGCCTTGACTTTTTGTTGTTTATTAGCCATATTACAAGCCTATTTTGCCCCATTGGTTACTAGTCCCAAGCTTGGCTTGGGGAAGCTATTAATGAGTGAGGTGAGGGAGTTTGTAGTGTGCTATTTATTTGCATAATTTGGGTGGGATTTTGAGAAGTAGTTTTGTTGATTGTTCATGTTTATTTTTGATGAGTTTGAGAGTTATATTTTCTTGAAAAAAATAAAGCATGATATTATGAAAAAAAAAAAGAGAAGTTCAAAGAAAAAAAAATGTGAAAAAATAAGCGAACTTCAAAAGAAAAAAAAAAGAAAAAAAATGTTCAAATGTTTTAGTTGGAGGTTTGTAAAGAATAATTTTGAGCCTCAATGGAAAAATTTCAAGTTTGGAAAATAAAGTTTGTTTATTCACTCTATTACTCTATTATTATATCTTATGAGTGAAATTGTAAGTGTTGGGATTATTTATTATGATTGGAGTTTATTTGGTTGATGTTAGAGTTGGTTATGTAGGAGATGTTGATCATTATTTATTTTTGATCATGGGTTTTATTAGGATTGGCTCCTTTAAGCATAGCTTTTCTCTCACGTATTTCCAAATTTATCCTACCCTTTACCCTAGCCTTACATTACCAGCTTTAAAGACCTTCCGACCTTTGTGCATAGAATTGTATGAATGTGAAAGTGTTGCTTATCAATGCAAGTTATGATTTGGCATATTTCGAGTCGACTAGTAGGATTGAGTGTTCATTGTTTTTATACACACGAGAGTGTGAGTTGGGAGGGCATTGTTCACATTAAAGGGGTGGTTGGAGAGCGATCGAGTACATCTTTTACTCGCCACATAAATGAGAGTCGAGTGTGTGAGCACTAGTCTTGAATTCTATATGCTCTTGTGGTTTGCTCTGTTTGACAATTGTTAGGGAAGAAAGGTAATTGGATGGATTTGATTGGTTGACTCTGAAGCGTGTTTATTTGATTTACCCTGGATCGTTTGTGCTTGATTTTTACTTATTGGGGTGAAGCATATTTATTGATTCATTGATGAGATCTTTGCTTAGGGACAAGCAAAGGTTTGGCTTGGGGGAGTTTGATGTATCCATTTTATATAGTATTTTACCCCCGTCCCTTGGTCATAATTAGTAGTGTTTTTGGCTCTTTAGAGCCACTTTTATTACTAATTGGTGTTTTCTAGTGTTTTCGTAGATTTGGTTGACTTTTGTAGGGATTTATGCTTTTGGAGTATTTTCCCGGGATATTTAGGAGCAATCGCGAGCATTGGAAAAGCACGACCAGAGTTTATAGCCCAGGGCCGATTAGAGACATCGAACCGGTGATTAAGGGCTCGGTAGATGTGATACCGGGGCGTTTGGACCGAGTATTCAAGACCCAAAGAGGAAACCCAGATTGGCCCGAAGAATTGGAGCCCAATCGAAGTCCAAATATTGGCCCAATTGATCCGCCCGGCCAAAAAGGCTGGCGCCCGGAGGCGCGCCCGGCCGGGCGGGAGAAGCGCCCGGTGACGCGCCCGGCCGGGCGCGAGATTAGCTATTAGAGATAAAAAGGCGCGCCCGATCGGGCGGTGCCTCGCCCGATCGGGCGCGTGTTTATTTAGGAGACAATTAGAGTCGTTTTAATTTGTTTTAGTTTAGGATTTTTGTACGGAGTATAAATACTCCTCCGTAATACGATTTTAGGAACCTCTTCTTCTTCTCTTAATCCTTTCTCTTAGACTTTCTCTCTCTACTTAGTTTTCTCTCTCTAAACTCTCTCTCTAAACCTTTGTTATTATTTCTTTGATTAATTCCATATTTGTTTTGGTGACGATTTCTCTTCCCTTAATCTTAGTTATTTATTTTTTTCCTTTGATCATGATTTATTTTATTGCTTTGCTTAGTTTATATTTAATTATGCGTGAGTAGTTTAATTTCTAGGGTTTATGGGGATCTAATAAAATATGAAGGGGTAAATTATTGTTGTTGATTATCAATGCTAGATTAATTTCCTATTGATTGATTTAATGCTCTGTGACTAGATTAGGCCTATCTTTTATGCATGAGTTTAACAATATTGATTCAAGAATCGAGAGATGAGAATTAATGTTTAGGTCTAGTTTCAATAGGCAAGTTAATTTATAAATGGTTAAGTCAAGATTCGAGAGATGAGATTTAATGCCGGTAAATTAATTGTGTGATTGTAATAAGTAGCGCGAGCCCTTTACAATCTGGTTAATTGATGCATTGATGATTGACTATTATTGATTGTTGGTTTTGCATGATGATTTCTTATTGGATTGTTTTAATGTTTTACAATTGCGGCTTGTAAAAGTATAGCAATATTAAATTGATGAATCGAGCAGATGTTAATTTGATATTAAAGGCTATTTTCGATAAGAACTTAGATCTAGTAAATTGCGAGAGCCTGTTAGGTCTATGTTGGTTAATAAATTGCGAGAGCCTGTTAATCATGTTATTTATGCAATGTCAATGATTGATTACCCTCTTTTACCTCGGAATATTATTTATTGGTGAACCTATGCCCTAGATCCTTTTATATATTATTTTCTCCCTTTTCCTACTCTTTTTAGTTTAGTTTCATATTCAACTTTTGATATTGGTTACTTAAATAATTTAGAGTATAATATTTAATTAGGAGTAAAAAGACTTGTTTCCCTGTGGAGATCGACCCTACTTCCCTATCTACTTTAGTTAGCGAATTAGGTAATTATTTTTTATTAGGGAATACGACTTTACCCTGTCACATATAATGTCGTTTGATACCATATATGATCATTATATGTTATCATAAACATCCGTGGTATGCTTTAGTTTACGAAATCACTCTAAGTGGTGAACGGGTAAAATGATCGTGTAAGGGCATATTGGATGGTTCATTCCACCGACCCAATTTTACTCCCGGAGGATATTAGGGATCATGGTAAACATCTTGGAAATTTTTATTTCTGAGCGAAAAATGGTCAAAAAAATTACGAAATTGAAGGCTATAACCATGTTTTTTGAAGAATTTTGAGGTTTCGGGTCCCGGTGGCGAAAAGTCTTGATACCCTAAGGGATACATCTCGGGGTTATATAATGTCTTTTGACACCATATATGATAATTATATGTTGTGATAAACGTATGTGGTAGGCTTGAGTATACGAAATCACTACAAGTTGTGAACGGGTAAAATGACCGTTGAAAGGCAGATTGGATGGTTCCACCGACCCAATTGGACTCCTAAAGGATATTAGGGACCATGGTAAACATCTTGGTAATTTTTATTTTCGGGAATAAAAGGTAAAAAAAATACAGAATTGAAGGCTATAATCCGCGCTTTTTAAGGAAATTTTGAGATTTAGGGGACTGTGGAGAAAAGCCTAGAGACCCTAATTAAGGGATACATCACAGGGTCATATAATGCCTTTAGAAACATATATGATCATTATATGTTGTCATAAACGTCCGTGGTAGACTTTAGTTTACGAAATCACTGCAAGTTGTCACTAGGCGAAAAAACCATTTGGGCACCGGTTCAAAACCCCCTTGTGCCACCGGTTTTGAACCGGTGGTCATTTGGGGGGTGGCAATAGTCAGATACAAAGCCACCGGTTCAAAACCGGTGGCAAAAACAAGTAACCGGTGGCAATATAACTTTCCCGCTTTTTTTAAAAGGGTTATTGGCACCGGTTCTTGTTCAAAACCGGTGCCAATAATGGCCAAAAAAAATAATTTTTTTTTTTTTTTTTTTTTTTGCATTTTTTTCACTTAAATTGATAAATAAACACTAACATATGTATAAACTTACATATTTTCACAAAAAATGCTGTGATATTACAATTTTTGTCTAAAAAATTAAAATAACACTATAGTCTGCATGATATGAACAAATGCAAATTTATCAGACCAACATACTACCAAAAAACTATCCTTAATTAACTACTTTAATACTTACAATAACCCAGTTTATATTACAAAAAACCTTCAAATGTAGACAATTGTTTCCAATGGCAAATAGAGATTCATCGGTGATAAATGTTCCGCCAATGTTGAGGTGCTGCAAAGAAGTAGCTCTTGAGACCTGTAACCAAATGCATTCATTGGGTTTGGCTTTATACAAACTAAGTACACTGTTAGAACATTGTTCAAGCAAACTAAGTACACTGTTGCAGATCAGAGCCTTCTTTCAGTATTCATTGAGTTTAGCTTTATATAAACTAAACTTTATATTAAGCTCAGTCAAGAAGGATCATGCAATTTTAACAGTAAAATAATCAGATTTATTTTGTTACTCCATCCAATCATATGAGTTTAGAGTAAACCCAACAACACAAAAACATACAAGTATATTTAAAGAAGAAAAAAAATCAAACTCTGTTTGAAAGATTCAATTATTGTCCAAAACAAAGGATTAGATAAATAAAATAATACGAATTTTAAGCATGAAATAATAAAGAAATTAAAAACTGGTCATACATGTCAAGTTCCTTGAGAGAGAAGGCAAGATGAACAAGGCAAGAAATAGAGGCATCATCCATTTTACATCCAGAAAAGCTCAAACTTCGCCTCCTTCTCATTGATTGCTTCACCCCTTCCCTCCATTTCTTACACACACAACTTGCCCTTCATTTACATACATAAACATGTTAGAAAATAAAAAATATTCAAAAGTCGTAAGTGGAAATTAATTCCTCTGCCGACAACAACCAGGATTTAATTGTCAAGTTACTAGTTACTGTTAAAAATAAGCTAATAGCTAATCTAGAAAAATCTTGTAATTTCTAGTTAAAGCTATTTTACAATATTCTAGAATAGGCTTAAGAAAATATCTAGAAAAAACTTATAAAAAATCTAGCCCAGAGGGAAGTCCTAGATAATGTTAAGTCTCCTAGAAAGATCTAGAGTAAAGGTATAGTAGTATGTCAGTGGAAAGAACCGACTTACACCTACTATAAATAAGAGTAGGAGTAGGAGTAGCCATGCAATGTAATGTAATTCACTTCATGCAATAATACTCTCATCCTTGCAACCCATCACGTACTACTTTCACTTCTATTTCCAACATTTGGTATCAAGAGCCACAAATACCCATAGCCTTCCTATAATATCATACACATATTATCCCAAACACAACATAATATATAATGGCCAATAACAATGTGAGTTTTCCCATTCCAACTTTTGGGGGAGAAAGTTATGATTTTTGGAAAATTAAAGTGAAGACGATGCTAAGGTCATATGGACTATGGAGCTATGCCGACAAAGGTTATAATGAACCTGAAGATGAAAGCAGCCTAAGTGATGCTCAAAGGAAGAGACTTTAGGAGGAAAGGATGAAAGATGCAAAGGCATTATATCTCATACAAAACGCGGTGAAAGATACCATTTTTCCAAGAATTATGAGGGCTAATACAGCAAAGGAGTCATGGGAGATTCTACAACAAGAGTTCCAGGGAGATAGCAAGGTGAGAAGTATTAAACTTCAATCTTTAAGAAGAGATTTTGAAAATTTAAGGATGAATAATAATGAGTTGGTTAAAGATTATTTTTCAAAAATTATTGAGATTGTTAATCAAATGAAATCATATGGAAAAGAAATTTCGGATGAAAAAATTGTAAAGAAAATTCTAGTATCATTAAATGACAAATTTGATAATATAGTTACAATAATTGAAGAAACAAAAGATTTATCCAACATAACTGTTGAACAACTTATGGGATCTCTGGAGTCCCATGAACAAAGAAAAAATCGTCAAAGTATTGATGAAGACATGATGGAGACCGCGCTTGCAGCAAAATTTTCCCTTAAACCAGGAGAAATCAAGAGAAATGGGTCCATGAAGAAGGCCGAGGGTGAAGATGAAGAAGATTCACCAAAATACAAAGGTATGGAGAATAAATTATTTTGTAAAATTTGTAAGAGAACTAACCATGATAGTGCAGATTGCTACTTTAAAGGGAAAGCACAATGTTGGACATGCAAAAAGTTGGCCATGTTGGAAAGAATTGCAGGTTCAAGAAGCTGATGTGAAAATTGCTAATTTTGGCAAGGAAGATAATGAAGAAAGCTTGTTTTGAAAATAAGGAGGTTGATAATGAAAAGCAGAAATATTTGGTGACATGAGCACCAAAATTAAAAGGAAAAATAAAGGAGATATATTTGAAAGGAGAATTTGGGAGATATGGTGACACGAGCATCAGATTAGTTAGAAAGATGGTAACACGAGTACCAAAATTCAACAACAAAATTAAGGTTGGTAACATGAGTACCAACACAAAGACATGAAGAAAAGTCAAGATAAGAACTTGTCGGTGACAAGGAAAAAAGAAACAATATCAGAGGCCGTTGGTGACAATAGCATCAACAAACAATCGAAAGAATATTTTGAGAAGACGACATACAGTTTGGTGTACAAGATTTTTTCAGATTAAGGGGGAGTGTTAAAAATAAGCTAATAGCTAATCTAGAAAAATCTTGTAATTTCTAGTTAAAGCTATTTTACAATATTCTAGAATAGGCTTAAGAAAATATCTAGGAAAAATCTAAGAAAAAATCTAGCCTAGAGGGAAGTCCTAGATAATGTTAAGTCACCTAGAAAGATCTAGAGTAAAGGTATAGTAGTATGTCGGTGGAAAGAACCGACTTACACCTACTATAAATAAGAGTAGGAGTAGGAGTAGCCATGCAATGTAATGTAATTCACTTCATGCAATAATACTCTCATCCTTGCAACCCATCACGTACTACTTCCACTTCTATTTCCAACAGTTACTAGTGCGTATCTTAAATTTAAATTACACAATTGACGTGACAATAAAAATAAAAAATACTTACTGAGCTAAATTAGTGAAAGAAGAGAAAAGGAGGAATATATGAGACAAAAGATCAGTTGGAAGCTTTTCAATTTCTGATTCTTCAATATCCATTATTTCACCCATTTATGATATTCTCATCAATAATAATCAGCAGGAGAAGATTCTAGAGAGAATAAATGAAAAAAGAGAGATAAAATGAATTGTTGGATTATAATTTTAATTTATAAAAATGAAAATCTAGGCACGACTTGATAAATTGGCTCTCTCCAAAGGCATACAAACCAAAATTTTGGAGTGCAAAAAGCAATACTCACACGGAGCATGCATGGGGACAGAATTGAAACAAATAGTACAGGCTCACTGCCATACTTAAAACGTTAAAACCCAAATCTTGGAGTGCAAAAAACAATTCACATGTAAGTGCGTTGTAGCCCCCGTAATCATATGAATTTATATCCAAAATTATTAACAAAATCACATTAGATACTACTATACTCACAAAACCATTACAAGAAGAAACACCAAATCACAGGCTACATATATGTATAATTAAGAAAACACGTGCTAGAGACGTTAGGAAAATGGGGAAACATATACGGAGTACATATAACTAAGATGTGAAATAGCCTATAATTTGAGCAAAAATGATGCATCTATGAAGCTTGAGAAATAAACATATACGGAGTACATAAATTCAAATGCTGAAAGATAGAGCTAAACTCGGATAATTACCAGAAGCAACCATTGCTTTAGGACCCAGCTCTTCAAAAAACTCAACTTCTGGACCCTTTTCAAGGACAGTGTGACAATACCTCTGAAACAAAAACTAAACAAATGCTCTCCCATTAATACAATTAATCTGATTATCCAAATCCCTAAAAAAACTAAATTATGTGATTCATACCACGATTTAGATATTCAAGGTCGCGGCAGAACAGGGCAAGGAATGGAGATTTTGATTAACAGGAAAAATAGATAAAAAAAAAATCAACCAAATGAAGACATTAATTAATATACCCACAGTCAATTTAACACATTCATATAGCTTAATCAATCAATGTTTACGAAGCCAATTTCAACAAGTAAATAACCTAATCGTCCAAACAAATTACAGTCAATATAAAGTTGACCGCTGGCAGCCCCCACAGCCACCACGCCTAACCAACCACATAACCCACCACATGCACCACCTAAACCCAAACACACAACCTCAACCCACCCCTATCCGAACCCACACACCAGACCGACCACCATAACCCACCCTAAGTCCCTAACCCAAACCCACACACCAGACTGACCACCCTAACCCACCTGATCCACCACCTCAACCCACCCTAACCCTAACCTGAACCCACCTTAACCAACTAAATTCATACAGAACAATGGAACAACTCCTCATTTATCTTAATTATCATTCAGAAAACAGATAATTTCATACTTCATACACAATCAAGAATATTTCTTTCCTGAATTCAATCAATTATTCTACCAAATAAATTAAACCCAAAACGCAAAAAAATCAAGGCATTTAACCTGAATAATTGGACCAAAACGCAAAGCCAAAGAACCCGGAAACCCTAACATCAAATTTCTGATTTTTGAATCGATAATTGATTCAAGTTTGTTGTTTTTGTATTTGGTTCAAATTGAAGACGACATCGATGGTGGTTGTGGCCAATTGATGCTTGCATGGTTCTAATTGGCGGCGGCGTTGGTGGTTGTGCGAGGGTAAATGAAAGAGAGAAATAAAGAGCTGAGAGGAGAGTGAATGCAAGGTGGGATGGATAGATAGACAGAGAGCTGAGAGGAGAGTGCGCCGGCGAGGTGGATTGGACGGCGGCACGGCCGGAGAGGAAAGAGAGAGAGAAGAGGGAGATCTAGTTGAGGAGAGAGGAGAAAGAAGAGAGAGAATCGAGGGTCGAGGAAAGAGAAAGATAATGCAGAAAGAGAGAGAAAATAGAGGGGTGTTTTTTGTTTTTATTTTTTACTATTGCCACCGGTTTTGAACCAGTGGGATTAACATTTTCCCCACCGGTTCGGTTGGGGGCAATAATCTTCCCTCAAAATCCCGCATAATTTTCTCCTTTTTTTCCCACCGGTTTTAAAAAACCGGTGGCCATTGATCGGTGCCAATGACTATTTTTCTACTAGTGTGTGAACGGGTAAAATGATCTTTTAAGGGCATATTTGATGTTTCCACCGACCCAATTTGACTCCTGGACGATATTAGCGACCATGGTAAACATCTCGTCAATTTTTTTTCCGGGTGAAAAAAGGTCAAAAATTTACAAAATAGAAGGCTACAATCCACGCTTTTTGAGAAATTTTGAGGTTTCAGGGCACGGTGGCGAAAAGCCTTTAAACCCTAAGGGATACATCTTTGGGTTATATATTGCCATTTGAAACCATATATGATCATCATATGTTGTCATAAACGTACGTGGTAAGATTGAGTTTACGAAATCACTTTAAGTTGTGATCGGGTTGATCGTTTAAGGGCATATTGGATGGTTTCACCGATCCAATTTGACTCCCGGAGGATATAAGGGACCATGGTTAACATCTCGGCAATTTTTATTTCCGGGCTAAAAAAGTTCAAAAAATTACATAATTGAAGGCTATAATCCACGCTTTTTGAGGAAATTATGAGGTTTCAGGGCACTGGAGAAAAGCCTTGAAAACCTAATAGATACATCTCGGTGTCATATAATGCCGTCTGATACCATATATGATCATTATATGTTGTCATAAACGTCCGTGGTAGACTTTAGTTTACGAAATCACTCCAAGTGGTGAACGGGTAAAATGATTGTGTAAGGGCATATTGGATGGTTCATTCCACCGACCCAATTTTACTCCCGGAGGATATTAGGGACCATGGTAAACATCTTGCCAATTTTTATTTTCGAGCGAAAAAAAGGTCAAAAAATTACGAAATTGAAGGTTATAACCACGTTTTTTGAAGAATTTTGAGGTTTCGGGTGCCAGTGGCGAAAAGCCTTGATACCCTAAGGGATACATCTCGGGGTTATATAATGCCGTTTGAAACCATATATGATCATTATATGTTGTCATAAACGTCCGTGGTAGGCTTGTGTTTACGAAATCACTGCAAGTTGTGAACGGGTAAAATGACCGTTTAAGGGCATATTGGATGGTTCCACTGACCTAATTTGACTCCCGAGGGATATAAGGGACCATGGTAAACATCTCGTCAATTTTTCTTTAAGAGCGAAAAAAGGTAAAAAATTTACAAATTGAAGGCTATAATGCACGCTTTTTGAGAAATTTTGAGGTCTCGGGGCACGGTGGCAAAAAGCCTTTAAACCCTAAGGGATACATCTTGGGGTTATATAATGCCATTTGAAACCATATATGATCATTATATGTTGTCATAAACGTACGTGGTAAGCTTGAGTTTACAAAATCACTTCAAGTTGTGAATGGGTAAAATGATCGTTTCAGGGCATATTGGATGGTTCCACCGACTCAATTTGACTCCCACAGGATATTAGGGACCATGGTAAACATCTCGTCTATTTTTATTTTCGGGCTAAAAAAGGTAAAAAAACTTATAAAATTGAAGGCTATAATTCATGCTTTTTGAGGAAATTTTAAGGTTTCGGGGCACGGTGGCGAAAAGTCTTGAGACCTTGAGGGATACATTTCGGGGTCATATAATTCCGTTTGAAACCACATATGATCATTATATGTTGTCATAAACGTCCGTGGTAGGCTTTATTTTACGAAATCCCTTCAAGTTGTGAACGGGTAAAATGACCGTTTAATGGCATATTGGATGGTTCCACCGACCCAATTGGACTCTTGAAGGGTATTAGGGACCATGGTAAACATCTTGGAATTTTTATTTCTGGGCGAAAAAAGGTTAAAAAATTACAAAATTGAAGGCTATAATCCACGTTTTTTGAACAATTTTGAGGTTTCGGGGCCCGGTGGCGAGAAGCCTTTAATTCTTAAGGGATACATCACGGGGTCATATAATACCGTTGAAAACCATATATGATCATTATATATTGTCATAAACGTCCGTGGTAGGCTTGAGTTTACGAAATCAATGCAAGTGGTGAATGGGTAAAATGATCGTTTAAGGGCATATTGGATGGTTGCACCGACCCAATTTTACTCCCGGAGAGTATTAGGGACCCTGGTTAACATCATGGAAATTTTTAGCTCCGGGCGAAAGAAGGTAAAAAAATTACAAAATGGAAGGCTATAATCCACGCTTTTTGAGGAAATTTTGAGGTTTTGGGGCTTGATGGAAAAAAGTCTTGAGACCCTAAGGGATACATCTCGGGGTCATATAATTCTATTTGAAACCACATATGATCATTATATGTTGTCATAAACGTCCGTGGTAGGTTTGATTTTACGAAATCCCTTCAAGTTGTGAACGGGTAAAATGACCGTTTAATGGCATATTGGATGGTTTCACCGACCCAATTGGACTCTTGGAGGGTATTGGACCATGGTAAACATCTCGGAATTTTTATTTCCGGGCGAAAAGGACAAAAAATTACAAAATTGAAGGCTATAATCCACATTTTTTTGAAGAATTTTGAGGTTTCGGGGCCCGGTGGCGAGAAGCCTTGAAATATTAAGGGATACATCTCGGGGTCATATAATGCCGTTTGAAACCATATATGATCATTATATATTGTCATAAACGTCCGTGGTAGGCTTGAGTTTACGAAATCAATGCAAGTGGTGAATGGGTAAAATGATCGTTTAAGGGCATATTGGATGATTCCATTCAATTCTCTTTTAAATGGTCATTTTACCCGTTTTCATATACACGCCTCTTGTATGGGTTATAAGCTCTCACGGGGCCTTTACGTTGTCGGATAATGGTCATATATGGGTCCACACAATATTATATGATCCCAGGATTCATCTCGTTGTGTTCCGTGAAATTCCAACACCAGCTCCTGACACCTCCTAAATCGCTTTGATTTCGTCTATTATAGTAGAGTTGTCGATTCGGGTGTTCAAGTCGGATTTGGGTTGGGTCAAATCATGTCTTGGGTTTAATTAGGATCTGGTTATGTCGGGTCAATCTAGCCTCATATCAGGTTCAAGTTCGGGTCGGGTCAATTTCAGTTTAGTTTATTCTGGGTCGTTCACCTTTTCAGATTTATTTGGGGTTCAATTCGATCCAAATTCAGATCGGATCCAATTTCAGGTTCGGGTTGTGTGTGAGTCAGGTTTGAGTGACGTGGGTTAATAGATGGTACATTCGGGTTCGAGTTAGTGTTGAGTTGGGTTTGGGTTCAAGTTCATTTCCAATAAATATCAATGTGCTCAATTAACACTACTAAAATCCGGCTAAATTGCGACCGTTTTTCTACGACCGTCTGGAAAACGGTCACAAATTATAAAATTTGCGATCGCTTTTTATGTGGTCGCAATATTACGACTGCTTTGACAACGGTCGCAAATTTGCGACCGTTTTGCGACCGTGTTTAGCCTTTTAGACGGTCGCTAGGATGTTAGAACAATTAAAAATAATTCTAAATTAAATTAAATCGTTTGCGACCGTCATAAACGGTCGTAAATGTCATAATCCGCGACCGTGAAACATAATCTGCGACCGTAAAAAAGACGGTCGTAAATATCATAATCTGCGACCGTCTTTGATGGTCGTAAATGTCATAATCTGCGACCGCCTCTAAAACAGTCGCAGATTTCTAATTTTGCGACCATTTTAGCAGTCGCAATTTTTTTTTAATTTTTAAAATAGGGTATAAAACGGATTCCAACTTACACTAACCCTATTTTTTTTACACAGCCGCTACTCTTCCTTCATTTTCCTTATCTCCTCTCTTTCCTTCCCCCTTCCTTCTCACATTGATCCTCTCTCTAATTCATTCTCCTCTTTCACTCTCATCTCCTATTTTCTGAATTCTCTTTCTCTAAATTTCCTCCTACTCTCCCTCCCGTACTCTTTCCTCTTCTCCTTCTCGTTCTTATTCCTTAGGATTTTCGCTCCATTTCCGTTTCTTTGTTTCTTCTTCATTTTATTTTTTTCTTAGGAATTGTGGTGTTGTATTTTCGTCAAAGTTTGGTATTAATGGTCAAATTCGACCATAAAAATTCCAGATCTGGAGTTTTTATGGTCGAATTTGACCATATAAACCTAAAGAGGAAGAATTTTTGTGAAAGGTATGTGTGTTCTTCTCTGAATTTTTATTATATTTTTGTTTATTTTCACTTTTTGTTGATTTATTTTGTTCTCTAATTTCTATGATTGTTCAATTTTTTTTGGATTTTTGTTTGTGTTTTTGTTTGAGTTTTGGTTCGATTTTTGTGTGTTTTTGTTTGAGTTGGTTCGAATTTTTGTTGATTTTGTTCGAATAGTGGTTCGATTTTTGTCGAAATTGTGTGATTGTTGTTCGAATTTTTGTGGGTTTTTGTGAGTTGAATTTTTGTTCAAAATTCGCTTAGTGTTTGTGGGTTTGATTTGTGTTCATATTTTTTTTTATTTAATTTTTGTGCATTTTATTTGTGTTTTAAATTCTTTTGATTAATTTATGTTGCTTTTTTTTCGATTTTTTGTTTGATTTTTGTAAATTTGTTCAAAATTATATGGTTTTTTTTTTGTTAAATCGAATGTTTTTGTTGGTTAAATTTCTGGGATAATTTTTTTTGATAAATTTATGTTTTTCTGGGTTAAGGGTTGGTGGGTGGTGGTGGGTATTGGTGGTTGAAGGTGGGCAAAGGTGATGGTGTGTAGAGGGCGGCGGCTAGTGGTTGTTTAGGGTGGGCAGTGGTGGTGGTTTGGGTGGGATCTAGTTTCGATGGATCTGGGTCAAGGGTGGGTGGGTGATGGGTTTTCTTTTCTTTTTTGTTTTTTTTGTTTTTTTTGCGACCAAGAGAATAACGACCGCCATGTTACGACCGTTGACGGTCGCAGTTATGTTTTGCGACCGTTTTTGCTATTTTCTGCGACCGTTTGAGGTGGTCGCAATTTGGTCGAATTTTAGTAGTGTAAGTTGAACCTATATAATTACGCCTTCCATAATTTGTTCAGTTTTATCCAAATTTTATTAAACCTATATATAAGTAATAGAGAACAAAATGTATACAAGCTTAATCGGATTGTGGGTTTACAGATTTGTACTAGTATATAAGTTGAACAAAAGGCATATAAATTTTAATAAACCTCCAGTAATACTCGGGTACAATTCTAATTGGGTCGGGTACTAGTTCGGGTACAGATTGCTTTTGGGTCGGATTAAATCGGTTGACGGGTACTGTCAGGTCGGGAGCAGGTTCGGGTTCAAGTCAAAAAATATTGGATCAAATTTGTTGTCGCTTAACATATAGTCAGGTTCAGGACGGGTTACAGGTCACTAGTTTCACCCCATTGTCCGGGTACAGGTTGGGTTCAAATCTCGGTCAGGTCAGTTTTTGACAGCTCAACTTTGTTTTAATAATGTGAAAATGTGATGATATACTGCATGTGCATGACACATGAACAAACTTCTCGATACAAATCGTTAGTAGGGTCCACAATGATGTCAGATAGGAGGGGCATGGGCAATTTGGTGGAAAAATTTACTCCGTAATGTTTTTTGAAACTATAGATAATAATATATACAAGATAAAAAAAAGTTGTTGGTGATAGTTTCTTAAACGACAACAATAGTAGATTGTTAATGCTAAAAATATCCCAATAATGTATTAATAATCAAACTTGGCATGTCTAAACATGTTAGTATAATAAAATTACGTAAATGATATCTTATGTTACTAATCTCGGAATTGAAGGCATATAACATTGCACTAATGTATTATTATATTACCTTATACAACATTAAATTATTACAATTACGATCTAATATCAAATTTACATAAAATAGCTAGCTAGGTTGCATCTTGAAAAGAAGTAAAAAAAAACACACACACAAAAAAAAAAAAAAAGAACAAAAAAAAACCTCAACACCATGAATATGATTCAAGTCTCTGATTTCATTGCAGTAGCTGACATGGCCGCCGCATCGGCAAGAATCTTCAAATTGTTGAGCATTGGCAATGGCAGTTGGACTACTTGTAGGTGAAAACTGCAATAGTCTGTAAAAGAGTAAGCACAAAAAGTATGATTGCAGCGATCACTGACAAAATTGTCCATGGATGATTGAAGTATTTGCTCTTTAAAATAGCCACCCATCGATTCCGACGTTTTGAAGCGTAGCGATTCAGAGCATTGCTGACATTGGAGTAAACCTTGTATGATTCAAGCACATTTTTTCCAATATTGTTGAAAAGCTTTACGACATCATCAGCACTTCCTAGACTGTTACTAAAAATTTTGTTTTTAACTAACACTTGCACGTCTTCCACGGTGTCTATCAAATGATCAAGGAAGAGAATATAATCAGTGAAGTAAGTATCTTGCAAATAATGGCACTGTTCAAAATAAACCAAGTTCCGCAGGATAATTTCTGTGGAATCATATATAATTAATTTCGAAATGGTGAGTATCCCGTTAGCAAATGAAACATCAAGTGGATTGTCAGTTTCACCTGCCACAAATGTGACTCCTGCGTCAAATAGTTGTTTGGCAGTGTAACAAAGACGACCAGTAGAATGATAATCATTAGTTTTCGTCTTGAGATGACGCTTACACAGCCTATTACAGAATGATGACGGGCAGATCAAAGACACCACCTTATGTATGTATGACACTGAACCAGCTGTTATTGGATTTGTATTTTGTTGGTTGCAGAATGATGTGCTCAAAGAAAATTTACAACACATCCATTGGAGATCCACCAAGTGTTGAATGCTTGTTTCATCTATGATTTTATTACCATCAATAATACTCTTGATAGCCTTGCTTCCAGGGATATCAATTAATCTAAGAGTAGCCTTAATAAGAGTATTAGGTGTGTAGATGATATCACCAAATGCTAAATCATAGATACCTCTGAGAACAAAATAAGGAATTTGGTTTTTGCTCTTAAATTATTCCCAACTAAAGGTACATCAAACTCGGAAAAAGTTTTGCTCATGAAACGGTAGATCAGGAATGAAGCATCAAGCACTATCATTTTAACAAACTCATCGCTAGATAGCTTAAACTCTTGCTCATAACATTTGCGGATTTCCTCTTCCTTACCCCTTACATATTCAATGTAAGTATTCAAGCTTTGACGAGCATTATCAGGATGTTGAAGGAAGCAATTCAAGTAAATCCATTTAACCTTTTGCATGGTTTCCAGTTTTGGATCTTTATAGAATACGGGACCAATTGACATCAATAAAGGCTGATAAAAATAATCATGCCCCTTCAACATATATTCAGGAACTTTATAAATGCACCAATTCTCGTTAAAGGAAATATTCAAGGAGTCCAGCTCCTTATGCATTGAAGTTAGCACCTCATTCTTTTCATCTTGCTCTGTTATTTCAATTTGTAGAGTGTTGTTTTCCATCTGTATTAATCGTAGAATGTAAGTATATGTTTGATTTATTCAAATAATTTTCTTAATATATTAATGAGACAGTAAGTATAGAATGTAATCAATAGATAGAGTACACTTTTCAAATTCCTATCAATGCTTCAACTTTATACCTTTCAGCAAGTTCAATTCACCACCAACTGGAACTATAATTTTAATTTTATGTTTGATGGTTGATGTAAAAAAAATTTGGTAGGATCAAGGCCATTTAATTCTCCCACTAAAAATTAATATTCCTTTCGTTTTTTGTTTTCATTTATTTAAATTATTGTCATATCTATAAGATGAGAAAATCTTTGTTAAATATATGATAAATATTGTGCATATCTTTTGTAGTCAATCTTCAATATACTCTCAATATGTAAACACATAAAGAAGCCATTAACTTTTTTTTTTCTACTCCATATATCTTTTCAAAAAAAAAAAAAACAAAAAAAACACTAATTTCTATATTAAAATTCAATTAATTAAGTTAATTATGATAAAAATAATACATACATTGACAAAAGTACATAATCAAAATGCAAATAACATTATGAAACAGGGGAGTAGCTGCTAAAAAAATTATCGTAAAATGGTTACTTCAGCAAAAATAAATTATATTTAGCGAAACAAATAGATTTTGTAAAGTCAATAACTTTAAAAAACAATGACTTTAAAAAAAAAACTCATATACTTCGTAATAAAGTTCAATAGTAATTTAAGCTTAACGAATATATTTTAAGAAAGTTAAATAAATACCACTATACCAGGTTTAGAAAATGGGACCAATGTAAGGGATATCAGAGCGATTCTCCTTCAATTATAAGGAGTATATTATATGGGGAAAACTAAATGAGACAAACTAAAAAAGCAAAATAAAGAAATAAATTTGAAAGCTTGTTATTCATAATAATTTCTTAATAAAATGTAAGACAACATATTAAAATACTTAATATTTAAATTATATGAAAAACAATTGCGGGGACTTACGGCTAATTGCAAAGCTGTAGCAACAATTTGATTCAACACGTACACTGCGCCTCGCAAGGTACCCCAAGAGAGTGAAATAAAAATAAACTGTGAATGAAAAATATTTTGTAAGTTTTAAAACTATTAGTAAAATGTATGTGTAATTCTTTGCCTTGGACTGGTTTACGTTTTATACAGCTTTTCAACTTCTGCTTGACATTATTGTTTTACACCTATAATCAAAAGTACTCCCTTTATTATTTAAGTGTTACACTTTGATCGCTATATATTTTTTGGAAAATTAATGGGCTTTAACCTAAAATAATATAAAGAATTGAATACGTAAAAAAAAAAAAAATGTCCGTTTTGTGTGTGGCTGGCCACACCGTGTGGCCATTTATAAAAGAACAAAATAACCCCTATTACACTTTCCAAGTAACCCCTATAACACTAACTAAGTAACCTTATAACACTAAACGAGTAACCCTAATAACACTAACCGCGTAACCCTATAACATTAGCAAAGTAACCCTATAACACTATAACCGCGTAACCCTATAACATTAGCAAAGTAACCCTATAACACTAAAAAAAGTAACCCCTATAATGGCTAGCCACACGGCGTGGCCAACCATACATAAGAATTTGACAAAAAAAAAAAAAAATATTATAATAGACAACGAGGTTAATATTTTATTGAACATAAACTCTTATATTTTATATGTGGCTAATCACATGATGTGGCCACTTCACGTATAAGGTAATTAATTACACAGGGTTACTTTTTAATGATGAGTTTGCATAAAAAAAAAAAAAAAAAAAAAAAACAATTTAATAATGAGTAAGCGAGGTTACCTTAATGTATAAGAGATTACTTCAATAGGAAAATAGGGTTACTCTCATAAACAAAAAAGTTGATTCACTTTTATTAGTCATAACAAATTTTTTTTTGAAAGAATAGGGGTTACTCGAAAGAATAAATAGGGTTACTTTTTTTTTTTACGGGTACTTATTACTCGTATAAAATATTTGAATTACTTTTATAAACAAATAGAGTTATTCTTATGAATAAATGAGGTTACTCATTCAAATACATAATAATTACGTGTGGCTACACACATGAATTACTAATCTAAGGTCAAACTAGTACATTGACATGTGTGTAAATTTCGATTGTGCCAATTATCTAGGAATAGAGGGAGTAACAAAAAAAAAATTTAAAATTACGAAATGAGTAATGTTCTTTAACAAAGAAAATAAGAATTACAAAGTAAATGCGACAATATTAATAATGAAAAAAATACGTGATGCCTTGTTCACTTCACCTTATTTTTTGCCGATTTGAAAATATTTTTACTTAAGGCCCCGTTCTCTTCACCTTAATTTTGCTGAATTGAAATTATTTTTACTGAACTAAAATTATTTTTGCTGAACTTAAATTATTTTTACTGAACTTAAATTAATCTTACTAAACTGAAATTATTTTTGCTGAACTGAAATTATTTTTTACTGATTTTCTATTATAATTCTTCTTTAAGAAAAATGAATTTTACTGAACTAAAATTATTTTTACTGACTGAAATTATTTTTACTGAACTGAAATTAATTTTACTGAACTGAACTTATTTTTATTGAGTTGAAATTATTTTTACTTAATATTATTTTTTTAAGGTGAATAGAACAGGGCCTAAGCTGGTATTTTTTCCAAACTTAAATAATTTTACTGAAATGAAAATAATTTTAGTGAACTGAAATTACTTTACTGAAATGAAAACAATTTTAGTGAACTGAATTTATTTTTACAGATTTTGTATTAATTTCTTCTATCAAGTTACTAATTTTTACTGAAATAAAAATATTTGTACTAAATATTATTTTTTAATGTGAAGTGAACAAGACCTTAATTAGTATTCTTTTCCTCAATAAAAAATTAAAAAAAAATACTACTTTAATAAATTAAAGCTAAGTATTCTATTTTTGGCGTTTATTTTACGTGATTAAATTTCTAAACTTTTTAAAAATAGAATAATAATTTTACATATTTCCTCCATATTTTCACAATCATAATATACTTAAACCCTGTTCACTTCACCTTAAAAAAATAATATTAAGTAAAAATAATTTTAGTTCAGTAAAAATAATTTTAGTTTAGTAAAAATAAATTCAATTCAGTATAAATAATTCTAGTTTAGTAAAAATTAGTAAATTTTAAGAATAAATATAATAGAGAAACAACAATTATAATTTCTGTTCAGTAAAAATAATTTAATTTCAATAAAAATAATACGGAATATCAGTTGAATAAAAATAATTCTTGTCCAGCAAAAATAAGGTGGAATGAAGAGGGCTTATTATCATACTATTTGGCTCCAATATGACTATTCCCATGTAAGAAAGTAATTATATATTTCCAAAGCAACTTTTTTTATTTACTACTCAAAGAAAATATTTCCATTAGCAAAAATATTTACCACTCTCAAGAAATAAATTCTTCCAAAGAATTTTTCTCAACAACGGAGTAAAAAGTTATGGGTATTAGGGTTGGAGTAATAAATAAAGGAGGGTAATAAAAGTCATGGTAGCAAAAACACAAGTGAATATAGGTGATGTTGTAACATCAAAGAATATAGGTGATGTTGTAGATAAGGTGTTTGTATAGTAAATGAAATAAGGTATTTATGACATGAGGAAAAGAGAGGGGTGGAAGAATCATTATTTTCATAAATAAGATAATAGTTATCCGCCATCTCCTAGTGTAACCATTACCCCCACAATGAGGGTAATATACCTAATAAATAATAATAGTTCCCCTATCTTCACCTATTACCGATTTACCGGTTCACCATATCACCATTACATAAAACTCCTTACAATTACTCCATCACTATCTCCTCCTCCCTTATATTTATTTTATTTAGTTTAACATTTATTACTCTAGATACACATACACATTACTCTTCATCCGAGCATGCCGTAAATGTAGAAAAGTGACTGAGGAGAGAGTAGTACCAAAACAGATGAAACAATAATAATGTAGATTTGTAACTTTGTAAGTTGTGAGTGAAGAAGGAATAAGGTTTGAGTGATGGTTGTGAGTTGAGAGTACTAATGCGGGCCAACAAAAACCTATGAATCTGAGGAATTGAATGTCACATTAAATTAATTTGAATCAAATAAATTGGAGGCCTTCCAAAGTTGCAACTTGCAAGGTCCAAAATGTCTTCAAGTACGGAGAATGAAGAACAAAGTCAGTCGTGGTTTATAAAGAAGCATTATTGTAGCAAGTTCAATTATGGGAAAGATATTTTGCATGGACTGGGAAGATATTTTGCATATATAGACTGAAATTTGAACTGTTCATTGTCGGATTTGGTTTGATTTGGACCTCAAATCACAAAATCAAGGTTCGTAATTAGGAAATTTTGACAATTACCACCTTCTGTTATGTCCATTTTAGCAATTACCACCTTCTATTTTTTTTTGAAAATCACCACCTTCTATTTTCAAAAACATCAAAAGTTATTACCTTCTTGCCTCCCAACTACCACATGACGTCATTTTGGGCTCATTCTTTCCCTTTCCTCCCTATTTCCCTCACATTTCTCATTCCTAACTCGATTATTATCCCCCCTTTCACTTTTTTTTCCCCCAAACAATCAAAAACACTTCAATTCACTCCTCCAAATCAAAATTGACGAACAATTATTGGTGGTTTGGGGGAAAAAAAGTGAAAGGGGAGATGAGAATCCACATAGGAATGAGAAATGTGAGGGAAATAGGGAGAGAAGGGAAAGAATGGGCCCAAAATGTCGTCACGTGGTAGTTGGGGGGCAAGAAGGTGGTAACTTTTGATGTTTTTGAAAATAGAAGGTGGTAATTTTCAAAAAAAAAAAAAAATAGAAGGTGGTAATTGCTAAAATGGACATAACAGAACGAAGGTGGTAATTGTCAAAATTTCCTCGTAATTATTACAAACTGCACCGTCAAGTACGGATTACTGTGATGCGGTTTGTAAACTTTGTTTTTGGTTTGTAATTTTTCCTCTATATATAAAGTGTGAGGTGGTTTTGGTTGATAAATTTTATTTTTTTTAAAAAATACCCTTATTATTCTTTTTTTTATTAAAAAAAACAAACGACGTCCTCATTTTATAATGGACGAACGTACCCTCACCAATATTCCATGTTTTTCTTCTCTCTAACTCAATGAAACATTCTCTCGTCCTAACAAACCAGGCCACCACCGACTAAGGGCGAGCTAAGGTCATCGTCAAAAATTTATGCCGTGTCTTATTTTTATTTTATTTTTTTAATTTTTGGGTGTAGGCCAAACACCTAGTTTTTTCAAAAATCCTAGGAGAAAACGCCTAGAATTTTCAAAAGTCCTAGGAAGAAAATAAAATTCTACGCGTTTCTTCCCGTGGAGTTTTAAAATTTAAGGTGTTTTTTTTCCAGTTTTTGTGTGGTTTTTGTTTTTATCACAACTTTTGATTCTGAACTCGTATAAAGACAAATAATATACTGTTGGAAAGCTCTGGATGTCTACTTTCCAACCCATTTAAAATTATGTCAGTATCATTTTTATATCTTAAGATATTTCCGAAATAGTGCAAGGTATCGGTTTTGGATCGAGTTTAGTACTTTAGCCATATCTTAGAATCTAAAGATGATATTAACTTGATTCTAATTGTGTTAGAAAGTAGACATCCAGAGTTTTCCAACAATATATTATTTCTCTTAATTCGACTTTGAAATCAAAAGTTATGATAAAAACAAACATCACAAAAAAAAAACTAGGAAAAACGCCTAAAATTTTCAAAATTCCATGGGGAGAAACACCTAGAATTTTAGTTTCTCCCTAGAAATTTCAAAAATTCTAGGCGTTTTCTCCTAGGATTTTTTTAAAAAACTAGGTGATTGAATTCCATTCAAAAATTTTTTTAATAAAAAAAAAACACGACTTAAACTCCGACGATAACCTCGCCCTCGGTCAATGATGGTTGTAGGTGGTTTGTTAAATTAGGATCATAGAATGTTACAATATTGAGTTAGAGAGAAGAAAAACATGGTATATATGCGATGATATGTTTATCCATTCATGTTTAAATGTGGGCGTTATCCGGTGAAATGAGGATGTCGTTTAGCTTTCCAAAAAAAAAATTACCTTATTTGTTTTTTTAAAAAAAAATTCTATCTTTTCTTTTTAATTTTACTAGATCAGAGAGAACAGTAAATTTTTAAAGTGTTATTTGTATGTTGAGGTAAGTTTTGGTAAAATTAATTATTATTATTGTGGGTAATTATGAAAATACAGTTATTGTGGGTAGTTTTGAATTGGAGGAATATTAGAGATATTCTAGATATTCTAGGATATTATTGTGATATAATTTAGGAAACATATCTTATGCAAAAGATATGGTAGAATATTGGGTTTGTTACCCTAGTAGTATATATATTTGTATTGGCCGTGAATATGAATGAGAAGAATACAGAGTATATTTACATAATTTCCTCTGATTTAACATGGTATCAAGAGCCTTGTAAAGGTCTAATTTTTTTTTAATTGTGTTCAATTTTCATAATTGACACACGATTGTTTCTGGTTGTGTGCATCTGTTGCTTTGCCAAATTATTTTTTTTTCTCCATTGCGTTGTTAAGAAGTTGTGAGCGATGTCTGGTGGTGAAGGCTCAGGTGGCGATGGAGGCAAAAGTGGTGATGGAGGCAAAGCTAATGTGGACATGACTTATTACATAGGTTTAAGCGATGGACCTGGAAACATAATTACTCTGGTTCAACTTCGGGGTGAGAATTATGATGAGTGGGCGAGGGCAATTAGAACCTCGTTGAAGGCCAAACGCAAGTACGGATTTATTGATGGATCCGTCAAGAAACCGACGACTGCTGACAAACTGGATGATTGGGTGGCTGTTCATGCGATGTTGGTGGCTTGGATTACAAATACCTTGGACTCATCGGTGAGAGCTACGATTGGTGAGTATGATGATGCGCAATTGTTGTGGACGAACCTTAAAAATCGTTTCTGCGTTGTTAGTGGGACTCGCATATGCCAACTCAAATTGTCTCTGGGTGAGTGCAAACAAACTGCATCCGAGAGTATTGCGGCATATTTTGGCAGAATTACAAAGATTTTTGATGAATTGCATACTTACATTACCGTGCCTCATTGTTCTTGTGGTGCGTGTACATGTAATATCGTGGCACAGGTCGAACGGTTGCGTCAGGAGGATTTAATTCACCACTTCTTGATTGGTCTCGACGATGCATATGCTTCTCTTAGGGGCCAACTTCTAGCCCAAGATCCCCTGCCTTCGGTGGATAAAGCATACCAGCAACTAGTCCAGGCAGAACGCCTCCGTGGTGGCAGTGGTGATTCGGCAGTGGCTCGTGAGAACCCAATGGCCTTCAAGTTGCAACATGAACCTGCCTCCAAGCCGCAACGATCAAGTGATAATTCGGAGAAATTTTGCAATCACTGTAATCGGGTTGGGCATGATGAGACAGGATGCTTTCAAATTCATGGTTATCCCTCATGGTGGGGCAATTGTGGGCGTGGAGGTCGAGGAAGGGGTCGTGGAGATTCCGGAGGGAGCAATAGTGGTGGACGCGGGGGTGAGCGTGGCAGTGGGCCTGCTGCCCCTGTGCGTGCTAACAAAGCAGCAACACAATCCACCGTGCAGCCGAGTGGTGCTACGGCAGCTGATGGGGCTGCGCTTGCGGGGGTCACACCGACTCAATTACAGCAACTCTTAGATCATCTTTCCTCTATAAAACCTAAGCTTCATGGTAAGGATCAAATAGGTTGGATTGTTGACACCGGCGCATCCAATCATGTGACTTGTGATTTGTCCCTTTTGAAGAATGTTTGTAATGTACAACATTGTCCGGTAGGATTGCCGGATGGGAAAAGTGCTAATGCATCTAAAATTGGCTCCGTGATTTTGCAAGGGGGTTTGAAGATCAATAATGTTCTTTATGTGCCTCAATTAAATTGCAACTTAATTTCTGCAACACAATTATGTGATGAATCTAATTGCACTCTGCAATTTACTAACAAACTTTGTGTTATACAGGACCTAACGACAAGGAAGGTGATTGGAGAGGGTGAACGAGTGGATGGACTATATTATTTCCGAGGTGTTCCAAAAGTGAAGGCTTTGAAGCTAGACAATGGTCGAACGACAGAGCTGTGGCATCAACGTTTGGGGCATCCTTCGGGAAAGGTTCTACAACATCTCCCTTTTATGAGTAGTTCTAAGAGTCTTAAGAATAAATCATGTGATGTATGCCCTAGGGAAACATAACATAGAAGTAGTTTTCCTGTTAGCATAAATAGAGCAAGTCGCTCCTTTGAACTTGTTCATGTTGATTTATGGGGACCATACAAGACTCCATCATCTTGTGGTTCACATTATTTTTTAACAATTGTTGATGATTTTTCAAGAGGAGTGTGGACGTATTTATTACGTAATAAAACTGAGGTTGAATTGATGTTTCTGAATTTCGTTGCTTTGATTAGACGTCCATTTCAACTTGATATTAACATTGTTCGTAGTGATAATGGAACGGAATTTAATTCCTTAAAACCTTATTTTATGGCTAATGGGATCATATTTGAAACTTCTTGTGTGGGGACGCCTCAACAAAATGGTCGGGTTGAGCGTAAACATCAACATATTCTTAATGGGGCTCGGGCTTTGAGATTTCAAGCAAATTTACCTATACGGTTTTGGGGGGAGTGTGTGCAAGCGGACTGTCACTTGATAAACCGTACTCCATCTAGACTACTTGATTTTAAGACTCCGTATGAGATTTTGTTTGATAAACAACCATTGTATGAGTGTATTAAAGTTTTTGGGTGTTTGTGTTATGCTCATAATCAATGTAGCAAAGGAGACAAGTTTGCTAGTAGGAGTCGCAAATGTGTGTTTTTGGGGTATCCTTTTGGTAAAAAGGGGTGGAGATTGTTTGACTTGGAGACGAAAGAGATTTTTATTTCCCGAGATGTACAATTTTTCGAACATGAATTTCCGTTTATTATGTCCTCTATTGATGGAATTCGAAGTGTTCCAAGTGTGCATTGTGATGATATGTGTGTAAGTGATGATGACATGGGTAGTGGGGTGATGAGGGAGCTGGGGGCCGTGAGATTATTGATGATGACATTGCATTTATTGATGAGGGTGCTGCAATTCACACCGAGGCAGAATACTCCGCGGGTATGCCGCAGCATGACCCTCCCAGCCACAACCAAGCTGCGGCAGGGACTGCCAGCAGCGCTGCAGAGTGTGCTGGGTCATCTGTGCGCGCTGGCAGGGGGGAGCAGCTAGCTCTCGATCAGCCACAACACGAAGACAGTAGCTCCGCCCCCTCACACTCCGAGCAGCAGCACCATGCTCAGCCCCACGTTGATAATTTTGAGCAAAGGGAAGTTTCTTCAGAAATGGGAAAAGGCAAACGAGTGAAGTTTCCTTCGGTCAAGTTCAAGGATTTTGTGACTCATACCATTCGGAATAATAGTCCACTCACATCAAATCGTTCATCTGCGACAACTTCCTCAGGTACTGTTTATCCAATAACACATTTTGTTGATTTTCATCGCTTTTCTACAAAACATAGAATCTATATTGCAGCAATTACAGGTGGAAATGAGCCAAAAAATTTCAAAGAGGCTATGCGGCATGAGGAATGGCCGAAAGCCATGGCCGATGAGATTCACGCTCTAGAGGAACAAGGCACATGGGAGCTAGTAGACCTACCTCGAGGTAAGAAGGCACTTGGGAGCAAATGGGTTTATAAAGAAAAATACGATGAGCATGGGACTCTTCAATGATTGAAGGCTAGACTAGTAATTTTCGGCAATCATCAAGTTGAAGGTCTAGATTATAATGAGACATTTGCTCCGGTGGCAAAGATGGTGACGGTCCGTACTTTTCTTGCAGTTGCGGCAGTGAAGAATTGGGAAGTACATCAGATGGACGTTCACAACGCCTTCTTACATGGTGACTTGTAGGAAGAGGTATACATGAAAATTCCCCCTGGTTTTGACAAAAATAATTCTGGTAAAGTGTGCAGGATGAAGAAGTCATTATATGGGTTGAAGCAGGCTCCTCGTTGTTGGTTTGCAAAATTAACAACGGCTTTGAAAAATTATGGCTTTAAACAGTCATATTATGATTATTCCCTTTTTACTCTAACGAGAGGAAAAATGCAGCTGAATGTACTTGTGTATGTTGATGATTTAATAGATGCAGGAAATGATATGTCTGCATTGTTGCAATTTAAATCATATTTAGGGAATTGTTTCAAAATGAAGGACTTGGGAGTTCTGAAATATTTTTTGGGGCTAGAGATAGCCCGAAGCAAACAGGGGATTTTCATGTGTCAGAGAAAGTATGCAATGGATATCATTACTGAAGCAGGGTTACTTGATGCGAAGCCTGCAGATTTTCCCATGGAACAAAACCACAGGCTAGCTCTAGCAGATGGGGAATTTTTTGGTGATGTGGAGCGATATCGACGTCTTATAGGGCGTTTGATTTATTTAGCTGTCAATAGACCTGACTTGGCTTATTCTGTGCATATCTTATCTCAATTTATGCAGAGCCCGAGGGTAGAGCACTGGGAGGCTTCCCTGCGAGTTGTGAGATATCTGAAGAAGAGTCCAGGTCAAGGAATTCTGCTGAGGTCTGATAGTGCTTTACAGTTGGAAGGATGGTGTGATTCGGATTGGGCCAGTTGTCCATTTCCCAGGCGCTCGTTGACAGGTTGGTTTGTGTTTCTCGGTTTATCTCCCGTATCTTGGAAAACCAAGAAACAACCTACGGTAGCTATGAGCTCTGCCGAAGCAGAGTACAGGTCTATGTCCGCTTGCACTCGTGAATTGAAGTGGCTAAAGCGGATTCTGCAAGATTTAGGTGTGCGACATGAGAGTGGCATGCACCTCTATTGTGACAGTCAGTCGGCGTTATACATTGCGAAGAATCCGGTGTTTCATGAGCGAACGAAACATTCCGAAGCAGATTGTCATTTTGTACGGGATGCAATTACGGAGGGTCTCATAACTCCGTCCTATGTTCCTACTACGCTTCAGTTGGCAGACATTTTCACAAAGGCCTTAGGAAAGGTCAAGTTTGATTTTTTACTCCGCAAGTTGGGCATCTATGACCCGTATGCTCCAACTTGAGGGGGGGTATTAGAGATATTCTAGATATTCTAGGATATTATTGTGATATAATTTAGGAAACATATCTTATGCAAAAGATATGGTAGAATATTGGGTTTGTTACCCTAGTAGTATATATATTTGTATTGGCCGTGAATATGAATGAGAAGAATACAGAGTATATTTACATAATTTCCTCTGATTTAACAAGGAATGTCATATCAAATTAATTTGAATCAAATAATTAAATTGGAGTCCTTACAAAGGTGGTTGTGAGTTGAGAATACAAATGTGGGCTAATAAAAACTTACGGATTGGAGGAATGTCGCATCAAATTAATTTGAATCAAACAAATGGGAGGCCTTACAAGGTTCCAAAAACTCTCCAAGCACGGAGAATGAAAAGAAAGTCACTCGTGGTTTATAACAATTTCAATCATGGGAAGATATACATTTTGTGTAGACTGAAATTTCGGCTGTTTCTGGTTCGATTTGGTTTGATGTGGATCTCAAATCACAAAATTAAGTTTCATAATTCTTTCAAACAGCAACAAATTGCACCCTAACTAAAAGTAAGGTTTTTAGATCCAGTGCAAGAAAAGAAAAATCATGTAAAACTTCAAGTAGAACTTCTTTAGATATTGTGTTTCAAGATAGAAAGATTGCAACCTGATTGTTGACTCGAATGAACAATACAAGAGGGGGGTGAATTGTATTGTAGAGGAACTAGGGTAATTTTTGCGGAATTTATAAAGAAACTCGAATAAAAACTAAAAGTGCAAAGAGAGATTTTACGTGGAAAACTTCTTGGCCCTAATCAAGAAGAAAAACCACGACCACAAGGGATTTTAAACTCAATTCTTAATAATAATAGGGAAAACAACCTATTACAAATTAAGACTCTAAATTCAAGTTCCTCTATGAACTTAAGCTCCCTTCAACTGATCCCTCAATCAGTCGAACTCTCAAACACTCTCTCTTTCTCCTTGCTTCACTCAAAGCAATAAAAACACTCTTAGAGTTTCCCCAAACTCTATCCCTATACAACTCAAAGATTAAACTCTAAATTGCTAAGTACAAAGACACTCAAGGACTTAAGTGGATCATGACTCTTTTTAAAAGCTAAAAGACTGTAATGCTCAAGTGTTTCGTTCAAAACAGAAAACCAATCCTATTTATACTAGAGGAAAGAAGTTGAAATATTTCCGTTTGCCTTAACTCCCACTAAGCCACAACTTCCATGAAATTAGGAAGTGTAGTTCGTGGATGCTTGGGCAGCAAGCTGAAGCACATTACAAGGAAGTGGTTTGCTGCTTCCTTTATTCTCTCAACTTCCTTGACCAGGTAAAAGAACCGTTTTCAAAAGAATATTTTCAAAGTCAGTTTTTCCAAAATAATAGGATATAATCAAAACAGAAAATCTTTTAACCATCAAGATATTTTAACTAAAAGATATTTTTCGAAATAAGATTAAACCAAGTTAAAATATGGAAAATAAAATCTTTATCAAATTAAATTAAATCCACTTAAACCCTATCAATTAACAATGTACTTAACATAGATACAAGAAGCCTAAAATAAAGATAAAGATACATTAGACTCCTTGACACACTGTGAAGCTTCGACTCTAAAGCTTTAGTTCCTCACTCAAGGAACTTGGCTTCTGATTGTCTTCTATGCTCATCCATGGCTCATCCTTAGACCTTGTTCCATGCTCCATTCTGACTCTAGAACTTCGTTGAATACATAAACCTGTCAATAAGTCAAAGCTAATAGACAAAGGTTAAAACACCTATGGGTTTGCTTAGGTTCCTTGAGTCATCATCAAAACTTAAGGTCAACATTTATATGTTTAAAGACTCGAAACGTGTTAATATAATAAAATTACGTAAACAATATCATATGTCACTAATCTCTGAATTGAAGGCATTTAACATTGCATTAATGGATTATTACCAACAACAAAATACAACATTAAGTTACAATTACGATATAATATCAAATTTACATAAAGTAGCTAGGTTGCATCTTGAAAAAAAAAAAAAAGAAAAACCTCAACACCGTGAATATGATTCATGTGTCTGATTTCATAGCAGTAGCTGACATGGCAACATCAGCAAGAATCTTCAAAACATTCAGCATTGGCACTCGGACTACTTGTAGATGAAAGCTACAATAGTCTGTAAAAGAGTAAGCACAAAAAGTGTGTTTGCAGAAATCACTGACAAAATTGTCCATGGATGATTAAAGTATTTGCTCCTCAAAATAGCCATCCATTGATTCCGACGTTTTGAAGCGTAGCGATTCAGAGCATTGTTGACATTGGAGTAAACCTCGTATGATGCAAGCACATTTTTTCCAATATTGTTGAAAAGCTTTACGACATCATCATCACTTCCTAGATGGTTACTAAAAATTTTGTTTTTAACTAACACTTTATTGTGGGAATATTTTGCCATATTTTAGGATATATTTTGCTACCTATTTGATGCCTAGAATATCTCATGAATATCTTTTAGGCAGTTTCCTAATTCTATCAAATTAGGGATTGCTTGTATTATTATATATTTGTCATGGGAGTAATCAATGAAATTCAAGCTTTGATGTTTAATTCAATTTAGAATGGTATCAAGAGCAGGTTGAATTTCTTTCGTTTTTTTCAATTCCTCAAATATGGCCGGAGATGATATTCCTCCGCCACCCCCGCCGACTGAAATTAAACCCAATTCCCCCTTTTTACCTTGGGTCGCAAGACAGACCTAGGGATTTCATAACACCTACACGACTAAAATCTGACAACTACGATGATTGGGCCTCGGATATGCAGACTGCATTGGAGGCGAGGCGTAAATTTGGATTCTTGGATGATTCAATCACGGCTCCTATTCTTCCCTGTACTTCTTTCGACTGGACAGCCATCGACGCAATGTTGATCTCGTGGATTACCAACACCGTTGATCCAGAGGTAAGGTCGTCCCTTTCTAAATTTCGTGAAGCTAGGCCCTTATGGCAGCATCTAAAACAGAGGTTTGCACAAACTAATGGTCCTAGAATTCAACAATTAAAATCTTCTATTGCTAAGTGTGAACAAACTCGCTCTATGTCTGTCTCGGTTTATTATGGGAAATTACATGCTTTGTGGCAAGAATTAGATCACCATGAGCCTCTTATTTCTTGTTCTTGTTGTTCGAAGTGTATTGCGGGTCAATTGCATGAAGCTAGGCGAGAACAATCCAAATTGCATGATTTTTTGATGGGCTTATATTCTGATTTCTATGCCTCGTTACGCACTAATATTTTGTCTCAAGATCCTCCTCCCAACCTAGACCGTGCCTATCAATTGGTAGTGCAAGACAAAAGGGTCCGTACGGCAAAGCAGGAAGCCGACTCAAAGCCTGCTGAGGCTCTTGGGTTTGCTGTCCGAACAACAGCAGGGCATGGTGACAGGGTAAAGTCGTATCCCCTAATCAAAAATAATTACCTAAATCACTAACTAAGGTAGATAGGGAAGTAGGGTCGATCTCCACAGGGAAACTAGTCTTTTTATTCCTAATTAATTATTATACTCTAAATTATTTAAGTAGCCAATATTTATGAATGAGTAAGAAACTAAACTACTAAGGTTGAGAATAGGAAGAAAACAATATATAAAAGGATCTAGGGCATAGGTTCACCAATAAATAATACTCTAGGGTAAAACATAGTAATCAATCATTGACATTGCATAAATAACATGATTAACAGGCTCTCGCAATTTATTAATCAACATAGATCTAACAGGCTCTCGCAATTTATTAGATCTAAGTTCTTATTGAAAATAGCCTTTAATATCAAATTAACATCTGCTCGATTCATCAATTTAATATTGCTATACTTTTACAAGCCGCAATTGTAAAACATTAAAACAATCCAATAAGAAATTATCATGCAATACCAATAATCAATAATAGTCAATCATCAGTGCATCAATTAACCAGATTGTAAAGGGCTCTCGCTATTTATTACAATCACACAATTAATTTACCGATATTAAATCTCATCTCTCGAATCTTGACTTAACCATTTATAAATTAACTTGCCTATTGAAACTAGACCTAAACATTAATTCTCATCTCTCGATTCTTGAATCAATATTGTCAAACTCATGCATAAAAGATAGGCCTAATCTAGTCACAGAGCATTAATCCAATCAATAGGAAATTAATCTAGCATTGATAATCAACAACAATAAATTACCCCTTCATATTATTTATTAGATCCCCATAAACCCTAGAAATTAAACTACTCACACATATTAAGAATTAAACTAATCAAAGTAATAAAATAAATCATGATGAAAGGAATAAAATAAATAACTAAGATTAAGGGAAGAGAAATCGTTACAAAAATAAATCTGGAATTAATGAAAGAATTAAGAACAAAATTTTAGAGAGAGATTAAGAGAGAGAGAACTAAGTAGAGAGAGAAAGTCTAAAGGAAAGAGAAGATCTAAGAGAAGAAGTAGAGATAGATGAGAGGTGATAAAAACGTATTACGGAGGAGTATTTATACTCCGTACAAAAGTCCTAAACTAAAACAAATTAAAACTACGTTAATCGTCTACTAAGAAAACACGAGCCCGATCGGGCGAGGCACCGCCCGATCGGGCCCGCCTTTTTTACAACGCCCTTTACTGATGTGCCGCACCCGATCGGGCACGCCTCTTCCTTGAGGGTCCTTATGCGCGCAGCCGCCCGATCGGGCGTATGCTTGCCCGATCGGGCCCGGTCTTCTTCTTCGAGGCTTGAACTTCGATTGGGCTAGATTTCTCGGCCCAATCCGGATTTCCTCTCGGGTCTCGAATACTTGGTCCAAATGCCTCGTGATCCCAATTACCGAGCCCTTAATCACCGGCTCTCACCGATCCTGGGCTCCAAAAGTGGTCGTGTCCTTCTAGCTTCCGTAGTCGATCTAATAAGGCCCGGGAAAATGCTCCAAGAGTGCAATTTCCTGTAAAATACAACTAAAACTACGAAAACACTAGAACACACAAATTAGTAATAAAAGTGGCCCGAAAGAGCCAAAAATACTACTAATAACGACCAAGGGACGGGGATAAAACACTATATAAACTAGACATATCACGTGGGTATGAGGGGACTGATCGTGGTCGTGAGGGGTATGGAACTATCCGTGCTAAGTGCAAAAAGCTGGGTCATGAAACCTCGAATTGTTGGTCGGATAAAACTTGCAATTATTGCAAAAAGAAAGGTCACGTTGAGGCTAAATGTATTGACCTTCATGGGAGACCACCTCCGAGGGATGGCAGTCAGGGGGGAAATCCTCGGCTGGCCGTGGTCAAGGCATAGTGCGTGCCAATGCTGTTACATCTAATGAAGGCTCTTCTTCTCCTGGTCAAGTATTTTCTAGCGAACAATGGAAATCTATTATGGGATTGTTCGGTAATGCAAAGATTTCCGAAACCCGATTGAATGGTAAGTTTGATACTACCTCATGGATAATAGACACAGGAGCAACGCATCATGTCACCGGTGAAAAATCTTGGTTATTTGATACTAAGAGTTTTGAATGTCCCATAGGTTTGCCTAATGTTCAAACTGTGGTAACTTCTTTGGTTGGTTCGGTTCGATTGTTGAACAAAATCACTCTTACAGGGGTTCTTTTTGTTCCTCAATTGAGTTGTAATTTGATTTCTGTGTCTCAACTTATTGATGAGCTTAATTACATCGTCCAATTTAACCCTTATATGTGTGTTATACAGGACCAAACGAAGGAGCCGATTGGAACAGGAGCTAGGAGAGACGGATTATATTATTTTAGCAATTCGGATTCGGTGCATCATGTCGGCATCGGTGAAGCGACCTCAAATTTGGAGTTGTGGCATCGTCGAATGGGGCATCCTTCCGAAAAAGTAGTTAAGTTGCTTCCTCATGTTAGTAGTAATAAAGATTGTCTAGACAAGGGGTGTGAAGTATGTATGCGTGCTAAACATCCTATAGACAAGTTTCCTTTAAGTGAAAGTAGAGCGTCTAGAGTTTTTGAGAAAATACATTGTGATTTATGGGGTCCATATCGACACATTTCGTCGTGTGGAGCTCGTAATTTTTTTTACTATTGTTGATGATTATTCGAGAGCAGTTTGGATTTATTTATTGGTTGATAAAACCGAGGTTTTTAGAATGTTTTTGGCCTTTGTTGCAATGGTTGATCGACAATTTTCACAAACCATAAAAATTGTGCAAAGTGATAATGGTACTGAGTTTAATTGCTTGCATGACTATTTTGTTGCTTCTGGTATTATATTTCAAACCTTTTGCACTAGGTGAAAAAAGTGCTTTGGCAGCGGTTCAAACCCGGTCTAAGGCACCGGTTTGAACCGCTGCCTATGTGGGGGGTGCCAAATACCCCCTTTTTAGCACCGGTTCAAAATCGGTGCCATATATCCAATTAGGCACCGGTTAACCGGTGCCAAAAATGAAGCAAAATATTTATTTCATTGGTTTTGGCACCGGTTAACCGGTGCCAAAACTGCCCAATATATATATATATATATATATATATATATATATATATATATATATATATATGTTTTTGCCTTTAAATCAACTAAAATAAATTAGAACATCAAAATATAAATTAGAACAAGTGCAAAAGACAATGAAATATATCAATATATTAAACTGTTATTGTACAATACAAAAAAAAAATACAATGAATTATAATCATACAATAAAATTCAACGTTAAATTGATATTGAAAAATACAAATAAAAATTACAACATCAAAAACAATATTCCAAAATCAAAGTCTTGAATCCTTGTGCATCAATTAACACCTGCATCAATTAAAACCCAGAAATCAATAAAACTCACAAAAAAAAATGCAAAAAAAAAACCCAGAAAACTCATGAATCATGTACGAACTCAAAAATCAAAATAATTTAATAAATAAATAACCAAAAAAAACCCAAAAAAATCGAAACACAATTAACCACAAAATTTTTGAAAGTGTTTTAGATCCCAAAATTTTCGAAGATCAATTAACCCCAAAATTTCAAAAAGCAATTAAACCCCAAGATTTTCGAAGATCAATTAACCCTAAAAATTTCGAAATCAATTATTCCCAAAATTTTTGAAATCAATTAAACTCAGAACCCAGAAAAATCAATTAAATGCAAAATTTTCGAAATCAATTAAACTCAGAACCCAGAAAATCAATTTCGAAAATCAATTAAACGCAAAAATAATTCAAAATCAATTTCGAAATCAATTAAACTCAGAACCCAGAAAAATCAATTAAAATTATTCCCAAAATTTTCGAAATCAATTAAACTCAGAACCCAGAAAAATCAATTAAAATTATTCACAAAATTTTCGAAATCAATTAAACTCAGAACCCAGAAAAATCAATTAAAATTATTCCCAAAATTTTCGAAATCAATTAAACTCAGAACCCAGAAAAATCAATTTCGAAAATCAATTAAACGCAAAAAAAATTCAAAATCATCCCAGAAAATTCAAAAATCAATTAAACCCATCAATTTCGAACAATATTACAACAATCAAACCAAAAAAAATCAAGACATTTACCAAAAATAATCAAACCCAGAAACCCTTACCTCGAATATTAAACCCAGAAACATGCAGGTGGCGGCGGTGGTTAGTAAACCCTTACCTCGAATAATAAACCCAGAAACATGTAGGTGGCGGCGGTGGTTAGTAGCGGTGGTGGGCAAAAGACAGAAGGGAGAAGAAAGGTCGGAGAAGAGGGGGGAAAGAAGAGGAGAGCGAGATCGAACAGAGAAGGAGGACAATAGAGAAGAGATCTGAGGTTTTGTTGTGGTCGGAGAGATCGAGAAGGAAGGATGATAGAGAAGAGAGGAGAGAGAAGAGAGAGGCAGCTAATAATAAGGAGAATGAAGTTAAGTTCTCATTTAGGGTTAGGAATATAAAGAAGCTTGACCGGTTTTTTTTTTTAAATCTAACAAGGGCACCGGTTCAAATCGGTGCCTTTTTTATTTTTGGCACCGGTTTAGGCCAAACCGGTGCCTTTTCTCATGTTCTAAAATCCCGCCCATTTCTAGACCGGTTTTGGCCACCGGTTTGGCCTGAACCGGTGCCATATGGGGGCTGCCTATTGCTATTTAATTTTCTACTAGTGTTGTGTCGGAACTCCACAACAAAATGGGAGGGTTGAGAGAAAGCACAAACACATTCTTAATGTGGGTAGAGCTTTGAGATTTCAAGCTAATTTACCTATTTAATGTGGGTAGAGCTTTGAGATTTCAAGCACAAACACAAACACTTGCACGTCTTCCACGGTGTCTATCAAGTCATCAAGGAAGATAATATAATCAATGAAGTAAGTATCTTTTAAATAACGGCATTGTTCAAAATAAACCAAGTTCCGCAGGTGAGATTCTGTGAAATCATATATAATTAATTTCGAAATCGTGAGTATCCCGTTAGCAAATGAAACATCAAGTGGATTGTCAGTTTCACCTGCCACAAATGTGACTCCTGCGTCATATAGTTGCTTGGCAGTGTAACAAAGACGACCAATAGAATGATAATCAACAGTTTCCGTCTTGAGATGACGCTTACGCAGCCTACTATATAATGAATCTGAATCGGTTGTTGGATTTGTATTTAGTTTGTTGCGCAATGGTATGCTCAAAGAAAGGCAACAACACATCCTTCGGAGATCTAACAAATGTTCAACGCTTGTTTCATCTGTAATTTTGTAATTTTATCATCTTCAATAATACTAATAATGGCCTTTTCTCCAGGGATTTTAATACCAACACTAAATATGAATACAATAGTAACAATAATAAGACGATTAGGTGTGCAGGTGTTACCAAATGCTATATCAAAGAATTCCTTGAGAACAAAATATGGAATTTGGTTTTCCAACCGAAATAAATCATGATTCACATAAATCATTTTTGCTTTTAAATTATTCCCAACTAAAGGTTCATCAAACTCATTGGGAAAAGTTTTTCTCAAGAATAAGTAGACCAGGAATGCAGCATCAAGCACTACCATTTCAACAAACTCGTCAGTCGTTAGAGAGCTTAAATACTTGCTGATAACATTTGCGGATTTCCTCTTCCTTACCCCTTACATATTCAATATAAGGATTCAAGCTTTGACGAGCATTATTATTGTTGGGATGTTGAAGGAAGCTTTTCAAGTAAATCCATTTAACCTGTTGCATGGGTTCTAGTTTTGGATCTTTATAGAATACGGGACCAATTGACATCACTAAAGGCTGATAAAAGTATTCATGCCCTTTTAACATATATTCAGGAACTTTATAAATGCACCAATTCTTGTTAAAAGAAACATTCAAGGAGTACAGCTTGTTATGCATTGAAGTTTATGCATTGAAGTTAGCACCCCTTTGTTTTCATCTTGCGCTGTTAAAAGAAACATTCAAGGAGTCCTCTTTTCCTCTATAAAATAAAGGAAATTTTGTCAAAAACTACCTATTATACTCAAGAATTTGCGAGAAACTACCTATTAAAAAAAAATGTTGTAATTTACTACCTATTTTTTGAAAAATGTTGTAATTTACTACCTGTTGCCGGATTTTGAAGTTTGACCATATTTCTCCGGCGTTGACTTAGGCACTTGCTACTCACGTGAGACTTAATGTTCATTTTTTTCCCAAATTTCCCCCAAACTACCTATTATGCTTGTAATGTTCATTTTTTTTCCCAAATTTCCCCCAAAATTTGAAATTCGCACTGTTCATCTTCTTCATCTGCTGACAAAATTTCCTTTCTTCTTCTAATCCAATTAAACTTCCTCCTTGGGTTTTCATGAGTCCACGACGTCACCCTAGCAATGGGAATTCCACTCTTGCACTTGGCTTTGGACGAAGAAGACATTCGCACACCTGCAATTCACAATTTTCGTTTTAAATAAACCCTAAATTCATGGGAACGAATCTTTGAGAACAAAACCAACAATTAATAGAGGGTTTCAATCGAAATCCATTAAACAAAACTAAATTAAACAACAATTACGTCAATCGCGCACAACAGAGGAGGAGATTGGCTCAAAAAAAATCGCCTTCAAACTGAAATTGGGGCTTTCTGGGAAAAAGTCGTGGAATTAGGATTAGTGGGAAGCAATTTGGGGAAACTTTGGGAAAGAAAGATTCATTAAGTCTCACGTGAGTAGCACGTGACTAAGTCAACGCCGAAGTAAAATGGTCAAACTACAAAATCCGGCAACAGGTAGTAAATTACAACATTTTTCAAATTTTAGGTAGTAAATTACAACATTTTTTTTAATAGGTAGTTTCTCGCAAACTCTTGAGTATAATAGGTAGTTTTTGACAAAATTTCCTAAAATAAATTGAGTCCCCTTTCCCCATATTTTGCAACAATTAAGTCCCCTGTTTTATACTTAACTCTAAAAAATATCATAATATAACTAATTTATTAAGTTTAATTATCACTATTGCTTGGATATATACCTTATTGGGTCGGTTCCAATAACCGATCCAAAAATACAGGTACTCGAAATCCGGATATCCGAACTTATCGGTTCGGTTTATGAATATCATTTCTAGTGATATTGGATATCGAGTATCCGAACCGTTAGTACTAACGTACGGGTTCCCGTCCCATGCTCACCCTTAGATTAAACATTACACTTTGATCGGTGTATAATTTTTGAAAAATTAATAGACTTTAATTAAAACAATAGAGTATTTTTAAAAAAAATTATTATAAAAGATAATGATTTTAATATTTTATATTGCAAAGTAAGAAATATGCGAGCCTAAAAGGGAAATAAATAAATAAAAATAATACTCCTTTGGTCTTTTTATCATATGCCTATTTTTCATTTTTCACGGAAATTAATCCTGTTAAGGTATGGGAAGATTTCTTAAAATTAATAAATAAGAGTACAAATATGCATGTGGGGTTAAGGAGAGATAGAAAGAAAGAAAAAGTGGTTGGGAATTATTAATGAAAGGAAGAGAAAAAGTATTAAAAATTGATATCAAAAGTACAAAAGAAAAAAGGCAAAGGATGACAAATCATCAAAAAGAGAATCATATTGTCAAAAAGTACAATCTGTAAATAGAGATACACTTAATTTTGATGACCCCAAAAAGAAATAAAGAGATATAATATAAGGACAGCGGGAGTAGTAAATTTAAATAAGGGACTATATGGCCTGTTATGTTAATCTTAATTTCATTTCAGTTCAGTTAAGTTCATCTCTAATCAATTTAGTTCAATTCAGTTCATCTACAATCAATTTTGTTCAGTTGCTACTTTACTCCTCTCATAAACAATTAATATAAGCTCTATTCAGTTCAACTCAGTTTAGTTTAGCCCCAATCAGTTTAGTTTAATTTAGCCCCAATCAATTCAGACCAGTTTAGTTCAGTTCAGTTCAATTGTTTTCATTAAATCGGAACATGCTCTAAGCCTCTAAGAGAGGAGAGATGATTAATTTTTAAATGAGTAAGTTGCTAAAAAAAATGTGAAACTTTGTAAGTTGAGAGTGAAGAAGGGATAAGATTTGCGTGATGTATGTGAGTTAAGGGTACTAATGTGGCCTATGTGGGCCAACAAAAACCTATGGATTAGAGGAATGTCACAAATTATTGAAATTTCAATTATGAGAAGATATTTTGCGTCGACTGAATTTGGGCTGTTCTGGTCCCTATTTGACCCAATTTTATGATAATATTATGCATTTATGCGTTGTTTGTTGTTGCTAGCAATGCCATATGCTTAATGAGTTAATGCTTTGCTTACTTGAGGGCTTTTGCTTTTGAGCTTTCTCAAAAGCCAATTATTACTTCTTTCTAAGTTCACTTTAGTTTTTGCATATACTAGAGCTGTCAAATAGGTGATATCGTTCGATTCTTATTGGTATTAAATTGAAAAAAAAAAAAAATTGTTACCAATTTGACGTTTTTTTTTTATTATTTTTTTTTTTGAGCTGATCCTTTAACATTATATTTAGAAGAAAGCATGTTAGAACACTTGATAATACGGAGTAGTTAAAAAATGTATGTATTTCGATAGACTTGCATAGCAACATAGGGGAGAAAAACTTACTTTGATTTTGTTGGCACGTACAATCAAGCAATCTAGCTGAAGTTTACAATTCTATGTGTTGCTTATTATCTGTTGTAATGGTATATTAATATCTATTGCATGTAATGTTATGTTAAATCAGATTGACCAAAATTGAAATAAGGACGGATGGGTATTCGATAGTAACAATAGTATACTATGATAAATTTTCAAAGTCTATCTATAAACCATTAAACCCTTAGTGAAGAAGAGGTTGACACATATAAGCCTAACCAAATGTCATTATCTTAAACCTAAAATGGTAAATATTCTGGCCAAGCTTATATAAGTAGTCATTCATCTTAGTCATGTTTTAGGAAAACGTGCGTTTTTTTCATTCATTAACATGGCTCAATCTTATTATAAACCAAAGATCTAAACATTTATTAGATCAAATTGACCCAACTAAAATAATAAATCCTATAAAAGAAATGCCCCAACCTAAAATTTGATCGAATATGAAACTAACCAAATTAAAATCGACTCCATTTGAACCCGAATCTGATTTAACCAAGCCTGAATGATTCAAACTTACATGAAAGTATGACATATACCCAAATTAACCCAATTCGGTCCAATTGACTCATTTGCCAGACCTTATAATGGAAGGTGACAATTGTGATGAACTAATAAATGAATGTGAAAGAAGAATTGAAGATCACGTTGAGTATGATTTTGACGCGAAGCATATTAGAGATTTTTGGAGGAAAACTTGAGCTATGTAGTTTCTGAAAACTCTTATAAGCACCTGCATGGCTGCATGTGCTCACTGCTTACTACAAATTGGACTTGCTATGCTTTGGTGACGTGGGCCTTTTGGGTTTCAAATTTTGAAGTAGCCCAATCCCAATCAAATTGGCATGGCCGCATGTATGAGTAAATTTTTATGATATCTATAAAAGTTTTATGTCATATTTAGATACTAGTTTAGTCCCCATACGTTGTCCGAGTTAGGTAGCTATTATTTATTTAAATAGTTGTCAATTTTATATTGAAAAAAGTGTAATCATAATTCATTAATTATTTTGAAAGAAGTATTGTTTTTATTTAGTTTGGAATAGGTGAGGAAAAAAAAAAGATGCCAGAAATAGTATAGGCGGGAAAATTTTTAATAAAAAATTGACATGTGTCCTCTAATGATGTCAACATGCTTTATTTTAGTACTTCCTCTGTTTTCTTTTAGATGCAACACACCCTTTAGCGCAGTAATTAAGAAAGGTGGGGTTTACATGATATAATAAACTTTAAAATAGGATGAGTGGTTGTTAGGAGTGTAATTTAGTGGGTCATGTGCTTTAAATAAGGGAAATAGTATAGTTTTTTCCTAAAGTAACTTTCCTTTTATAGTGCGTTGCAAGTATTGTGACATTTCCTTGGAAGACGTTAACAAACATTTATTCCTACTTACTTAAAACATTTAGTTTTTATAAGGTAGTTTCTTACAATACCTCAAAAAAAAAAGGCAGTTTAGTTCTTAAAACAATTGTTTTTATAAGGTAGTTTTTCACAAAATTTGATGTATATAAGGTAGTTTTTCACAAAAAATTTATTTTATAATTAAAGTTTAATTTTAATAAATAAGTCATTTACAACACAAGTACAAAATAGTACAAATCCTTAAGGGCTTGTCTGGCATTGTATTGTATTTTTAGTTTTCAATTTATATATATATATATATAAAACAAAAAACCAAAAACAGATCACAAGAAAAAGATATTTTCACTTTTCTGTTATCTGCTTTCAAAATTATCATGATTTTAATAAGTTTGACTCATTTTTGATTCATTATATGACATATCATCATATGATTTTAACAAACAAAAAACCAAAAAAGAGAATACCATAGTGATGTCAAACGAACCCTAAACTATTTGTTTTGATAATGTGCAAATGTGATGATTTACTACATGTACAAACTTCTCGATACAAATTGTTAGTAGGGTCCACAATGATGTCATATAGGAGCGGCATGGGAAATTTGGTGGAAAAAATAAGGGCATGTTCGGCAAAATGTAGCTGTGAAGGTAACTGTAGCTATGGAGATAGTTGTGAGCTGTGGAGATAGCTGTTAGCTGTCAACAAGTTGTTCGCTGTGAAAAAAAATAATTTAGGTATGATTGTTCGGTAAAGTAGTGGTTGACTAGCTGTTACATTTAAAAATCAATATTTTATTTTTAAAACTATACATTAAATTTTCAAAAGCTACTTCAAAAGCTACCTCTAACTTCAAAAGCTAATAATCCTAGCTTTTAATAAAAGCTACCTCCACCACTAAAAGCTACTTGAACCATTACTTTGCCAAACACTCACATTTTTTGTTGAGTAGTGGTTTGACTTGGTCAAACCACTAAAAGCTACCTAAAAGCTACTCAAAAGCTAGCGCCGAACACGCCCTTAATGTTTTTGAAAACTATAGATATTATCTACAAGTATTAAAAAAAAAAACGCTGTAGGTGATAGTTTGTACGGAGGTAGATTGTTATTGCTAAAAAAATCCCAATAATGTATTAATGATCAAACTTGATATGTCTAAAAATGTTTGTTTTTTTTGGTGTTTAGAGAGCCACAAGGGCAGGGGTGAGAATCGATCCCAAATCTCCTGGAATCGGGAAGGGAGCTCTAACCACTTGAGCTATCCTTCACTCTCAATATGTCTAAAAATGTTAGTATAATAAAATTAAGTAAACATATCTTATGTCACTAATCTCGGAATTGAAGGCCTATAACATTGCATTAATGGATTATTACCAACAACAAAATACAACATTAAGTTACAATTACGATATAATATCAAATTAACATAAAGTAGTTAGGTTGCATCTTCAAAAGAAATAAAAAAAAAACACACACACAAAAAAAAAAAAAAAAAGAAAAGAAAAAAAAACCCTCAACACCGTGAATATGATTCAAGTCTCTGATTTCGTTGCAGTAGCTGACAGGGCAACATCGGCAAGAATATTCAAAACATTCAGCATTGGCACTAGGACTACTTGTAGATGAAAGCTGCAGTAGTCTGTAATAAAGTAAGCACAAAAAGTATGAATGCAGCAATCACAGATAGAATTACCCATGGATGATTCAAGTAATTTCTCCTCAATATAGCCATCCATCGATGCCTACGGGTTGAAGCATAGTGATTCACTTCTCTGCTAACTATGGCGTAATTATACTCGCTTGGGAAATAAGCTAAGTATTTTCCAAGATTGTTGAATAGATTTACGACATCTGGATCACTTCCTAGACCATTACTCAAAATCTTGCTTTTAACTAATACTTGCACGTCTTCCACGGTGTCTATCAATTCATCCATGAAGACAATATAATCAAATAAGTAAGAATCTTGGTAATAATGGCACTGTTCAAAATAAACCAAGTTCCGCAGGTAAGTTTCTGCATTATCATGTAGTGCTAAGTTTGAAATCGTGAGTTTCCCGTTATCAAATGTTACATCAAATGGATTCTCAGGTTCACCTTCCACAAACGTAACTCCTGCTTCTATTAGTTGCTTGGCAGTGTAACAAAGATGACGAATATAATAAACACCGTCATTAGTTTTCACCTTGCGATGACGCTGACACAACTTATTACAAAATGATGACACCACAGCACATCCAAATCGGCAGTGTATGTTTGAATCTGAATCAGCTGTCGGATTTGTCCTTGGTTGGTTGCGCAATGGTGTTCTCAAAGAAAATTTACAACACATCCACTGGAGATCCACCAAATGTTTAATGCTTATTTCATTTGTGATTTTATTACCCTTAACAATACTGTCAATAGCCTTACTTCCGGGGATACAATTACTATCGTAAATGAATGTAAGAGTAGCATTCATAAGAGTAGTAGGTTCGTAGATGTTATCAAATGCTATATCATAGATTCCCTTGATAACAAAATATGGAATTTGGTTCTCCAACCGTAATAAATCCTGAACCACATAACACAGTTGTGCGTTTAAATTATCCCCAAACAAGGGATTACACCCGCCCATGAAAAAGTAGACCAGGAATGCAGCATCAAGCACTATCATTTTAACAAACTCGTCGCTACAGAGCTTAAACTCTTGCTCATAACATTTGCGGATTTCCTCTTCCTTACCCCTTACATATTCAATGTAAGGATTCAAGCTTTGACGAGCTTTATTGTTGGGATGTTGAAGGAAGCTATTCAAGTAAATCCATTTAACCTTTTGCATGGTTTCCAGTTTTGGATCTTTATAGAATACGGGACCAATTGACATCCTTACAGGCTGATAAAAATAATCATGCCCCTTCAACATAATTTCAGGAACTTTATAAATGCACCAATTCTCGTTTAAGGAAATATTCAAGGAGTCCAGCTCCTTATGCATTGAAATTAGCACCTCATTCTTTTCATCCTGCTCTGTTATTTCAATTTGTAGAGTGTTGTTTTCCATCTGTATAAATTATATAATGTAAGTATATGTCTACTTTATTTAAATAATTTATTCCATAGCACTATATATATATACTTATCAATAAGTATTGAACGTAATCAATACATGGAGTAGATTTTTCCAATCCCCAACATACGAAGCATAGCTATGATAACACATGCTTCACCTTATAGTTCTTATACTTTTCAATCTTTCATCAAATTCAATTTACCTCAACTAGAAATTAATAACTTTAGGGTTTTTTTTTTTTTTTTTTTTTTGGCATTAAAAAAAACTTTAGGGTTTGTTTGACATTTTTTTTTTAAAATCATATAATATATGTCATCTAATGAATAAAAAATAAGTCAAAATTATAAAATTTATGATAATTTTTAAAACTGACAATAGAAAAGTGAAAAAAAAAACCTCTTTCTTGTTTTCTATTTTTGATTTTTTATTTTAAAAATAAAAATTGGTTACTGAAAAAAAAAATTACAAACAAGCCCTAGTTTTAAGTTTGGGGGTTAATTTTTTTTTTTTTAAAATAAATAAATTGGTGGGACTAAGGCCATATTTTTTCCCAAATAAAAAATTATAGTCCGACTTTCGTCTTTTGCTTTCCATTTAAAAGCTTATTATTTTATAATAAGATGAGAAAGTCTTTTATATTGCTCTCAATATAAGAGCATAATGTAACCATATTGGGTTTTACTTAATTCGTTTAAATTAATAGCTTATCAATATTTAATTGTCATATATTTTTTACTAATATGCAACTAATTAATAAAGTATTGCATTGATAATGTACACAATCAAAACAAGAAAATTATGAAACATGGAGAGTATTTAATAAAAATAAAAATATAATTAAATTAGTAAAATAGTTACTTCAACAAAAAAAAGTTAGATTTATTTTTTAAAAAAATTTCAATTTAGTAAAATAAATACTTTAAAGAACAATAATAAACTAAATAATAATGAATTGATGACAATAATTTTTAATCGATGAAAATAATTTAACTTCATTGAGAGCATGCCTTAAATTATTAAGGGTACTATGTGTTGGAATATTTTCTTTAAATTATTAGTGGTTAGTTAACTCCTAATATAAAGGAATATGTTATATATCCTAAGTTATAAGTTTGTATAAGTACAGTCAAAAAGTAGTACTGGATTAATGATCATGGGATCATGCCTATATGTTCCTAACTTTTTGCTTAGTTTTGCTCTATATACACATATGTTGCTAACTTGCTATATGCCTATATTGGATATATAGTACGATTATATGTTTTGCAATGAATTAAATACAAATTAATGTAAAGGTAGTATTATAATCTCCCCTCTCATCTATTTATAATTTCAACAGTTCAACTAAAATAATTTTAGTAATTAAGTTAAATTAATACCTGATAAAGAAAACAGGACCAATATAAGGGAGATATTAGAGGGATTCTCAGCTCTTTCAATTATAGGGAGTATATTATGGGGAAAAAAACTAAATATGACAAACTAAAAAGTAAATTAAAGCATATGAAATTGAAAGCTTATCTTACGTTCATATTAATTTCTTAATAAAAAGGAAGACAACATATTAAAATACTCCATATCTAAGCTATATGAAAAACAAATGTAGGGACTTACGGTAAACCGCAAAGAAGTTGCAACAATTGGATTGAGCACGACGTACACCACGCCTTGCAAGGTACCCCCCGAAGAAAGTGAAATAAATAATATAAACTTTGAATGAAAAATATGAAGTAAGTTTTATGTGTAAATCTTTGCCTTGGACTGGTTTTCTTTTAATACTGCTAGCAGCTTCATCTTGACAATATTGTTTTACACTTACAATCAAAAGTAATGTTCAAGCAACATAAATAAGAATATGATAAAGTAAATGTAGCGATATGAATTAAAGAATAAAATAGTATTCTTTTTCACAATTGGAATGTTTAGAAATACTTCTGTAAGCCATTCAAGTTATTAATATATTCCCTTTATCTTAAAATCTTAAGAGATGATGTGTTAACTATAAGCCTAAGTTGCATTTTTCATCAAGAGAGAGAGAAAATTCACCTTACAAGTTTATGGGGATTTCATCTTATAATCATATGACATACAATAAGAGAAGTAGGCTCCTTAGCCTGCATTTTTTCACTAGCTTTCCCTTTGAAATAATAGGATAAGTTGGACCATGTACTCATTACTCAAGCCATTTAAGGTCCCTAACGGTGGACCTGATGACTCTAATACCATGTTAAATACAGGCTTGAGATGTGCCCGTGATAAAGAGACCGAGAGTCTACTTATGTCCAAGAGATTTCATCTATAAATCATATGACAATAGGAAGAGTATTTTTTCTAACCAATAACAATAACCACTTATCCCACTAATTTCTTTATCTTTTAAGAGATTCCAATACCTAACAACATTTCACTTTGTTTGATTTTATTTACTATAAATAACATATCCCGTACATTAGCATGAGTACACTATATTTATAATAATAATCCAACCTAGCCACCAACACAAGAGTATATCAATGCATTAAATAAAAACCAAAAATGGGACAAAAAAAAAACACAACAAATACATTTTTTTTAGTTACTAGTAACTACCTATCCACTAAACTCCTAATTTTTTTCTGTTTACGAAAAAAATTAGTATAAATGGAAGTTATAGATTTATTTTTTTAAAGGAAGATATGTTTATTTGTTTAGTTAATTCTTTGTAGTTGTAGTCCTTGTAGGAATTATTTGGAAGTTATTTTCCAAAAAAAAAATAAATAATAAATAAAAAAATTAAATAAATAATGCATGAGAATTGAGAGTTGTTTGGTTTCAAAAAATAAAAAAAGAATTGAGAATTTTTTTTTTTTTTTTTTTTTTTTTTTTTTTTGGAGTGTTCTGGTTAAATATTGCAAAAGAACTCTTAAATTATATATAAGATTTTCTCAAGAGAATTCAATAACTACCGACATTTCAATTTGTGTTGTTTTCTTTCATAAATAACATATACCGTGCATTAGCACCACTATAGTTGTAACAATAATTTAACCTAGCCACCAATACAAGACTATCAATGCATTAAGAACCAAAATTGGAAACAAAAAATACAACAAATCCTTTTTAAGGTATATGATGCTCCAAAAGACATGGCAAGGCCTAGAATCACCCAACATAACCCCAGCCGTAACACCAATCTTAACATCATTACAAGTAGCATTCAACTCCGTTAGAAAGTGGTGATACCACCTATAGTCCGCCGTAACCTTGATGATTAGGCTCACTTGTCCATGTTTGACGTCCGTTGCCATCGATAAAGCAGTGAGGTTATTGTACACCGGGACAGAAGACGCCTTAATAATGACCGGTACTCGGCTGTTGAGAATGGAATCATTACATGTACGGTGTTTAGGGCAAAATGATCGGACCGAAGAAGCCGAGATGAAAAAATGTTTGTGGGGGTAATACACCGAGACGTTGGCTTCTTTGTTGAGGGTGCCATGATTAGGGTTGCCTATTCGAAAGGTGATGTTAAGGCCAACGCTAAGAGTGTTTTGTGTAGTAGTGTTGCTTATTTGTTTTACGGTGAAGGGAGTTGTTAAATTCACTGATTTAACTTCAAATTTTGGGGCTTTTGGGATTTTAAAAAGGAGAATGATTGACCATAAAAGGGCAATTTGTATCAATATTTGTACAAAAGTTATGCACAATCGTCGTTTGAAGCTGATTCGTAAGGAGATTGAAGGATAAACCATAGATATTATCACAAGGAAGAATGTTTTTTTGTTTTAAGAAAAAAGATACATCGAGTGTAAATAATTATTGTAATAAAATAAAGAATTGGAAAATCATTAATGTTTTAGTAATTTAGTAAATTCTATAGCTTAGGGGAGTATTTTGTTTTTGATTTGATGGGAAATAATCAAAATCTTGATTTATTGTTGGACAAATTTTGTGTCTTAATTTTTGGGAAGTAAAAATTGGAGCAATATACGGTGGTTGTTTAACTTGTTTTACCATGTCAAATTCTTGGTTTTTTGCCACAATTTGAACCAAAACCAAGTCTACTCTAATAAACCTATGTTGTTGGGTAAAGAAGTAGGAGATCTAAATTCCTTGGTTTATGGAGCTAGTCGTTACAATCTGTGCGCGGAAAATAAGAAGAAACGAACATGTATTTAATTATATTCATAGATTACAAACATGTAATTTACTCCGTCATTATATATTTTTTTTAAATATTACTCCGTCATTATATTCACAGATAACAAACATGTAAATTGTAATTTTAATTTCTACGTATATTTACAGATTGCAAACATGTAATGTAATCTATTCACTCACTTTTTTCACAAAGTTTTGTATACGGGCCAATACAGCTGTCCGTACCGTGCGGCCAACCATAATTATCTTGATATATTCACAAAAGAAGAATGATATATATTTTTTTAAAATATCTTGACAATGCTCAAATTATTATGGAGTAGGATATTACGTAAACATTACACTAAACATAAAAAATTATTATGGAGTAGGATATTACGTAATGGTACTTGAAAAATGAAAATGAGACTATCATTTTAGGACTTAAAATTGGCCATAAGGGACTATCAATAAGGGATGAAGGGAGTAGTAATTAGTAGTTAATGCTCTGTAATTAGTACTAATAATAAATAATTATTAGTACTTAGTAATTAAAATTTAGTAATTAACAATTAGTAAATAGTAACATATAATTATTAATCAACACTTAATAATAGTAATTATTACCTAATAACTAGTAGCTAGTAATTGATAATTAGTAATTAATAATTAATATGTAGTTAGTATTTTGTATTCGTAATTTATAATTAAAAATTAGTAACTAATAATTTATAATACTGATAATAAATGAATAAGAGCATATAATTTTTTATTTTTTTGGTGTTCCACCCGTTTCTTTCTTTGAGCTAATCCGGATTCGGGGATCAGTTCAGAGTGGTAGGTTTTAGACCCCTCCTAATTGTTGTTGCGAGGGATCAAACTCAAGTGCTCTCTACCAAATGCATTATCAATCACCATTACACCAACAACCAATTGGCCTGGTATTAAGAATACATAATAATGTCCTTTAAGATCATTTTGCATAGTTACAATTAACATATAATTTTACCAAACATATTTACCTACAACAAATGGTCAAACAACCAGTACGTACAAATAGTCAATACTAACAAACAGTCAAATAAGCCAAGTTAAACAGCTAGCTAGCTATCAACAAACAATTGCCAAACAAGGCTCTGTAGGCTCCATTGATTGTCTAATTTTTATGGTTAACTAGCTAGTAGCTAGAGTTGATCTTCAATCCCATGTTCATTCTTTTGTAATAATTAAGACATCTTTTGATCTATGGTTCACTAGGCTTGATCTTCAATTCCATGTTATCATACAGACGCCGTAATTTTAATCCTAACATCTCTTTAAAGCATGTAAGCATGTTATTGGTCGATGAAGCTATATTATCCCTGTATTATATTTTTGATAAATAAATATGAGATCATGATATTTGTAGTTTCACTATTTGACTAAGATCCGAATAAAAAAAACTCATGCAACTATAGAGATAAGTTACAATTATTATGTCTTCATAAATTGACTATAGTATTCATATAAACAAGACTCCGATCCGTACAGTTTTGCAGTTTTCTTGTTGTAATAAAATAAATGCTATAGTGATCCGCAATTCAAGCTGAAAGAAAGGCCTATTGTGAATAATAAAAGATCTGATAGAGTATAAAACATATTTCTGGGCCTCAACCATCAGTTTAAGTTTTTGGTTGAGTTGGTCCTCTAACAAGATCCAAAAAATTTCGTCTTCCGCCATTAGATGGTAGCTATGAAAACATAATTCGAAAAACGAAATTCTTTAATTTTAATTATACTAATAATTGGTTTAATTTCAAAAAAAAAAAAATCATACTAATACTTGTGTAAGCAATGACTACTACTTCGTATTATTATTTCGTTAATATTCGCTACAAAGACAAAGAAAATTGTACACGCTGTTGTACATATCTAAAAATAGGGAACATGTATGCATTATTTTAATACTCCCTTCATATTTTTGTAAGTGTTACACATATCAAATGCAATCATTATCTAAGTATTACACTTCTTTTATTTGGCAAAGCTACATTTTAATTTAAATTTAAGTGTCTTTCCTCTTATGGTTTCTATTCAGATCAACTCTCTATATATATTACTACTTGTATTACTAGTATTTCTTTCTTCTTACATTCATTATTTTTCAATAAATATTAGGGCCTATTATTGTGTATAGTGTATAGTTATCGGGCCTATCTCATAAGCCCTATTCTATTTGCTAGGTTGTATATATACGCTTGCTATACTCTAATGAAAACTACGGAAATTATTTCGTGACATGGTATCGGAGCCAATCAAACTCTAAATCCCTAAATTTCTAAATTCTATATTCTGAATCTCTACACTGCATTTCTGAATTTTTTTTACAATCTGAATCGAATTTCAACCTCGATTATTTTGCTTCGAAATTCTGGAAACTAATTTCTGGTTCGATTTATATTTTCTGGTATTGGAAACTAATTTCTTTGGACCCTAATTTCTATTCTACTACTTCGGATTGTTGGTTCGAATTTCTCAGACATTCATTGATCGATAATGGTGTATGACACTCATCCTATGTCTTCTTCTATTACTCCCAAACTCAAGTCGAATCTCTATTGTACACATTGTAATCGTACGGTTCACGATTACAATGGTTGTTTTCTAGTTCATGGCTTACCCGAATGGTGGCTGACCAAATATGGTCATCAACGTCGCTCGGTTGCCGATTCTACTGCTCTATTTGGTGCTTCCTCTTTGCCTGTTGTTTCTATGCCGCAAGGTCTGCCTTGTGGAGCTGCTACTGCCCTGCCTCCTGCCGCTACTCTGCCTGCTTCTACAGCTCTACCTGCTGCTGGTTTGTATGCCACGGCTGCTGCCCCTGTAATCAACCCTGCTGTCACGGCCAGCCACGGGCAGTCCGTGGCAACTTCTGCCAGCCACAGGCAGCCCGTGGCAACTTCTGCCAGCCACAGGCAGCCCGTGGCCCCTACTGCCACAACTACTTGGGCCAGCCACGGGCATTCCGTGGCAACTTCTGCCAGCCACAGGCAGGCCGTGGCCCCTGCTGCCTCCTCTACATTACCACTACACTCTATTAACGCCACTACTCCCCTCTTGGGTGGTGTATTCGATCCTCCTACTAATTATGCTGATGATGGTTATTTGTTGTCTTCGTGGATAATTGACACCGGTGCATCCCATCATGTTACCGGCAATGAGAGATTTCTACAAGATGCTCACTTCATCACTTCTTGTCTTGTTGGTCTTCCCGATGGTGCTAAGGCCATGGCTACTAAGGAGGGTCGTGTTGTCTTGGCGGATGGCATTTCTCTTGAAAATGTTCTATTTGTTCCGCAATTAAATTGCAATTTGATTTCGGTGTCTAAGTTGATTGATGACTCTAATTGCTTTGTCCGATTCACTAATTCTCTTTGTGCTATACAGGATCAATCCTCGGGGAGCTTAATTGGAGGTGGTGAACGAATAGATGGACTATATTATTTCCGGCGTCTCCCGAAAGTGTGTGCAATCACGGGTCCAGCGATTTCTACATTTGAGTTGTGGCATCGTCGTTTGGGGCATCCGTCGGAGAAAATTGTCAAATTGCTTCCTGCTATTCGAGGTAGTATCGGTACTAAGTGTTTACATAAAGCATGTGAAATTTGTCCTCTAGCTAAACAAACTCGTGACAGTTTTCCTGATAGTGATAGTCGTGCTAGTCGTATTCTTGAAATGATACATTGTGATTTGTGGGGACCGTATAAGACGGCTTCTACTTGTGGTGCTCATTATTTTTTGACTATTGTTGATGATTTCTCGAGAGGTGTTTGGGTTTATTTGTTGAATGATAAAACTGAAGTTTATTCTTCTTTTCTCTCATTTTTTGCTATGGTTAAAACTCAGTTTGATGTTACTGTTAAGTGTGTACGGAGTGATAATGGAACCGAATTCAAACACATGCTTCCCTATTTTGATGAACATGGAATTCTATTTCAAACCTCTTGTGTTGGTACCCCTCAACAAAATGGTCGGGTAGAGCGTAAACACCAACATATATTAAATGTAGGAAGAGCGTTGATGTTTCAAGGCAATTTGCCGATTGATTTGTGGGGAGAGTGTATTCTTGGGGCAGTTTATGTTATTAATCGCACTCCTTCTATCTTACTTGATAAGAAAACTCCATATGAAATGCTTTTTGGCAAACAACCTGATTTTGATACATTGCGTGTTTTTGGGTGTCTTTGCTTTGCTCATAACCAAAGGGCTAAGGGTGACAAATTTGCTCCTAGGAGTAGGAAATGTGTGTTTGTGGGTTACCCTCATGGCAAAAAGGGTTGGAAGGTGTATGATTTAGAAACCGGTGTTATTTTTGTTTCCCGTGATGTTAAATTTCATGAGAATGAATTTCCGTTTGTGGAAGATGGTGATTCGGTTCTTTCTACTGTGGGTGCCGAGAGTGGGACTAATGACTATGTTGGTGTTGATCACGATTTTCTTGATGATTTGGAATATGTATTAGAGGTTAGTGAGGGTTCTCTTGTGCCCGAAAACTCATCACAACCCTGTGCTACTGCTTCTACCCCCCACGGGTCACCTGAGGCTGCTATTCATGACCACGACAGTCCCGAGGTGTCCCCTGTCCCCACTGCTGCTTCCTCGGTCACTGGTACGGGCAGCCTTGATGTGGTTGTTCCGGAGCCCTCTTCTACTTCTCCTATTGCGTTGGACCGTGATCAACGTCCAAGGCAACCCCCGGGGTGGCACCGGGATTATGTCGCACACACTATATCTCTACCTAGTCCATCTATCTCGCAATGTTCATCGCCTACTCCATGCTCCTCAGGTACTCCTTACCCCTTAGCGCATTTTGTGAATTGTGATACATTTTCTGTGCCACACCGTGTTTTTATTGCAGCTGTTGATACGGTAGTTGAGCCTCGTAATTTCAAGGAGGCAATGCAAAATGAGGGGTGGAAGGCGGCTATGCAAACAGAAATTGATGCATTAGAAAAAAATGGCACATGGGTAATGGAAAAATTGCCTCCGGGTAAGAAAGCTCTTGGGTGTCGCTGGGTTTACAAGGTCAAACTTAATTCTGATGGCACACTCGAGAGATTGAAGGCTCGTCTTGTTATCTTTGGTAATCATCAGGTTGAGGGTATTGATTACAATGAGACTTTTGCTCCTGTGGCTAAAATGGTCACTGTTCGGGCTTTTCTTGCTGTTGCTGCTGCAAAGAATTGGGAATTGCATCAGATGGATGTCCACAATGCATTTCTTCATGGTGATCTTGATGAGGAAGTTTATATGAAGCTTCCCCCTGGGTTTTATGGTTCTCAATCTGGTTTGGTGTGTCGTCTTCTGAAGTCATTATATGGTCTTCGACAAGCACCTCGTTGTTGGTATTCTAAATTGGCCGCCTCTCTGAAAAGGTACGGATTTGTGCAATCGTACTCTGACTATTCTCTTTTCACTCTGCAATCTGGTTCTATTCAACTTAGTGTTCTTGTCTATGTTGATGATTTGATAATTTCTGGTAATGATTCTTCTGCGATTTCAACATTCAAGTCATACTTGAGTGACTGTTTTCATATGAAAGATTTGGGTGTTTTGAAGTATTTTCTTGGTGTTGAGGTAGCTCGTAGTCCGGAAGGCATATTTTTATGCCAACGGAAATATACACTTGACATTATTGCAGAGTCTGGTTTGCTAGGTGCTCGTCCGGCAGGTACTCCTATTGAGCAGAATCATACTCTGGCGAAATCAGAGTCCTCTTTCTTTTCTGATCCAGAGCAGTATCGACGGCTTGTGGGTCGTCTGATTTATTTGTCTTTTGCTAGACCGGATTTGGCATATGCGGTGCATATTTTATCTCAATTTATGCAACACCCGCGGCAGGACCATTGGGAAGCGGCTCTTCGTACAGTGCGATACTTGAAGGGATGTCCGGGTCAGGGTATTCTTTTGAGTTCAGATTGTGATTTACATATTACAGGTTGGTGTGATTCAGATTGGGCAGGTTGTCCCTTGTCGCGCCGTTCTATCTCTGGCTGGTTGGTGTTTCTTGGTGCTTCTCCTATATCTTGGAAGACTAAGAAACAGGACACTGTGGCCAAGTCTTCTTCAGAGGCCGAATTCCGCTCAATGTCTAAAACTACTGATGAGTTGAAATGGTTGAAGGCCCTTCTTCTGAGTTTGGGTGTCTCGCATCCCCGTGCTATGAGTTTGTTTTGTGATAATCAATCTGCGTTGTATATTGCGAAGAATCCGGTTTTCCATGAGCGTACCAAGCACATTGAGGTGGATTGTTATTATCTTCGTGATGCGATTCAGGATGGTATCATTAGTCCGTCGTATGTGAAGACAACGGATCAATTAGCGGATATATTCACCAAGGCTTTGAGTAAAAGTCAATTCATGTATTTACTTGGCAAGTTGGGCATTTGTGATTTGCATGCTCCAACTTGAGGGGGGGTATTAGGGCCTATTATTGTGTATAGTGTATAGTTATCGGGCCTATCTCATAAGCCCTATTCTATTTGCTAGGTTGTATATATACGCTTGCTATACTCTAATGAAAACTACGGAAATTATTTCGTGACAATAAACAATAAAAAAAAACCTCACTAGCTTAGTTTTCTTTTACAATTTTTTAATAATTCAAGTACCCCAATTAAAGAATAACCTCTTTTATTATACCTATTTAATCTTATAATTATTGATCTATGGAACTTAGGTTGACATGTGGATGGAACTTACAAAAAGTCCACACTCTAATTAATCCGACATTATGCAAGCAAGTGGAACCAAAATACTTTCGTTGTTTGTTTGGAATCTTACAGCTTGATATGTCTCAATGATTTTTTTCAGAATATCAAATATTTACATATTTTGTACTTAACGTAATTACAAATATAGCAATAGATAAATGTGCACTCATGAACATGCATGTAACTCCAAAACGAGGAAATATAAAAAAAAGTCAGAAATAAAAGGAATTTTCTAGTTTCTAGCTAATTAAAAATGTTAATAAGTGAGATGTACTGTCCTTTTAAATAAGATAGAAGAATTCACCTTATTTGAAGTCATCAATAATTAGTAATCCTTCACACTTCATCTCCTTTTCTTATTAGATCGCTAACTTTGTGGTGCAATAACTCTTGAACTCAGATCCTCATATTATCTGGTATGTTTATTTCTCTTTCAATTCAAATTACAAAATTTGGCTACTCTAAAACCTTTATTTGCTCTTATATCTCAATGATTTACAATTAATTAGTTGTCAAAAAAAAAAAAATTAGTTGTCAAAAAGAATTATTGTTTCTTTGTTTAGAGAAGCAGAAATAATTCAAGGAAAGCGATTTTTTTTAGTTAATCAAGAAAATCAAACGTTCACAAATTTACTTAAAGTGTAAATGTTATTTATTATTATTATTATTATTATTATTTTTGGTGTTTAAAGAGCCACAAGAAAGGGGTGAGAATCGATCCTAGGATCTCTTGAAACCGGGAGGGAAGCTCAAACCACTTGAGATATCACGCACTCTCAAAGAGTAAATGTTATTAATAGCTAGAATTTTAGTTAGGGCGGCAAAAAATGAGTTAAAAATATGGAGTAAAAATACTTTGTGATATTTTGTCATTCAATTCAATCCTATTTTATATCTAAACATAGTATTTTTTTTTTTTTTTTTGTTGAATTTTGATACAGTATTATTCTAGCCGCTGGGCGCATCCGTTTCTGATCAAAACCCGAAAGGTGCTTGTTTAAAACTGCATTTTGAATATCCAATGTATGAGGTAATTTCTACGAGGAATCTATTTATATATAATACTTCTATTTAATGTATTGTTTCAATATATAATGTCTAAGAGAACGCAATGAAGTTTTCCAAGCTGTACATTGAACCATTTTAAGGACAAAGAGAGATACACTTGCTTTTGAAATATTAAGATTAGTCTACAATAATCTGATATCTTATGCATGTAGATCAATTAGCACATGATCTGAAGTCCTAAGCCATTAGTTATGTTATATAAGAAAACAAAAGGTAAAAAAATAAAATAAAATTCAATTTAACTTAAAAAATTAACATCAATGGATCTAGCTGCAATGTATTTCAATTAATTAAGATATTTATAACAAAATTTGTGTGTAATAACAGCGAATAGAGTAAGTAATTTGAGTTTAATAATAATAATACTTAAAGTAAAAAAAATTGGAAATTTCTACTCTCACAACACAAATTTCATAATAGAGTATAGAATGATACGCCCTCCGTTTCATAATGTTAGTCCCATATGGAATCAATCACATAAAATAAGAAAACAAATATATTTGTAATCTAACATTTAAGCTAAGTACAACATATTTCATAGTTAGTTTACCTTATTTAACTTTTTTTTATTTTTCATTAGGAAAACACAAGTCATAATTGCATAATTTAAGGTAAAAATTCATTTACTTAGAGTCATGTCATCAATCCACAATCAGTTAATTCAAAAAAAAAATCAAGTTATAAATAAAATATATTCAATATGGGTAAAACTTTTTAAAACGCCCAAAATTGTATATGGGACCAACATTATGAAGCGAAGGAGTATAAGAAAAGGTTGAATAAAGTAATAAAGGGTAAAAAGATGTACAAAAACAAGTAGAAAAAGGGAATTGCAAACAAAAATTACAATAGACAAGTTTACCAGCGTACCTCTCTTATCTAGCATAAATTACGCATGTACACTTAAATTTACAACAGGCTGTTTTCTATGTGGCTGGGCACACCGTGTGACCGCTTGTAAAATAACAAAATAACCCCTATACAAAAGACTAAGTAACCTCTATAACATACACTATGACCGAATAACCCCTACAACATTGACAGAGTAACTCCAACAAAAATTGACTGAGTAACATAACTTCTACAAAACCGACAAAGTAACTGCTATAACACTAACAAAATAACCTCAAAGTAGCTGTTCCGTATATAAGAATTTGTGGTTTACATATATATCTTTCTAAAATAAATACAATTTAATTGAAATAAAGATACTAGAGTTCAATAAATCAACCAAGCCAAGAAATTTATTAAGGTAAAGCTAGCAATCAATCAAGTTACACTACTAAAAATTAAGGTTTTTGCGACCGCCACAAACGGTCGCAAAAAACTATTGCGACCGTCGACGGTCGCAAAGCGGTGGTTGCAATTTCGATGGTCGCAAAAAAACAAAATTGCGACCGGTTGACGGTCGCAAAAATATTGCGACCGTTTATTCTATTTTCAACGACAAGTACTAAGACGGTCGCAAATATGAAAAATTGCGACCGGTAGAGCAGCAGTCGCAAAAATCGATATTTGCGACGGCTTAAGGCGGTCGCTAATTAATTATAAAAAATAAAAAAAAAAAGAACAGAAACAAATGCAACCCAGCCTGCATTCACACCGTACCCACGCACCACCACTGCCAACCTCCCAAAACCACCTTTACCCACGCACCACCACCGCCAATCTTAACCCAAACAACCTGAAACTAAACCAAAATACAAAATTTAAATTAAAATTAACAATAAAAACCCCACAAAATTACCCAGCAAAAATAAACCACAAAATCAAACCACAAAATCAAAATTAGCAAAACATACCTCAAACCCAAAATCAAAACGAAAATAAAACTGAAATTAACAAAAATAAAACCCAAAAATTAACAAAAAATCAAAACGAACATAAATTTTAAAAAATTATCAAACATTCTACCATAATTATCAAACATTCGAACATGAAAATTCGAAAAAAAAAATCAAACCAAATTCGGAAAAATCAAACAAGAAAAAAAATATATAAAAACGAAAACATACCACAAATTAAACCCCGAATGGACTTTGAATTTCACCTCGAATTTGGTTTATAAGGCCAAATTCGACCATGAAAAGTCTAGATCTAGCCTTTTCATGGTCGAATTTGACCCTAAAAACCATTAACTTGTTTAAGCATGAGCTTGTGACGGTGGAGATCGTGGCGGTGCAGTGGGCTCGTGCTTGTGATGGTGGTGGTAATGGAGGTGACGGTTGAAGGTTGGTGTCGGTGACAGAATTCGCAAAAGCATTCTCATTTGCAGCAAGTAAAGTCAGAGAATAAATGAAGGAGAGAAGGAAAAATGGAAGAGATAAAGAAAAAATGGAGAAGAGGAAGATGATGGAGGGATGCGTAGAGAGGAGAGAGAAAGGAGAAAGAAAGAGAAGAGAGAGAAATGAAAATGAAAGAAAACGGCTGAGTGAACTATTATTAGGGTTAGGGGTGAGTGGGATCCTTTTTTATACCACTTTTTTTTAAAAAAAAACAAAAAACTAATTACGACCGCCTCAAAAACGGTCGCAAATGTTCGCAAATTGCGACCGTTTCTATGACAGTCGCAATGGTCGCAATTTGCGACCGTTTTTGGCGGTCGCAATAGAATTGTTTTTATTTAGAATTATTTTTAACATGTATATTATTTTTTTAAAAAATTTTAAATACCTTTGCGACTGTTAAATAGCCTAAAAACGGTCGCAAATCTGCGACCGCCTTAAAAACGGTCGCAAATCTGCGACCGCCTTAAAAACGGTCGCAAATATTATATTTTGCGACCGTTTTAATGACGGTCGTAAAAAAACGGTCGCAATTTGACCGAATTTTAGTAGTGTTATTGTCTACAACGTAATATTGTTGTCCACATCGAGCAATAGATGGTCATGACCACCCGGCCTCCCCATTAACCAGACTGTCTCCTTATGGTGAATCTCCTTCTTCGGTGCTTGCTTGCTTTGTTCCCTCACCAATCATAACCTAATACCAAAAATTCACATCATGTTTTTAAGCCACATTAAACCGTGCGTGTTGGACTTTTGGGCTTAACTACGTACTACGTACCTATTTTATGATAGATATATTTTTTTTGGTGTTCCACCCGGTTCACCCTTTGGGTTAATCCGGATTCGGGGATCAGTTTTGGGTGGTTAGGTTCCAGTCCCCTCCCGATTGTTGTTGCGGGGGATCGAACACGAGTCCTCCCTACCAAGTGTAGTCCCAATCACCACTACACCAACAACCAATTGGTATTTTATGATAGATATATAACCTTATAGGGTGGAGCACGTATATTGTGGAATTGAATATTCTAAGAGCAATACCCAGTCAATTCCGATCCCCAGATAAAAAAATTTGTTTATCTTGGGGTATAATTGTCTTTTCAAGTACTAATGGAGGGGTATATGCGTCTTTTCATTACTAGTTGAGGGGTACATGTGTAATTTCCTCACCAAACAGTAAAAGCAAAAAATAAACAGTAATTGGACAGCTTACCAAAAATACTGAATAAATGATCCTGCTTTTTCAATATATTTACAAAAATACCATCAGAATAACAAAAATTCGTTTCTGGCAGATTAACTTGTATTTTCACATATTCTAATCCATGCTTATGTTACTTATTGTAACACATTGAATATATACTAATTCCTAAGTATAATTGTTTGGAATATAATAATTTTAACAAGTGGGACATTGAAATTGAAGTAAATTTTCCTCTTTAATGAAGTTCCTATTTACTTATATTGTATGATTAATCACATTAACGCAGATGGAAAACAAACCTCCAAAAAAGCCAGATCAAATTAATAATGAGGTGGCAACTTCAATGAAAATCAAATTGGAATCCTTGCCTTGTGTTGTCTCTGATATCTGTTGCATTTATAAAGTTCCTGAGTTTATCTTGAAAGGAAACGAAGAATTTTATCAACCTTTGGTCATGTCAATTGGCCCTGTCTACCATAAAGTTAAAAAATTAGAAACCATGCAAGAGGTTAAATGGATTTACTTGGATTACTTCCTTAAAAATCCCTACAATGCTTATCCAAGCTTGGAGCCTTACATCAATTTTGTAAGGGAAAAGGAATGGGAAATTCGCGGCTCTTATCAACATCAATTCAATGATATCTCTAGCAATGAGTTTATTGAAATGATAGTGCTCGATGCTACATTCTTGGTTTATTATTTCATGTGCAAAATTCCTACGTTTGAGAACAGATATTCAATTCATGAGCCTTCTATAGAGAATAAGCTACAAGGACTAATGCCATACTTAGCGAAAGATTTATTTCTGCTAGAAAACCAACTCCCTTATTTTGTTTTTAAGGAAATATGTAACAAGGCATTTGGTTATTTAAACCCTAGACCCATTCTTTTCACTCTTGATTACATGCGCAAGACCTTTGGTATCCCCGGAGACAAGGTTATTGGGAGTATTATCAACGGCGAAAAAATTACAGATGAATCAAACATTAGACATCTAGTCGATCTCCAAAGGATGTCTTGTTACCTTTCTTTGAATATACCATTGCGCGAACAAACACAAACGGATCCCTTGTGCAACCAACCAAACACAAATGAAACAGTTGAAAACATAAATGAAACAATTGATGATTCCGTCTCATACATACACGAGGCAATGTCTTGGGTTCGTTCATTATCATCACTATGTTTTACCAAGAGAGAAAACGACGAGTATGACAATATTCATCTTCGTTACACTGCTAAGAAACTAAAAGACTATGGAGTTAAATTTGTGCCAAGTGAAAGTGAAAACCCACTCGAAATAACATTTTCGAAGGGAACCTAAAGATTTCAAAATTAGATATAAGTGATGTTACGCAATCTTTATTCAGGAACCTAATATACTTTGAGCACTGCCATTATTCCAAGGATTCTTACTTCATTGATTACATCTTCTTCCTCGACGAATTGGTAGACACAGTGGAAGACGTGCAAGTACTGATTAAAAGCAAAATTTTCGATAATTATCTAGGAAGTGACGAAGATGTTAAAAAACTTTTTACCAACATTGGCAAACACTTAAATCTAACAACCAGCTATTATTACTCCGATACTTGCCGTGATTTGAACAAGTACGCTTCGACTAGTTGGCATCGATGGATGACTATTTTTATGAGAGATTACTGTACTCATCCATGGATGATTTTATCTGTGATTGTTGCATCCATTGTTTTTACTCTTACTGTATTAAAGTTTGTTGCTGGATTTACTGAACTTTAGCTAGCTAAACTTGGTGTATCTTGGAGATTCTTGCCATGAATAAAAGACTTTTTAAGATGATTTTTTTTTTTTTTTTTTTTTTTTTGGGTCTCTTTGTAAAAATATGTAACATGATACAAATTATTTCATGAATTTTGATCATATATATATACTCGTATTTTATTCATCATTTTGTCCTATCTAACTTAAGCATATTCAAGTTTAATTCATCTTCTAAATTCATTACGGCATCATATTCAACGAATAATTGAAATTGGTTAACCAAACATAAGAAGTAAACGAAAGTATACGACATGTTCCGATCCCTCAAAAAGAAAAAAAAAAAAATTAAAATTATATAACATGTTAAATTTAGAAACAATGTGAAATGGGTCTGGGCAACCCGAATAAGGAGGAGGGGAGTTTGGTTCATAAACAAGGCTTTGGAGCTTCCATACTAAAACCAATTGGCAATAGTAGGAGGTACTCTTCTACCTTATAAAGTGAAATCATCTCGCCTCTTTCTCCAATGTGGGACACTCATAAGTGGGCTACAAAGGGTTTCAACACTCCCCCTCACTTATGAGTGTCCTTAGAACTTCAGAGCTAACTGGATAAGGTCAGATCAATAATCCTCTTAGGGGCTGGACATCCTGTCGAGGTAAATCCTTATCCAGTAGCGATTAAATACCCAGTTTAGAAGAGACCCACAACCTGGGCTCTGATACCATGTTAAATTTAGAAACAATGTGAAATGGGCCTGGGCAACCCGAATAAGAAGGAGGAGAGTTTGGTTTACAAACAAGGCTTTGGAGCTTCCATACGAAAACCAATTGGCAATAGTAGGAGGTACTCCTCTACCTTATAAAGTGAAATCATCTCTCCTTTTTCTCCAATGTAGGACACTCATAAGTAGGCTACAAAGGATTTCAACATAACATGAATTTATTGCTTAGCATCCGATCATTTAAAACAATGTTACATAACATACATACATGTTTTTTTTTGACAAAACATAACATGCGTACATAATTATATATTTTTTTTAAAACAACGTACATAATTATATTGTTATGCTAGTAATTGAATAAGATAGAGCATGCATTTGATCCATACATTACTCACCCTCACAAGTCCGTAGCATAACTTTAATCACACATACAATAAATTCGAAATAAACTACATCGATCTATCGATCACACTGCCCACTTATAGATCGATTGACTTCTTTACTTGTTCATGTAGCTCGATCAATCATGATGGTAAAGTTATACTTGTCAATTAAATGCAAAAGGAATGCTGATCACTATAATGGTGACAATGAAGGCGACAACAGTCGTCATCCGTAACACAATCGACTCCGTTTACAAAGCAGCCAATTACTGTATCAGAAACTGTATACATACAGACATACGTACACCATTATACATCATTAATTATAATAAGAATTTAACTCAAGTTCGTAGTCAATTTGTCAATATTATGGTTAGCAAAATCAATTTAGCTAGATAGTTAGCAAGTGTACACGACGAAATCAAAGTAAAAGATCAAGGGGAAAACAAAGATATACCAGCTAGTGTGTGCATTAGAAATACCAAGAAGAGAGCCAACATCAAAATGGTAGAAACTGATTGATTCGCCATGATCAGTTATATGTATACTGTATAATTTATGTGATTTTCTTTTGTTTGATTATTGTGGATGAAGAATTGGAACTCTAAATGTCTTTTATTTATTCTAATTATTCTCCACTTTTCTTTTCTTTTTTTGTAAGAAATAATTATTCTCCACTTTAATTGGCGTTATTTGTGCTACCCTCTTGCTACGTGAATTAAATAGTATATTAATATTAACTAGCCTTCTGGCCCGTGCAACGCACGGTTTATTTATAGGTATAATATATAAATAATTATTTTTTAATATATTTATATTGGCAAATGAATAGTTTATAGAGGAGAAGAAGAGGTGAAAATTGAATGTAATTGTAGTAGAAATTAAACTGGAGGAAAGTGAACCAAACAACATTCAATCATTCATATATGTATTGAATTAAAGTTTTTTTTTTCATATGAGAAAAGATATTAAAAAAAAAAGATTAAATAAGGTGACATGTGGCATTGGAGAAAAAAAAACATGAAATGTACATGTGGCATTATAGGGTTGATGGTTTTTGTTTTTAAATACTAGTATAGATTTTTTTAATTTTCTTGATCTTAAGCACATTTATTTGTTATAATTTTATGTAATTTTTTTACTGGACCGACTTCCCCCACACAACCCACCTGTCGTGCCACCTCATACACCTACACCTACACCTACACCTCACCTTCCAATTCTTTTTTTGGGCCTACTTTCCTCAACCAGCCCACTACCCACATATAATTCTCCTACACGCCCCCTTAGCCCAATTGGTATTACATGCACCATGGTGCACCTAAAAATAGGTGCACCAGGCCCAATTCTCCGCCCAGCCCAGCAAATTCACGCCCAACAGTCTAAAGGCCCAATCATTTTTTTTTTTGTTTTGACCATTGAATTTTGATATTTTATTTTCTACCTCTAAATTATTTGAAAACCTAAATTTAAGGGTTCGTTTGGCATTACTGTGGTTTTCTGTTTTTCTGTTTTTTATTTTCTAAAAGTATATGATATGTGTCCCATAATGAATCAAAAATTATATAAACTTATCAAAATAATGATAATTTTGAAAACTGACAATTAGAAAAGTGAAAACACCTTTTTCTTGTTTCCTGTTTTTGGTTTTTGGTTTTAAAAAAAACAGAAAACTGAAAACCAAAACTGATGCCAAACAAGTCTTAAATTTTCAACAACCCTTTTCAATTTTTCTCTCTCCTTTTTTTTTTTTTTAAGATTATTTTTTGTTTCCCTCTAAATTACTAGAAGCTCTAAAATTTTTAGCAATGGGGAAAACTCAACTTTCTCTATCCACTTTAATATAAAATTTCTTATATTTTGTTAAAAAAAAATAAAAAAAAAATTGGAGATTTGTTTTTTTTAGGAGCTTTTTGACCAATTTCGGTGATTGTGCAATAAAATTAGCAAATTTGATACTAACCGTTCCATATCCCTTACCTTCATTTTTGTGTTCATACAATTCATGTTTGATGTTCATATACGTTGTCTTTTTAGTTCATAGATATGTGTTGTATGAAGTAATAATTTACGTATAAATTTTATCAAGTATATTGGTATGAATTAATAATTTATTTGGATATTATGTATTTCCTTTTTTTGTTGTTTAATATTTAATTATAAACCAACTACTGAACACCTTCAAAAGAAATTTCTGAACATCCCCTAGAAACTTCTGATAAGATACCAAAAACTACACAAAAGCCCCCATAAACTTCTGATAAGCCCCTAGAATTTTATGATAGGCTACCAGAAACACTAAACCAACCTCAAAAACCTCTGAATCCCCTACAAAAACTTTTGAACCATAATTACAAACCATTGAACACCCTTTAAAAACATTATAACCACCTTAAAAAACCTCTGAACCCCAACCACAAACAACTGAACACCTTACCAAAACCTCTGAACCCCCTAAAAAAACTTTTGAACTCCAACCACAAACCACTAATAACACCGTACAAACACCACTGAACCCCAACCCCAACCACGAACCACGAAACACCCTACAAAAACCTTTAAACCCCCTACAAAAACTTCTGAACCCTAACCACAAACCACTGAACACCCTACAAAAACTTCTGAACCCTACAAAAAGTTTTGAACCCAAACCCCAAACCACTGAACACCCTACAAAAATTTTTGAACCTCAACCACAAACCATTGTATACCCAACAAAAAATTCTGAACCCCAACCACAAACCATTGAACACCCTACAGAAACCTCTTAACCCCTACAAAAACTTCTAGACCCCAACCATAAACCACTGAACACCTTACAAAAACCTTTGAACCACCTACAAAAACTTCTGAACCCTAACCACAAACCACTGAACACCGGTACCCTTCAAAAACTTCCGCACCTAAAGACACTGCTCAAAATGCTGCTCAACCTTCAGACTATCCTTATAAATGACTTCATATCTTATACCTGTAATAAACAAACACAGTTCATAATAACCATAACTGAAGTTCAAAAATAAAACAACAAAGTTCAAATACAGGAAAATGTTCATAATTATGTTTACAATTATTTTTTAAAAAGCATATATTATATATGCTTAGAGAATTATGTAAATCAGAAAGGTTCATTAAAGTAACCTAAATGTTCATAAAATAGAAACAGTGTTCATAATATGATACTGCTAATAACAATTTTGATAATAAATAAAATGAAAAGTGCGTCACTCGAATTATATGAACAAAATGTTAAAAAAATGATATAAACAAATTATATTCATATAATACATATTAAATCATCAATTCAACAATTAAATTATAAATGAAAATGAAAATCATCAAAAAAAAATTAAAATAAAAAATGAAATTCAACACACTTTCAGCAGCTTAATTAACATTAAATCTCAAATTAATCAATAATTGATAAACGACAACTAATTAATCACATAAATTCTGCATTAGTGATAATATGAAGCGAATGTTCAAAATCATATTAAACATATTCTAACAGAATTGTTTAATAGTTTAATCAACAAATGATCAAATTCATCACAAATTAATAAAAAACAATGAGAAATAAAAATCTCATCGCAAATTTCAGCAGCTTAATTAAAATTAATCAATTGTTTGATCAATTAATCAATTGAATCATATAAAATTAAAACTAATTAAACCTAAAAATTATACAATCACTTCAAATCAACAATCACTCAAAAAAAGTATTAGAATCAACAGCAAAATGAAAAATCAATAACTAACATCAACAACAAAAATAACCTAATTAGCGATAATTATCAAATACAATAAGAAATCTAATCTGTAGTGTCGAGAACCTCAAGTACATAAATTAAATAATCCATCGCGATGAATAGCAGTGATGAACAAATTTAATAAAAAACAGAGGAATCAACAATGGAGAAAAATTAAGGAGAGAGAAAATCGAGGATAGAGAAATTGTGTATGATGATTAAAAATGAGAAAAGAATTAAAAAAGAAGAGAATTGAAGAGAAGGAATTGAGAAATTAGGAAATAATTGAAAAGGGGAAGGACATGCGAAATAGTAGAGGAAGAAAGCTGAGAATTTGAAAGATGAAAACTGCAGCTAGCAAATTAATATGTGGCGTTAATCTATTGGTGGAGCACATAGTTTAAGGTGCACCATGGTGCATATTATAATTTGCCCCCTCAGCCCCTTAAGGGGTATAATGCCCATTCGGCCCACACAACCACCCCTCCTTTGCCACGTGTTACTCGTAGTCTACACGGCATTTACAAACCAAAACCCTAATATCACCATGCTAATACGACCTTTACTTTTCATAAATCACCGTTCCCTAAGGCATAAAATTGAATTTTATGGCCCTAATTGGAATGCGATGATGTATGATGAATAGGATGCTTTTATTAAAACAGGGACTTGGGGGGTTTAGTACCTAGGGCTACAGGGGTGAATATTGTTAATTCTTTAATGCTCGTCTTGTTTGTAATGCTAGGTCGCAAGAAGCTGGTGCAAATTGTGATGAGATTTTTAGTTCGGTAGTTAAATTGGTCACTATTTATATGGTTCTCAACTTAGCTATGGCTAAAAATGGTCGATTCCTCAATTTAATGTCAAAAATGCTTTTCTTCATAGTGACTTGCAGGAAATAGATTACATGCATCAACCTCCGAGTTTTGTTGATCGGAGAGCACCCTCTTATGTATGTCAATTTTGTAAGGCTCTATATGGGTTGAAACAAGCTCCACAAGCTAGGTACATGCATTTATTATTGCTAAGCATCACATACAACGCAAAGTTACAGAACATATGTACATAATTATATTTTATGCTAGTAATTCAATAAGATAGAGCATGCATTTGATCCATACATCACTCGGTCACCCTCACAAGTCCTAGCATAACTTCAATCACACATACACCAAATTCGAAAAAAACATCGATCTATCGATCACACTGCACACTTACAGATCAACTTCTTTATTTATTCATGTAGCTCGATCAGTCATCATGGTCAAGTTGTACTTGTCAATTATTTTTGCAACACAATCTTAGGCGCAAACGGGACCTGGAAAAAATTCCCAACACTGAAGGCCAGGACAACAGTCGTCAAATACACAAGAGCCTCCTTTTTCGCTGCAGGCGAGTGTAGGAGCTGTATACATACATACACCATTAAACATCATTATAATACGAACAAGCTCGTATTCAATGGTAGAAACATCAATTAAGTTAGATAGCTAGCGTACGCAACGAAATCAAAGCAAATGATCAAGGGGAAAACAAAGATATACCAGATATAGTGAGTATTAGAAATGCCAAGAAGAAAGCCAACATCAAAATGGTTGAAACTGATGATTGATTAGCCATGTTCATGTATTTGTATATAATTTTATGTAATTTGATTTTCTTTTGTTTGATTGTTGTGGATGAAGAATTAGAACTCCAAATTTAATTATTTTTTTTTTTATACTAGTTATTCTCCACTTTGATCGGCGTTATTTGTGCTAACCTCTTACATATTTATTATTGTTACTTGAGAGGAGTAATGTATTTGATAGTATTTTAATTAATTTTTTAATTTAATTTCTTGACCTTAACCGCTTTTATGTCAACTTAAACTGCTCCCTTCGTCCCCAAAACTTCGACCCTAAATAGTTGCAATTTGCAAATTTTCCAAATAATTAGGAACAAATAATTTTACTATATTTGACTAGGGACAAAACAACAGCTTTATAAGTAATAACCATAGAGATAAGAGTAAGGCGAGGCGCATAACTGTGACAGGCGGTTTACAGTACCAAACAAACACATTTTCCTACCAACAAAATCACACATTTTTGGCACAAACAACAAAATTGTACTATAATCGCGTACATAATTATTAGGCACCAAAATATTTGATTTTTAATACAAAAATATCGGAGTACTTCTTGTTTAGACTTTTGGAGATTAACTGATCATAAACAAGACTTGGTATATCATTGTTTAGACTTTTGAAGTTGTTGAATCTAATATATAATTTGAGAGTCACTTTTAATGTGAAGCCTTCAAATCTCCAAGGCTAAACTCTCATTGATTTGAGGTTTTTTTTTTCTTTTTTTCTTTTTTTTTTTTTTTTTTTTTTAATAACTACCCACCCTTATCCCATACTTTATTTATTTATTTCAAAACCTTTTTTTTTTACAAAAAAAACAATAACTACACATAGCACTTTTTTTTTTCCCTTTCTTTTTTTGGTATTTTTCCAAGGGACTAATACTAAGATTTCACTTTGTGTGTGTGTTTTTTTTCTTTATTTGAACGTAGTATTATGTATGTCATGCATTAGCACGGGTACACAATTCCTTTATCAACAATTAACCATAACACTTAAAATCCCCAACCCTTCAATTATATACACTTTTTAGGGACAACCCTCTAAACAACATCCTTCTCTAATCATTAACACAAAAAAATGTACAACACGCTTTTTGCGTGACTGGCCTCGCCGAATAACTGCTTGCAAAATAACAAAGTGACTCCGAATAGAACAACCCTTATGTCACTAACCGAGTAACCCCTATAATACTGAACGAGTAACTTCTATAACTTTGACAAACTAAATCCCATAATAGCTGGCCACATTGCGTGACCACCGGTAAGAGTAAGACCATGTTCTTTTAAGTAGAGCAAAGAACATCAGATTTCAACCGAGAAGAGAAATGTCAGCAAGCCAGAATGAGTGTTCGCGTATTACTAATACTCAGTGGCATAGCTAAGCAGGCTTCAGCAGAGCAAATCAAACCACAAGTACACAACAAACAATAATAGCTCAAAAGAATAAGGTCTAAGTTAACATCAAAATCAACTTTCCAAATTTTAAATATTATATATTTAATATTTTTCTAATATAATATATATCCCGTGCATTTTGCACGGGTACATTCTAGTATAATGTAATGCGGCAGTGATCCGCTATTCAAGCTGAAAGAAATTGCGATTGTAATAATAAACTAAGACTCAATTGTTTAATTTAAGTCTTTCATTACTATGCTAGCATTGAAAAACAAGTGGATTTAATTTCTATTGGATCTTGATTTTACTAATCTCGAGTAAGGGTTGACTATTATGATGATTAAAAAATATGTATGCAAGTATTATGCTTAATTATTTACTGATTACAGCAATTAATGTAAAATTATACTAATGCATATCAAACATTCTAAATATTTTCTGAAAAAAAAGGATGCATAAAATATTTGGAAATTTCGCAAAAATTACCTTTTATAAGTGATTTTTTGCAAGAAACCACCTTATAAATTTTATTTTGCAATAACACACCTTAATCAAAAATTTATTTGTAATGTCACACCTTTGGCAGGAAAAGAGGGTTTGTTCCTATTTTCTGGCGTTGACCCGACAACGTGCGAGGCATGTGACTCTTAAAATCACTTTCCAACCGATGCCACCAGATCGAGAGAGTAGTTTCGGTGGTGGTGGGGTAGGTAAGGCGATTTAGGTGGGTGGGTAATGAGGTTTCGGTAGTGTTTTGGTGGTTGGGATAGTTGGAGAGTAGTTTTAAGAGGTAACGTCCCTCGTACGTGGTCAGGTCAACTCCGGAAAATTTGGTTAAACCCTCTTTTTCGGCCAAAGGCGTGTCATTGCAAAAAAAAAAAAAAAAAAATTGATTAAGGTGTGTCATTGCAAACAAAATTGATTAAGGTGTGTTACTGAAAAAAAAATTACAAGGTGATTTCTTGCAAAAAAAAATCAGTTAAAGGTGGTTATATGTTACATATTTTTCTACATAAAAGTTATATTTCACCCAAAAATGAAAACCCACTATCTCCCTCTTCATTATAACACTATTATATACGAAGTCCATTGTTGTAAAATTTCACCCTTTACCAATTTATAAATATCATTATCTATGTTACAAAATTGTTTCATGTTAAGTTTTTGTTTCTTTTCTTATCATTCGAGCAAGAAGAGCTTTAAGATGAAACTTACTGATCTTATGGTAATTTAAGTCAAGCCTCTTTAAAAAAATAAATAACAATAAAAAAAAAAACTTTAAAGAGATGAAATAAATACAGCCATACAGGATACCAATTTAGAAAATGTACAAGGTAATCAAATATTCAAATGCTTATAGTCTTTCCTCAAAAAAAATAAAAAAATAAATGCTTATAGTCAACTCTAAGGGATAAAAAAAAAAAAAAAAAAAATATTACCGAGTATTACTATTGAACATAGATCTCAATAAGTTGAATGTGTATAGAACTTAAATAATACGAAGTAATTAAGTCCACACTCTAGTTATGCCGCATTAATGTAAACAAGTACTATAACTTAAAAATATTAATAAAAAATTTAATTAAGCTGTAATCATGTCCTTTTAAATACAGTAAGAAGGAAGAATTCATCTCATTGATTCCTCCTACATACCTTGCTACTTTATCTCTTTCTCTTTACTTGTATTAGTTTGCTCCGTGGTGTAACTAACTCTTGAGCTCCTGATATTATCTGGTACGTTTGTTATTTCTCTTTCATTTTATAACATTTATTTGGCTAATTAAATCTTGATTTCTCTCTTTACATATAGTACATTAATTATTAGCAATAGTGTAATACTGTTTAAGAATTGCTATCTACTTCAGTAGTCTTATAAAGTATATTAATGCATACCCCTTCCATCACTAATAGGTTAGAAAAATTCACATCATATAAGATGAACTAATCATGATTTTAATTAGTCTTCTATATAAGTTAGAAAATGATGAGTGCACTAAGTGATGGGTCATGTGCTATTCCTTTATTCTGTATAATAGAGCTTAGTCTGTTAGTCATGTGCGATCTTGTTAAATTCGTCATAATATATTATTATAATATTAACTTTTTATACCTTTATTAAAAAGTTATTAATGGTGTATATATTTAAAGTTCTCGCATGACAAAAATGTTTTGAACTTTTGAAACATAATAAAGTAATATATGTCATTAATAGATATCATTAATTTGCCATGGAATCTCTCATGATGCAAAATATAACAAATAAAAACGAATGGGGAGCATATATTTTCAAAGATGCTTTAGCAAGCATGAGTAAAATGCTTGTGGGTGTTATAATAATAAATTAAAAAAAAAAGAGAAATAAAATAACTATGAAAAGGTATAAATATTCTATTTGCACCATATTTACACTTTTTCATCCTTTTTTTTTTTTAGGTGTAAATATGGTGAAGATAGCAATAGGTAAGAGAAAACACAAATAGATCGATAAGTTTGTTTGTAACCTTAAGGACTACCTATAGCAGTATTTTTATTTAATTTGGAAAAAAGACATATACTTACATTGTATGATTAATCACATTAATGCAGATGGAAAACAAAACTCTAACAAAGCCAGATCAAAAGAATAATAAGGTGGCAACTTCAATGAAAAACAAGTTAGGATCCTTGCCTTTTGTTATCTCTGATAACTGTTGCATTTATAAGGTGTCCGATAACTGTTGCATTTATAAGGTTCCCGCCTTTATCTTGGAGGGAAACAAAGCATTTTATCGGCCTTCGGTCATGTCAATTGGTCCAATCTACTATAAAGATAAGAATTTAGAAACCATGCAAGAGGTTAAGTGGATTTACTTGAATTACTTTCTTAACAATCCCAACAATGCTTGTCCAAGCTTGGAGCATTATATCAATTTTGTAAGTGAAAAGGAAGGAGAAATCCGCGGCTCATATCAGCAACAAATCCGTATCCCTAACCATGAGTTTATCGAAATGGTTGTGCTCGATGCTGTCTTCTTGGTTTATCATTTCATGTGCAGAAGTGGTATGTTTCCTAACCCTTGTATAGAGAAAAAGCTACAAGGACTAATGCCGTACTTAAGCAAAGATTTATTTCTACTAGAGAATCAACTCCCTTTTTTTGTTGTTAAGGGCATATTTTACAAGGCATTTGGTGATGTTTGTGGAGCTAATACCATAATTATTGTCACCCTTGCAAACATATGCATGACTAGAATTCCCGGAGTTAAGGCTATCAAGAGTATACTTGATGGTAAGAAAATTGTCAGTGAGTCGAACATTAAACATCTATTAGATCTCCAAAGGATGTCTTGTTGTCTTTCTTTGAGTACACCATTGCGTAACGAGTCCAAAATAGATCAAACGGTTGATTCAAAGTCATACATAGTTTATATACACAAGGCTATGTTGTCGTGCATCCGTTCATCGTTGCTACTGCTATGTAACAATCGACTGTGCCAACGCTATGTCAAGAAGACGAGGGAAGTTGTTGATGGTCGAAATTGCCATCTTGCATACACTGCTAAGCAACTAAAAGACGCCGGAGTTATATTTGTGGCGGGTGAAAGTGAAAATCCATTGGATATAACATTTACAAAAGGGAAGTTAGAGATTGCGAAATTGGAAATAAATGATCATACTGAAGCTTATTTTCGGAGCATGATATATTATGAGCAATGTCATTATTCCGAGGATTCTTACTTCATCGATTATATATTCTTCCTTGATGAACTGATAGACACGGTGGAAGACGTGCAAGTACTGTTCAAAAACAAAATTTTCAGTAATTATCTAGGAAGTGATGAAGATGTTATAAAACTTTTCAACAATATTGGCAAACATTTAAATCTGTCATGCGATTATTATTACTCTGGTGTGTGCAGTGCTGTGATCGGTTACGCCTCAACCCGCTGGCATCGATGGATGGCTATATTGAGGAGAAATTACTTGAATCATCCTTGGGTTATTTTATCTGTGATCGCTGCATTTGTACTTTTTGTTCTTACTCTATTACAAACTATTGCAAGTTACACTAACAACTAGATATATTGCTAGTTGTATCTTACGTAGTGCCGACGCACATAGTTAGCTTTGTATTGTCTTACTCTATTACTAGTAATTTAGATATATATAAGCACTTGCCATAAGAGATTTTGATGATATTCATAGTATAATGTATTAGATTTTCTTTTTTTTTTTTTCAATATTTCAAGATGCAATTTTTGTTATGTTATGCAACTTTAAATTTAGATGACTTAGATTGTTTATGTAATTTGACGTCATATTTCATTTCTTTCAGTATTCATTTGATATTTTTAACATTTTATTCGGTGATTTTGTATGTTTCCCGCATCACAAATTCTTATAAACATTAGTGAAAGTTCTTAACAAGTCCATCAAGCTCATCACTCCTCTTAAAGCATTGACTAGTTTTAATTAAGAAATACTTTGTATTAACAAAATCATCACAATAGAAGTACAATAACTAACAAACTCATCAATCATGTAGTGGTATAGTAATACACTTTAGAGCTTAAGACTTACAACGACTATAAAATCCATTATTGTAAGACCAAAGTAAAAAGTGAGGAAGTCTATTTAATCAATTTGATAAACAAAATTTGTTTATCAAATGGCAAAAACGGTAAATAAAACATGCACTTACTTCTTGGTGAAACCAGTAATAGTTTGCAATAGAGTAAGAATAAAAAGTATGATTGCAGCGATCACAGATATAACTGCCCATGGATGATTTAAGTAATTTCTCCTCAAAATAGTCATCCATTGATTCCACTGGGTTTTAGCGTATTCATTCAAATCACTGCTAATACCCGAGTAATAAAATTCACATCCTAAATTCACATTTACAGTGATTTTGTTGATGAATCTTATCGCGTCTTCATCACTCCCAAGATCATTCTGGATAATACCACTACGATCCAGTACTTGCACGTCTTCTACCGTGTCTATAAGCTCATCAAGGAAAATGATATAATCAATTATGCAGGTATTTTGGGAATAATGACACTGTTCGAAAAATAAGATGCTCCGCAAATAAGGTTCGGTGAAATCATCTATAACTAACTTGGGAATCATTAAGTTCCCTTTCTCATATGTGATGTTCAATGGACTGTTACTGTCTTGTACATTAAACTTAACTCCGGCGTCGAATAGTCTCTTGGCAGTGTTTGGATAGATGTTCCCGCCTTTGGGAAGGTCTAATTGATTTCGTGGCGGTAGATTAGAAGGTAAGCAACAACAAATTCTCCGTAGATCCAACAAATGGTTAATGGCTGATGAATCGATATTGTTTATATTCATACAATGACTAATAGCCTTATCTCCAGGAAAATTTGTGTATTTGTGTAGGTAATCAAGAGTAATATCAATAAAAGATTCATGAACATTACCAAATGACAAGTTAAAGAAATCCTGAAGAACAAAAAAGGGAAGTTGGTTCTCAAGCAGGTATAAATCTCTATTTATGTAAGGCATTAGTCCCGGTTGATTTATTGGTATAGGCCACTTGTTCTTACTCCAATTGTTAACGAATAAGTAAACGAGGAATGCAGCATCGAGCACAACCATTTCGACAAATCCATCATTTCGGAAACTTATTTGTTTTTGATACTGGCCACGGATTTTTCCTTCATAACGTTTAACATAGTCGATGTAGTTCTTTAAGCCGCGATTTTCATTAACATTCTGAGAATGGTCTAAGAACTGTTTCAAGTATATCGATTTTAGGTGTTGCATGGTTTCTAGAGCTGGATCTTTGTAGTACACAGGACCAATTGATATAACTGATGGTTTGTAATGTTTTTCGTTTCCTCTCCGAATAAATTCAGGAACCTTATAGATGCAATACGTATCAGAAGAAACAGAAGACGATGATTCTTTCATTTGTCGTATTAAATTTTCCTCTGGATCAAGTATTATTGATGTTTCTAATTGTTGATGGTTGATTTCCATCTGCATTGACAAAATGTTATTATTGAATAATTTCACAATCGCTACATCATCAAAGTCTTCCAACGACAATAAAACTAATTAATTATTGTTTATACTCAAAGATACACAAAAAATTTTAAAAAAAAAAATATCATCCCAAATAAACATGTAATTAATCTCCCAAACATTGTCCAGGATCTTTTACCAAAATAGCTACTTTACCAAAAATATTTACCAAAATGGCTGTTTTAAAATATTAATTCCCAAACTAGCTATAATATTGACTATATAATGCAAAAGATATGGAACATTATTCTTTTTCCTCATTTCATTTGAACTGGTTTTGCAGAAGAATTTTATTTGATTTTTTTTTTACAAAAAAAAAAAAAACAAAACAAAAAAAATACTACGGAGTATTGAATATAATTTATCAATTAAATTTGGAATTAGGTTTAACGTTCCCACTTTGTCACAAGTTTTCAATTGATCCAATACCCTCTTTTTAATCTTTGATTAAAGCTAGATAATTTATAATTATGTATACTGTATTGTTTATATTTTTTAATTGCAAATTTGATTGAATAAAAAACTATTTTTTGCATATGTATTTGTAGGTTATGTAACTGTAGATGATGAACAAATTCAAAGAGCATGCTTTTTTTTTTTTAGAAAAACTCAAAGAGTATGCTATAATTAAACCTTATTAAAAAAAATATTATTCTGTTAATTTAGTACAAAAGATCACTTGCTTGCATATTGTAATTATCCAATATAGGTGAAGATCATATCAGACTTTGAAGCTTATCAATGTAATGAACTTCATTTGGGTATTTCATCAAACACCCTTACGTGCAAGAGTATGTAGCTAGTGGGTTTAATTAAAAATAATTTTTTTTAAAAAAATAAATAAATAAAAAAATCATTTGGTAAAACACAAATTTCCAAAATTTATAAATGATGATTAAATGGTAATGTATTATTTAGTCAACTGTTATAGCTAGTTTTTTCCTCAAATAAAATGTTATAGCTAGTTTGGGAGTTACATTTTAAAAATAGCCATTTTGGTATATATTTTGGCTAAAGTAGCTATTTTGGCAAAAGATCCCATTATCCAACTGAAAATTTTATAATAGTTGTTTGAAATATGAGTGCCATAATGTTTTCATATTTATTGGTTTATAATTGACATATTTTTTCCAAATAATAAATTAAATTATTTTATTTTTGGTATAAAATAGTATTAACAACATTTTTATTTATCAAATTTTTAGTTTCTAAATTTTATTATTATTTTATAATTTCTCGAAAAATAATTACTTATGTAGGATTAAAATTTTCAAAAACTATATTTGCATGGTAGACATTAGGAGACTAACTATGTCTATTTTATAATGTGAAAAAACGAACCGATCATATTGGTTATCAATAAAATAATATGGTTGTTAGTTTGAAAAAAAAAATGATAGTCCTATTTCAAACGACCGTTGTAAAAACATCCTTATCCAAGCCTAACAGCTATTGTTTTTTTTTTCTATAAATGTTTTTAAATAAAATATATGAAATCGATTTTGATAAATGTAGTCATGTACATTATTATGTTGTCCATATCACCTTTTTTTCACTTTTGTAAAAGAATAATGTCATTATTGTTTGTCCTTAGGTTCACAAATTCACAAAAATTATTACTTCCTTGGATTTTCATTTACTTGCTACATTATTATTTTCAATACATTTTATTAAATGATAAAATTCATTATTTCAATTACCATTATCTTCAATTATCCATAAAGGAATAAAAATTTAAAATTGTGAATGAATCAATCAAAACAATTCAAACAAAATCTTTTGTAGTACTCCATGTGGCTTTAATTTTCCTTCATTAGAAATCTTCAAACTAGTGAACGTAGAATAATTTAAAATACCCTTAAGTCAAAGTGTGGTACATATATATTAGTATATTACTGTATATAAAATGGAGAAAGTTCTTAAATTGTACTATTGTAGACATGGAAACATTTTATCCCATATTAAAATATGGATTCTTTTCAAACAGTACCTCAATAATTGGAAATTCAGATTACTACTTGAAGCAGGCTTTCGGATTTGGATTCCTTCTTGAATGCTACAACAATATTCAAAATTAGAGAAATGATGATTGGAGAGCAAAGATTCAAAAGTTTTAAGAAATATTAACAAAATAAATAATTCAATTTACCTTGTTGCTTATTCACACTACACAGTTGTGAGTGAGGAAGTAGTGAGCAACAGAAATCTTTATTTATAGGCTTCAAAACATTCTGGAGTGACGTCAGTAACGCCGTTAAATGCTGACGCAATAATATACTTTGTTTTTCATAAATTTTGAATAAGGTGGGCTTTTATTACTTTATTGTAAGACAAGTAAAGATACCTTGAGGTATTTGAAGCTATATTTTGAATGAAACAAGCGGGTCGAACCTCTCCTAAGCCCGTAGGCTCTCCTGATAGTCTGATACTCGGCAAGCTGAAAAAGTCTTATTTGTTGTTCCTTTTTTCATTGAATTGCACGAAAAGTACAATAATTTTGTAAATCCTAAAATTTATATTTTGGATATATACAATAATTTTGTAAATCCCTTAGACTAAACTAGTCAATATTGTTAAATATGTTGTAAATAGCCTAGATCATAGAAAATTGGTCTATCTCCTCATACATGAGATGCTAGCCTATATATAACGTTCGTCTGGTTTAACAAATTAAATCATAACATTTGCATCCTCTAATTTGGATGATGGGTATGAGAATATATCCTAAAAATACATGCATCTGAATGAGTTGACGGAGTAATTTATTTAGAGGGCTACCCAGTCATTCCCCAGATTTCGTTAATCTAGGGGTATTTTAGTCTTTTCAAGTGATATTGTAAGGGTACATATGTGTCATTTGCCATGGATGGCCAACTAACTACTGATGCAACAATAATTGAAGCTATGGGCAGGGGTCTAACAGAGCAATTGCTAGTTGTAGTGAGGTGTCAAAATACTTGAACTAAGGGGCACGCTTTTCCACGCCATCAGATAAATGAATTTCGCAAATCTGGGGCATGAACTTGTATTTGCCACTTTATTTAATTTGATAAAAGGATGCCTAAAGAGGGTATATATAAATATATAATAACAAGAACTATAACATCAAAATATATGATTGAGAATATGATGTTGAATAATCGTATACAATTATATGAAGGTTACGAGTGAGAGACTTGTATTTTGGGGACTTGTTTGGGCAAGTGTTCAAAAGTTATGTTGCTGTTGTTAGAGTATGATCGATACCAAAAGGAAGGCATCAAGGAAGCATATGCAAGACGGGTAGAAATTTTATTTTAAATAGAATGGTAAACAAAGGTAATTAGAACTCTCAAAACTGTTATGTAACTTATTGTAGTACAAATTAAATTATATGTACGTGGTTCAAATTGTATGTTCAATTTTTTTTTTTTTTTTGGAGAAATGTGGGTATATAATACTAAAACTGAGATAGTTTTTGTAATTATTTACTTAGTTCAATAACATACTACCTCTCATTGTCACGTCTAAGCCATCTAATATTCTTTCAAGATTGTGTTTCTAATAAGAACACTAAAAGATGGATAAATCAGATAGACTTGGGAATATATACCAATGTGAAATTACCACAAGAAATTCGAATAATCATGCAGAAATTGAACATGTCCTGTCATGTTCATTTAGGAGATGCCCATAAATTGATCACTATGTGCGATAACAAATGGCCTGGCATCAACGCACTAGAAGATAAAATCATAAAATGGAAATTCCCAAGACTAGTGATATTTGCACCCCAATTATCATTTTTGTGCACCGATTTTACTCAAAACAATTGTGACACTTCTCTCCAATTGGGAATTGGGGTGTGCGGATAGCAAATCAAATGGTGCGGGAATCAATTCTCGTACCCCACACATGATTCACAATAAAGGGAAGATTGAGCATTAGGTCTTTCTATTGTTACACTCTTCATCCCTTGCCTTATATTCCTTTTAAGGTGTTCTTTTGAAATTATTATATAGAATTTTTTGTCCAAAATTGCCTTTATTTAACAACTTTTTGTCCATAACTACCTTATAATTTTTTTTTTGTCCATAACTACCTTCAAAAAATGTTTTCTTTGTTGACCACAACCTAAATTTTTTTTTTTTCACACATTGACCTTATTTTTCCGGTCACTTAAATCATTCAAGTGAACTAAATATTCTGCTAAAAGATAAACGTCTAACAATTATCAATTATAAATGTCAAATAAAACCCACCAAATTTAAGAGAGAGAAAATAAAATAAAACCCACCAAATTAAAAGAAGAAAAAAAATCAGGAAACCCACTAAGGCCCTGTTCTTTTCACCTTAAAAAAATAATATTAAGTAAAAATAATTTCAGTTCAGTAAAAATAAGTTCAGTTCAGTAAAATTAATTTCAGTTTAGTAAAAATAATTTCAGTTCAGTAAAAATAAGTTCAGTTCAGTAAAATTCAGTTTTCTTAAAGAAGAATTATAATAGAAAATCAGTAAAAATAATTTAAGTTCAATAAAAATAATTTCAGTTCAGTAAATATAATTTCAGTTCAGTAAAATTAAGTTCAGTTCAGTAAAAATAAGTTCAGTCCAGTAAAAATAATTTCAATTCAGCAAAATTAAGGTGAATCAAACAAGGCCTAAATTGAAGAGAGAGAAATACCATTTTGTTGAAAATGAGTTACAATAATTGGGGTGTTAGGAGGCATTGATGTTTTCATGCGATTAACTTTTAAAAATAAATGCAAACAAAATTAATTGATGTAGTGTGGGTTTTTAGGGGGATATGAGTTGAGATTTGAGAAATGGAGTATCTAATTTGTGGAAGACAGAGAAAAGGGAAAAAAATGGAAGAAAATTAAACAAAATCATAAAAAAAAATAAAAACATGTGCCCTGCACATGACTTTAAGTGACCTGAAAAATTAGGTCAATGTCTGAAAAAAAATTTAGGTAGTGGTCAACAAAGAGAACATCTTTTGAATATAGTTATGGACAAAAAAAAAATTATAAGGTAGTTATGGACAAAAAGTTGTCAAATAAAGGCAGTTTTGAACAAAAAATTCTATTATATTATCTTATTTGGGTTTTTTTTTCCCTTATTAGACACAATTCACTTTATTCTTAATAAAATATTATTTCAAAGTAAAAATCGGTACATTTAAAGATGAAATATAATAAAAATTTAAATTCATTAACTTGAGTACAGCAAAAATAATCATAATTTAGTAAAAATGATTTTAGCTCATTTTAAATAACGCAAAGTAAACAGAGCCTAACTCTACCTACAACCCGGTGCACACTATGTTTTCTTTGCTTCTTCAAAAGGTGAACTTTGCTGTATGGGAATAATGGGATAATCGAATACGGACATATGGAGTAAGGGAATAAGTTTTGAAGCGTGTACCACATTGTTCAAGGTTAATGGTGGGGCCAGTAAAGAATAATATGGATTGCCTTAGCTTGAATTGGAATATTGTGTTTACTGCATGCCACCAATGAAGTTACAATGACGAGCAAATTAGCTTAGGATTTTAGAGGTGTAAAAATCAACTCTGAAAAAACCATTGTTTTGAAACATAACTAACCTAATTTGACATGAGAAGTTTAAGATCTAATTTTAATCTGTAACCAACCTTAACTTAAATCAAATTTGGATTTATTAAGCCGATCCGATTCACGGATTCAGCCAACACTGATTTGACCTGACTTGAACACAACCTGACACTAAATTGACTAAACTTGAACTGAAATCGACATCTGTTGAACCCGATTTGAATAATTCAACGTGACCCAAAATTTACTCGGACAAATTCCCAATTTAATCTAATCTGTTTTGACACGACTTGATTCAACTCGAAATGATTGTAACCAGTCTCGATTTCAAACCAAAAATATATTCAAACCAGCCTATTATTTATTTAACATAATCAAACCAAACCTATTATTGACCTTCCCTACTTTTACTTAAACATAATTACTTTGATTATGTAATTGTTTGTTTTATTAATTTTTAAAAACTTTTTTTTTTATTTTTACTTAAACATAACTAGACCATATATTTGGCTATCATCTATCAAAATGTCATTAGTTTCATAACTAATATAATTACTTAATTTATGTCATCGATTATTGAACCAAACTTTACAGAACCAAAATAGTCGATCTAAAATCAACCCGATCAAAAGTCATTTGACCCGAAATTAATCCATTCACCCCTGTTTTGAACCAGAAACTAATTTATGACATGTCAAATTCAACCAATCACAATGCATCATTTAGTTAAATAATTTATGGTAGTCGTATTTTAGATGACCGCTGTAAAATCGTGCAATGTTACTTTCTTCAAGTGTGGAAAGAGGAGTGCGGTGTTGACCGTAGATGGTTAACGTGGACTTGTTGGAGGTGAAACTTCAGCCATTTCGATATCAAAATATGCGGGAACGATGTAATAACGGTTTATTTTATTAAGGGAAATTATCAACGGTGACCCTCAACTTCTGCTACGCACCAATGGTGACCTCCCTCTTTTTTTATTATACAAAATTGAGCTTAAATAAAAATTTCATCTCACTCATAACCTTATTTCATTAAAAATTAGCTATGGTTAGATTTATAATTACAAAAGAAAAGAAAAATTAAAAAAATTAATCATAACCACCCACCAACTGCCCAACCACAACCAGCCACCATCGTCGGCGATACTACCCCAAGTTCCTCCAATTGTTGGCGATGCAACCCAGAATCTCCCGACCGTCGGTGATGATGCGCCAACTCCACCCTAAATACCGCCAAGCCAGATTCCCAAATCCCCGCCCACAACCCTCCTTCCCTCTCCTCCATATCATACCGTCACCACCATTAGATCACTAATATCGGAACCTAGACCACCCCCAGACCACCAAACCCTCTCTCAATCTCCTTCCCTCTTCTCCAACCTCTCCTCTACCTTCTCTCTCGATCTCTTTATCTTCTTCGACGGTCTCCACCCAAAATAAAAACATCAAACACTAAACCCACCACGCACCTGTCCTTGAGACCTCGACCAAAACCAACCCACAGTAAGGCGGCGAGAATCGAAGGTCAGAGGAGAAAGTTATGAGGTTAAGGTTTGGGTCTAGGTAAATTGGTGGTAAGAGGAGAATCAAAGGTCAAAGGAGCGAGAGGCGGCGTTTCAGATGAGGGGGTTGGGTGGGAGGTGGCTCCGATGAGGGTGGAGGTGGTGCTGAGTAGATCTGGTGGGGATGAGAGTGGAGGTGGTGGTTGGGTTGGTGGTTTTTCCTTTAAGTGTTTTTTTCCAAAGGTAACCGTAGTTAGTTTTTTTTTTTAATTAATTAACTCTCATTAATGTCATAAGTGAGATAAATTTTTTAATTGAGTTCATTTTGTTTTATTAAAAATGGGAGGTTATAATTGGTGCGTAGTAGAAGTTGAGGGTCACTGTTGAGAATTTCCCCTTTATTAAAGACTTCTATTGTTTTAATGTAGTGAAGAAATTAATTGTGGTTCTAAAAATGATACATCTTTTGTAGCCATGTTCATAGGATAGTTTTAGTTGTCATTAGGCTTATTATCTCCATAATTTGATTGATGTTAGTTTTTGCACTAGTAAAGGATGCAATTCCTTCAAATTACGGATCAACAATCGTATGTGTACAGTACAAGCCATTGAAAAGAAACATAAAATTCAATAAATCCAAATTTCACGTCAATATGCAACAAATTAAAAGGAAAAGTACATTACAAGCAATACAATTACTACCCCTTAAAGCCAGTATAAACTTGTAACACCGTAAGAATGAGAAGTACCACCAAATATATCACAGAAATGATTGACCATGGATGATTGAAGTAATTCTTCCTCAATATAGCCTGCCATTTGTTCCATCTAGTAGTAGCATGTGCATTCAATTTTCGAATAATAGAAGTTTGGAGTATATATCATAATATATGTAGTCATTCTGTTCACGATAGCTGTAACCTCATCATCGCTCCCAAGCCAATGCTTGATTATTCCATGCTGAACTAGTATTTGCACGTCTTCAGGAGTGTCGATCAATGCATCAAGGAAGAATACATAGTCGATAAAGTAAGAATCAGTAAAGTAGTGGCATTGCTCGAAAAATATGATGCTGCGAAGAATAGCTTATGTGGTGTCTTGAATCGTCAATGTTGGAATATGTAAAACTCCGTTGGTATATCTAATATCTAGTAAATTCGTACTATCAGTTGCAACAAATTTTATTCCTGCAGCCTTCAGTTCTTTGGCACTAGGAGGAAATTGAGACTCTTCATTTTTGTTTTTGGGTTCAGATGATTATGACTACGTTTGGAAGGTAAGAAACATAGCCTTACTTCATCGTTTTGTCGAAAAAAATCCTGATTTCGTGCTGGAGGTAAGCAACAAATTCTCAAAAAATCGACAAGATGCTTAATATACGACGCCTCACTTACTTTCTCTCTACCTACAATAAGCGCGGCCTCTCTCCCAGGAACATAAGTTTCACCTATAAAATTGCAAGTTAGATCCTTGAAGGAAATGTGGGTCCGAGTATCAGCTCCACCAAAAGCTTCATATAATTTATTAAGAACGAAAAAGGGAAGTTGATTATCTTCTAGAAACAAATCTTGTTCGACTTTCACTACCCATGCTATTTTTTTCTCCATAGGATCCGTAGGGACGGATAATTGACTATTACTATGAAGCATAATGTAGTAGATGATAAATGCAGCATCGATCAACAACATTTCAACAAACTCATCACTCGAAAGACTTATTGTTTCTTCGTAGTAAGAACGAGCTTCACCCTCCCATTGTTTTATAATGTCAATGTATTGGGCTAAACTATATGCTCGGTCACCATATTTATGGATTCCGAGCTCTAGGAAGCATTCGAGGTGCCTCAATTTTAGCTCTTCTTTTTTCAGAGAAGATTTTTTGTAGTAAATTGGACCAATTGAAACAACAGAAGGCTGATAACTTTCTCTATTTACCTTGCGAATATGTTCAGGCACCTTATAAAGGCAGTGCGTAGATAGAGATATAGGCAATGATCTAAGTTTGTATTGTATTGAAGATTTCACATTTTCAGTTTGAGCTGCCATCCCATGAGTTCTGTAAGAAAAAATTATGTAAGTTGTTGATTTGAAACAAGTCTACAAATTATCTAAAATTATAATTAATTAGCTACTTAACATGCAAAAGATTAAGAGAAACGGAGGGTGGATCGGGTATATGAGATTATATGTAATGAGCGTATTTTGTGACTCATATGTAATGAAAATTATGGTCATGTGATAAACAAAAAAACAATCTCGTACAAACAATACATTTTTCGACGACTAGATAATATTAGACAATTAGTAGACCAACTTTAACGTATAAAGATATAACTCACAAGATAAATGATAGATTAAAGAGGAGGAAAATCAATGTACCAGGATTATATGAAGAGCATTAAGACCGTACCGACCGGTTGATGAATAACAAAGAGATGAGTTGAATATATAGTGTAGCTAAGGTATGATATGCTGAAACTAATTTTTCATATTAAGTAATTTGTATTATTTCATAAGACAGATAAATTATCTAACCATATATATGTGAGCATAGCTAACTAAGTATTAGTGAACCACGTAAATTAATGTGTTATTGTATATTTCACTAATCTATGTTACATCTTTAATATCAAGTATAATATAGAATTAGGTTTATTTTATGTTGAAGTCCACTCGTAGAGTCTTTGTTTGTTAACAATAACAACTGGTTTCAGCTAAAATAGTGGATCGTTATTAGTTCGTTACCATATTTAACTTTGTAAATTCTCGGATCCCCAAGTCTAATCAATGATCTACTCTCGCACTTATAAATTAAAACTCATGCCAATGTTCATACAATATGTTAGGGCCTGTTCTCTTACGTTGAAATTCAGTTCAGTTCAGTTCAGCTGAGTTCAGTTCAGTTCAGTTCAGCTCAATTCAGTTTAGTTCAGTTCAGTTCAGTTCAGTTCCTAATTTCCTTCTCTTATAAAATATTCATTTCAGTTCATTTCAGTCCAGTTCAGTTCAGTTCAGCTGAGTTCAGTTCAGTTCAGTTCAGTTCAGTTCAGTCAATGAGAACAGGCCCCAGTCAACTTCTAACTATATTTATTTTTTCCATATTTTTCTCTGTATTACTAAGTACGGAGTACATGGAAATATATTTAATAAATATATTTGTAGTCGTGCACAACAGCTCTTAAACAGAGATTCCGCTAATCCGGCAAACACATGCATGTCTTTGGACTAATCTTTGTATATATAATGTGTAGTTAATTCTTATCATATCCATAATCCATAACTATTATAAAAGTGCAAAAGTAGCTACTGTAGCTTATGAATAGTAATTGTTGGTGCTATTACTTATGCGCCCTTGAATTCAATGAATTGCCAATTTTACCCTTTATTGTTTCTGCTTCTTTGGTGGTCTGACTTTTGGCAGATGTCTCAGTCAGTTGTCTTCTTTCTCTCTCTTAACTCTTAAGTCTTCTTCCTTCTTCTCCTCTCACTATATTTCTCTCTCTTCCCGTTTCTCCTCTCCCCGCTCTTACTCTCTATCTCCTCCATTGGAGCAGTTTCTGAGGTACAAAACCAAAAAAATTATGATTTAATTTTGTTTATTTCTGGTGTTCATCTCTTCTATTGGATTTTTTCCTTTTATTTGACTGATTTAATTTTTGTTTATTTCAGGGTTTTTCCCGCATTTGATTCTTACCCTTTTCTATAATCTAGATTTTTGTTTTTATTTTTTTTATTTTATGCCTTTTTGTTGTTTTAATTAGTAAGGATTTGGGAGATTGATGATTTCATCAGGGTTTTTTTTTTCTCCTTCGTATTACAGGTTCAGGTAATGGTAATTTGTGCGTGAAAAATAACTTCCTCAGCTTCAATGGACGGAAAAACAATCAGTAAAACCAATAATCAGTTCCGCCCCCATTTACGACTCCCTTCCCAACAACAAAGGCCTCCTCCGAGCAGGTACTCAAAATCAGTAATTGGTACTATTCACAAGCTATTGGTGCCATTTACATAGATACCCAAAATCAGTAATTGGTACTTGATTTATCTGTTTATTTGTTTAAAGAATTTTTTGGTTAATTATGGGTTATTGATTAAGGAATTATGGGTTATGTATTAAGGAATTATGAATTAATTAAGCTAAAATTTTGTTAATGGCATTGGCAGAGTTGAATTTAATTTGAGTATGGAAGTAATTGATTAACACTTATCCAGCATAAATTATTTGCTTAGGAATTATTTTGTGGGTATTACATTTTTTTTTTGTGTATTTCTCAGTGTTAGTTTCTAGCTATGCTTAGGAATTATTTTTATTTCAAGTATAGTTGTTCTAATTGCATGCTATTATAATAATTTTAAAAACATATACATGTTTAATTTTCAAGGCTTATTATATATGATTTCTATTTAAAGTTGATGCAATTGAGTTAGTCTTAGTATTGAACCTTAATTTTATGAGCTTGGAGAATTTCTGCTCTATTTAGCTTCTGTGCAAGTATCATGATAATTGTTGTTGTGAGTGACTATAGCGGGTAGCTGTTGTTTAATGATGTTGCCGCTGTTATTATGGTGCTGTCCTGTTATTGCTGTTCTGTTCGTCCAAAAATCATCAACCTGAAGTTGTTTTTAGCTCATAGTCCCTTCATCAATGTTTTAGATCTTGAAAAATTATTCAATCTAGGCTCAAGAATTTATCGATTTGGAGTTGTGTGCTAGGAGTTATGCCTTCTGGAATTTACTGTGGTCTGCTACCATGGTTCTATCGCAGCGGGCTGTTATTGCTCATTTGATGCCTGTGTGGTGGTGTTGTGTTGAGTTGGTTGGGGTGTTAAAATGAATGCTTGGGCTTCTCTTATTTATTTTGTCTTTCCTTCTTCCATTTATTTACACATTAGTTATAAAGTTAAAATGTGACCAATTTTGATTAATGACTATTTGGATAATGACTAATTGATAATTTGCTTAAGTCATAAGGATTATTGTATATGTAAAAAATAGAGATTTGATTTCTCAGCATTCTAAAGTTAGGGGCCTTATTTATTTTTTTGATTAAATGTCTAAGTGATTATTTTCTTAATGAAGGTTGCTAGATAATTTGCTCTACCAAGCAGAAGAGTCAAGAATCCTCGCGTTACCATCTTGGAGCTGTTGCTTTTCGGTAAATTTTCATTTAAAAAAAAAAGAATACTCTAATATTTTTTTATTAAAAGATTGTATGATTTCAAAATTGAACTAATTGTTTTGAATTACCTTCAATGATTAAATCTTTATAACACACTCTTGATCCAAAATGGACAGCCATGTATTACTTTATTATAAATTATAAGTAGAGTGCTCAACGATCCGTATAATTTCGTCTGTAGTTTATGTAATTATGAGCTTAAAATCTTGTATTATACTATCATTACACTGTATGCTTTTGATTAGGGATCAATACATGTTTGTTAACAGATAAAACAATGAGGTATGCTTGCAAAAACAAGAAAACTATCTCAGTATTGATCTAAGCTTGTAACATACTATTCTGTGTTAACTTTGTGGCAGAAGTTATATGATGATACTACAAGTGTGATATCAAGAATTCCTTTTCAACTAAAATATTTGGTTTTGGTTAATTGAAGTTCTAGTCTGACTCTTTCAGGTTTATACTCTAAGGTAGCAACCGCAGCTCATTGCATCAAGCATATAGCGACGACAATCATGACTTCAAATGCAACAGGTTGCTTTTCTTTATCTTGTCCTTCAGGCAAAACAAAATGTGTGCTTCAAAAAAGTTCACCGATATGTAGTACGGAGTAATAATATTGAGCTTTGTAGCTTTTTAGCTTGTTCTTTTACACATTTTGAGATTCATTTTTTATGTCGGGAATTTTCTAGGCCCAGAATTCTATATTCTTTGTAAATTATCTTCTGATCGTGTGCTCTATATAGCTTGGTTTGATTCTTGTCAAACTGGTTGTGTTAATATGTTCTTTTGGATACATGTATAGTCTATGAATATATTCAATTTGTTTTGTTCTGGATAATTTGGAGTGGAAGTTGTTGCATGTTAAATTGTTAATTGGTTGTACATTATGCTCTGTTTTTTTTTTCCAATAGATGTACATTAAGCTTTTAAGGGTGAAAGAAAGAGAGATGAGCCAGGAGGAGAGAGAGAGAGATAAGGGTCAGAAGAGAAAGAAATAGAGCAAATAAGAGAATGAGGGGCAGGGAGAGAGAGATAGAGTGATAAAGAGGGGAATGAGTCTGGAAAAGGAGAAGGGTCGAGAGAGAATAAGAGAGAGAGGGAGGCTTACTAAACCCTTTGAGCTATACTAGAAGAGTGGATAGGTTGGAGAAAAAAGGAACAAGAAGGTGAAGAAAGCAAGGATGAATAGAAAAGAGAAATGAGATAAGAGTGATAAAAAGAGAGATGAGTTGGGAAAGTGAGAAGGGTCGGGAGAGAATAAGAGAGAGAGAGAGAGGGGCTTACTAAACAATCCATAACCATTATAAAAATGCAAAACTAAATACTGTAGCTTATGAATAGTAATTTCTGGTGCTATTACATAGATGCCCTTATAATTAATGAATTGCCCAAATTGCCCTTGCTTAATCAATTGCCTTTTGTGATAGCTGTAATTGAGAGTAGGCCCCTTGCTTCTAGACCGACTTCCCTCTCTCTGTTTTCATCTTAGAAGGAAAGGGTCAGAGAATTTGATTAAGCAAGGAGAGAGAAACCTAGAGAGAGAAAAATTCAGCAACTCAAGACCACCGATCATCGCTTTCGACGATGGGGCTTCGATTCTTCTCAGCGTCCGAGGTTGTGGAAGATGACTTTCCGATCGTCACATTTATCAAGTTCGATCTTGTTTCTCTCTCTTGATTTAGTTTCAAATTTTTGGGTTTGATTATCGTGGATTTTTGCATATATGTTCCTGTTGTTTTCGATATGTTCAATGTGTATTCGAATTTTTTTGGTTGAATCTTTGTGGGTTTATTTCAGCAAAATCACTTCGTTTTTATTGGGGTTTATTTGATCGATTTGTTTTTGATATTTTGGCTTTATTTGGTCGATTGGTTTTTGATTATTTTGGGGTTTATTTGATCGATTTGTTTTCGATTTTTTTACTTAATTTGGTCGATTGGCTTTCGATTGTTTTGGGGTTTATTTGATCGATTTGTTTTCATTTTTTTGTCTTTATTTGTTCAATTGGTTTTCGATTATTTTAGGGTTTATTTGATCGTTTTGTTTCTGGTTTTTGGTTTTCGTTTTTTGGGTTGAATTTGAGTGACTTATCGTTCTTTTGGGTTGAATTGTCTGATTCGTAGTTGAATTGTTGATCTCTAGGTACAATTCTTTCTCTCCTTTCTCTTCTGAGGTTTCTCCAACCCTCCACTGAAGCAACTCCTGGACTTTCCACTCCATTGAAGAAGCTTGAGAGGTTATTTGATGATTCTTTGATCTCCAGGTTTGATTCTCTTTTCTTTCACTCTCGTGTTCTAATTGTTTGAATAAAGCCAAAAAAATCAAAACTTTATCATATAGAAAACTTATAATCATTAATAATAATGGAAAAGAAAAGCAGTAAATTTAAAGGGCTGTTTAGTGAACTAAGCTGGTTTTTGCAAAAAACTTTGGTTAAACCATTTCTTCTTTTGATTATGTCTACGTTGATTTCCACGCTCCTTAGTGTGGTCACTGCAAGAGTTTCTCTCCTGAGGTATTCCACTTCATTTTTTGGATTGAATTGAATGATTATAAGTTTTCTATATGATAAAGTTTTGATTTTTGGTTAAATTGAATGATTATAAGTTTATTAGCTGATAAAGTTTTGATTTTTTTTTATTATATTATATGCTTTTTGGGTGATAAAGTTTTGAACTTTTGATTTTTATGCTTCTTGGATTATAAACTACTTTTGATTATAATTGTTTTCTTGGATGATAAAGTTTTGATCTTTTTGATTTGGCTTTGCAACTATTCTGGGTTGTCTTTGGTCTTCCCTATAATGTTGAGCCTTCACTACCAGAAGCATGTGATAGGTTTGAGCCTTTTTCTCTTATCTGCTTACCTCATTATAAGGTAAGTGTTCTACATTGGTAAGTTTTGAGTTGCTACTTGTTGGTACATAATTGGCATGCTTTGTCACTTTAGAAAGAGTAATTACCAGTGAATGTCAACATGTAAACTGATGATCCTGAAATTTCTTTTGCTAAAGTAAAGGTCTTTATATTGGCTTCTAATCCATGGATGATGATGTTTAGGAATCTAGGGCATCCCTCCCTTTCTACACATACCCCTCCACCACCACCACCAGTCCACCATAGTAAAATAAGTCTTGATAATGTAACCATTTGAAGTGACTTTTCAAATATTGGTACAACTCGATCTATTGGCATACACTAGAAATCAAAGTTTCTCTGATCAAAATGAAAAATAAGTAATGCCTGATCTTTTTCCGTGCTTACTATCTCTTTTTTTGTTTACAACAGACTTTGTCTTGCTTTCATGGGTAGAACATGGAGGCTGGTTCATTCATTGGGAACTCTTATCTTAAATGCCAGTCTGCATTATTTCATCTCATCAGTCATCATATTGTAGATGCTGATAGTTGGGAAAAAGCTTATGAGTGTATCTCTTGCAGTTATTAAGATACTATATTATGACTGCTGTTATGCTCTTAAACTAAGCTAAAATTTTGTAGAGTTGGTGGATTTGCACTTGCAAGTTAATGCCAAGTACATTAAGATTAAGACTTTGTTGTTGACCTTTGAACTATGCGTCTATATGTTTTCCATTTCTATAAAACTATACAAGTATATATGAAATATATATTTGTAATCTTTGAACTGTATTTTTATCCGGGACAAAGGTCCTGACCATGGAACATGAATATGATTTTCAGTACCTGGTGGACTGCTGGTAGATGTATAAACACTATGAAGTGCTAAACTTCTTTATTGTGTACTTTGTCTCTGAAGAGCTTAGTAATTTTTTATTGAACAATCGAGGACAAAATTTATAATTTTTTTGTTGCTGCTGGTTCAGGTTTTGTACTTCATTATCAGTCATTTTTACTTGATCTCGGGTTTTTGCATATTTTATTGTTGTCCTGTTTTAAGCTTTCAGGAAGAGCTTAGGCAACTATGCTTTTATGCTATTTTGTTCCTTCCATTAAAGAGCATGGTGTACAGAGATAACAAGAAGAAAGTAGCCTTCAGATTTCTGACCCATCCCCCCCCCCCACCCAAAAAAAGAGAAGTATAAAAACACACACTTTTGCACACCCCAGTCATAGCATCTAATTTTTTATATTTTATGTATTTATATTTATTTATTTATTTATTTTTATTTGGAGGTCCTAGATTATCCACCAATTGAAAGGTCCTCTGGTACTCCAAGAAAAGCTATACATGAGGGGTATCAAGAACAAGTTTTTTGCAAGAACCAGAGTTCACTAAACAGCCCTTTAAATGTACTGTATCAGTTACAAACTCTAACAATTATAATTTTCAATAGAAGAACCACTCGAAAATTTTCTACTTTAAATAGTCTAACAAACATGTATACAATTCTTTTATATATTTTACATTTAATCCATTTTACATAACTTTAACCTCTAATATTGCATTTCCTTATTACTAATCCTTATTACCACAATTATTTTAAAATAAAGCTCTTCGATATTATTTAGGTACTCAATAAACCATATTATGTTCTGAAATAATATCTAAAGCAATAGTATACTTTTTTAATAATCATTAAATTCTAACAAATTCTAAATAACTTCACTTATAACAATTGTTTTCCATACATATATCTCCATAGAAACTTTATCACTATTCCTTGTTAGTGCTTACAAATTCTTGTATCCTTGCTATTACAAAACCCGAATACAACCACGAATATTACAATAACCGAACACAACTACGAATTTTACTTATCTTACAAGCTTTATCACTACCCCTTCTAACAACTTATAAATTAAAACGCCTCTATAATTACTTAACCTAAACAAAATCACGAAGACCTCAAAAGGAACAATTTCACGAATCATACTTATCTTGTCGTCGAGGGAGCACGCGCAACGCGCGTGCTCCAACGACTAGTTATTATAAGTATTGAGAGTTAAGATGTGAGTGTTAAGGTTTATAAGGGAAATGGGTTGATTGAATTGAAGGTATAGGGTGTGTTCGACAAATTATAGCTGTGAAGGTAGATGTTAGATATATGAATGTAGATGTTAGGTGTGTAAGTAGTTAGTTGTCAACAATCTGTGAATATAGATAACTTAAGTATGAGTGGTTGTCATTAAAATAGCAATTATCTAGCTGTTACGTATAAAAATCAATATTTAATTTTTAAAATTTCAGATTAAATTTTCAATAACTAACTCAAAAGCCACCTATAATTTCAAAAGCTATTATTACTAACTTTTCATAAAAGCTACCTTCACAACTAAAAGCTACCCTAATCACTACTTTGCCAAACACTCACATTTTTTTTGTTAAGTAGTTGTTTGACTTGGTCAAACCACTAAAAGCTACTCAAAAGCTAGCGCTGAACACGTCCTTAGTAAGGTAACATATTACTATGAATATGATTCAACACCGTGAATATGATCCAAGTCTCTGATTTCATTGCAGTAGCTGACATGGCTGCCACATCGGCAAGAATCTTCAAAATGTTGAGCATTGGCAATGGCAGTTGGACTACTTGTAGATGAAAGCTGCAATAGTCTGTAAAAGAGTAAGCACAAAAAGTATGATTGCAGCGATCACTGACATAATTGCCCATGGATGATTGAAGTATTTGCTCCTTAAAATAGCCATCCATCGATGCCTACGGGTTGAAGCGTAGTGATATAGATCATTGCCGACATCAATGTAATAATTCTTGCATGATGTCAGCACATTTTTGCCAATATTGTTGAAAAGCTTTACAACATCATCATCACTTCCGAGATGATTACGAAAAATTTTATTTTTAACCAACACTTGCACGTCTTCCACGGTGTCTATCAATTGATCAAGGAAGAGAATATAATCAATGAAGTAAGAATCTCCATAATAATGGCACTGTTCAAAATAAACCAAGTTTCGCAGGTAAGATTCTGTGTCATCATATATAAATAATTTCGAAATGGTGAGTATCCCGTTAGCAAATGAAACATCAAGTGGATTGTCAGTTTCACCTGCCACAAATGTGACTCCTGCGTCAAATAGTTGCTTGGCAGTGTAACAAAGACGACGAATAGAATCATCATCATCAGTTTTCGTCTTGAGATGACGCTTACACAGCCTACTACATAGTGATGACGGACAGATCAAAGACACCACCTTGTGCACGCATGAATCCGAATCAGCTGTTGGATTTGTATTTGGTTGGTTGCGCAATGGTGTGCTCAAAGAAAGGTAACAACACATCCTTTGGAGATCCAACAAATGTTGAATGCTTGATTCATACGTAATTTTATTACCTCCAATAATACTCGTAATAGCCTTTATTCCAGGGATATTACAACTAACCGAGTATGTGAATGCAATAGTAGCATGAATAAGAGTATTAGGTCTTATGCAGATGTTACCAAATGCTATGTCAAAGAATCCCTTGAGAACAAAATATGGAATTTGGTTCTCCAACCGAAATAAATCAATATTCGCTTCATTCATTTGTGCTTTTAAATTATTCCCAACTAAAGGTTCATCAAACTCGGGAAAACTTTCGCTCAAGAATAAGTAGACCAGGAATGCAGCATCAAGCACTACCATTTCAACAAACTCATCGCTAGAGAGTCTACTTTCTTGCTGATAACATTTGCGGATTTCCTCTTCCTTATTCCTTACATATTCAATGTAAGGATTCAAGTTTTGACAAGCATTCTTGGGATGTCGAAGGAAGCTATTCAAGTAAATCCATTTAACCTTTTGCATGGGTTCTAGTTTTGGATCTTTATAGAATACGGGGCCAATTGACATCCTTAAAGGCTGATAAAAATAATCATGCCCCTTCAACATAATTTCAGGAACTTTATAAATGCACCAATTCTCGTTTAAGGAAATATTCAAGGAGTCCAGCTTGTTATGCATTGAAGTTAGCACTCTGTTGTTTTCCATCTGTGTTAATTGTAAAATGTAAGTATATGTCTAGTTTATTCACATAATTTAACTTAATCAATACGTGGAGCAGACTTTTCAAATACCTAATATATACGAAGGTCGCATAGCAATGATAACATATGCTTCACCTAAGACGGAGTAGTTCTTATACCTTCCAATCTTTCATGAAATTCAATTTACTACTTCAACTGGAAATTTATTTTTAGTTTTACGTTTGGGGGTTGATTTAAGAAAAATTTGGTGGGACTAAGGCCATATTTTTTTCCCATAAAAAATGATACTCCCTTCGTTTTTTTTTCTTTCCATTTTAAATCTATCATTATTTATAATAAGATGAGAATGTCTTCTTAATTACTCTAAATATATACTGCCTTCGTTTTAAATACTTGCTCCACTTTTCTTTTCTGGCCGTTTTTAAATACTTGCTCCATTTCTTTCTTTGAAAAGCTTTTACAATATTTAATTCATTTCTCACAATTAGTGGACCCAACATAATACTCTTTCTCCTCCCATTCTTCCATTTTTTTTTTTTGCTTTTTACAATTTTTTATTTTCTCAACTACCCCACTACCTCTATATTTTATTACTTTCTCCAATTTCTCCTAAAATTCCGCGCATGGAGTAATGGAGCAAGTATTTAAAAACGGAGGGAGTAGAACCTAATGTAACCATATTGAGTTTAATTTTTTTTTTTTTTTAAATTTTTGAAGGAATATTGAGTTTTTTTCAATTCATCTAATTGAGTAGTTTATTAATATTTAGCTGTCAAGTTTTTTTTTCCAACTAATATGCAACTAATTAAAATATTATTTATGTCAAAGACTCAAAGTGATACATTGACAATGTACACAGTCAAAATGAGTAGAACATTATGAAACAGGGAGAGTATTTAATAAAAAGAATTAAATTTGTAAAATAGTTACTTCAACCAAAATAAGTTAGATTTAATTAGTTTTAAAAAGTTTAGATTTAGTTAAATAAATGAAAAATACACTTTAATAATCACAACTATGGACGATTTACTTTTAATAATCACAAGTAAAATTTATTATCTAATAATCTAAGTAGGGATGTCAATGGGGCGGGGCGGATGTTGGCCTTCCCATCCCCATCCCCACCTAATATTTTCATCCCCATCCCCATCCCCACCCCCGCGATGGGTCCAATTTTCATCCCCATCCCCGCCCCACCGAGTACAACTCTAAAACCATCCCCTCCCCACCCCCCACTTGGATATCCATCCCCACCTAATCCCCACCAAAGACCCGCCTAATCCCCACCCAAGATCCACCTAATCTCCGTATTTCAAATACACAATCCTACATAATTAATTCGAATTATAAGATAAAACATTCTACACACATTTTTGTGTCACAATATAAGTGTCGTAAAAAGTATTATAATTAATATTGTATTTCAAGTAATTATTTTATAAATAGTATAAAAGTATGTAATTTTGCTTTAAAAGATATATTGATGTGGGTATGAGGTGGGGATGGGGTGGGTATGAAGTGGGGCGGGTGGGGCGGGGCGGGGATGGGGCGGGTACAACTCAAAATCCACCCCCGCCCCATCACCCATGGTGGGTATGGTTTTTATCCCCATCCCCGCCCCACCACCCGCTAAACCGAGACCCATCCCCGCCCCACTGGGGCGGGGATGGGGTGGGTCTCCTACTTGACCCGCCCCACTGACATCCCTAAATCTAAGTATGGGGTATGAACGTAGAATAATTGAAAATACTTAAGTCAAAGCGTGGTACATATATATTACTGTATAGACATGGAAATATTTTTCCAATATTAAAATATGGATCCTTTTCAAACAGTACCTCAATAATTGGAAATTCAGATTGATACTTGAAGCAGACTTTCGGATTTGGATTCCTTCTTGAATGCTACAGCAATATTCAAAATTAGAGAAATAATGGTTGGATAGTAAAGATTCAAAAATTTTAAGAAATATTAACAAAATAAATAAATTGAGTGAACCAATTCAATTTACCTTGTTGCTTATTCACACTACAGAGTTGTGAGTGAGGAAGTAGTGAGCAAGAGAAATATTCATTTATAGGCTGCAAAAAGTTCTGGAGTGACGTACGTAACGCCGTTAAATGCTGATGCAATAATATACATTGTTTTTCACAAATTTTGAATAAGGTGGTCATTTATTATTTTATTGTAAGACAAATAAAGATACCCTTGAGGTATTTGCACCTTACTTCGTATTATTTTAATGATAAACTATACGAGCGATGTATTTTTTCAGAGTCAGACCCAGTTGATATCTGATATCAACAAACTTTTGTTAATATCACCAGTTTTTCTCTCTCCTCCCCTCACATGCATGACCAATTTTTCTTTCTCTCTCCTCCATTCCCATGGCCACTACTTCCTTCTCTCTCCTCCATTCCCATGCACAAGGTCGACCACATACGCGGATCTACACCGGCCTGCCGGCCGGCCAAAAAACGACACTCTAGTAGCAATTTATGAAAATTGGGGCCATACAAAACCTTTAGGGAAAGGGATTTGCTCGTACTTGTGGTGTTACAGCGGTCGAATGTTGGTGCAGCGGCCTGTGGTGGTCGGCTGGGGTCGATTCGTAAAGGCTAGTGAAGCTAAAGGTGGTGCTGTGGGTGGTAGCTAGTGGTGGTGCGGCGGTCGTGTGGTGGTCGGCTGGGGTCGATTGGTGGTTGGCAGGAGTCGATTCGTGAAGGTGGTTGATAGATGGGAGAGAAAAGGGGTGTGGTTGCTAAAATTACAAAATTAGCCTTGGTGTGGTAGCTAAATTTACAAAATTCGCCTTGATATTAACAAGTTTTGTTGATATCTAATATCAACTTGTATTTACTCATTTTTTCACACTATAAATTGGACACAATTAGTATTCTAATTTCTATATTGCAAATATAATTTTTGAAAATTTTAATCCAACATAAAATAAATATTTTTCGAGAAACTATAAAAAATAAGAGTAAAAATTACAAAAAATAAAACTAAAAATTTGATAATTAAAAAAACAAGGTTGATAATAATATTTTATCGCAAATATAGTGTAATATAATTAACTAGTTGGATAAAAATACGTTAATTATGAACTATATAATCATTAAAATATTATGATAGTCATATTTCAAATGACTACTATAGAATTTTCAATATTTCGAGCGGAACAGGTGGGTCGAACCCAGCCAAAGGCCGATAAAGTCTTATTTGTTGTTCCTCTTTTCATTGAATTGCACAAAAAATACAATAATTTTGTAAATCCTAAAATTTATAGAAAATTTGTCTATCTCCTTATACATGAGATGCCGGCCTATATACAATAATCGTCTGGTTTAACAAATCATAACATTTGCATCCTCTATATTTGGATGATGGGTATGAGAATATATCCAAAAAATAAATGCATCCGAATGGGTTGAGGGAGTAATTTATATAATTGATAAAAGGAAGCCTAAAAAGGGTATATATAATAACACAAACTATAACATCAAAATATATAATTCAGAATATGATGTTGAATAATCGCGTACAATTATAGGAAGGTTACGAGTAAGAGAATTGTATTTTGGGACTTGTTTGGGCAAGTGTTCAAAAGGTATGTTGCCGTTGTTAGAGCATGATCAATACCAAAAGGAAGGCATCAAGGAAGCATATGCAAGACGGGTACAAATTTTTATTTTAAATAGAAAGGTAAACAAAGGTAATTAGAATTCTCAAAACAATTATGTAACTTATTGTAGTACAAATTAAATTATTTGTACATGGTTCAAATTGTATGTTCAACTTTATTTTATTTTTTTGGAGAAATGTGGGTATATAATACTAAAACTGAGATAGTTTTTGTAAGGGAAATGATTTTGGCACACCCTAAATTGATTTTGGCACACCCCTATGTGAGAGCACAATATTTTATGCTCTTCTCGCATAGGGGTGTGCCTAAATCAATTTAGGGTGTGCCAAAATCAATTCCCTTTTTGTAATCTATAATTAGTATTTAAAAACACAAACCACAAATTACTCATATGTCACATGTAACCACAAATCACTTATATGTCACATGCCACCTTCTTTACCCAAAAAAAAAATTTCATGTTTTTATGCATTCCGTATCTTGCAAATTTAAGTTAGGAAATTAAATGTTTCAACTAGACCAAAATAAAGTCGTAGTCTTTTCATATCCTAAACTTAAAATAAAGTAATAGTAAAAAAAAAAAATTAAGTTAATTAGTCCACATTATATAAACATAGAAAGTACAATAAAACAATGCTGACTCATACAACACAAATAATCAACACATTACAAAGAAAATATTATAAGTAATAACCCGTGCATAGAACGGGTCAGAAAGTTAGTTATTTACTTAGTTCTATAACATACAAGTGATACAAACTCTCATTGTCACGTCTAAGCCATCTAATATTCTTTCAAGATTGTTTTTTGAATAAGAACACCAAAAGATGGATAAATCAGATAGATTTGGGAATATATACCAATGTGAAATTACCACAAGAAAGTCGAATAATCATGCAGAAATTGAACATGTCCTGTCATGTTCATTTAGGAGCTGCCCATAAATTGATCACTATGTGCGATAACAAATGGCCTGGCATCAACGCACTAGAAGATAAAATCATAAAATGGAAATTCACAAGACTAGTGATATTTGCACCCCAATTATCATTTTTGTGCACCGATTTTACTCAAAACAATCCTGACACATCTCTCTAATTGGGACTTGGGGTATGCGGATAGCAAATCAAATGGTGCGGGAATCAATTCTCGTACCCCCACACATGACTCACAATAAAGGGAAGATTGAGCATTAGGTCTTTCTATTGTTACGCTCTTCATCCCTTGCATTATATTCCTTTTAAGGTGTACTTTTGAAATTATTATATTATCTTACTTGGATTTTTTTTATACCTTATTAGACACGATTCACATTATTCAAAGTAAAAAATCAGTACATTTAAAGAAAAAATATAATAAAATTTAAGTTCATTAACTTGAGTTCAGCAAAAATAATCATAATTTAGTAAAAATGATTTCAGCTCATTTTAAATAACGCTAAGTAAACAGAGCCTAACTCTACCTACAACCTGGTGCACACTATGTTTTCTTTGCTTCTTCAAAAGTTTAATTACACTACTAGAAAATAGGGAAATAGCGACGAACTGCTTCCGACGGACCCATTATTTCGTCGGAAAAATGGAAATTTCCGACGGATTTTAATTCCGTCGGATATTTCCGACGAATTCTATAAATCCGTCGGAATAAAAATCCGTCGGAATATATGTGCTTTCCGACGGATATTTCCGTCGGAAATTACTTTTTCCGACGGATTTATAGTCCGTCGGAAATTACTTTTTCCGACGGAATTTTCCATCGGAATAAAATTAAAAAAAAAAACCTAGAAACCCTAACACTTATGTTTTATTTCCGCCTCTTCTCCCTTTATCTCCTTCTCTTTGTCTTTCCTCTTCTCTCTCCTCTCCTTCTCTTATGTTCCCCATTCTCACTCCTTCTTTCTCTGAATCTCCTGCTCATTCTCCTTCTTCTTTATCTCTCGTTCTCCTTCTTCTATCTCTCCTCTACTTTACTTTCAATTCCTCTCTTTCGACCACCTCAAATCTCCCACCACCACCGACATCAACAACACCACCAGCAATAACGACATCAACAACACCAGCAATAACGACATCAACACCACGCATCAACATCAACAACAATTTTCATCTTTTTCGCCCTTTTCCTCTCTTTTCATGCTTAAAACAAAGGTTTTCGGGTCAAATTCGACCATGAAAACTCTATATCTAGAGTTTTAATTGTCGAATTTGGCCTCTTAAAACCAATTTCAAGGTTATTTGTGGTCAAATTAAGGTATGTAACTCTTTTTTCAATTTTGATTTATTTTGTTGTTTTACTGGATTTTTTTTACAATTTATGGTGGTGGAATGAAGGTGGTTGTTGTTGGAGTTCGGGTTTTGGTTGTAATGCTTAAGGATTTTAATTTTTTTTTTGTTAATTTTTGGTAGTGACGGTGGTTTTCGGTGACCATTGGTGGTTTTTAGGTGGGTGGTGGGTGGTTTGCTTAGGTTGGGGGGTTTGGTTTGGGTGGGCTGTTGAAGTTCGGGTTCAGGGTGTTGGGATTTTAATTTTTTTTTTCTTCTTTTTTTTGTTCATTTTTTCGGGTTTTGGCGGTTGTCTGATGTTGGGTTTTGGCGGTGGTTTTAGGTGGGTGGTGGCGGTGGTCTGTTTTCATTTCTTGTTAATTTTTTTTCATTTTTTTTTGTTAATTTTTTTTCGTTGTGTTTTCATTTTTTGTTGTGTTTTTTTTTTTCGGGTTTTAAGTTTTCATTTTAATTTTTTTTGTTTTTTTTTGTTAATTTTTTCGGGTTTGGTGGTAGATCTGGTGGTTGTGGGTGGGGTGGTAGATCTGGTGGTTATGGGTGGTGGGGTGGTTCTAGACTGCTGATACGAGTTAGGGCCGGGGTTGGTGGTTGTGGCGGTGTCTGATGTTGGGTTTTTTGGTGGTTGGAGGTGGTGATACGCCGTGCCGGTGGTGGCGCGGCGTATTTTTTTTAAATTTCAGAAAAGCAATTTTCGACGGAATTGAATCCGTCGGAATTGCAGTACCTGGAAATATTTTTCCGGCAAAAAATTCCGTCGAAATAGTGTTTTCGACGGAATTTTCGTCGGAAAAGTTCATTTTTCCTACAACTACTTTTCCGACAACCTCTTCCGACGGAATTCCGTCGGAAACCCTATTTCCGACGGATTTCAGGGTGTTTCCGAAAGAATTTTTCCGTCGGAATTTAGCCTATTTCTAGTAGTGGAATTTTGCTCTATGGGAATAATGGGATAATCGAATACGGACATATGGAGTAAGGGAGTAAGTTTTGAAGCGTATACCACATTGTTCAAGGTTAATGGTGGGGCCAGTAAAGAATAATACGGATCGCCTTAGCTTGAATTGGAATATGTTGAAACCCATTGTACTCCACTTATGAGTGTGCCACATTGGAGAAAGAGGAGAGATGGTTTCACTTTATAAGGTAGAGGAGTACCTCCTACTATTGCCAATTGGTTTTAGTATGGAAGCTCCAAAGCCTTGTTTGTGGACCAAACTCTCTTCCTCCTCGTTCGGGTTACCCAGGCCCATTTCATATTGTTTCGAAATTTAACATGGTATCAAAGCCCAGATTGTGGGTCTCTTCTAAAAATGGGTATTTAATCGCTACTGATAAGGATTTATTTCGACAGGATGTCCAGCCCCTAAGAGGATTGTTGATCTGGCCTTATCCATTTAGCTCTAAAGTTCTAAGGACACTTATAAGTGAGGGGGAGTGTTGAAACCCATTGTAGTCCATTTATAAGTAGTGTCCCACATTGGAGAAAGATGAGAGATGGTTTCACTTTATAAGGTAGAGGAGTACCTCCTACTATTGCCAATTGGTTTTAGTATGGAAGCTCCAAAGCCTTGTTTGTGGATCAAACTCTCCTCCTCCTCGTTCAGGTTACACAGGCCCATTTTATATTGTTTCAAAATTTAACATTGTTTACTGCATGCCACCAATGAAGTTACAATGACGAGCAAATTACCTTAGGATTTTAGAGGTGTAAAAATCAACTCTGAAAAAAAACCATTGTTTTGAAACATAACTAACCTAATTTGACTACTTGAGAAGTTTGAGATCCAATCTTAATCTGTAACCAACCTTAACTTAAATCGAATTTGGATTTATTGAGCCGATCCGATTCACGGATTCAACCAACACTGATTTGACCCGACTTGAACACAACCTGACACTAAATTGACTAAACTTGAACTGAAATCGACATCTGTTTAATCCGATCTGAATAATTCAACGTGATTCAAAATTTACCCGACAAATTCCCAATTTAATCTAATCTGTTTTGACACAACTTGATTCAACTTGACATGATTGTAACCAGTCTCGATTTCAAACCAAAAATATGTTTAAACCAGCCTATTATTTATTTAACAAAATCAAACCAAACCTATTATTGACCTTCCCTACTTTTACTTAAACATAATTACTTTGATTATGTAATTGTTTGTTTCATTAATTTTTTAAAACTTTTTTTTTTATTTTTACTTAAACATAAGTAGACCATATATTTGCTCCGTTCTTTTATTATTGCACCATAAGGGTTTGACACATATTTTTGGTAGTGGAAAAAAGGATGAGAGAGAAAGGTAGAATTACAAAATTGTCCATGTGATTGTATACACAAATAAAAAAGTATGGGTTGAAAAGCAAGGATATACTAGGTATTTGTAGTGTGAACACAAATATTTCTTTACCTAAAATGGATATGGTGCAATATTTGTGAAACTTCCTAAAAAGGCAAGTGGTGCAATAATAAAAGAACGGGGGAATTATTTGGCTATCATCTATCAATATGTCATTAGTTTCATAACTAATATAATTACTTAATTTATGTCATAGATTATTGAACCAAACTTTACAGAACCAAAATAGCCGATCTATAATCAACCCGATCAAAAGTCATTCGACCCGAAATTAATCCATTCACCCCTGTTTTGAACCGGATACTAATTTATGACATGTAAAATTTCAACCAATCACAATGCACCATTTAGTTTAATAATGTATGGTAGTCATATTTTAGATGACCGTTGTAAAATCGTGCAATGTTACTTTCTTCAGGTGTGAAAAGAGGAGTGCGCTGTTGACCGTAGATGGTTAACGTGGACTTGTTGGAGGTGAAACTTCAGCCATTTCGATATCAAAATATGCGGGAACGATGTAATAACGATTTATTTTATTAAGGGAAATTCTCAGCGGTGACCCTCAACTTCTGCTACGCACCAATGGTGACCTTCCCCTTTTTTTTATTGTACAAAAATGAGCTTAGTTAAAAATTTCATCTCACTTATAACCTTATTTCATTAAATATTAGCTATGGTTAGATTTATAATTAAAAGAGAAAAGAAAAATTAAAAAAATTAATCATAACAACCAATAACCACCTACCAACTGCCCAACCACAACCAGCCACCAACTTCCTAGCCACCACTTGCTAGCCACCATCGTCGGCGATGCTACCCCAAGTTCCTCTGATCGTTGGCGATGCAACCCAGACTCCCCCGACTGTCAGTGATGATGCGCCAACTCCACCCTAAACACCACCAAGCCAGATTCCCAAATCCCCGCCAAGCTAGATTCCAAAATCCCGCCCACAACCCTCCTTCCCTCTCCTCCATATCTCACCGTCACCACCACTAGATCGCTAATATCAAAACCTCGACCACCCCCAAACCACCAAACCCTCTCTCGATCTCCTTCCCTCTTCTCCGACCTCTCCTCTACCCTCTGTCTCGATCTCTTTATCTTCTTCGATCTCCGCCCAAAATCAAAACTTCAAACACTAAACCCACCACGCACCTCTCCTTGAGACCTCGACCAAAACCAATCCACAGTAAGGCGCGCGAGAATCGAAGGTTAGAGGAAAGAGTTATGAGGTTAAGGTTTTGGGTCTAGGTAAATTGGTGATAAGAGGAGAATCGAAGGTCAAAGGAGTGAGAGGCGGCGTTTCAGATGAGGGGGTTGGGTGGGAGGTGGCTCCGATGATGGTGGAGGTGGAGGTGGTGTTGGCTAGATCTGGTGGGATGAGAGTGAAGGTGGTGGTCGTTGGTGGTTTTTCTTTTTAGTTTTTTTTTTTTTTTTCAAAGCTAACCATAGTTAGTTATTTTTAATTAATTAACTATCATTAATTTTTTAATTAATTAACTATCATTAATGTCATAAGTGAGATAAATTTTTTAATTGAGTTTATTTTGTTTTATTAAAAAAAGGGAGGTCACAATTAATGCGTAGCAGAAGTTGGGGGTCACCGTTGAGAATTTCTCTTTTATTAGAGACTTATGTTGTTTTAATGTAGTGAAGAAATTAATTGTGGTTCTGAAAATGATACATCTATTATAGACATGTTCATAGGATAGTTTTAGTTGTCATTAGGTTTATTATCTCCATAATTTGATCCATGTTAGTTTTTGTACTAGTAAATGATGCAATTCCTTCAACAATCGTATGTGTACAGTACAAGCCATTGAAAAGAAACATAAAATTCAATAAATCCAAATTTCACGTCAATATGCAACAAAAAAAGAAAAAAAAAACTAGTAAAACTAGTACTAAAGAAACAAATTAAAAGGAAAAGTACATTACAAGCAATACAATTGCTACCCCTTAAAGCCAGTATAAACTTGTAACACCGTAAGAATGAGAAGCACCATCAAATATATCACAGAAATGATTGACCATGGATGATTGAAGTAATTCTTCCTCAATATAGCCTGCCATTTGTTCCATCTAGTAGTAGCATGTGCATTCAATTTTCGACTAATTTTCGAATAATAGAACTTTGAAGTATATATCATAATATATATGTAGTCATTCTGTTCACGATAGCTGTAACATCGTCATCGCTCCCAAGCCAATGCTTGATTATTCCATGTTGAGCTAATATTTGCACGTCTTCTGGGGTGTCCATCAATGCATCAAGGAAGGATACATAGTCGATAAAGTAAGAATCAGTAAAGTAGTGGCATTGCTCAAAAAATATGATGCTACGAAGAATAATTGTAATTGTAACTTAATGTTTTTATTTTTTTTATTTTTATTTTTATTTTTATTTTTTTTTTGGATATGAAGAAGAATTTTATCATTAATACATAGGCATATGACATATACAACAATAATAAAGCTTTGTAAACCACAAATCTAGAGAAAATAACATAACTTTTACAATTAAAATCATAACTAATTTGCATATACGACATAGCTCAAACTCCACCGCTTCAAACTTGACAATGTGTACGCATTTAAAACTTGAGTTCTCCATCCGATCCCCTAATAGTCTCATTTGTTATTTTGTTATTCAGGGCAAGATATATCCAATACTCAATCATCACGTGTTTGAGGGTAGAAAATCTAAAAAATATACAAGTGTGGTAAGTTCAAAATAAATCAGTCCAAGTATTTTTAATGAAAAACTACTTCAATTATCCATTGTCAATCCCTTCTGTTGTTTGTTATTTGGTAATACTCCGTAGTTCTTATCCTCAATGTGCTACAAGTTTATACTAGCTAGTTTTATGTCGTCGTAGTTATTTTTACTTAGCATTGTGTGTGTATATGTATGTGTATATATATATATATATATATATATATATATATATATTGAAAGAACTTAGCTTCGTATTAAAAGCAATGAATAAACTTGGTTGTGATTCGGATACAAGATTAATTGTAACTTTGTATATATATGTAATGCAATCAGTATATAGAGTTGAAGTAGAATTTGTTACGTTAGAGGAGTTATTACTGAAGTTTGATACATACTTGTTATGTAACAACCCAAATATTTAACAAAATATAGTGGCCAGGTTAAAACTAAATAAATATTAATAAATGCGACTGTTAAACTAAAGTATAATATGTTTAATTATTAAATAAAATTCCTATATAATAAAAAAAAACATATGAAAAAATGATGGGTTATGATCAATTAAAAAATTAAAAAAAAGACGTACATTAATAGAGCAACAAAGATTATACAACTTATTGAAAAAGACGTAAAGAGCAACAAAGATACATAATACAATTTAGTGAAAAAGACATACATTATTTGAGCAACAAAGATTGAAAGATAAATAATACGAAGTATGAGTGGCTAGATTTGGCTTGGATTTATAAGCTAATTTGATAGCCCTCGTTTTGATTGATAAATACAACATCAATTGCCTTGTTGAAATCAAGATACAACTACAATTTTAATTAATAAAATTACTATAAACTTGTAATGCTAAGAGAATAATAACCACCGTGATCGACCATGGATAATCGAAACAATCTTTCTTAGACAATAGAGCCTTCCATTTATTCTTCTTCGTCGTGGTAAGATATGCATTCAAATCTTGACAAACTTGAGCGTAATAGAAGCCCGGGTTTCTCATACTTAAGTTCTTGGTAATTCGATTAAAGAGATTTGCCACCTCGTCGTTACTCCCAAAAAAATGCTTAATCATCCCATGTTGAACGAGAATTTGCACGTCTTCTTGGGTGTGAATCAATGCATCGAGGAAGAATAAGTAGTCGATAACATAAGAATCACAAAAATGGTGACATTGCTCGAAAAATACAATACTTCTAAGAGTTGATTCGGTAGTATCTTGAATTATCAATGTCGGAATATTTAAGACTCCCTTTGAAAATGTAATATCAAGTAAAGTCTTACTTTCACTTGCCATAAACTTAACTCCTAATGTCCTTAGTTCCTTGGCAGTTAAAGGAAGTTCATCAGAATCTACACCATTGGTATACTCGGGCAATTGGTAACGAAGTTTTGTAGGTAAGCAACAAGTCCTTAGAAAATCAACAAGGTGCATAATTTTTGGTACCTTCATTAATTTTTCTTTCCCTATTGTACGTGCAACTTCTCTTCCCGGGAAAAAACTATAGCCTATGAAATTACAAGTAACATCCTTGAAGGAAATACCGGGATAGGCTTCACCAAATGCTACATCGTATAGATGGTTGAGAATGAAAAAAGGTAATTGATTTTCTTCTAAAAATAAATCTTGGTGCACTTGAAGCATCACGTCGTACTTGTTCTCCATAGGATGAGGACCAAGTGAAAATTGATCGGAAAATTCCATAAATAAGAAGATGATAAATGTAGCATCAACCATTACCATTTCAACAAATTCATCACTAGAAAGAGTTATTTTTTCAGCATAATAGGAACGCGCTTCCTCCTCACACTCCCTAATTATATCAATGAATTGACCTAAGGATGTAGCATTATTGTTGCCATTTGTGTAGTTACAAAACTCTAGGAAGCATTTAAGGTGCCTCAATTTTAGGTCATGGGAAGATTTTAGGGTTCGATTCTTATAGTATAAAGGACCAATCGAAACAACTAAAGGGTTGTAACATTCTCTTTTTACCTTAAGTAAATGATTAGGCACTCTATAAATGCAATGCTTAGAGGAAGATCGAGCCAAAGATCCGAGTTGTTGTCGTAGTGAGGTTTCCACATCCTTGATTCTACCAGCCATTCTGTAATAATTAAAATAATATATTAATTATGTACACTAAGCATTATTGTTCTTTAATTAAACTAGCTAATTATGGGTAGAGTAGAATTAATCTCATAATTAAATCGTGTTCTATACTTCTTTACACACTGAAGATAAATGGATATTATCTAGTGAACTTGCAGAATCATACATGAAAATTTCAAATTAGAAATATAGAAAAGATAGGAATAATAACCAAACTAGAGGAAAAAATTTATATCGAAGTAACATACACCTAGTACGTAACATCTTTTTTCAAAAGGTTAATTATGTGTAAATAAAACTCGAAATATTTAACCAAAATGTAAGTGAAGTTGGTTATTACTCCGTACTTTTTAGTGATAGATCAAGATTTATATCACATAAACAATAGCAAATTCAGTAGATTGGATACAAATGCATCTTCATTGATTAATATTATGACCACGAACAACCATTCTTATACAAAGAATCATAATTTCAATTACAAAATACCAAAAAAAAAAAAAAAAAAAAAAAAAAAGCATTAGCACATGTACACTCTAATTAATACTTATAATTAGCTAATAGCAAAGTATAATAATATCCCAAAAAAATGAGAGAGATGGAAACAAATAGCAAATGTCAAGAGTATTACCTTTAAATAGAAGATCGATTTGAACCTAGCTAGCCCGACCAGAAAAATGTTAGATAAGGCTACGTACTTTAAATAAATCTCGTTTAAAAGGACATTTTATGACTGTGTGCGAAGTAGAGAGCTCTATACTACTCGTAATTAAGTATTTAACACAATTCACTTCCTTAACTATATATATATATATATATATATATGCTTACATACTCTTAGTCTAATTATTTTGTATGTAATATAATTAACATCTATATCAATGTTCAATTATATTATTGACTTGATAGTTGTTCATATATAATAAATAGGAGCTGTCTTTCTTGACTTAGCTTGTTTGTACTTTCAGTATATACAAAGATATAGTTGTAGTATTTCACATGGAAGATTCATTCATTTTTATCAGTTTGATTAGAAGTGTACGTTGACAATCGATAAGTAAAGTCGACGATCAACTTGTTCATACTAAATATTAGTCATAGTTGTCATTAATGTTGTGCATCGAAGCATCTGCATTCAAACTTATTGACTTTCATCGCTTATTTATAAATCACAAGTGGCCATGCATGTGGCTGCTTATTCGTCTTGCTCGCATTTTCTATCTTTATTTTGATCACCTATTGTAGATTGATTATATGATAAGAGGTCATTAGTCTTAATTAAATATGTACGCATCACGCGTCTCCTCATACCTAGTACTAAATTTTTCATTTGAAATTAGAGGTATATGAAATTAAACTTGTGAATAATTTGTCAAATTTGATTTAATTGTACACTTTATCAAGCACGTAGTGACGTAACATATAAGTTAATTACTCCATCCATTCTAAATTAACTTTTTTTTTTTTGTTTTGTTTTTTTTTTTTTTTTTTTTTTTTTTGGTGTTTAGAGAGCCACAAGGGCGGGGTAAGAATCGATCCCAAGATCTCTTGTAATCGGGAGGAAAGCTCTAACCACTTGAGCTATCTCTCACTCTCTCTAACTTGTAACCTGTTAGTGTGAATGTGTGATGTCTAGTGGAGTGGGTAATGCCGTAATTGGTATACTAGTACTTGTTTTTTCGAGGGACATAAAATAGAGGGTGGATCTTCATTATTGGGCCAATCTCCAATCCTTAATGAATTTGGCCCAGTGGCGGGTCTATAAGACATTAGTCAACGACCCAAATTCAACTTGGCAAAAAAGTTAAATGATAGAACTCCATATATTATTCCGATTTTTTTTTAAATAATTTTATTGAGCCTAATTTTGCACCCCCATAGCTACGTTTTGGATCTGCCTTTGACTAGTTAACATGTACCTAAGTTCAATTAACATATCACTAATATAACAACTAGCAATAAATTTAAAGCACCAAAAGAAATTGTAATTGTCTTGTACAGTAATGAGTTGGATTATGAAATCTTTAAGTAGAAGCTAATTCATTGATTTTAGATGAACAAAGAGTAATCAATGCTTAAAACCAGTACAAATTTGTAACACAGTGAGGATAAGAAGAATAGTCACATAGACAATGGAAATGATTGACCAAGGAAGATTGGAGTAGTCTTTCCATAATATGTACAGTGTTGGCATGTATATTTAATTATTCAGCAATATTAGAATAAAAAAATTTGTATAAAAGGGTCTGTTTTAGGCTAATCATCTGCCCACATTTTTTTTTTTCTATTAGTTCACATCTTAAGCAAAATCATGTTAATTTATGCTGTATTTTTATTTAAGTAAAAAAAAAAATTATAAAGGCTGCATTTCTTATTTTTTGGTTTTCTTAACTGTACACTAAATCATTGCGCAAGAAATAAGATTTATATGTTATTAAACTGACTGTTTTTTTTTTAAAAAGTGGGGGGATAGCTGTCTCCCTTTGTTCCGGGCTAGCTCCGCCCCTGGTAAAGCGGTCAAGCACCCTAACATAAAAGCCCTCAATATCCCTCAAATTCCTTTGGAAACAGAATGTCATGATCAAATTCTTCTTAATACTAACAGTAAGGATAATCCAGAATTAGAGGATAAACATGAATCTTGGAGAATAGTTAGAACAACTCGAATTAAATTTGGAATACCTGATGCAGAGGAAGAGGGTTGAGAGCAAGAAATAAGGTCGACACCCAAGAATACTTCTGTAAATTTATTGTGGTTTCGATGAGATTGGTCGATGATACAATTTTGTTTTTTATATTTGTATATTTATTTACCCATTGACAAGCTGAATTCTTATTTAAGGTGCGAAGATTGAATTATTTAATATGAGAATAATAATATGCAAATTTTAAGTAATGTATCAATACACTATGAATGAACTATATGTGTAATATAATAATTATGTAATTTTATGTATTTATTATATTTTTAATTAATTTCACGTAATTTGTTAAAATATAAATAATTTTGTTTTAATTAATTTGTGTAAATAATGGCAAAGCAAAATTTGGAGGCATTGAGAAGGAGAGGGATGAAGGCAAAAAACATAATCGAAACACAACAATCATTTTGTAAGTATTTTGTAGTATTACTGACAATGAATGGTCGTACCCTTCTTTTTTTTGTATGATAAGGTAAATTCATATTTGTTTGGCTCATGAGATATTAAATTGGATTGATGCATGGCAGTTTAGTGTCAATTTGGAGGGGTTTTCAATGTATTTTGCAATCCGAACATGAACAACATTGATGAACGGAAAAGATCAACACATATCTTCATTATGCTCACATCCGATAGTGTTCGTCTAGTTACACTTTCCAACAAAGTTGTTAAACCAACATTAATTGATATTACTGGATCGTCTTTCGTAGCATTAGAAAATAAGGTAAAAACACTAATGATGAATTGGCGAAAAAGAAATGAATTGTTAATAGATAATGAAAATGATTAAAAAAAAATTGAAAAGATTTTTTCCATGATGAAGACATCTATCGATCCTCTAAAAGAAGGAGAGATCAATTTAGTGAAAGATGCTCCTGTTGTGTATAGATTATTTCTCAGCAAGTGAATTAGTTTAAGGTAAATTTCTTGTTACATTTGTGTTTAACTTGTGTGATTTGTTAAATTTGCTTATTTTTGTGTTTGTTTCTATTTAATTTGTTTTTTCAATGTTTGTATAGCCCTATCTCGATTCCATATATAAAATTTTGTCTTAATGTTGCCTGATAACTTTGCAAATTAGTTTGTACCACAAAGGAGTTCAGCATATATAAGTCAACGTGATCTTTACCTTGAAAAGATGACGGTAAGAGAAACTAGCCTTCAACAAGAGTTTAGGGGTTGAACAAATTATGGTTAGTTTATGATGTTAGCAATGATCATTTTCCAAAACAACTTGGCAGTATCAAAACTAATCAGTGTTCGTTATATATAGATATGCTGATATTGATGTCTTCATATATAAAGGTAAGAAAGTTGACATATACCTCATTTTCGTGGGAACATGGGAAATATTTCTTTTCTTTTGCTACAATCAATTATCTTGTAATTTGTTTTGCACCAAAAGCATATCAAACCGTTCTTATAAGAATTTGACTATCTTAAGTTTCTTTGTTTTGATCATTAGGCATCAACAATGGAGGAGTAGGAAGCGAGTGTAGTCACTGATTACATTCTCAAGCTATTAGCTCGGCCTTAGCATTTGTCTGATACCCATGTAATTTTTATTAACTTGATCAAAATCTGATCATTTGGGTTTTGTCCCCTGATACAGATTTTAAAACTTGATATATGTGCTGATACTATGGTAGGAAAAGAAATGATAATTAGAGGCCTTTCTGGAGGACAAAAAAGTTACCACTGGCATGAGTAAAGACTATTCAGCATTCACTGCTAACAATTTTTTCTCTCCTTGATGATCTTTGAATTTTTCTATCTCCTTGATGACCTTTGATTTTGTCAATTTTTTGGTATTCTGCAACATATAAATTAGTTGGCATTTGTAATTTGCTGATACATGATTGGTAGGGCCAGTAAAAGCACTTTTCATGGATAAAATATCCACTAATTTGGACAATTCTACAACATATTAGATTGTGAACTCAATCAGGCATTCTATCCATATTGTGAAAGGAACTGCTCTCATTTCTATCCTTTATCCCACTCCTGAGACATATTCTTCTTTGATGATATAATTCTTGTTGCAGATGGACAAATCGTATATCAAGGTCCTCGAGAATATGTTCTAGAGTTCTTTGAATTCATGGGCTTCAAGTGTCCTCAAAGAAAGGGATTTTACTGAATTTATACAAGAAGTAATATAATTCAACATGTTACTTGATTAAAAGATTTATTTATTAATCTATGACTTTAATTTATTTATTTTTATCTTCAACATACTACATCAAGGAAAGATCAAGAACAATATTGATGCCGTGAGAATGAAACTTATACAATTGTGATTGTCAAGGAGTTTGAAGAAGCTTTTCAATAATTCCATTGGTAAACTTAATGGCTTAATTAAGTAGCTTTGATGATAATTGAAAAGCAACTTCAACTAATGAGATTTCTCTAAGTATTGAATTAGTATAGGTGAAGTTGACTCAAGGAGTGGAAGAGCTGAGTAATAATCTGACTATGAAGATCTAAGGAAAGACACTACTAGAAAAGACCGATTTCCGACGGAAATTTTTCCTTGGAAACAACCTGATTTCCGTCGGAAAAGGTGTTTCCGACGGAATTTCGTCGGAAACTGTCGTCGGAAAAGGCCTTGTAGGAAAAATGACATTTTCCGTCGGAAATTCCGTCGGAAACAATTTTCCGACGGATTTCCGACGGAATTTTCCGTCGGAAGACAATTTTAGGCACTTGGAAAATCCGTCGGAAATTTCCGACGAATTTAAAATTCGTCGGAAATTTCCGACGGGAATTCCGTCGGAAAATGTTTTTGGGAAATTAAAAAAACACGTCGTGCCACCACCGGCACGGCGTATCACCACCTCCAACCACCCAATGCGCCCCTGTCAACCCCAACCAAACACATCACCACCACCACCACTAAACCTTAACCCAATACCACTACTAACCACCACCGCCGCCGCCCACTGCCACCACCACTCAAACCCTAACCCAGACAAATTAAACTAGCCCAGATCTACCACCGTGCAAACCACCCCATTACCCACCTCAAACCACCACCGCCACCGCCACCACCACCACCAAAACAAACTAAAAAATTAAACAAAAAAAAAAAATTAAACAAAAAAAAACCCAGAAATCCGAAACTCTCCCAACCCAAAACCCAGAAATCCGAAACTCTCCCAACCCAAAACCAAAAGAAACCCAGAAAAAAATTAAACAAAAAAAAAAAAAATTAAAATCCCAACCCAAAACCCAGAAACCCGAAAAACTCCCAACCCACCTCACCCTAAAACCGACCCACCTTCCTAAACGACCCAGATCCGACCAAAAGCCAAACCACCATGGCACCAAACCACCACACAAGCCACCACAACCACATCGAACATCCAAATAACCGAAAATATTTACAAAAAAAAAAAAAAAAAATTTTAATTCTCGAAAACATACCTTATTAACTGAAATTGGCTTTGAATTCTTGAATTTGGTTTAAATAGGTCAAATTCGACCATAAAAAAGTGTAGATCTACACTTTTCATGGTCGAATTTGACCAAAAAACCATTAATTCCGGGCATGGAAACACCAAGTATAATATACTAGAAAGAGAAATGAGGAGAGAGATGAAAGAAGGAGAAGATGGTGGAAAGAAAGAGATGGAGGAGGATAGAGGAGCTTCGAGTTTGAATTTGGAGAAGAGAAGGGGCAGAGGAAGAGAGAGAGAAGGGCGGAGGAAGAGAGAGAAAGAAGGGCGGAAGAGAGAGAAGGGAGGAAATGAAATGAGGAGGCAGTGAGGCTCAATTTTAGGGTTAGGCTCAATTATTTTTTTATATATATATAATATTATTCCGACGGAAATTTCCGTCGGAAACTTCCGACGGAATTTAAATCCGTCGGAAATGTAATTTTCCGACGGAAAATTCCGTCGGAAATCATATTTTTTCCGACGAATTTATTTTTCGTCGTAAATTTCCGACGGAATATTAAATTCCGTCGTAAATAAACGACGGAATAAAAATCCGTCGTAAATTCCGATATTTCCGACGGAATTCGTGTCCCGTCGGAAGCATTCCGTCGGAAATCAGCCTTTTTCTAGTAGTGAGATAAGAGAATAGAAGAAGAGTTCCTCGTTGGAACTAGAAGCGATCCTTCCAAGAACACAGAGAGAAGCTTCCTAACACAGCATGCTAAGAAGATGACTAGCTTGGAATGCATTGAAGATAGCAAGTTCCAGAAGAACTTGTGGTCTACGAGTTCCAGCAAGATCCTGGAGTGAATATGACAGCAGAAATTCAGTCCCGGTCTGCGTAGAACCTAAGTTCCAATATACTTTACGAAGCTTGATGAGGCAATTTAGTAATAAACTTAAATCTTTTATTAAGGTTTTTGTTTAATGTCTGATCTATATACCAGAGTGCACCTAGTGATAAAAAAAAAAGCAAAAAGAATATGTTTGAAAAAGAACATATAAGTGTTTGACAAAGAACATGCATTACCAAAGAACATAAAGACATTAGAAAAAGAACGTGATAAAAACTTTGTTAAAATTTCATAAAATTTTAGCATTAACAAATTTTTATTTTTTTTACCATAGATATCATTTCTCCAAAAAAAAATTTCTTCTTTCTCTAAAAATTCAACTTTTTATAATAATTTTAGTTTTCACTCTCAAAAATTATTTTAACCTAAAAATATTTCAAAATTTCATTTTCAAAATTTAAAATTCAAAATCACATATGTTATAAGAACATAAGTTATAATGTAAACAACATATAGTTCATACCTAAAGAACACACTGATCAAACTCAAAGAACATACGATAATAAAAATAATTTAAATATATATGATAATAAAAAAAAATACAATATCACTATGTGTGCATCACTCATTACGTACCTCAAGGAACATATGAGCCAAATTCAAAGAACATATAAGCTAAATTCAAAGAACATACTTTGTATTATTGAAACTCAAAAAACATGTTTAATCAATATATAGTAAAGAACATAAGTATAAAAGAACATATTATCAAACATATATAGGTATGTTCTTTGTAAAACATAAGTATGTTCTTCGTTCAACCAAATTATGTTATTTTCACTTTTTTTTTATTTATTGAGTGCACCATGCACATGGTGCTTCCTGGTGTACTTTCTTGCATTCAGTTTTTGTTAAGTTTATTTTTGTTAGGATTGCTGTAAATATATGTTTGTTCACAAAGTTTCATATGCGGTTGGCCGCACCGTACGGCCAACCGCAATATAATTTTGTTTTTTATTTTTTTTCTCTCTCTTCTCTATCTCCCATTCTCGTTTTAGTTTTCTTCTTCCCACTTAAACACACTCTTTTCATGAACCCTCTTCTATCTCTCCTTTCTCCTCTTTCTCTCTCCTATCTCCTCTTTCTCTCTCCTATTTTCATCTTCTCTAGTTACCCCACTCATTTAATCAAGTTAAATGGAGCAGCAGTGGTAGGGGGTAAAGAAACTCCACGTACTCCGTTGCCGAAAAACAAGCTAGAGGTTTTAAGGCCAAATTCAGCCATGAAAACTCTAGATCTAGATCAGAGTTTTTATGGCTAAATTTGGCCTTTTTAGCCATATTTCAAGTGAAATTCGAAGCTAATATTTATTTTGAGGTATTTGTTCGATTTATTATTTTTTTTTAAATAATTTTAATGGTTGTTAGTGGTACGGGAGTTGGTGGTGGTGTGGTGGAATTTAAGGTTTTGAGGACGGCGGTTGAGAAAGGTTGGTGTTGGTGGTGGTTACGGTGGGTTTGGGTGTGGGTTAATGGTTACTAAGTCGGGGGCTACTAGGGGTTACTAGGTTGGTTAGTGGTTACTAGGTCGGGGTTACTAAGTGGTGGGTTACTAAGGGTTACTAGGTCGGTTAGGGGTTACTAGGGGTTATTAGGTCTGTTAGGGGTTACTAGGTCGGTTAGGGGTTACTTGGGGATAGTCAGGGGTTACTTGGTAAGGGGTTACTTTGTCCGGGGGGTTACTTTAGTGGGGTTACTTGAGGGGTTACTAGAAGGGTTACTGATATGACACCTTGCCGCACCGTGCGACCAGCCGCACTAGAAACGCGCTGATGTTTGTTAATTATCCATGAGATCAATTAGAAACATGATAAAGCTTGAGAAGCTAAGTAAAATCAAAATTTTAGTAAAGATAAGTTTTAATTTATAGAAAAGATCTTTGAGAGATTTTATCTTATAAAATCTGGTTTACAAAATATTAACCTTTATAACTTTTTCTAAATGTATTTTTGTTCGTTTTTCCAACCGTTTGGTGCTTTTACGGATGGTTTTTTAGCCATAGTATTTGCATTTTTTCTTGTAGTGTATTATCTTCCACTAACTACCATAGTAGTTACAACTTCTTATATCTTCACTTAAAAATCACATTCAAACCGTACACAATATGTATATGGAGTTTATATAATGAAAGTGACACTAATATAGTACATTTTACAGCCAACAAAAAAAAAAGATTTATTACAAGATGGATAGAGCAAGATTTTTACTTGGTGAAACCACTAATAGTTTGTAAGAGACTAAGAATAAAAAGTATGATTGCAGCAATGACTGATATAATTGCCCATGGATGGTGGAAGTATTTGTTCCTTAAAATAGCCTTGGATTGATTCCAACAATCAGAAGCGTATTCATTTGCATCTTTACTAACTTGTGAGTAATGAAAATGGCTTCCTACAGTAGTGTTTCTGGGGACATTATTGAAAAATTTGATTGCATCTTCGTCACTGCCAAGATGATTTAAGAGAATTCCCGCTTCTTGTAGTACTTCCACGTCTTCTATGGTGTCAATCAATTTATCCAAGAATAACAAATTATCATTGATGTAATCTTCCTCGGAATAATGACATTTTTCAAAGTATAGGAGGTTCCGCAAATAAGGTTCAGTGTCAGTATCTAGAACAAATTCTGGAATCATCAACTTCCCCTTCTTAAATGTGATGTGCAATGGACACTCACTTTCGCTTACCTCAAATTTGACTCCATTGTCGCTTAGTTTCTTGGCTGTCCTTGGATAACATTTATCTTTTTGGCTTTCTCGATTTATTGGCGATAAGTTTGAATGTAAGCAGCAACACTTCCTCAAAAGATCCAATAAATGCATTGTAGTTGATGCATCAATAATTTCCTTATTATCAACAACTCTCTTCATAACCTTATATCCTGGGAAACTAGTAATGCTAATAAGGTTATTAAGAATAATGTGAATAAATTTACTAGGTGGATCGTTGGGATGACCAAATGCTATGTCAAAGAAACCTTGGATAACAAAAAAAGGAAGTTGGTTCTCTAGTAGAAATAAATCTTTAACCAAGTAAGGCACTAGTCCTTGTTGGCTCTTTGGTATGGAGATTGTACTTGAGTCCAAATCGCTATTACTTATGAATAAGTAAACGATGAATGCAGCATCAAGCACCATCATTTCGATAAATTTATCAGGACGGATTTGTTCTACTATATGTTGTTCATAACATTTCCGGTAAGGATCATGCACTGTTACTTCGACATTGTTGTCGTGCTTGCCTCCTACATTATGTAGGTCATAACACTCATAGATTGCGCTTTCATGGTCTCTCACAAATTTGGTATAATCCTTCAAACTAGGATTATCATTTGAGGGATGTTGTAGGAAGTTTTTCAAGTAAATCCATTTTAGGTCTTGGATCGTTTTAAGAGATGGATGATCGTAGTAGATGGGACCAATTGACACAACTGAAGGTTGATAACACTCTTCACTTCCCTTTCGAATAAAGGCTGGAATCTTATTAATGCAACACTTGCTGGAATAACCATTTGACAAGGAGTTCACCTTTTCTTCCATTGAAATTGCTATCTCGTCATATACTTGATCCAACATTGTTATTTACCTTTCTACAACAAACCCTCACCTGCATTTGTGAATTACACAAGTGCACTCATAAGCTAGCTTGGCTAATAAGTTCAGATATATTCAAACATGATAGCATATCACTTAAGAGTTGATAAGTTCAAATTCAATCAGGTCTAATAATTAAGATCTAAACACGATTATATGAAGTATAAAATATTAAGTGCATTTTCTGTGTGGCTGGCCACAGCCTGTGGCTCTGGTTACTTATTCAAGGGTTCCTTATTTAGGAGTTACACAATCGGTGGGGTTACTTATTTTGGAGTCACTTAATACGTCAAGAATTAAATGTAATGCAATAAATATTTCACAAATAGCAAATGTTGCAATATACTTCCAACTTCCTTTGATTTTAGTTGGAAAGTTTAAAATTTTAACACTACTAGAGATTCCAACGCGTGATGCGCACCATATAGCTAGCCCTTTGAAAAAAAATATTACTGATGGCATTTTGGCATTTATGTCTTATGCTGGTTGCATATATATTATTAAATTTATTTGCATATAAACGGTTATTGTTTTGGAGTTGTGTAGTTGTGCAATGTTCGAAACTTTAGCTGTGCTACTTTTTTTTCAGTGAAAGTATAGTAAAAAGATATTGAGTTCAATCTAGAAATATAAATGTCTAATTAATTTCTAAATAGAAAAATTAAAACAAAAGGAAATGAAAATAAACATAACTTTTAAAATCAATTTAGGGAATTCAAGAGACCAATTTAAAACTTTTGAAATCAAAGGAGATATAAATGTCCATATACATTATTTATAAGAGTTTTTTAAAATTATTTATAAGGTAGGATATTATGTGTTAAAAGTTTAAACTTGTCAATTAAAAAAAGGAAGTTCGTATTAATTCACATGTCTCAATTTACCACCATCTTTTATGATGTATGTATATATATATATATATATATATATATATATATATATATATATATATATATATATATCTATTGATGTGTTCTATTAGATTCATATGAAAATATGGTTTTGAAAGTATGAAATTTTTTATAAATTTTTTCTTGTTGATCTGTAAATGAATTTATGTGTTGAGAAATGTAGCTTAAGTTACAAGTTAACAAGAAAGAAACCGAAAAAAATATTTGGAAAGAAAAGGCTACTACTTCTACTTCAATTTATTTACCAATGTGACATAGCCAATTTCTAGATACAATTTTATTTGTGAGTGATATATTATTGGAGTAACTCCACTTTTTATTGGAGTAACTACTATCTACTTGTATTAGGGTACCCATCTGACATTTGACATAACCCTCGTTACTAAATTAATTGTCTTATATGTAAAGTGGTCATCATACTATGATGGACCAATTATATGGTGTGATTGACCACATATAAGAATATACTATATTCTATATTCTATATATATATATATATATATATATATATATTATTGTGAAATAAACTAGCTGAATAGGCCCATATATATATACTTATAGTGACTCACATTTTATGAATTTGATGATAAAACTGTCTTTCACAATTAAGAATGATTTAGAAAATTTTCTAAATTTGAGAATAGCATCAAATTTACAGCAAATAAAATAGTATTCGTATAAAATTTCTGAATAGAAAATTGTGGGAATAAGCTAAGGGACGCACCGAAATTGCAAATCGAAATGTAGATCGCAGCTTCGCAAGGTGACCCGAGCAAAGAAAATTATTTTATAAAAAAAAAATTAATAAATACTGTAAATGTGTAGTAGTAATATATATAGAAATATATTCAAGGAGGAATTTTTGGTAATATATTTAGAAATGTTGTAATTCTTAGCCTTGGATTGATTTTCTTTTTATAGAGTTTTGTATTTACAGCCTAACTTAACACAAATTAAAAGTAATATTCTTTAACCACGCAAATAAGAAAACTCTAAATGTGTACATTGTATATTAAAGAATAAAATAGCATTCTTTTCCACCGGAAGAAGATTTATATATACTTTTCAATCCATTAGAGTAATCTATATTCCCTCTTAAAATGCTGTGCTCTATAGTATGATATTAAATACGGCTATTTCACCAAATGCCACTGAGTAATTTAAAAATTCACCAAATGCCATCGGACTTTTCAGAATTCACCAAATGCCACCCAATTTTTTAAAAATTCACCGAGTGCCATTAATGACCAACGGCCGTTAACTCCGTTGGTCATTAGGGGTTAATCATGACACATGTCATGATATAATTGGTCAATTTATCTTAATTCATAAAAATTAAAAAAAAAAACAAAAAATTAAAAAAAAAAAAAAAAAAAAAAAAACAAAACCCCAAAATTTTCCCAGCCACCCTCACCACCACCAAACCCTAGCCCCACCCTTATCTCGCCGGAAAACGGCCGGCCACCACCTTAACCATCAAAAATCGACCAGCCGACACTTAAGCGCCCCACCTGACCCACCGCCGACCCCCAAAACCACCCACACAAGGTGGTGGTTAAATCCCAATCCCAATCCCCTTCCCCTACGCGCAACGCTACCCACCGCCAAATCCCAATCGCCGGCGACCCTAAACTGGCCCCCAACCCCTCCCTGTCCCGACTCTTTCTCCACCTCGACCACCACCTGAAATCGCATCCCCCATTCCGCTTGAAAACCGTAACCCATCCTATCCCCTTTTGTTGAAACCCGTAACACCCAAAATTAGCCATTTACTTGGGTTTTAATCCAATTTCAACAAAAAAAAACAAACTTTACATAAATTAATTCATGGGAGAGGGGGTGGTCGAATTTTGCAAGGGACGAGGAGGGATGGTCGGATTTTGTAGGGGAAGGGGTTAGGGTGGTCGATTTGGGGATTAGGGTGGTCGGTTTTTCATGGGAGAGGGGGTTGGGGTGGTCGGTTTTCATGGGATAGGGGTTAGGGTGGCTCGAATTTTGGGGGGGAGGGGTTAGGGTGTGAGTTCTGGGTGGTCGTGGTGGTTAAGGTGGTGGCCGGCCGTTTTCCGACGAGATAAGGGTGGGGCTAGGGTTTGGCGGTGGTGAGGGTGGCTGGGAAAATTTTGGGGTTTTTTTTTTAATTTTTTTTTTTTTGTTTTTTTTTTAAATTTTTTGTTTTTTTTTTAATTTTTTTTTGTTTTTGTTTTTTTTTTTTAATTTTTATGAATTAAGATAAATTGACCAATTATATCATGACATGTGTCATGATTAACCCCTAATGACTAACGGAGTTAACGGCCGTTGGTCATTAATGGCACTCGGTGAATTTTTAAAAAACTGGGTGGCATTTGGTGAATTCTGAAAAGTCCGATGGCATTTGGTGAATTTTTAAATTACTCAGTGGCATTTGGTGAAATAGCCGTATTAAATATTGTCCGTCTTTCTTATTAGTGGGAATAAAGGGTATTATTGTGAAACATAAGAAATTTCATTTGTTGCAGAACGGAATGTGGTAACTGGTAACACAACAATATAACACTTTGTAAAAAAAAAAAAACAAAAATGCCGAATACAATTATGTAAATACATATGTTAAACTTAAAGAAATATTGGAGAAAACGACTTAAGCTTTGTATTGATATTAAACACATATATATACACAATACATTAGGAAACCTAATAAGCCTAAAACTCCTAATAATATAAACTTAACATAAATAAACCAAACCAGCTCTAATACTGCCCCTCAAGTTGGAGCATGCAAATCGCGAATGCCCAACTTGCGTAAAAGAAAACCTAGCTGCTGTCGTCCAAGAGCCTTGGTTAAAATATCTGCCAACTGGTGACCTGTCGAAACATAGGAGGTAGAAATATTACCGTTTATCAACTCATCATGAACAAAATGACAGTCTACCTCAATAAGTTTCGTACGTTCATAAAATACCGAACTCTTGGCTTTATGCAAAGTCGACTGATTATCACAAAACAACCGCATAGACTTAAAATGCTTAACACCAAGAACAAACAACAACTGTTTCAACCATTTCAACTCACGAGTAGTGAAAGGTCATAGACCTGTACTAGGCTTCAGACGAGGATGTGGCGACAGTAGAATTAACAATACCCTGACAATAATCTGAATGCTTGGGATCGTGTTGAACAATAGAACCATCAACAAACCCGAGCTTGCTCTTGGACCGAAGATTGTTGCGAATTGACCTCGACCACTCTTCATAGTTGTCGACAGTAAGCAACACTGGACAAATCACCAATTGGGAACCTTCACTTGGATGAAGGTAGTAATCATTGAAAGGCTCGTACTTAGGAGGAGGAGGAGGAGGAAGAGGAGGCATGTATCATCATCGGCCATCGCACTAAATCACGAGCAAACAAACCAAACCAAACCAAACAAAGGTAGCAACACACTACCACCACAAGCGCACCACACAGCACGCAACAAAGCAGCAACGTCACGCACAACACCACACACAAGCAGCACCCCACGCAACACTTAATTTACGAGATAATATTAACATATTATCTAACAACAGCTTCAAAATTACTAGCTTTCTATATAATATTTACTACAATATAATGTATTAAGTTAATTGACAAGTCAATTGGTCTGCTGGTTTAAGAATACATTGTGTTAAGCTTAAATGTGATCACATTGAGGCATACTCCTCCATAATTTTAAGTGAAATGTTATAATATAGGTTGTTTTGAGAGCGGTTATCTACAAAATTTACTAGATAAATTGTATTGTGAAGTATCTTTTATCGTTCATATATCGCCTTGAACTTGCCTATATTTGTAATATAAATATTTTTCTTATTGCCTTGAACTTACTTGATATAAATATAGATTTTTTTTATTTTTTTTTATTGAATATTTCTGTGATTCATGTTCCAAACTACAAATATATATAATGACATGTTCAAGCTTAAACTTGTACTTTAATTTTAAAGCATAACATCAAATAATGTTGCAGGGTTGAATAGTTAAACCTTATTTTACACATGATCAAGTCTTACATAAAGTAGTGCATTCAAATTTCAAAATTGTAATTCATTATGTATCAATAATAACATCAAATATAACATTTAAAAAAAAAAAAAGCGTTTTTTAATAGAGAGTATTAGTATTCAAGTTCAGGTGAATAGGTGATGCCTGATTTATAACATGATTCAATTCTAATTAAAGTATTGATAAAAGACATATATTATGACATATCTCAACTGTTTAGTTTTTAATATTTAATCTTGAGATCAAGAACTCATTTTTTATATAAACTACATTTTATTTTAATTGTATTTATAAAGACGGAATAATAGTTTACAAAGGAATCACGTGGCATGTGGACTTAGTTTGGAACGCTAATTAATTATGGAATATGCATTATTATTGTTGTTATTATTATAACTTTTTTTTTTTTGACGGGAGTTATTATTATAACTTGTATTAGTAGTAGTATGTGTAAAAAAGGTGATACTCAAGATTTGAAATTGAAACTCGTTTACAGTAAATAAATAAGCGAGGGCACATGAAAATGATTTGTGAAGAACAGTAGCTGTCCCCTAAAACCAGAATAAACCTGTAACATTATAAGTAGGAACACCAAATAGATCACAGAAATGATTGACCATGGATGATTAAAGAAATCTCTTCTCAATATAGCTGTATACGCATTTAAATATCGACTAATATCAGCATAATAGATCTACTGTAGTAGTTACACACATAATTATATTGGTAACTCACTAGGCCCTGTTCTTTAGAGCTGCTCTGCTTCAATCTGCTCTGCGCTGCTCTGCCTGCTCAACTCTGATTAAAAAAATAAATAAATAAATAAATAAATAAATAATAATAATAATAATAATAATAATAATAATAATAATAATAATAATAATAATAATAATAATAATAATAATAATAATAATAATAATATGTTCTGCTCTACTCTCCTTGCTCTGCTGAAATCTGCTCTGCTAGCCCAGAAGCTCAAAAGAACAAAGCCTCACTTGGTATAGCCATGCATAATTATATTGCGAAAACTAACTCGTTCTAAAACTATATTAAACCTTCTTTATTTGATAGGGTAACTTAATTGGTATAGCCATATTGGGTTGGGACCAAGGTTAAAGAGTTATTAACTTTTTATTGAGTATTTTAGAAATTTGGAATCATAGAATAGTGTCAAGTACTGATAATTTATTGAGTATTTATCTTATAGGAGCTTTTAAAGACAATTTCAAGAAGATCTAGTGTAATAGTGTACACATTTAAGACAATTTCAAGGAGATCTACTGCAATAGTGTACACATTTAAGTCATTGCAAACATTCTGTTCTTGGAAACTGGTGATGATTTACAAGGGTAATAATCTTTCTGTCAAAATAGTGATAAACTGATCACTGCAACACAGATGCCTAAATCTTAATACAAAATTCCAAAAGCACAGCCCGCCAATGCCGAAGCTACCTATATAATCAATGCTGCCTTTCATAGAATTGATTGTTTGATGCTTAAATTAGTAGTGACTCAGATCGATATTTGCTAAGGCTTACCCAGAGCTTGCTGTCAAGAATGAGGCACAGTCTATTGTGCCTTGATTACGGAGCTATTTCTAGCTTCAGAGATGATAAGAGCTACTCCTTTCGGATTTGCCTATGAGCTCACTGGAGAGTCTTGCATCAAACTTCTATTTGGCAATGTTCATTGACTCGTTTTTGTGATCATACTTGGTGGGACAAATGACTGAATAGATAGCTTGCCATCTACCAAGTATAAGCCATATGCGCTAATTCTCTAAGTAGCTTTCCGTCTAGACAACTACTAATTCTTTTGACAGGATCTGCTGTCAGTGTCACCCGAAAACAATTTAGCAAGGCAGAATTTGTACGCTGTACAGGGTTTAGCTCCTCTATTGAGGGGAATTATATACTGGTTATGCTGCTGCCTGCTGCAACACTTCATCATATTGTACCACTTCTGTTGTAAAGAATCTCATTGTGAATTTTGAAGTAAATGGATAAGAAATTTTTTTGGAGCATCTGTATATGGATCATAGCATTGCTTCTCTTACAGCTATAATAAAACCAAAGACAGAATCAAATCACAATTGCAATAATCACAAGCCATTTATTCAAAGTCTCCAACTTTCCAATTGCATAAATCACAAGCTAACTACTTATTTGAAGCCGGTTTTAACTTGTAGAACGGTTAGAATCAACATTACAATTGCATACACTACAGAAATAGCAGCCCAAGGATGGCTGAAGTAGTCATGCTTGAGCATGGCCCTCCATCTATTCCATTGAGTACCAGAATATGCATTGAGATCATTTACATATACTCGAGTAATAGAACTTTGAAGTTTTTAGCACTGTCTGCTTGAAGATCTTGCTAAAGAGATTTGCCACTTCTTCATTATTCCCTAACAAGTTGTCAATCACCCCACTTTGAGCAAGTATGGCCACATCCTTTAGGGTGTTGATCAGTGGCGTATCTAGGAATTCCAAACTGTGGGTTCGGAATCTTAAAAAACAAACGATGCTCATATATTAATTAAATATTCAATACATAAGTTCAAATTTTTTATTGCAAATGGATGGATTAAACAGTTACAAAATAAAAAAATAAAAAAAAAAAAAAAAAAAAAAAACCTACAAAAGCATAGTTTTATACTTTGAAAGCGTGCTAATACACTAGTACTTCTATAAATGATAAATCTATAATTCTATTGCAAAAAATTAATATTACACATAAAACAAAAATACAAGTCCCTAATAAACACAAATTTGACAATGGATAATTTTTCTAATTATCAATTAAAAGACCAAGTAAAAATTTTAAATTCTAAGTTTCTAAAATTCAATTTGTCAACAATTCAAGTATTCAACAATATATCAAAACTAATTAAACAAATTAGTAATTAATCTAATTATTACTAATTTACAAACAAATAAAGATTTAAGAATTAAGAGGAGTAGAGGAATAAGAGGATTGTTGAAACTAATATGTACTAAAGGATAAAAATAATAATAATATTAGATAAGTATGAAGCAAGTAAAATAAGGAACTCAATAATATTTCTTCATGCTTAATTCACCAAATACAAGAGCCATATATGTAGGCTAACAAATAACAAATAATAAGCTAAAAAAACTGGAAGTATAATGCCATGATTAAACCCACTAAATAAATAATAATATTAGATAAGTATGAAGCAAGTAAAATAAGGAACTCAATAATATTTCTTCATGCTTAATTCACCAAATACAAGAGCCATATATGTAGGCTAACAAACAACAAATAATAAGCTAAAAAACTGGAAGTATAATGCCATGACCATGATTAAACCCACTAAATAAACTCATTAACTTCTAAATTCATTTGACTCTCCCCTTGATCTAACAGGAGCCTCACTACTCTATTAGTCACTCCCTTACCAATGTGTCAGACTTACATATTTGGTTATTTACTTCACAAAAATTTCTTTTAACCTTATTTTTATTTCTTTTTTTTAAAAAAAATCAAAACTTATAATTTTTTTTCAAAAAATCTGGGGGTTCAATGAACCCCCCTAGATCCGCCCATGGTGTTGATAAAACTATTCAAGAACAAAAAGTAGTCCTCAATTAGGGTTATTTAATTTGTTGTTGTCTTTGAATTGAGAAAACCCCCAAATTGATTTCCCTAATCCTAATTTTTTGAATTGAGAAAACCCCCCAAATTGATTTCACTTACCCTAATTAAGTAAGCTTGTTCAACCCCTTGATTTTGAAATTTCAATTCGTTGAAGGTTTAATTGCATAATTTAATACCCTAATTTGCGAAAAAGTGACAAATGAAATCAAGTTTGCAAGATGAAGAGATAGAAAGAGGGAAGAACAATGGAAATCGAGAGAAGAGAGAGGAAAAATGAAAGGAAGGCCGTTTGTGGGACCCATGATAGCGTCACTAAGATAAGTGGTGGTAGTTTTTAGCGTTTTGGAAAAAACTAGGTGGTATAATACAATTAAAAATAAAATAAATAAATAAAAAATTGAGGTGGTAATGTAAAAATTGACTACTTTAAATGGTTGTATTTTTCAAATTTCCAAAAATTAAATGATAAAACTCCACATATTATTCTTTTTTTTTTTTTTAATTGAGCCTAATTTTGCACCCCCATAGCTATTTTCCATTTTACCATCTCTTTTTTTTTTTTGACAAGTCTTTTACCATCTCACATATACCAAAGTTCAATCAACTTATCATTAATGTAACAAATTCAAGCATCAAAAGAAATTCTTAATTCATTGTCTTGTACAACAATAAATTGGAATTGGAATCTGTACGTAAATGAACAAAGAATAATTAGTTCTTAAAACCAGTATAAACTTGTAACACGGTGAGGATAAGAAGAATCGCCAAATAGACAACGGAAATGATTGACCAAGGATGATTGAAGTAGTCTTTCCTTAATATAGCCATCCATTTGTTCCTCCTGGTGTTGGCATGCGCATTCAGTTTTTCAGCAATATCAGAATAGTAGTAGAGTTTAGGACTATGAATCAATATATTTTTGCAGAGTTTATTCACGACATTAGCTACCTCATCATCACTCCCAAGCAAATTCTTGATTACACCATGTTGAACTAATATTTGCACGTCTTCACGAGTGTTAATCAATGCATCAATGAACGATACATATTCGGCAAAGTAAGACTCGTCATTAAAATGATGACATTGCTCAAAAAATATAATGTTGCGAAGAAAACCTTCTGTCCTGTCTTCCATAGTCAATCTTGGAATCTCTAAAACACCATCTGAAAATTCAATATCCAATAGATTTTTACCCTCACTTGCCTTGAATTTTACTCCTGCAACCTCCAATTTTTCAGCACTTGGCGGTAAAGTAAATTCAGTTGTTGATTTACCGTCAAGGGGTTTGGAAGGTAAGTGCCAAATCCTCAAAAAATCCAAAAGGTGCTTAACTCCTGATGTGTTTCTCACAACATTCTCTTTACCAATAACTTGGTATTTCCAAAAACAGAATTGATAGACATATAATAACAAGTTAGATCCTCAAAGGAAGTTTCGCGGTGAGCTTCACCAAATGTTATGCTGTATAACTTGTTGAGAACAAAAAATGGGAGTTGATTGTCTTCTACAAATATATCTTGTTTTACTTTCATAATCCAAGTATTCTTTTCATTACTAGGAATATTTCGAGTTTGAAATTTTCCACTATAACTCATAAATAAGTAAATGATGAATGCAGCATCGATTATCATCATATCAATAAACTCGTTGCTGGAGAGACTTAATTTTTCTTCGTAATAGGAACGAGCCTCATCCTCCCAAATTTTTACTAAGTCAATGTATTGACTTAAGCTATAAGCTTTGTTGCCATTGGTATGGGTTGCAAGTTCTAGGAAGTATTTGAGATAATTTAATTTTAACTCCAACGAAGATTTTAGGGATGGATTATTATAGTGAATTGGACCAATTGAAACAGTTGAAGGCTGATAACATTCTCTATTTACCTCACGGATATACCCAGGCACCTTATAAATGCAGCATTTTGAGGAAATTTTGGGTAAGGAACTAAGCTTGTATTGTATTGAAGATTCCACATCCTTGGTTTTAACTGTCATTCTGTAATTTCAAATCATAGATAACATGTTATATATGGAATACATTATACTTTATATGTTATTTTAATGAATGTTGCACTACTCTGACTTTTACACTATATATACTCTTTTTTGACTAACTATTGTGACTTATATGTAATGAATAATACAATCAAGTGAGATATTTTTGGAATATCTTGATACATTCCAAAAATATCAATTTTTATAAATTTTATTTGTTAAAAGTTTAGCATAATTAGAGCATCTCCATTGGTTCAATTGTAAGGACTTGTTTGCAATATAAATAAAGTTCCTAGCTACATGCTTATCATTGGAGAATAAAAAATTAAGCAACATCCAAGCTACTATAGCCCAAACAAGCTAAATGCTTGATTTTTTTTTTTTTCAAACCACAACATGTTGTAGCTTACCCTTATATTGGAACACTTTATTGCTAAAAATTGGTGTAAAAAATCAAGCTACAATGACATTATAGCTTGTCATTGGAGATGCTCTAAGGTTCAAAGTTGTGCGTTGACAAGAGTGAAAGCTAATATGGTACAATATTAAATGAACAGAGAAAATTTAGATGCGCAAAGAGGCAGGTGCACCCAACTACGTTACCCAGGAGTGGTTTTGTTTGCTCATTTGCCAATAATGACTAGAGATTACAGGCGTAACAAGATGAATATAGATTCTTTTAGGAAGCATATTACTACCTCCGTTTCATGTTTTTTGCAACTTTGCAATATTTTATATCTCACAAATAATGCCCAAAGTTGCAAAAAACATGAAACGGAGGTAGTATAATATTTAAGTAAATCGTCATTATTATTTTGAGCATCATTTATTTTCTTTTCATCCTAGCCTATTATAATACTTCCTTTATTCCAATTTTTTTGCAACACAATTTTTTCACATTTGCCATTATATTATTTGAATAAAAAAAATAGATTTTTTGACAATTACCACCTATATATTATTGTTGTTTAGCAATTACCACATATTGTTTTTTTTTAAAATTTTACCACCAACTATTTTTTAAAATATCATAACTTTCCACCTACTTAACTCTGAATTGAAGTGTGATGTCATGTGGGACCCACAAAATACCTTCTTACCTTATTTCCTTCATTTTCTTTCTTTTTTTTTTTGGAAGGAATTTCCCTCATTTTCTTTCTTACTCTCTCAATTTCTCAATCCCCTATATATTGTACTCCTCTCAAAATCAAGGGAAAACTTCAAATTAAATTACATATTCATGTTAATTATTTTACAAATTAAAGTTTTTTCCCCAATTTTGAGAGGAGTATAATACATGGGAATGAGAAATCGAGTGAAAAAGAAAGAAATGGAGGAAAAAAGATAGTTAGTTGGCCCCACATGACGTCACATTTGAGTTCAGAGGCAAGTGGGTGGAAAGTTTTGATGTTTAAAAAAATAGTTGGTGGTAAAATTAAAAAAAAAATAAAAAAAATGTAAGTTGTAATTGCTAAAACAACAATAATTGTAGGTAGTAGTTGTCAAATTTTTCTAAAAAAATATTTTTAAGGAAAAATTGTCAAGAACTACCCACTTAATAGGTCATTTTGTCAAAAAGTACTCCCTTAAAACTTTTATAAAAAAAAATACCGACTAAATTTAAAAGTTTGGGCATCACCCATTTTGATTTTCCGGCAACAAAATCCAGCAAGTGTGGCTGAATTTTATTTTATTCCTCCAAAACGTAAGCCTAAACCTCATATATAACAACCAACTTTATCTCCTTTACAACGAATCACCCTAAAAACACAAAATTTTCAATATTTTCCCAACTAAAGAGGGTGAAAGTAATTGTGATTTTAATTAAGAAATATGTATTGTTTCTAAATTGATGTAGAATTCACTTGTTTTGGCTTCTTAATTGGGTGATTCATCATTTCGTGTTTAAATTTTGGAAGAAAAAAACAAAAGTGAGCCCCACTAGCCGGACTTTATTGCTGGAAAACCAAAATAGGTAGTGCCAGTCAAACTTTTTAAATTTGGCGGGTAGTTTTTTTGATAAAAAGTTAAAGCAAGTAGTTGTTGACAAAATGACCTATTAGGTGGGTAGTTCCTGACAATTTTTCCTATTTTTAATTATCAAAAAGTATAAATTGAAAGGAAAATAAATGATGCTCAAAATAATTATGATGATGATGATTTACTTTAATATTATAGTCCAATATATATATTACAAATTTTTATATGTGGTTGGCCACATAGTGTGGCAAGGGTTACTTGTAGGGTGTTACTTGTATTTTGGGGTTACTTGTAAGGTGTTACTGGTGTTACTTGTGGGTGTTACTTGTATTCTGGGGTTACTCGTACGGTGTTACTGGTTTTGATCAGGAGTTACTTGTAGGGGCTACTCAGAATACAATTAACACCTACAAGTAACTCATACAAGTAACTTCAAAATACAAGTAACCTCTGATTATATATATATAATCAGAGGATATTAGTGAGGCATGTAGGATTTAATTTTTTTAACGCACCACGTAGGATTATAAATTTTAATTGTAGCCAATAAAATAAGTGATTATTAATTAGTTCGTATTTTTTAAAAATAAATAATTCAAATTTCATGTAAACAAAATTGGCGAATGAGATTTTTAAATATAAATTAATTAAATATAAATAATTATCTTTTGATATTATGAATTTTATCTAAATATATAACAAATTTTAACACATACATAAAAAAATATTTTTGTAAAAATTCAAACAAATCATGTATCGCACGGGCTTCATCTAGTATGCTTCCTAAAAGAATCTATATACAGCTTGTTACGCCTGTAATCTCTAGTCATTATTGGCAAATGAGCAAAGAAAACCACTCCTTGGTAGTTGGGTGCACCTAGGGGTGTCTATTTGGTTTTCGGTTTGGATTTAGACCAAATCCAATCCGATCCGAAATAAAATTCGGTTTTTGATTTTTAAATCCAATCCGATCCGAATTTCTCATGAATCCAATCCGAAATAAAATTCGGTTTTTTGGATCCGATCCGAAAATCTGAATTAAAATACATTGCAAATTTTTTAGGGACTTAAGTGATTATAAAAATAAAAATGCAATTATGAAAAGCATAGTTTTAAAATACATAGTTCCTCATGATTAATAAAAATATTAAAAACATAATTTTTCATAGTTTATATTAATGTAATTATCAAAAAAAAAAATTACATGATTAATACAATTGTATCCTAATTTGTAAAAGTGTGGTTTTATTTTAAACCAAACACAATAACTCCATTAACAACCCACCATTGCTGTTCATCTCAAACCCCTTCATTCAGTACTTCCTTCTTCCTGATTTCTTCGGTTTTTTGGATCTGAACAAGGTCAATCCGATCCGATCCGAAAATCCGAATTTTCAAAAAATTTCAATTCGATTCGATCCGATTTAAAGTTTGGATCCGATTCGAATTAATAATTCAGTTTGGATTGGATTGGATTTCGGTTTTTATCCGAATAATGGACACCCCTAGGTGCACCTATCTCTATGTGCGTGCATGATATGTCTAGTTTATGTAGTATTTTACCCTCGTCCCTTGGTCATTATTAGTAGTGTTTTTGGCTCTTTAGAGCCATTTTTATTACTAATATGTGTTTTCTAGTGTTTTCGTAGTTTTGGTTGAGTTTTGTAGGGAATTGCACCTTTGGAGTACTTTCCCGGGATTTTATGGAGCAACTACGAGCATTGGAGGAGCACGGCCATCTTTCGTAGCCCAAGATCGGTTAGAGTAATCAAACCGGTGAATAAGGGCTCGACTTGTGTGAAGACGAGGCATTTGGACCGAATGATTAAAGCCCCAAAGAGGATATTTGGTTTGGGCCAAGTTACGAGCCTAAACGAGGAGTCCAAGCGGCCCAAGGGTGTCCGCCCGGTGGTCTGCCTGATGGTCCGCCCGGTGGTCCGCCCGATGGTCCGCCCGGTGGTCCGCCCGATGGTCCGCCCGGTGGTCCGCCCGATGGTCCGCCCGATGGCGCGCCCGATCGGGCAAAGAAGACTTATATCGCAACAAAAAGGCGCGCCCGGTCGGGCGCGTGTCTCTGATAGATCTTTTAAGCATCGTTTAGTTTGTTTTAGTTTAGGATTCTTGCTTATTATAAATATGTTTTTGTTAAGCAAGTTTAGGATTCCTTTTTTTACACTTCGTTATTCTTCCTTTACTTTGGTAATTCTTTCTCTTAGATTTTCTCTCTCTACTTAAGCTTATTTTCTCTCTCTACACTATATACTTTGTTCTTTACTCAACTCTTTATTCTGATTACTTTGGTAACGATTTCTTTTCTCTTAATCTCAGTTATTTATTTTATTCCTTCTATCATGTTTTATTTTGTTGCTTTGATTAGTTTAGATTTAATTATGTGTGAGTAGTTCTTTTTCTAGGGTTTATGGGGATCCATAAATAATATGAAGGGGTAATTTATTGTTGTTAATTATCAATGCTATATTAATTTCCTATTGATTGATTTAATGCTCTGTGACTAGATTAGGTCTGATCTTTTATGCATGAGTTTGACAATATTGATTCGAGATTCGAGAGATGAGAATTGATGTTTAGGTCTAGTTTCAATAGGCAGGTTAATCTATAAATGGTTAAGTCGAGATTCGAGAGATGAGATTTAATACCGGTAGATTAATTCTGTGATTGTAATACGTAGCGAAAGCCCTTTATTATCTGGTTAATTGATGCATTAATGATTGGTTATTATGTTTTACCCTGGAATATTATTTATTGGTGAACCTATGCCCTAGGTCCTTAATTCATTGATTCCTCTTATTTTATTTTCCCTACTTATATTCTTCGTAGTATAATCTTTAAATCACAACAAATTGTTACTAATAATTTAGATTGCTATTAATTAGTTAGAAATAGAAAGACTAGTTTCCCTGTGGATTCGACCCTACTTCCCTATCTACTTTAGTTAGAGGACTTAGGTAATTACTTTTGATTAGGTGATGCGACTTTAGCCTGTCAGTGCATCTAAATTTTTTATGTTCTTTTAATATTGTACCATACCTTTCACTCTAGATTCTATTACTTGATCATATTTCTCTTTTCCTTCCTTCCTTTTTCGAAACTCAGTCTTTCTTCTTCATCTCCTTTTTAATTTGGCACAAATACTAAAATAAAATTGCTAAAATAAAAAAATTAGGGTACTAAAATTCATTGTTCATGCTTCGAATTTTCAAAAGTTAGGGTTTCTTGCAATTCGATTTCAAGTTATGCCTTAATTTAGATGAAAATGGAAGAAGAGGGAAGTGAAGAAAAAAGAAAATGGAGGGAAATAGCAAGGATGATGTCATCTTTGAGTGGTTGGTCAAAGTGGTGGGAATTTAGGGTTTTGGAAAAATGTAGGTGGTAAATTTCGTTCAAAAATAAAAATTGTAGGTGGTAATTCCTAAAACAGCAACAATTGTTACCACCTACAATTGCAGGTGGTAATTGTCAAAAAATTCTTTTCTTTAAGGAAATTTTGTCATAAAAAACCATTTATAAAAGCCTTATAAAATTTTTTTGGCAAATAGAAACCAGATTGTAAAATTTTTTTATTGAGGACAACTTGAGATCTCTAATCACTCAATTAACCACTAATTTCCTATTAACTCTTCTAATTATCCATAATTCTCACTTAACTATATAATAATTATGTTAATATATTATTTAATGAAAACAAAAAAAAGACAAAAAAAACTACCCTTAACACCACCCAGTCGGCCACCTTCTCCTTCTCCCCCTCATGTGGTAGCAGCTAGGGGTGAGAAAAAATTCCGGGTACCCGGAATTGGAACCAGAACCGGTTAGGAACCGGCGGGTCTGGAACCGAAATTGGACTCGGTGGTTCCAATTCCGGGTAATAAATTAAGGACCCGGTTATAACCAATTCCAATTCCAATTCTCAACTTTTTGGAACCGGAACCGGTTGGGTACCCGGTTACCTAATATATGCTAGAATAAATAAATTTTAAATAATAAAAATATATTGAATGTATCTAATTCGTAAATTAAAAAAGTATTATTAATACCTAACATATACAAATAGCGTAATGTATATATAAATATAAGTATTAAACTCTAAAAATGAACCTAACTAAAATAAGAATAATTGGTATTTTTTTTTAACAATTACATACATAAGTGGGTACCCGGAACCAGTACCCGGTGGTTCCAATACCAATTTCTAAATTTTAGGACCCGATTGAACCAATTCCAATTCCGAATCTGAATTTTAGGACCCGGTTCCAACCAATTCCAAGTCCGGGTCCAAAAATTTTGACCGGCTACCCGGTTTGCTCACCCCTAGTAGTAGCCCCTCCCCCATCCTCAGCCGCCCCCTAAAACCCCCCACCTCCGCCGACCAACCTCCACCTCCGAATCGACCCCCTTCCATTCCCTTTTACTCCCCACAACCACCCTGTTATTAAACCCTAACCCGTCAATTCAATCAGCCAAAAAGCTAATAAAACTCAATAATGCCATCACAACTACAGCAAATCAACAAATCAAGATTAAGATAGAGAAAGATAGAGAAGAAGATCCAGTGTTGGTGGTTTCTTTGGGTTTATTTTTTGGGTTAGGGTTTAGAAAGGTGGTCATGGCGAGGGTTCGGGCCTGTTCACATTTACTTAATTTCACTTCAGTTCAGTTCAGTTCAGCTCTAATCAGTTCAGTTCAGCTCCAATCAGTTCAGTTCAGTTCAGCTCTTAATTTTCCTGTCTCATAAAATATTCATTTCAGCTCAATTCAGTTCAGTTCAGCTCCAATCAGTTCAGTTCAGCTCCAATCAGTTCAGTTCAGTTCAGTTCAGCTCAGTTCAGTAAATGTGAACAGGCCCTTCTAGGCGGCGGCCGAGGATGGGAGAGGGGGGCTGCTGCCATAGGAGGGAGAGAAGGAAAGGGTGGCTGACTGGTGGTGGTGAAGGTGGTTTTTGTTTTTTTTTTTTTAATTTATGAATTAACTTAATTATTAAATAATACAGTGAGAATTATAAGTAATTAGAAGAATTAATGGAAAATTAGTGGTTGATTGAGTGATTAGAGATCCCAGGTAGTTGTTAATAAAAAAAATTTACAATCTGGTTTCTATTTGCCAAAAAAAAATATATATATAAGGTTTTTCCGACAAAAAAGTTGTTATAAATGGTTTTTTCTGACAAAATCTCCATTCTTTAACTATATATCACTAAAATCGGTCAAGTTAATGAAGTATAAAATAGTATAATAAAAGTCGGAAAATTGGAGATCAAAGGATACCAAAGTAATACATATCTTCGTTCAAAAAAAAAAAAAAAAAAAAAAAAAAAAAAAAAAAAAGTAATACATATCTAAAGAAGAACATTGAAATTTTGAAGTAAAGAAAATAATAAATAAAAGAAAGACTTTTTACCTTAGTTTTTGTTGTTTGAAGTTAAGATACACTAGCAAAAAAAGGTATGACTTCTCTCAAAACTGTGTTTTTACTTCAATTAATAAGAACCAAATGCATGCTCCAGTATGGACGTATGGCCGTATGCATCAATTGAGTCAATTAACCTTTAGGAACTTAAGTAACTTGATATCATATGGTTGCAATTTTTAAAATCCAACAAACAATAGGTTGTGTAATGTACGAGAGTTCAGAGAAAAGAGGGTGATTTAATTTAAGCAAGAGCTAGTTTAATTTGAAAGTAATATATAATAACAAAAACAGATAATGTAGACTTGTGAATTGTGACTTTTGTGAGTGAGGAAGAGATAAGTTATGAGTAGAGGTGTCAATCGGTTTTTCGGTTCGGTTTTCGGTTCGGTATATCAGATTTCGGTTTGTAACAGGTCGGTTTATAACGGGTTTAAATAATTAACGGGTCGGTTCAGTTCGGTTTTAAATAAAATCGGGTCAGTTCGGTTTGGGTTTTTTTAACTACGGTTTCTATTCGGGTCCGATTCTAATCAGATCGGTCTGTAATCGGTTCGGGTCATAATTGGTTCGGGTTGAATTCAACAGTTTGAAAATGAATTTTTTCGGTTTTAAGCGGGTTTTGGGTCAAAACAGATCGGGTCCTAATCGGGTCGGGTTGTAATCGGTTCAGGTCATAATCGGTTCGGGTTTAACTTGGTCAGTTTGAAAATGGGGTTTTCCAATTTAGAACGGTTTTTGGGTCAAAACAGATCGAGTCCTAATCGGGTCGGGTTATAATCGGTTCCGGTTGAACTCAGTCGATTTAAAAACGAGTTTTGGTTCAAAACAAATTGGGTTAAATCCTAACTAACAAAGTCACAATTAATTAATAAGGGTCATAAAACAAGTTGCGTTGATTGAATAGTGAGTTAAACAAATCAAGTGAGTTAGGATATAATTGAGAAGGTTATGAAGAATTGGGTTAAATCCTAACTCACAAAGTCACAATTAATTAATAAGGGTCAAGTTGTGTTGATTGAATAGTGAGTTAAACAAATCAATTGAGTTAGGATATAATTGAGCAGGTTATGAAGAATTGGGTAAAATCCTAACTCACAAAGTCACAATTAATTAATAAGGGTCACAAAACAAGCTGGGTTGATTGAATAGTGAGTTAAACAAATCAAGTGAGTTAGGATATGATGATTGAGCAGGTTATAAAGAATTGGGTTTATTAGGTCATATAATACGTATAACAAGTTATGACTCATACATTTATACTCATACACGAATTCAAATCAGATCAAATTAAAATCGAGTTATGAGTTAAACAAGTTAGGTTGAATAGGTAACGAAAATTAGAACAAGTTGAAATTTGGTTTCAGTCATAAATATGCTCGGTTAATTAATATGAGTTAAACGGTTCGGTCGTAATCGGTTACGGGTTGTAAACGGTTCGGTCATAACTGGTTATGGGTTATAAACGGTTCGGGTTAACCAGGTTTTTGTCAGGTTTTAACAGTTTCGGTTTACACTAGGTCGGGTTACTATCGGGTTCGGCAGTACTCGGTTCGGGTTGTTCTCGGTTTCGGGTTGCATCGGTTTCGCTTGAAAAACAGGTACGGTTTCTTAACAGTTTTCAAACATTTGGATCGGTTCAGTTTCAGGTTTTAAAAAATCGGGTCGGGTCAGTTTACGGTTATAACATAACGGGTTGTTAACGGTTCGGTTCCTTTTCGGAACAGTTCGGAGTCACCAGTTCGGGTCGGTTTTTGACACCTCTAGTTATGAGTGATGGTTGTGACTCGGGAGTTATTAATGAGCATAGATTGGAGGGATATCACATCAAGTTAATGTGAATCAAAGAATAAGATTAGGTCAAAATAGTCTCCTAGTACGGTTATTTAAGAACATAAGGGGGCCTAGTCACTGTTTGGGACAAATCTTAGAAAAGGGTTTCTAGGAATTTGTTAAAGGTTTTATGGGGTTTTAGTAATCAAATCTGCCAAAAGAAATAAACACAACCTCCAAATGAATTAGTAAGAGCAATAAAACAATAGAACTATAATAATAATTATAAATCAAAGAACAAGGCTCAAGATAAGAGAGGCAATTCTCAGTAAGGACGAACTGATGTCAATAAGGACGACATAAATCAGAGATTTTAGTATAAAGTGTAGTAAATTATATTAGACAATGTACGAATATGTGAATGAATCCTATTACATTGAACATCCTATTTATAATGATTTATAAGTCTAATGAAGGTAAATATATTGAAGGATCCTCGCTACTATGGTAATGTTGACAATATTAATTGACATCTTCATATCTTAGGAAACGTTGACTTGGTGATTGATATTTCCTTGATTCGCTCCTTCAATCATGGGACTTGATTTGTGCTTGTTGCCCAAGCATTCATTACGTGTCTTCCAATGATCCATGCTTTGAAGAGAAGTTTCCTTCCTCAGAAAGGCTCAGTAAAGCGGTCGACTTACTCAAAAAGGTGCATTGAGTTCGTATTGTCCGTACTCAGTAGGGACCACTGCGGGGATAATACTCCATCAATCAAGTTATTCATTTCCCGATTTAGCTTTATTTGATTGATTCCATAGTCTTCATAAGATCTTTGATTAATTATTGACTTCTTAATTGGACTAATAAAATCCTTGATTATTATTCTTTGATATCTTTGACCATGTATGCTTCCTCGTTTCCTTATTGAGTGTAATTGATTCTTTTATTATTATCCTTTTCCTAATTTATAGCTTGCTTGGAATCCACTCCCAACAATAGCCCCCAGTTTTTCTCTCTAGATATTTATCTAGAGAGGAAAATTGTAAAGTTGTCAATTGTTGTCGTATTCAACACGTAGCTTGTAAAGTTGACGGAATGGCAAATGTAGATAAATTTTTTAGAACTTGTGTGGTAACTTTTAAACTTTTATAGCCCCCAATGTTTCCATTGTGTGTTTTACGAACATCGTGTCTCACGCTATGTCGCTCTCAGTTTTGTAGATGTATGTATACTATGTTGTGTAGAGATATTGCGAATGTACTTTTTGTAAATAATGTATGTGTATCCCTTGTATTTTGTATATGTATTGTATCATTGTATGTATCTCATATGTATGTATTTCAGTTGTATTACCGTGTGTATTTCAGTTGTATTACAGTATGTATTTCAGTTGTATCTTTCGGTACTGACCGGTCAGATTTGCTGAGACGTCCGTACTCGGTTTTGTTGTTTGAAACCTGCTTAACATGTTGGAACTCAAAAAGGCATATGACATGTGAATATTTATATTAGTGTCTTCACCTATTTTTACAACCACTTTGAAAAAGAAAACGATAAAAGGTCGCAAATCAACAAAGCGTAATAATTTTAATGTTCAAGAGGTGAATAATTTCAACAGTAAGTATAAACAAAGATAAATTGATTCACTTCTATGCCGAACTGAGTTCGGATGTAGAAACTAGGTTCGAAAGTCAGAAAAGACAAATTGATTTGGTTCGGCATGGTTCCTAACTGAGTACGGATAAGAGAATTGTGTTTAAATTGCAAAAAGACATCGATTTTATTCGGTTCCGAACTGAGTATGGACGGAAGGACTGAGTTCGAAATTCAAAAAGGACAAAGAAATAAATTTACTTCTGTTTCGTACTGAGTATGGACGGAAGAAATGAGTTCAGAATTCAAAAAGGACAAAGAAATAAATTTACTTCTGTTCCGTACTGAGTATGGACGGAAGGAATGAGTTCAGAATTCAAAAAGGACAAAGAAATAAAAAGACATCAATTTTATTCGGTTCCGAACTGAGTATGGACGGAAGAAATGAGTTCGAAATTCAAAAAGGACAAAGAAATAAATTTTCTGTACTGAGTATGGACGGAAGAAATGAGTTCAGAATTCAAAAAGGACAAAGAAATTTATTTGCTTCCGAGCCGAGTTCAGAAGTCAGAAATGCAACCAAAATAAAGAGGAACATCTAAAGCCCCCAATGATGGGATGAGAATCTAGAGTACATAAAAATAACCAAGCTAAACATGCATTGAAAGAAAGTAAGGAAAAAGTAGGTAAATGTTACTTGAAACGAGTAATGCTTGCAATTCTCCGAATGGCATCACACCAACTCAGTTTGTAACAATCCGTTCATATTTGTCCTCCTCAAATCGCACTTAGGCCATAGCTTTAGCTAGCACATCTTCGAAAGTTGCACAAGGGTACTTGGTTAGTTCCTTGTAGAGCCCATCTTCTTCAAAAAGGCCTTGACGGAATGCTTCAATTGCAGTGGGGATGTCACACTTGTAGATCTTTACTTTCTCCTTGTTAAAGCGATTCAAATAATTCCGGAGTGTTTCATCACTTTGTTGTCTAATGTGGTATAGGTCGCTTGATTGTTTCTCGAGAGGGCGACTAGTTGCAAATTCCACTTTGAACATGTTGATCATTTCTGCAAAAGATCTAATAGAATAATTAGGTAAATTAATAAACCAAGTAAGGGTCGGACCTGATAAAGTGGCTCCAAAGCTTTTTCACATGATCGCCTCTCGAATATTTTGTGGTACAAAGCTAGTCATCATCTTTTGTTTGTAGAGCGCAACATGTTCATCAGGATTTTCGGTACCATCGTATGTTGGCATGTTTGGAATGACAAACCGCTTTGGAATTTCTACTAGATCAATGGATTTGACAAAAGGTGAGTCGGCATAACTATTGTCGGCTTCTTCCTTGATTGGCCGAGGAACATCGGGGATCTTGTTGATCTTTTCTTCTACTCGCTTGACATGAAAATCCACTATCTTTTTCAAAACCGACTCTTCCCTACTCAGAACGGACTGGGATTCCCCAACTTTTTGATGAAACAAAGCACAAAGCGGGGTACGATCTCGAGATCTAAAAATTTCTTCGTCTTCACGTCTCGAATTAATATTTGTTGATGCCATTGAGTGAACTTGATTCCTCAAGGATTCGTTCTCAAAGGTTAGTTGGGCTAGTTTGGATTGTGTTTGGATTTTTCCTTCCAACAATGTTTCCATTTGGATTTTTTGTGAGTCTAGGGTTTTCCTCAAAGAATTCATTTCCTCATGGAGGTCGGCCATGGTAATCCATCCTTGGTTTCCGGACATGGCTTGGATTTAGGTTTTGTGTTTAAAGGTTTTAGCAAATTTTTGACTACAAGCCCCACGGTGGGCGCCAAATTGTTTGGGACAAATCTTAGAAAAGGGTTTCTAGGAATTTGTTAAAGGTTTTATGGGGTTTTAGTAATCAAATCTGCCAAAAGAAATAAACACAACCTCCAAATGAATTAGTAAGAGCAATAAAACAATAGAACTATAATAATAATTATAAATCAAAGAACAAGGCTCAAGATAAGAGAGGCAATTCTCAGTAAGGACGAACTGATGTCAATAAGGACGAACTGATGTCAATAAGGACGACATAAATCAGAGATTTTAGTATAAAGTGTAGTAAATTATATTAGACAATGTACGAATATGTGAATGAATCCTATTACATTGAACATCCTATTTATAATGATTTATAAGTCTAATGAAGGTAAATATATTGAAGGATCCTCGCTAATATGGTAATGTTGACAATATTAATTGACATCTTCATATCTTAGGAAACGTTGACTTGGTGATTGATATTTCCTTGATTCGCTCCTTCAATCATAGGACTTGATTTGTGCTTGTTGCCCAAGCATTCATTACGTGTCTTCAAATGATCCGTGCTTTGAAGAGAAGTTTCCTTTCTCAGAAAGGCTCAGTAAAGCGGTCGACTTACTCAAAAAGGTGCATTGAGTCCGTACTGTCCGTACTCAGTAGGGACCACTGCGGGGATAATACTCCATCAATCAAGTTATTCATTTCCCGATTTAGCTTTATTTGATTGATTCCATAGTCTTCATAAGATCTTTGATTAATTATTGACTTCTTAATTGGACTAATAAAATCCTTGATTATTATTCTTTGATATCTTTGACCATGTATGCTTCCTCATTTCCTTATTGAGTGTAATTGATTCTTTTATTATTATCCTTTTCCTAATTTATAGCTTGCTTGGAATCCACTCCCAACAGTCACTCTAGTGGTTTATACGGAGTAGCAGTTTCAATTATATATTGGTAGGTATGTATTTTGCGTATAACTAATTTGATCTAAAATTGGATTAATATGTGGATACTAAATTTAGAACTTTTTTATTGAACATGATCATTAATAAATTTAGCATTTTACTAGATTACATCAATGTAGGGGGGATAAGATATCAGCCCAAATGAAGGAAATATTGTATTTTACAAGTCACAAATAACCGGCATTTTGAAATTACCGTCCATAAAAAATTTATTTTAAAATACCACTTTAAAAGAAAAAAAAAATCCGATTTTCATACCAAAAACATGCTCTTTAAAGTTTTTGGGGTCATTTTTGTTTTATGAGTCTGTATTTGAGGTCAAAATTTACCAAAAAAAATGATAAAAAATGTCTCGTTTTGCGAACTAAAAATACCACGGTTTGTGTGACACAAAGAAAATGAGACATTTTCTATATATTTTATTTTTGTCAATTTTGACTTAAAATCGGATTTATAAGGGAAAAAAAAACCCTTAAATTGATAAAGACGGAATAATAGTCAACAAAGGAGGCCGGGGAGTGTCATGTGGCATGTTAACTTGATTTGAAACACTAATTAATTTAATTGTGGAACATACATTATTATTATTGTTATTATTATAACTTGCATTAGTAATAGTAATGTGTAAAAAAGTGATACTCAAGATTTGAAATTGAATCTCATTTACACTAAATTAGTAAGCGAGGGCACATGAAACACGAATTGTAGATCGAGTACAATAGCTATCCCCTAAAACCAGTATAAACCTGTAACACAGTGAGAATAAGTAGGAACACCAAATAGATCACAGAAATGATTGACCATGGATGATTAAAGTAATCTTTCCTCAATATGGCTTTCCATTTATTCCACCTCATAGCAGTATACGCATTCAAATCTCGACTAATATCAGCATAGTAGAAATTGGGATTATAAATCATTATGCATTTGGTGATTTGGTTCACCAAATTTGCTACCTCCTCATCACTTCCTAGACAATGTTTGATTATTCCATGTTGAACTAGTACTCGAACATCTTCAGCAGTATCAATCAAAGCATCGAGGAAGAATACATAGTCGATGAAGTAAGAGTTGTAGTAATGGTGGCATTGCTCGAAAAATACTATACTCCGAAGTACAGCCTCCGTGTTTTCTTGAATTATTAATGTAGGTATTCGTAAGACTCCCTCTGAAAATTCGATGTCGAGTATACTCTCACTGTCAATTGCAATAAATTTAACACCAGCTGCCTTGATCTCTTTGACGCTTGAGGGAAATACTATGTGAGAGTCTTCAAGGTAGAGTTGATCTCGAAGTTTGTAAGGTAGGCAACATATCCTTAGAAAATCCACAAGATGCTTAATATTCGACGCCTCATTTACCTTCTCTTTGTTGGGGTTTGGTGAGTCCGACTCACCGCGGAAAACAAACCCAAAACCAAGACCGCACTCGCAATAAATAAAACCATAAACATAATTAAATTAATCACAAGATTAAGATAAGCTAATTACCCTTGACGCGTGCTTCGCTCCAAATGAGCTCTTACTTGAAAGCTTCAAGTCCCGCTCGCACGGAGACCTCCAACGAAGTCCACCCGCACCAACAAAACCGACTAGGTCCAATGTCTTGGAGTTAGCAAGACCCGACCAACAAAACCCGAGTAATAATATTGAGTTCAAAGGTTTTCACTAATTGTGATGCCTTTTTCAACTCTTACTCAAGCATCCTTCCCAATGCCCATACTTGGGTATTTATAGGAAATGATGGGAGTATCATTTACTCTCCCATCAATGTGGGATAGTATGATTTTTCCATTTTATTTTAAAGCTAAAATAAAATCAATAATCAAGCTAGTAACAAATCAACAAGTGGCAAGCTCATGTGAGTGGTTAGGTGAGGACCATTTGGAGAAGGGGGGGACCAAACTTGCTCCCCACTCCCTCTCCCATAACCGGCCACCTCACTCCCCACACACTCAAGGACCACAAGCCACATGGCACCCACCCTTGGGCACCAAGGCAGCCAAGGTGGGCTGCCATGTGCTGCTGTCCGTGGCAGCCACGCATAGCAAGCCCAGCACTTGCATGCGGGCTGCTGCTGCTGCTGGCCAGCACGCCCAGCATGCTTGTGCGGGCTGCTGCTGCTGGCCTTGTGCCTTGGCCAGCGCTGCTAGGCAGCAAGCAATGGCCTAGCCATGCTGCTGCTAGCTGTGGCGAGCTGGCGCGCCTAGCGTGCTAGCTCCAGCAGCTTGTTGCGGCATGGCTTGCTAGCCATTGCGCGCACAAGGCTGTGCCTAGCATGCTAGCACGCACTAGGCAGCGCCTAGCCTTGCGATGCTAGCATGAGTGCGCTAGCACGCACCAGCCAGCCTAGGCTCGGCTTGGTGCGCATGCTAGCCACCATGCTAGGCCATACGCCCTTAGCACTCGGTTTGCTAGGGCATTCCGATGCTAGGGGTATTTTGGTCTTTTGTTGATTTATTACTATTTCTCGTCTCGTCTTTCACTATTTTTCGACTCGACTTCCGACGCTCGGTTTCGACGCTCTAAGCTCGAATTTCCGACGTCTAAATAAATATTACTCGGTCGACTCATTAACTCCTTCCGAATTAATTCGTCGTTTCGGTTTGTTGAATGCTTGGGTGTGACCCGAAGGGTTCAGTCAAGATTAAGCTGTAACATTAATTATCCATTAATATTACTGATCGGAAGCGGCCTCCACCCAGGCATTCCGATCACTTGACCTTACTGAATATATTAGCTTTCTAATAATTCTGAACCCGCTAACGGAATAGTACACTTGTTCGAAGGACACCATTCCTTTCAATCTCCCACTTGTCCTTCCGGACAAGTGCACATTTTGTGTACAGCCTTTTCCTATGTCGCTTAATGTCTCTTCATGAACTATAAGGTAAGATTTATTTTTGTCATCCTTATTACGTCCAGAAGTGTTTCCCGATTCCGAGTCCGACTGTCAATAAACAGATGATTTCTAAAATCCATCCGAGCACGGCCATGCATTTTACAGTCTCGCTCTACGAGAGGCCTTGTATACAACAAAGACATCTTCCCTATTTTTCTAGGGGGACATTCCCAGTCTTGTAATGTAGCTCCTCTTACTGAGAGGACCTAGCCGCCCGAGTGTTGCCGTTATAATCCCCTATTACGGCAGACGTTTGACAACATCAAAGCGAACTAGTACTCAAACAAGAGAACTCACAATACTCATGGTCGAGGAAATAGGTTCCGATAGCCATAATGAGAAGTATACTTATGACAAAATTTTTAATTTCTTAAAGTATTCTCATAGGTCGATCCAGTATGGTTCTAAACCAATACCTGTGTAAATGATTTATGACAATCATGTCCTCGGAGCACATGAAACGGTGCTATAAATCAGACTACACACTAATCTCAATTGGTCATTAATCGTCCATCGTTTAAATGACCTTGATTAGGGATAATTTTCGATTATAATATTCAATGTTCACTTAATAGGTGTTTCCTTACCAAGACTGGTCTTGATACCCTATTTTGAATATTCTCATAATCGAATGGACTCATTATTTAATCCTAAACCACAATTAAATAGCATAACGGAGTAATAAAATGTTGCATGAAATTTTATATTACTCCAAAACATGAATGGTTTTCCTTAGTGTCTTACATTAACTCTTCTCAAAATTAACTAAAACACTAAACAAGGAAATCAAAGCCAGTCTCCTACATGCTTGATTCCCATTGCCTCAACGTGCTTGTTGTGCTTCACTTGAGGCAAAGGTTTAGTAAGTGGATCGGCTACATTGTCATCCGTTCCAACTTTGCAAATTCTGATTTCACCCTCTGATTTCCATTCTCGAATCATGTGAAATCGCCGCTTGACATGTTTGACCTTCTGATGTTCTCTAGGCTCTCTGGCCTGAGCAATAGCTCCATTGTTGTCACAATAGAGGGCTATTGGACCCTTTATAGAGGGTACAACATCAAGTTCGCCAACGAACTTACGAATCCAAACAGCCTCCTTAGCTGCTTCAGCAGCTGCCAAGTATTCGGCTTCAGTTGTAGAATCTGCAGTTGTACTCTGCTTTGCGCTCTTCCAACTAAACGCCCCTCCATTTAGACAGAACACATATCCAGATTGCGATTTGAAATCGTCTCTGTCTGTCTGGAAGCTTGCGTCGGTATAACCTTCCACAACCAAATCCTTTGCACCACCATACACCAGGAATTTATCCTTGTTCCTTTTCAGGTACTTTAGGATATTTTTGGCCGCAGTCCAATGCGCCTCTCCTGGGTCTGATTGGTAACGGCTCGTAGCACTCAAGGCATACGACACATCTGGCCTAGTACATATCATGGCATACATGATAGATCCAATAAGCGAAGCATATGGAATCTGATTCATTCTTACCCGCTCATCAGGTGTCTGTGGACACTGCTTCTTGCTTAGGGTTATGCCATGTGACATTGGCAGGTGACCTCTTTTGGCCTCCTCCATGCCAAATCGAGCAAGTACCTTATCAATATAAGTACTTTGACTCAATCCAATCATCCTTTTCGATCTATCCCTATAGATCTTGATGCCTAGTATGTACTGAGCCTCTCCCAAGTCTTTCATCGAAAAGCACTTTCCAAGCCAGGCCTTTACAGACTCTAACAACGGAATGCTGTTTCCAATGAGCAATATGTCATCGACATATAAGACTAGGAAGGCGATGTCACTCCCACTGACCTTCTTGTAAACACAAGATTCATCTGGATTCTTGATAAAACCAAACTTACTGATGGCTTCATCGAAACGCAGATTCCAACTTCTGCTTGCTTGCTTTAATCCATAAATGGACTTCTTAAGCTTACAAACTTTCCCAGCATTGTTTTGGTCGACAAAACCTTCAGGCTGTGTCATATACACAGTTTCTTCCAAATAACCATTAAGGAAGGCGGTTTTGACGTCCATCTGCCATATTTCATAGTCGTAATATGCAGCAATCGCTAGGAGGATCCGAACGGATTTAAGCATTGCAACTGGTGAAAAGGTTTCATCGTAATCAATACCATGAACTTGTCTGTAACCTTTTGCCACCAATCTAGCTTTGTAAATGAATACATTTCCATCTTTGTCGGTTTTCAACTTGAAAATCCACTTACATCCGATCGGTGTATAACCTTCGGGTAAGTCAACCAAGTCCCAGACTTGATTTTCAAACATGGAATCCATTTCAGATCTCATGGCCTCTTGCCATTTAGCAGAGTCGGTGCTTGCCATCGCTTGCTTGTAGGTTGCCGGTTCTTCTCCATCCATAATCAGGATGTCCTGATTCTCGGTTAATACTAAACCAAGATATCTATCAGGTTGAGATCTCGGCCTCAGAGACCTACGTAGGGTAATGGATTGAGCATTTGCATTGTCGGTTCGACTTTGCACATTTTGATCATTTTGACCTGCGTCAACAGATGCTGTTTGAGCACTTTGACTGTCATTATGATTTTGTTGCTCATCCTCACGAACTTCGTCGAGTTCGATTTTCCTCCCACTTGTCATTTTGGAAAGGTGCTCCTTCTCCAAAAAGACACCATCGCGAGCAACAAACATTTTGTTCTCCGATTTGTTGTAGAAGTAATACCCTTTGTTTTCTTTTGGGTAGCCCACAAAGTAAACCTTGTCAGATTTGGGATGAAGTTTGTCAGAGATCAATTTCTTGACATATGCTTCGCATCCCCATATCTTTAGGAAAGATAACCTAGGAGGTTTCTTCGTCCATAATTCGTATGGAGTCTTTTCTACAGCTTTTGATGGAGCACGGTTCAGTGTTAGTGCCGCAGTTAGAAGTGCGTGTCCCCAGAAAGAGATAGGAAGATCACTAAGACCCATTGTTGATCGTACCATGTCTAACAAGGTCCGATTTCTCCTTTCGGATACTCCGTTCCATTGTGGAGTTCCTGGAGGTGTCAATTCTGAAAGTATACACTTTTCTTTCAGATGGTCATCGAATTCTTGGCTCAAGTATTCACCACCTCGATCCGATCGAAGGGCTTTGATTTTCTTGCCAAGCTGATTTTCAACTTCACTCTGAAATTCTTTGAACTTTTCAAATGATTCAGATTTGTGCGACATGAGGTAGACATAGCCATATCTACTATAGTCGTCTGTGAAAGTGTTGAAATATCGATGTCTATTTCTTGTGGTTGAGCTCATTGGTCCACATACATCGGTATGTATAAGACCCAATAAGTCACTTGCCCTTTCTCCCAACTTGGAGAATGGCTGTTTAATCATCTTGCCTAATAGACATCCTTCGCAATTCTCAAACGATTCTAAATCGAAAGAGTCAAGAACACCTTCTTGTAGAAGTTTCTTGATGCGTTTGATGTTAATGTGGCGAAGACGACAATGCCACAAGTAAGTCTGATTTGACTCCATGGTCTTAGCTCTTTTGGTATCATTATAAACAATTTGTCTAAATACACAAACGTGTCATTCCATAAATTATAAACAAGATGATATGTCTTGTGATCAAGTTTACAATGACGTCCAACGCCACAAGATCAAAATATGGTAGATAAAACTAAACAAGTTTTAAATCTAGACAAAATATGAGATTACAAGCTTTCTTTGAAAGATTATCTTTTCTTCCACTTGTACTCATATCCACTTGAAAAGCACCGCTCACTTTGTTCCTGAAATAGGAGCATATAGTGAGCCAATTTTCCGGTATCTAATACCTCATAAATTGCTTATGTTCAAGTGTAAAGATGATACCTGAGATCGAGGTTACTTTTCCTTTCGCCTCATCTGCTAGATATATGCTACATTCTCTTTTGTAGTGTCCGGGTCTACTACAATAGAAGCAGCGCATCTTAGCTTTGTTCTTGAACTCCTTCTTCTTTGGTCTCAGAGCAACCTTAGCCTTCTTGCAAGAATAGGTTTTCTGGAGCTCTTGAACAACTTCCATTAAGTAAAGTTTGTTCCGCTTGGCCGTAAGTCGCATCTTTAATGCAACATACCCCGAGTGGAGTGAGCTTAGTAGCATGAGAGCTGCTTGCTCATCTTCCACTGGTTTGCCAATTAGCTCCAGATGGGTGAATAGCCTTGTCATGTTGAGCACATGAGCTTGAAGTGGCATCCCGGGTCTAAGTCTTGCATTATAGACCATAGCCCATACTTCTTGTCTCTCTTTGATGAGACATCCATCTTGCGGTGGCTTGATCCTCATGTTCGAGAGTGACCTAGTCACATCTTCCACAAGTCCATCATAGTTGCCTCTGGTACTCTTGGTGACTCTCAAATTAACTACGTCTTCTAGAGCTTTGAGCATCATGTCCGGAAAATAGTTGGAGAACTTCCCCTTCCATTGTACCGGGATGGAGTTTGCCATGAGTCTGGAAACTCTTTTGCAATCCTCACTCCATTCCTCATGTGCCTCATCACTCATAATCCCCTTTGAGTAGAAACTCGGGATTTGAGTGTCCAGAATGTGCTCTAGGTAGCAATTTCGGAGGGTCTTTCGGAGTTCCTCTTCCCATTCTTTAAAGTTTACCAAGTTCAGAGAAATTGGCAACTCTTTGGGCAATTCCGGGAGCATAAGGTCGTTGTTATTAGTTGAAGACATGATTCTACAATTGAAAGAATTTAAAATGAAAAACCATTCATTTATACTTAAATAAGATTGAAATCATGCATTTTAATCAAACTTATTTAAAGCGTCTTATTCACACATTAAAGATTGTCCCCAATATTGGTGAGAATAAGTCGATTCCAAGATCCAAAGAAACAAAGAGTGGTTAAGCATGCTTTGGCTTATCTTAACACTCAATCTCCTAAGGTAAGCAACACTTTGCTAATGGCTCCAAGCCACTCTTGGTTGAATAAATCGTCGCATCCCATGCTCTCTAAACAATTTATTCACTTTGCCACGACATGTTAGGACTCCATCACTCATATCGTTGAGTATAACCAAAACCACTTGCATACCTAGTATGCCTTACGTTCCTTGGAGAAGTAGTGATGCCTCGCTTTGGCGTAGCCCACCACTACCCTCGTTCGGTTGGTAAGTGTGTTTTGGAATGGCAAGTTTTACTCAATTTTAAGGGACCTAGGGTTTCTATGTTGGTTGATTTAAGTGAACTTAATTAATCATCTCAACATTCGAAATCCTAACCATGCATCTAACATATAATTCAAATATATAAACATAAATATATATCGAAAACATAAATAGAGATGCATTTGGCAACTAGCATGACCCCTTGAGATCTTTAAGTCTTCAAAAGGTCTTCTTTTGCAACTTCATGGCTTCGTCTTCTAAGAACCCCGTCTTCAAGACTTGACCAAATAATATAATTGCTAGTTACTACGATTAGGACTAATCTAAATATTAAGGTACAAAAATACTCAACGGTTCGCAGACCGTATTTAGATTTACAAAAATACATCACGGATCACAGTCCGTATTTTCTATCCTAATCGGGCCCCACTAGTTGCCATTTCATAAAACCTGTGAGAGAATTTTACATTCCATTCATCCATTCACTATCTGTGAATGGCCCATGCATTTTACAACGATCAAACAAGTAACAATGCATAAAACCGCCCGAGAACTAGTAATTAATCTAGGTGGTTAATTCAATTAACACGCCTAATTAAACTAGTCAAAGTTGTTTTAACCGGTTATGGTAATAACTAAGAGACGCTCCCACTAAATTCCGCATCCAATCTTAACTAATCCAATTAATTAAGTCGGTGAACCCAAATATTTGTCAAAATTAATTTTGCAAATGTCGCTCAAAAACCCGAGGCCTAGCCTCCAAAATTTTAATTAAATAAAAATAATTAAGACGACAATCTAAGCAAAATTACGAATTCCATAATGTCTAAGTGCCTAGCACTAAGACTTGGAACCCAAAATTACCCTTATTTACATATTAAGCAACGCTAAAATTAACTTTAAAATAGCATCGCCTTAATAACCCGGGGTTATTGTGCCAATTATGGGATCGTACGTACCGTACAACAAGCTCGTAACATACCCATTCGCACCCCCGCAACACCAAGCATGCCCATGGGCTGCTTGTGCTCGCACACGCCACGCCCAGCCAAGCCAAGCGTAGCAGCACGCACAGCGCGCACAGCACTATGCTGCTGCTGCGCCATGCTGCTGCTTGCTGCTGGCTGGTGCGCTATGTGGCTGGCAGCGAGCAGCAGCCCACGCCCTTCCTCGCACACACAGACGTGCAGCACTACGCACCTAAGAACGAAGCACCCAGCAGCCTCGGCAGCCACATATGGGTTGCGTGAGCAGCCCAGCTGGCCGAGAGCTGGCTCGGGACTCTTAGGCCTCGTGTTGCGTGCTAATGCTTTGAAAATTATCGAATTTTGTGTGTGACTTTATAAATCAATTCTAAATTAATTTTAGAATCAATTTTGAGGAAAAATGAAAAATAACAAGTCCAACTTAAATAATTCATCCAAAGCAATTAACCAAATTTATTACCAAGAATCATTCTTTAATAAAATTGGTTTAACTTGGTGTAACAAAATAAATTAGGGCATTTCTCACTATTAATTTAATCACTTTAAATTAATCTTGAGATTTTGACAAAATAAAAGGGAGTTGGAAAAAATGAACATAAGTTCAATAAAGACTCCAACTTTAATACTTGTGACTCCATGAAAAATTATATCTTCCAATATGAAGATAAACCAATTTCTATCACAAGTTTTAAACTTTATGATTCCAATCAACTAAAAAATGATTAAATCAACAAAGTTTAACCAAAATTCATGGAATTTAGTAACTCAAAGTTTCAATCACTTATCATAAGTAAAGATTGAATCTTTAGTACTTGGAAGCATCAAAGAACAACTATTTCACACTCAATGCAATTAATTTGCAATTATGTGAAAAATAAAACCAAACTTTCAAGCACCAATTACTACCAAGTAATCATGCTTAAAGTGGTCTAAAAATTGCATATAAAATAAGGAAAGAACCATTTACATAACCACCATAAATATGCAATCAATTTTCAAGGTTAGAAAGACTTAAAATTTTTCGTCAAAACGAAAAATCCCTCGAAAAATGCATTTCCAGAACACCTTTTCCACCCAAAATTCACTATTTTTGGGTCGAAATCTGGGTTCGGGAGCTGAAGACAGCTCTAATACGAGGTAAAAAATTGAAAAACGAGTTACTAATCTAATTAGCAACTTAAAACCAGAAAAATAAGCCATAAAGGCACCTTGAAAAAATATTATGATTTTAAAATAGACGAGCGAGGCTCCGATACCGCTGTTGGGGTTTGGTGAGTCCGACTCACCGCGGAAAACAAACCCAAAACCAAGACCGCACTCGCAATAAATAAAACCATAAACATAATTAAATTAATCACAAGATTAAGATAAGCTAATTACCCTTGACGCGTGCTTCGCTCCAAATGAGCTCTTACTTGAAAGCTTCAAGTCCCGCTCGCACGGAGACCTCCAACGAAGTCCACCCGCACCAACAAAACCGACTAGGTCCAATGTCTTGGAGTTAGCAAGACCCGACCAACAAAACCCGAGTAATAATATTGAGTTCAAAGGTTTTCACTAATTGTGATGCCTTTTTCAACTCTTACTCAAGCATCCTTCCCAATGCCCATACTTGGGTATTTATAGGAAATGATGGGAGTATCATTTACTCTCCCATCAATGTGGGATAGTATGATTTTTCCATTTTATTTTAAAGCTAAAATAAAATCAATAATCAAGCTAGTAACAAATCAACAAGTGGCAAGCTCATGTGAGTGGTTAGGTGAGGACCATTTGGAGAAGGGGGGGACCAAACTTGCTCCCCACTCCCTCTCCCATAACCGGCCACCTCACTCCCCACACACTCAAGGACCACAAGCCACATGGCACCCACCCTTGGGCACCAAGGCAGCCAAGGTGGGCTGCCATGTGCTGCTGTCCGTGGCAGCCACGCATAGCAAGCCCAGCACTTGCATGCGGGCTGCTGCTGCTGCTGGCCAGCACGCCCAGCATGCTTGTGCGGGCTGCTGCTGCTGGCCTTGTGCCTTGGCCAGCGCTGCTAGGCAGCAAGCAATGGCCTAGCCATGCTGCTGCTAGCTGTGGCGAGCTGGCGCGCCTAGCGTGCTAGCTCCAGCAGCTTGTTGCGGCATGGCTTGCTAGCCATTGCGCGCACAAGGCTGTGCCTAGCATGCTAGCACGCACTAGGCAGCGCCTAGCCTTGCGATGCTAGCATGAGTGCGCTAGCACGCACCAGCCAGCCTAGGCTCGGCTTGGTGCGCATGCTAGCCACCATGCTAGGCCATACGCCCTTAGCACTCGGTTTGCTAGGGCATTCCGATGCTAGGGGTATTTTGGTCTTTTGTTGATTTATTACTATTTCTCGTCTCGTCTTTCACTATTTTTCGACTCGACTTCCGACGCTCGGTTTCGACGCTCTAAGCTCGAATTTCCGACGTCTAAATAAATATTACTCGGTCGACTCATTAACTCCTTCCGAATTAATTCGTCGTTTCGGTTTGTTGAATGCTTGGGTGTGACCCGAAGGGTTCAGTCAAGATTAAGCTGTAACATTAATTATCCATTAATATTACTGATCGGAAGCGGCCTCCACCCAGGCATTCCGATCACTTGACCTTACTGAATATATTAGCTTTCTAATAATTCTGAACCCGCTAACGGAATAGTACACTTGTTCGAAGGACACCATTCCTTTCACTCTTGGCCTTGGCCTATTATTGTACGTGCAGCCTCTCTTCCAGGAATATAAGTGTTACTTATAAATTTACAAATAACATCCTTGAAAGATGTATCGCGGTATGTTGCACCAAACCGTTGCATTGTACAGATCATTAAGAACAAAAAATGGTAGTTGATTATCCTCGATAAATAAATCTTGTTCAACTCTCATCATCCATGCTATTTTATTTACCATTGGATCTCTTCGGAGTTGTACCGGATTACCATCGTAGCACATAAAATAGTAGATGATGAATGCAGCATCTAACAACATCATCTCAATGAACTCATTACTAGATAGACTTATTTTTTCTTCGTAGTAGGAACGAGCTTCCTCCTCTCGTTCTTTTATATTGTCTATAAGCTTGGCTACGCTATAACAAGATTGGTTGCCATTCACATGGGTGCTATATTCAAGGAAGCATTGGAGATGGCTCAATTTTAACTCTTGTGAAAATGTCAAGGATGGATTTTTATAGTAGATAGGACCTATTGAAACAATCGAAGGCTGGTAACATTGTTCGTTTACCTTGCGAATATGTTCGGGCACTTTATAAATGGAATGATTAGAGCAATGATTAGGTAAAGAACTAAGCTTGTGTTGTATTGAAGATTCCACATCTTTGGTTTGATTTGTCATTATAGAACTTGGTTTTGTTGAATGTTGATGTTATAACGAGAACAGACTCTAAAATGAGAGCATAAAACCAATCTAGATCATTAGATCATCATAATCGAACAAGTATTATGCTTCTTGTGTAATGACTTTTTTGTAATTTTACAACTCTATAAACCGATTTTGAATTGTAAATTTAAGAAAATAATTAAAAATCTAGTGTCAAGCACATGACACCAATTACCCCCATAAAAGAGTCATTATAAAGAAGATTAATCTTAAAAAGAATCTAAACTATTCTCTTGATCTAAAATTCATATACTTTTAAGCATATAGCACAAATTTACCTACCCCAAAATATAAATTAAAAAATAAAAAATAAAACAAGAAGAATACTTTTTACCTCAATTTCTGTTTTCTGACATTAAGATACATAAGGAAGAAAGATATGTCTTTTCTCCAAATGTTTTCTTCAATCAATGGAAAACAAATGCTCCATTTGCATCGATTGAATTGAGCCAGCTAACCTTTAGGAAATGAAGAAATCTGATAAGTTTTGCAAAATTCAAAATTCAACAAACATTATTTAGTGTAAAGTGAACTAATTTAAAGGAAATCAGAGCAAGAGCTAATTAAATTTGAAAGTGACTCTTGTCATCTTGTGAGTTGTGACTCTTGTGATATGAATGAAGGGATAAGTTATGAGTGATGGTTGTGAATTTGAGAATATAAATGAGCAAGGATATGGGTCAACAAAAATAATGGAATAGAGGAATGTCACATCTCACATCAAATTATAATGTGAATCAAAGAAATTGGAGACCATATAAAGTCCAAAAAGTGTGCTCCAAGTCTCCAATTGGGGAGATTGAAGTACATAAGGGGGCCTGGTTACTATAGTGGTTTATAGAAATTTCATTTATTGAAAGATTTTCAAGCATAGCTTATTCTGATGGTAAAGTTTGCATCTCACAACCTTGACCTAAGGTTGTGAGATCAAACCACACTAGTGGTACTTTAGAGTGGAAATTTCCTTATCCTTACCCCCCATTCCCAAAGTAACTAGTCCGCTAATTCGGATCGGAAGACTTATGAGAGGTTTAAAAAATTATTAGAAGATATTTTGCGTAGATCCGGATTGAAAGACCTATGAGAGGTTTAAAAAATTATTAGAAGCGTAGATATAAAAAAACTAACACATCTAAAGCCAAATCAAACCTGAATTACCTGATTATTGGAGGCTTGGAGATGTGTAGATGTAAAAATCTAACTCGGTCATATTAAACCCTCTTTATTTTGATAGGGTAACACAATTAGTATAGCCATATAGGTTGGGACCAAGGTTAAATAATTTTCAACTTTTTATATTCTTTAAGGTCAATATACAGGGTTGGATAGTAATGTATCTTTGAAACTTAGAATTATAGGATTAATGGGTAGTTCGTACACCCGGGTGTATCATGTGCATAGTATACTCGGGTCAAAACAAAATGCAATTGAACATAACACGCAACACGTTTTAAAAAACTTTGGATTAAAAAAAAAAAAAAGAACATACTGTAGCTTATAATTTTATACATTTAAATCACTGCAAACACTATGTTCTTGGAAACTGGTGATGATTTATAAGGGTAATATTGCTGTCAAACTAGTAACAAACTCGATAACTGCAACACAGATGCCTAAATCTTAGTTCGAAACTCCAAAAGCACAGCGGCCGCAGCCCACCAGTGCCTAAGCTACCTATGTAGCCAATGCTGCCTTTCATCTTTCATGGAACTGATGGTATGATGCTTAATAGTGACTCGGATATTAGCTAAGCCTTACACAGAGCTTTCTGTAAAGACTGAGGCTGTAAAGACTGAGGCAGACTCTATTTAATCTATTGTGCCTTGATTACAAGGGCTATTCCTATGAGCTCATTACAGGGCTATTCCTATTGAGGGCTATTCCTATTCTAACTGTCCGAACTTCTATAAGCCACTAGAGTAACTGCTATAAGCCACTAGAGTAACTGCTATTCCTATTCCAACGAGTCAATGAGCTTCGCCTTATGAGCTCATTGGAGAGTCTTGCATCTCCAACTGTCGGAACTTCTATAAGGCGAAGCTCATTGACTCGTTGTTGTGATCATATTTGGTGGGACAAATGACCAAATAAATAGATTGCCATCTACCAATTATAAGCCAGATGTACCAATTCTCTCAGTAGCTTTCCGTCTAGATAACTACTGATCCTTTTGACAGGATCTGCTGTCATCTGATGACAGTGAGTTAGCAAGGCAGATCCTGTACAGGGTTTAGCTTCTCTATTGAGGGGAATTATATACTGGTGATGCTGCTGCAACACTTAATCATATTGTACCACTTCTGTTGTAAAGAATCTCATTGTGAATTTTGAAGTAAATGGGCTTTTTGGAGCATCTGTATATGGATCATAGCATTGCTTCTCTTAAAGCTATAATAAAACCAAAGACAGAATCAAATCACAATTGCAATAATCACAAGCTATTTATTCAAGGTCTCCAACTTTCCAATTGCAACAATCACAAGCTAACTACTTATTTGAAGCCGGTTACAACTTGTAGAATGGTTAGAATCAACATTACAATTGCATACACTACAGAAATAGCAGCCCAAGGATGGCTGAAGTAGTCATGCTTGAGTATGGCCCTCCATCTATTCCATGGAGTACAAGCATATACGTTGAGATCCTTGCATATACCTGAGTAATAGAACTTTGAAGTTTTTAGCCCCGTCTGCTTGAAGATCTTGCTAAAAAGAATTGCCACTTCTTCATTATTCCCTAACCAGTTGTCAATCACCCCATTTTGAACAAGTATGGCCACATCCTTTGGGGTGTTGATCAAACTATCCAAGAACGCAAAGTAGTCAATGATGTAAGAGTCAAAGTAATAATGACATTGCTCGAATACCATGATGTTCCGAAACAACGATTCTGTATCATCTGTCACCACAATCCTAGGAATCTCCAAAACCCCTTTTACAAATCGTATGTCTAGTAAATTCTTACTTTGGCTCGTCACAAATTTGACTCCTGCTTCACTTAGTTCACTTACACTTGAAGTAAACTCAAAATTCTGCTTGGTATTAGGTAATTGATCCCGAGAGGCAGAAGGAAGGTAACATATTCTTAGAAAATCAACCAGATGCTTTACATCCGCACTTGCTATCCTTGGAGGAACAACTTCATCTTTTCCCATGAAGAATTTATAAGTAATATCAAGGAAAGGAAGTTGGTTATTTTGCGAAGAGGGCCTGAAGGCAAGGTCGTAAAGACCCTTGATAAGAAAAAAAGGTAGCTGGTTTTCTTCTAGCCTTATATCTCGAGTGACTTGTAAGATCATCCTTGGTTTGTTGAATATACGGTCATTTTCATCTATAAACTCATGGAAACAACTCCTCAAGAAGAGCTCAATGATAAATATTGCATCAATGAGCAGCATTTCAATAAAATGTTCACTAGGTAGGTTAATAGTCTCAACATAACTTTGGCGAACTACCTCTTCCCAACCTCTTATAACTTCAGCATAATTATCTAACTTGTAAGAAGTGGATCGGAGAAGAAAAGATTGCAAGTACCTCAATTTTTGTTCTTGCATAGCTATCAGCTTTGGATCGCCATAGTAGACTGGACCTATTGACACGAGCAAAGGTCGATAAGCATCCTCATTAACCTTTCGAAGATTTTCAGGGACTCTGTAGATGCAACAATTTGAGGAAACTGTTGGCAATGATTCAAGCTTGTGCAGTAATGAATTAGATACCCATTTGCTAAGATCTCCCATGATTTCCTTTATTTTATTTTTTATTTCCTAGCAAAAGGAAAAGAGGCAGTGAGACAAGTAAAGTTCTCCAGCTCAAGCTATTTTTGATTCTTACGTTTTGATTTGTATAAAGGCTTACTGGGTTGCTCACTATCAAAAAATAATAACCTCTAAAAAATCACACAAATTTCTCACTTTACAGGTAGTTTCTAGATAAGACCAGGCTGCCCAAGCCTATGATCAGAAAACAGCAAACATTGAAAGACAGGCATTACCACTGAACTAATCTTAATATATCCACATCTCTTATCAAGTTTGTTCTATTTTTGTCATCCCCTAATAAACAAATGTAGAAGTTGATCAAGAAGGGGCCTAAATTCACCAAAGTGAGGATTCTACAACAAATCTATGAATTATCAAGGGGCCTAAATTCACCAAAGTGAGGATTCTAGAGTTTGCTTTTGAATACTGAATCATCTGTATGCTGCTCCTATTGTACAACGTACAGGGCACCCGCTACACTTAATGATTACACAAAGTTTAATACAATAACAACCTGTGTCCCTGTTGTAGGGAATATAAACCCTCTGCCCCTTTTCCGAATGAGCCTTTAACTCAAGACTGCGGTAAGTTTTAACCATCTGAACTCCCATTACTTGCTCAAGTGCATATTGTACTAACACACTTGTTTTCATTTTCTTGAATGTAATCCCTGTTTCTCAACTTATCTCTAAGAAAATATCATCAAACAAATGACCATCTCAACAAAAAAAAACTAAAGCAGGTCCTTGAAAATTAGCTAATGAATTAGGGCATGCTCTCTTCAACTTAATTTCACTTCAGTTCACTTCAGTTCCCAATTTCCTTCTCTCATAAACAATTCAGTTCAGTTCGGCTCAGCTCAGTAAATTAGAACAGGCCCTAAGAGTACAAGTATTTAGCTGGGATCTTCACCCAAGTAACCCAACCCATCAATACACTCAACGGAACCCGGACTGCGCATCCTTTAGGCAAATTATGTTACCAAATTGTTAATTTTTAGACTAATTTAACAAATTAGGTTCTACAATAATAAGTTCAAATAAATTCCAATAAGTTCAAATAAATTCCGATAAGTTCAGGTAAGTGAATGTCAGATAAAAAGAAAAAAATGGCGATTGCAGAACATTAATTTCATAAGAATAATAACTGAAATTGAATAATTGCAGGAGAATAAACTTACCAAAATTGATGTTGGATTGAAATGAAGTTGAATCGTTTGCTACTTAATAAACCACCTGAAATTTATGGAATTTGTAATTAATTTGAATTTTGAGAAGGCAGATATTTATAACCTTAAAATCGAAAAAGTTGGATTCGAAAGCTCCATTTCCTTCCAACTTCCAGTCACCTTCAAGGGAACTTTCATACTTCAGCATCAAACTTTTTTTTTTCCTTTTATAATTTCAAAGAGTTATTGGAGAAGTAAGGAACAAAGTAAAAGTGCAAAACTTGGGTGGAAAGGGTTAATAAAGCAAGACCAAATAGCTAATTTGGTGTAAGAATTGTACTTAAGATAACAAAAATTTTAAATTTATTTACAACAAAAGAATATTTTATGGTTTACAAATAATATCATTTTGTTGTAAATAATACTTCCTTTGTCTTTTTATTAGAGTTTCATTTTTAATATTTATTACTCACATAATAAAGAAAAGTGAAACTCTAATAAAAAGACGGAGGAAGTAAGAAACAGAGGTAGATGTAAAAATTAACAACTACTTAAATATCTTATGTTGGTTTTGTTCAAATAAATGATAGTTGAGAATGTTCAATAAGCACCAATCGTAGCTTTGTTGAAAAGAAATATTTAGTCCGTATTAGATTTAAATTTCTTTGTAGATTTATACGAAATACGTAGTACGAGTATAATTTTTACTAAATGAATTAAATTTTGTTAGGGACAAAAATAATACAACTTCTTTTCGCAACAAGTGAACTTAATCTTCACACACAACAACAAATTTAAGTTGATTCAAGTCTCGTCTTCGGCTTTAGGTCGTCTTGGTAGCCATGGTAGGCCTTGAAAATTGAAAGTACTTATTGAGTTATAGGTCCTGCAATTAAAAAAAAATAGCAAGTTGGCCTGCATTTTACGAGCAGCAGCATAAAGCCAAGAACAAACTTCAACTCATTAAACTTGAGTGCATTCAAAGGAACCAACAAGTAACGAAATGAAATTATCCACACTTGTTTTTCCAAGAACCCCCACCCCAAATGCTTTGACATAACATGCCAACAATATTCAAGTGAAAGTTTGCTTGAGGCTGCGGAAATTAATTTCAACTTCACGATGTGGTCTGTTTCTTCCATTCTTCTTTCAACACAATGTGGGAAAATGAAAACCTCGAATCTGTTTAACTGTTCCACTCTGGATCCAACTCTCTCGTCAAAACAAAGAATCCGCTAATGAAGAACAGTAGAAAGTTGAACAAGCAAGTTCGTGCTCATAAGACATGGAAGCAAGAGGAAACAGGGTAATGTGGGTTTACAGTATAGCTCATTTCAGCTTGGACTTTGAAGAGCTCTGAAGAGGTTTTGCAGTGGGTCTAGGAGCAGGTTTTCTCATGGCCTTCTTAATATCATACTTGACAGATGCGAAAGCACATACAAGGGCGAGCAGCATCGTAGGATAGACATAGATAGATTGTGTAGGATCTGTGTTTGCCGGTCGTGCAAGGAGTCCTTCCTTGACCAGACCCCAAACTATCAGGAGTGTGCCAAACATGCTCATTCTTCCTGGTTTCAGAATGCCGATTAGAGCACCTGCCACACAGAAGTAGCTACCCCCCAAAACCTGAGGAGTTCATGAAAATAGATCATTAAAACAAGTTCCAGATCATTAAAATTTGGAGGGAAATTAATGCACAAAAGAGAACCAGAAGTTCAGTATTGTACAAAAGCACAAACTGAACACCATTAATATCGTCAAGAAAAGTACAGGCTACATCCATATCATCTTAATTTTGAGTTATTGACATTGCCGAAAACTATCAATTCTCTGAAAGCATAGATCACTAAGATAGCATTTGAATACCAGTTCAGAAAGCAAATTAGCTTAAGAATTACGGAAATAAATATATATGTATATAAAATAAAATAAAAAAATCCCAAGAAAGCTTAGTCAGGACTCAGGAAAGTATTGTCATTGTATTCTAGACACAAATTCATAAGTATGTAGAGCATAAAAAAAATAGTAAAAAAAATCAATGAATATAATGCTGCATCTTATCTCTCTCTCAAAGAGTGTTCTGTTTCTGACCCTATCCAACAGCAATATGGGGGAATCTCTGATGTGCACAAGTGTACTCAGATTTCTAGAAATCATAGTGCCGAGTGCTGACATGAACAAGTTTTCAATCATGCACACACAGTTGCCTAAGTCAAGTATATGTTCCAAGATCCTTAGTAGATAAGCAAGAGGGTTGTGTTCAAGAAGACTAGCAAAGAGAGAACCAGACTCTAATAAGAAATTCAACAAAAATATTACTACCAGCCTGCTCTATTATCATAAAAACGTGTTGACAGAATCTTTAAATTGTGTTGACTGACTCACAATATGCATAGCTTACAATCAAGGAGCAGACAATGTCTTAACATATAGTCAGGTACGGCCACGACACATGAAAGGGGGAGGGGGGAACTAATGTAGTTAAAAACAAAATTTTGATTGCCTTGTTACAGAGTGCTTGCCCTGCTTGGTACTTAACTGAATCCAGAAGGGAATTTATAAAGCTCAACTCTTGCAATGGGCAAGGTAATGAAGACAATGATAACATAAACTGCTCGTCAGAGGTATGTATGGCATTACAATTAACATTTGACATCCATGCATACCCTTTTATAAAAGAAACTGCCTTAGATAGATGTTTGCCAATTAGCACAAGGAAACAATGTCTTGAGTTTTTCCAGTGAAACAAATTCAACAGAACCCCCCCCCCCCCCCCCCCCCCCAATACCACCACCACCACACACACACACACACCAAAATAAATGTTGCAGGGTTTATTGAGTCAAGATGTAGGCAACCTTACCCTAAATGAATCAAGATTACTCAATTCTAATGTACTGAACAAAGCACAGTAGCAAAACTGATCTCTTGTACGTGAAGTATGCATCAAAACTGCATAATATCGTAATTTATTATCATCAAATCACCAGATTGCATATGGTGCAAACTGTGTAAAGTACTCATCTGACATAGCAATCACCTCTTTTCCATTACTATGATGTTTAGACAGGTAGAAATTGAAAACATATTAGAAGGTGCCAAATTGGCCCAAATATATGGACTAGGTGTAGCAGCAACTATTTTTTTAAGCAGAAAGTTGAGAAATGGGGCTGAATAGGGAACTTTTCGTATGGTTGAATTCTACTCTATTCTAAAAATAACTATTTAAACAAGAAAGGAGCATGTGGACAAACCATAGAATCCTAAACTGAAGATCATGAAGGATTTTTCTGGGCATTTGTACCCTAGTTTCAGATAGACCAATAAATGAACAAAGCCCAAGATTCAAAGGACAGCAAACAAAAACCAACAGTAACAATATTCGAGAAAATAGCCTTGACTATTACTTCAGCAACTGATATCTGAGAACAATCTAGCATGTATAACATCTTAAAATTTCTCAGGTTATGATTAACAAATAGAAGATAGATTAGTAATTTGTACCTCTAAGCGCTTCAAATCAAGTGCAACAGGGGCATCTTTGACGCTAGTTAGATTGTAGATATCCACGAGATTGTTCCAGCTAGGGATTGTCAAATTTTTGACAAGTCCATGTACCACGGCTCCAGGAAAAAGAAGGGTTTTTACAACCGATACAGGAATGATATCACTGGCAATTAATTGAGAAGATGTCACGTGAACTGGGGTTGTGCACATACCAGATCTGCATGGTACTCTACAAATATATAAACGAAAAGTTAAGGACAGCTGAGATAGTCATATTCCTAGAAAACAAGTAACATAGTAGCTACAGTGATCCAAAAACGTAGTGCTCTAAATGGTTTCACCAAAATTATTTTGCAAGTCTCCGTTTAATAAGTTCTCCTTTTCAAGTAACCAAATTTAAATTAACAAATCTGACACATATACATCAAAGTAATAACATTTAATTACCTTACTTTTTCAATATAAACAACTCCGAATAATATTTCATAAGAGCAACACTGCAAGCAAAGACCAACAACCTCAAATAGTTTGGCACCAACAATATAATTCTTTGTGGCATAAGAAAATGCATGTAGGAAATGATCATAAAAATGAAGATACTTCGTCCGTCCTTGACTGATTACAACATATTATGGTGTTCAAACTTTACACACTTTGACCGTAAAATTTTTATCATCAATAAGACTTGTTAGATTCGAATTAAGGTATAAAGATTGACTTTGAGTAATCTTTAAAAAGTAGTTATACAAGTTAATGGCCAAAGTTTGCATTGGAGTCCATGAAAAAGATATGTTGCAATCAATTAACAGCATATGGGTAGTAAGTATGATTATGAATTTATGAGGATCAATAGAAGCAATACTGAAATTTAATTACAGCATGCAGGCTATGGTATATTTAAATATTCTCCTACAAAATAAAATTAACCATACTGATAATTAAATATGAATTTTAAACAACATAAAACATAGGAATAATAGCCACCATGGATTGCAGCTGCACAACATTGTATAGGAAGTAAAGAACCAACTATTATTATTACTATTATTAAAGCATACAGCATGAAATCATTTCGCAATAGTAAAGCCCAGCGTGAACAATTCAGCCATGCTTTCCATACATGACGAATTCAAATCTAATTCTCTTAACTCATGGATAACAAACAAAGGAGCAGTAAATGCCACCATAGATAGCAACTGTAAAACATTGTACAAGTTAAGAACCAAACATATACAGCTACAAAAACCATACAACAACACAAATAAACAAGTTCAAGAGCCATCTCACAAATGTCAACTCCAACGTGAACGTTTAAGTCATGCTTTCCAAACATAACAACTCGAATCCAATTCCTACTCCAAATAATTGAATTCAATAATCTCCATAGTCGTCCTTGAGATAAGTTATTATTACTCCTCCAAACATACATTGTTGCTACTGAAGACTTTGGATGATACAACAATATTCTAACATCCAACTTTTTCGACACTATAATGAATTAATGATGGCCAATTTACCAAACTATCTTAAATCATAGCACTGCTAAGCAAATCAAATGATCACAAATTTCTTTGCAGCGTTATTTCTAGCAGTTCATGGCAAACACAACATATAATCAAGCCAAGCAGAACACAGTACTTGTCAATCAGTAAAACTCATAAATTCTTCCGATTCAAGTAATAATTTATCAATCGGCAAAACTCATGAACTCTCCCGATTCAAGTAATAATTATCCTAAAAACGAGGTAGAATTCAGCGCTAAATGCAGCAAGTCTTCCGAAATAAAAATTAATGCAAGTTAGGTCAATAATTACAGCATAGAAATACATTCTTCAAATTGAATCGATTGCAAGCATTAATAATTCAGCACAAAATGCAGATTAACGAAGAAACAAAATCTAAAAGTGTTTCATCAAATTTGACAACTGATTTGGTTCAAATTGAGTAGAATCGGAAAAAATTAATTGCAGATTTAGCGAATTGAGAAATGCGCAGGAGAAAATTGCCAAATTGGGGGAGAGAGAGAGTAACGAACTTGAAGAGAGGGATCTGAAGGAAGATGACGAAGAAGAAGACGCGAGAAGCAATGGTGGAAATTTTGGTGCTGGTCCAACCTTTGCTCGATAAAATCGCCATTGTTATGCTGCTGCTGCTTCACTTGGCAATCTCAGGCCGAGAGAGGAGAGAGAAAATTTGATCTCAATCTCTTAATTCGGTTTTAGTCAACGTCGGCGTTGAATATACGGTACTCCGTGTATATCTATATCCATACATTCTTGTGAACCTCCCGACCGCGGTTACGGAAAAAGAATAAGGTTTGGCCTGAGCATTTTAAGTTAGACCATCTCCAATTGTGATACTCAAGTTTGAGTATTAAAATACAAAATAAGTTGTTTTTTATCTTGGTAATACCATACCTACTTCTCAATTTAGAACTTATGTGAATTCTAATTTTCCAATAGTGAGACTCTCTAAAAATATACAAATGTCACTTTTAATTATGGCCCACCAAATCCATTTCTTTTTTAATATCAAATATCATAAAATTAAAAAAAAAAAAGGTAAAAATTAAATAAATTACAAAATATATTAAAATATTGACAAGAGCCGTACACTTTTTGTCAAATGAGACTCAAAGTTGAGTATCTAAACTTAGCAACTTTCTTTTGGAGTTGCTAAGTTTAGATACCAACTTTTTGATATACTCCCTCCGTTTTTTTTTTTTTTTTTTTTTTTTTTTTTTTTTTTTTTGCATTACTTTTCTTTTTGGGGTGTTTTTTTTTAAATGCATCACTTCTATTTTTGGTAACTTTATACTATATTTTATCATTTCTCTCTCTTACTTTAAATCTCACTCAACTTATTTTATCATTTTTTTTTCTTTCATGGTCCCCACTAAAATAATAAAAATTATATCTCCTCTCACATACTTTCTCTTTCATGGTTCCCATCTTACTTTTATTATAATAATTTATTCACCCACTCACAATATTATATTACTCTCCTAAAACTTTGTGCAATCCAAAGTGATGCAAATAAAAAAAAATGGAGGGAGTACATTGCAAAAAATACTCTCTCTCCTAAAAATACTCACTTGAGTCTCACCATTGGAGAGTGTCTTACAGCAGCTAGTACCTCGCATAGTACAAACAAAAATGCGGAAAGCAGGCCCATAGCAAGGGCAGGGCTGGTGGGGCACCTGCCCTTGGCCCAATATTGGGAAGCCTAATTTTTATTGAAGTTAGGGCCTCAAAATAACAAAGCTATAAAGAGATTAAAGCCTATGGTAGTTTTATCATAATATAATACCTTCGTTAATTGTTTTTTGCAACTTTTGCCATTTCGGGATGATCGGGGTTATGTGCAACTTTCCATTTTCTTCCTATTTTTAGTAAAAAAAAAAGCTGGAAACTACAATATTACCCTTACTTTAAAATTTTAATTTCTTAATTTATACCCTTATTATATACTAATCAAATTAACCTAAAACTAATCAGATTCTCCTAATCTAATGATTCTCTATATGTTCTGGAGAGTTCATAAGATGAACCTTAGTTCATCTTCTGGGTTTTTCTCTCTCATCTTCTCTTGCGATTTTCTCACTTCCTCCCTCTAGATCTACTCTTCTGTTCTTCAATCTTTCACAAAAAAAGTCCCCCACAACAATGGTGAACCTAGATCCTCTATTGGATGCTTACATGGCCACAAACGACTGCAGTGAGGAGAATCTCATCCAAAACCTCATCCACTTCTTTGAGACTGATTCTCCTTTCCCTCGTCAATTTTACGAGTCCAGCGAAACGGGACCCTACTGTACTTTATACACTTACAGAGCTCTGGGTCAAGTCCTTAAAAGTGTTGAGGAGGAAGAATGAATGAAGAGGGGGGAGGGTCAAGGTAAGTCCCGAAGGAAGTCGCTTAATTTCTCTGAGGCTGTTGTAGATCTGGTTGCTGAGAGTGGCGAGGGGAGTACTGTGGCTCCAAAAAAACCTAGATCTAAGAGGGAAAGGCCACCCCCCAAGGTGCGTGCTACGAGAAAGGCGGCGCGTGTTGCTTTGAGAAGGATGCGTGGGCTTCCTAACCAGGAGCTCATCGTCCTATCATCTGATGAGGAACCTCCTTCCAAGAAACCTGAAGCTGCCTCTTGTTCTGTCCCTGTTGTGCACTGCTATGTGAGGCGGATGAACCCTAGGGTTCAACCCTCTAAGTGACTGCTCTTGTAACGATTCCTAACCCTAAATTCTTTAATTTATTTTTTTGAGTCCCTCTTATTTGATGTTATGATTTACTGCTTCTAATGTTGTGATTGTGTGCTAGTTCTTTGCTTGGATTAAATGGTTCTACCTGTGTTTGTTGGTTGATGAGTTACAGTACTTGTTTATCATATGAGTCCCTATTTAATGCTTCAGATTGGAAGTTGAATGATTTTTTTTGTGGGTTTTGTTGGTTGATTGATTGTTGTTGTTGGATTATGGAATATGATTCTGTTGGATGCTGGACTATGCTGTTTGTTGCTGAGCATTTTAGCTTTATTATGCTGTTGGATGGATTATGCACAGACTGTTGGGTTATGTTGTGTGTTACTGGCCTATATTATTGTGTTCTGATGGTTGCTTGTTGGCTGTTGTTGATGGTAAAGTGTTTGGATTGTTGTTATGGTTGGATTATTGTGCTTGAATTACTTATGGGCTTTAAGGGAATTTGATTGATAAATGATGAGACTATTTTGTTATTGGTGTTGTCAGGTTGGCATGTGTGTTGCCTATAATGTTCTCAATGATCAATTTTGTAGAGAACACTATGATTTCCTTAATGTTGTTCACTTATTATGAGTCCCTTTATTGTTTCATGTGTATTACTCAGTAGGGAGTCCCATTTGTTATCTGAGTAGCATGTTATTGTGAAATCCATATGATGAAGGGACTCCAATGAATTACAATTTGAACAAGTATGTTGCTCCAACAATCTCAATAAAGTGATTGTTGTTGAGGTAAACTTGTTTGAATTGTTGTATTCAACACACAAGAATTCCTCTGATGGATTTATTGCAATTGACCATATAATTCCTTCAACACTTTCATTCCAATCAAAATGTGGCTACAAAAAGCCTATTACATGAGCACTAGAACTTACACATCACTGCCTTAGTGGTTTATCACATCCTAAAACACAAAATACACCTAACCACCTATTCATTAACATTGCAAAAGATTAAAAAAAAGTTAAAAACAGACTTTAGGTGGTTATGTGTGGCAGTATATGTTAATGTTCTGATTTGCTTTGTACTATGCTCTAGTCTGCATCCACCTCAATGTCCTCTGCTTCTTCTTGATTCCCTTCAGGTGTTGGCCTAAACATTGTGTTCAAGTACTCTATAGCCTCTAGCACTATGTCCTTCTGAACATGCACTTGATCTGGCATAATGCCTAGATTTTCAAGTTTTTTCTTGTTTATGTGTGGAATTTTGTACTTATTCCCACCTTGTGCCTTAAGTATTTTGATCATGCATCTCTGTAGAGTCACCCATATGTAGTTGTTCACTTCTGATTTGAATGTGTTGTAAGATTCAATCACTTTCTGAACTAGCTCATCAAGATTTTTAGGAAAAGATTGATATTGTAGGGACTGGATAGACCTGAATAAACCTAAATCCAACACATTTAAATCAGGTGATTGAGCTGGTTGGAACATAAATTGAATGTTAAACCCATTGGCTGTTGTTGCTGCAATAAACTCTTCATCTGTTGGTATTTAATGTGGCCTTGCATTGTCTAATTGGATGACAACATTTTTAGGCAGACTTTCAGGCCATTTATCCATAATTGCTGGTATGACTTTGTTCAGCAACATATCTTTGATGACCTCTCTGTTCACATTCTGGAGTGCCTTTGTGACCATTGTGCCTGCTGCTCTGTTCTTGCTTGACTTCTTTGCTCTTTCTTTGACTGTGAATGGGAAAATCCTATACTTTCCATCATGTAATAATTCCCCATTGATGCCATATAATGGCTTTTCAATAATTTCCATGAACATAGCCTTTAACTTAAGTCTTTTTGACTACTGTGCCATGTATGGATCTTCTTCACTTGAAAGGAGATAAAATCTCCTTTTGTCAGGGTTCAAGTAAAACTATTTCTCATCTGTGTGAATGACATAACTCATGTATTCAAAAGTAGGGTCCTCATTTCCTTGAACTGGGTTTATATGATTAAGAACCCTTTTCATTCTAGCTATCTTGTGATCTGATGTCAGTGCTGGATTGCAACTTGATGTGTGTGTTCTTAGCCTTCCCTTTTTCTTCAAATAATGCAAAGTGACATGAGAAATTTTAAGTGTTGCTGCATAAGACCTTTCTGTCTGCCTTAAATAAAGAAGGACTGACTATAGGAATTCATCTGTAAATTCCCTTGGCTTTGGACCTGTCCTGCCAAACTTTTTAGTCCTGACATCAATCATATTCCCTTGTGCCATCTGTTTTTTTATGTCTGTGAGGATTCTAGTGATTGTTGATTTGTGAACTCTAAATTGTGTTGAAAGTTGCATTTTGTATCCTCTTGGCAAATCTCCATCTGCTATCTTCATCAACATTGCATCAACAATCTCTCTTCTTTGGTACATGGTAAGTTGTATTCTGTTGCATGTGGTTGTTGCATTTTGTGTTTGTTGTTGGATGGTTTCTTCATCACCTAGACCAACTGTTTCTGGAGTCCCTTCTTCAGCCCCTTCTTCTTGCTGCATGTTTTCATTGTCAGAGTCATAGTACTCTGTGTCTTGGTCTTGAATTTGTTCTTCCTCTTCAAAGTACAATTCTGCCATCTGTTCCTCTGTCAGTAGTTCATCAACATCATAGTACTGAGATTCATCGAAATCTGCCATGGTGGGGTCCCCTTTTTTTTCAGGTTGTTGATGATGATGTAGGGGTGGCAGATGCAGGTTTTTGAGAAGATGAAGCTGCCCTACACTTTTGTGTACATAAAGTATGAAGCAATGCAGTCTTGAAGATGGTGGAAGACCTTGTGCAACACTAATTTAATCTAGGGTGTAATATTTTGGGTAATTATGGGCTAATTAAGGGAATCAGGTGCTAACTTTTGGGTAAACATTTAATGGATTTGGTGAAACATTTGGTTGTGGTTGTAATTAATACTTTAAACATTCAAAGTTTTTTGACAATGGGGGCTTCCTTTTATAAGCCTCATAAATGATGAATATGGCAGTTTAAATGCTAGTGAAAAATTGAATGCATGCCTTGTTTTTTTAAAAAGGTGGAGGGAAATTTAAACCCATCTTAAAATTCAAATGTTTTGAAAATTTGGTGAAAATTTGGGAGGAAATCTAATTTCCACTAAAGAAATCAGATTTCCCCACCAAGACAAATGGCGGGTCCTTACTTTCTCTCTCCTCTACCTTTAATTAATTGTATGTTACTCTCCTCTAATCAATGCCCTTCATATTTTGCATTGGCAACTGTGAACCTCTTCAAAGTTGCACAAAACAATTAACGGAGGTGTAGACACCCAAATGTGTCTCCCTAAAACCAAACCCGGTGATGAATACTTTTCACGTCGAATCATAATCGAATGAAGTGAAAGTGTGGAAAGTCTAGTGTTGCGGTTAGTTTTTTATTTCTCTTCTTTCTCTCTGATTTCGAAAACCTGTTTTATGAAAATAGCCCATCCAGTTTAGTTTGGTCCATGGCAAGGGTCCAATAATAGTGTAGTTGGATTGGGCTCGAAAAGAGCTTTCCAACGATATATTATAAGCCCAATTCCGATGAATAATGAGGAAGTTATGGCCAAAATACTAAATTGGGCCCGGTTTGACCTTTATATGTGGCCCAATGATCTAGAGGAGGGCCCATTATGATTTATGATTCCTAATGCAATTAGGATTTGATTATAGTCTTCTAGAATATTCTAGAAGGTTCTTTTGAATTTTAATGTGATTAGCATTGATAAATGAGTTTTATGAGTTTTATTTAGAATAAAAGAAGTGTTTTAAATAAAATCACAATTTTACCCCTCGTACGCTTAATTTTATCAAAATATAAAAACGTGTGGAAAAGCTGCCTGCAGCGCCGCACCACAGGTTGTCGCCTGGCGACACGCCTGTCGCTCGGCGACAGGCTCTGTCATGCGGCGACAGGAGCTTGTGTGGCGACAGCGTCGTGTTTTATTCCTTTTCGAACTCTGATTCTTTTTTTATCATATTCCGGCTGATTTTCGTTATAAATAGGGTCTTTAAACCTCCGTTTTTAATCAACAATAATCATCTCTCTTTCTCTCTCTAAAGCTAGAAGCTTTCTCTCTCTCTATTCTTTTTCTAAACCTTCCCTCAAACAAAATTCCTCATACATTAGTTCTAGACACACCTAGCCAAGTTCGAAGTTGCCTTCGCCCTAGGCTTGAAAGGTTATAATTTCTGAGGGTTTGGTCCCAAATCTCTATTTCAATTATTTAATTTAATTGTTTGATTTTATATTTTTCTTGAAGTTACTAACGCGTGTATTTTGTTATTAAAAAGAGATACGAGGCATCGAAGTAAGTAATTTAATTGCTTTATTGATCTTTTGATATAGAAATCATGCTTAGATTGTTATTTTGATTCCTACTATCATGTTAGGATGTTTTATTGCTTCCTAGTATCATGTTTAGGGTAACAACTAAAATTTCTATTATCAAGTATGATTAAAAGAATGCTTCCTATTCCTTTCCTAATATCATGTATCATGTTAGGGCTAAAGGTTTGATCTTTATTGCTTAGTGACATGCTAGGGTTTGTTATTAATCTTGTTGGTATCATGCCTAGGATCTTGCTATTAATATTATGCTTTAACATGATTATGATAATTATGATTATTATGATTGTTATTATGATTATGATTATTATTATGATGATTGATTATTATGTTGCTTGATGTTTATTATTGTTGTTGCTTGATCACGTCTTTTATGCATGTTTAAAGGGAATTTGTATTTATAATCACGCTTAATAAGATAATTAATAATCTTGTTTGGGCTAATATGATTATAATTCAAGTGATCACCAATAATAGTTTTGCTTGTGCATTAAATTCAACCAACATAGATAAACAGGTTTAGGATTAACCTAATTATTGCATGTTAGTCAGAAAGCGCACATGAATACAAGTAGAATAAAGTAGAGGCCTATTTTATAGGGCGAGTTCTTTCTCTTTTAGATTGGATTCATACCTTCATCCCCGAACACCAGTCATGGTTCCAAACCTATTGGAGTTGACGATCTCATGGATCGTTAAGGGGTGTAACCTTCACCCTGTGAACGGTTTACAAGTTCCTAAAACTTGTTAGCGACTCTTTTACTCTAGCTTCCTTCCCTTTGGACGCCACCATGCTTAAGTGTATGATCACAGTGGGGCTCAAGTATAGGATGGCTTGAAATATTCCCTACATGAGGTAGTACATATTACTACATCGTATAATAATTTCTTTTCTCTTTGGTTTCCCTCACCCTTGATTATTGCACATAATATGCAGATTTCAAAACTAAAGTTAGT